>NW_028261389.1:38764010-40114635 GCF_051295495.1 Thamnophis sirtalis | reverse complement strand
CATTCATGTCATTGCAAGGGGGGTGCAGCTATTAGAACTTAGAAACCAGATCATAAGTATCTTTAGATGGGGTTCATCATCATGTTGAATGGTCTTTAAGCAACTGGTCATTAAGGAAGAATTTTGTTCCCTACGCCATCTGTCTGGTAAACTCGCAAGATTTGTTTTTCTTGCCATGTACATGCATGTATCCGAACTAGACTATGTTGTTTCTCTGTCTCATATAATATATGTGGGTATATGGATATATGCATATTTATTTGTTTGTTTATTGTTTATGTAGTGCATATTGGAGGTAGTGACCCTTTGAGCTGTATGCAACCAAATTTCATTTTAAAGTATGCCAATTAGTGTACATTTAAAGTGACAATAAAATTAGTCTAAGTACCTACACTGAATTGGAAATTTGTATATGTGTGTATATTCATATTCATGTTTGCACAAACACTTTAGATCAGATCTGTCAAACTTTCATCATCACGGCAGCATCACGTGACATATTGGGATTTTTTTTTCCCCTTTGCTAAACTGGGCTTGGCCAGTGGGTGACACTTCCGATCCACAGGCTGGGAGTTTGATAGCCCTGCTTTAGATTCAAAGAGGGAGTCTTGACTTCTTGACTTCCTGGGCACTTGTATCTTTTTCATGGCAACATAATACTTTTTTGTTGTGTTAATGCTATACAGGTAGTTCTCCAGAAACAATAGGCCACTTAATGATGAGTCAAATTTATGACCAACACCTCAAAACTATATGCAACCTTATTTCAAAGTTACGACAGCTGTGATGCCAACCCCTGCCTCTCTCCCCCCCCCCATCCCACCTGCAATGCTTGGGCTGGTTCCCCATGCCTCCATTTTCAGGGGCTTGCAGAAATGGCTATCGCTTTCAGAGTTTCGGCTAGGCAGTGGGAGGCTGCAAAATTCTCCTGCCCCTTCTCTGGCTTTGAGAAGCCAGCCCTTGCATAAAATGCAGCTTCAGGAAAACCTTTCCAAAACCTCCCCCTTCCTTAATTCCCCCATCCCACCCCTTCCCACCCCTTCCTTCAGCTATATTTCTTCAATGAAAAAACAAAAACAATCTTTCCCCCCCCATGTCCCCCCCTCCTGCCGCCCAAAATTAGGTACTAAAACTAAACTCTCTCTCTTTGGTCTCTGATATGTATCCCTTTTTTAAAACCTTACCTTGACTCCAGGCTGAAGAGTAGAGGAACAAAGCAAGGAAGGAAATAAAATCTTTCTGCAGTTTTTTCCCCTAAAGAAAAAAAATCATCTCTTAAAAGTTGTGCAACAAAACGGAAGACTCTGGGTCTTTGCAAGCTTTAGCTGTCTGCCTTTAAGTCCTTACTAGGTTCTACAGGGAGTCAGAAGGATAGGTAAAGTGTGCAAAGACACAACATCCTCCATTTTGTTACACAAATTGTAGATGAAAGGTTGGGGTTTTTTTGTTTTTTGTTTTTATTTGAAGGGAAAAGTGCAGAAATATTTTATTTACTTGCTCACTTTGATCCTGGAGTCAAGGTAAGGTGGGTCTTTGTTTTAAAGTATGTCAGCTTCCCACTTCTTTTACTTTATATTTCTAAAAAAAATATACATATCAAATTAGGTAGGAAAGTTGGTGGCCATCAGAAATGTTGTCTGCAAACATATTGATAGCCTGAGCTCATTTTAGGAATATATTAATACCACCCACATGTACATTTTATGGTAGCACTGATTTTGCCATAAATATTAATCTATACACAAACTGATATTTATATATGTATATACACACATAGAGATTTCATAAATACAGATAGTCCTCGATTTACAACAATTCATTTAGTGACCGTTCAAAGTGCAGTGGTACTGAAAAAAGTGACTTATGATCAATTTTTACACCTACGACCATTGCAGCATCCCTGTGGTCACATGTTCATAATTAGGATGCTTAGCAACTAACTCATATTTATGACAGTTGCAGTGTCCCGGGGTCATGTCATCATCTTTTGGGACCTTCCACCAAGCAAAGTCAATGGAGAAGCAAGATTCACTTAACAACAGTTTGGCTAATTTAACAACTACAGTGATTCACTTAACAACTGTGGCAAGAAAGATCATAAAATGGGGCAAACTCACTTAACAAATGTTTCACTTAGCAACCGTAGTATTGGGCTCAATTGTGGTCATAAATTGAGGACTACCTGTATTACATTTATAAGTTATATAGGGCTCTTCGTAGAAACCAAATTAATAAAGATTTTAGCTTCAGAAAATATGATCCTTATGTGAAAGTAATTCTTCTTTTACTTAGAAATTTGCTTATATATTTATACCAATAATTCTATGATCTAAATATCTATATATCATCTATATCTACATACATCTATATCAGTCGTTTATAATTTAGTTATATAATGAAGGTGAAATAACTTAAACCACTGTAGAATTGATAAAACAGATACTTGCATAGGATTAAGTGGACATATGACAACAAGAATCAGATATAACATTTCTGGCATTCAGTTCCAACTTTAAATTACAGACTGCCCAGTAAATGATCTTAAGCTGTTTAAGGTTTCATCAGTTGTCTGCAAGTTTTATTTTCTTCAAAATTACAGTACTAAAATGTTGTCTTTTGTTGCTGCGCTGATTCTGATCACAAACCACAATTTTAAGATCGCCTCCCATTTACCAAAATGCTTTGACATAGTGCATTTGTTCAGAATGGGCAGCAATAAAGGATTGTGGGATCATTCTGAAGAAGATTGTTTGACAGAGCTGGCTTGTTTATTTGAGAGTAATGTGAGCTGCATTCAGAAAATGTCATATTTTGTTTCTTGATTGTGTACATTCTCTCTCACTGATTCCAGACAAGCCCTGTAAGGAGAGAAGATACGGATTTAGAGCTTGTTTCCCTGACCAGTGGAAGTACTTTGACTCAGAACAGAGAAAAAAATAATCAGCCACACAGACACTCTGCAGAATCTTCAAGTAAGCTGGTTTTTTTTTTTCTTTTTAATAATAGTAGATAAAATTCAGATCACCTGATTCGTTTCCACATTACAAATGTTTTTAGTAGCGTGGTCAAGTTTTTGCTTTGGATTCTGTCCTTTGAAATGTTATTCTGTTTCTGTTATGTATATATAGGGTATATAAAACTATATATGGGCACATTTAAAATGTATGGACTTGAAAAAGTTTTATTTCTGTGTGTGTTAACTAATTAAATGTATCTAGAAAAAAAGGGAAATCTTTGTATATTTAAGTTTATAGGTGCATATATATTGCCTTATAAATTCAATTATGTGAAAAATTAGAGTTGTCAATGGTTTTGTTTAACTTGAAAACTGTAATTTAATTACTTATTCCTGTAGGCCTTACCAAACCCTTAATATTTAATTTCCTAAGGCAGGTACTTATCTCATTTTTAAGCCACAGTCCTAAAACCATTTGCTTTTTGGCAGCTTTCACTTAAATAAATGGCTAATGTGCTTTGCTTTCAATGATTTAAATAATCATTATTTATGAATAAATGAGAAGACTACTTTTTATAATTTTAATTTCTACAGAATGTAATGAAGTGGCAGCTGCAACAAATTTATATTCTTTTTTCTAAACTTCTTATAATGTTGAATTGCAAGTAAGGGCCCGCCCAAACAATTATATTAGGAGCACTGGAGAGCATGCATAATCCTTGTGATTTTGTTTCAAATTTAATACATGTGTGTATGCTTGCACACATGCATATACATGCATACACACACAATAAATAATTAGCCTGTTACTTTAAAAAAAATCTTGTGGAGATAATTGCTAATGGATACAATTTTAGCTCCTTTATTTGGAGCTATCTCAAATGTTTAATACTGCATCCTAAGTACATTGCTGGTAAGTCTTGAGAACCAGAATGGATTTACTTCTGAGAAATTATGGCAAGGATTACACTATATGGAATAGTACTTTCCAAAATACTTACATAATAATATTTTCATAATAATATAAAACTATAGTATTTTGTTTTGCTCCTGCCACTGTTAGATAATTACAATTATTATCAATACAGATAGTATTCATTTTACTTGGATCAATAGAAAATCATATGCATTATATTAAATGAGACATACTGAAGTTTGGGGTGTTCAAATTCTTCTCTTTTTTAAAAATAAATCTAGTATCATCAAAGGTATGCTTATTTGCAGAAGAAACAATCACCTGTCAATATCTTCTGTTTTCTTATGAAGCATTAAAAGCAATTCCAATACCTGAGTAACTTATGTAAAGAGTAAAATCTTTTACTTCCCTGTTGTAATTTAAACTGGTACTGTATTTTGGAAGTAGAGAAAATAGAGTAGATGCATAATATAAAATTGAAATTGTAGATAGTGGGTGCTTTAAATATATAGATATAATGGAATTGAATAGAAGAACTAAACATTTCATGCTTTCAACCCAAAGAAAGCTATTTTTTATCTTGTTGTCTAATCAGAATCCATACCCATACTTATATATAAATTTTTGAATGAAATCCAACAGGATTTTCTCCTTTCAATGTAATACTAGACTAAATAGGAACTGTTGGGAACATAGCTGTGCTCTTCCACAATTATCTTTCATTTCAGTATCTTTTTAAAAGATGTCTTCATGAGCTACATCTTGTGGTTTTAGATTTACATGGTTATCTTATAGCTCTTGAAACCAGATGTTAGTGTTTGTTTTTTCTTTTCTTTTGTGAATGAAAACAGTTCTAACTTTCTCCAGAGGATAGGAAGTAATTAGCATAAGAGATGGACAAAGAAACAATTTATAACTATATAATATTTGTTAGCAACATGTAGTGATAAATACGGAATTCACATCTTATGCAGAAACAATAGCCTTGAAGGGGTTTTAAGAATAAACTCTTTCATAAGAAAATATCATTTTCAAAATCTCCAATGAAATTCCTCCCTTTTTTTCAACATATTTGAAATTTTGCCAAATTTAAAATTATGCCTTAAGATATAGAATTTAACTCAATTATATTTTCTCACTTGGCAAAATTAGAAACCTTATCAAAAACATTACTCAATATCAACATTTTACATTACTGATCAGCTCTTTATATATAGTTTCCTGTGTGGTTCTTATAATTTCAGTGAAGAGTTCACTGCATATCCAGAGTTGTTCCTAATGATATTCTAGTGCATTATAAACATTTTCAGTGCTTTAGAAGTAATATGAATGCTTCTTTGTATTAGTAGATCTGTAATTGACCAACAGACAATGGCTAAAACCCACCAAGAAATAGCAGCAATGTTAAAAATTCTGGAAAATAGAATCTGTTTGGGGCTTAGTTGCTTGGAAAATTTATTCCATAAGTAGACTTACGGCATTTACAAACATGTAATTCAGCTACTTATAGAGATGAAAACCAGGTATTGAGTGTTGTTGCTTGCAGCTATTGCATATCAAGTTTCTTTTAAATTCAACATGGGAAGATGATATTCATAGGGATGTAGTTTAGAAACCAAATACAGCACATGGTATCTCTGGAAAGCTGCCTCTTCACATGGCAAGTTCATTTCCCATCTGATAGTAGTTTTTTCAATTAAAATAAATTGAATCAGAAGGTGACATGCTGCAATCTCTAACTCTATCTTTGTTTATAATAATGCTTCTGGATGATTCACTAAGTCTGTCCATTCTACCACTGCCTGTTGTCTCTCTATTCTGCAAATTGTTCTCTTCCAGCAAACAGTTTTCTCAAACAGACATACTGAAAAGCATGGAGAAGAAGAAGCAGTAATTACTATGGGGAGATCAGTAGATACTGAAAGACAGACAAACAGATGTCTATGCCAGTTTTGGAGACCTGACTATAGAATACTTCAGTTAGAATGGCCTAAAAAATACAATACTCATCAAACTACATAGGATGACTTCTTAGTTTATTTTCCAATTTTTCCCAATATCCTCTGCTGCAGCTTTCTATAATTACCCATATTTAATGGATATTCTGCCTGAAAGGGTAAGTGTAGGCTGGCTGGTTGCCTGGCTAGCTTGTTGGTCTGAGGAAGGGAAATTACAATAAACAATTGTTTGTTAAGAGGAAATTATTTAGTATCATAAGAAAGGAAATACTTTTGCTAATGTTATTGTTGCTTGCACATTAAGATCTTTACCTTTTAAACTGGAGCTTTGGAATACCATCTGGAAATACAGTATTTTACTTGAAGTCTAATGTATATTAATTGATCATGGTTTTTAAGCTGAATTCCTGTTCATAATCTATCATCAATAAATCATATTGAATGTGTGCCATAGAATTGGAATATGCCAACCTTACCAGAAACAAAGCTTTAGTAAACTTGGAGTGCATTCAATGATATCTAGATACATAGATGCATATAGAAGCCCAAATTCCATAGCTTTAACTGCAAAGCAATATTATATCAGTGGGATAATGCTTACAGCAGCAACAGACCACAATAATGCTTTCTTCACCAGTCTCTTGAGCCACATCTCTATTGACACTTGGGGTGTTTTCCATTGAAGAGAAAAGCATCATTTACTTTAAAGCTGTGACCCCAAATGTAGAAAATCTCAATTTGATATCTATCTACTCTGTTTTATGCACTATTTCTTACTTATATTACCTTGATTTTTCTTGATGAGTTAAAAAATGTCCAAATCTGTGAAACTGATGTGCAAGAAATAATTGTAAGGAAATTACAAAAAAATAAATGGATAAAATATTTTTAAAGATCACAAAGTATATATTTGCTTAATTTTTCAGCTTCTTTATATTCAGCTAATTCTGAACATTTCAGGTTCCACTAAAACTATCAAAAAATCATTAGGTTTTAGGAAGTAGCAGGTAAAGGATTAAAAATATCAAGACAATTTATATATAATTAAATACTTGTTTAAAGTAAATATATTTATGCTCTTACATGAAAGATTGTTCAGTATTAAGTACATTATTGTTTCCAACATTTTTTTCCTGTTTCAGTATGCTGAATAGATGCATTGTGTTGCAACTGTACTGAATATTTACAAATCAACATTTGTGATCAAAGTTTTATAATCAATAAATGATTTAAATGTAGTTTGGATGCAGTGTCCCAATGAAACCTTACTGAAAGAATTATGGAAAGTTGTTGTTTTCCCAGTAAGCTTAATAGAAGATGACTGGATACAAATATTATCATTTGAATAACATTTTCTGTTTCTCTAGAAAAGGATACACCTTCACCTGAGAAATCACAACTGAGCCCTGCCCAAAAAGAACGGATATCATTTCGAGACCATCCAGTTCAACTCAGCACTGGATGGGGAAGTGGCAAAAAGAAAACCAAATTATTGAAATAGTAATTGACCTACAGCATTTAAATCTAAATGCAATTTCTTCTCAGTTGGCATACAAATTATCATCATGTTTTAATGTCCTAGATGCAAAAAAAAACTTAAATATTGTATGTGCTGTATTTAATTTTACTCTCTATGATTTTCCAACTTCTCATTTTTTGGCAAAGAAGTTTTGTAAATGTTAAATAAATAAATAAATGTTACTGAAATTTATTTTTGCAATGCAATTTAAACTTCAAAACCATCTGCAATTATAAACAAGTAATACATAAATGGAAGAATAAATTTGGAAGAAAATATACAATAATGGGTATATGATTTTATTGTAGTGTACAGTTGAAATGGCTTGCATAAAATATGTGTATTAAGACAGATTTGTTCAGATTATATATTTAAAAAATAGTTTAAAATGGTCCCCAAGTCTAGATATTTTGCTTGGCTAATGTGTAAATTGGAATATATAACTGTTAGGAATATGTATTTATAAAGAATAAAATATTAAGTGTCATATCTCTCCATACATATGAATACTATAAATACATTTTGTGTACAGACCTTTTCAGAAAGTATTCATAGTATAACATATCTAGATAAGATTGAAAAAGTGCATACTTACAGTCCATTTAAATTCAGCAATGTTAAGTTTTATTTCATATTGCTAAATTATGTTCATTCTATGGTGTTCTGGCAGTCTTTTTATTCTCCAGAAATAAACTGTTATCAAAAACTACACAATTATTTTGGTCTACCTTAATGGTTATTTGTAATTGTTAAAATCTTGTTTTTCAATGTCATAATAACTTTTCCCATTTCCATGAAATGATATCACTCTAACTAAATATGTTGGTTAATGCAGCAGATATTAGTGATAAAAACTGAGGTGGGGGTAATTACAATGAATCATCATCATCATCATCATCTATATTTGCTTATATATAATTGCATTCCACATTCAAAATTACTATCAAAATGGAAAAATAAGGATGAACAAAGATTCTAATCAATAAAATAAGTATGATATCCATACACAATAGTATGGCTGTATGTAAAACCTATTGTATCTTCCTTGACATACTAAAACTCCCATATTTTCTGTTTATATTAGTATCTTCAAATTAATATGAATTGAATATATTTTTAGAAGAAAACCACAACAATAGAGGTAATAAAGGGTATCAGAGATGTTATGGGTAAGCTATTAAAAATACACAATCACTTCCCAACAACTTAGCATTTACAAAATTAAGTTCTATATTTTAATTTATCATATCACTGTATATTTTTTTAATGGGACTGCAGCCTAAATAATTTTAGCTTCCTCAATTTACTTTTTAACTTCTTCAATTTCAGAATTGTGAATGCAAGTCAATTGAAAGCTAGTTGTGCAAAAAGTGGAGTGTAAAATGGTTGGTTTCAAGTTCAAATTTAGATATTTCCTGTTCTTGATTTATGGAATACAATTCTAGATTAATTTTCATTTTTCACTTTTGACTTAATGTAATAGTATTAAAGTTTAACTATGAAGTTTCAGCTTCATTTGTAGTGCATTATAATAAAAATATGTACTTGTGTCCCAGAATACAATCTGAATGAAATCATAAAAAAGGGAGGTACTGCTTCTTAGCATTATGGTGGGTTAAGAACCAATTGTCTTTTGTCATCAATATGAGTCAATTTTACTTAATGAATACTGTGAATATGGGAATGAGAACACGATTATCATGTTGTGGTCTCAACTCAAAGTTGTCACCCTAAGCTCACTAACTTGAAAATTGCAATCTAATTTGAGAATTATAATATCATTGATACCAATAAATGTATCTTGCAAATACATTATTGTTTTACATATCTGGGTCTTGTTGGAAACTAAAAGTGGTTTTAGATCTAAAAAAATTGAAATTTCAGATGCTTTGGGATTATTTTTATTTTTAGAATGTTAAGACAAGGGAGAATGGTTGGAAATAATCAATTTAAAATGATATAATTATTGTAAATTAATTAATACATAAAGGTATTTTTAAAACATTTGAAAAGCTACAAAAAGAATATCACTTTTTAAAAACAGCCAAATGGCAATGTATTCAGTTAAAATACCTATTATGTTTGGCTATGACCTTCTTACCAGCCTCTAAAAGTCCAGGTGTCTTACCTCTGTTGGTGAAAGTTTTTATAGGAGCTAAACCTAGAATTCATTATTACAAAAACTACAAAATGCTATAAAGATGGATTTAAAATTTATACTATATAGTATCTGTTATTGCAATTATAATTTAGGGTTTAACAACATAAGTATATTTCTTGTTTAAAAACATGATGTGATGGTGATATATTTTGACATTATAATAGATGTTTGAAAAAGAATGTTTGTTATCTTTTTATTACAGATGGAACAATTTTGAGGGAACATTAGTATGTATGTTTTGGATATATCCACTGGTAGTTTCTTCTTGGCTAGACAATAAATATTAATGGTAGAACAGTTTCTTGCAAGTAAATTAATGCTTTAATACAAATTAAACATAAATTATATTTGTACACTTTAGAACCTGTATGAAGGCTCTGAATATATTATACATCAATGGTAGTACAAAAAATTATTTGAGATCACTCTTAAAAAGATTTGTAAATATCAGATTTTAAGTATAATTCAATTAAGCCTGTCAACTCTCATACAAGATCAGATAATATGATTCATATCTATGTTTGATTTGTAGTTTGAAAACTGAATGCCACAATGATATTTGAAATAGACAAAATTGGTTATCTTCCCTTTCTCTATTTTTTTTGTCATTGTTTGATCACCTGTTTCTACTGTTTACTAATGCAGCTTTTTGTGATATTAATTTAAATTAAATGAAGTATACTCAAGAAACAAAAATACAGTTATGAATATAATTGTTTGAAATTTAATTATAGTAATTATGGAATGTGAATATGAACATGTATGTATGCCTGGTATTATTCCAGTTTCCTCTGCAACTCCAAAAAACACAGTTAATTAAAAGTGACAGCTGAGCTACAGAATTACATGTACAGTCATAGCATTTTTTTCTTATCTTTTTGAACCTTTATTGTAGCATAAAGATATCTGGCATGGCAACTCTCACTCTTCTAGATTTTTTTTTTATTCTTTTCACTCTTTTTTTAATTAATTTCTTAGAATATAAAATCCACAAATAAATTAGTAGGATTTGCTACAGATTTGCTACATACAACTCAAGCTACCTGCTTGAGTTTTAAAAATATCCCAATGTGTATACTATTAAAAAGGGCTGGAGCATTAAGGCTAAACATTGTCAAATATCTACTTTAGTATTAATGAGAGGAAGTTCCTATTAGTTTCATCAAAATTTGTATCTCAATGAAGTCAGGAGTAGTTGCTGAGGAATGGAAAAGTTCCTATTGCAGGACAAGTCAGCATCTCCTGCAAACTCACTGAAATACTATTTTTCCATCCTTCCACTCCAAAACAGACCTAAAGAACTTTTACTTTCTTTCACATCCTACCAAGCCCAAGTCTGTAACATTAACTTAACGTATTTCCCCCCTATTGAATCGCTCCAGCTTCTAGCTTCCCCCAGTTATAACAGATGCAATGTAAAGCTGGGTTCAACTATTGGGTGATTCTATGTCACTAACAGGAAAATCACTGATGAAATATTAGCACTTCTAGAGTACCTTCCTCATATCCCACATTGCAGAATGTGGGATTCCTAAAACTCTGTGATTCTTTCAGATTTATCTTTAGCCAATAGAAGTACAAGAATCCTATTTGTTGCAAAGTACCTGTCGGATTAGAACTCTTCAGTATTTTCTATTATTTTGGATAGGAATTAGACTTCATATATCGTGGATTATCTAGATTTCTTGGTGATTTATAATGAAATAACAAAAACAGGATGCTAAGCTGGTTTAAAGCAAAGAATGGAGATTCTTTTCTAAATATATCCCCTATTAGTTTCTTAGCCTGGGGGGAATCTGGCTTAATTCAGGTTGAAAGTCCAAATTGGGTGGCTTGAATCAAACCCTGGAACAGCAAAGCTAACGCATTTTCTCCACCAGCTGTGAGCTGCCATAGCTCTTTAGTAGAAGTGAAGGTGATGTCACATGTGCCATGCTGTCATCTGGCAAATGTCAAGAATCATGTGGTCTGCATTATTTGCACCATGATGTCATGAAATGCCTGGCGTCACATTTCTTCTGCAGACACCAAGTCTGCACACGTGGTCCCCATGAAAATTAGGTAATCCAGGGACATTGTTTCTTGTATCTCTAGTAGCTGCTCCTAAAGAAATCACATTTAGGTACTCAAACTCAAAAGCAGCTAAACTGTACGTAGGTTTGATCATATGTGCCAAAGCAGAGTTTCTTTCTCACTAATCTGCAGGCAATCTGTCTGATCAGTGCATTGCGAGTGTTCTTTGATTGTTGTATGGAGGCCCATTTAATTCCACTGGAACACATTTTATTTTGTTAGAGTGAATTTCAGAGACTTCCCTTCATGTCGGGAGGAGGTTTTTATTCTTATCTAAGAGAGCATGAAAGAACAAATATTAAAATTGGGTTTTAAATAGGAACAGTAGGCAGTAGCTGGCTAATTCAGCTGTGTCACTTCATATCTCTGAGAAAGAAAGAAAAAAGTCTCCAGGAAAAGAAACCATTTAGTCATAAGATTTTGATATTATGCCAATTTTCTACAAGCCTTTATGTAAGCAAGTTAAAAGGAAGGTGATTGGTTAACCAAAAAGTCTCAGCAGTTCTATTTTCACTCTGTGTTTGTGAGTGTAACTTTCCTATCAAACCAAAACTGTCCCATCCATGGAAAAAGATTTGACAATTCTATAGGACTTTAATCTAAGTTGCTAGAGGAGCAAACCAATATGGCTGGGGTGAGGAATTAAGTGAATGAAGCCCAAAAAACGGGGGGGGGGGGAGGAATTGTTCTTGGTTACTAATTGGGTTACTTTGAGCCAAACATTTTTTACTCAGCCCAACCCACTTCACAGGGTTGTTGTGGGGAAAATAAGAGGATTGTATGTCGATTTGTTTTGCCCAATTATTCGTAAAAATAATAAAAATAGAATATAAACAAACTATATTCTCCCTCCCTCCCTCCCTCCCTCCCTCCCTCTCTCCCTCCCTCCCTCTCTCTCTCTCTCTCTCTCTCTCTCTCTCTCTCTCTCTCTCTGTGTGTGTGTGTGTGTGCGTTAAAACGTCATATAGCAACATGAATGACATCAATTGGAACCTTGAACCAATCTAGGTTTCTCTATGAGGAATCCCAATGAAACAAAATCAGAACGATCCAAAGTGCTGAGATCAGCAGAGGCTAAACGAGCCACGCTGGTCTTTCAATCTGAAGCTAAGGAGAAAATCCCATCGTGGAAAGCGACGAAATCTTCGTCCACGGGTTGGGACGGAACTCTTCGTCGATCCAGCGAAACAAACACGAGAGAAGGCGATTCTTCTTTTGGTCCCCATGAGGCACCCTAGAAGTTGTTACAATCTCGACTTCTGTTTTTGTTCCTCATAATTTTCAGAGAAAATCACGAAGAATACGAGTCCTTCAGAAAAGCTCTCAACATCCACTCCAATGTCTCGGTTTTCTTTCAAGAAATGCCCCCCCCCCACCGCACTTTTTGGGCTCAGACCAAGGCTGGTCACAACCGCAGGGTCCAATCTTCCCGGCACCAAAACACCACGCAGGGCCACGTCCAGCCTTCCCAGAATCGGCCAAATTAAATCTCTGCTGGCCAAACCCAAATGGGCATGGAAAAGCGAGATCTCCGGTAGTCGTTACTTCTTTCTTCAAGATGTCTCGAAAGAAGTGGGTCCTGTAGATTCGAAGAAGCCAGGCCGGTTTGCCCACAGAAACCTCGTTCTGGTTCCCACTCGCCCCAGTTCGAGCAAGGGTTTTAAGACATCTTTAAGGGGAGATGGGGTTCAGGGACCTAGTTCCAACACTTGTCTATCCCAGGAGCTGCTTCTTGAAGGAGCAACTTCTATTGGCCCCAACCATGAGAGAATGTCTGCAGAGATTCTCAATCATTCTTAATCAACCGACCCCGGGAATGATGGGAAGTGGGGGCCGATAGAACGGGTGGACGAGTAGTCCGGTAGTCGGAAGTCATTTTCCTAAAATGCCAGTCGGGGACGAAGTTGACATCCGACCGACTTTGTTCATCCCAGGAGTTCATCCACGCAGTACAATCCCGAATATCTTTATTCTTCAGAAAAGCCAATGTGGTCATGGTCGGCTATCGGATGAATGCGGATGAATAGGAGGGTATCTCCTGGACCTTCGGGGCAAAACGGTGTCATTTTCTCCCCTACAGAAATTTAAATAACTGTCTGTCTGTCTGTATGTCTGTATGTCTGTATGTCTGTCTGTCTGTCTGTCTGTCTGTCTGTCTGTCTTCCCTCCCTCCCTCCCTCCCTCCTTCCCTCTCTCTCTCTCTCTCTCTCTCTCTCTCTCTCTCTCTCTCTCTCTCTCTCTCTCTCTCTCTCTCTCTCTCTCTCTCTCTCTCTCTCTCTCTCTCTCTCTTTCTTTCTTTCTTAGAAATTATCTCAACGGCTCTGGGCGGGTTACAATAAAACTTGGACCCTTGTTTCAATCCTGACCTGGACCAATAAAATAATTCATGCTTCACTGTTTAAAGGTCTTGGCCAAAGATGAGGGCTTATTTGTGGGGCCAGAGAGAGGTTATCTAGCTTAATTTCCAGAATTACCATTTTTAGCTGTCCTAAAATGGCTTTTCCTCCCCTCCTTTCTGTTTTGCACTTAGAAACCTCCAGGCTTGGGCTGCCACGTGGAAAAAGACAGAAAAGGAAGGTCACAACTCTGGAAGTAGGAAAATTACTACCACAAAACCCCAGGAGGCTAAACCAGCAAAGCCTTAGGCATAAGGTTAGCTGAGGTATAGTATTGGCAGAGTGGCTAAACAAGATGTCCTTCAGAAGCTCCAGACATACAATAGAGGGAGCAATAGTAGAGGTCCAGCCCCAGAGCAAGTGGGGTGGGAAAGAAAAAGATGCTCTTAATCCAGAATCTTTCCAACGGGTTACGGAGCCTTGGACTTGTGCCTGAACATGAACAAGCCAAGATAACTGTACCCTGAGGAGAGCTCCGAAACCAGGATGGGGATACAATCCATCAGTTTTCTGTTCTTGGACAATTTACACATGAACATGAGCTTCAAGAAAACTGGATTCCAAGGAAGAAGATTCCAATTTGAATTTGTGGATTCCTGCACAGAATGAAAGAACTTGGTTTTTGACCAGTCATGGATAAGAGTGCAGGCAAGAAGACTGCCCCCACTCACCTTCATCTTTTGCATAGGTAGCATTACACAACTGAAAGGAAGATAGTCGTGTCTGACAAAGAAAACTTGGCTTCATCCCTTTCTTTATGTTTAGTTTTCAGGTCAGTAACAACTGGAAAAGATTTGCCAGAGCTGCACAATCCAATCCTTTGCCTGTTTGTTCGGAAGTATGTCCAACGAGCATCTCTTGCTTATTTTAATTCTACTCAGTATATAAATCATTTGTTATTCTAACAGAATAAAAACAAAGAGGAGGAGGAGGAAGAAACAGCAGCTAATTTCTGAAACACCAGCCTCACCACATTTAGTTATTTATAGCTGGATTCGGTCATAAATCTTGATGCTATCAGACGTACTGCTTCCTATGCAATGCATATTTGAAAGTGTCAGGGAAAGTATTATTCCACAAAGAGATTTAATTCCAAACCAAAACTCTCTGGAGAAAGAGTAGTGACATCTGCAAGTCTAAAATTACAATATTACGCTCATTAACCCATGAGCAAGCTACACAGGATGGGCTGTATTGCTGCTATTTTAGAATGCTTACTGGAGGTGAACACACCAGCCTCAGCATTTTGTGGCAAATTAAAGATTAGAATACACATGTGGAAATTTATCTTGGTTTGTGTGTATGTATGTGTGTGTGCATATATATAATATTCATACATATATATTTATATACAGTATGTATATACATATATACATACATATATGTATGTGTGATGAGCCTATCACATGAGCAGTGGCCAAATTGATTAATGATGTATAAAAGCAGATATCTCTTTAATGGTAGTTTTTACACTGATGATGTTAGCAGAGGCTAACGAAAGCTAAGTGGGCAATATATTTTAAGTTCTGGGGTAGCAATGACTGGTTTTTCCTTTTATAACAACACCTGGAACTCGTATTTTTAGAATAATTGTGTGTGTGTGTGTGTTTACATACATACACCAAGATGATTGAATTAATTCTGAGCCATCATTTTTGTGCTGGTCGTTTGCTTGTTGCTGGTAAAATACTCAGATACCCAGCTGGAAAGTATTACCTAGAAAATAAAATCAAAAGGGTTTGTTATAATTAACGTTTATAAAGCTTATTACAAACCTACAATGTGTCATCCTGATAAAACATCAGCTCATAAAGCTGAATCAAAAGAAAAGATACAATTTGAGGAAAAGATAATTTAGCGAAAGAAATGCTTTATGAGAAATGATTATTATGTTGTGCACAATTTGTATGCCTGTCTCAATCTCTGGAAAGAAATGTGTAGGAGCTCTTATTTCTTTCTCATTAACACCATATTCTTGTCGCAAACTCCGAGTTCGAGCTGATTTCCTTTCATTTTATTAACATTCTGATCCGGGACATTTTTCTTTAAGGACAAATGCAGACCTATTTCTGAAGAGATTCTCCCCTTCCCGGAAAAATACTCAGACCTTTGTCTGAGGTTCAGGAGGGCGAATCAAGTCCGCCCTGTCCGACTGCTTCTCGGCCAGGTGGGGGAGCTGCCAAACCAAGCGCCCACTGCCCCTCGACGGTTCTACTGGAGCGAGCGGCTGCAATTTCCCCGCCGAATTTATCTGACACTCCCAGGGCCCACTGTGAATTCAGATCATCCTTGCTCTGCTTGTTGGGAAGTAGAACCCAGTTTCCCCTCCGCGCGCGCTCCTCCCCCCAGTTCTGCGACACCGGGTTCCGGGTGGAAAAGTCAAAGGAAGCCAACGCGGGAAAGGTGCACTCGCTCGAGTTTCTGGGCAAGTCGGATCCGAATTACGGTATAATTCGCAGAAGGCAACCCGGCTAGCTGCTCCCTCCTCATACAGGCATCCCGTTTGGGGTGCAGAGGCGACCTCTCCCTGCCTTACACTACACGAAGCCCTAGAACCGAGCTAGCAAACTGCATTATTATAAACTCCTTAAAAGTTTGAACCCAGAAAAAGGAAAGCTCTCTCTTTCAGACAAACAACTGTGTCCCCCGAGGTGAACTCTCGCAACTCTTGATACTGGCGTGTGGGTGAGGATGATGCCGAAGCTCGCTTTGCCTCTGGATTCTAAAATCACAGACAGGAAACGGGATGCCTGCCAGATCCCACCAGCCGCAGCCGGCAGACCCAAAGGTAAAGGCTCTGGGTACCGCAAATAGCTGGTGGGCGCTGAGCTCTGCTTCCTAGAAGATACGTTGATTCGATATGACTTTTAATGCTCGACGTTTTAAAATTCAGAATGCCGGCGGGCCCCGAGGTCGCCAGCTACCATACCCCTTCAGACGACCAAGATTTCTCGAGTCCTTTCTCTGCTTGAACGGAGGAGCTAAAATGCTCAGAAGTAGGAAGAGACGATCTGGAGCCCTTTTCCCTGCGCAGCTTTGGAATGGGCTGAACCCGACTCCTAGACCCAGCTTTCTTACCCGTTCCAAACAAGAATGCCCCTGCTCTCAGTCTGGCACCCTCTGTAATCAGGGCTTCGCTCGAACCCAGATGCCCACCCGCCACACCCCTGAAGCCGAAGGGTCTGCAGACCCAGGCTTCAAGGTACCTGCCAAGGAACACTGTACCGGTAGCCCTCAACCTATGAACACAATTGAGCCCTACATTCCTGTTGCTAAACCAAACATTTGTTAAGTAGATTTTGCTCCAGTTTTACCACCTTTCTTGCCACAGTTGTTAAATGAATCACTGCAGTTGATAAGTTAATAACCTTGACTTGGCTTGTCAGAAGGTCACCAAAGAGGGTGACTTGGGACACAGCTACAGAACCCCTTACCAAGCATCTGAATGTTGATTGCATGACTATGGGGGATGCTGCCAAGGTCATAAGTGTGGGAAAACGTTCCATAAGCCACCTTTTTGAGTGCCCTTGTAACTTTGAACGGTCACTAAACAAACTGTTGTAAGTCGAGGACTACCTGTGTTGTTTGCCGAGGGCCCTCGTTTCTGTTTCTGTCCAGAAAGGGTCGAGTTCTCAGATCACTTTGTTTCCAAACTGCTCGGGAACCTGGGCTTTGAAACCTGGAGGCCTTAGATCCAACCAGGATAGGACGGCCGCTTCTCTTCTTCGCCTAGAGGCGAAAAGGCTTTGGGCTGATTGTGGAGCATTCGCCGAGGCCTTTTAGCCACCCGATTCTCTCGAGGTGATTCGCCCGAGGCCTGTAAGGCTTATATAAAAAAAGCTGGACAGCCGGACGGCAGGGCAGAACGCGAGTCCGGATTCCCTTTGCCGGTTCCCTTTGCCCTCCGGAATATGACACTGAAAAGCGGGGGGGGGGGGGGACCTCGCAAATGGTTAAAAACCATCTGAGCGATCCGCTGAGCAATCCAATTATATTGCTCGACCTTGAACCGGGGCGTCTAGTAGGTGCTGATTCTATTTCTTAAAGGTTAAACGCCTCCGGCTCAGAAGCAGATTTCTGCCTTAAACCCACAGGATGCAATCGCTCCGGCCTTTTTTTTTTAATTTTATTTTAAAGGATTTAGTTTTATTTAGCAGCAGAAATGGCGCCATTCAAGCGGCCTTTGCTGAATTCAGGGAAGTTTACTCAGGATTAACTGCGTGTCGCCTCCGGGTCATGTTGGCTGCATCCATGCCATTCATTTCTAGCCTTGGACAGCGGAGCTCTTATGGAGCGGATTGTCAATTACAAATCGTATCATTTAGCCAGCGCTGCCCCTAGAAAAAGTCAAATTCTTGCTCTCCTGCCTGTAAGTCGACTTCACTGATCCGTGTCCCCCTTTGAGTAGTAAATGGATCGAAAAAGCAGCCGAGATGCATATTGTACATTCTTCTTGGTAGGATATGAACAACCTCATATATTCTGCAGCTAAACACTTAATATCAACTAATCTGAATCCCAATTACTTTTGGCTAGCCCACAGGTTATTATGTAACATTTTAATACATTTGTGGAATTAAGATTGCACAGCAATCAATTTTTCCTTTCCTTTCCAGGAACAACAACGGAAAAAAAATCTGAGACTTTAAACAAGAACATATTCCTTGGTCTATATAAGAAAGGAAAATATTTGCATTTAATCTTCATATTATTGGTCTTGGGATTTATCCCTTCACAGGTATTGGATTGGTTCATCTAGAAAGTGAGGCTGTGGTGTTTTTTTTTTTTTCCTTTTTCTTCTATTGGTAATAGTGGGATTTTAAAGTCTAGAACAAGCTGGATCTCAATTTTAAAATAAATAATGGGATTAAATATTGTGAAGATAGAATTCAGATATAGAAGCAAAAGTGTTGTGCAAAATGTAATTACCTCCTGTACATCACAGACAGCATACTGCTAGCAATGAATATAGTAATGTAAAACAAAAAACCAGGAAAGCCAGAGGGGTAGGGAGTCCAAGACTTGCTTTACAAGTCTTGTCTTAAAATGATACATTTTAAGAATTTTGCATGAACAGAGAACTATAGTTTGCTAAGTATTTTTTAAAATCATATTTCTACTTAAAACTAATTACAGATCTTCCTCTTGAAAAACTAGTTTCATCTGATCCTCAAAACTCATGTGCAAGAACTCATTCATTGCACAAGTCTAATTCTTTGCACAAAAACTTTTTTGGAACCGTGTCACTTTTGAAATTAACAAGAGTCAGTAATGTAGGTTGAATTGGATTGGATTGCACAGCAATTTGCACCAGAAAACTTTGCTTTAAGTAGAGCTCATTGACACACTAATTTTCAGAATTTCGGAGAAACTTGGGGGAGGGGAATGAGATCCAAAGGAAAATGAAATGCCTGAAAGATAGATATACTTAATTGTTGGCTCCAGAAGAGATAAAGAATCCTCCAATTGTAATGCCTCAAAGAATATATCTATTCCTGCCTGATACTTGCTGGAAACTGACATAGGGCCTCAAGCTGGTTTCAGGATATCCAGGGAGGGAGGACCAAGCCCTATAGAAGTTAAGGGGATTTCTATCCAGGTAGACATTTGCAAATTCACCCTCTGGGGCTGTAACCTCTTTTAAAAAAAAAAGTAAAATTGGATGGCTGTGTTTTCACCACAGGCTTAACTAGATTGTTTAAAGAGATGGTACTTGCATTTCCATTTGTTAAACTTGGTTACTTTAACCTTGGTTAAGTGCTTTTGGTAACTTTGCCTTGTTATACAACCCATATCTTTAAGGTTCTATGTATTACACAAACTCAGAAAGAAGTGGTTAATTTAGAAATCAAATTAGATTGAGAATTGTGAGGATTCGGTTAATGTTTTATTATGAGTTAAGTTTCTTAGGCTTCTCATTCAGAGTTGTGATTTTATGTGCATTTTTTTTCAAATACTGAGATAAGGACTTGTAGGCATCCTACACGCAATTGTGTGCATGTTTCCCTGGAAGGTCTTAAATGACTAACCATAATGTGGTTTGGTTGATTTCTTTTAGCATGTCATGTGAACTCAGCCATACTTTATGCCTTAGGATATTAATGTCTTCTCATCTAATAATCATCAAACCAATGTTAAATATAGGGTAACTGGCTAAGGATTTGTATACGTGGAGTCCTTGGTGCTCTCTGAGTTTGATACAGAGGTTTCATTACCAAACTAGGTAACATCATCAGTGCAATCCAACAGTTCAACCCTGAGTTATAAATATTGTCTTCTATCAGTATTTGTGTGGGTGTGTCATGTGTGAATAATTGAATTGATTAAATCAGTAATGCTAAATAGAGTGCGGTTTCTGACATGTGGCAGGTCAGTCTTGCAAGTAAAAGACTGATAAAAGACTAGGAGACTAGGCATCTCCACTGGAGACTAAGCTAGTTTTCAAGAGTTTGTGGGTCCATCTCTAGTGTCCATCCGGGGTGCCCTGCTACAGGAAAAAGGATAGTCAAAGCTTGATGCTGTTTGAATTAAGAGAAGGACGCAAGATCCAGATTGAACGGTCCAGATTGAATCACATTTGGAACCTCATTTCTTCGTATATGTTTCAAGCTAATTTTTTGATCCCTTTGAGAGTGATATCAGGGGTGGGGGATTGGGTCATAAAACCTGGTTTTAAATGAGTCACCTTTTTCACCTTAAACAGTGGAAAGAGAAGTTGTACTCAGGGAACCATCTGGAGCTTCCCTTGCACTAATTGCTATTGGAGCAGGACAAGGAGAGTTTTCCAGATATTTTAAGACCTCGTCTATCAATGGTAGAATCAGCTACATCATTTACTAATATGGGGGGGGGGGGGAGAGAGAAACCTGCACTGACTTTTTTCCTAACTTCATTTTTGTCCCCTAAGACACATGCCACCAAAATGCTGGACTGCTGCAACTGGCAAGCTGTTTTACTGAATTCAAGTGGAAGTTTGGGCAGGTACTGGCAGTCTAAACTTAGGGCCTATGGAGGGGGCACTAAGGCAATGGAGCTCCCCTACTTCTATAGATTAGACAAATACAGTTCGATTTCTGCTGTGATCACCTATATAGGCATAATTTTTAGTTGAGGTAATAAAAATAGTTGGCTAAAATATTTTAGTTATTTTAGTTTTCAGCACATCAAATGAATTATTAGCCGTTGGTTTAAATTGATGCACAATAACAAATATTTTTTTTTGCATAGACATAGAGTAGGTTAAACATCTTGCATAGATGTTACGTTTTCGCACATGTCCAGTGGAATATTCTGCAGCTGAGTTTCCACAAATGATGAAAAGATCCTGTTGGTGCTGCCAATTTGCTCTATTTGGGGCTCCCTGTCCAACCAAAAATTGAGAGGGGAGTTATCTTGAAATTAGATTTTATTTTTCTTCCTTTCTAGTGCACAGGATTGTGATATAGTTCCCTGGGCAAGTACAAGTGGGGATCAACTACATTAAATTAGTAGATCGAAGACCATTTGAGATTTTGAATTATCTTTTGAATCTCACATTTACACATTTTCTTCTTTTTATACCCCAAATCATCACAATTCTTTATAGGACAAGATAGGTGAGTGTGCTTGGTGATTTTATTTTAACTGATTACTTTGACCATCTTGAATAAAATAGGTCAATCCACATGCTCCTTTTAAAAACCGATCTATGCCTTGCATCGTGGTTTTCTCCTGATACTGGGGCGTGGGTCAGTTTCTTCTGGTACCCTTCCAAAAGGACTAAAGAGGCATTCACATTTCCAGTTTTAATCCAAGGGACTTGTTTGTTCAAGATTGCAAAGTGAATTTCTCAACTTCCACTGATTCCTACTCCAAATCTGTACTGTGACTTTCTCATTGTTATCTCGAATTACATCTCTCCCTTCCAATATGAGCACATGTCTTTCAGAATAGAGATCACTTTCACTACTCACAAATAAATAAGCTTCATAGATACAGCTTATATATTGTATCTGGACAGTATAAATTCCATCTGGACATCTTCAAGCTATGTTGGAGTAGATTTCCATTATCCTCAACTACAAGGACCAATGATGATAGGTATTCTAGCTCAGAACATCGGTGGGGGGCATTAGGTTGGGGAAAACACTGGTACTTTTTAAAAGTAGATTCATTGTCATCCACCAAGGTTTACAAATCCTTTCCTTGCACCACTTCCCCAAGAGCAAAGCTCACAGAACTAAATTTGGAGTAAACCTGTGAAGAAGCAAGCTGCAGTTTAATGCCCACTTTCCAGAGAAGATCCCATCTGATCTCGCTGGGATTTGGGAGTAAATATGTCGGGAATACGGCGAATGCGACTATGCAAATAAATCAGAGGGGAGGACCACCGACGGATCCGTCTAGGGCAAATAAATAGATGGCAGGTCCACCGACGGATCCTCCGTGCTCAGCAATAGTATCCCCAGATCCTTGAAACAAGCACTGACAGGGGCGGGAGAGAGATGAGGTTCATGCCCTGCATGTGAACTTTTCAGCGCATCTGGAGAACTGCTGTTGGGAAGAAAATATAGAACGGGGGCTCCAACCTTCCTCAAGCTAACTTGGCATTAAATCCTGTTCAACTCCGTCGTGGGATTTTCGACCTCTGGACGGACTTTGGTCTGGATCCAGAATGGGGTTTATATTTCTTTGGTCCCTCTCCTGAGCCCAGCGGGGGTTGCTGGAGGGATTAAAGTAAAGCTGACCTTCGCCGTTTCTGTGAAGGGTACTTGCCCATCGAGACCGAGACCAAACCGGGCCCCGCGCTCGCCTCTAAGCTGAGAAGATGTCGGAGACCGTAAACCCGAGAGGTGCATTTCGATTTGATGAAAGATGATACGTCAAGGAAACCAGTCGTGAAGAGTTTTCTTGCAGTCTCTTCTGAGTCAAGGGAGGCAAGAAAGTGCTGGAGTCTTTTAGACGGCTTAGGCAAACGGCCAAGCCTTGACGACCGGCCCCAACTCGGTTCTTGTGCATTAAGGGCTCCCTCTTGCTCCTTCTCTGCCCGCGCGCGTCCTTCCCTTCAAAGCGGCGGGACTCCTGCTTCGGAAAAGAAAGAGACCGATGAACATCCCCCGTCACGGCAGGACTTTGGGTCCCCATTTCTCAGTGCCTACTTTACACTGGGCATCCGAGAACCCTAAATATAGCCGTGGCAATGAAAGCCAATTTCCTTCCGACACCAAGGAGAGACCGGGGCCTTGGGGCTCTGTTCTCAGGGCAGAGTTGGGTCTCTTCTGACTAAAACGTGGGCGGGCCCAGGAATTTCATGAATACCATTTCCCTTTAAACCGGTTGTAAAGTTATCAGATGCTGCCAAGTTGCTTTAAAACGTAAGATTAGCAGAGAAACTTTCGAAGGCTCTCTGGGGAGACACAAGCAACACTGAAATGGGTGCTAAGAAGATCCTGGCCCTTGGGCCTCTGGAGTCATGCCGCTGACTCCATCGGAATTGGGTGGCTTTGCTTTATTCTTGAAAGAGAGAATTTCCTATCAGGATGTTCCTCTGGCTCACTCCAGGCCGGAATCTTCAGGCACGCCACTTGCTCTCTATGCTCGCTCTCTTCCCCCACCACTCCCCATCTGAATTTCTTTTCACGCTCATCGCTGAGTGAGCTTGTCCAAAACTAGCACAGGAGTGTGAAGGAAACGGGAAGCGTTGGGATGAGGACAGATCTGCCCCGAAGGCTTTGAATAGCCCTCTTTCCAACGGGACGATTTACATCCTCCCAATCAATCGGAAATTAAACCACGTGCTTGTTATGATTTCTTTCTCTGTTGGGATAAGTAGCAGACCTAACACCTATTTTTAGGAGAAATTGTTTTTATTTGTGCGTACATTTGTGCGCGTGTACGCCTACACCACTAAGAACGACCGTATTGAACTGTTGCAGTGGCGTGTAAGCCTAGATTCCCTTATCGAGAGTTAGACTCCTTCAAGCTCGAGGAGACGCGTTGAATGTGAACTGCGCGAAGGCAACAAAAGAGCTTTGCAAACCTTAAAGTTCCCCTAGTTCCAGGTATTCGCAGGCGTCTTAGAGCAACGTCGGGATCTTTATTGGGCGGAAGTTTAAGAGATGGTTAAATCGGATCTGGTGATAAAGTAGAGAGGCGGAACCAAGCACATTTCTCACCTGTCCCCCAAAAGTTTGCTCCATCTTTAGAATCTTAATGACATTGAGTATTTCAGAAAGCATTACTGTCCTTACCAGGGGAGCAATGAGAAGTAGGGAGCTTTTTTTCTTTCTTTTTCGAACTGCGCAGTCCAGCATCTTAAATCACCCTGTCTTAAACATTTTCTAGTAGTTTAGCATCTGCCCAGGTAAATCTGTACCTTAGAAGTGTTTGGTTATAATACCACTCGAAGAACTCAAGTTGAACAGCACATTTTGATTATTTACAATAATTGTTAATGGCATAATTATAAGAGATCTTTGCAATGAAATCTGGACAAGGAGAAACACACACACATACAAACACACAAACACTAACCTACCTGAATCTGGAGACCATATAATAAGCAACGCATGGAAGATATGAGGTGGGAACATTTTGTTCTTATTTACATAATGCGAACTAGTCCAATAGGTTGCTCCACTTCTTCCTACCTCGCCTGTCTAGATTTGAAGCATTTTAAAATATCCCTCATTCTCACCAGGCTTCTTAGTGAATAATCCTAAATTTATATTCCAAAAAATCCGGGAAAGAGATCCGGGAGAGATCTCTTTCTGAGCGAGTCTGTGCTTTCCTCTGCCGCTTCTTTTGAAGAAAGTTAGAAAACCTGGACGTTTTTCTTCCACAAATAAGCGCCTCTTTGCAAGGCTGGCAATAAAATCGATTCCTTGTAAGCAAGACAGAACGCAACGGGAAGGCCAGCTCTAAACTTTAAGCGTTTTCCTGAATGTTGGGTGTGGGAGGATGGGAGAGAAGCAGGGGTGTGAGACCGGACAGGAGGAACAAGCTCCATTGAAACTGGAGGGCTGGGAGACTCTTCTTGAAATTAACTCGGGCTTTGAAATTGACGTAAAAGCCATTGCGAGGTGTTCCTCGTGGGCAATTTCAAAAGGCGATTCTTTGAAGAGCTAGAACGGTGAGGAGGGGGAGTTCCCAGTTTGTCGGGAATTGATGCTGGGGGAAAGGGGGGGGAGAGAGAACCAGGAAGAATGTGGGCAGTATAACCAAATGGTAGGGTTACAATAATGAGAAAGGAGAGCTGACCACTTAATATAACGGTAGGAGAGCCTAGTGATTTTTCTCTTATTTGAAGAGTGTCAGCATGTTGGAAGGAACGTTCTCTTCGTAACTCTCTCTGCGTGAGGTTCTCGATCTGTGAAATCCTGTAGATCCTGTGCGGTTCAGTGGAAAGGAAAACGTGAGCCGAGTGGGGGCAGGGGGCGCTTACGGGAAAGCAGGGCTCTCAAAGAGAGGGCTCCCCGTTTTCCTTCCCGCTGTTAGCGCTAAGAGCATTATAACACTTGGACTGAAGCTTTTAAATCAAAGTATCTGATTCTTAATTGCAAAAGCCTTTTAAAAACCGAGAAAAGAGCTGTGTTTTTTTTTCTATCTTTCTCTCCCCCTCCCCCTTCGCTTTTTTTTAATGTGGGAGATAGTTATCTTAAATGCGTAATGGTTTTCCTTTCGGGTAACTCAGGTATTTTTAGCAGAGGCGAATGGTGAACACCCCCCCCCGCTGGAAAAATGAACACTGCTGCTCTCCTTTTCACTTACTGTATTTCCTTCCTACTCCCCCTCCTCGTTTTCTTCCAGCGACTTGCCAGCAGCGCTCTCTCCCCCTCCCCCCTCCTTCTGAAGCCAGTCGCGAGGTGTACTCTGCTCCTGGAGATCATTAGCTGCCCCAATCTCACCCTCTGAAGGGCGAGCGGTCGGGGCCGAGCCGAGGCTGAAGGCTGACGCAACTCGTCAGCTGCACTTTTCAGCACCGTCCCGCAACAGGCGGGCTCCTCGCCGCCGGCCCGGGCTGCGGGGAGGCAGTTTGTCCGGGATGGCTCCCGAGATTAACTCAGGAACCGTTTTCCTCCTCTTGCACACACCCCTCCCGCCACGAACCGTCTCCCCATCCAGCCGACACCCTTCCGCAGCCGGTCCGGGGAAAGCTGCATTTCTGGAACACAGCCCCACATCTGCCTGCCGGCCGCTGGGAGAAGCCTGGCCGTCTGGCTTTTGCAGCCGGAGAAGGCGCCCTTTCAGAGGATGCTCTTCGGAGCGATTGCGCCTCTGACTCGTCGGAGCGGGCGGGCGGAGGTGGGAGAATACGCGACAGGATAGGACAGGACGGGAAAAGCAATCGGGCCCTTTCCTTTCCTCCCGGGCTTCTTCTTTCCCCAAGCGTCGTCTAGCGGGATCTTTTTTGCGCTTCTCCGGTTTTGGAGATGCGAAGGGCCTGGGGGGTGAGGCGAGGAGCAAAGCTGCGCACCAAAGGTAACCCAGAAACAGTTGCGAAGAAAGACTCTAGCGGGGCTTCTTGTCTCCCGATTCAGCGAGCCCCGGAGAGCAGACTCTTTTTCTTTCTCTTTCCCTCTTCCTTTCCTTCCTTTTTCCTTCCCTTCCCTCCCCCTCTTTAGGGAAACATTCTGCTGGTCCGCCTCCCTCGCCCCTCCCTGGGCTCGATCTTATCACATCCAAGGCTTATAAATCACGGGAGCTTGTCTGGCGAGAGGTCACACCGCCTCCCTAAATCCAGGGCAAAGCCGGTGGAGACCGTACACAAGACAGCGGAAGAAGAAGAGGGGAATCCTTCATATTCCCGGCGACTTTCAAAGAAAGAGGCCGATTGAACCCGTTGGCCTGCCCAACCCTCCCGGGGAAAGGGAGGAAGGGCGAATCGGAGGGTCCATCTTACTCTCCTCCCCCCTCTTTATTCTTTCCTCGCGTGGGCTGCCTTTGAAGGCGAGGAGGAGGACGCCCATGACTTTCATTTCAAAGATACAGAAAGCCGCATATCTCTGACTGATGAAGGCTGGGGAGGAGAGAAGGGAGGGTGAGGGAACTCCGAACTCGGGAGGTTATCCTAAGGTTCTGGAACGATTTTTCAAAGCTACAGTCCGGAAGGACTGAACTTTAGGCACCTTTTTCCTTTGTGTAACTGCACAAAGCTACTATCTCATCCCAACTGTTAAAGTAGTAAGTTGCTTCTTGCCCGAAATCCTCCCTTCTTCCGGTGCAAAATTTGTGAATGGTTCTCTCTACCTTGTGCATCGGGAGGCCACCATGTCACACACACCCCGAACTTCGTCCCGAGGTCAATAAGAAACTGATTCTCACTCACAGCTATTTCTGATAGTAGCCAGGGTTTTATGCCCGAGACAAACGTGAGACATGGTTGCTTTTTGGGAAGACCCCACAAAGCCAGCAAACAGTCCCCGATGGCGCATCCATTACTTTGTGGCGTAACTCTTTGAGCCAATAATCCAACCCAACTTCTAGTTAGTTAGGATAGGCTGTTTCAAATGAGCATAGGACTTTTGTAACTGACCTTTAGGGGACTCTTACTGGCGCCTACAAAAATCTGACTCTTCCGATTGGAATAGTTCGGAATTTGGTACCCAACTCCGGGAAATGCTTATTCATTGATGTGCCGTTTAGAGGATCGTCGGGGACAGAAATGCTGGCATTGTTCGGGATTCTACAGTATATGGAGGAGCGTCACCTACTCAGTAGCTCTTTTACTCAAACCCCCGTCTGGACTGGGCAAATTGCGGCTAACGCAGAAGAAGCCACAGGCAAGAGGGGTGGTTTGTACGTATAGCGCACATTTCTCTCCAAACGAATCTGGCTCCCATCTCGCCTTGATTTATTCAACACCAACAACAGCAATAATATCCTCAAGTGACTACAGTGGTGCGGGCTTGAAGATGCCTTGTCCTTTCCTACTTCAGGTTTAGAAAGGGGCGGGGAGCTCTTATTTTAGCTGTCTCCAATATTTATCAAGAAGCGCCTGGAGCATCCGGAGTGCTGTAAAATGCCTAGCAAAATGCTCAGTGATTTCGAAGCCGTGGGAGAACTGGCCTACTGAACATTCTTACATCTTTTCTCCCAAGGTCCCACTTCCCGGGGCACGCACCCAGCAGCTATTGCCCCCCCCCAAACTCTCCTTATAAAAAAGGGAGGTTCTGATAAGGAAAAATACCACCAATGTTTTACGAGTTTGTGATTTCTCTTATCCCTCGAGTTGCAAGAAAGAGAAGAAGAACGCGGCGAGGAAGGAACAGCGATCCTGCAATATCAGCACAAGAACCGGCTTCGGGCCAAAAGCCACACCAAAGCGAAACGTGTCTATTCTGCACACCATTCCGACGATCCTGGGAAACGGAGTGGGGGAAATTTAAGAACATAAGAGATTGATCGTGTAGGGGACTGGTTGAGCACCGTGGGAGATACAAGAAGGAATAAAGAGGAGAAATGGTTGCAGCACCCCCCCCCCGTATTTGTTTTCTGGAATGGAAGAATTAACAGCAGATAAAGGTTTAGATTGAAGAGCATTGTTTTCTTAACAACAAACCAATTTTAGTATTCTGGCCACACTTATGCGCGAAGCAGGTTTGCTTAAAATAAACAGTAGGAGACTTTTAGTGTCTTAAAGATTAAAGATGCTGGGGTAGGGGTAGGGAGAGAGGAATAAAGGCTTTCCTAGGTTACAATGTTCATAATCAGTTCATTAGCCTTCAAGATGCTAGTTTGATATTTTTTAGTTAATCGCACTAAAATTGTTTTATCATCATCATCATCACCACCACCACCACCACCACTATCCCATTTCCAAAAGGGTTCACAATGTACATAGCTCCTTTCTCTGCAATTCCTTGCCACAGATCCACATAGACCCCATCCTTCTGCATTCACTTGAAATATTAAGCCGCCTAATATTTTGATGGAAGGGGCAAGATATCAGGCATCTCACTAGGTCTTTCGGTGGGTGGGATGCTCTCCTGGGAAATTGCCACCTCGCGGCTTAGTTGGCGCTACCTGAGCCCTCCTCGAGTGCGGAGGGCTTCTCCAGATCCCCAGAGCTCCTGCAGGCAGGCAGACGCGCGTTTCTGCGGAGTCAAGTTCTTTGGCCTGTCAATCTATTAAAGCTCGGCAAAGCTGCTCCTGACGGTAAAAAGGTTGCTCGAAAATAAGCTCAGAAACAAGGCTGCTGCACTTTGAAACAGGAGATGCTTTAGATTAGCATCCTACTCAGTCTTAAATTCATTTCGGATCTGCAGCCACAGACAGAAGCCACTAAAAGGACCTGCTTATTCCAGATAATTTCAATCAGAATACAGCTGCAAGGGACCTTGGAGGTCTTCTAGTCCAACCCCACGCTCAAACAGAAGATCCTTTATCATTTCAGACAAGTGACTGTCCGGTCAGTTCTTAAAAACCTGCAGTGATGAATCCCCCACAACTTCTGAAGGCAACTTCTGTCCCACTGGTTAATTGTCCTCACTGTTAGGAAGTTTCTCCTTAATTCCAGGTTGCTTCTCTCCTTGATTAGTTTCCATCGATTGTTTCTTGCTTTGCCTTCTGGTGCTTTGGAAAATAAGTTGACCCTCTCTTGTTTGTGGCAGCCCCTCAAATGCTGCAATACTGCTATCGGGTCACCCCTAGTCCTTTCGAATTTTTAGCAGCAGCAGCAACAGCAGCAGCTGTTTTCCACGCCGGCCTGGCAGCGCTCTCATTTTTGCTGGCTTCCCCAAGGCACTTTCTTCGAAGGCGCCCAGAGAAGTTTCCCGGGCGATTTCGGAGCGGCGCTGTTTTACCGGCTCAACCAGGAAACTTTGGAAAAATCTTGCGACAGTTCAGCGGTCGCCACTCTCATTGCCGCCCCTGCTCATCGGTCGCCTTTGACTTCGTTTACCGGAGCCGTAGCTAAATTTTCGGGTCGACACGGCCTCGTTCGGGGCAGGGGAGGCGGGGGGGGGGGCAGGACTCCTCTGGGCTGGGAAGAAGCCGGCCCGAAATGTGAGTCGGTTGCGGTCGACGAGGAGCTCTTCCCAGCCGCTCCCCCTCCCCTTGGCCGGCTGTGGGCCGAGGCTTGGAGGAGGGGGGAGGGAAGGGGGCAGCAGGCTGGGTGGAGCCAGCGGAGGCTGCGCGCAGGGAGGGTTGCGCAAGAAGCCCCTGCTGCGCTTCAAGATATAAAAAGCGCCGTCGGGGCGCCTCCGTCGCGGCAGCCAGAGAGCAGGACGGCAGCCGGGCGGGCAGCAGCTGGGGCGAGCGCGGCTCCGTCGAGGATTATGGAATTCCTGAGCGACAAATTCGGCCTCAAGAGCCCCCCGGCGGCGGCGGGCAAAAGCGGCGATTTCTACTTGGCCCCCGGAGCCCCTTTGGAGCACGTCATGGAAGCGCTGGACGGCGGCGAAGCCTTCTACGCCAAAGGCGGAGGCAAATGCGTGGGTCAGGCTGCCTACGCTCCTCACGGCCGGCTGGAGAGGACTTCCCCGGCTAGGGACGGCTCCGGTAAGGGAGGCAAGGGGGGCGGGGACGGGACGGTTGAGGATGGCTGCCACGAAACCCGGGCCGGGGTCCTGTTTCGCGAAGAAAAGCCGCCTCAATGGAGCCCAGCTGGCCTTTGGGACGGGGAAACGGGAAGCGATTGAATGTGTGTGTGTGTGTGTGTGTGTGTCTGTGTGTTTGTGCGCGCGCGCGCGCGTGTGATTTTTGTCAATCCTTCTCCCTCCCCTAAGTACACAAACAGTCCGGCTCCGGGCAGTAATTTTAACTTCTGATTTACACACTGGGGTTTGCACAACACCCTGAACCGGAAATTATCAGGAGAGTTGAGAAAGCACAACAGACCAGACAAAAATGTTACAGTTGGCTAGTTTCTGATTGATGCTGTAATTGGCACTTTGGGGGCTCGATCCACCTAGAACTTTCCCGACGTCTTTAAATTCCGGGTTCGCTTCAGGAGCCGTCTTCTGATGAGGGGGGGGGGGCGGATGCCTTGCAGGGGCCTTTTGACAGATTCGCATTATTAATGGGCGACGGCCTAAGGGGCAGAAAGAACCTCCAAAATTAATTGAAATCAACAGGCGTGACTTCGGGGAAAAGAAAAATATTTAGGACCGGCTGCTATAATTGTGAATGAAAGAAAATCCGCGCGCTTTAAAAATCGAGACAACATATCGCGTATTCCTCTCCGTCTGCCCTTTCATTTTATAGTGGTTGACAATTTCTAATCAAGGCTTGCAAGTTACGTTCTGGACACTCTGGTTACACATACGCCTGCACACGCACACACAACGCACACCCAGTCTTCCCTCAGGCAGAAGCTTGATCTGGAAACCGCCCGGGAATATTTGAACATCTCGACTGTTTCCAGACAAATTTCCAGATGCCTTTTGTTTAGGATCCTCTAGGAAGAACGTACGTTTAGGAAATCCTTCGAAAACGTGGAGACTGTTTTAAATTAAACATACACAAACATCCATATCTTGATCCCTACGCTCGAAATTCTGCCCTCGTAAGTTTTCCGGATTCCTCTACTGGTCGATCTTACACAGAGGAAAACCCACCGTTTTTATTTTGTAAACATCAACATCGCATCTTCTTCTTTTTTTTCTTTTTCTTTTTTTTTAGCAAAACGAAAGTGAATCCGCAAAGGCTCGCCAGGCAGAGTCCGGGATGCTAAACTTAAAATTATGGACCGGGTGAGGGCGGGGTGCGTGAGAGGGGGGATGGAGAAAGCAGCAGTTGTTTGGGGTCAAGTGGCGCCCCGAAACTTCATTTTACTTTTGACCCGGGTGCAGCAGCAACTTTTCATTTTCATCCTCCGTTTCAGCTAGCTGCCATGCCGCTGTGATCTGAATCGTACATAAGTCAACTCGACTTTTACTATGGAACATCTGAGTGGAGACCTCAGCCCATTATAAGAGCATAATTTTTGTGTTTGTTTATATAGAGAGATAATAAGACTACTCAATGGATAACTTATATTAGGCAGAACGAAGCAACTGAAGGACCAGGCAACTTAATTATGATTTGGGGGAACATTATTCTGCTGTTGTTTCTTTTTGCATGTGGTCAACTGGTCAGTGGCTCAGAATCTATTTTCTAAAGCTTTCTTCCTCCCTCCCTTTTAACTACCGGTAACATATATAGAAGGCCTCACTCGGACCAACTCTCCATTTATAGAGGCATTGGTCAACACGATTACATTGAATTATTTTTTCATTGATTTTTTTAAATAACCTTTGCTGCTTCACAGATAGTTTTATCTCCGTATTTCTATTCTACTTATTTTCTTTAGCAAATAGTTCTTTTATATTTTATTTTGTGCGCTGCTCCCTAAGATAAATTAAATGAAGGGGAAAATAAGCGATTGCGTAGTTAAGTAGTGGTCCTTCTACTTCCTTCCTTTCTCTCTCTCTCTCTCCCAAACCAGCAGCTGCCCTTTCGGTTAATTTCATGTTGCCTGGAAGCGCTGTGTAGTTCGCCGCTCTGCCTATTTGCTGGAGGTTGAAGAAACAGTCCAGCAAAATGAAATGTTGGAAACCAGAAACCTGCCAGGACTTACAACTATCAAAAGGGCCAGGTTCTTATTAGTCTTTTCTCCCTCTTTCATCCAGGAGCAGTAGCGGCAGTAGTAGTAGCAAGCAGACTCTTGCAGAAATGAAGTCCTTGATTTGCCATTACATGCTCATACTTAGCAAGCAAAAAGTAAGAATTCAATGGGCTTTAATAGACTCCCCAAGCAACTGTGCATTGCACTGAGGCTTTCGTGGTAGCCAGGCACGCCTGTTAACACTTTTCCACCCTGGAAAGTCATTGGAACTTGGCGACTGCATGAATCATCTTGCCTTTGCGAAGCTTTGTTCTTACAAAAAAAAAAAAAATCATCCCAAAAGCTAGGCTACCACACACACAGCCACTTCTAACTGATAAGGGTATGTTGGAATTAGCTTGTTTCGGAGATTTATAGGGAAGACGTCTTCCATTAATTCCAACTATTTCACGGGAGCTTCAGGGTCATCCAAAACTCCGTAACAAAAACAGGAGCAAAACATCCCTTACTCTTCCTAACTTGCAGATTTGCCTCCTAAACCTGGAAGCATTTTCCGCTACTCTCTCACTTTCACCTCTTATCTACCTCAGTCTTAAAACCTGACAAACCAAGTCAAGAAGAAATGCTTTGTTATCAAGTCCTTCAGTTTAAGTGGATTGGATTTATCTTTAGTTGTGTAATTAGTACAAAAACTCATCACTTAACAAAACAAACAATTAGAGGCTGGCCTAAAACATCTAGTAACCCCCCCCTCTTGCTTTCTGGGATTAGTTAGCATTTCTGTTCTTTAAATGCTACATTTATTTTCTTGTTTGCAATGTGTTCTTTGCCACATAATTCACAACAGAAAGATGATTTGCTCTCTAATTTTAGACTTAGTGAACTGGCTATAATTTTGATTTTAAAGCACTGTATTTGTAATTTTTTAAAAAAGAATATAGAATGAAAAATGTGACCTTTTCATAGCTGAACAGATACAAATATCAAATTTCTAATGTATAATTTATTCTAAGCAAAGGAGTTTATAAAGAATTTGAATCTGTGGAAGGTGTCTTAGAAATTTTGCAATTAAAACAGCAAAGGGAGATGTTTAATGCATTATGGTGAGAGACATTTACATACCAAACATGTGTCAAATAAAGCAACTATGTTCAATGATTGTTATGTTTTGGTAAGTTTAATTTTGAATCATAGTATAATTTCACTTACTATTAGACTTAAGGATTTATCCTTCCATTTGTAATGTTTTCAGTGTTCAGTGTGCCTAAGGAAAAAGTTCAAATGATTACAAAAAGAATCACTTCCCAGCACACGCTCACACATTCCCACATACATATGGAGAAATTCAGGGAATATCTAATGAACCTATCAATTTCATAAAAGTATTAATTAGTTTACTATTTGTTAATGCCTAATATTTGGCCAGTATTCATACATCTTTAGTTATTGTTTGCATTTATAGAAAATGGCATCCAGGTTTTACCAGGAAAGGAACCAGGAAGTACATTGTTGGCAGAATTTAAATCATTTGTCATCTCGCTTAAATTATTTAATTTTATATATAATTTTATTTATTATGTGTGCAGTTCACTCTCTGTTTGTGTGTCTGTGTGCGTGTGTGTGAGAGAGACAGACAAAAGAGCAACAATTTATAAGTAAATATATAGATATATTTGATCAGTAGAACTTTCCATTGAATTTGCTTGGAATCTCACCTAGAGGTAGGCACAGTAGTATAAATTGTAAGCCATGCATAGTTAAAATCATACCCAATGAGCAGACCAGTGTAGTGAAATTACTGGGAGTGACAGAGAACACTAAAAACAATTCCAAAATAGCAAGTTAAATTCCTTTCATTGTAATGCTTACTGTTATGGGTAGATGGAATAACTTTTTCCTCCTATTACTGCGAGTGACAGAGAACACTAAAAACAATTTCAAAATAGCAAGTTAAATTCCTTCATTGTAATGCTCACTGTTATGGGTAGATGGAATAACTTTTTCCTCCTAAACTTGTGATTCCACCCCAACATGTAATATCAATTATCTTAAAAATATGACATTTTTAGGAGGGGATGTGGAATCATGGGAATCTGTTAAGAAGCTAAGTGGGAGCGGGGGAATACTTTAAGCTTTATCTTGGACAGTGATTGTTTTTGAAAAGATAAATAGTTCTTGTAGGACCATGGCAAAATATAGGAAATAACTAGTTTGGCTGTGTTGTGATTTTAAATAGCACCCCCTCCCAGTTTGCAGTAATAAAGAAACTAATTGGAAGCAAAGCCACTTAACTAAGATCTAAGAACATTAATTTTTGGGTGAAATATTTCCATTTCTTACTAACCTTGATTCAGTATGTTGCATTCTTTAATGAATCCTTGTAATACTTGCAATTTCATTATTAAATAATTTGCAAAATAAAATAACTGGAAATCATCCATCCAAAGGAAAGCATTTTAAAACTCTGATTTTTCCCCCCTCAAATAGAATGTGTTCAGATAGTTTCTCTGCATATTCTTTGTTCAGCAATAAGTTTCATTATCCCCAATTGATCTTACTCCTAAGTAAATTTGGTTATGATTATATCTGATAGTATTGCTTGCCTACCTGAAAATAAACCCCTTTGACTACATTGTAAATGAAAAGTAGACATAGGCTGCATAGTACAGCTGATCCTTTAGAGATATTTCATGGAGAATAAGCCCTATTGAAGAAAATAAGGCTTGTTCTAAATGAATAGACTTAATATAAAGTTAACTCCCCATGAATACAACAAGATTTATTGCTAAGAAGCTATGTCTAGTACTGTGCCATATGTTTCTACTATTACATTGATCCAATTTTCCATTCTAAGTATGAATCAATTTATCTTTAGTAGAAAAAGAAATAGCACTGGTGGAAAAGTGCATCTTACTTTGAAAAAAAATCAGATCCTGATGAGTCTAAATTTAAAATCCACAATAATACCCTTATCTCATCCACTAATTTTTAGTTACTCACATAAAAAGAAATCTGGGCATAACAAGTCTCATCTACGAGTAGACCGTGAACCTATAAACATTTCACACATTATTCATACAAGGAATCTATGGTTTTTCACATATATTTTTTTAAATGATGGTAATGTTAACATGAATGCAGGCCAACTTCATTTATTTTCTTCGGCAGTGAATTTTGGGATTACGAAAGTTGAGAGTCAAGCATTGCACTCTGAGATGGGCAGACCCCTGGACACTTGCAGCAACCTCCGAATGTCTCCTGTGAAAGGGATTCCGGAGAAAAGAGAATTGGATGAACTTGGTGATAAGTGTGACAGCAATGTTTCCAGCAGTAAGAAGAGAAGACACCGGACCACTTTTACCAGTTTACAGCTGGAAGAACTGGAGAAAGTGTTCCAGAAGACACATTACCCCGATGTTTATGTCAGAGAGCAATTGGCTCTGAGAACGGAACTTACCGAAGCTCGAGTTCAGGTAGGTGCCTCAGTTCCATCCAAAACAGAACAACATAATCGACTCAGTGTTTCTCAAACGTGGCAACTTTAAAAATGTGTGACTTCATGCTCCCTGGGAATTCTGGGAGTTGAAGTTCATAGATCTTAAAGTTGCTAAGTTCGAGAAACACTGAATTACTGAATGACTAGAACAAGCAGTTGAAGCAGTAGGGTCCTGCAAAAACCAAATCAAAAGGTATAAATTATCAGTCAGACAAAATAAAATAGGTGATTTAGAACTTTACTATTTGCTAGCAAGGTATGCCATCTAGTTAACACTGAGTAACTTCCCTAGCTGCCACCACCACCCCAGTTCTTCATTTCATGATCTCAAGAGTTTGTCTAATGGTCTTGGTAAGGTAAGGCAAGATAGTTTTATATTCCCTTCAGCCAGAAATGGCAAAAGCATAGTGTCTTGCTTTAGGACATCTGATATCATACCGAATTAGGAACTGAGGACTTTTGGGGTTTAACTGGAACTGTGACACCTAAAGCCCCACTGCTCACAGCAGTCATGAAAAAACGAGGAAAAGTACATTATAAGATCACTCTCAAGGTTCTGACTAATGAACCCAACTGATTGAACACTCCAAAACTTGCAACTTTCTCAAAAAACTATTTTATTGAGTACATCATTTTAGCATGGATGAAAAAAGTTCTTCAAGAAAGTTGCAAGTCTCCGAGTGCTGAATTGGTTGGGTTCATTCGTCGGAACCCGGACAATCACAACTTGATCCCTTTTTCTGTGCTTGCATCTCCGCATTGTAAGCCATGTGGGTTGCATTATGATGTCACAACACACATTTTGTCATATGCTCTGCTTTCCCTGGAACCCCTGTCTGTGGCAGCAAATGGTTCTGTTGGACAGCTTTAACCATGCTTCATTAAGGTGCCTTTGTACCACCCTTGCATGAGCTGCATTTTGGAGCTAAATTTTGTTAATGAGGGATATAGAACAGAAGAAGCCATGTTTTCAATAAAAATAATTACATAGTCCAATTCCTATGTAATTTATTCACATTAGGGACTCTGGAAATATAAAGCTGATGTAAACATGGTAAAATTATTTTAACGTAATGATTAAGGAATGCCAAGTTGTGTAGGCAGTTAAAGGAATGTTATCTGCATTCTGAAATTGGGAATATCTATCCTTCTGTTCAGGAAAATGATAATTTGCTTAAACAATAATAATAATAAAATAATAATAAAACAACTCTAGTGAATTGATTCAATTCGTTATAGAAAGTCATTGTATTTTTTTATTATTGTTGATTCTGAAATGTTTTTAGAAAGTAGAATAAAGAAATATTGAACAGTGTCAAGCATTTTAACCTTTGGCATACTCATAGCGGTTGAAGTCTTTTGAGTACCATTATCTGGCTCCTCCTGAGCTGAGAAATCTTGGACTTGGCCCTGAAGTTTACACATGACTCTTCTACCATCTGGAAATCTATATAATTCCACGAACTTTAGTTGGCTTTCTATTGAAGTGTGATGCCAACATTTTATTGCACACTTAATGAGTCGATAGCATCATCAGTGACTGATTTTGAAAAGTACAGAGTTCTGGATCTTTCACTAAAAGCATTGGAATTCTGTTCATAGGATCTGCTGCATTAAACTGTCAAGATTAATGTAGTAATGCAGAATTAACATTCTGCTAATCAGTATTCTTGTGCTTCTTCAAATGCAAGTGTAAGCTATCAGTTAAGCCTGCTTCAGATTATTGTATATATACATATCCTCCTCTTCATTATTACAAGCATGATTTTTATGATGTGTTAAGCATATACTTAAACATATATATGGTGAACAGCAAATGTATGGCATGCTTGTATTTGTAAGTGTATATATCTTACATAGAACTACTAATGCAGGTTGGGAGCTCATATCCCTGGCAAAGCTGGCAGTATCAGGTTGAACATTATATACCGTAGTTTGCAAAATATTATATTGGTAATCTGCTGCAATACTAATTAAAACTACCACATCCAGTTCCCATTCCTGGCAGCTATTCCCACTGAAATTAGTGGAGGCACAGTAATACTTGAGCCACTAGAAGCTTGAAAACTTCCTACATGTTGTGATGGTATAGATTAGAAGAAATTAGGTTGTGTTTTGGAATTATTTCATTATATATATATTCTGTCCCAAACAGGACTTTATTTTTCTTCAGTTGATATCTTCCAGATGTCAGACTACAATTATTATTGCCATCTACCAGACTAGAGATTATGGGATTTATAATCTAATACGTCTGAAAGGGTTGTTGCATTAGTTGAGGCTGCATTAATTCATGTATTCTGTCAAATCGTAACACTTATGGGGTGCTAACAGAGACTTGTTGGATGCAGGTATTAATATAGGCAGTCCTTGATATACAACGGTTTGTCTAGTGACTGTTCAAAGTTACCACTATGCCCCCAAAATGATTTATGACCATATTTCACACTTACGACTATTGCAGCATCTTCATGGTCACATCAAAATTCAAATGCTAGGCACTTGACTCATATTTAGGATGGCTGCAGTGTCCTGGGATCATGCTTTTTGCTTTTTTTGTGACTTTATGATAAGCAAAGTCAATGGGGAATCCACATTCACTTAACAACCATGTTCCTACCTTAACAACTGCAGTGATTCACTTAACAACTGTGACAAAAAAGGTTGTAAAATGGGAGAAAGCTCACTTAACAACTGCCTCACTTAGGAACAGAAATTTTGAGCTCAATTGTGGTAATAAATCAAGGACTACCTATATTGCAATCTTATATGTATTTTCTTATGAATTAAATATCTCCGGGACAAATTTATAAAAAATCCCGCTAAGTAAAGAAAATGCCATTGAATACAATAGGTTTCAGATAGTACTAAGTACACTGGGAAATAGCTGATAATGAATATATCAACAAATCCAAAAATATGCCTTAAACTGTAGAGAACTATAAAGAAATAAGATATCTTGGATCCAGACTTAATCACGCTTTAAAAAAGAAACTACTGAGTTTAATCCTTCCGGTTTTAATAAAACTAAACAAAAATTCACATAAATCTGGAATATTGAAGTAATTGCATCAATCTGAATTAATCTATTCTAAATAGGATTAAGACCATATCTTCTGCAGTGATTGGAGAGGGATGGGTATTTGTCTTTTATAGAATGCCTCTTATTATTTATTTAGTCTGTTTATTTTTATCCTGCCTTTGTTAATTTTATAAATAATGCAAGGGAGTGAACATAACACAATACTTCCGCCCTCTCCTATTCTCCCTACAACAACAACCCTGTGAGGTGGGTTGGTTGAGAGAGGGTAACTGGCACAAAGTCACACAGATGGCTTTTATTCCTTAGGTAGGTTTAACATTCACAGCTTCCTGGTGGTATAATTAAATACAGTCTTATTTAAGCAAGGTAAAACTATACTTTTAAAATCTCATTAAATCCAGAATATTTAGTAGTTATTTAACACCCAAAGCATCCTGTTTCTCAAATATTAAAAAAATAGTGTCAATAATCAATATTTTTGTAAACTGTGTATCTAAGTCAAAATTTGCTGGACACAATTATCAGAATTACAGATTATGATTTTGTTTTTGCATTCAAAGAATGCTGTTCATACTAACACCATCACATCTTACTATTTGAAGGAATAGCAAGATTTGGTCTAATTCAGAAGGCAGCTGCTTAGGTTTTGCTAAGGCTTCTCAAGTCATTATGGACAGATAAAAGAGTGGCAGAGCCAGAGAGAGAGGGATGTTATGGCTTGTATATATTATATTCTCTCTTTGGAACAAAATTGCTGGTTTCATTTTTTTTCTCTGAGAATGTTTACTCTACTCTTTGTGTACATAGAGATTTCCGTGCTATTGAAGTAAATGCCCTAGATTTTTGCATCTCTGATCAGTCTACTGAAAAAGGCCAATGTAAGAAAATGGGGATCATAATTCCACAGAGCGGCAACAGTATTCCATCATAATATTAAGCAATTTTCAAAGGCTTTACATCATTAGAGACCAGCATCTGGTTAGGCAGGGATAACAAGCAGCAGATTGTTGCTTCATTTTATATAGGCAATGGTTACTTTATCTTTGCCAAGAATCGGTTTTGAGTAAATCGATGTAAACAGAAACATTTTGGGGGAGTGTCCGGGTTAAAGAATGTGGGTTTCTTCCCCTATGAGTTCCTTCCTAAAATTCAAGCAAATTGTTTAATTTAAATTAACCAAACGATTGGCTGAATATATTCAGTGCATATCTCGTTTTGCCAGTATTTCATCAAGATCCAATTTTAGTTTCATCCTGCTTACATGCCGAAAGAGCCTGCCTGAATCTAATTTATTGAAATTATTTTCTTTTTCTGTTGCATGTCAGAGGAGTAACTACACCCAGCCTAAGGAGATGGTCAAGACATTTACAGCAACAGGGCCCTAAATATTAAATATTATGAATTATTTGCTTGCTGCAGACACAAAGGGGAGGCAAAAAAAAAAAAAAAAACCCAACAACATTTCCCAGAGCCTTCATACAGCACAAATTTATCAACAACAAAAAAAGTTTCCTGCAACTGATTATGCAGTTGGGTAAACTTTATTGACTAGTGGTTGCTATATATATGTTCATAATATATTTATTAGCTGTGTATCTCCTTTTGATGGTTTGGGAGAACTTTTCAAAATTGTTCTATTAAATTTTCAAGAGATTCTGTGGAAAATTAATTCTCATTCTGGTGTTTCAGCATGGCAATCACTTTATGCAGTGAATGTAATTTCAAGTGGTTTAATTGTTTCTTAATTGGCTAATCTTTAACTGCCCTTAAGGAGTGTTCTATTTGCAGCAGATTTGTCATTATGTAATGCTAACTATGAATGTGGTGGGATAGTGGTAACACTAGAATATAGTCAGTCATTCAGTTGAAAAGGAACAAATATGAAATAAATTATTTGTGCAATTTGCCATGCTAACATACATCTTGCAACAATAACTTTGGAAGGTCACATGCAGCTACTAGCTTTCATGAAATTCCAGTCCTCTCATGACTTGGGTATAGCTGCTCAATAAAGCAACTATTCCAGCTTATATTTCTTTGAGAACTGCAGATAAGCCTTTGTACTGATACTGGAGAACACAAAAGTAGCAAACCTTAAGAACATGTTCCATCTGCTTCATATCAGCTAGTTACAATATGTTTGACGTGGTTAGACTGCCTTTGGAAACTTCAGTTGGTTCAAAAAAAATACTGTGCTTCTTTTATTTAGTGTAGCTGAATAATTGGCTGGATCAGCAAGTTTTTAGAATCAGCATGGAAGAAGGGAAAAATTGGGATTGCATAAAATATAGCAAAGACATTGTATTCTGTCCAATTTGTTTTGCCAATTGTTTTTCTTCAAGATGATTTTTTATTTAAGTTTCCTATTTTTGTTTCCCAGCTTTTCTCTACTTCTTTAGCTGTTGATAGTCTTACTAATGTTGGGCTATTTTTATTTTTAAAAGTAAAAACAAAACAAAACAAAACAAAACAGAATTATACGAAAATGACCAAGGTGAGGATTGAATTGCAAAACACACCACCATTCTTTGGAAGCCAGTACCTAATTTCAGAAAGCTAACTAATTCAAACCAGAGACAAAAATTTGTCCAATATACTAAATAAAAGTAACAGTAGGGATTATGTCCCAGATGCACAAAATTGCAGTTTGCCCCCCACCTCCAAACAACATCAGAATACCCATGTCACAGTAAGTAAACTGAAAAATAGAGAAACACATATATTCAAAAATGCATAGAAAGATGCCCCACTTTAAAACTCATATACAATCAAAATGAAGTCAATAAAAAGAAGGAAAGCAGCCTAAATTGCATACATGACCCCCAGGTCAAAAATGTAAACATGATAAAAGAAACTATAGAAAATGTACATCTCTGTGAAAGAAAATAAATAGAAATGTCTTGGGCATGGACAAGGACTTCTCATTCCCTTGAGATTGCATAAATAAAGAAGATAGGATCAGGAATTTTTATCCGACAACTTGCCAATTTTCAATTACTATTGTGAGGGGGAGAGAGGGGGAGGGAAGAAAGAGACTGAGCAAAAGAGATTTTGGCTGCCACTGAGGTGACCATAATCTACTTTTAGTAATTTCAATGTTATATTTCATTCAATGTTCATTTTAATATAAAATGTACACTTCAAACACCTTTTATAGCTTACTCTGAAGCAAAGAGGAGAGAGAAGGAGGGAGGGAGGGTGGGAGAGTGAGAGGGAGGGAGAGAGGGGGAAGAGAGAGAACGGACACAGAAAAACCCCACAGACGGGATTAAGTGACTTTCATCATGACTCCATCTGAGGTGCTCTGCTCTCTTAGCATTTTCCCTTCAAGGGATATAATCTTCTCCTGTGTAACTTCATTTCTGGCTGCCTTTTGGTACACATGGAGTTTTACTGTAAAGTTTGCTTTTACAAATGCCTTCTACTTATGGAACTATATTTTAAATGATATATTTCCAAGCACAATGTTTTGATTGTGTTAATGTTGTAGACCAGGGACAGACAATGCAGGGCCTTCTTCACCAGTGTGTTTATGGAGACTTGCTAGTGCCACTGGACTCCTTGACTTGCTTGACTTTATTTATTTAAAAAAAATATTTTAATTGTTTAAAAAATTGAACGCTGGATAGTGTAAAATAGTCTCTGGCATCATCTTTATTTTCAAGACTGCTTCTAGAGCCTTCAACCAGTCCACAAGCATTCTTAAAGATGGTGCTTGAAGACAGCTTTCACATCTGTTTGGAAATATGTCTTCCTTTTACTTTTGGGGTCTGAAAGAGTGACAAGGAATAACCTCACCAGTTTGTCTCTGGTAAACAGATATTTCAAAGCATGCCACTTATCCAAAAACATACCTCCTCTGTCCTTAATGTAATCAGTCAGTGGTGGGATTCAGCCAGTTTGCATCTATTACGGAGAACCAGTTGTTAACTTTCTAAACAGTTCAGAGAACCGGTAGTTGGAAGAAATCTTATTTTGTTTTTTTCCACTTTACAGAGCTAATCCTGTAAGGAAGGCAGGAAGGAAACATTCTGGTGTTGTTTCTAGCGTAATCTTTACTGCCCTCCTTACAGAAACTGCCTCTCGGGTTAATCCTTATTACATTGTTACTGTAACAGCTAAGGAGAAGCGCCCATCGACCTGAGTGATGTTGCCATGCCCACATGGCCACATGACCACCGAGCCATGCCTACCCAGCTGGTCATTAGGGCAGAGAACCAGTTTTTAAATTTTTTGAATCCCACCACTGTGATCACTGCTTCTCAAACTTGGCAATTTTAGGTTTTGTGGACTTATCTTAAAATGGTCATGTCTGAAAAATACTAGATTAAATGATAATTGGTACTTTTGATTTCCATGAATGAAGGCTAATGTTGCAGGATCAATCTGGGTGGGTCACCGAGACCAGAGGTTTAGTCTTCTGAGTTTTCATAATTGTGCTGGAGCCCATCCTCAGAGAACATCTCTCTCTACCGGAATGTGAACTTTGGGCTGTTCTATTCACAGTATTTATGTGGTCCCTGGTTGGGTGTGGTTTCTTATTGGTTAATTGAGATGCTGATGGCCAGCTCTTAAGACATTAGTTATTATTTCTTTGTGCTACCAAGTCCTCATACTAATACAAAATAAATAAATAAATAAATAAATAAATAAATAAATAAATAAATAAACAAACAAACAAACAAACAAACACACACACACACACACACACGCACACACACACACACACTATTCTATACATAGAATAGCCCAAAGCACACAATCCGGTGGAGAGATTTTCCTGAGGCTGGGCTCCAGAATGAGTCCCAAAGCTTGGAAGACTAAACCTTCTGATCCTGGTGAATGACCCAGATTGGATCCTGCATTTTTTTTTATTTTGCTTGCCATATTTAGCATATTTAAAATAAAAATGATTGAAAATGTTAGCGATCCAGTTACAAATGATTGTGCAGAACAAAATATTCTCAGATATTGGAAGTCTATTGGTTGTAGGGTCATATCCTTAAGGGTATATTTGTATTTTGTATATTTGTATTTAATGAAAAGAAGGACTGGGGTGACGTGATAGCAGTGTTCCAATTATCTCAGGGGCTGCCACAAAGAAGAGGAAGTCAAGCTATTCTCCTAAGCACCTGAGGGCAGGACAAGAAGCAATGGGTGGAAATTAATCAAGGAGAGAAGCAACCTAGAACTAAGAAGAAATTTCCTGACAGTTAGAACAATTAATCAGTGGAACAACTGGCCTCTAGAAATTGTGAATGCTTCAACACCGGAACTTTTAAAGAAGAGGTTGGACAACCATTTGTTTGAAATGGTATAGGGTTTCCTGCCTAAGCAGGGGATTGGACTTCAAGACCGCCAAGGTCTCTCCCAACTCTGTTATTCTATTCTACTATTTCTATTTTGCCAAAGGCTATGAGAATTCTGCACTCCACTTCTCCAGAGAACATATTATGGGAATCTAATCATATAAGCATATCTTAAAAATATTATGGAGATTATCGCAATAAAGTGAATATTGAAAATAAAGTGAGTCACACATCTTTTTTTACTTTCCCATTTAATGTAAAAGTTATATATAGTATATATAATATATACTCCCTTGACAATTGAACTGGTAAAAGAGGAAGTAAAGAAGAAGAAAAAGTTGAAAGTACATACTATATTGTAGTCTATCAAGTGTGTAATAACACCATATCTAAAAAATCAGTGTGCACACTTTAATTAAAAACATTGTATTGCTAAAAATGCTAATCATCATTTGATTAATAATGATGAAAAAGTATGACATATTGTGAGAATTATGAAAAATGTGAGCTTGTGGATTTTCTTGCAGATGTTTCATTACCAAACTAGGTAATATCATCAGTGCATCAGAACAATGTGTCACAGAGATACAAAATGAGCAAATGCTATTAGAAAGATAGTGTCAATAGACTTGTTCGATGCAGCAGTTTCATTTTGTGAAAGCACTTTCAGTTTGTACAAAAAGCGGTATCTGTGAAATGCAACAAAGCAAATGTTCTAAAACATGAGTTCATCAGAATCATGGGATCGTAAGGTGATGATAAGTCCTTTAAATATCCTGTTGTATCAAGAATGCATGGTGGAAGCACCATATGCTATTCCAGATAATGACACCTGAATTGAGGTATGAAGTAGAAAATGGTCATCTTAACCTTTGCCCACATTCTCTCAGAGTCAAGTGGATGATGTTTGTTATGGAAACCCTTCCTGTCTGAGCTCCAGCCTGATTATTTGAAAAGGACTTTTGAAATTATCCTGAGGGTGGCATGATATTAAACTAAAAGTTGCCCGAAACCCAAAAGCCATTGGGGGTCAAAACTGTGTTATTCTATAAAAAGGAGTTTTATGGATTTGGGCTTGGACCATAGTTTAGCCATCCTTGTTCTTTCTTATTCTGTCTTCAGAAAAGGTCTCCATTAAGAAGTCCTTTGTCTTTCTGCCGGTAACATATTTCACTGCATGTCTTAGGAGTAGCTTATGATGTTATCTGTCAAGTTCAGAACATTGCTAGTTTCTAGGATTTCATTAAAATCCAGATCAGAGTAAACAAGGGACGAAAGGATAATATCTTATCCACACAGTGTTGTAAATTTAAAGATGCTTGTTAAATCATAGGTCAAGAAGTAACTTTTGGCTGTCTTTCTCCTCAGTGCTTTGAACCAAGGGCTGCAATTTGTTCAATGAATGAAATGATGGAGATGTGTAGCAGTGCAAAAAAATAGGGAGGACCAGAAGAAAATATTTCTTTTAAACCAAATTGATTAAACATAGTTGATATGACTATACTCCAATAAATTTAATATGAGCCATTTGTCACATTAAGCATATTGAATATTATGAATTACCATTTCATTGCTTGTAGCAAAAATAATAGATAAGCAATCACACAGGAATAAAACAATGCTTTATAAACAATAAAGACCAACATTTTTTTAAAAAGAGAAAGTATATATCCCACACATATAAACATTTAAGAAAACAGCCCTTATCTGATTATAATCCTTATTTCAGAACACTTGCAGTCTTGCACAAAGAGGGAGCATATAACTTTCTTACTGAAACAGCAAACTGGACAATTTGATAATTGAAAAAGCCAGAATGTTGAGTTCCAACTGCTGTACTAAAATATTTTACAGACTATTCTGGTCTGTTACACAGAGAAAATTAGAGTACAGTAAAAAATGTAAAATATGTTTAACCAGTAGTGTATTTATTTTTATTGTATTTATTAAATTTCTATGTCACCCATCTCACTAACACAGCGGCTCTGGATAGCTTATTGTATAATAAAAAGTCTAAAAGTGCTAAAAACAATTAAAACTAGGATTAAAAAGATTAAAAGTTAAAAACCAAGTTGGTGGGCAGCCTGGGGGTGAGTAATGTTTGTACACCATTAGCCGCTCCCAATATAGCAGGCCTCGGTCAGGACCCCAGGTTAGTGGCAGAACCAAGTTTTTAGGCCATTCTAGAAGGCCAGGAATATGGGAGTAGATCTCACCTCAGATGGCAGAATATTCCAGAGGGTAGGAGTCACAGCTGAAAAGTATCTTTTCCTACACTCTACCAGCAAAAAAATATTTGATTAATGGAATCTGAAGAAGGCTTTCCCACTGGAATGAGTAAAGTGGGTTAATTCCATCAGGGCAAGGTGGTTCCTTAGATTCCCATACAGGAGTTTTAAAGGTGATGACCAATACTTGAATTGGATCTGGAAACCAAGTGGCAGTCAGTGGAGCTCACATAACAGCCCTGTCACATGCGCCACCCCAAGGGCTTCCAGAACTATCGGAATTATGATTTCACAAATACATGACTAGGTATTCAGAGTGTTTTAAAAATAATTTTAATCAATGATTGGTGAGGGCATTAACTGCAGTCCTAACACATGGAAAAATTAATTTATTTGTAAATGATTTTTATGATCACCCAATATGCAAATCAGTTAATTCCATTATGATTTTTAAAAGAGAAACATCATCTGCCTGAAAACAGTTGGTTATTTCTATGTCTGTATTAAGTTATAATTATAAAAATAAATCCACAAGTTGACTTTTACCTGTTAGTGATAGGGAAGAACCTACAGTATGTGAAATTGATACATATCTGCCAATTCTCACTTTGGAATTGCCAGTTGCTTCATTGCCATTCTGTACAGGTAGTCCTCAACGTATGACCATTCATTTAAAAACTGTTCACAGGTACAATGGTGATAAAAAAGGTAACTTATAACTTACCCTCAAAATTAGAATGTTGCATCAACCCTGAAGTCATGTGATTGCAATTTAAGCATTTGGCAATTGGCTTGTGTTTATGACAGCTGAGTTGGTGCAGTGGTTAGAGTACTGCAGCCTACTTCAGCTGACTGCAAGCTGCAGTTCAGCAGTCCAAATCTCACTGGCTCAAGGTTGACTCAGCCTTCCATCCTTACAAGGTGGGTAAAATGAGGACCCAGATTTTTGGGGGCAATATGCTGACTCAGTAAACTGCTTACAGAGGGCTCTAAAAGCACTATGAAGCAGTATATACTGTGATCAGAATTTGCAACCTTTCCAAATGGCTTCCAACAAGCAAAATCAATAGGGGAAGCCAGATTCATTCAATGATCATATGATTCACTCAACTACCATGAAAGTCACCTTAGCTACATGGGCAGCATATAAATTTAATCAATCGATCAATCAATCAATAATTCACTTAATGATTGTGATAAAAATAGTCCCAAAACTGGGTCTGATCACTTCATTGCTTGCTTAACAACTGCATTGCTTAGTGCCCTAAATTCTGGTTCCAATTGTACTTGGGTGTACCTGTAGCAAATTCATATTGTTCACATTGTCAAACACTTAGAGAGGCATTTTTTTCTTGTCAATAAATGTCTATAAACCATTTATAGACTTATCTCAAAGGTGCTTTTTCAAGAGGCAACTGGACTTTTTGGTTTCTCTTTCAAGTCAGATGGATGAGGGGAACTAATCAAATTTGCAGATGACACCAAGCTGGCAGGAATAGCCAACACTCCAGAAGATAGGTTCAAGATACAGAAGGATCTTGACAAACTTGAACATTGGGCACTATCGAATAAAACGAAATTCAATGGTGAAAAGAGTAAGGTTCTACATTTAGGCAAGAAAAATGAAATGCACAGGTACAGTATAGGTGCTACCTTGCTCAATAGTAGTAACTGTGAGAGGGATCTTGGAGTCCTAGTGGACAACTATTTAAATAGGAGCCAGCAGTGTGCAGCAGCTGCCAAAAAGGCCAACACATTTCTAGGCTGCATAAACAGAGGGATAGAATCAAGATCACGTGAAGTGTTAATACCACTTTATAATGCCTTGGTAAGGCCACACTTGGAATACTGCATTCAGTTTTGGTCACCAAGATGTAGAAAAGATGTAGAGACTCTAGAAAGAGTGCAGAGAACAGCTACAAAGATTATTAGGGGACTGGAGACTAAGACATATGAAGAACGGTTGCAGGAACTGGGTATGTCTAGTTTAAGGGAAAGAAGGACTAGGGGAGACATGATAGCAGTGTTCCAATATCTCAGGGGTTGCCCCAAAGAAGAGGGAGTCAAACTATTTTCCAAGATACCTGAGTGTAGAACAATGGGTGGAAACTAATCAAGGAGAGAAGCAACTTAGAACTGAGGAGAAATTTCCTGACAGTGAGAACAATTAATCAGTGGATTAATTGCCTCCAGAAGTTGTGAATGCCCCAACACTGGAAGTCTTTAAGAAGATGTTGGATAGCCATTTTTCTGAAATGGTATAGGATTTCCTGCCTAGGCAGGGGGTTGGACTAGAAGACCTTCAAGATCCCTTCCAACTCTGCTATTATATTATTGTAAGACATTTCACTTCTCATCCAAGAATCTTCTTGGATGAAAAGTGAAACATCTTCAAAGAAAAAGCAGAAAGTCCAATTGCCTCTTGAAAAAGCACCTTTGGGACAACCATGACCTGGATGACTGAGAATCTCCATAGATATTTATAGACTTTTAGACTTATACCAAAACTCTGGTTTTGAATAGCTTATTGTTGATTTCTTTTACTGGCAATACTCTTGAAAGTTTTCAGGTCTAACTTTATAAGCGGGGAAAACAAATCCTTTGCTCAAACAAGAACTAGAATTTTCTGATTTTATATTGTTAGTGAAAAAAATAAGCTAAGTTTTGATACAAAGAACTACGTGAAAAAACCCTGAATCAAAGTATATCCATTTTTAAACTTAATATTTTATGTCCTTTGAGGGAGATCCACCTGGTTCCAATTTCATCCCAATTCAGTTGTCACATTGCAATTTTTGCACTTCGTTCAGCATTTTTTGGCAAGAACAATTTGGCTCTCATTGTTGCTCTATCCATTGGCTGAAATATGGATTAAAAATCATCCCTTTCAGTCTTTAGGTCTGTATAGAAAATACTGGTGATTCTTATATTAAGACTCTTCAAGGAGCATAGTTACAGCTTGTTGTTTCTGGGGAAAAATGCTTCTTCCTTTTTTCTTACTTATACATTTTATATTCAGTTTTAAATGCTGTATCTAATACAAGATATCATTTCATTTTTATTGCCTTTTAATGTGTTGGAACAATTGTACTCCATTTCCAGCCTGAAGGAGTAATAATGTTGACAGTATTTATATATGTAAATGACTGAACAAATACTGGAGTACACCATTCTGGTGCCAATTTAGAAATTTCTGGCAAAACCTATTTTCCTTTCAGTTTTATAAAACTGGAACTATAATTTGTTAAGCATTTGCTGGAATAATAAGAGACTATTCCAATAAGCTTTTTTTCCTATTAGACTATATGATTTTAGATTAGAATTAACTACTGAAAATGTTTTAAATTCTGTTTGGAGTGGCTTATTAAAACTGAATTTATTCACCTCTCAGCATTTCTACTTATTTTTCACAAGAAATCCCAAGACTGTTTCCCCAATATCGTGTATAGATTCAAGATTCCCTTATTTCCATTAATCATAATTTGGTAGTATTTCTTTCTTTTTTCTTTTTAATCTACCAAAAGAGTATTCAACTCATGAAAATATTGGTAAAGCTCAGTAGGACTTCCTTCAAGACTGAATATGATCTAAAGCTCCTAGAAATTACTGGAAGTGAAATATTTACTTTAACAATTGTGGGAGACTATTACTTTATTTCCAAGGCACAAAGAATGGAAGTAAAACTATGGTTGCTCTTGTCTTTGTATGAAGGTAAAGGTAAAGGTTCCCAGCGCACATATGGCTAGTCGTTCCCAACTCTAGGGGGCGGTGCTCATCTCCGTTTCAAAGCCAAAGAGCCAGCGCTATCCAAAGAAGTCTCAGTGGACATGTGGCTGGCATGAACAATGCATGGAACAGTTACCTTCCCACCAAAGGTGGTCCCTATTTTCTACTTGCATTTTTACATGCTTTCGAACTGCTAGGTTGGCAGAAGCTGGCACAAGTAATGGGACCTCACTCTATTATGTAGTACTAGGGATTCAAACCACCGAATTGCCGACCTTTCTGATCAACAAGTTCAGTGTCTTAGCCACTGAGCCACGCGTCCCTTGTCTTTGTATATTCATGTCCATATTTAAATGGCACTTACTTGTTATGTGACTTTAAATCCTGGTATTTATTTGGACAAAATAAGAAAAAACTCGATTTTAAATAATTTCTTGATGTCTTATTGCAATATCATAGTTGATTGCTCTATAGTTAGATACCAACCATGAGTGGTAATCAACACAGCTACTGATACACATGAAGTCTTTTTCTGTGGGTGGCCCTGAGTAGCCATTACCCCACCCCCATTACTGCTTATTCCATCCATTTGTATTCTCCGACTGGGCCAGGTAAACGAAACAGAAATAGTATATTTCCAGTAGTTTCATTGGGGAACAAAGAGCTACAAATCTTTTGTACTAAATTAATAAGGGTCACATTTCAAAAAAGAATGTAAGAGGGAAAAGAGTACCCTAAGTCAGATAATTGCAGTTTATTTGACAGATTTAGCTTGATTAAAGTGTGCAGACATGCAGGATCTTTTCTTCCAACAGTAATCCTGTACAATACTTAATGGAAGTTGGCTGCACTGGTTTCTGCAGAATATTTCATTACACATATAACATTAAAATGACTATTAAAGTGATACTACTTGAATTAGAGGGCCACGAATTAAGGTTTGGATGGCACAATTATTTATGGTATGATAAAGTTAAAGTTAATGTTGATTTTAATCTAGACATTCCATACTAAGAGTTTAGAATAAATATAAAACAAGATTCTCTATGAAGTCGCCTCTTTGGGTATCTCAGGAAGCTTTTTTTTTTTTTTAAAGAAAAGAAATGGTGACGAAGCCAGACTGGTGGATGTATGGTGAAATATTATCTTTCAAGTCTGGTGACCCTACACTAAAGTCAAGGGAAGAACTTGAATCAGGTGGTTATGTTTGCCATTGGTTTATATATTAACAATTGAAAGAAAGATTGAAATCAGATAAAAAGATTTATGGGTTTGGTTTTGCTAAAAATGAATTGGAAATCTTACTGTGTGTAGTGATGAGCATATTATTGGTAAGATTTATAAAATGTTATTGAAATTGAATTTGGAAAATGAACATGTAAAACATTGTATGATTCAGTGGGCAAGGAATTTTGGATACAATGTGATGCTTGAACAGTGGGAAAATATATGGATGAAAGGTTTAAAATTTACACTAAATTATAATTTAAAATAGGGGGGCCAGTGGCTAAGATGCTGAGCTTGTTGATCAGAAAGGTCAGCAGTTTGGTGGTTCGAATCCCTAGCGCCATGTAATGGAGTGAGCTCCCGTTACTTGTCCCAGCTTCTGCCAATCTAGCAGTTTGAAAGCACGTAAAAATGCAAGTAGAAAAATAGGGACCATCTTTGGTGGGAAGGTAACAGCACTCCATGAGCCTTTGGTGTTTAGTCATCCCAGCCACATGACCACAGAGACAGTGCTGGCTCTTTGGCTTTGAAATGGAGATGAGCACTCCCCCCTAGAGCCAGGAATAACTAGCACATATGTGCAAGGGGAACCTTTACCTTTACAATTTAAAATAAAATCTTTATAAGATGATTTATCGCTGGTATTTAACACTGGATATATTAGCTAGAATGTATAAAGGTATTTCAAATGAATGTTGGAAGTGTAAAAAGCAAAGAAGGAACTTTTTATCATTTGTGGTGGACATGTGATAAAGAAGAGAAATTTTAGAGTAAGGTTCGTATTTTAATACAAAGAATTCTTAAAACAAAAATAAAAATAAAACCAGAAACTTTTCTTTTGAGTTTAATGAAAAAAGACTTGGAGAAAAAAATTGGAACTTTCATCTTATATATGTTGACAGCAGCAATGGAAGGACATTTTGATTCGCACTATGGACGGATGGCTACAGAAGCAGATGGAGTTGGTACAAATGGCTAAATTGAATGTTTTGGTTAAAGGAAAGAATATGTAGCTTTGTTGCCACATGGAGACCTCTTCCGAACTTTGTGCCTGAAGTGGGAAAAAAATGAAACTTTGATTTTGGGTTTTATCGATTAGATTGACATGTTTTTATAGAAATGGCTAACTTATACTATTATAGAAAAACAAAAAGTCGTGGTTTCATGTTAATGCTTTATTTTACTGCAACAGAGGGAGTTGGAAGTCAATGTTTCTTCTTTTCTTTTCCCCAGTCTCTCCTCACCTTTTTCTCACTCTTCCCCCACCTCACTGTTCTTCTTATTTACTTTTATATTTTGTATTTTATCTTATAATCTAATAAGAAATGTTTAAACTAAAAGTGACTATGAAAGTTTTAATCTGTAGGAAGGAAAAGAAAAGAAAATGAAGTCAGCATCAGTAGTAAAGCCGGTCTTAATCTTTTCTTTGGAATTAATACCTTAATGTGACAAAGGACTTTTACTGTTTTTTCCATACCCTTTCTGTTTTTGTTTCATTTCCCAGGATTCCCCTCTTTCTTTGTAGATCAACTTTTGGTATATTTTTTAATCACTAAATTACCCATGTGCAAGTTTATTGTAGAAACATTCTATCTCCCATTTTGAATTTAGCATTTACAGAGAGCCAAAAGTTTACAGATAGTAATAATGAAATAAATATATTGGGATAAATTTTCCACTGCTATTCAGTAATAGACATTGCAAGTCAGATTATACACAAGGTCTCTATCATTCTAGAGGAAAGTATCTTCTCGTGACATTTGTAAGGTGTGTTAAGACATGTATTTTCTTTGAAGAATCAGAAGAAGAAATCCTATGGCTATAATCACATTTTCCTGATAGAGTTCTATCTTACTTAAAGAAATTTCAAGCAAAACTCCTTCCAGGGTTCGCACTGACAACATGTGGGGCCCATGGTCCAGAAAGTAGTGCGTGAACTAAGAAACTCTATCTTTACATATTAAAATTTAACACACTTTTTTTGACTGAAATTAAAATGTAATGCAGTTCATATTACCATTTGATTTTAACAACTTTATATTACTATTTTGATTATAACACTTTATCTTTTTGCCAATTAATATTTATGATGTGGACATAATTTTTCCAGGTACCTGGGGGATGCATGCAGGATGTTCAGGGGTCAACTGCAATCCTGGGACTTAAGTAATTTATCACTGATCTATGGGCTGGCAAAACAATTAAGAAGGAGGGCAGCAGAAATGGTCTTTTAGACAATCTAACAATTTTCTTATTTGACATAGGTCTGGTTCCAAAACCGAAGAGCAAAATGGAGAAAGAGAGAACGTTATGGGCAAATCCAACAAGCAAAAAGTCATTTTGCTGCCACATATGATATATCTGTTTTACCACGGACTGATAGCTACCCCCAGGTATTAAACATTGAATGTTTATTGTTTTGTTTTGTTTTTCTGGAAGACAAAAATGCACAATTCGTATTTATTTATCATACACACATACAAGTGGCACAATTACTGTGTAATTGCTATACAGTAAATTCATTTTTCCTACATGATTTTCATCTAAATTGGGGATTTTGTGTGCCACGTGGAACACTTATCTGGAACTATTTCATTCTGTGTGAAGAATCAAAGCTCTCAGTACAGCTGAGATGCAGGCAGCAGAGTTAACCAGGGAACCCTTACTCAAGGGAAAGATGGCAGTTCCTTCGGTTGTGAGATGTTTCAGCACCAGGATATCTGCTTCCCAGTAGATGTGGTTTAGCTATGATGCTTGGAAGACATTTTAAATAGAAATCAAGATGAAACCCATAAGCTCATAAAACCATAAAAAGTTTTGACCAAATTACTATAGATTTTGCTCTTTCAATCCAATGCAGTTGTTAATTATTAAAAGAAATCTGCCCTTGTATAGCATGATAGGACAATGCTTGGGGACTCTTTTTGGCAATCTATAACCTGCTCGAACAAGAATGTTTAAAAAACAGTAATGAAGCCAACCATCTGTTTTCTTTTTATTCCATTCTGTGAATTGTTAATTGTATAATTTTATTTTCCTTCAGACACATTTTGGAGAATTTCTTCTCCCCTTTGCCTTCCATAAATGTCGGAAAGCATTTGTAATCAGAACAACTGAAGTGTTTACAGAGATAAATAATTGGCTGTTGGAATATTGCATGAAAAGAGAGTCAGAGAAAACTTCTTTCAACTCTTTCCAAAGTCCCAAAGCTGGCTTGCTAGCAAAATGTCAGGCATTGACCTTTTGTCTGGAAATTCTACTTCTTTTTTCGGTTTGGACAATCTGGTGGAGTCTTGTAGATGATTTAGTGTCATCTCACATATTATAAAACCAGCTGTAATTATGCTAATACAACAGCTTTTCTTTGTCAATATTGTTTCCTAATAAAACTAACATAGGTGCTTTAGTATCTCCACTTCTCTGAAAGAATGGAGATTCCAATGCAAAAAGGTAAAACAGTTGCCCCTATTGTTTTTATCATATCAAAGATTTCTTTCTTGACTGGGTATGGTTAGAGATCAAATTGATTGATTTTATAACATCTTATGTCTCTTTGTCACAGTCTTCCTCACAATGGTGCCTACCAACTCTCTGGAGTGTATCACCTCATCATTGGTTATGGTGATTGGAGCATATGAAAGTTATAGCATGAAATCAGTGCTTGCATATTCTGAATTAGAAAGAAGAACTAGAAAATATGAGTGACTATACAGATAATTCATGCATATAAAACTCTTTCCTTCTTGTGATTTCAATAAACTTATAGAGTGAAATCTTCTATGGTTACATAGAGTAAAGACTATCTATGAGTCATGAGCCACTTTCAGTATTTTATTTATTTAGGCTAATAATCTACTTCATTCATGAATGACTTTAAACAGTGTACATTCCAATGGAATAGAAATGTTAAAGCAATAAATAATACAGTACAAAAGCAAACAACTAACAATAATGTTCACTTCCAATATATTATGTAATATCATTCTTGCCAACATTACAATTATAAAGGAGCATCTGAAATTTGAATGAGAGAAAAAAAGTCAAGATGGTACTCTGTGATTGACATCTGTTTAAAAGGACAGGGCTTTGATTGTGCACTCCTGCAGATACCCCTGCAATCATTTAATGATGGAGGGGGAAATCCCTAAAGGCTTTCTTAAATAGCCTGGACAGAGCTTTGCAGTGGAATTTAGTGGATTACTTCTTCAGGAGAAACATTTATTATTTATTTAGCATATGGCAAGTACATGGACTTTTAGTAGTTCACATGTTAACATCCAGTCCACCTAGCCATTCAAGGACAGGGTGGTCTATGGACTGATATAAGCTCTTGATGGACATTTGGACACAATGTTATGGATATTTTGTCAAGGAGCACCACAGTCACACTGAGGGATAGAGACAAGACCCCACTTAAAAAAATAAATCCTGGCAGACACCATGTTGGATTGGATCATATTCAGAGTTGACCAATGCTGGCGAGGAAGGTCAAAACTTGGCATCCTTTGTGTAGGGTCATCTATGTAACTGCCTGTATCTTGGCGTTCAGCAGCCCATTTAGCTTTCCACTGTGTGTTGATATCAAAGTTGTAAGACAGCTATTAAATGAGTTGTAATTTTCTTGTACTCCTTTACTAAGGCTTCCTGCCTTCGTAAAGGGGGTGGTGCAATGTGGCTCAGGATGGGGAGCCATTTTGCTTATCTTTTGTCATGTATTTAGAGAGCCAGGAGTTCTACAAAGATGTCTGACTGTCAACTGTTGTTAGCTGCCAATTCGTCAATGTAGTCTGGCTGCCAATTGTTGCTAGTCATTTGGTTCACACTTCCATGCTATCCAGGGTGCACCACAAGGAGGCAAACTAGCATCACACCCCAGGAGAGGCATTATTTGTATCTTTTGGATGTTAGGTGTTACATGTCTTTTTCTTTAGTTGAAATGTGTTTGAATATTAGTAGCTCAAGTTGGTAGCTAGGCTGTTGGTTTGAGCTTTGTTCTTGGCAATTTGGTTGCAAATGTTTTGTTAGTATTAGAGGAGACATCATCAGTGTGTTTTGAGTTGTTTTGAACTTTTCTTAATTTCATCACACTCAAGTTTTGGTTTATTGTAATGAATAAATAAAAAACAGCAACTTAAAAATAATTGAGGTCAGTTGCTAATTTTTTTTAAAAAATAGCTTAAATTCCCTTGCTGCTTGGGTTACTAAATTTGTGTTTTAAACTCTGATTCTTGGTTCCTATAAAATTGCAGGCTAGAAGTCAAGGAAAGTGAAACTAAATATAAAAATAATGAGCAGGGTTGTTGTCCAGAAAACATACAGTGGGGATGGATGAAGAAGACAGGAAGGCATAGAGGCAATGGTTGAAATGGGGTCAGTTGTGGATGTGGGGGTAATTGGGGGGGGGGGGATACAAGATTCTCTCTCTGGTAATGGTGACAGAGAAACAACAGAATGTAGCAAGGCACACAATTCTAAATTATCAGGTTGTTGCTCTGATCAAAAGTCTGTTTTTTAGTATTTTGAAAAAAACTTGAGGTAAAGATAGGTTTGTTTACACTGAGAGAAAAAAAAATCACTTTATGAAAAAACAATGCACATCCTCTTTCTTTTTGTACTTTTCTAGGGATTTTCACAAAGTGCAAATGTGAGATTCTGATTTTTTTCTAATCTAATTTTGTGTTAGATAGGGTGAATGGAGGAAACAGGCCTCAGGCTTCAGTGACAACAACAACTCTTTATTCAGCAACTATGTACAGATCCAGCGCTGGTCTGTCTGACAGCCTGCTCTTATATAGGGAGCTGTCAGACAGCTCAGCCAATCAGCTTAATGTATTTTCCCACCAGAATGGAGGACCTTGGAGAAGCCTATTGCTTCAGTCTCTGTATCTAATACTCTGCAAGAGAAACAGATTGATAGGACCTTTGACTCTTAACCTTTGACTCTTAAAAGACGAGAATGCAAGTAAAGGCATGGAGATATAATACATTCAGAATATTTTTTTTTACATAACCCACCGCGGTGATCCTCCAAAGCAGAGACTTAAATAACTGCTGTTTTTGAAAAAGAAAACTGCTAAAGTCCTTCTTTCTTTAAAAAAATCTACAAACCTGTATACCGCACAGGTTGGCTGTGTGTGGCATAGAATAAAAGATTCAGTATGGACAATAAGAACGTGCACCTGTGATTCTACAAACCAGCACTTCAAGTTTAATATCATGTATTCTAGGGTGCCATGGCCAGATAGTTTACTCTCCTGACTCTTGAAATGGTTCAATATATGATTCTAGGAGGGGTCCATTTCTTAGATTTCTTTACATGGCAAGCGAGAGATAGGGAAGACAGAATGAATATACTGTGACATATAGTAATTATTTTAAGAAAACAAAGTGATCATGACCATGGAATTCATAGATCAGCTACTATCTTTCAGTGCAATCTAACTCACATGTTGAAAAAAGCCAAAATCATAATCACATTGTGAATAAAAAAAGGAGGACTGCCTCCTGCTCCTCATCCAAATATTGTTTTTGTTTGTGTAGTATAGTTGCCCTGCCTGTCTTTTAGATGTGTTGTTACTGCATCTCCCAGAAATTCAAGTCATCCTGATTTGAAGTCATATTTCTAATCAGGGAAGTATGTGGAAAAGTAACTTTTTACTATAGCCTTTCTCTGATGCTTTGATCCTCTCACCTAATGTGAAGGAAGGCAGGAGGCCATCTCTTCATACCCCTTGGAATTACTAATAACTTTAGCACTAATGTTATAGAAGACATGGAGGCTTGTTTGCAGTGTGTATGCAGATGTGATATTTACTCTTCATGTATAAAATGGGGGATTTAGTTGACTGGTTGAAGTTAATTTAACTCCAAACAGGACTTGGTCTTTGAGGGATAACTAACTTGGATCAATTGGCCTTTTTTGATAGTCCCTGGAAATGCTAGTCCCCATTGGCCTAATTAAATTTGTTGTGGTGACTCCATTGAACTTTGCACAACTGCCTGTGCTGATATTGCCCATGGAATTATTTGACTAGCACACAGCTTTAATTGCCATCATCTTTAAGTTTTGGCTTAAGTTCCAAGCTATGATACTTTAAGCCTGATAACTTTCTTTTTTTCATTATCCATATACAATGGTAATCAATTTGACTAAGGAGCAAATATTGACATGATTTATCAGTGATAAATTAGTGAAGTTTATTTTTAAGGTTAGGTTGTTTAAAATTATTTTACAATTTTTATAATCTAGCCAATGGACATCAAACATTAAATTATAAAATCACTAAATCACTAAATCACTAAATCACTAAATCACTAAATCACTAAATCACTAAATCACTAAATCACTAAATCACTAAATCACTAAATCACTAAATCACTAAATCACTAAATCACTAAATCACTAAATCACTAAATCACTAAATCACTAAACAAACAAACAAACAAACAAATAAATAAATAGAATCTACTAGTTCAGTGTACAGTTGACAACTAACCATTAGAACATTACATTAGATTGGATTGGGATGGTATTTGGACCATCCCAATCTAATGTAATGTTGTGTGACACAATTTTGTGTATAGCTTTTTATTTTCTATAAGACATCCAGATGGTTATTGTTCTTTTGATTTAGATTTTGATATCAGCTGGCATAATATACCTTTTCTTACCCCTGCCATTTAATTTGAAGTTTTTGAAATGTCTATAATCTCATAGCTTGTAGGGCATCTATTACTTGTAGCTATATATTTCACTTTCCTTTTACTTGTTCTTCAAACTTACATTGCTGCATACTGATACAGCAAGAAAATTAAATAGTCCAGAAATTATTTGGAGGGCAGGACTTGGTATTTCTATCTAGCAAATAGTGGGGGCTGCTATCTCAAAGGTGGTTTTTCAGAAGGCAACTTGACTGTTGGGTTTTTTTTCCGTTGAGGAAGAAAATGTTTCATTTCTCATCCAAAAACTTTCATCAGTTGAGTTTTTTGGATGAGAAGCAAATCATTTCCTTCTTCTTCCTCAAGGAAAAAAATTAACCCCATCCAGTTGCCTTTTGAAAAACCATCTTTGAGACAACTATGACCTGGACGACTGAGAATCTCCATAGACAGTGAGGCTGCTAGTTAATTAAATAATATTTAAAACTGATTAATAATCCACATTTACAATGGTTGTAACCAAGTGCATTTAAATACAAATGTGAATTTATATTTATTGGTATTTCTTTAAGATTATAAAGGATTGTCTTTAGTTTGATTTTTTTTGTAGTAGGGTAACATAGTAGAGCTAAAATAACTTCAAATTATAGATCTTCTGCCAGGTCCCATAGATTAAAGTTATCTTTACCTATTAATTGTCTAAAATTGTAGTTGATGTTCAAATTAGTTAAACTGTTAAAATTTTACAGACCCTATATAACATACTCAGACATAAACACACACATGCACAAACACACTAAAGGATACTTTGGTGATTACATGTTAACCACAAGAGAAAAACTTAAAATATTTGTGATGTAACAGAAACCAGAGGTGAGATCTATGTGTAGGCTTATTCAGAAACTCCCTGAATTACCTTTTTTATACTGCACGGATCACAGAAAATTTAAACAAGAATAATTATATTTACATTCAAGCACTGTTTTCTTTCCCTCCCATGTACCAGAGTTTTCTACTTATTGTAAAGAATTTTATTTATTTTGAATTCCAATATAAATTTAGGTTTAGAATTTTGTTTTATGATACTTACACTATATAACTTGCTAAGTAGTGAGTCTTTGGCATGTATTCTTTTACTCAAAGAAGTGGAACAGATAAAACTCAGTACCATTAGTTTTAAAGTTCAACTAGATTCATGAGCCAAGCAGTAAGTGTTGTGTTGTGCTCATATTATCCAATTTATATTCTCTCCACTAAGAAAATTTTTCACAGTTGTTTGCCAGCTTTATAAATTCTTAAAGTCTTTGTCTGACATAAAATTTGTGGTTAAATTTTCAGGTTTCACAGCAAATTAAATGATCAGTTTGCAATAAAACATGGAAGATATTTACCACTTGCTCTTAAACCATGTGTTGTTAGAGGGATTACAGGCTCTGTATTTGTAACCTTTAAACAAGAAGATAAAAACTATGACAAATTAATACAATGTAAAGAGGAATGAAGAAAAAGAAATAAAAGAAAAATCAAAACGTGCAAAAGAAGAAAAAAGCTGAAGAAAACTAGAAAAGAAATAAAAAAGGTATAAAGAAGTAGCAACCAATATTCTTGATGGTAGCTATAAATACAAATATATTTTAGCCTCTCTCTCTAAAGTTACATCATAGCACCCTACTTTCTATAATCCTATGTAATCATCAAAACCATAACCACAAATTCATATTTTTCATTTTTATGCAAAAAGTCCATAAGAGCCAGTTATCAGTAAATATTTTTTAATCAAAGGAATTCATCAAAATCTATTTGTTCCACCAACTATTCTTTCATAGTGGGAAGTATAAAATATTTTTATTTCTGTGCATATAATAATCTTGCAATAGTAATCATATATTGAAATAAACTTCCATGGATTTTTTCTGTGTTTCAAAGAGTTGAAATTTACATTGTGTTATTACAGGGGTTTCAAACTCGTGTCATCATGGCGTCATCACGTGACATATTGTGACCCCCCCCGCTAAGTGGCTGTGGCCAGCATGTGATGCATCTGGCCTGCGGGCAGTGAGTTTGACACCCCTGTGTTATCATCTCAAATGATAAATTTCTATATAAAATCATAGGCTTGTTTTTGTCATATAAATCAGCCATGAATTCAGTTTTTGTCCATTTCCCATGTGTTTTTAACATCCCTTTAATGTTCTTTGGAAGTTCAGATACAAACCTTGATAAAATGTTAGATCAAATGGTAAATGGTAAAGCCAAAATCCATTAGATATTAAGAAAGCTTGGATGGCACGCGAAACTAAAATTTGCTACTGATGCTAACGCAAAAAGGAACTTAGTTATTTAGAGTTTGTTAGCCACTTATATGGAAATTGGTTTGCATGGTTTAATTAGAACTGGGTGTTGCAAGCAAGATTCTTGCATTTTTTTTCTGTGCCAGTTTTTTGAAAAGGCTAACCCAAATTAGGGTTATACTGATATTAATAATCATTTCTTTAATGGAAGTCTAAGATAATTATTGATATAACAGTTGCCATGTGGAATGTTCTATATTTATTTTGAACAAAATTAATTGAAACCTAATCATGGCCAAATGTTTTGTCTTTTCCCTCCCCAAAAGGATGAATAGTTAGACTTTACTAGAATTTTTGAGCTATTGGAACCATAACTTTAAGAATTTAATTATTGTAAATATTATCAATGTCCTAAAATACATTAACAGCAGAAGTGTTCGTAGTTCTGCTTTGATTTAAATATGTCCAGCAAATAAGCACCACAATTGGCAGTATTTGAGCTTTGGGGATGTGTGGACAGATATGAGTGGGTCTGGGATGGGAATGCTGGTTTGTGTGACATCCACGAGGCAAGTGGGACAACATACCTTCATCCACATTAATATAATCCTAAATGTGGCCCAACCATGGGTTAGTAAGTGGTTTTCATGAGATTATATGGTGATCTTTTAGCAACCATAAAAGTGGTACTTGCTAGACATAAGGAATGCCAGTATGACTTCTCTGACATTCCAGAAGTGCTCCATTGGATGTTGGAACATCTATACAAGAGGATTTTTGAGGAATGGAATATATGGAAAGAGGGAAGGATGCTAAGGAGCATGTGAGTAAGGAGCACTTTGTATTCTCATTCTTGCCATTCAAATGTTGCTGTGAATCAATTAGAAAAGAGAACAGAAATATACCTCAGACATCAGCAAATGTACAACCACATGTATATCAGTGGTGGGTTTCAAATTTTTTTGGAACCTCTTCTGTAGGTGTGGCCTGCTTTCCGGGTCCACTGGTGGAACCTCTTCTAACCGGTTTGGTAGATTTGATGAACCGGTTCTACCAAGTAGGTGCGAACTGGTAGGAACCCACCTCTGATGTATATGTACAATCACTTTTGTAGCCCTTGATGAAATTTTCTATTTATTGCTGCAGCTCCTGTGCATATACAGTTTTATATGTGCAGAAGACATTCTCAAACAGAATGTAATCCTGTTTCCAGTTTATTCATTTAGTCACCTGAGAATTTGATTAGGATAACAAAAAATGACTTTTCCTCAGTTACTTTCTCTCCAGCTTGCAATTGTTTGAAAATATCTCCATAAATGAAGTTTCCAGGTATGGGACTATTCCCCACCACAGCTGAAATGAACCTATCATATCATTTTGTTGTCAGACAATAGTAGTTGCTATTCTGATTTTTTTCTTTGGTCCAGATCCAAGATCAGAGGACAGGGTTAAACTCTCCCTATATATTGCTGTTTAGTTTTATAGCTTGCTTCCATTTCTGCAGTGATTTTCAGGATAGTTGTAAATGTACACAAAGCTAATTTCAAACTAAGGAATGAATCTACAGCTGTGCACAAACATCTCCTACAAATCTTTTACACTTTCCATGTGCAGATGAATTAAGTGATCATTGACTGCATTTCTCCAGGGAGAGAATAAATTTTCCAAAATACTTTTTAAGAGTGACACTTATTGTACCCAAAGACACTATCTATAATAACTATTGGCTTTCAGGCCATTATGTAAATCCAGATCTGATTGGAGTATGTGGTAACCATTCTATATAGTGTGTGTGTGTGTGTGTGAACCTTCTCGAACTTATGCCATTTTCCTGTGAATAATGAAAAATTTCAGAAGGCATCACTAAGCTGCCCCATCAATAGAAATATATATATTTCTGAACAGTTACAAAAAAAAAGTTCTAAATATATTAGATACTTTATTTTCAAGGTTGAAATGAAATGCAGATGTATCCTTCTTTTTCATTAAATATATGTTTCATTAATATACGCACATGTCAGACTTATAAACCAGAGTTGCCCAGAAAAATATTTCATTATATACATGCATTGCTGCAGGAGAATCATCATATTGGTATCAGTCTTCCTGCAAAAAATAGAGCACAAAGTTGCTCATGACATTGACTGAGAGTTTCTTTTAAAATTCTATCTCAATCTATTGTGAAGGGACTGTAAGCAAAATACAGATTTCCTCAGAAAACATAGGCCCTAATTTTGGGGGCAATAAAACAAGTGCTTTTACATTCCATGAATGGCTACCAAGTATTTAGTCAAACTTATTAGTGTTACATTCACTGTCGAATTTTACTTATGACCAAACATGGCCAAAGCTATTTTCCAGCCTGAGGCAAGTCATCAAATGATACCCAGTTCCCTAGTGAAAGACAGAATATCTAAAATCAGCTTTGTTACTTTGTCAACTTCTTCAGAAAAGTACAGTTCTCATTTGAATTTCTATTTTTAAATTGCATAAACTTAATATTATTTTATTGCCAGCACTATTGACAATAGATTCAATGAAAAATGAAACTAAAGGAAGAAAAAGATGTTTGAAATATACATTTAATTTTGTCTTGTTTATATGTTCCAGATTCAGAATAATTTGTGGGCAGGAAATGCAGCTAGCAGTTCGGTGACTTCCTGCATGCTTCCAAGGGATACTTCCTCTTGTATGACCCCTTATTCCCATTCGCCTCGGACAGATTCCGGGTACTCTGGCTTTTCAAATCATCAGAGCCAGTTCAGCCATGTTCCCCTTAATAACTTTTTTACTGACTCTTTACTTTCTGGAACTAATGGACATGCATTTGAAACCAAGCCAGAATTTGAACGGAGGTCTTCCAGTATTGCAGTTTTACGAATGAAAGCCAAGGAACATACTGCTAATATTTCCTGGGCTATGTAATATAACAGAATCTCTTTCCATTTCAAGGTCAGACATAAAAAAAGCTCTTCTCCTTCACCACCATTCTTGTTTTTATAATTAAAGGACTCAACAATAAGCTGCTGTGTGAAGAATTGCTAGTGATCAGGATGTACAAAGAAGCCTGCTTGAATAAATACCCAATATGCTATTTAGCATTTAAGCATCAATGTATATGAATGGAACCACCACATGCAAATCTCCAAAGGCCCTCTTAAAATAGCAAAATATGTTTTGTTGTACCAGTTGATGAAATATAATTGTAAAATCTGCAAAAAATAATAAACCTATTAAACAATTATGTGTGCTACATATTACTTGATATCAGTGCAATATCAAGGTAGATGGCTTACTCATAAGCAGGGCTGACAGAGAAAAATGCATTTGTTACAATAAATGTTTAGAAAAGTTTCCTTTCTAAAGGAAACTTTTAATAAGTGGTGTGTTGAATGAAATGTTTTCCGCTTTCTGTTTAACAAACAGAAGTTGTGCATTTATTTATTTGATAATGCATCCTTTGTAAAAACTATTTCCCATGAACATGATGAGTTTTTCTGGAACTTTAAAAGATATCTGCTTTACAATATATACAATTTCAGGGTTGTTGGCATATAGTACAAAAGTACCACTAGGGCAATTTCTTACTGTTTCTTCAAATTTGCCATCTTGCTCTTTCAAGTGAGCTAATTTTCTGCACCTCTGAACAGCTACAATGTATGTCAATTCCTTATATGTTATAAAAAGTCTATATTTGCTGCATGACATTAAGAAAGTTTGTGTAACACAACAGGTAAAAAAAAGATAGATCTGCAGGAAATGCTTCACATAAAACATATTTACATATAAAGGAAGTATATCAAACTACATTTGTAGGTATAATTTTGCATATGAACATAAAATATGCAGCAAAATGTTTCAGTAAGAGAAATATTGTATTTGAATGCCTTACCAGATGCCATGTTTTCTTTTAGGCTATCTAGGTTGCTTCCTCTATCTAACAGGAAGGGCCCACCGTGGCACAAACTATGTCCTGCAAACTGTTTTTTATATGACTTGTCTTCATGATGCTGCTTTTGTCTCATCTCCACTAAACATATGAGTTATTTGCTGATTTGTAGGCCTTAATATGATCTACAATCAATCTCCTTGATTTTGATGATGACCTATTTAAGTGCCAGAATCTGCCTAGCTTCTATTGGCCATGTTGGTTACTGGTCCTCTATGACCAGTTGGTCTGGGCTGAGAAGAAATGGGAAATAGGCTTCCAGAGAGGCAGCTATATGCATGACACCTGATTAGGGCTTTCCAAAGTCCTTTCCAAATCATGAGCCTTAGGCACATAAATTTAGTGATTTTTTGAAAGAATATTACCTCAGTCTGTTTGTTTGTTTTCAAAAATATGGTTTCAGTGGACATTTGGAAGAACCCTAGACATGGGATTAAAAAGCAGGACTTTCTTGACAGAATGCTAGTCCTGTGCTTCACAAAAGGCTGATTTAAAATCTGTAAAGAAGGTTGGTTCTGTCAGGCGGACGTTGCTGGTTCTGTCACCATTGATTGGTTTACATGTTTTTGACTGCTTCTGCCAAAAAGTACAGTGCAACTGTAATTTCTTATTATTATTTGGGGGAGGGGGGGTTTGTCAGGAGCTCCTTTCAGAAGCTGTTGACCATGGGGACTTGCTATCATTCTCTTGCTGTGGTAGATGTGAATAAAGCACACACATCAGTTACTGCCTCCCGCTTCACCCTGCTCTGCTCCTCCATCTGTGGCTTGTCAGCCAGGCTATTTTTAGACACAGGTTTAGAGTTCTTTTAAAGGAATTTCTGAGCCTGTAATTTTTTTTTTAAAAAAAGAGCAGGCTAGTGCTGAGACATTGACCAGTTGACAGGTCACAGGCACAGAGTACCTCTGATCTTTTTTTTTCTGGGCAAATTGGCATGGTGCTGAATGCACCACTCCAAGTCTCTATCTACACGTCCCAGTTAAGTTAGGAAGAGCAATTGGCTGTGGTTTCCTGCTGGCATATAATTTATAGTAGGAAAGAAACAAAGTCAAAGGAATGCATCGATTGCTTCACTTACCTGGTCCACATTCAAATTTTAAGTATCTATGGCTGCTGTTGATGCTGGGTACATCTCAGGCAAATTTTATGTTGGCGTACTTTTTTGCATACTGAGGAATAATGGATAGCATTTTAACACAACTGTCTCATCCTTCACACTTAAATCATTTGGCTGTTGAATTCCCCCTGTCACTCCTTCCCCCTGTCACTCCTTGCAGTCCTCCCAATAAATTTTATTTTTGAATATTTTTTAAGATTGTGAGTAGAAGACTCTACTTAAGTTACAAAAATATGCCCAGACAAAGTTATGATTAACAGTGCAAAAAGATATAGCTCAATTGAAGGAGCATCTCAGTAATGGAAAAGGGGAGACAACCACAGGAAAAAAGGAAGTGTTAGAGGAACGACAAATTGGTGCAGAAGCAACATTGCATATTTACTGGCTTTGCTATTTAAGTGTGAAGAGATAGATTGAGCAAAAAAAGAAAGAAAAAGAATTAGATGTGTTTTAATACAGGAATTGCATTCTTCCCCATTGGTCCAAGTTACTGATCAAATTTATCAAATATTATTACTGATATGTTTATATTAAACATCTTGTGAGTAATGAGGAATTAAGAAGTGATAGTATATATGGCAAACTTATCTATAACATATTTGTTTTCTTAATAGGCCTTCTATATTGAACATGTACTTCAATATATAAAGATACAATGGATTTTTTAAAAATATCATTGAATCTACATAGGTTCTGCTAATTTTAATGGTTCTAGAAAGATGAAAATACAATTTTTATATAGTTATTTAATGACAATCAGGAGAGATTGATAATCTAAAATGATATGCACATTCATAAGATGTTTGAGGGCAGTTGTGTAAAGCACTATAATAATTCAGTTTTATGTTTTAATATAATATTTAGTAGCAATCAAAACCAGACATTTTTATTATAACAATCCATTCACTTGTAATGACAGCTGAAAAATATGGTACATTTTGAAATAAACTTATAACTTATTTTGGTACAGGTAGTATGAAAATGCAAAGTCCAAATACTCATAGACACAAATAGTTTTTGACAAACTTTCTGTTAAGAGTGTAGACCAGGGGTGTGAAACTCATTGCCTACAGGCCACATGTGTCACGTGCTGGCCATGCCCACTCGTTTAGCAAAAGGGAAAAAAGTCATGATATGTCACGTGATGACCACGTGATGCTGAGAGTTTGACACCCCTGGTGTAGAAAGAAAAATTGCTCTGATTTTCTTATAGGAATTTTTTCCCCCCAATTATTTCTCAACAGTAGGATACCTCTATTAACCAATAGCATCAATATAAAAAAGGGAGAAAAAAGGAGTTCTAGATATCACTTATTTCCATTGATAGCTCTTCTGCAATTGTGGGACACGCTTTTTTTAAAAGAAAAGTTAGAAAAAGAGATTCTGTACCTTTTTTCAATGGGATCTTGAAAACAATAAATAAGTAGGGTCTCTTAAAGTTTTAATATACTTTCAAAAATATTTAATGGATATTTATTTTGTTGTCAAGGATTGGATCTGTCCGGTTATTGGGATAAGATTATAAATTAGGAGAAAGAAAAAAAAATGAAATGATTAAATGATTCATGAATTTCTGCTTCCTACTTTCCTACTTTTGTCAACTATTACTCATTTCCCACTCTTTCCTCTTCTTTACACATTTATATCACTTCTAATTCAGTTTTGGTGGTTCCCACATTTTTAAAGCTTCTGGATTTTATACTGCACATAAAACACTATGAATACTCCCAGTATCTGTAGAAATTGTTTTTTCCATCCACAATACATGTCCGTAGTAACTGAGTAAATATTTGATTTATCCCCTTTCACATTTTAAAGAGACCCGTTCCTTCTCTCTCTTGTATTGAATCTAAATTCAAGGTAGTCTTTTTATGTGTGCTTCTACTCACAAAGAGTTTTGCAGGTCACAACCCATGAAAGACAGTGAAAGGCAAAAGAGTTTCATCCATTCTTTTATTCCCTGCAGCCTCCTATACCATGTCCAGACCATTGTTTTTATGGAGGGGGGGGAGAGGGAGGGAGTCCATTTGAGTAAAATTCTGCTCAAAGGCTCTCAATCCAGTTCATCATGTACTATTTACTAACCCTTGACTATATATTTCATGCTTGGGAGCCATTCTTCAATACTAAAGGCATCTTGATGAAATGACTCAAAACTCTCAGGAATCCCTTTTCTTCTGCATCCTAAGGTAAGGTAAGAAAATGCAGGAAATGTTGCCAATTCCAGAGTTTTACTGAGCTGAAAAATGAGTTTGCAAAGTTGGAAGAAGATCTATAATAGTTCAAACTTGAGTTGACCTTTCAAACTGACTGCAGTCCATCTTAGTCAAGCTTTGTCTGTGTGGTATGTTGAGTTGCAGATGATTCAAGGCAAAACTCCCTCTGGCTTTTCATCAGGAGCAAGGCAAAACTGCTGCTCCTTTACAGGATGTCAGTGCCTCTGTTATATGAAGGAATTAAATTGTCAGCAAACATTCTGAAACTTCTGGTAGGAGAGAAAAAAACAAGGCTTGTGTGTTGGGATGAAGGGAGGGAAGATGGAAGAGGGAGGGGGCATTGAAGAAAAATACTTTACATCTGGTGAATTGCTATCTGCTTTGATTTACTTCTCCTCCCTTTCCCCTGTCACATTCCGGACTCCTTCAGATGAACGAAATATTCGCTTCTTTGAAAGAAACATTCTCCCAAGTTCAGAAAGGCAAATACAACTTAATTGAAATAAAGGAATACTTGAGATTGGGCCTTGAGTAGAACAGGATACAGGCCAGCCTTTGCTCATTCTTGCTTTTTTTCTCACAACCCCTGAACTTCAGACAGGAAGGGAAGACAATCTCTTTGCAGAAAGAAAATCTTGGCAATAAAATTACAAGAGGACAAGAGGAGACACTGCATCAAAGACTGCTGACTACCACATTATGGTACAGTAGTTCCTTCTACTATTAATATACTGTCAACCAAGCATTGGGTCTTTAAATTGCTATTTGCATGCTTCCTACTAAGAAGGCAAATATAGGCACATTGACTTTACCTATACGTTTATTTGGAAAATTGATATGATACCTACCGCTTATTAGTTCTGAGTGCCTTGAAAAAATACAGTTAAAACAGTCATAAAAACAACATTAAAAGCATGTTAGGTATAAAACACAAAGCTAAAATAATATTATTATTTTAAAAAATAGATTTGTTTTAACTCCAATGACACTTCATTTCATAAGATGAATATTTGAGGGCTTTTGAAAACAGATTATCAACAAGGTTGCACTTCCTCCTCCTCCCAATATACAATAATCTATTTCACAATATTTCCTTGCCAAAATCAAGAATGAACCAAGATTGGAAAGGATAAAAACAATGCATTTCATCTCAAAACTTCTGGAACTGCAAAACCATCACTTCTTTAACCGATTGCCAAACATGGACATAGGTTTAATGAACTGGGTTCAAAGTTGACCCTTTAACCATTGCATAACTTCTTTTAAGATGCTGAAAAAGATTGCCTGGAAAAAAAATGTGTGTGAATTGTATTCTTTGGTAGGAAGAAATTCTTAGGGATCCTTGTAGGCCAAGTAGTAAAACAGCATCAACTATGCAAATATGGATGCAAACAAAGCCAAAAGCCTTATCTACTTCCTCAAGAGAGAGGTAATATATATCTGATACAAATGAATATTATTAAATGAGGTGTTGCATAAACTAGGTATGGTACAGTACTGCCCAAATGACACAAAACCCACTTGAGCTTAAAATGTTTTGTCTGCAAATATCTGCCTAAACTGTTTGCAGTGAAGCTCAGTGATAGGAAAGTCTGGCTAGAATTATAGAGAGGCTAAATCATCTTCCACTCAAAAACTCTTTTGGATGGTTCTCCTGAATGCAGCCAATGCAGCCAATGAGGACACACACTATTTCTTCCTGATTGCCATGACATATCTCATAATGATGCCTTTACTGTCTTTGATTGGATATGGTACTGTATGTTCAAACTGACTGTCTTCACTTCTGGAAACTCTTGGTAAAAAGCACAGTGACCTCAACATGGGATTAACCTGAACTGGTGAGAGTGCTCTGCCATCTAACTGGTATTGGTATTACATTCTAGTTTGCAATTTCCAAATTATCTCCAAAAGCTACCCCATGTAGACTGCATTGCGGTAGTGATCAAAGCATACATTATCGTTGCCAGAGAATCTTAACCACAACAGGCACAGAAACCAGAGACTGTTTAGCAAGAGTTGTGAAGTCAGCTCTGCCCCATGAACCAGATCTTTCAGGAGGAAATGTGTCCCCAGATAGTATATTTGTCAGAATCAATATTAGCACAATGTTTATTGCAAAATTCTGATCATGGTAGGATGTAATCTGAACTTGTTTCAACCCTTAACAGCTTCTGGATACTGATTCAGACTTTCCATAACCCTTGTAGTTTGGCCTGGAATGAGATTGTATAATTGTATATTGATATCTCATCCCAACTCCTAGCATATTATTAGCTTATCCAACAACTTCATAATGATGTTAAATAACAGGATAGAACTCTGAAATATTCCTGGACTGGAGCATCATCCAAGAATGTAAATGCTGCCTTTCAATTGGTAATGGCAACTGGCAGATTTTTCTGTCTTTTTCCTGTGATTATTTATGAGTATGTTTGCTTGCGTGTAACTCAAATACTTTGGTCACCTAATGAAAAGGAAAGACTCACTGGAGAAGAGCCTAATACTGGGAATTATTGAGGACCAAAGAAGAAGGGGATGGCAGAGAATGAGGTGGCTGGATGGAGTCACTGAAGCAGTAGACATGAGCTTAAATGGATTCTAGAGGATTGTAGAGGACAGGAAGGCCTGGAGGAACGTTGTCCATGGGGTCACGATGGGTCAGACATGACTTCACAACTAACAACAACATGTGTGCATATATACACATAAATTTACAGCTTGAACCTGTTGATGTTTTAATGCAATCTGAGACCACACCTTTCTCCAACTCAGACTTCGTTCTTTCCTCACTTCAACAGATCAGCTAGATGTGGCACTCTGAATCTATTTGATTTATTACATACTTTTACATCTTACCTTCAACTCAAGGGAGCTTCCAATACCTTTGGATAGAAAATTCAAGAGAAAATGTAATTCAAAATTAGTGTAACAAACCAATATTATCACCACACACTGGTAAGAGCAGCAAGAAGGTTGCAGGGCAGGAATGCCGGCCGAAGCACTTAACTTACATCTTCAAGTATATACTAGGGCCACAGTTAAAAATGTAGTGAAAAATATTACTAGATTACATTAGTACCTAAATGTAATAATTCAATATAGCTAATTTGATTATTCAATCTCATGTCTATAATATTCTTCTTCTGTCACATTAAGGTTAATGACAACTTTAAAATGTGGGGGACATGCAGGGTCCTTGGGGTTCAAATCCTGCAGAGCTATATTATAGTTGATTTGTTTGTTATATTTACTTCTTGCCTTCCCTCCAAATCCCGCTATTTCAATAATCAACCCCATGGGGCAACTGATATTGAAAAATGACAACTGACCAAAAGTCACCCATTACGTATTATGTTTGAATGGGGGATGCCATATTAAATCTAGAAGAAGAGTTACATGTACTGAGTCATTACCATGATTACCCCCTTCTCCCCCCCCCCCGACACATGCAGTAGCTATTGAATACAAAATAACTTTTGTTTTCAAGTTCTAATGGATGGATTGATAGATTTCCTCCATGATTACCTATTCTTAATCAGGTCTTTTAAGTCTTCCAATGGTGCACTCACCACCACTATAACTGAATCCATCCACCTGGTAGCTGGTTGTCTCCTTTCTTTCTGCCTTTCTCAACTTTACACCCTTTTCCAGAGAGCTGGAGTTATTTTGAGGATCTGTTAAACATATGCAAACTTATGAAAACAAAGTGATGACTTATGTATGCTGATAACTGAACACAAACTTTGAGAATTCACTCACAGGAATTTAGACCCCAACATCCATGTACACTTCACAATATAATAAAAATTTCTAGTGGATATATAAAAGTCCAAAACCCAGCCTGAAGTTGGTGAGTGAGACCTCACTGAAACGTTGCCAGACAATCTCAATCTTACATGGGAAAAGACCCAAATACAACAAGACCAGCATACCTACACCCGTGAAAATCTACGAACACACACACACACACACACACACACACACACACACACACACACACACACACACACACACACACACCCCTTGTGGCTTAGAGGTTATTATAATTGCCTAACATGTGAAAACAGTCTAAGTTCAAATCTCAGTAAGGGTATGGCTAGCTGATGAGGGCTAAATAGCTTGAAATACATCTATACTAGTCTCCCTTCATTTATTTATCAGCAAAAAATCCAAAATAAAATGTTTCAGCCTGGAAGGCTCCTAGGGTAGAGCTGAAAGGCAAAAGAGAAGCAGTATGCTCCCTCCCATATTTGGGGCATACCATGTGCCTTGACAAAACATCTAATATATATCTAAAACAAAAACAGATAATAAACTAGGGGACTTGTTTTATTGAAGGATTTTTGTGGGGAGAAGCTCACTGCTTAGAGGGAAATTTGTTTTTCTAAAGTAGAATAAACTATACAATTCACTATACCACAAATCTAAAGAAAATATGCATGCTCATGGTGCAGATCTTAAATGTTAGAATAGTTCTTGTCTGAATTAAAATAATTAAACTTGAAGCATATTTGCTCATTTCTAAGGGGATGCGGTGGCTCAGTGACTAAGCCTCTGAGCTTGTTGATCAGAAAGGTCAGCAATTTGGTGGTTCGAATCCCTAGTGCTGCGTAATGGAACGAGCTTACATTACTTGTCCAAGCTTCTGCCAACCGAGCAGTTCAAAAGCACATAAAAATGCAAGTAGAAAAATAGAAACCACCTTTGGTGGGAAGGTAACAGTGCTCTGTATGCCTTCGGCATTTAGTCATGCTGGCCACATGACGATGGAGATGCCTACGGACAGCTCTGTCTCTTCGGCTTTGAAACGGAGATGAGCACCACTCCCTAGAGTCGGGAACAACTAACACATATGTGCACATATGTGCAAGGGAAACCTTTACCTTAAGGCATACTATCACTACCATGTTCAACACATTGAAATACTCTTTCCTGCCTATAGCTGGTTAAAAATTACAAAAATCTATGGAGTTATCTCAAAATAGCATGCTTAGGTAGAAATTGGTTAAGTTATATTAATTCTCATTCGTGTTCTTGAAACAATCAGCAAAAGACGATAAACAATAAAGAAAGTGCTTTGATGAATCAGTGATTGCAATGAACCTTATTTGTGTCCATTGGCTTGAAGAACTGAACATATGGTCAGAGAAGAGGAGTATAATATAGTATACTAGGGAAGAATATTGTTCAGAAACACACAAATTGTTTCAGGTGGTAGATTTGCTTTGAAAATGATTCATCCTCATTCATTGCAATGATATATACATATATATGTTCTGTCTAAAGAATTACTGATTAGTCACCTTCTTCATCAAGAAAACTTGGAACTTTTTTTCTTTTAAAAACAAGTTAAAAATTACTTAATGATAATGCACTTTAAATGAGTTTTTACACAATCACTTATTTATCAGAAAAATGTATTGTTTTTGCTTGCAATTTTCAATTCAATATTGGCATTCTTTTTGAAAACATTTGCTAATTGCCATCTTATTTCTTCTAAAAGCATGTCTACAATTACTTTGAAAAAGGTGGGGTATGAAAAAAAATCCTTCCAGATTAGTAGCAGATAAAATTACTTTAAAAAAAATGTAAAGTAAAATGTCAGAATTTAGTAAAGTTTATGATGTTTTCATATTGCAAGGGAATAAATGATTATTATGAAGTGGTGCTACTGAGCTATAAATCCAAATATTTCTATGAATTTGTTGGTGAGAATTTTCTCCTGCATTGAGGAAGATAAGAAGAGAAAATACAAGCATTTTGCAATTAAGTAGCAAAACTCTTCTTGAAAATGTTTTTCTTTTTTCTTTTGAAAATTTCCACAGAATCTTGTTCAAGGTATATTTTCAGATAATTTTTTTTCAATACTATTAACAGGATAGCAATATTTGTTTCCCAATGTCTCCAATGTTTTAAAGCCAGAATATCCTCTGATCATTCCCAGAAAATGTTACTTATTGTTAGTATTATTTACGAAGCAATCTTGATAAGTTCTAAACAGCAAAATTCCTACCAATAGACCGCAGTAGTGGAGTCTTTGTAGCCAATCAACCATTGTGTAAAATTACTTCAACTGAGGGGAAGAGGGTGTGGATGCAAATTTCCTGCCATTTCTAACTAATTGGAAAGACTGTGTTTAAATTAAACTTTCCCCCACTATGTTTATGGTTTTAAATTATTCTGGTTACATACTGCAGGCATACCCTGATGCAGTTAGACAAGCAGGTATTCACGATCTTGCTGGAGCAGAAGCGTGATGAGACACAGACACAGCTTTAAACTTGTCATGCCTCGGCACACAGCTCCGTAGCTGCAATGAATGAAAGTCTATCGAGGCAGCTTTCCACATGATGAATGGGGAACCAGATAACCCATGTCGGTTTGAAGCCATTAGATTGCAGAGTTATGTTAGATTAGTCTTTATGACCTTAAAGAGTCATAAGACAAGAATCACATTTTTTGAATCAAATCACTGATACAATACGTGCTTGAGTGTCTTGTTCATTGATCTGAAAACTTAGATATTGAAAATGGGCCTCATTCAGGAATGGAAAATTTTTTATGTGGTTGAAGACTTTGGGAGATTTTGAGGACATGGTGAGCAAATTGTGTAAAACAACAGGGCTTTTTTCTGGTTTTCTCGGGGAAGACTTTCTTTATTTTATTCTGCTATGTGGAATATATTCTTGGGTTTATAGCCCTATTTTTGTGTTTCCCTTCCTTCAAAAAGCTTTTGAAAAAAGGGAAAAGATTATGGCCAGGAGAGTTCCAGGAACTGCAAAAAAAAAAAAAAAAAAAAAAAGGCTCAGAAGTTCCAGGCTGTCCAAGCCTGTTCCAAACCTCAAAATGATCAATTCTTAACTATGGAATCATAGGTTGATCATTTACCATGCAATCACTGAAGGGTTATTTCATGTGAATAGTTGCTTGTGTGATTCAGGCTACAAGGTGCTTACATGCTCATTTTCTGTCAATTGCTAGTCTGCCTGTCAGCTCAGATAGGAATGGAATAATGATGCTTGTTATAATGGCAAGGCCTAATTTGCACTGTTGGACTCTGTTTCAAAGTGCTTGTTACCAGGATACTGAATATAAAAAAGATATTTAAGCTATAGCAAAGCCCACTGGGAAACATTAAAGTTTCGTCAAAAGTTGACTGTTAATATAATGTAGAGCCCCATTGATAAAGGACTCTTCTGCTTTTTCAGGATGAGGATGATAATAAATCACACTATCATTGTGTAATCCTATTTAGATCTAAGTTATTTAGGTGTGTATAGATTTTCAGCCTGAAATAAAACCTTGTTTGTCCTGTTTCAAATATAAATCCTACCATTTCATTGGGTCTTACTTCCAGATAAGCACTGAAAACTTTGCACCCTTGATTTTTTTCTTTTTTCTCTCCCATTATGGTGCCTGTATAATGATATGATTTAGATCAGTCAGGGGTGTCAAACTCATGACTTGCGGCACGGATGCGTCACTTGCTGGCCTTGCCCTCCCGCCAGTTTAGTGAAGAGGAAAATGTCACATGATGATGCAAGTTTTACATCCCTGGTTTAGATGTTCAACTAGGATCCAGGTGACTCAGATTCAAGTCTAAGCTTAGCCAGAGAGGATCCCTGAGTAACTTTGGGCCAGTCAGCATCGCTCATCCTAATCTACCTCACAGGCAGTTGCTAAGAGAAAACTGGAAAAGGGAACATCATTTATTCATTTTTTCAAAATCTTTTGATTTCTGTGAATGAGGATAGGCAACTTATTTCCCAAAGCTAACATGGAGTTTCTGTAAAACCTAGTTTTAGTTTTCAAAGCACTCTAAAACAGGTTGCCAAAATTTAGCAATCAAATGGCTAAATTTTAGTAGCATATTTTTTTCATGTTTGTTTTACAGAAATAAATTGGATTGCAAAATCCATGAAAGATGGACTACCTTTATTTTCATTAACCCCCAAGAAAATAGAGCAAAATTATTCCCCTAAAATTTGGCTGAAAAACAACCCGATTTTATCAGTCTCCTTACACTTGCCTGACTACAAAAACAGTGTTATTTTTTTTCTCACAAGACCAACTTCATCATGTTGGAATGTAATGGTGACTATTTATATTTTAAAATAATGACAGCCGATGCATCTAGTGGCATTTTAACAAAACATATTTATTTAAAAAATATTTCACTCTTCAAAACAAATTTTCCATAAATCAGAATATAATGCAAGCAATACTAACAAATCTACCATGAGGTCCTTCAGTGATGACTTTTTTTAAAATACAGTAAAAAAAAATGAGGATCTCATGATTTTTCACTAGAATCAATAACACAATTTCATCAATTTTGCAGTGCTAGCTTGTTCTAGGATATCTATTGAATGATGATTATTGACTTGTAAAAATATGATTTTCTTCCATTGTTTTGATGCTAGTGATGATAGAATTAAAATTGTCTGGAAGTCTCTGGATGGTTTGCAACATTTAGCTAAATATGTTTTGGCAAAAAATAGCAGTTTAAGACTTGTATTTTCCAGCAGAAAGCAAATGAGGTTGACTTTTAATGCATCATTAATACTGCATAATCCAGGATGCTACTTTCTATAAAGATACAATATTCTGATAACTGAAGCGGGTGAAGAATGTGAGCAGCATAGAGCTACACTGATGACAGTTTGGCCCACACATTTCTCATGAAAGCCATCACTTGGGGCCAGGAAAAATTAAATTGCAATGCCAAAATCCTGTTAGATTTGTAAAACAAGTATGCAGTTTGACCTTCCTTTCCTCCAATTTGCTCACACATAAAGCATATGTCTGTATTGCTTTCACTGGCCTTTTAGGAGACATCGAGTATGTACTTTATGGGAGGAAAGCTGAGATGATAATGGAAATCCTTCCCTTTGACTTTGAAAAAGAAACACATAAAGTTTTGCCTTGATGAGGGACATTCTGTTCAACTATTTCTGCCTGTTAGGATAAAACTAATTACTCCTTGGAACCATATTGTCCTTTATATCTGCTGTATCCAGATGTTCCAGACTCCTGTAGAATTTTCCACTAGTAACTAAACTTCAAAATGTGGTTAGTCAGAACATGAGAAGTAACATTTCAACTGATCTATAATTTAGGAACAACACAAATTGAGACAAAGAGACTGGGATGGATGAAGAAGATTCTTGTATTTGTATCCTGCATTTCTCTAGAAGCTCAAGGGGCTGTATGTACTACAATTTGATGAGATATGTGAAATTTGGGCTCAGTTTCATAATAAAAAATTGATTGTTAATCATACTTTATTGAAAACTGCAGATAGCTGAGTGTACTCAATAGACTACATATTAAACTATAATTTAAAAATGATAATCCTGAATTCACACGATGTAGGAAGCTCAAACCAAACTACAATGATTGATGATGCACTTTGTGAACTAAGTCACAGACCGACCTTTGTTGCTGAGAATTTTGAATCTAGATTTTCTTGGTGCCTCTCTGGTTCACTGGATGTATCCTAACAGTGAAAAGTTAATTGGACACCCAATTAGAAACCTCATGTCTTTACACTGTCAGCATTTTCTTGATTCTCCAACCACCATGGTATTTTTTGTAGGTGATGATGCTATAAAATATACAGAACGTATTGCTCTGCAATCAATTATGTGATTGTTTTAGCAACTGTCAGCTCAGAGGCTTGTAGTTTCAATTACTGTATTGCCTTTTATATATTCTATCTGTATAATGATATATGACTATTATCTCCTGTGTAGAAACTTAAGATCTTTGCAGATTGAATGCTGTTTTCCCCCTCATTCTCAACACAATTCATGGTGTAACAAGGACATTATTGAATAGGATATTTTCCCAATAGTTTTAATAAAGCAATAAAAATGATGTCCTGAAAATATGGACTCACAAAACTGGGCAAATAACAACTTTACAAATCAAAGTGCAGCATTGTATGAAATATAAATGTTATAGAGACAAGGCTTGAGTGAAAGCCTGATATAACACATTTAACAGTCATCGACAGCATAGCATATATATTTTAGTATAGCAATCAAGTTATAATTCATTTGCTCTCATATAGTTCAATCATTTGATTGATAGTATATTTACTATCAAATTAGTGACCACATGGATAGGTTTTTTTCATGACAATCTGTCCCTAACCTGGTCTTTCAGGTCTTCCAATGATACTCATCTCACCATTGTAACTAAGTCCATCCTGCTGCTAGTTGTCCTCTTCTCTTTCCTCCCACCTTTCCCAGTATTGCAGCATTTACCAGATTGGTAGATCTTTGTATAATTTGTCCAAAGGAGGAGAATTTGAGTCAGGTCATTTGTGCCTGGGTTGATTTGTTTGATGATACATCTGTTTGTTTTCTTGGCTGTCCACAGGATTTCAGGAATCTTCATCAAAATCAAAGTTTAAAAGCATCAATATTGTTCCTCTCTTGCTTTTTCAAATTCTAATAGTTCAATCATATAGCTGTTGAATTAAATCTTGCAACGATAGAAATTTACAGCCATATTTTCTACTCCTGTTATTGATTATCAATTAGTATGCTTTTACTGCAGGTAGAATCTCCAAATTAAAAAAAAAAACTAAAAAACTATTCCAACAGAGAATATCAGTTTTTCAATTAATCAATTTCTATATCCCCTGAGTCTTTGGGTTGAAAGCCAACATGAAATATTATATACATTAATTGACCTAATTCTCCTCTGGACTGTCAGCAAAGGATATAACAAAGCTACTCAGAGAGCCACTTAAACCTCTGTATTTATCCACACTTCCTATTTATACTACTAAATGTTTAAAACAACACTGCCTCATTCATTTGCTCTTTCTTTCAAATTCCTTTGGCAGGGCTGTATGTTTTGAGGGTGTCACTGGGCCTCCTCTCAAATAAATAAGGGCTGTGAAGAAGAAGGAGAAGAAGGGAACAAAATCTGCAGTTACAAAGTAGTTTGGACTCATTAAATGCAGATGGCCCACAAGGGGAGGGGGGGTTAATTATAAGGGAGAGAACACACATCATGCTGAAATATAGCCCTGTTTTCTATCACTTGTTACCATTTGACTGTCTGTCCCAGGAAAGTGAATTTAATATATCTTCCTGGCCATCAGTTGCCCTTTTGGTTACTCCTTTTCCCTCTGATGTAGCTAGATTTTCTTATAGGACATACAGAGATGAATGAGCTCTTACAACACGTAGAAGTGAAAGAAAACATTTCTTTCTGCACCAGAACAGATGAGATTCATCATTAAAAGAATGGATTTGACCTTGTCAAGTGGACCAAAGCAATTTATAAATAAACTCTCTTTTTTGGGGGGGGGCGGTTACTTTCCATCAATTACTAAGTTAGAAGAGAAATAGTAATGTCCGTAGCTACCTTGCAGTGGGTTGAATCCATCTGCTATTCTGTTTAGGGTAGGCCTGTTGAACTCAACAGTAGTAGTTACAATTAAATCCCACACATTTAAAATGGTTTATCCTTGTATCTTAGTTAATCATTATACAAGTAAATAACTGCTTGAAATACATAATATTAAATTGTTTTATTGCATTGTTAAAGAAGTATTCAGAATGACAAATTGCAAATATTTGGAATGCCAATAGGGGCATTGCAGGAATGATGAAGTGCATGGGACTTCTGGGCTAAATTTGAATGCTGCTACTATTCAATGCATCTTATTCCCAGCTAATGCCGGACATAATCTTTCATATTTACATATGTGTATATAAATGCTTATATAATTTTACTTATTGCTACAATGCTTTTACTTTACTAATAAGTAAATCCAAAGATTATGGTGTTCTCCCTCACCCCGTGTCCATAGCAGGAAAAGTAAAAATGAATTTTTAAGTTGCATGAAAATAACTCTATTTAAAGACAAGATACACAGGGTCAAATGAATGCCAAATGATGACCAATGAGCAGTCAACAATGGTGTCCCTCAATAGAAGTGAAAATTTCATACCATGAGATGAAAACAATTGTAATATTATATCTGACATCATTTTCAAGCCAAGCTTTTAAACTTTACTCACTCGCCATTCCAAATAAAATATTTTTTTAGCAATGCAGATTGAAGTCAAACATGGCAGATAAGAACAATTAGAAAATGTTCAAGTAAAATGGAGTGTGGCAATGGAAGAGTTAAGGACATGATAGCTGGGGTGGAAGGGGGACAGTGAAATCCTTTATTTTCTTGATTCTCTAAGCATGTGTCTGTTTTTCTTAATGGTTAATCCAGGGTGAGGAACTGTTATCCTAATTGAAGAATCTGCCAGTATTAATCTGCAATGTCATTGATCTAGCATTTTGAATATACTTATTGCTTGATTATTTTACTTATATTTAATCTTAAACTAGTGAACTGTGGTTATTTTAAAATTAAGCCACAATATGTGAAATATAAGATCTTGGACGTAGGTTTTCTTTCTACAAAAGAAAACTAAAGTAGAATTCTAAAACAGGTAACATCATAATCATAACTACTTTATGAAAAATGAAAATTTTGCTGTACAGTGGAGTTTTATCTTCAGTTATTTCATAGGGATGTTATATGTTCATTGATTTTTAAAATACCAGGCTCAGTGTAGAGGGTAGGAGTAAAAAGAAGTGACCTTAATTCTTTGTTGCTGGTATGTTATAAATAAGCAGCCCACTCTAATGTCAAACTTCAGAAAAAAATCTTGTGTATAGTAGACAATCTGTGAAGCCGGTGGAAAAGACAGACTATGAACTCTGCTGTGTGACCACAAAATGAGATTATTGACTCTCCGTCAACAATTAGAGCTGGAACATGACCAACAGAGAATTTCTCAAGCAGTTATAAAAGGACCACACTGCAACTGTTTGTAGCTCTTCAGCAGATTTATATTTTAATTCATTAATGGGTCACATTATCAAGTGCAATCCCACTAAGACAAAAAGACTGTGGGGGAAAAATATCTGCTGCAGATCTACATTGCTGCATTATGACTCATAGATTTATAAGCTATACTTAGCAGTTTAAAGCAAAAATATTCAGACTTTGCCGTTACAGCATTTGCCTTGTTAGATCAAAATAAAGTTGTACTTAACACAACACAATGTTTCCATCAGCAGCTAAACTAGATGCCAATAGAAGTAACAAGCTGAAGTGATGTCCTGTTATATCTACCACCTTCATGCCTCCCAAATAGCGTATCTTTGAGTATACCTCTTTTGGACGTGAATATGCATTTAGTTATAATAATTAATAATAGTTCTAGCCTTCTTCATTCTGCTATACTTATATTGTCAAGCCTCTTAGAGACAATGACTACATTTTTATGAACTCACATACTATTGGAGTTAGAAAAAAGCATGAAACTCCCTAGGGCAACTCCTTGCTTAGTGTAAAACCTAAAGTATACGATGCAATTTTAGTAACTTTACTGGATGCCTGTCTAGCTTACTCAACTTATCCAACAAAAAGTTTATCAAAAAGTTCCTGACCACTCAACCCAATACAGCACAACCAACACAAACCCTATAAAGAATTACAATGCCATACATCAAGAATATCTCAGAAACCACCAACAGACTACTACAACCACATGGAATCAGCATAGCACACAAGCCAACTAAAGCCCTTCAAAAAATCCTAAGCAAATCAAAAGACCCAGCAACCCCAGAAAAAAAACAGGAGTTGTCTATAAAATACAATGTGAGAACTGCAACAACCACAATGAAGGCCAATAGAGGAAGAAGGCTGGCAGAGTACCTCCATAAACACCAACTGACAGTCAAAAGACATGACAAAAATTATTTAATTTCACAACATATAGACAGATTTAACCATAGTTTCAATTGGGGAAACCTGATGATCATAGACCCCGCCAGATCCAACAATGCCAGGGAATTTCTAGAAATCTGGTACTCTGACAAATCAGCCACCAATAGACACATAGACATTAACAACATCTATAGCTTATGCAAAAGAGGCAATCAACCAGCTCAAAAGAGAACAAAACTATTCCTGCATCTCTCCACCAGTAATCAGCACCCAGATCAACACAGATTAACTCCAAGGTTAACTTCAGATCAACAATCAAGTAAGCAATATCCAAATCAAGAAACTTCCAAAGAGCCATCAGTAAACAAGCCAACCAAAGAATATCCAAGACTATCCCACTCATACAGACAGGTAAGACACCAGAACATAAACTGATAGCAAGCAGCACTCCTTAATAGCACTGATGGTGTTACCTAGTTAGGTAATGAAACATCTGCAAGAAAACAAGCAAGCTCAGAGAGCATCAAGGATCCTTCATTTCAACCCTGAGCTACAAATATTGTCCTTTGTTGAAACTTCTCTATATTTTCCTCTTTTTCAATTGGCAAGAAGTTCCTGGGTACCAATAATCAAAGACTGATTTCCTTTGGGAGCAGAAGTCACTGAAGCATTTGCTTTTTAACGTATTTGCAAATATATAAATAAAACATTAGTTTCCAGCAAACAGTTTTTATATTCATAACAATGCAAATTATATTGTGCTTTCAGGTTAGCAGCTTGATCTGTGTTCCCCCCTCTCTGTTTCAAAACTGCAAGAACTTGTGTTTCTTTCTGCTTTGGAGCTAGATATGCTTTACTAATCCTGCCATTCAACCAAAGGTTTGCTGCTAAAATTCTCCAGTCAGAACATTTCAAGCTAACTTCTAACTGCTTTGGATGGCTCGAAACATTAAGTGTTTATTTGCTTAAGGAAAGGTATATACAGACTCATAATCTTAATGGATGAATATGTACTGCTTGATTTTGCAGTTTAGGATTTAAATAAGGACTAAGTGTGACTTTCCCTATTTCATTCACACACACACACACGCACGCACACACACACACACACAGAAACACAGACAAAAAAATATCTTCAGACTAAAGCAAATTCATTCAATGCTATGATCCAGGAAATGGATATTTTGTAGTACTAGTAAAGAAAAATTATATCAAATAATTAGTAGCAGGAGTTGAAATAATTAGAGGCATAAAACTCCATCAGAATCATAGATTTCAATGTATCTTTGTTTGAAAATGAGAAGGGCTGGAATCTGGTTATCTCTACTTTAGTGGTCAAGAGTCAAAGAAAGAGCAGTACAGATCTAAATGAACATTTCAGAGTATAGGTCATTTGGCATGTGGAGGAGGAGGAGGCTTCCTTGCTTTTACTCCTTCCTTCATCTCCTCCCCAGAACTGTTTGCAGATGTTTTAATGAGTATTTTTATCCTTTTGTGTCATTGTATGATCCTCACTCCCAATAAAGCAATAAACTTCCTTCCTTCCTTCCTTCCTTCCTTCCTTCCTTCCTTCCTTCCTTCCTTCCTTCCTTCCTTCCTTCCTTCCTTCCTTCTTTCCTCCCTCCCCCCTCCCTCCCTTTTTCTTAGTCAAATCTGGCTTTTTTTCAGAACTGTTGATCTTGATTCCACATTGCTGTTATGTACCCCTGGAATATTCTAAGATGTTACCTTTCAGTTCTCCATCTCCTTCTGACTTTTGTTGCTGCAAAAGGTAGAGGAGAATGATTTCTATCCTCATGAGTATCAAATCTTAGATAACTGACATTGTAAGAGACAATATGATCAACAAAATAGAGCCAACTTTGAGCAGAGTAGGAGATGTGTGAATAGTTATCTAATGGATATGAAGGATACTTTGTAAACAGAAGCTTGTGTGAAAATGGCTACTTCGTTTCTAACGATGCATTCTGGGATGATTTTTTTAAAGTGATCCATATTCTGCATTTTTAGGAAATCTGAGCTATAAGCATGTTCAGCCCAAGGCTCCATACAAAAATTTAACATCCAATTTATTCTTTAATAAATCATATTTTGCATAAGCAGAATCCAAGTATGATTCAGAGCAACAGAAAAAGCCTGTTCACAATTTAAAAGTGATTTGCAACCTGTCTTCTTAATGAGCTATATTTATTTAGCATATGGCATATTTTGGATGGTAGTTATATTTTATCCTTTTCCACATTTGACTATTTGCACGATGGTATATGGGCAATGTTCTGTCTTAATATAGTGGCTAAAAGTCTAAACACACAGTGACTGAACTGGATATTGCATCCCTCATAGTCAAAAACTACAGAATCAGCAATTAGATAACAACAGTTATTTTAAGAAATCACTGACAAAAGATATTGGATCCTGGATCCATATTTTGCAACTAAAGAAGGTTTTAAATAGAAATAAATGTGAGTACTTAAACAGATTGGCCATAGATAATAAGATACATGTTATACCACTGCAAGAGATTCATTTGGTTAATAAGGAACTAATTAAAGCTGGAAGGAAGATCCTGGGATACAAAATTGTAGCTGACAATAAGTAAGGCATCTGGCAAGGCATTTGACAAGGTAGACCATAACCTACTACTAGATAAAGTAGAAGAATGTGGGTTAGACAGTATCACCACCAGATGGATTCGTAACTGGCTGACCAACCGCACTCAATGTGTAGTCCTCAATGGAACTGCATCTACATGGAGGGAAGTATGCAGTGGAGTACCCCAAGGCTCTGTTTTGGGCCCAGTACTCTTCAACATCTTCATCAATGATTAGGATGAGGGAATAAATGGGGAACTCATCAAATTTGCAGATGACGTCAAACTGGCAGGAATAGCCCACACACCAGAAGATAGGCTAAAGATACAGAAGGATCTTGACAAACTTGAACATTGGGCACTATCTAATAAAATGAAATTCAATGGTGAAAAGAGTAAGGTTCTACATTTAGGCAAGAAAAACGAAATGCACAGGTACAGTATTGCTCAATAGTAGTAACTGTTAGAGGGATCTTGGAATCCTAGTGGACAACCATTTAAATATGAGGCAGCAGTGTGCAGCAGCTGCCAAAAAAGCCAACACAGTTCTAGACTACATAAACAGAGGGATAGAATCAAGATCACGTGAAGTGTTAATACCACTTTATAATGCCTTGGTAAGGCCACACTTGGAATACTGCATTCAGTTTTGGTTGCCACGATGTAGAAAAGATGTGAAGACTCTAGAAAGAGTGCAGAGAAGAGCAACAAAAATTAGGGGACTGGAGACTAAAACACATGAAGAATGGTTGCAGGAACTGGGTATGTCTAGTTTAATGAGAAGGACTAAGGGAGACATATTAGCAGTTTTCCAATATCTCAGCGGTTGCCACAAAGAAGAGGGACTCAAACTATTCTCCAGGGCACCTGAGTGTAGAACATGAAGCAATGGATGGAAACTAATCAAGGAGAGAAGCTACTAAGAACTGAGGAGAAATTTCCTGACAGTTAGAACAATTAATCAGTGGAACAGCTTGCCTCCAGAAGTTGTGAATGCCCCAACACTGGAAGTCTTTAAGAAGATGTTGGTTAGCCATTTGTCTGAAACAGTATAGGGTTTCTTGCCTAGGCAGGGGATTGGATTAGAAGACCTCCAAGGTCCCTTCCAACTCTGCTGTTGTATTGTATTACTAACAAATAATGTCCATGGCTCCTTAATATATCTTATTAAGCTTATGCAATATATATTAATTGATGCTAACATTTTCCTTCTGCCTACCAGCTAAGATACATTAGAAGGAAATGAAACTGGTTGGCAAAGTGGCTCCATGGGATTTCTTAACCGTGGTTATAAATATGATAACAGAATATTAAGAACATATATTATATGTTTTCATGAATATTAAACTGCTTTCTTATTTTCAGTCTATTGCACTGTATTGGCCTACCTAATGACCTGCATTTACTAGGCAGATTAAAATTTAAAGCATTAATAGCAATTTAAAGATAAAGTAGAAGGGCTAAATGAACCCATATACTGTGAAAAAACCTTGTAAGTGCAGGAGGATTCAAGGCTTAAGAGAAGAGAAATGTAGCTCAGGTTTGAATTGTGGAGTCCTTGTCCGCTCTGAGCTTGGTGGTTTTCTTGCTACCTGACTCCACGATTCAAGGATTCATGACTCTACAACTCTATGATACAAGGATTCACTGAATTCATAATTTCTTACATTTCTCTAAAAAGGATGATAAAGGATACTGGATTTCACTCCTAGCATGAATTCAACTCTCCTCGTTGAAGTGATGTAGAAGAATATTAATTTCAATTATTGAAAATGGCTCTTTTGATTACCCTTCCAATATCATCACAATTTCTAAGATTTTTTTAAGTAGATTCTCCTACTTTCTTTTACTAGATATTTGGAGAGTCCAATAGTTGCATTTTAAAATCTTTTATTTCTAAAAAATTTGACAGATATTTAATAAATATATCAGGTCAAATCTTCTTCAACCAGATCCTTCACATGTGTATATATGTATGTATGTATGCAGGTGTATATATATGTATGAAGGTGTATGTATGTAGGTATGTGTATGTATATATGCATGTATATATTGCTTTTAAATTTTTCTGTTTTCGTGGTGCGGGATGATTTTACTTTACAGATTAAAAAAAAAGAAACTAAAAGAATGCCCAAGACATTTCACAAAGATATCATTTCAAAAGTACTGACTCAGTCATTTTATTTATTTTTATTTATTTATTGGAAATTTATATGCCGCCCTTTTCCCTGAGGGGACTCAGGGCGGCTTACAACAGTGAAGGGAGGGGGTGCAAGACAGGACTTAAAAGAAAGGAATAGTGATTAAAAGAAAATTAATCATAAAACACAACATTCACTCAACATTCGGGCGGGGTGAGAATAATCCTATCCCCAGGCCCGACGGGATAGCCAGTTCTTGAGGGCTGTGCGGAAGGCCTGGACTGTGGTGAGGGTACGGATCTCCACGGGGAGGTTGTTCCATAATGTCGGAGCAGCAACTGAGAAGGCTCTCCTCCGCGTAGTCGCCAGTCGGCACTGACTGGCGGATGGAATTCGGAGGAGGCCTACTCTGTGCGATCTGATCGGACGCAGGGAGGTGATTGGCAGAAGGCGGTCTCTCAAATAGTCAGATCCACTACCATGGAGCGCTTTATAGGTGGTAAGTAAGACCTTGAAGTGCACCCGACGATCAACAGGTAGCCAGCGCAGCTCACGGAGGATTGGTGTTATATGGGCGAACCGTGGTGCGCCCATGATCACTCGCGCGGCCGCGTTCTGGACTAGCTGAAGTCGCCGGATGCTCTTCAAGGGCAGCCCCATGTAGAGCACATTGCAGTATTCCAGCCTAGAGATCACAAGGGCTCGGGTGACTGTTGTGAGAGCCTCCCGGTTCAGGTAGGGCCGCAACTGGCGCACCAGGCGAACCTGGGCAAATGCCCCCCTGGTCACAGCCGACAAGTGGTGGTCAAAACTCAGCTGTGGATCCAGGAGGACTCCCAAGTTGCGGACCCTATCTGAGGGGGATAAGTTTTGCCCCCCCAGCCTGATTGATGGAACGTTAGCCAAATTTTTGGGAGGAAAACACAACAGCCACTCGGTCTTTTCCGGGTTGAGTACCAGTTTGTTAGCTCTCATCCAGTCTTTAACAGCCTCAAGGCCCCGGTTCATCACGTCCACCGCTTCATTGAGTTGGCACGGGGCGGACAGATACAACTGAGTATCGTCCGCATACTGGTGGTATTTTATCCCGTGCCTTCGAATGATCTCGCCCAGCGGTTTCATGTATATGTTAAATAGCAGGGGGGACAGAACCGAACCCTGCGGCACCCCATAGGTTAGGGGCCTCGGGGACGATCTCTCCCTCCCCACTAACACCGACTGCGACCTGTCCGAGAGGTAGGAGGAGAACCACTGTAAAACAGTGCCGCCCACCCCCACCTCCCGCAGTCGTCGCAGAAGGATACCATGGTCGATGGTATCGAAAGCCGCTGAGAGGTCAAGGAGAACCAGGATGGACGCATAGCCTCCATCTCTGGCTCTCCAGAGATCATCGGTCAATGCGACCAAAGCGGTTTCAGTGCTGTAACCGGGCCTGAAGCCAGACTGGAAGGGGTCAAGGTAGTTAGCTTCCTCCAAGGTACGCTGAAGCTGTAAGGCCACCACCTTCTCAACAACCTTCCCCAAAAAGGGGAGGTTGGAGACTGGACGATAGTTGTTAAGAACTGCTGGATCCAAGGACGGTTTCTTCAGGAGGGGCCTCACCACCGCCGCCTTAAGCGCGGTGGGGAGGTGTCCCTCCCGAAGAGAGGCGGTAACAACCGCCTGGATCCAGCCTCGTGTCACCTCTCTGCTGTTGGCAGTCAGCCAAGAGGGACACGGGTCCAGTATGCAGGTGGAGGAACTCACAGCTCGCATAGCCTTGTCCACATCCCCGGAGGCAACATCCTGAAACTCAACCCAGAGATGGTCTACCAAGTTATTCCCCTGTGTCCCGGCTGGATCTGCAGGGGTGGAGTCCAGTTCCGATCGAAACCGAGCAATTTTGTCCGCCAAGAACTGACTATATTCCTCAGCCTTACCCTGCAGGGAGTTCCCCGTCTCCCTCCTATTTAGGAGGGAGCGGGTTATCTTGAACAGGGCGGCTGGGCATTGTAGAAACAACTTTATATTTGTTCATCTAAAAGAACATCTAATGGAGGAAAAATGTCACACTGTCTCTCAATCTATTTATGTCCAAGTTTCTAGTTTTGTTATAATATATACAATGGCTTTTCATTCCCTGTGACACAGTTTAAATCTATGAGAAAGCCAGTTAACAGATTTGCTTAAAGGTTTGGTTTTTTTTTTTTTTTTTTTACTGTAATACATAATACCTTATCTGTCTGAATTTTTGTGCCGGCATCAGTGCAGCTATGGCTGAGAAACTAGCAGTTCTGTCTATTATCAGGTTGCATTTTTAATATGTATCATGTTGTAGCTGAACATGATAGATGAAGTGTGAGCTTATGAACAACTCTTTGAAAGCTACAGCGGCCTTCACAAAAAAGATGGAGAGCTATATTGTTTACCAGAGGCAATGTGAAATACAGTTTATAAAGGAAAATATTTTAAAGAGCCAAGGTGGCGCAGTGGTTAAATGCAGCACTGCAGGCTACTGCTAGATCAGCAGGTCAGCGGTTCAAATCTCACCGGCTCAGGGTTGACTCAGCCTTCCATCCTTCCGAGGTGGGTAAAATGAGGACCCAGATTGTTGGGGGCAATATGCTGACTCTCTGTAAACCGCTTAGAGAGGCCTGAAAGGCCTATGAAGCGGTATATAAGTCTACTGCTAAGTCTACTGCTATTACTCAACCCGGAGAAGACCGAGTGGTTGTTGTGTTTTCCTCCCAATAATTCGATCAGTGTTCCATCGCTCAGGCTGGGGGGTCAAATTTTATACCCCCTCAGAGAGGGTTCGCAACTTGGGAGTCCTCCTGGACCCACAGCTGACTTTCAACCACCACCTGACGGCTGTGACCAGGGGGGCATTTGCCCAGGTTCGCCTGGTGCGCCAGTTGTGACCCTACCTGAACCGGGAGGCCCTCACAACAGTCACTCGGGCCCTTGTGACCTCTAGGCTGGAATACTGCAATGTGCTGTACATGGGGCTGCCCTTGAAGAGCATCCGGCGACTTCAGCTAGTCCAGAACGCGGCCGCGCGAGTGATTGTGGGTGCACCTCGGTTCGCCCACATAACACCTATCCTTCGCGAGCTGCACTGGCTACCTGTTGATTTCCGGGTGCGCTTCAAGGTGCTACTTGTCACTCATAAAGCCCTCCATGGTAGTGGATCTGCGTACTTGAGAGACCGCCTCCTGCCAATCACCTCCCTGTGACCAATTAGATCGCATAGATTAGGCCTCCTTCGAGTTCCATCTGCCAGTCAGTGTCGACTGGCAACCACACGGAGGAGAGCCTTTTCAGTAGTAGCTCTGACCCTTTGGAACGATCTCCCCGTGGAGATTCGTACCCTCACCACCGTCCAGACCTTCCGCACAGCCCTTAAGACCTGGCTAGCCCATCAGGCCTGGGGATAAAGATAATATGTCCCCACCCGAATGATGAATGAATGTTGTTTACTATTTTACTTTTATGTATTTTTTGCGTTTACTGTCTCGTACCCCCCTTTCCTTATTTTATGTAAGCCGCCCTGAGTCCCCTCAGGGAAAAGGGCGGCCTATAAATTCTAATAAAATGGAAAAAAAAAAAAAGTCTTACAATAATTTAATGGAAAATGCATGACATATTTTGTTTTAAAAGAAGATTGTGGCCAGGTGTTCTGTGTTCAATCTGCTATTCAGGTCCTGACTATTAATGGGCAATCTCAAGGATACCCAGTTCTCACTTAACATGATTGTTCATCTTATGAAGACCTGATAAAGAATCACATTAAGAACTTCATTTGGAACAACTTGCCTCCTGGAATTGTGGGTGTTTCATCACTGGAGATTCTCAAGAAAAGATTGGACAGTCATTTGTCCAGGTTAGTATAATAACTCCTGCCTTGGACAGACACAAGAGAATGAAAATGATTATGCAACTAGTTGTACCCATACAAGTAAGTTCTGATTAGCTTCAGTGTCCACCAAATATAAGGCTTGGAAACCTCCATGGATGAGGTCCTCAAGGTTATTCTGACAAGATTACAACCGTCATCTTTATTTCCCAAAACACCAGCAGTTCCTAAATAGAGCCATATGGTGTTTCTTTAGAAATAAGAAGGATGCAAGTTTTACAATTATTATTATCACTAAAATTAAGTTCACCTGTTCCAAGAAAAACATAAGACAGCAAATGTAAGTAGAACTCCAGTGGTGGAGTAGTGTAATGTAATTAGTAACTCCAGGAATGGGCTAAAAGAGGTAAATTTTGCTAAGCCAATGCTTTGTAACTGTAAAATTTCTCATAGATTTCCCCCCCCCCCCTTTTGATCACAAATGCCAAACATGCCAATCAATTTGGTGCATCCCACCAAATTAGGATTTCTGGTTGAAATAATCTCAGATATTATGATAAGCAAAAAGGAAGAAGGAACCCTCTAACAAAATTAGTAGAGACAATTGAATTTTTTGTTTATAAATTACTGTTTGACGATTCATATTTATTTGTAGCTATATCCACTCAAAATAATTTGGAAAGTTGCACATTTCCCATTACCCAAAAAGAAAAGTCCAGATTTTATGGGCAAAAATATTATCCCAGCCAGATGTCTAAGAATTCCCCCAGGAGTGTACTTTATAAGAAACCTGCAGCTTACAACAAACCAAATAATTGTCATGTTTGTAGGATTTATTTTATAGCAAACCATGTGATTGTTATATTTGTAAATAAAATATGGTCTAGGCAAAGCTTTATTTTATTCTTGCAGAAATGAATCAAGATCTGGTTCCCTGCAGCAATTATACACGAAGAGGGAGTGAATGTTTGCATTTCAGTTTCTTTGGCCAATGTAAGCTAGACAACAAGGCAGCTATTGATCTCCTAGGATTATCACAAAACAACTTTGCTTTGCCTTGGGGTTGCCATTTATCATTCCAGACAAAAACCGGATTGTGTTTTTTTTTAATATTTGAAATTTGGAAGGGGAAGGGAAAAATGGAATGATATAATGGCAGCACTGAAGTTCCAAGATGGCTTCAGCCAGGCCAACTTCTGGGTTGACATTCCAATTTCCCACTTAAAACAGCAATAACAATTTGCTGCACATTTGTTTTCATGACTAGAAACAGAGAAATGGAAAAAGAAAGTCTCTTGCTATTATTCCCTTTCTTTTGTTTATCTAAATTGGCCCACCTAATATGTTCTTCTTTACTGTATCTTACTTTCTGACCACATTAGAATGAAGATTTGCCCATCTCTTTTGGTCTTCTGAACTATTCCACAGAATGTTTGAAGATAAGCAGACTGTTGCCACCTTATCTTATTTTCAAATTAATTAATTAATTTGCTTCATATTTGTGATTGTATATTCAATAGTAATTTATTTACCCTGTTTCTCCGAAAACAAGACAGGATCTTATTTTCTTTTGACCCCCGAAATAAGCACTTAGCCTTATTTTTGGGGATGGTTCATCTTTATGGTTGTGACTGGCAATGGTATTTATCAATTCAATGGTGTTTAAATAGAATGAATGACTAATTCCCAGTGGGGATTGCATCTAATAGAATGTTCTGTTACTCCCCTTAGCTTTAATTATACAATTTGGGCCACCTTCATTAACATCTCAGAATTATAGTTAACATTGATGTCAATCTTTTTTCCACGTTATTTTTGGAAGTTTAAATTGTCATATATTGTGTAAATGTCACTGTGTCCAGCTGATATCTGGTTAAATATTTAAAGTTTTAGGAAAAACCATATGAAATTGAGAAACGTTTGATATAACCTTATTAAACAAAATTCATATGGGAGTTATTTTTGTCTCTCTAGCTACCTTTAATTTTATTATCTCCTAGCTCTTCTAAGTAATACACGACTTCTGGCTTAGCTTTGCAAATAAGTATGCTTTTGTATACAAGTCGAATTGTATTGGGGGGGTGAAATTATACGCCCCTCAGTCAGGGTTCACATTTTGGGAGTCCTCCTGGACCCACAGCTGACTTTAGAACATCATCTGTTGGCTGTGACCAGGGGGACATTTGCCCAGGTTCGCCTGGTGCACCAATTGCATCCCTACCTGAACCGGGAGGCTCTCAGAACAGTCACTCACGCCCTTGTGACCTCAAGACTGGACTACTGTAATGCACTCTACATGGGGCTGCCCTTGAAGAGCATTCGGAGACTTCATCTTATCCAGAATGCAGCCGCGCAAGCGATTGTGGGTGCACCTCGGTACACCCACGTTACACCTATCCTCCACGAGCTGCACTGGCTGCCTGTTGGACTCTGGATGCGCTTCAAGGTGCTAGTTGTTACTTTTAAAGCCCTACATGGTATCGGACCTGGGTACTTGAGAGACTGCCTCCTGCCAATTACCTCCCTACGACCAATTAGATCCCACAGATTAGGCCTCCTCCAAATACTATCAGCTAGCCAATGTCGACTGTTGACCCCTTGGGGGAGGGCCTTCTCTGTGGATGCTCCGGCCCTCTGGAATGATCTCCCAGTGGAGATTTGGACCCTCACCACCCTTCAGGCTTTTCGCAAAGCCGTCAAGACCTGGCTGTTCCGGCAGGCCTGGGGCTGATGAGTTCCCAGCCCCACTTGAATTGCTGTGATTGTTGTGTTGCTTTTAATCTGTTTTGTGTATCTTGTTTTTGCCTTGTTTGTTTTTTGTATCTCCCCCTTCCCCACTTGCTTGTTAGCCACCCTGAGTCCCTCGGGAATAGGGTGGCATACAAGTATAATAAACATACAAACATACAAACATATATATTTGTTACTTCATTTTACTTGGAAAAGCAAGTTTATTTCTAGATACTAACCTTTAGAAGAGTAGGCATTTTACAAATATAGATTAGTTCTGAAGAACAATTATATGAATTGACAATATTTTTCTTCCTTTTTTACTGTGGGAAAATAATGAAATATATGATACATAATTGTATATATGTATTTACCTGAAACTTTTTCTGTTATATTAGTTTTCGCTGTGTTATCTCTTTTCCTTTAAATAATATTTTTTAAAACCTGGAATTAAGGGTTTCAATGTTTTGCCATTTGGTGTGAATGCCAGAAAATATTACACAAAATATAATTGTCATTTGCTTGCTTTAAATAGTTTCATTAAATGCAAGAGGCTCCTCGTAACAAAGTAACTAGAAATCAGAGGAAATGCATGATCTCAAACATAAAGTAACACCCTTACCAACTTCCTTCCCTGTTCCTATCCTATTCAAATCAATAATGTGTGAGGAGCTGCAAATTCAGTATAAATAAGGAACAAAGTTTCAGTATACTGAGACATTTCTTGATATGCTCACTAATTTTGCACAATAATATGAATGAAATATATGATTATGTTCAGAGGAATATGGTTAATAATCTTAGCACTTTTACAATACATCCTTTTGTGACTACCTGAACCTGACCTACTTCAGATCTTCATGCTGAATATTTAAAGATATCATATGGGATGTTGTGAACAGAACTTGTTTGAGTCCCTTTCCTTCCTATGAAATTTAATGTTTGTGTAATAATTGAATAGAGCATAACATTGCTATACATAGCCCTCAAGGGAATTATTATGACAATTTTAATAACTACTTTATTGATGTATAAGTGATGCAAAACTATTTGATATCTTTCCAGTGCTAAAATTGGAAAATTCAGAAATAAAGACAGCATTTGTGCCTTGTGAAAGTGAATGGAGTTTTAGTACAATATTTGTCAACGGTATGAGCTTTTATTTTAGATTATGGTAGAACAAGCTTTCCTATTGCATGAACATTATTGTGTTACTAATTTATACAACTAACAATAATATTATGAGTTTCTAGTCCAAAACCAAGGCTGATTTGTTGCAATCTACATTTTTAGTCATAGGCTGGGTCTACAAATTGTTAAACTATTTTTTTTTAAAAAGCACAACAACTTGAACAAACTTATTGATTCAGTTAAAAAAAATGGTAAACTGTTGTGGCCCGGCAGGTGCTGTTGGAGTTGCCACCAGACTCCGACAGCGAGGGGTCTTATGAGTCGGCCTTGGAGGAGGTGGAGGACCCTGGACAAGGTATTGACTCTGAGCAGGGCGAGGAGAGACTGGTTGGCCACCAGATGCCGGCAGAGCATTGGATCAAAGGGAATGTTTCAGAAAACATTTGGGAGTTGTTTCAGGATGCATGCAGGCAAAGGGCTACTTGATGGAAGAAACACTTGCTTAATGATTAATGATTGTGATTAGCTGATGCTGTTTAAGATCCTCTCCTGAGTATAAAAGAGACTGTTTGTGCCACGTCCTGGTTGTAGGAGTCAACGTTCTCGTTCGTGTTCACAAATCGAGAGAAGCCAACTTCTGGATAAGTGGCTTGATAAGAGAAGCCTGTTTGCAGTGTTGTGTGAGATATAGGACTTTTGCCAGAGCAATTATCTTTGTTTCTTTTGGGCTTGCAGCCAGCAAGAGCCGGGACTGATTAAAACATTCTTTTGTATGTCTGTTTGGCTTTCGTTCCTGAATGGAGAAGGGGGGGGGTCAGAACAGTAAGCCATGTTTCCAAACCACAATGGCAGCTTTACACATCTTGGTAAGCCAAAGTCAAACAAATTTCATTACACTTTACTATGATGTGTGCACCCCAACATTACATTGAAAGACTTTAAGCCAAGAGTAATTATTGGTTTAGGATAGAATATTCATTATAATAATCATTCAATACAGATTGGAACCCTACATGGAAAAAAAAAGATGCCAGATTTCAAGCTGGGTTTAGAAAATGCTGAGGAACATGAGACATTATTACTGATGGAAGCTATGGGATGTGCTCAGGAAAGTTGGAATCCCAGAAATTTAATTGTCCTCAGGAGAAACTTATATACAAGTCAGGAAGCCACAGTCCAGACAGTAAAACAGACTGGCTTCCAAATTGGTCAGAGAGTGAAACAAGATTATGTACTCTTACCATATTTATTCAGCTTATATGTGGAATATGTATTAAGAGAAGTTGGACTGGAAGAAGATGAGCATGGTTTTAAAATTGGACAAAGGAAGATCAGCAACCTGTATTATGCTGATGACACTATCCTGATAGCTGAGTATGCAAAGGATCTGTAGGCCCTAGAACTAAAAGTCAGAATACGGTGAATCAGCAGGACTAAAATGAAATATTAAAACAACCAAATTAATGACAACTGGTAGAACAATCAGCTTTAGAATTGACAATGATGACATCAAAGTGGTAGATATCTCTGCATTTTAGGACCTGCCTTGTAAAGGACTAAGCAGTCAAGAAATAGATCACAGATTAGCACTCAGTAGAGCAGCCATGAAGTCCTTGGAAAAGATATTAAAATGCCATGATAACCTACACATATTAGAATCATGCAAGCCATGGTATTACTTGTGATATTCTATGGAAGTGAAAGTTGGACTTTTAAGAAGCACAATAGGAATAGTATAAATGCTTGTGAATTTTGGTGTGGGAGATGACTCTTGAGAATATCATGGATAGCCAAAAAAATAAACCAATGGGTTATCAAACAAATCAATCCAGAGTTCTCACTCAAGGCACAAATGACCAGGCTAAATTCATCCTATGAATTATATTATATGACACATTATATGAATACCAAACTCTTTGGAAAAGGCTCTAATGCTAGGAAAGGTAAAAGGAAAGGAAAGAAGAAGATGACCAGAAGTACAGTCGATGGACTCAGTTACAGATGCAATGAGTGGAGACATGAAAGAAGAGATTAGGAATAGATCATCTTTGAGAAAATCAATTTGCGTGGACTTGATGGCACATAATCATTCAAAATGAGTGGTGAAATCAAAGCCTTCTCCCTAAACAGTAGCAATGTAAGTCTTTTCATGAACACATGATTGTAATATTCAACTAATCCCAGTCAATTTATGAGGATTATATGTAACTTCTCAGCTATTTCTTCTAGCTATTTCCTGTCAAATTATCTCTCAAGTACTAAACATTTTCCCTCAAGAGTAGACATTTGATTTTAGGGTCAAGGTATACTGATGTACCAGAGAATATGAGAAAAGTAAAATTTAGTTTCCTGTATAAACATTATAAATTAAGATATATTATATACTTTGACATACATCTCCATCACAATATTCCTTTTCAGAATAAACAATATTATGCAAAGTGCAGAAAGGAATTAAGAAATAGTAAAACAAAGTAATCAAGGGCATAGGTAAGAAAATAAAGAAAAACATTTCTAAACTAGGTATAAAACACTTTGTTTCCACCCTGGGCCATAGATAAGGTGACCAGATTTTCAGATTGGTAAAGAGGGACACCATTGACGGGGGGGGGGGAGGGGGGCTTGATTAAAAAATTTATATTTTGTCAAAAGGTCACCCCAGGACACTGAAACCAGCATAAATACGAATCTGTTGCCAAACAAAATTTTGATCACGTGACCATGAGGATGCTGTAATGGTCGCTAAGTGTGAAAAATGGTCGCAACGGTCGCTAAGTGTGAAAAATGGTCATCAGTCACTTTTTTCAATGCCATTGTAACTTTGGTCACTAAATGCTATATGTTATGTTACTTAAGAATATATATACCTCAGAATCAGATACAACATCCACATCATTTCCAACTGAGTCAATAAAATCATATGCCATGCCAAAACTATTTTAAATAAAGATATGAAATTAATCAAATATTGTATTTATTTTTCAAAATGAATGTACAATTTTTTTATTATTTAAGTTTTGTACCCCATCTTTTCATCTTCAAGGTATTCAAAGCAGCTAACAGATTTTTTTAAAATTGAAATCTACTTAAAAACTGGTATTAATCTAATTCAAAAAGCCTGGCTAAAAAGGGAATTATCCTTTTCTAAAACCAAAAAAGAAAGAAGAACTGCTGCAGGATTGTATTCCTTAGTATTTAATCAATGCATAGCTTTCAAATGTAATCCAAATTATATGTCTAAACAACATTATAAATCATTTAAATATCAGAAGATTCGAGCATTGTTTTTTCTGATCTCTTGGCAGAAAGGATGTGTACTGGCATTTTATGGAATTTAAAATGATTAAGTCCATGACACAAATTGCACAATAGGAAATCCAGGCCAGAATGCATTTAACTCATTGTATCACCAGGGATCAGAATTTAGCAGGCCCAGGGAAAAAAAGTAGGTAAAGCCACTTTATAGCTAAATTTGATACCATTAAAAATTAAATGGTAAAATTTAAATAAAATCTGTGGTTTATAATTTACCCAGTTGTGCCATGTGGTCCACCCCACTCCTTTCGCCGGTGTTAGCCCGCTGCACCAAGGGGGCATGTAAGAGGGAGGGAAAAAAAACAAGAGGAGATACGGCCACAGCTAAGCACGCAGCAACCTCGACGTCTAAGTGGGCGAGTCCACAGCATTTGCGCCCGCACGTCCGAGACAGGGCATAAAAAGGGAAGAAAAGCAGGGAGGAGGTGACTGGACCCAGCTCTGTTTTGGGCACCGGCTTGCACACAAGGGCGTCCCCCAGCGCAGGGTGGGAAAAGGCTTTGTTGAAAGATCCGAAGTGCAGAGAATCAGGAAGTGCCACCCAGGTGCAGCTGCTTAATAAATCGCACCAATTTCGCCCAAACTTTAAAAAAAAATGTTGTCAAGACTCCTGTTTAGCTGGAGGGGGTTTCGTTCACGATTCCACGGCCATTCTGCAGAGTACAGAGACTGCAGTCCGTGTCCAGCAAACGACACTGCGCACCTTAGAGGGAACAATGCTCCTAATGCTTCCGGCTCTTCTAAAGAAGGGGGGGGCTTGTGCAGAAAGGAATCTCTCTTCTCCTCCCTGCATGCACCCCACTGGTTCCCGCATCAGAGTTTGGGTGTGATTCAGGCGAAGGAAAGGACTTTTCTTTCGCGGCATCAGAGCTCGGGCGAGCAAAAGCAAGTATTTTAATCAGTGGGCTGCGCACAGGGACGAATATATCCTCTCCTCCCTGCACGCATCCCACTGATTAAAGTGCTTTCTCTGGCCTGCCTGATCTCTGCTGCGGGCGAAAGGGAGCTGGGAGGACAGGAGATTCCTCCCTGCATGCATCCCACTGAAAGTGCTTTAGTCAGTGGGGTGCATGCTGGGAGGCCCAACCCATTCAGCGGGACACATGCTTGACCTTGTATTTCTCTCGGAGCAGTGGATTTGTGATCTTGGTCTGAGGGGGAGCGACATCATACCCCTGTCGTGGTCAGACCACTGCCTACTGAGGCTCGACTTCCGGAGGCCAAACCCCCACTGTAGGGAGGAGGAACCAACCAGGTGGTTCCGCCCCAGGCGTCTTATGGAACCGTCAAGGTTCCAGACAGAGCTTGGGGTTATTCCTGACACTTTCGCCCACAGTCCGGTGGAGACTCTGGCTGCTGCGTGGCATTCGGCAGCATCGGAGGCCCTCGACCGGATTGCGCCACTGCGGCTCCTCCTCCTGCGGCGGATCCCGGAGACCCCCTTGGTTCACCGAGGAGCTCCGGGAGATGAAGCGCCGGAGGAGATGCCTAGAGCACCGTTGGAGGTCCGATAAGTCCGAATCGAACCGAGCAATGGTAACCACCTGCACCAGGGAATACACCAGGGCACTTAGGGCAGCAAAAAGATCGCACATAGCCACCCTGGTTGCATCCGCTGAGTCCCGTCCAGCCGCCCTGTTTAGGATAACCCGCTCCCTATTGAACAAAAGGGAGGCGGGGGAACCCTTGCAGGGCAGAGCTGAAGAATATGCCCAATTCTTAGCGGACAAAATTGCTCGGTTTCGGTCGGACTTGGACTCCACACCCGCAGTTCCAGCCGAGGCACAGGGGGATCAAGTAGAACAGCTCTGGGTTGAGTTTCAGGATGTTACCCCCGGGGATGTGGACAAGGCCATGAGAGCTGTAAGTACCTCCACCTGTGTTCTGGATCCGTGTCCCTCATGGCTGGTGACTAACTGCAGTGAGGTGACACGAGGCTGGATCCAGGCGGTTGTAACCGCCTCCCTTCGGGAGGGGAACTTCCCCGCCGCACTGAAAGCGGCGGTGGTGAGACCCCTCCTGAAGAAACCATCCTTGGATCCAGCTGTTCTTAATAGCTATCGTCCAGTCTCCAACCTTCCCTTCCTGGGGAAGGTTGTTGAGAAGGTGGTGGCCTTCCAGCTCCAACGGTCCTTGGAGGAAGCAAACTATCTAGACCCCTTCCAGTCAGGCTTCAGACCCGGTTACAGCACAGAAACCGCTTTGGTCGCATTGATTGATGATCTCTGGAGAGCCAGGGATGAAGGACATTCCTCCATCCTGGTCCTCCTTGACCTCTCAGCGGCTTTCGATACCATCGACCATGGTATCCTTCTGCGACGACTGCGGGAGGTGGGAGTGGGAGGCACCGTGCTACGGTGGTTCTCCTCCTACCTCTCGGACAGGTCGCAGTCGGTGTTAGTGGGGGGGCAGAGGTCGTCCCCTAGGCCCCTAAATTTTGGGGTGCCTCAGGGCTCGGTCCTATCCCCCCTACTATTCAACATCTACATGAAACAGCTGGGAGAGATCATCCGCAGGCACGGGATTAGATACCATCAATATGCGGACGATACTCAATTGTATCTGTCCGCCCCGTGCCAACTCAATGAAGCGGTTGACGTGATGAGCCGGGGCCTTGAGGCCGTTATGGACTGGATGAGGGTTAACAAGCTTGTGCTCAACCCAGAAAAGACTGAGTGGCTGTTGTGTTTTCCTCCCAAAGATTTGACTAATATTCCACCACTCAGGCTGGGGGGTCAAATTTTATACCCCTCAGAGAGGGTTCGCAACTTGGGAGTCCTCCTGGATCCACAGCTGTCATTTGACCACCACTTGACGGCTGTGACCAGGGGGGCATTCGCCCAGGTTCGCCTGTTGCGCCAGTTGCGACCCTACCTGAATCGGGAGGCTCTCACAACAGTCACTCGGGCCCTTGTGACCTCTAGGCTGGAATACTGCAATGTGCTCTACATGGGGCTGCCCTTGAAGAGCATCCAGCGACTTCAGCTAGTGCAGAACGCAGCCGCGCGAGTGATCGCGGGTGCACCTCGATTCACCCGCATAACACCTATCCTCCGCGAGCTGCGCTGGCTACCTGTCGATCTCCGGATGCGCTTCAAGGTGCTATTAGTCACCCATAAAGCCCTACATGGCAGTGGATCTGGATACTTGAGAGACCGCCTTCTGCCAATTACATCCCTACGACCGATAAGATCCCATAGATTAGGCCTCCTCCGCATCCCATCGGCCAGCCAGTGTCGGCTGGCAACTACAAGGAGGAGGGCCTTCTCAGCAGTAGCCCCGACCCTTTGGAACGAGCTCCCCGTGGAGATTCGTACCCTCTCCACCGTCCAGGCCTTCCGCATAGCCTTGAAGAACTGGCTCGCCTGTCAGGCCTGGGGATAAGGATTCCTACCCCTCCCGAATGATGAATGTATGTTGCCTACTATTTTATTATATGTTTGTATCTTAATGTCTTAATGTCTGTATTCCCCCTTCCCGGTTTTGTGTGAGCCGCCCTGAGTCCCCTCAGGGAAAAGGGCGGCCTACAAATACTAATAAAACTAAAACTAAACTAAACTAAACTCTTCTCCCTGCACGCACCCCACTGGTGCCCGCATCAGAGCTCGGGCGTGATTCAGGCGAAGGAAAGGACTTTTCTTTCGCTGGCATCAGAGCTTGGCGACCCCTTTTCTTCCTACCTGCTTCCCTCTTTTCTCCCTCCCTTCTTCTTTTTCTTCCTTTCTTCTTCCATCTTCCTCCTTCTCCTTCCATTCTTTCTACTTCCTTCCATCTTTTCTCCTTCCATCTTCTTCCCCCCTCCCTTCTTCTTTTCCTTCTCCCCTCTCTCCTTCCTTCCTCTCCTTCCCACTCCTTGCAACTGCAATCGGAACCACAGACAGGGAAGAAGAAGAGGAGGAAGCGATGGCCGAGCCAAATCCTCTTGAGAGGGGACAGGCGCAACCTGGAAGACACAGGGAAACTCCGCAAAGGGGGAGAAGGAGAGGAGGGCCGTCTCCTCCCACCAGCACCTCCCGATTCCCACCGGTACCGTTACTCACCAGTTAAGCTGCAGCAAGCAAAAGACGAAATGAAATGGAGACTCGCGCGGTAAGCTAAGTGGACTTCAGCCAATCAGTGAGCTGGCTGGGATGGAAAACTGCATGCTTAAAGTTTTCCATCCCAGCCAACTCACTGATTGGCTGGAGTCCAGGCCAATGAGTGAGCGGCAGGCTGGGCTGGCTTAGATTTTTAGTGTAGATAGAATGGAACGAGCGAGCAAGCTAGCAGCTGATGGGCGGGGGAGCGAGGGAGCTGCGAGCGCCAAAATAAAGTGGGTTTTTTAAGAACAGCCCAGGACGCGGGAAAAATAATGAAAAGGCGTGCCTGTCCCGCCAAATACGGGACGTCTGGTCACCCTAGCCATAGATTACCTTTTCTTCTTAAAATGTCTTAACTTTCTTTTCCTTTTGAGGATTTCCAACAACATTTTTTTCAATCTTTCTGCTTACCTGTGAAATGTTTGCTGTTCTTCATATATCTGTTTGGCAATTTAATCCTCATTCATTCTGTGTATATGGTCAAATCACTTTTTTCATAGTCATTGCTCACTTTAGCATTTAATCCATATTCATTCAGCACCCATTCAGTCAGGACTATCTCTTTTTATTATGCTACCCATAGTTCTTAAATGCTCTCTTTCCATTACATGTATATTTTATGTTTCTTATGTTTCTTCAGAAGAAACATATTTTATGTTTATGTTTCTTCTGACATACAGTATCAAACTCTCTTTGCCATTAACAAAGAAAGAAACATGTTCTTATACCCAGATGTTTTCGCTTCTTTCAGCAAACATTCCTTCTTCACAACACACTATATAACTACCCCAATTCTATCAGCATTTGAATGTATTCAAACTTCTTTATCCATTTTCCATTTTAATACATATTTTATTGAGATATACAAATTTATGTTCTTTCTCTAGGTTTTTTTTCTTGCTGTTTACATAATCTGCAATAATTCATTCCATTGATTTTGCCAAATATGAATAGCTTTATCTTTGATAATAGCTTTTGCTAATTTTAAGCCCTTTCCTCCTCAGTGCAACATCCACTTTGTTTAATATTCAGTACAAAACATTTGGGTTCTTAGACAAAATTATGACATTATTTCCATACAGTTAACAATGAGAAGGGATTACAATAACAATGAGCAATCTCCTTAATTACGTAATGTATTTCTGGATAAATTCATATGGAAGTCTTTTGGTGACAGGTCTGCTGATCTTACCCTGAGGCAGAATGAAACAAGCACCTCAGGAATAGGAGAGAGAAAAGGTGGTAAGGCCTCAGAGAAAAGAACTATATGTGCTAAAGGGCATTGTCTGTTTTTCTGAAATTGTCTTGCAGCAGCCAGAACGTTGTCCCATGCTGAAAAGTTAATCGTAAGTCTAGTTTGCTGCTGTACATGAAACAGAAGATAGTATCTCTACTTGGCCACTTAATGGAAATTTCTTTGACTTCCATTTTCCTCTCATCTTTTCCTTTCTCTTCTCTTTACAATACACTATATCTGTTTCTATTTAAATAGAATTTAGGGTAAAGAGTACCTGCAATTCCATTAGTTGTTGCCAACGACATCTAGTGGAGAGACCATTGAGCTAGCACGGTCCGAAAACATTTCTGTGGTCATGTGGCCAGCATGATGTCATTATATGGGCAGCAAGTGGTACCTATTTATCTATTTGCATTTCCATACTTTTGAACTGCTAGGTTGGCAAACATTGGAGAACTCACCCTGTTGTGTGGTGCTTGGGTCTCAAACCCAGGTTTGGATTTGTACAAAAATGAAGTCTAGTAATCTTAATTGCTCAGCCACTGGTCTGCCCTAAACAAGAAGTTAGGGGATGATTAATTTATGCAAAACATATTCCCTCTTTTAAATGCAGCAAAGTAAGTTCAACAGTCCAATGGCTTGACAGCAAGTTGTTTCTGAAAGTGTGCTTACATTCAGAAGTGGTATTTTTAAATTAAATACAGAAAGAGCCACATAAATCTTTTGTTAATGTCTAGAGCAAAAATTGGAGAATCCAATAATTTATGCATTCCTCTTTGGCTTTGAAATTTTAATATTTATGACTTATGGAACTGGGCAATCTGTTAGTTACTTCATGCATACTTTTGACTTTAAGTTGTACTTCCTATGTGCTGAAACACATTAAAATAGCACAGTTAGGACTGACAGAAATTTACCAATGCTAAAAATAAAAATATATTATAATGGCTTCTAAGGAAGAAGGAACAAGAATGTATTAATTGTCCAATTATTGTAGATAGATTTTTATATTATTTTTTGAAACCTCAGTGGGATTTGAAGGTCATCTATTTTAACTATTGTACAAAACAAAGTTATACATACTGAATATACAATATATATTGTCAGTCTTCAAATTGTGGTTGTCTTCCATTGCTATCTTCCCCTGTAATGTAAATGTTTACCTACAGTGCAACATGTGCATAATTCACATCCTGTGGCCATATGTCTGCTCTGTGGATGAAAGTACTTTATTTGGGGTCAAATTTTTTATTTGAAAACATACTTGATTTGAAGATTTGTCCAGTATAACATTGTATTAAAGCCATTTGAATGGAGAAAAGGTAGTATAGTAGCTGGCCATGAACAGTGAGAACTAGGGAGGTCTTAACATGAGCATTACTTTCTTTCTGCTTAAATATAATGTGTCTGAAATATGTGTGTGTGTGTGTTTGTGTTTGTGTGTATGTTTGCATCTATATATCTATATATAATACTATGCAAGTATATATCTGCTTTGATCTTTTTTCCTCCAATTTCCCCCCAAGGGAAAATAGAGAGTAAATCTTATGGTTTCTTTTGTTATAACATTTCAAATTATTTCTGCCAGTTCTAGATCCTTGAAGTGGGTAACGGAAATAAGATCAGTGTGGTCAACATGCCTTCATATGCTCCAACAAACTTTCTTTTCTGGCACTGGATTCTGATAAACAACTGTCCCCATTTTGTTTCAGAGACATACTTTTAAGGGAGAATTCTTTGCATGTGCCCAGTTAAATATGACAGCACTCATTGTTAACAGAAACCACAGTAAGAAAAGGACATCAAAAGGGAAGCTTACGTTTTTCAAAGCAGCAGGAGATGAAGTTGAAGAAACCTCAGACTCTCCACTCTGATAATATAGGAATCTGGCCAAATATATACAATGAGTTTCATGTCTCTCACACTTGTTATCAATTCTCTGTCGTGACAATTTCTTTTGTATTTATGAGGAATTCCCCTCCCTCTAAGATTGATGATTTTATTTTCAATTACAATATTGTTATTCATATACTATTCTGGGCTCACTTGGGAAGAAGAGAAAGAAAAAGAAACAGCAGTAGTAATGTTATAATATATAAGCATTTTGAAGATAGCACTTTTTCCTAGAGCAAGAAAAGTTACAGTCCAAAATTCTTAATTGCTACAAGTGCTGTAATTACCGTAGATATTTTTTCCTCTTTAAATTTAACTGTTGGGGAAAATCCTAAAAGGCCTATTGAAACAGAGCAGCTAAAGCTTTAAAGAGCTATGATCATGGAAATGTTATTAAGAGTAGTCAAGATTGCATTATACTTGTCTCATGAAACAAGGTTTAGGGCACAGAGTGATTTTTCAAATGTTATTAATAGATAAAAAGTAATCCACAAGTAAATGATTCCAGACTGTAGCTACTGTGTGTATCTGGGCTAGACATATATATCTCTACGTATTGTTTTTCTAGTCTGACTAATTGTCTTTGTTTTTAATGACTCTCCTTTATATGTCTGTTTTATGTTTCACAAATATTTAACCATGGCATTCTTTGTCATCCAGAGTTCCATCCATTCTTGTGAGAGGCAGAAATTGGCAATCCTACTTCAAACAGAATATTGATCACACTCTGAACTAAATGAGAGTATATACAGTTGTGTGAATTAATACATACATTGCCACTGTTTAAAAATAGCTCTGTAAAAAATACATAAAATGACATTAACACTCTTGTAGGGAGGATGAGTCGGAAGCCAGATATACTCCAGGAGCTTCTTTGAAGTCAGAGAATTGCAAACTGAAGCTTGGACTGGAATGTAGCTATATCCATCTTGCAATTTGGATTTGGGCCTGAAAAAATTGAGGAAGTTCAAAACAAGCATAGTCTGTGACATTGCACATTTAGTACATCTGCCTATGGAGATTCTCAGGTCATGGTTGTCTCAAAGGTGCTTTATCCAAAAGGTAACTGGATCTTTTTTGTTTTTTGCTTTGAAAAAGTCATGTGAGGTGAGAGTACAGGTAGCCCTTGACTTACAATCACAATTCAAATTAAAATGCCTGCTAAGTGAGACAGTGAACTTTGCCCCATTTTATGACCTTTCCTGCCATCATTGTCAAGTGAATCAGTGCTATTGTTCCCCATTGACTTATCAGAAGATCACAAAAAGTGATCACATAACATGGGACAAGCAAGCATCATAAATATGAGTCAGTTGCCAAGAGTTTGAATTTTGATCAAATGACCATGGGGATGCTGCAATGGTCACAAGTGTGAAAAATGGTCATAAGTCACTTTTTTCATTGCTGTTGTAACTTTGAATGGTCACAATACTTTGAATGAAGTATTGTAAGTTGAGGACTGCCTGTACAGAGTGAAGAAAATTCCCTATGAGGAATGTCAATTTCAGAGAACAAGAGTGTCAGTTGGTCTTCTTCCTTCTCTTTTTCCATGTTTTGATCAACTCTTTTCTACAAGCATGTCATATAAGTGTACACAAAAGCTCAGATAACAAGTCCTTAACCTGAATAGTAATAGGGCTAATAAAAAATTATTTCCATCAACCAACTTTACGATTAGGAATAGGCTGGCTAAATGCAAAAGCATGTCCCAGAGCAACTTCCATAAGCCCTAGAGCAGTGTTTCTCAACCTTGGTGACTTTAAGTCCTGTGGACATCAACTCCCAGAATCCCCCAGCCATCTATTCTGGCTGGGGGATTCTGGGAGTTGATGTCCACAGGACTTAAAGTCACCAAGGTTGAGAAACACTGCCTTAGAGACTGTACTTCCTATGGCTGCAGCATACCTTTACTTTTCCAGACCAATTGCTCATTCTGTTTCAGCTGACTACATATGAATCCAATGGTCTCAGATTCTTATTACAGATGGAATCTCTCATTATATTAACTACAGTGGTTCCTTTTCAGCTTAATGAATATATATTCATTATATATATGAATTCCAGAAACAATTATGTTTTAAAATTTTATAGCATTTAGACTGACTCAAGCTATAGAAATATTTAGGGAACAGCTACAAGAATTTCAATGAAAAAAAATCATTTAGGCCTCTGAAAGTGTTTGGCAATGTGCCATGAGAATATAGAATTACTATTTTTTTTCATTCTGTGATGTAAGTTTACATAACAACTTATTTTTTATTTCAATCATTTCCAAATATGTCTTGATAGGGACTATGTGGGAGCAGCTATGTAAAGAGGCCTTGGAAGATGGCATTGTTTTTTTAAAAAAATCCTTTATAATTAAATACATATTAATTATACAGTGCAAAATATTTGGTTTCTATGTTCCTTTTGAGTCCTTTCCAACCTTACGATAATAGTTTTGTGCCACAACACACCAAAGGGTGTAGTTCTATATTTTGAAGTACATTAGCATCTTTCCAGTTTAGTGGAAGTATCTGCCTAATTAATGATCATTCTGAAGACTAAGGAAATAAGATTGGCCTAACTTACTCAGGCATTTAGAATTTAGAATTATTAAACTTAAATGGGCTTTAAGAACAGGTTGCTATAGGGTATGAATCTATTTCTCTCATCTATGTACCTATAATCTACATACATACATACATACATACATACATACATACATACATACATACCTACCTACCTATCTATCAGACAAAGAAGATCAGATTCAATCCACTGAATTTAGATAATTTTAGTGGATTTATTCCAGATCCTGTGAGAGATACCTCTCTATATTATGCTATGTTATTGTTAGCATAGTTTTAAAAGCTTAAATAAAGGAAGATATAAGTGGTGTAAGCCTAACACAAAACCATGGTTTGATTCAAAATTTGTTAAAACCAAGAAAAATTGGACAGTACTTTCCCCCACCATAAGTCTAATATAACTTCAACCTGCTATGCAGTTGATGCTAGTATATGGCAATAATAGGGTCATTGCATGGTTGTATATAGTTATCCATATTATATGTCTATGTTCAATATCCGGTGGATGAAATTCTATTTTAGTTAAATTACTAAACATAGTATGAATGTAAATATTAAAAACAGTAGGCTGTTATGTTTAAGGACCCTTGTTAATAGAGACTACATCAGAACATGGCTTGCCACATTACATTTCCCCTTGATTGTTTTTCTCAGAAATCTTATAAATAAGATGACAAATGTAATGCATTTAATGACCAATTGTTATGCTTCTAAGCTTTCTGCATAATTTTGATCTAGTATAAAAAACAATTTAATGCTTCATATCCATACGTGCAATGTAAAATACATGACTTTACTAACAGGTAGCATTGTTCAGTGAAAGATTCTGACCCTCCATGGCAATTGTGGAAGAATAATTGGCCTGTATTTTTCTGTACTATTTTTTCTTTAGAAAGATCTGTAATCACCCCAAAATCATCTTTAATTGTAAAATGTTCCAGATGATTTGTTTTTACCGAAACTATTTACTTCCAGATTAAAATTTCAAAATCATAAAGCATGTAGAAAAAAAATTCTGTACATAAAAACACAGCGTATAGGAATGTTTTCCTTTTTGTTATTACATACTGTTCTTTGTATGGGTTTTATGTAATTTTATATAACACTCTGTATATTACTATTATTTGAAGGGTTGGAATAAAACTTTGATACTGTTATGACATAACACCGGTAGTTCTCATGTATTGACTTCCTTGTTTAACAACTGTTCAAAGTTAACAATGGTTGAAAAAAATAATTTTAGAACCAATCCTCACATTTATGGCCATTGCTGCATCCCATGGTCACTTGATCACAATTTGCAAGCTTCACAATTGGCTTCCAACAAGCAGAATTAACAGAGAATGTGGAAGTGAAATCACAAATTGTGGTCACAAGGTTTCTCTGAAGAACTGTTGTGATATGCTGAATGATTGAATGGCAAGTGGCATTGTAAGTCTGGTGTGATCATGTGATTCTTTTTGCTTAGCATTCACACTGCTTAGCCACAGAATTGCCAGGCTCAATTGTGATTGGTAAACAAGGAGTGCCTGCAAAATTAATTGAGTCTTAATAAAAAATGTATGAGGAGAAAAATGTGATCTCTGATCTTATCAGTTTGATTGCAATGTTATTTTTTCCCCAAATTATTTTGTTGATAATGTTAAAAATAAATAATCCACCATCAGATCCAAGGTTAGCGTATGGAGGTATATAGATCTATGATTTATTTGGATTGACAAAGTTAACATTCTGAACCTATCAGCAGCATATGTTTATGCCAAGAACCACATAGTGCTTCTGTATAAGTGAAGGATTTAGATGCGAAAAAGTGTTTTGAAGATAAATAGCGATGCAGGTATTGGTTAAAATAATAATGAAATGTTGAGAGTTTATTTATTGGAAATTATGATCACTATATGGCAGAATCCCCACAGACCTGTGAAAAGTAACAATATGAAAACATTTTTTCAGTGTTTATAATTTGATAACATATCCTAACTCTACTTTACCAGGAGACAAATTAAACTGTTGGGCAATGTTTCCAAAAGTTTCTAAAATCGGAGGAAGTAGTGAAACACAGGGTCAGCTGTCAATCTTCCTTCAGGCTCTTGATTCTTAAAATGTATTTATTTGTTTTAAAAATAGAATTTATGTAAATGAAAGTATTTTGTTTGATTAATTTACCTGTGCTGAATTTCTGATAGTCTGGATTTCGAAGCTGCTACTTTTATTCTTCTATCTGTAGATAAAATATTCATCCACCTCAGTGAAGAATAGAAGAGAATATTTGTAGCCCAGGAATGAACTATGGAATCTTGGTACCCTCTAAGCTTCATTATTTCCTTGCAGATGTTTTATTACCCAACTAGGAACCCCACTCCATTCTAGCATTTATGATGTTATCATACTGCTGAATTTATCATAGGATATTAAAAAAAAATCCAACCTGTCTTCCCTAGAAACATCCTCATCCAAAATCATAAATTGCTGTAAATTACTAGCATCTGTACTGAAGAATTCCAAATAAAATCAATGACCTTAATTACATGGTTTCTGTTTAGTTATGATGTTGGATGTCAGAACACATGGAAAGTTCATTGCAGAGGGGAAGATGAAGCATCCTGGTCTCTTAGGCCTTGGTAACTCTCCAATTTTAACAGAACCCTGTGATCAATAAAAACTAATAATGTAAAGGAGATAGCATGAAACTCTTCCTGATTTTTAAAAAAATGGGAAGTAGCATAAAATGTTTTAAATGTATCTATGCATGTATATTATATCTTTACTTCCAAAAATTAAGCCACCGAATCAGGAACCACTTTCTTAACAATTCAACACTTGAATTATGAAATAGTTGGCTATCCTAGTTTAACATGAACAAATAAGCTTTGGTTCTAGATGCATATTGAAAACCAGAAGATAAGATTTGGCTGTTCAAATATCCCAGCAGGATGCTGAAATACCAGAGATCTGGAAGGCATTGCTGAACTACAGAAAATGCAAAAAGTTTACAGGTGTGTGCATGTGTGTGTGATGTATGTTTGTGTTTCTCTATTCCTTACTATCAATTTCTATTACTACAAGTTACAGATATATTCTTTACTAGTATAAATTATTATAACATAATACAAGAAATTATCATAGTGTTATGAATTCTCAGAAACTGAGACTTGAATATGCTATCAAAGTTTCATTTCTTTGGCCATCAGCTGATGACACTGAATCTTCACCATATTCTTATTTTTGACAAATCAGTTTGATATAGATAATCTTTAGAAAGAAAAAAAGATGTTTGACTTAAAATGTATTATCTAAATAAAACATAAAATAATTAAAATCTGGTCAGTGAAAGAATACTGGTTGTTTTTCATTGAGAATTTAGCCCATTCACATATTGATGTAAGAAAAAAAATTGATTTATTCACTGAACTGTATTCTACGTCCCACTGATTTAATAAGAACTTGTTTGACATCTAAATTTGATGGAAACTACACAAGTTGGTCCACATTCTCTAATTACTTTTGCATTTGAAGATTCATATAGATGTAATGTGGATCTGTAATTATAACCGTCATTGTTATTTTACTTTTTCTCAAAGGACTTCTCCATAATTAATAGGAATTCCAAAGATTAGGCCTATTATAAAAAGCCGATACTTATACTGCAATTGGAACAGTACACAAGTAATATTTGCAGTCATCATGGTAATCTGTGTTGTATGCAGAGAAAATATCAAAGAATCTTCTGGTGTCTTACAACACTGAGAATACTTTTGCAGAATATGCTTTGAGAATCTATAATTATGATTAAGTAGGACTCTTAGAGGTTTATACTAATACATACATTAGTTTTTATTTTGTTTCTTTGTAGTTCTTGTTGTAACATGGCTGCTCTGGAAAGTATTCTGCTACAAACCAACTGTCATATCTGATTTTAATCCAGAATATTCTATTGCATAGCTATATTGAAAGCAGAAAAGGGTGGAGGACAACTCTTACATGCTGTGATCAGTATAATTTGAGTTTGAGCAATTGGAAGCATACCTCCCAAATTCATAAGCTATAGTAACTGAAAAAGAATGGACATTTTTATAATATTTTTTTTTGCAGATGTGCAGGCATCTGTCTCCTCATCTTATCTTAATATTTGTAAGAACATTTCTCATACTTGTTAGCTGAGTAAATCTTAACTGTACTTGAGAAAAAAAAATAGAACTGTATAACTAGAACCACTTTCTTTGTTTTGGTTTGGCTGAAAGTAATTAGAAGTCCGGTATTAGTGTTTTCCTAGTGAATTAAGAGCAATGATAGTTCTTCCCTGTAACTAATCCTAATGGAAATCCAAAGAAGAATATTAAGGCCAGCTGAGCTCAGGTGGTCATCCAGCAAATATTTGGGTACGTTCCCGGATGACCACGGAGCACTCAGCATGGCTTCCCACTTGAGAAAAGAGGTGCTAATGCTTTTAAACCAGTTTATAATTCTTGTTAGCATTATTGGCAGTTGATCTCTTGAAACAACAGGGACTCAGCAACAACATCAATTTAATTCTACTCTTAAACAAGGGATCCAGTTCAAAGATTATCTAATAGCTAATTTAGAAGTTGCACACATGTTAAAAATGGCAAATTAGCAGTTGAGGCAAGTTCTTCCAATAACAAAATATGGTATAAAAGAGACATTGCAAGTATGAAACCTTATTAAATGAAGTAATCTTTTCAGATAAAATTATGGATCGACTCCACCCTTAAGTAATCAAATAAAACTAATTTTATCTTAATTTCAGTGAATCTATTCTTAATTGGATAACTAAATGAATCCTTATGCACAAACTCCACGAAGAGACCTTCTAGTTCATATAGGAGATCCAGTATTATAATTAAACAAATCCAGTAACAGTGACACTATAGAAAAAAATGTATCCAAAAATTTGAATTGGCATATTTGCTTGGCTGCAGAATCTCTACTCTTGTGGTATTGAAATTATACTGAAATAAAGAACATTTTTCTCAGTTTTTCTAAGCTTCATGAGGAACTTCTCTAATGACTATTGCTTTTGTATTATACCAAATAATACCAAATAATACCCATACAAAATTAATGCAGCTTTTCTTTTAATTAGTTATCAAATTTAATTGTTACACATTATTTTGTATTTTAGCTCTTATTTATTGCATGGGGAAGAAAAGGAGCTTTAAAAAAACAAGCTAGTCATTATGTAAAAACAGTACATTTTGTATGTCAATTTTTAAAAAAATAAAATTTATTATTGTATTGAAAAATATGAATAATACATTATAGAATGCTTACAGTAATTAAATACAGAAGTATTTATAATATAAACACGTAACTGTGATGATTAAAATGTATTAAACTTGTAAAGATAAAAAAGTGTCAATCTTAAATTTGATTTCCAAATGTTATTTGATCATATAGTTCATGGGTGTCAAACTCGTGGTATCATATTGCCATCACGTGATGTATTGTGACATGTTTTTCTCTTCGTGGATCTGGGGTTGGCATAGCCTGCATTGTGATGCATCTGGCCCAGGGGCAGCCAGTTTGACACCCTAAAATATTTGCAGATTTTATTGCTAAATTTTTCCAGCCACTTCGATTTGCTTGACTGAAATGTCATACACTTGTAATAAACAAATAGGTGAAAGTATGTAGGACTGAATGCAGGGGTGGGTTTCAACCGGTTCGCGGCGGTCCCCGCGAACCGGTTGGTCGGCGAACCCGGAAGTAAGTAACTTCCGGGAACGGCGAAGGGCCCACCTGCCTGCCCGCGTTCCTTACCCGGTTTTGATGAGTTCTGCGCTTCCACACATGCGCAGGACGCATACAGCGCCTGCACGATCCTCCAGGAGCAGCTGGAGCATTGCACAGACGCTAGTACGCATGTGTGTGCTGCGCGCATGCACGAGGACACCGCTGGCCCCGTTCCAACCGAACCGGTTGGAACGGGGCGTGAAACCCACCCCTGACTGAATGCTATAAGAACAAATAAAGTTTGCTTTTATAGTCCAGTGATAATAGATCAGAGGTGGGTTCCTACCAGTTCGGCCCAGTTTGGCCAAACTGGTAGTGATATAGCAGCTTGGGTTGCTGGAACCAGCAGCAACCCAGGCCTGTGAAATCTCTGAACCGGTTCCCCGGTCTTCGCCATTGCTGCTGCCATCTTGTTTTTGATTGAACTGTGCAGGCACATGCAAAGTGCATGCATGAGTGAACCGGCAGTAAAGCTGGCCAGAACCCACCCGTGTAATAGATGTATCAATAAGAAACCTACAAGTGAGAATAAAGGTGCCAGCATCAAACTATCCTGATGCAAAAGAAAGACATGTTTGAACAGTATCTATTCTGGCACAAAATGTAATAATAATCCTGGGTTAGATTTTCTATATGCCCATTTGTGGATACATACATATACATATATCTCAACATTCCACAGAAATGCACAGAATCTGACATTAGCTGAAGAAATCTTTCTAACTATTCTCACTTTTAATACTTACAAAAATATACTTAAAATTATCAAGTCAGCAAAACTGCTGAATCAAATTTTCTTATTTAAAGAATGAAAGCTCCAGTACTTTTGGCCAAAATAGTAGTTTCATGGAATGCATTCATGCATTCCATATATCTGTCTTTAATATTTAAAGTGAACTAGTGAAGAAATCTGATTGAGTTCATAAAGATTGGTTTAATCTTTCCTCCCACACTGTTATACTAATGTCAACCCCAGCTAAATATGTTTGTGAATTGCATGTATAGATAGTTCATCTTCAAGTGTAATAGCAATAGAGTACTCAGATATCCTATGCACATATTTCATCAACACTTCAGTAGCTGAATGCCTAGCTAAAAACCAAAGTTTTAACAGGCTTTATAAGGGAGATGCTTATCTTATTTGGTGGGTAATTTATCCTTACCTCTGAATACTCTCCCATCTTCCTGCTTAGGGAGAGGGCTCTCAATATTCACTCCCTACCAACACTCCATGGGTGGGCAAATTCTACTTGGAGTAATCAGTCTCGCAAACAAGATTTTATGAGCACTTTACTATTTTTTTGTTATGTTCTTTTACGTTTGCAGAATTATTCTTGTGAAAGAGATGACAGAAGTTGAAATGCACCATGTGAAGCAATCAAAGGCCAGCTGCTTATAGGAGAAGCGTGAAATCATTTGTATTAGTTTTGCTGACTTGCCTCTTTATAAAACTTAATTTATGGTTTTTCCAAAGACAGATGTTTTACTCTGCTGGATTAAATGCTTTGGCTTTCAAATAGGATTTGCCAATTTATAGGGTGCAGGTAGAAAAAAAACCTCAGTAACTGGTGTTAAAATGTTTTTAGTGGAAGCAGTGGTGGAAGAAAAAAACAACAACAAAGCCATATTTGGACTTGGTAAACAAACTGCAGATTGTTTAAGAATCATGGTTCTCTTTATCTGTGAAAATGGAGAAGAGCACTAAACTCAAAAAGACAGCAAACATTGCTGAAAAATTGGAAATATACACTTTTGCCATCTGCCATAAATAAAGTTAAGCAGTATGGCTCTTTAAAGGATTTTTTTATTTGCAATTTTTACCACTGTGTCCAAGCGTTTGTGTTTTTGGCTTGAATATGGATGTAGAAAAAAAATCTGTTTTAGCTCTTCTTCAATAAATAGTAGTGTATAATTGCAAATTCTCGAGAATTTAAAGGGCACTCATATTTAGAAGAATTGATACTGACTTATTAATCGCATATGTGAAGAGATTACTGAATGCAATTTTACACAGTTGTACTAAAGTGTTTGAAGATGACATCTGGATAATTTTGGTGGAGATGTAGATATGTAGTTGTGTCACAGCAGGTCAATCATGAGTCAATTGTTGACACATCAAATCACAAGAATATGCTTCATATATTCAACATATTAGACATTTGGAAGCTGTATTGTAAGTAGCTGATATTCAATGATGTAATGTCACATCTCTAAGCTTTGTAGAACATTATGACAGTGTGATTGTGCTTTGACCAACCTTTGGTCTGTTGAGGCAACTGCTTATACCAAAGGACCGGATGGGTGGATATTCATGGTTTTATGTCGAAAGTATATATTGCTTGAAGTTTCAATGAAACAAATCACCTATCTAAACCCCAGGTACCTTTATACATAAATCTTTTGGAATACGCAGAGTAGAAATTGGCACAACTTTTGAAATCCTCTACCATAAATTCTCAATGGATAGAGAAATGATAGAAATAATTTCTCTGAATATCAAGAAGAAATTGCTCAAAGGTAGGATTCTATCACAGTGAGGGCTGTATTGAAAAGTCAACTGGGAGGAATTTAATTCCTTGAATAAGAATTAAAGCATGGAAAGCTGGGGAAGCTACTGGAGACACCATTGTACAAAGAAAGACCAGACATTTAAATATACTGTATACAAACTTAAGGACAGTCAGAAAGGCCATATTCAATGCATGAGACTTTCGCCTACAGTCTCTTCTGGGAGAATTTTTAAAGCAAATAATCTTTTGTCAAACTAAACATAGATAAGAAAAAGTGTAGAGTTTATCTGTGGGTCTAGAACAAATTAATGCTAAATGGGCCACCCAGATAGCAATATTTTGTTGGTTGGGTGAAGGAAAGGAGGTAAATTTCTAATGCATGTTGACAATAGTACATTGTGCTCCACTTATTACAACTAAGAGCATATCATTTGGAACATCTAGCTGGGTCTTTTCTTTATTCCCCAGCACTGCATGCCTAAAGTACCCTATTAGTTTGCCTATGGCAGAGTCTGTTCTAAAGTTTGTTTCCTAACAAGCACACTTGGAGTTGAAGTTATTTAGAAGATATATAAATCATTATCAATCCATCCAGAATGGATGCCTGCCCCTTTACCCAGAAAGCCGTTTCTTATTAGATAAAACTACTGAACAGGAGACAGTAAGAATATTTAATGCAGTTCTTTCCAACCATTTTTTCTAACAAAAGCAAAGAGAAAATACAAATTAGAAGACCCTCTTGAAGGAGTTAAGTGTCTCTTCCACTTATGTTTCAAGTCATTTCTCTACATTACATTGGTGAACTCAGTTTAATAGGATTGCAGAGGGAAAAATGATAACAAAGAAGAAATGCAATATATTAATTTATAACTCCAACTGATGTGATTTCTGTTCATCTAGGTACAGAATTTTCAGTGTATATCACCTTCACTATTAGCCTGAACCAAATTTCACATCAGACTGGAAATAAATACTCATATATTTCTATTTCTGGGCCATAAGTAATTCTTTGCAGGAAAAGGGATGATATAAATATTCAAAAAATTCTTAGACTGCACCCTATGTCTCCGGGAATGTATCTTCAGACTGCTGCAGGATATGTGTGATCATTCTTCAGAAGGTGAATCCTGACCAATAAATCTTCATCCAAAAATTCTGCAACTTTTTTTTTCTGAAGGGGAGAGAGAGAAAGAAAAAAAGAGAGAAAGCGCTATCCTACGTAAATGCTTAGAAAATACCAGTTGAGGTGCTGGGTCTATTCTCAGTGACAATGATTTACACTTTCCTTAGATCCCATGCTTTCTCTCAGACCAGAGCAGATATATCGTCCTGTCTCCAACCTTCCTTTTTTGGGGAAGGTTGTTGAGAAGGTGGTGGCGCTTCAACTCCGATGGACCTTGAATGAAGCGGATTATCTGGATTCCTTTCAATCTGGTTTCAGGCCTGGGTACAGCACAGAAACCGTTTTGGTCACACTGATCGATGATCTCTGGAGGGCCAGGGATAGAGGGCATTCCTCTATCCTGGTGCTTCTCGACCTCTCAGTGGCTTTCGATACCATCGACCATGGTATCCTTCTGCGACGTCTGGAGGAGGTGGGAGTGGGAGGCACTGTTTTACGGTGGTTCTCCTCTTACCTCTCTGGTAGGTCGCAGTCGGTGTTGGTCAGGAGACAGAGGCCGACCCCTAGGCCCCTCAAGTGTGGGGTGCTGCAGGGTTCGGTCCTGTCCCCCCTCCTATTTAACATCTACATGAAACCGCTGGGTGAGATCATATGACGGCATGGGATAAAGTACCATCAATATGCAGATGATACGCAATTGTATCTATCTGCCCCGTGCCAGCTCCGTGTAGCGGCGGACGTGATGTGCCGATGCCTGGAAGCTGTCAGGATCTAGATGGGGATGAACAAATTGGTGCTCAATCCCGATAAGACCGAGTGGCTATGGATGTTACCCCCGAAGGACAGTTCAGACAATCTGTCCTTGATCCCGGGGGGTGAAGACTTACACCCCTCAGAGAGGGCTCACAATTTGGGGGTCCTCCTGGATTCACAGCTGATACTGGAACACCATCATTCAGCTGTGACCAGGGGGGCCTTTGCCCAGGTTCGCCTGGTACACCAATTACGGCCCTACTTGGACCGGGGGGACACTTCAAATGGTCACTCACGCCCTTGTCACCTCAAGGCTGGATTATTGCAATGCGCTCTACATGGGGTTACCCTTGAAAAGCGTTTGGAGACTATAGCTAGTCCAGAATGCAGCCGCGCGAGCAATTTTGGGTGTACCGAGATACACCCATATTACACCTATCCTCCATGAGCTGCACTGGCTGCAAATTGGTCTCTGGATGCAAAGCCCTACATGGCTCAGGACCAGCGTTGCTGCGAGACCGCCTACTGCCACACACCTCCCAACGGCCGATAAGATCCCACAGGGAGGGCCTCCTTTGGATGCTGTCAGCCGGACAATGTCGGCTGGCGGGCCCCCGGAGGAGAGCCTTCTCTGTGGCTGCTCTGACCCTGTGGAACCAGCTACCCGCAGAGGTCCAGACCTTACCCACTCTCATGGCCTTCAGAAAAGCTGTTAAAACCTGGCTGTTCCAGCAGGCCTGGGGCTGTTGACCTTATTGTTAAGGTCCAGCCCCGATTAGAAATGTATGCGTGTTGGGAATTTTTAAATTATTCTTTTATTTTGCTTTTCTTTTTTTCTTTCTTTGTAAGCCGCCCGGAGTCCTCCGGGATTGGGCGGCCTAGAAATTTAACAAATAAATAAATAAATAAAATATGCTATTCCAAAAATGGGTATAGAATAAATTACTTCTAATTAAATTTAGTAGGAGTGAAGGTGCTTTAAAAGGGGGAAAAAAAGAGAAAATGTTGTTGCTCCTTCTATCTACTTTAGTTTCACAAACCAAATAGAGCAGGGGTGTCAAACTCATGGAGTTGTCACATGATATATTGGGGCTTTCCCCCCTTCACTAAACCGGGTGTGGGCATGGCCAGTGTGTGTGATGCATCCAGCCCATGGACTGGGAGTTTGGCAGCCCTGAAGTAGAGCAATGAATAAGCAATGAAGACCCTTACCCTACTTTGTTTCCAATGCAACATTGGATCCTTTCTTTTACCTTCAGAAGAGGGTCGATAGCTGACTTTTCTGAGGTCCTAAGATACCTGGTTTCATAAAGTCTTAAAGCAGGCAAGCTGAGAGATTTTTCAGTGCTCCTGTAGCTAGTAGGACTTTAGGATATGTTGCAGTGTTTCATAGTAACAAAAGGATATATTTGTCAATTAGGGATAATAAGGGAAAGATAATGTATAGGTAATCCTTGACTTAACAACAGTTCATTTAATGACTATTCAAAGTTATAACTGAAAAAAGTGACATGACCATTTTTCACACTTACAACCATTGCAGCATCTTCATGATCACATGATCAAAAATTAGATGCTTGCCAATTGACTCAGAGTGATGATGGTTGCAGTATCCTGGTGTCATGATTCCCTTTTGTGACTTTCTGATGAGCAAATTCAATGGGGAAACCAGATTCATTTAACAACCATGTTACTAACTTAACAACCGCAATGATTCACTTAACAACTATGGCAAATGGAGCATAACTCACAACAAACTTAGCACCATAAATTTTGGGCTCAATTGTGGTTGAGCCGAGGTGGTGCAATGGTTAGGGTGCAGTACTGCAGGTCACTTCAGCTGACTGTTATCTGCAGTTCAGCGGTTCAAATCTCAGTGGCTCAAGGTTGACTCAGCCTTCCATCCTTCCGAGGTGGGTGAAATGAGGACCTAGACTGTGGGGGCAATTTGCTGACTCAATTTGCTAAAAATCTGTAAACCGCTTAGAGAGGGCTGAAAGCCCTATGAAGCGGTATATAACTCTAATAAATAAATAAATAAATAAATAAATAAATAAATAAATAAATAAATAAATAAACAAATAAATAATTTGTGGTTGTAAATCGAGGACTATATATACCATTATAACTGTAACATTCAGACTCAAAACACAAGAATAATTATTGAAATGAAAGTGGAATTCCATACTTGCATTGTGGGAATAAAAGTTATGGCACTATTTTCATACTAGTGCAAAGTACTTGGGCATAAATTTGTTCCCATTCAACCATCTATTCACCTACCCATAGCTATGACTCTTTATGTATGTGTATTTATTCTATGTAGAGTATAGTTATTCCATGTACAGTATATGCATTACATTTGAATGTTTCATAGTAGGAAGCAAATCTGGCATCTGACTTTGAGAATCATTAATTCCTGTTCTGGACATGTGATACATTTTGAGCTCAGCATGTTCCTGACTAAATCCCTTGCTTGTTCCTGGGTAATTTTCAAGCTATTGTGCAATATTGGATGATGGATTGTCCACTTGATTTGAGCTGTGGTAGCACAATGGTTAGTATGCAGTATTGCAAGAAGACTGTGCCTGCTACCAGGAGTTCTCTCCTCACTGGCTCAAGGTTTATTCAGCTTTCCATCCTTCTGAAGTCAGTAAAATGAGAGTCTGCATATTGGGGACAATATGCTGACTCTGTAAATCACTTAGAGAGGGCTATAAAGCACTATGGTGCTGCATATAAGTGTAAGTGCTATTGCTATTGCATTATGCTTTCTCTTCAACTTTTAGTAAGCCACTGTGCATGCATGTGTTTTTCTCCTGCTTCCACAATTTCTCTTCTGTTATCTCCCCCTTCCCCAGCTCTCTGCCATCTATCCAGACAAGCTTTCCTGAGTTGCTGCAAGCCTCACTCCCATGCATCCAGTATGCCCATAATTTACTTGCCAACTACATGGATGTTTCTCTCTTCTGAAGCCAGGTCATGAAGTGAACTTTCTTAATTTCCATTAGTTTTTGTTACTTTTTAATACTTTATGTTGACTTTCCTTTATTTTCTTAAACAGCATTGGAGAAAAAGGTGGGTCTGAAATGCTGTTTATAAAGACTTAAAACTACAAAACAGTGTATGCCATTTATTCCCTGAGTATGATTAATGATGCATAGGGTTTTGAAATACACTATTAAAATCAGAAGCCTTCTTTTAAAAAAAATGATATTGAGCTTGGGGTCAGTGCTATTACTTTTATTTATTTATTTTGCAAGATTAAACTAAAATAAAACAATTTCATTTTATGGTTTTACATGCTGATAAAAAATAGGATACACATGTTTTCAATATGGTTTCATCTCATTGAATTTTATGCTTAGAAATGATAGAGCCATCTGGAAAATACCCAAAGTGAAATTTATCACTGGTTTTATAAGCATGCACATGGTTATTACATTACACAGCATCACTTGAATACATAGTTTGCGGAAATTAGGAATTGTATATTTATTGTCTCAGTTTTCTTGTAAAGTAGAATTCCACATAACACCAGATTCTGATAGCCTTACTTTTTTATTAAAATTGGAGATTCTTTAAACAACAAAGAAACAAAAGCAATGAAGAAAGTTTTCATAGATTTGGAACACAGAGTAGAGGTACAATATTTTCATATTTTGTAAATGTGCACCATATACACTTTCAGGTTAATATGAGAAATAATGCAGGCAGCTCAGTTACAAAACTATATGTTGTAGCTCAGGCCTACAGAATTTGCAAATGCATTGTTTATATAATAATTTGTTCTTGGTAGCAACACAATGCTGGAAGATGACATGTAGTTAACTAAAAAACATCCCAGATGACTTTTTCATAAGATTAAAATGTCTCATTTTTATGATTTGTATTATTAATAGGTAAAAAGGTAACAAAGCCATTTTTAACAGGATTCATTCATCTGGTATATTTATGAGATCTTGACTTGTCATACAAGTTAATAAAATCAGAATGCAGATTACTTTCTTGAGTTTTTACACCAAGCAATATAATCACATATTATATATCAGTCCAAAGTCATGTATTGATACTCTTTGGCTGTTTCTAGTCAGTTTTCTGGCATATGCAGTTTGCATTTGATTGGTTGGTTCAATAGATATTCAGTACATTGGTTACTGAAAAGAAATAACTGTCCAATTGCAAAGCTTTAGCATGAATAGACAATACTTGATTCATCAGATGCTGAACTCCAATTCTTGTCAAGCCTACTCATATGGCTAATAGTGAGAAATGTTGGAAACTGTTGTCCAACAATACTTGATAGGCCACTCTAAAGTTTCCTGGCCACAAATGTGTGTGTGCACACACACAAAAACATATTTTCAGTTTGGCTATTGAAACTATGCTGACTTTTTGGCTACATAGTTGGTAAGATGGACATTAGCCTTTGTTACCAAGTAAGCAGATACAGCTGATTGACAGGGCTTCCTAGTGTGTTGATATATCGTCTATTTGTCTTTAACTGATAGCTAGTGAAATGTAACTCCAACTCTGTAGGGTTTTTTATTTTATTTTCAAGAATGTTTGTTGTGTAAACAGAAGGCACAAGTCACAGACTTGCTTTGTATGTTTGAGTTGTGTGTCTGTGTTTCCACTTAATTTGAATTCTTAATTTGTCCCGTCTTCCTTAGAAACAATTTCTGTTTCCAATTACCAAGTTCTTTAAAAAATGCTTGGTTTTCCCTTCCTCTTTCATTCTCCTGAAGAATGAAAGAAAGAAGAATGAAGAAAAGAGAAAAAGAAGGGTTTTTTTCTGCAGAGTGGGGAAAAAAATTAAACAATGGGGGAAAATAATGATTACAGCTACACTGTTATCATGTTTTCCTGGAAGTAAATCTCATTGATTATGATGGGATCTTTTTCCCAAGTAACTACTACAATTCTGTAAATCATCTGTCATTTTGAATTGTTTTTGTTATGTTCATAATAATGGAACATTAGGAGAATCAAGACAATGTGTGAAGCATTTATATGCTCTATTGTTAACATGCTAGTTACACATGTGGATGTGTACAAATAAAGAAATAAAATTTAAAAATTATATTAGTTTTAGATAAGAAAATATTAGTGTATCATTCTAGATGAAAATGGTTTACAATTGTGATTTAATTTTGTATTCAATTTCCTAATAGTGTGGAGCTGAAAAATTATCAGTTATCAATGCTATTTTTCATATACATGCATTTGAGCAGAGTTGTGACTTACAGCTCCCCTCAACCCATGCTTGTGGTCTGGTTTGGTAGGCTGTGCTGTCAACATTTGATATACTACTGAATTAAAATTAGAATGTTTGTGTGTGTTTAAACAGTATGTATTAAGTAACTTATTTTTTCATTTTAACTGTTGTTCAAAAAGAAAAAAAAGTGGGATTATGAAGTCTACCATGTCTTTGGTGATGTCATTCCATTGGTGGTCCCTCCTGCACATAGCTATTAGAGATGGGGGGGGGGGATAGTTTAAAAAATATTCCCTCTGGATCCCAAAAGTATTCCCATCCTTGTGCTAGAACTACAATCTGGTTCTTTATCTTTATCTATAAAAAGAACAAGTTTTCTTCTGTAATGTTCTATCGTGAGGAATATTGTGTATGAATAAGGGTACTTTTTTATTCACTCATTTTTATTCCTTTCTGTTTAATGCAACTTTCCTTTGAGTTCTATTCTTTGGACATAATACTTTTCTGTGGCTACACTGACCCTTTGGTACAGTCTTCCCATAAGATTCAGAGGGCCCCCACCCATTTAGTTTTCCAAAATCTAGGCATTGGACTAGAATAGAAATAAAACCAGGAGATGCAAGTGTTAGGGTGCTGTGATTGGGACATATGGTGTAGACATGGAGTGAAGTCAGTTTCATTTATTCTGTTTTTATTGAATATTATTATGAATCATATATGATATCATTTATAAAATAGATGACATATTCATTTCTAAATAAATAAAATATATAAGTAAAATCATAAGTGGAAGATTTGGTCTCAAGTTACAAGAATGATATTTATATACATGATCTTTGTAAATCAATAAGCAAATGAATAAATTATGTTCTGTGGAAAAGATTCTTGTACCATCGAAGATAAGCAAATGCAGATACGTTATCATTTTGCAGGATGACTAGCTTCTGACATATAATATGCTCCTGAATATTTTAGGGGGACTGCAACTAATTTCAGAATTAATTTAAACTTCTATTCATGCAGATGCTTGACCTTTAGAATCTACATTTTGTCTGAAATAACTTTAATCTTGTTACTCAGATCCTTCCCAAATATCTTCTTGACAGACATTCAGGATTTCCATGGTCTTCAATTACAGAAGTGTTTGAGAAAAGTCAGTTATTTGCATATTGATGTCATCTTAAACCTCACCTCTGCATCAGCGTTTCTCAACCTTGGCAAGGAGGTTCAACTCCCAGAATTCTCCAACTAGCATGCTACATTTGCATGTAAAAGCATAATCTAATACATTATTAACATTTTGATAATACTAAATAGATAAGCAGAGAAGCAACCTAGAACTAAGGAGAAATTTTCTGACAGGGAGAATAATTAACCAGTGGAATGTGTTACCTTCAAAAGTTGTTGGTGCTCTGTCACTGGAGATAAGAAAAAGTTGGACAGCCATTTGTCCAGAATGGTATAGGGTTCCTGCTTGTACAGGGGGTTGAAGTAGAAGACCTCCAAGGTCTTTTCCAACTCTTGTTATTCTAGTACACACTGTTAGTACATGCTGGCTCTGAACCACTAACCCCAACTCTTTTGTATTTGTAATCTGAGAGTGATATTTATGGTACCCAGGTCATTTGGGTTGTGAACTAGCCTTTTCTATTAAAAGTTTGGATGGGGTTTTTTTAGGTTTCCTGATGATTGAATATCCTTCATCAATAAATAAATAAACAAATAAAATCCTACTTCTTCCGACTTCCTGAAGTCGCCCATCTACAACTTCTGATATACATATACACATATATACATACACACAGACACATGCCCAAAACCCAGCCTGAAGATGGCAGGTGGGACCTCACCAAAACGTTGCCAACACAATCTCAATGTTATATGAGAAAAGACCCGAATAGAACAAGACCAGCATATATATGTATATATATATACACACACTTAAAGTCACAACCCCTGGTATGCCCAAGTATGGGAGGAAGGTCACACTTCCACTCTCTGTCATTAGGCTCGTCACAAGAGACCATCCAGACAGAAACCCAATATTTTTTTACTGTTGCCTTTTTTGTTACATTTGTTATATTTATGCTGATATATATGTCTCCCTTTATTTATTTATCAGCATAAATATAACATATATATATATGACCAGCATATAAGAAACATACATACATACATCATACATACATACATACATACATACATACATACATACATACATACATACATACATACATACATACATATATATATATATATATATATATATATATATATATATATATATATGTTTTATTTGTGCTTTAACAAAGGCAACAGTAAAAATATTGGGTTTCTGTCGTGATGGACTCTTGTGACGAGCCAATTGACAGAGAATGGAAGCAGTTAGCTTCCTCCCATAATTGGGGCATATATATTTGGGACTTTTGCATACCATACCATTCTTGCTCCTCAGGACTTCTTGTCTCCAAGTTCTCTTTTCAGGCTATAGTCCTGGAACATTTTATCTTTTAATGCAAATGAAATGAAACAAGCCTGGTCCCTGGATTTTCCTTGAGCTTGCTTAATTAGCAGGTAAAAACAGTATATTTTGGATCTGGACAAATGATTTAAAGCTTAGTCAACTGATGAGTTAATCTCCCTCTCATACACAAGCATGGAAACCAATAACTCTAATGGAAAACCGGCTTTCTGAAAGACAGGCTGCTCTAAATTTCCTTGGCAGACAAGATGGTACTGTGCAACATTACATGTGGTTAATGTTAGTCACATCCTTGATGTAACATAACACAAAGTCACAAAAGTAATGGGATGTGACATATGACAGCATGGCAAATCAGTCTGGCAAGTTTCTTCTGGAATGTATATGAAATGTAGGCTTATTTCTACAGTGTTTACTATGGTAACTGTTCCCTGCTATAGCTATTAGCTGCTAACTGGAGTTCTGTGCTGCAATGGTTTAGAAATAGGGGAAATGCCCATTTGGAATATCTAGTTTGGTCCAGATGGCAAGATCAGACAGAGCTGTATTTGACAAGAAGGATAGAATGGATTTAGATAAAGTCTGCATTTTTACATTGCCTTTCGCTGAAAGGATGGGACATAGAAGAAATTATCTTGGTTTGGAATTTCATAGGCAAACAAGACATACAAAGTCAAGTTACAGTTGTAGGCAGTTGTATAGAGAAACCCTGATGACAACATGCATGTAACATGAATTATACTTAAACAAATGTATTTATTTATTTTTAATGTAGAATGCAGGTCCTCTCAATATGCATATTATTAAGATCTCATAAACTTTGATGGATTCTGGATGATTCTTATAATAAAATGTGGTATGGATGGTAGAAATGTAATATCACATCCAGCTATGCTAATCCTCCTTGCTACCTTGTCGAATATGTTTTCCTTCTTTATGGATGGGGGCTTTGGAGGGGAAATTTTTAGTACCATTCATTCATAAGTAATGATTGTAACCATTTTTCTCAGCTTCCTTCCTAGGACACACATCTCCCTGGGAATTACTAATTAAAAAATCAGGATTGGTAGAGATATGTAAACTTATGTTTCTGGAAAAAGTTGAAATAAAAGTAAAATAAAATTTACATACTATGGCTCTGTGTCAACTTAAGCAGGAAATAAATTCTGCTTATTTTGAAATACTGAAAGAATCAACATAAAACTACTTGTACTGCATTGGGGACAAGCTAATGCTTGTATTGCACAATTGAAGGGAATCATTGGAGTTTCCAGGGTGCTCAAATGCTGATATACATTAACAAAAGAACCAGTGTGTTTTATACTGTACTTAACAGATTTTTTTCTTTTTCTTTTTAAACAAATATCTATATTCGATTATGAAAATAAATGTTTGACAGCTGTCATATATTGACACACAAATATAATAAGAATTTGGGTCTATGATCCATAATATAAAATTCAGTTTAATTTTGATACCTTCATCTCAGATTTGCTTCAATGTAGAGATATGCATTTTAACTTTCAGCTTTCCACTCATAATCAAAAAGATGTTGATAATTTTATATAATTAAGATCCAGTGGTAAAAATTCGTAAGTTCTATGGAACATGATTAATCTTGAGAACTTTTGGTTTAGTCTATTAAGGTTAAGTTGTGGGGACAGAGTTGTGCGCTCTTCAGGCTTAGGGTTTTGTATCTCTTATTTTCCCACAAACAATTACTGTAGAAAAAAAAGCACCATATTAATTAGCTAAGATTATGGTAACTGAGGCAAACTGATTTTTGTTTGTGAGTTACCTTTTTCTTTCTGGGGAAATTATTGTCTTAAATGTGAGATAAATATGTGAAATAAATAATAGAGTAGCTCAGGATGCTTATGCCCTTATATTAGTTGATTTATTTTTGAAATATTCTACAAATAATCGAGAATTATATTTCATCCATGATTATGATTCCAACTGTGGAAGAAGAGTAATGCTGCCAACATAGAACAGCAATTAAGAGGAGGACTGGGATTGGGGGTCCCTGGCAGAGGTGGTATTCAGCAGATTCTGACCAGTTCTGGAGAACTGTTAGCAGAAATTTTGAGTAGTTTGGAGAAGCAGTAAATACCATCACTGACTGGTCCCGGCCCCATCTATTTTCTGCCTCCCAAGTCCCAGCTGGGATTGGGAGGGAATTTGAATTTTGCAGTAACCTTCCCCTGGAGTCGGGAGGGAATGGAGATTTTACAGTATGCTTTCCCCTGCCACGCCCATCAAGCCATGCCCACAGAACCAGTAGTAAAAAAAAATGAATTTCACCATTGCTAAAGGCCCCTTTTTATACTTCCTACTGTCTTCATACCTAAACTTGACTGAACTTTAATAACATTTGTCTAAGTTATTGAATATTCCACCACTGGTCCCTGATTCAGGTCTATCCTCATTCATGAAGGTTCACTGAATGACTTCAGTGCCATCACTCTCTCTCAGTCCAACTTAATTTCATAGGGATAACATTGTGGAGAAAAATGAAGAGAAAGTACATTTCCTTGAGCTCTTTTTTTAAAAAAAGGCAGGACATGATTGTAAAAAATAAAGAAAGAATAATTTATTTTCATTACCAGGACAGAGCAATAGAGCCAATTATTTTTCAAAGTTATGGAGGAATTCATCAAACATAGGGCATGTGGAAGAGGCCTAGACTCTCTTGAAGTCTTTCTTTTGGTTAGGAATTTCATTATCAGAAAATAGCAAGGAAGTTAATTGTTTGTTCCAAAATCCTCTTACTAGTAGAGCTCAAATATCTGCTGCTGTCAATTTGGGTATAAAATTTCCTGGAGAGCAGCCTCTGGAGAGTTTCTGTCTTTGGCAGGTGTTATAGCTTCTGTCTTCATTGATTCCAGATACTCTCCTTCAGTCTCTAGCCTAGGTAATGTTGTTGGTTTTCTTGCTCATGTTTGTCACAGCCTGGCTGCACTGTTTTTACAGAATCCTGGATTCTGTATCTCAGTCACTGACCAATAATCTTCTATTATTCTTTAGGAACCATTGACCTATAACTATGAGCCAATGGCAATCAATAAAGCATTTATTAAATGGCTTATCAAAACTTGATCATGTTGATTCTTCAGGGCAGTGGTGGGTTGCAGGAGGTACGCCCTGGTACGGGCGTACAGGATCCTGCCCGGAGCACCAGATATTGATATATTTAGAACTTTTAAGTATTCAGCTTTCATTTTAAATTCACAACAATATTATATTGTATATCATATTCTGTTTTAACATTCACCTAAAGTGTAAATAATACATTCTCCATTAGAGGCATGATTGCTATATTTTTCTGAGACTGTCTTCTTTGAAGCGAGTATTCCAGAGTGGCTACCCTCAGAGCAACTTCATTATAGTATTTGAAACTTAGGCTAATGAATATACAGGTGAAGCTCAAAAAATTAGAATATCGTGCAAAAGTTCATTTATTTCAGTAATGCAACTTAAAAGGTGAAACTAATATATGAGATCTCAGAAAATTAGAATATTACATGCAATCAATAAAACAAGGATTGGACATAGAACAATATCGGACCTCTGAAAAGTATAAGCATGCATATGTACTCAGTACATGTTTTGGGCCCCTTTTGCAGCAATTACTGCCTCAATGCGGCATGGCATGGAAGCTATCAGCCTGTGGCACTGCTGAGGTGTTATGGAAGACCAGGATGCTTCAATAGCAACCTTCAGCTCATCTGCATTGTTCGGTCTCATGTCTCTCATCTTTCTTTTGGCAATGTCCCATAGATTCTCTATGGGGTTCAGGTCAGGCGAGTTTGCTGGCCAATCAAGCACAGTAATCCCACGGTCATTGAACCAGGTTTTGGTGCTTTTGGCAGTGTGGGCAGGTGCCAAGTCCTGCTGGAAAATGAAATCAGCATCCCCATAAAGCTCATTTGCAGAAGGAAGCAAGAAATGCTCCAAAATCTCCTGTAGACGGCTGCGTTGACCCTGGACTTAATGAAGCACAGTGGACCAACACCAACAGATGACATGGCTCCCCAAATCAACACAGACTGTGGAAACTTCACAGTGGACTTCAAGCATCTTGCAGTGTGTGTCTCTCCATTCTGCCTCCATACTCTGGGTCCTTGGTTTCCAAATTAGATGCAAAAGCTGCTCTCATCAGAAAAGAGGACTTTGGACCACTGAGCAACAGACCAGGTCTGTTTTTCTTTAGCCCAGGTAAGACGCTTCTGATGTTTGTTGTTCAGGAGCAGATTGACAAGAGGAATATGACATTTGAAGCCCATGTCCAGGGTCCATCTGTGTATGGTGGCTCTTGATGCACTGACTCCAGCCTCAGTCCACTCCTTGTGAAAGTCACCAACACTTTTGAATGGCCTTTTCCTGACAAGCCTCTCCAGGCTGCGATCATCCCTGCTGCTTGTGCACCTTTTCCTTCCAAACTTTTCCCTTCCACATAACTTTCTATTAATGTGCTTTGATACAGCACTTTGGGAACATCCAACGTCTTTTGCAATTACCTTTTGAGGCTTTCCCTCCTTATGGAGGGTGTCAATGATGGCTTTCTGCACAACTGTCAGGTCAGCAATCTTTCCCATGATTGTGATTCCTACTGAACCAGACTGAGAGACCATTTAAAAGCTCAGGAACCCTTTGCAGGTGTTATGGCTTAATTAGCTGATTAGAGTGTGACACTTTGAGCCTAGAATATTGTACCTTTTCACAATATTCTAATTTTCTGAGATTGTGGGTTTGGGGTTTTCATGTGCTGTAAGCCATAATCATCACAATTATGACAAATCACGGCTTCAAATATCTTGCTTTGCATGTAACGAGTCTATCTCATATATTAGTTTCACCTTTTAAGTTGCATTACTGAAATAAATGAACTTTTGCACGATATTCTAATTTTTCGAGGTTCACGTGTATCTTTGGATGTCTAATGAAAACTCATCTCTTTCTATGAACCTGCCTTTTATGTATGCTATGTCCCTGACTTTGGTTTTATTTCTGCTTTTTCTACTCCCCAATTTTTTAAACTGAACATATAATTTTTATACTGGTTTAATCTATCAGTATATTTGGTCCATTGATTGCAAACTGATTCAATGTTTATTAAAATAGTAAATGATGTGTAAAAACAGAACATCAAACAATTCAATAGTTTATTTCAGGTTTCCTGATTACTTCTTGCTACTTGAATTTTTAAGTATAAAGATAGTTTAACACTAGAAAAACTCTTTGTGGATTTCTTGAGGATGTCTTACAATCTACTATAGAAATATAGCTCTATACACAGTATCCAGTTTGGTCTAGTGGTCAAGGCACCAGGCTAGAAAGTAGAAGACCATGAGTTCAAGTCCTGTATTAGCCATGAAAGTAAGCTGGCCAGTCACTCTCAGCCCTGGGGAAAATAGGAACAGGAAGGTATGTTGGATATGTTCTCCTCCTTGGGTTAATTATAAAAATAATAAAGATGGAATAAATAAAATAATTAAAAAAGAATAGTATTCAGGTAGTTTAGGAATGGATAATGGATAATTAATGTTTTATTATATAACTCATCAGCAATAAAACTGCTTTACCAATTCCAATAGGATGTAAATAAAGAGGTTTTAGTGCTATATTTATGAAAAGGATGCCGGAATTTCTCATGTCAAGACAAATATGTATTCCAGTTCAATTCTTAATAGAATCATGAAATTCTATTATATTGTAGAAATGAATTATCCATGCTATTTTATTCTGTCTTATTCAGTTTGCAATCATAAGAATTATTTCCAGTCTGGAAATAATAGAAGCAGAAAAACCATTGTAAGAATAGAAATAAGATGGTTTGTATCACCTGCTTAACTTACTTTATTTTCTGCCTTCAGGCTTTAAAAACAATTCCCATTTTTTTCTTTTAAAATAATGTACATAAGTTTAATTTATTCCAGGTCTTGACAGAAGGATCTGATTTTAAGAATTTAATGTTGTATTTTGCACTATGGGGATGTTTTTAAAAATGGTACAGTGTTGGTAAAACAACTTTAAATTCACCTTTTACTCAGCAAAATTGAACTGTTGAACACCTTACCTATAGTATATTTCAAAACTACCAAAGCTACCTAGCCCACGTGATGTCATCAGCATGTAATTTTATTGATGCTTAATGGAAAATTTTGTATTGTTCAAAGAAATATTTATATAAATATTACAACATAATTTTAAAGGGTAAATGAAATAGAAAAAAAGAGAGAGAAAGAGAACAGTTCCAGGACCACATAGCCTTCTTTTAAGTAAACTTTTGCCCCTTAATTAAATAATGATACATTTTCAGATTCTCTTGGGATTTGAATGGCCTGAATTGATTTTACAATTACAATGACATATTTTGAACATTGATTTATTTGCTACTTTCTTGATACTATAAATAACAGTACTTGTAACTTTTATTTTCTTTCACTTTTGAAACAAAAGTGTGACCTCTAGACTAGACTACTGCAACATGCTCTACATGGGGCAGCCCTTGAAGAGCATTCGGAGACTTCAGCTTGTCGAGAATGCAGCCGCGCGAGCGATCGTGGGTGCACCTTGGTTCAACCACATAACACCTATCCTCCGCGAGCTGCACTGGCTGCCTATTGGTCTCCGGATACGCTTTAAGGCGCTAGTCGTCACTTATAAAGCCCTTCATGGTACTGGACCTGGGTACTTGAGAGACCGCCTGCTGCCAATTACCTCCACTAGACCGATTAGATCCCACAGATTAGGCCTCCTCCGAATTCCATCCACCAGCCAGTGTCGACTGGCGACCACCCGGAGGAGAGCCTTCTCTGTGGCTGCTTCGACCCTTTGGAACGAACTCCCCGTGGAGATTCAAACCCTCACCACCCTCCAGGCCTTCTGCAAAGCGATTAAAACCTGGCTGTTCCGACAGGCCTGGGGCTAAAGAGCTGTTGCCCCCGTCTCGAATGGTATGACTGTTGTGTGTTTTAAATTGTGTTTTGTCATATTTGTTTTTATTTTTTGTCTGTAACCCCCCCCCCCTTCCCAGATTTGATTTGTCAGCCGCCCTGAGTCCCCTTCGGGGGAAAAGGGCGGCATATAAATATAATAATAATAATAAATGAATGAATAATTATTATTTGGTTCCAGAAATTGCAGCTGCAAATTTAAAATGTACTATATTTGGGCTGGGGAAAAAATTGTAGTAAAGAGCTAAGCCTGTATTTGCTGTCTTCTAATAATGATCTGGATTTTTAGAACTCCAAATAGAAGGGTTTTTATTTATTCATAGTCACCTCTGTGACCAATGGAACATTTCCAATGACAAAACAGAGGAGGAACAGATTCTTTTGCAATTGGAGTTTTTGTACTGACATCTTATTCAAGTCATTGGCAGCTTTGCTTAACATAACTGAATAACAGAATTGGAAGGAACATTGGAATACTTCTAGTCGCTCAAGCAATAAACCCTATACCATTTCAGACAAATCATTATCCAATTTCTTCTTTAAAAACTCTAGTGTTGGAGCATTCACAACTCCTGGAGGTAAGTCATACCACTGATTAGTTGTTGTAATTATTAGGAAATTTCTCCTTAGTTCTAAGCTGGTTCTCTCCTTGATTAGTTTCCACTCATTGCTTCTTGTCCTGCCATCAAGTGCTTTGGAGAATAACTTAATTCCCTCTTTGTGGCAGCCCCTTAGATATTAAAACATTGCTATCATGTCACCCCCTAGTCCTTCTTTTCTTTAAACTAAACATACTCAATTTCTGTAACTGTTCTTTTTATGTTTTAGCCCCCATTCCCCACATTCATCTTTGTTGCTCTTCTTGGCACTCTTTCTAGGGTTTCAACATCATTTTTTATATTCTGGCTACCAAAACAGAATGCAATATTCCAAGTGAAGACTTACCAAGGCTTTAGAACTTGACCAACTACCTCCAGCACAGTGGAAGTGGTTGATCGAGTAACAACAGATCCCACCTCATCCCACCCCTTCCCTCCCCACATGCCCTTAGCTTTTAATGTTTGATTTTAATTTATTTAGACTTTAATGTACATGTATAGACATATTTCCATGACTACCCAGAGTTACCCTATGGTACGTTGGGTGGCCAATAAATGTTATAAATAAATAAATAAATAAATAAATAAATAAATAAATAAATAAATAAATAAATAAATAAATAAATAAACAACAACAACAATAATAAAGTAGCATTAACACTTCACATGACGTTGATTCTATCCCTCTGTTATTAAACCCTAGGGCTGTGTTGGCTTTTTGGCAGCTGCAGCACACTGCTGATTCATATTTAAGTGATTGTTCCAAGATCTCTTTCACAGTTACTACTATTGAGCCAGGTACTACCTGTTCTATACCCATGCATTTGGTTTTTCTGGTCTAGTTACATCCTTTTCTCACCATTGAATTTCATTTTGTTAGATAGGGCCCAGTGTCCAAATCTGTCAAGATCGTTTTGTATCTTGAACCTATCTCCTGGAGTGTTGGCTATTCCTGCCAGCTTGATTTCATCTGCAAATTTGATGAGTTCCCCTTCTCTCCCCTTGTCTAAGTCATTGATTAAGATATTTTATTGAGCGTAAGACAGTGTCTTGGGACACCCCACTGCATACTTCCCTTTATGTAAATGCAGTTCCGTTAAAGACTACAGTATGGTTGATCAGCAGTTATGAATCCATCTGGTGATGATTCTGTCTAACTTACATTTTCCCACCTTATCAAGTACTAGATTGTGGTGTACTTTATCAAATGCCTTGCTGAAGTTCAAGTAAATTATATCCATGTAAATGCCATGCTATAGATATGTATGTGGTTATTCATGAACATGTGAAAATCATCATGAGATGTACCAGATACTAAATGGTATTCTAGCTCATGGGTCAGCCCCCCTACCTCAGTGTTCTGTTATTTTCAAAATGAGTGACCAGATTTTTTTTAAAGAAAACCATACCACTTTAATTGTTTTCAAAAATGATTGTGTAGTCTGCCATATTTTCCCCTCAAAAAAGTAATTTTAATTTTTGCAAACATAGTTTCTGAACTCAAATACATTAGAAGCCCATACCTTTACCAGTCACATACATGTATCTCTTAAACCAGAATTTATATATGAAATTAGGAACACTTCCTTTGACATTCCAGAACTGCCTTTTGCCATTTTGAGATATAGAGATATGTGTCAAAAAAAGTTTGTTCTCTTCCATTTCCCTGTTTACCCTTGGCATCACAAATCCTGTCTTCAAAGTTGCCAAGAAGAGGCTAAGAAGTTAGTGGACGTGGAAAATGAGTTGTCTTGAGTCCCAAAAGTTGTTCTGTCTGAGTCAAAGGTCTGATGCGTTAGTAAGTTACTGTGAAATGATGAAATGAAATGATGTCAGTGCCATGCCTATAGACCTCATGCACCAGATATCTCTAAACATTACTACATTTCTCTTCTTACTCCTGATGTCTGTCTGTCTGTCTTTCTATGTATGTGTCTTCATATGTGAGAAGAGCAGAGAAAGCATCTTACCTGACTCTGAAAAGAATGATAGCTTACTGTATGTCAGAGGAAACCTCTCTGTTATATTGTCTTCTTGTTGGAAGGTATATGGAATGTAAAAATTCAAGCTCCTTTTAACAAAGCATGGTCAAAAATAAGCTGGATACATGATACTGACCCTGCTCTTGTGCTACCCATTTAAGTTACGTATCAAGTCTAAATTTAATCAAGGCCACATTTTATTTATACATTTCATGCATTAAACTCATTTAAAGTTCTAGTCAGATTTCATTAGAGGAAATACTACCGTGCACATCATGCGGTAGTAAAGCTAATGTGCTTCAGGAATTTGAAAGGATTTAGAGATCGGAGTGTCTGATTTCAAAAAAAAAATTTTTTCTTTAACTTTGTGCTTCTAGCCAGTCTGTGTGCTGTGCCCGATTTGTTTCCTAGGACACTAATACAGTCAGCATGCGCTCTACAAATGTGTAAACACAGACATTCCCTCTAATCAGTGAGTTTGGTGTTTTAAGGCAAGATTATGTTTTTTTAGGAAATGCAATTTATGTTTAGGATTAAATTTCTCCTGCCGACTGATAACGTCTGAGGTTGAGTGAGATGATAAGTATTGTGTCTTGGTTTCTTGTCATAACTGTTAAACCTTCAACTACCAGGCTATTATTTTATGTGGGTTTATTTTAGTGATGGAAGTGATGAGTTAGCCATCAGAGTTATACATATATAAATGAAGTTTTCCTTGGGGAAATAAGAGAGACAATGCCAAAGGATTGTTCTAGAAAATATGCACATATCTTAAATATTTCTGAACCACATCGAGGAATCACAGAATTGTGCTTTCAAATAACAAAAGATAGAAACAATAAAAATCAATCAAATATTTGGAAACAATTGCTGGTGGAGGATGGATAAGAGAATCCACTAGTATTACTTGCAACACCAGAAGTGGTAGCCAACAGTAACTCTTGCTATCATTCCTTCCTTGGCCATCTTTGTCAGCCTTTCCTTGGTCATCTTCACCAGCCATAGAGAATTGATTATCAATAGTTATGAGTATTTCAGTTTCCCAGAAAAAGAAACTCTTTATACAGTATAAAAATGAACATCAATAGTATGGAGTCATTTTACAAGATATATTACATCATGCATTGGTTGAAAATTTTGAAAGAAATCTAGGAGAGGGAGAGGAAGTAACCTGTGTTTCTTTTCCTTTGATTTCTTAACATACTCAGAAGTCAGACGATAACATCTATGCTGCCAACTCTGTCTGTAAACAACTTACCGTCTGCAAGCAGAGAAGTAATAACTTTGATAGAGGTGCGAAGAAATCTAATGATAAACACATGGATTTACAGCTTTTGATTAGGATTCTTATAGAGGCCCTGTAGATGTAAGGACTTAAATTCTTGGAATTCTTAGCAATGTCCATCCTAGTTGAAAATTCTTTCCAGGCAGGGAAAGGTTGCCTTATACATTATAACTCAATCTTTCTGGAGATCCTGCTGTGCAGTTTGGATTTAGCTTGGACTATTTTGAAGACTACTTAATTCAGCTAGGAGATAGCTAGAGAGAAATGTTGGGGAATCAGAAAACACGATGCTTAAATAGTTGGTGCTGACCTTGTAAATGTATTTCCCTTGTTTTAAAATACACATAAAACTACATTTTGTCCTCCCTTCCTTATCCTGATTATCCCCCACCCTTGGCAATCGCTATCTCCCCTTATTTTTGAAAAGCAATATTTTGGAAACCATTCAATGGACCTGTTACAAATTTAGGACTGATAATTAAACTTGGTGTTATGGAAGCTTCTGTATTTCATAAATTTAGTATATTATTTTGATTTAGCAATAGTGAACATTTATGTGTTAAAGGTATTCTCCCGCTAGGTGTCAGCATAAGGTAATAATATTGAAGTTCTTTGAAAGTAAAAGATAATGTTTTAATTAAGTTCAAAAAAAGACATGCAAAACTTTCATTCTTTTAGTTTCAAACCATTATAAAAAATAGTTCCACTTTCAAGGCATGTTTACAATTGATATAAGAATAGAAAGTAGACACCAGGAATGTAAAAAGCCTTGGATTAATAGGCAAATGAGCATCTGGTCATTGCATAAAAATTCTATAAATTCTAGAAGTGAGGATATTTACGTAGCTATAATGTGTGATGTTGACCTCTTAACTGAAATAAGATGTAAATATTATAGTTTATAAGAGCTAGACAATGTGTGCTAACTGGTCACTGGAAGGATATTTAACAATTACTGAAGTTCCTGATCTTTGTTGAAATCTTTTTTTTTTAATTTTAGCTTTAGCTTCATTCAGCCCCAGTACCACCAGAAATGACTGGAAATGTAAACCAATCATTCCAAAGCTGGTTGTTCTAGGATCTAGGTTGAGTTGGAATTATTCTGAAAAATCAGAGTGAGAATCCTGATAAAATTTTAGCTGAGACAACAAATCAACAAATACGGAATTCATCCCAGATTCAAGATAGAGTTTGAAAAAAAAACCCTTGATGTTTTTAATTGGATAGTTTCCAATCGATTTTTAAAAATTTTCTCAACATTATAGCAAATTACGGTACTCAAGAAATAACTTTATGGGGAATGTGTTCATTCATAAAGAAAGTCAAAACACAAAAGAAAGACAACCTTGGGGGAAAAGAGAGCCCACTTTATATTAAATCTTTTTGTGTGTCACCTACTATATGTTTGTCATGAATTGATATTATAATCCATCATAGCATGGAACTTGCCATTTACAATATTGAAACTAAAGTAGATAAATACTACCACCTATACTGCAGGAAAGTATATGAGTAAAATTATGGGAAGAGGAATTGTTTTATTCCATTGAAAGCATCCAATATGAGACATGCTGATTTGGTTCAAATCAATAAGCCATAGTGGTGATTTTATCTGCTATAGTACACTCAGCTTAATAAAACTTGCTTACGTTTTATTAGGAAATAAGCACATGCTTAAGTACATTATGAAATGTATTTGTGGTTCAGAAATATTACAATAAAAAAAGTTAAAACCATAGTAGTGCATAGGAATCAGAAAAAAATATTTTGGCATAAGAAAGTTGGAAGTTTTGTTATAATATTAAAGCATATTTTTCCAGCTCATTCAAAGAAGAAGTTATTTTACAATAACTACTCTTTGGTTTTTGCTACAACCTACTGTAGCAATCTATTAGCTTGTCTCTGCAACTTGATGTTAAACTATAGTAGGTTTTTCAGTGACCAAAGTTATATAGTGATGCTACTAAGATTAAGGGGCCTTTGGGCAAAATGCCCCTTTCCATCTCCTCCCAAGAATTTAAGCCCTCAGTTTGTTTATCTTCCAGTTTTCTGTCCCAATTACTTACTCAGGTATGTTTTCTTTTTACTACCTCTAATTTTCAGAGTGTGAGTGCCTGAAGAGCAAAGCTGAAGTTGTACACAATCCCCATGTTTCTGTAGGTAATGTCTGTGAGAGAAAACAAGGACAATGTTCAACAGGCCTTTTATAGATATTTTAAAGGGGGGGGGAAAGTCCCGTGTTGAATTGAGGAGCTCTGAGAAGAATGGTCTCTGGGCCTATGCCTGGTGGGCCTAGTTGGAGAGATGCCATAGTAATTTCATCTCACCCCAAGCTAACATTTAGTCAAGAGGCTAAAATATTAACCCATATCTTTGACAACTGACTAGAATTTTGGGACAATTATTCCCCCCCTCACAGTAGTCTATTTAAAACACTTTATAAATAGGGGCTTAATATATCTCCATTATTAGTCCCTTACTGAAATCACATGTCCATTATATACATCATTTGAGTCAGATCATCCAAGGCTAATTTTAAGCCCCTCTGCAGCAATTATAACCCTATAATTGGCTGCCATTCGTATTTGAGGTGAATGAACTTCGTAAGGTTCACATTATGAAGGTAACATAATCTTATCCCCAAAGGTCCATTCATGAGGACTGACAGAGAACTAGGCTCAGCTGCTTTGCTTTAACATCTGCATAACTGCAGAGGCAAAATGCTATGAGAAATCTAATACGTCTGCCAAAGGTCTTCAACTTGACCCTGGCCTCCAGTCTCTTAAATCATAGTATTCTTCCATATATGCTTGCTGTTGAATATGTTACCAGGAAAGAAGAGTCAGGCTACAAGATGTTGGTGGTCTTTCTTATGCAATGTAGTTCGAAATAGAAACTTTATCTTAAGCCAGCAAGCTGATATTTCCCAAATAGCTTGGAAATATACCAGCCGGAGGTTTGTTGGTTCATTGCCATTATTGTTTGTATTTTTATTGCAGTAGAATAAAGAAAAATGCCTTTTTGGGTGAGACTTAACTTTAGAGATATGATATTACCATCCATTAAGTAATGTAAATAATTGTAGTTTCTATTAAACATTATGGTTTTTAAAAGTTTTTTATTAGATAAATATTAAAAACATTCGTCATAACGCAGCATTTCTGGTATAAATGTTTTCATATAGTGATTGGATCTTACAATGATTACATTTTATATCCATTACATAGGTATGTGTAGTCAGTCAGATTACCTGTCCATTGATCCTTTCTTTTATATAATTACTAATCACACAAACACATATCCAATTCCTACCTATCACACCTTCTTAATACCATATTTTCCAATTCTTAACTTGTCAGTGTTTTTCGGTCCCAGCCTTTTTCCTTCATTTCTAACCATTGGTACCATTTGTCCCAGATTTCGTGATATTCCGTTTCACCCCTGTCTCGGAGCTCTAGCGTCAGTCTGTCCATTTCTGCGCATGTCAGTATCTTATTTATTATTTCTTGTTCTGAGGGAGTCTCTTTATTTTTCTATTTTTGTGCAAAAACCAGTCTTGGTGCCATTAAAATATGCAACCTTAAATATAGTCTATCTTTGCTATTTTTTGTGTGTGTGATCCCTAATAAAAATGATTCTGGCCTCAACTCCATCCTTTGATTTAGCAGCTCTTCCAAATACTTTCTTACCTGGTGCCAAAAAGCCCTAGCTTTCATGGACTTCTACCACATATGGTAGAAGGTCCTTAGTGCAGCATTACATTTCCAACATCATGGTGATACGTTTTGTTAATTTTAGCTAATCTTGTGGGTGGGATGTGCCACCTATAGAACATCTAGTATAAGTTTTCCTTATACGAGGTGGTTAAAGTTAACTTTCTGTTTCTTTCCCATAGCTCTTGCCAATTGCCCAAATCTATGCTGTAACCAATGTATTAAACATGTTAAATTAAGATCCAGTTTTCCATATTTTTTTCATTTCTTTATTTCTATACTCTGCTTCACAATAGACTTGTATACTTCAGTAAAACATTATGTCAGGCCTTCAATTATATTCCTTTTAGGATTTTGGCCTGCCACACTTTCTCTTATTTCATTATGCTGTTTCAATAGTATAGTTGATGGGAGGGGGGAATATAGAAGGTGTAGGATTGTGGAATGTATTGTTTTCATTCTTTTCTAGAAGCTCAAGGTCATCTTTTGTCTCCGTACTTTCACACCTGACCGGAAGCAGCTGGGTGTGGATGCCAGCGTGGAAGAAGAAGATTGGACCATGTGATGGATTGTGGGTGTGGGACAAGATCATGAACTTTTAACTGGGTGGAATTCTGATGTCATTTCCAGTATTGGGATTCCGTAGTACAATGCCAAGATGTCTGATTTATTAAATTGGAACTTTAAGGATCGTTTTGCCTTGGACTCTGATTTAATTCTACATGATACTTGGAACACTGACACATTATTTGTTTCACTAAAGACACTGCATGCAAAAGATGGCCGATGTAGCCATCTTTTGCTCTGCCCTGAAGGAAGTAAGCAAATGAGTGCATGAGGGAGAGAAGGGATATTCCTCATTACTTGCAGGACAAGATGAGCTCCTGCCTACCTACTCTGAGGTCCAGTTGGAAACTTACAGGAGGCTTAGCCAGAGACTGGCAGCTGGGGCCATTGAGGAACTGAGCCAAAATTGCCAGCAGCACCCACAATAAGAGAAGGTAAAGAAGAATGCTCAGCTGGAGTTTGGCTGCCTCTGTTGTTGCCAAGGAATTGAGCTTTATTGTTGCCAAGGAATTCAGCCAGTGAGAGAAATGGCGGAAACCAGGGTGGAGAGCTGGTTTGGAGTTGATAGCCAAACTGGTCCCACTGCAGCTCTCCAGCCAGCACATAATCCCCCCCCCCCTGCCATGATACACCTTTGATCAAAGATTGGAGGGGAAAGTTGCTGAGGCCAGCGGCGGAACAGTAGAGGCAGGAAGCCAACAAGAAGTAGAGAGCCAGTCAAGAATTGGAGTCCTAGTGCATTAGTAGAATAGAACAAAGGATGGCCTGGAGCTGAAGCTAAGCTGGACAGATGATTTACATAGACTGATATCCAGAGCCAGCTCAGAAATTCAATGGCAGCAGCCTCTGGTGGTGAGATAGAAGGCTGGATGTCAAAATTCACAGCCTAAAGACAAGAGGCTCCAGAGAAGCAAACTGAATCTAGAAGTGATAAAGGGCCAGATGGAGCTGGAAGTCAGGTCCACAGGTGGATATGGAATCCAGAAGGCATTAGGAGGGAGAAGACTGACTTTAATTCCTCTAAAGAAAAACATTGGGAAGGACTGGTCTCTACTGGAACTGATAAGGAATGACTGAAGGATGTTTTGGGGCTTCATGAGAGCTCAGTTTCCCCCCACCTCCCTGAGATGATAGGGGAAAGGCCCGAGTCTGATTAGAATGCTTTGTATCCTCCTCTCTGAGTAAGAGATTAGGTAGGGGGTATGTATGCATGGGGTCCTCCCCCAACTGGTCAGTGGACTAGTTACTGGGGGGAGGTTACATTGAATGAATGAGGGGTGAAGAGAGTGAAGGATCTGGCTGGTACTGAGAGTTAGTGCTTAAATGCTGCTGGAGTTTCCCCCTTTTCACTTATCCCTTGACAAATGGGATGGCTGGGAGAATGGCAGGCCACTGGCCCAGATGGCAAGAGGTGAAGGTAGGAGGCAGAGGATCCCCTCTTGAGGTTTGGGAGGGATGACAGATTCAAGTGGTAGCAGGCATGGCATGAGATCAGAAGGTCATTGAGGGGGAAGACACCCCTAATACTTGACCCTATGGGAGTTTAATCTGCTATCCCTGGGTTTGGCCTCAAAGGTGACCCAGGAGTTCATGGCCATCACCCCTTATTTGTGATTAAATAAAGATCAGAATGATTAAAGAGTATATTAAACCAACTGATATGAAACAAACAAAACAAAAACACTCCAAGTGTAGCACAAAAATTTATTAATAATTTATTAAATTTCTATGCTGCGCTCAGTGTTTTTATTGTGTTTGTTTTTAAAATAAATTGATTTAACATACCATTTAATCATTAATATTTATTTAATTAATCATTTATTAATAATTCTATTATTATTATTTATTGCACAGTCAGCAAGATGTCTAGATTTGATCTAGTACTTTATCTAACTGCTGAGTGGATAATAAGGACTCGGAATAAGCAATACTGTCGCTTGGTGGTATTGTTGTATCGTTGTATTGTATTGTATTCTTGCAGGATGTAAGCCGTTCCAAGTAAAAATGCCTTTTGCAACTGACTGATGGTGATTCTGTCAATACTGATAGCAATAGCAATAGCAGTTAGACTTATATACCGCTTCATAGGGCTTTCAGCCCTCTCTAAACAGTTTACAGAGTCAGCATATCGCCCCCACAGTCTGGGTCCTCATTTCACCCACCTCGGAAGGATGGAAGGCTGAGTCAACCTTGAGCCGGTGAGATTAGAACCGCCGAACTGCAGATAACAGTCAGCTGAAGTGGCCTGCAGTACTGCACCCTAACCACTGCGTCACCTCGGCTCTTGCTGATGGTATTTAAGTGGTGGCCCAGATGTTTTTGCACCCAAGGCAATATTTTTGCCTAAAGACTAGAACCCCATGTCTTTTAATTATTCTCCAAATATTCAATTCATCTAGCAGTTTCTATGTGAGCACCATATCAAACTAGTTCTCATGAATCACCATAATAAAATATTATCTATATATGAGGCTATAGTAGGCATGTTCTCTAATGTCAGAGAAATATCTTGGACTTTTCTTTGTGTGTGTGTTGAGAGGGTGCAGTTCAACCCAAAGGTTAACTATCATGCATCTGGACAGATAAACTATTTATTATATGACTATATCCTATTCCTCTTTTTTGGACTGAATTTCAGGGCAATCTAGTTATTATAGTTTAAGTAAACACTGATTTAGGCAATTATTCTGTCTCTCCTGGATCTGATGAAAAGGTGTGATGGAGATTATGAGAGACACAGTAAGTTGCTGGTGCTTGTTTTAAATTTTTGAATAGCAATAGCAATAGCACTTAGACTTATATACCTCTTCATAGTGAGTGCTTTTACAGCCCGCTCTAAGTGGTTTACAGTGTCAGCCTATTTTCCCCAACAATCTGTATCCTCATTTTACCCACCTCGGAAGGATGGGAGGCTGAGTCAACCTTGAGCCGAATGATCTCACTCACTCATATTCTTATAAATATTACACAGTAATTAAAATTGAGTTTTGTGTAATGCCATAGTATATAAACACCTTGAGGTCAAATAGAAATTCCCTATAATTACTTTGGGAGATGTTCAACCAGGCATGAATAGCACTTGTAAATCGTCTCCAAAAGAACTGATGGTCTATGATATTGAAAGCTGTTGAAAGTGCCAGGATAATCAGTAGGATTGCACTTCCTTGCCTTGCTCCTGCCAAGATCATCAACAAAGTTAGTTTTTAGTGCAAAAAACAGCCCTAAAAATCAACTGAAATGCAAGAGTATCTGGCTCTAATCAGCCACCAGATGCTTTAGTATCTTGTCCATGAGATGGAAGTTGGCCACTGGCCTAGAATTACTTAGATCTTCTGGTCCAATGCTGTTTTTTTAGGAGTAGTCTCCAATCAAATCTTAATTTTAAACTTTAAACAACTTTGATTAAGTGTATATAGAGAGTAGTAAATTGTCAATTCTTTCAGTACCTTTTAAATGTTAAAATCTGAACAGGAATATGTTAGGATGTTAGGGATTCAGCCACAGGAGGGCAGCAAGAGACTTCTGACTCAGGTTGACCAATAATTTATCTTCACTGATAAAAAAAAAATCAATGGAAAAGGAAATACAAGATATTGTATGTGTAATTTTATAGTAAAATTAAAATAAATATTATGGACCCGTATAATTAAGTACAAGTTAATGTACTAATTTCAAATTACTTCATTTTTTGTTCTGTTCACCAATGTATTAGTTCAGGAATGTTTTTAAAAATCAACAAATAATAATATGTATATTTTGATTTTAACATTGCAGCCTATTTTTTTTCTGCCAATGATTGCCATCATTATAATTGATTTTAGTATTGGTATTTTAAGAGTTTTTTCCCTTAAATCTGCATATTTCTGTTTTAAAAAGTAGCACAGGGAATAATGCTGAAAGGCAAACATAATCAGTACAGTTTTAACATTTCTAAGAACACCTGCAGTTTTGTTACAAATACCTGTGTGCATTTTAGTTGGAAACGCCATTATTATATTTAGAATGTTTCCGTTTGTGGATGGATGGATTTAAGAAAAAAAAACATGGAAAAGTTCACAATAACATAACATTAATTTCTGTCTCATTATTAGACATACTACTTTTTACATTTTCTTATCCACATTACTGATTTGCAAAATTAAGCCTCAACATACCTCAAGAACCAACTCTCTTTATTGGCCTTAAAGATGTGTGACCATTTGAAGATGTGTGAACTTCAACTCCAGAATTCCCTAGGCAGCATTCTGGAGTGGAGGAGAAACAGCGTCATAGATTATCATCAAAGGTATTGAAGACATTTGGAAAAAGATTGATAGCAATTTTGTAGGCTGTCAAAACCTGCAACTTTTTTCTTTAAAAAAAAAATTGAGTCAGTATATCCTCCGATAAAGAATTACAAATTTACCTAACATTTGTTCTTATTTTACTCTGGATATTGTTTTGTTTTTAAGCTAGTCTGGTCTCTCTCTCTCTCCCTCTCCCTCCCTCCCTCTCTCTCTCTCTCTCTCTCTCTCTCTCTCCCTCTCTCTGTCTCTGTCGCTCTCCCTCCCTCCCTCCCTCCCCCTCTCTCTCTAATTTGTTTTTTTTATAGAACCCATCCCACTAATTAATCTTGAAACTTGATAAAGGTAACTGTTGGTTTATGTCTGCTTGCAATCTGCTATGACTACAAGGCAGTGTTTAAGCCATTGTAATCGACAGCTTCTCAGTTCAAGAGCATTTGGTTTACATTGTAATTGGTCTCTTTCCTACAGAGAATTGATACTGGTTGCAATCCAAAGGGGCTATTTATATAAAGAAATAGTCTGTACAATTGGGGCTTTCTTTGCAAATTTCCATTACATCAGCAGTAAGCAAGTCAAACGGCTTTTTTAGATTATGACCACTGTCTGGTTCTGTAGTCAGAAAAGACCATTGATTATAGTAATGTAGGAATTAATGTCAGATTATTTGTTTGAATGGATGTATGAAATGGCTTTACATTTGTGGTCCAGTGTTTTTTAACTGAAGTACTCTACATAAGATAATGTGTGGTCTCTCCTTTTCAGAATTCTTTAAATCTCCAGACCAGTTTCAGTCTGTCTAAACCAATCCAACTGGATTTCCTTAGATTAAAACTGTCTTTCTGTCGACAGAAGGAGCATCCAGGCTTCAGGAAAAAGGGAGGTGCAAAAGGAAATTTGTATTTGTTCTCTGTACCAACCAGATAATATTGTAATAATGAAGCTAAAATGAATAATTCCTCAGAAACAAATTATTCCTGGCTGATGCTTGGTAACTCAAGGACCCAGAATAACAAACTACAGGGAAGTTTCTACCAAAAAATAATAACTGAGGAGAGAAATCAGAACCCAAGTTATGATTTGATACTTAACCAGTATAACAAAACAGATCAAGGTGCATGTTATGATTTCAAATAATAAAAATGTAAGATGAACATTAAGGAGGACTCATTTGGTAAATCCATCACACAGTATGTATATTCTTCTAAAGGCCTTCCACTTAGAATATGTTTTGATGCTAAATAAAGCCAATTCTCTGAAACATATTAGAACTGTATAGGTTGAACCACATGTGATACACTAACTGCCTCCTCATAAAATCTCAATTCTATGGAAAATAGGGCAGTTTTCACACACATCCCACACAAACCTCTAAGCCAAGAATATTTTGTTGCTTTTGGCTCATGCTGTTCAGATCTCTATTTTCTCTTTACTAATGGGAAAATAACAGATTTATATACCTGAAAGGTGGAAAAGTAAAAGTAATGAGAGCAGGAAATAGCTCAGGACTAAATGGCACAAAATCCTCCATATACAAAGTATCAATAACCTTTTACCCTCCCAAATTAAAACCATTATCTTTGATTAAAAAAAAAAAGATGAACCAGCTTGACAGATACTCTGACTAAGTTACACGCTTGCCACAGCAAACTAGGGCCATGATAAAGGCAGAAACAGCCCTTGAATAGTAAAGGTAGGTTGCAGATTGGAATATTTGACCAAAAGTTAATGTCTTTAAGAAATTTTAGAACTTCCTTTTATCTGCCAAAGCTTCAATGAGCAAATAACACGCTAGAGTTGACAGTCCCCACATCTCAGAACTCATATTGCTTTGCATGTAAGAGAAGAGCACCATCTAGTGGCAGCGAACAGTTTTTAATGCTGAAAATAGGAAAACAAAAGGAACAAGTCAATATTTGTGCCAATTGTTTACTGTGATTGGGGAACGACAGGATTGAGGTATAGGCAATAAAACTGGAGTAGTGTCTTTAAAAGTTAAAAAAAGTTTGACTGTACATTGGGGAATGTAGTATCTTAAAAAAAATTCTTTTGCCCCTGTTGCACTGATTTTATATAAGCCTATTTTTGGACTGTGTAGACATCCAGCGAGATATGCTTGCTTTAGAATTTTCTGATTACATTTGCACTTTAAATTTTTTCCAGGGAAATACTTTTTTAATTCACTTTATGTGTATGTGTTTTTCTTTCTAGTTTTAGGCAGTTCACACTCACCTTCCTTCCTTTTCCTCTTCACCATAGCCCTGAGAACAGCTGAAGAGGAAAAAAAGATTTGCCAAACCCAGCTTCACAAATGGTTGCTGAGCTGAGCTGAGATTTCAATCTAGCTCTGCCCAACTTAAAGAAGAGCTTTTCTAACCTGTTTGTTTTCCAGCACAATAATAATAAACACAGCGTCAGCAATTCTTGCTGGCCTTTTCTGACTAGACATTTGGCCAATTTATCTTTCAAATACTTTCTGCACCCTCTGGAGGCATCAGGATCTGGTGAACAATGAATCGGTAAAGTTGTCATCACCCTCTGCCTCATTTTGCTGCTATTGCTTAATTTTTATTGCCAAGAAAATCAAATGTTTGTTAGGTCTTCTTTAATTTCTATCAAATCCTTGTATCATATAAAAGCTTTATAAGAGTCCGCAACTCTCAAAACATAGCAGGCAAAGCTTTTCTGAGAAAAGAAAATTAGCACAAGACTATCTGACTGTCAAAACTGAACACACTCTTGGTTCTCTTTCCTGCCTTGAACAGGCTAGCAAGCCACATCTATAACTTAGGCTTTATGATTCCACATCGTGTATCCACATCAGAAAAGGTTTGCCCACAGAAAGCAAAAAAAATATATGTCAGAAATGAAGGTGATCAGTATTCAGGAGCCAAAGATAGAGCTGGCTTTCCACTGGCCTTAAAAAGGGTTTTATTTTAAATGGAGCCATTTCTTCCACAGTTCCAGTTCAAACTGTCTGCTGCATCACATATTTCATGTTTCATGAAAGTTTGGTAACAACTGTGTACTGTAGAGACCTTACTTGGCATTACACAATAGTTAAAGAAAAGGAGTTCTTAGTTTTTTCAGCATGTCACAAAATGACAAAGATGGAATGTGAAGAAAATAGTGAGAAAAAACCTATGATTGTGATAGCTCATATATACTGTTATGAAAAATGTCTCTGTTAAAAGACTTACTATTCTTGTTAAAAGTCAGGGGGGGATGCAGAGGCCAATGGCAACATTTGCAGACATTTGAGCAAATCAAATAATTGTTTAGTGCTTTAAACTAAACTGGGAAAGAATTCTTGATGAGGGGTCTTTGGTGCTGTCTGAGTTTGGTTGTTTTCTTGCAGACATTTCATCAGTACTGATAATCAGCACTTATGTTATCAAGTTTGGGTAATGAAATGTTTGAAGAAAACAAGCACGGAAAGCATCAAGTGCCTCTCATTTCAACCCTGAGTTAAAAATAAGAATAATTCATGTTTGTATAACATGGAAGCCAAATGCATAATTTCACTGCTCCTTATGGGATGTTCATGAGCTTAAGGTATGGATATTACTCTTCCTCGTCCTGACTGCCTGATAGATGAACATCTTTCTGTGTTTTCTGATTGCAATCTACTGGTATTCCTATTGCTATGCTATCTAATTGGAATATTCCTATTGTGAGCTATTTGTTTTTTTCCTATTGCACAGAACTTATTAAAATGATTACTTACCCCAGAGTTGGTTTCCAGGTGTCTGTATAAGATGGGGATATTCAAGAGAATCCTTTTAAGAAATGGACACATAAGGTATGACATTTAAAGCAGGAATACCATGTTCCACTGGCCTTCCCCCAAAACCAGGTTTGCCCAGAAATCTGAGTAGAGTTGGGCTATGTCAGTAACAAAAGAAATCCTGCACTCACACAATGTCCAAAATTTATTTTTAAGTTGAAGATGATGAACATGCAAAATTAAAAATAATCTAGAATTTTACTCAATCTTATTTTCATATAAGATTAATAAATTAAACTGTTTTTATTCACTTTTACTTTTATTTAGACTGTTGATACTTATTTTAATTCTCAGCTAGCATTGTCCAAAGATATTTTCTGTATCATGTGGCCAATGTGGCCACCAAAGTTGCATGGAATGGTGTTACCTTTCCACCAAAGTGGTACCTATTAATCCACTTGTATTTGCATGCTTTTGAATGGCTAGGTGGGCTGGAGCTGGGTGAAGGAATGGGAGCTCACTCTATTGCATGACACTCTGGTCTTTGAATCCGTGCTGTCAGCTTTCCAGCTGACAAGCTCATTGTCTTTAACTGCTAAGCCATCATGCTCCTGAATAGATAGATTTTACTATTTGGCAAGGATTAAAACTCATTAAAAAACAAACAAATAGAGCTACAATCAGGAAATGGTACTCATGCATGTTTGAACTAGCCCTATAATGTCCAATTCTTGCAAACGTTATCCCTTTTTTAAATAAAAAGAAGAATCTGATCTGTCTCTCATTTATTGTAACATCTGTTTTGTTCTGTTTTATCTTCCTGGCATTCTGTTTTCCGATAAGATTATCAGTGAAGAAGTGCATTATTGTTATTTTGAATCCAGATTAATAAACTCAGAATAGAAGTTAACAGTCAAGAAAGAAATAATCAAGGAACAAATTACTGTATTAGAGGTATCTTCAATCCCACTTTATTATTCATGTAGATTGAATCAGTTTAGCAAAGTAGTTTGACACTCAAATGAGCAATGAAAGCAATGAAAGCAAAGAAGTCATTGTTTTAAATGACTAATAATAAAATACCTATTAAATATGAGTATGTGCATACGTTTCTTTTACTTCAAACAACATTTTCTAGAATAAAAAACCTTGAAATAAAGAGAAAGTTTTGTAGCATATTTCTGGAAAAAAACTTCTCTCCTTCATCCTATTTGAATAGGCTGCATACCATTGCTTTTGATGCATATACAAATCTGTAAATATGAGATTTTTATTCTGGCATTCTAACTTTAAAATGGAAAAAATAGCTAATATACACAAATATTGATTTGGAAAGCAACCTTGTCTCCAAAGAATTCTCCAGCCGCTGTATATTTTTTGGAATTCAAAATACCTATGCAAACAGTGCCAGGACTAAATTACTGGGCACAAACTTAATAATATGCAGATGTACTTTGGTTGGAAACCCGGAGGTGGGCCAAAATGTTGCCAAAATCAAAAGAGGTTTTTGTTTGTTCATTTTTCACTTGAATAGGGTAATGATAAATGATAAAGGTGATCCAAGCTTTCAGCTAACCTCAATCACATTGGTTCATAGCAACCTCATCTACAAACCATTCAAGGTTGACTTTGTGGATTTAAAGCCAATCCAGCCTCAGCAAAGCAAATGAAACTAAACCTGGGCTCAAATTAGTGTTGAATTGTTTTAAAACATACATGAAGGAGCTTTATAGAGACATAGGAAAATTAGAGATTAAAGTATATCTTGCATATTTTATAATGTCCTCTCTGTCCCAACGAAGATGAATGCTTCAGGATTGATTATTCTACCACATACAAGGAGGGCTTTATTTTTCCTATGTGAGGGCAGGGAAAAAAAAACCAAGACATGCCAGGGACATCTTTTAAATGGGAATGTTACAGTTTAGCTCTAAATGGATAGTTATTTTAAAAAATTAAGCAATCACATTTCCTTTCCTTGGATTCTTCTTTTTCCTACTGTAATTAATGCTATGCTTGCTGTAATATTAAGTGACTAGCTGATTTTAAAAAATACAAAATAACTATAATTATTTGAAAGGAAGATGATCCTGAGATTAAGTCCCTCTCCAAAAGGGAAGATCAAGCAGAAAAAGAAAACATATACTTCCCTTATTACATTTTCAGTATTTCTAAGATGACTCTGCAGTCTTAATTTTTTAAGATTTCTTTTCAGATAAATGTAGGATGTAATTTATTTATTTATTTAATTGGTTTGTATGCCACCCACTCTCAAGAGACTCAGGGCGGCTTACAGGTAAAAAAGGAAGGGGGGACATACAAAAAATAAAAAAAACAACATTAAAAATCCCACAACATTCATAACTTAGGATGGGGCTGGATAAATCAACAGCCCCAGGCCTGCCGGAACAGCCAGGTCTTGGTCGCTTTGCGGAAGGCTGGAAGGGTAGTAAGGGTCCGGATCTCAACGGAGAGATCGTTCCATAGGGCAATAATTGCTTGGCATGTTGATAACTGTTAAAGCTACGCAGATCTTCAATGGTGCATCTTGTTTTGATAAGGTTCAAGCATATTTAGGGGGGCAACACTTCATTTAATCATCATTAAAATAATCTAAGTTTATGTAGAGGTATAATCATCATTTTACTGTAGATTAAATCACTCCAGTGGTGGGTTTCAAATTTTTTTAGAACCTCTTCTGTAGGTGTGGCCTGCTTTGTGGGAGTGGCTTGCCAGCCATATGACCAGGTGGGAATGGCTTGCCAGCCATGTGACCGAGTGTGAGTGGCTTGGCAGTCATGTGACTGGGCGGGTGTGGCCAACTTGTAAAATGTGGTGAAACTTACTTAACAAAGCTCTTGCTTAGCAACCAAAATGTTGGCTCAAAAACTCTGGCATTTGAAGCACGCAAGTCTTAAAGCTGTTAAGTTACAAGACCCTTGCACTCCTAACTCTTTAGAAAAAAAAAACCCCAGGGGTGTTCAAACTTGACAGCTTTAAGACTTGTGGACTTCAACTCCCAGAATTCCTCCTCTCGCTCTTCATCTTGATGATGTGCAGAAGGGTGGGGGGAGGGAGCTGGAACCAGTGCTAAATGGCACTGTAGATTTGTGGAACCTCTTCTACAGAAGAGGTTAGAACTGGCAGGAACCCACCCCTGAATCACTCTTAAGAAAAAGAAGAGACACAGTTTAAAATATTAAATCAGGACTGCCTGTTTATATACATTTTCACCCCACCATCCGTTGTGAAATATATGAACTTCTGCAGTGGAAATAAATTTAATTTCTTCATGTCATAATCCCACCAAATTAATTTTGTAGAAAATCCCAGTATATTATACCCTTATAGTTATTCCCTAATACAGTGGTCCCCAATGTTTGCAGCTTGGCGGCCTGGCAGTGGGGAAGGAGAACTGGGCCACGTGAGCAGTGGGTCAGTGCGCACATGCATGCACAGCTTAACTTGTGTGAGCAGTGGACCAGCGCACATGTGCTGATCTGCCACTCACATGACCCACTGCAAATAGGCCACTGCACAGTAGTAGGCTGTGGCTTGATGATTCAGGATCCCTGCCCTAATAGATAGAAGCCAAGGACTTGGATCACAGGTCTTTATAACTGAAGTAATTGTAGTGAAACCTATTTATTTCACACCAATGAATCTATAATCAATAGTTCAGCTTTTATTGGAAAGGATGTGACTTGAATTTAAGAAATTTATATATAATTCAATGAAATGTTTTCATTAGATAACTTTGAGAAAAATGATTCCTAAGGAACAATGCAAAACTGTGTTATAACCAGGTAATCATTTAACAAATATATTATTTTATTATAGAACATTTCTGTTCATTGATTGCAGTGCCACCAAATCAAGGAGATACAGCAGTTTCATGTTGATTTGTGTTGAGATATTGCACAGATCACAAGGAGGGCTGAGAAGACATCTACAGACCCATCACACCCTGAATATAAACTATTTCAAGTCCTCTCCTTAGGACAGTGCTACAGGGCATTGCATGCCAAAGCAACTAGATACAGGGACAGGTTTTCCCTTGTGCCATCAATCTGAACACCTAATTGTCACAGTGCTGTCTAATGTCTATGTATATTTACTTCTGTAGTATGGTTGTAGTGTTATCACTTATCATTATCTTCTTTACTTCTTGCTCTTATTGGTATTATTATTATGATAATTATTATTATGTTGCTTTGCATAGACCTGAGACAAATTTCTTGTCTTGTCAATTAAGAATTCCATTCCGTTCCATTCCATTCCATAAGGAAGGAAGAACCAAGTCCAGAGTCAGACCACAAAGTAGGGGCTCTGGACTGGACCTTCACCCCCCCCCAACTAATACCAGCTGGAATCAGCTCCAGAGGAAGCAGAACAAACACACCACAATGCCATCTCCTGCAGCTGGTCCGAAAGAATAATATGATTGATGGCATTGATAATTGCTGAGAAGTCAAGAAGAACTACATTGGATGCCTACCCCTATTCTGCTCCTGCCAGAGGTCATACAAGCATGTGATCAATGCTGTCTCCATTCCCTACATCAGGCTGAATCCTGTCCAACTGATCATGTCCAAATATATAAATATGATGTTATTTCCATGACATATTAGTTTAAGAAAAAGAAAAGACTCTGGAAAATACATAAAATTAAATTATTCACATTTTTTGTATTTAATAAAAGCAAAAGAACAACAGCAAAACAATATTTGAAACAATAAAGAATCAAGATGTGAAAAATACTTCGATACCTCTGTTGGAAACACCAGATATATTACAGGTGAGCCATTGTAATTCTGCCGTATTTATGAAGTTGAGATATGTTATTTACTATCTACTTCAGATACCCCTGATCAAAAAAACCTTCATAGATATTTTCATTTTTAGAATTGCCTCCTGCTGACAGTTGCTATCCAGAAAAACACTGGGTTTTTTCTATGGTTCCATTTTGCATTGTAAAATACATTTCAATCATCTCCAAATCGCAGTGGAGAATTTATTTTGCTGGAGGTCATTAACGTTAGTATATTGCCTATGCTAGTATTGAAACATATTTCTGAACTTTACTGGGAAAGGAGATTTTGTTGTTATTGCTTTGTCTGACACATCATGACCCCATGGACAATGTTCCTCCATGCCTTCCTGTCCTCTATCATCCTCTGGAGTCCATTCAAGCTCACGCCTACTGCTTTGGTGACTCCATCCAGCCACCGCATTCTCTGTCGTCCCCTTCTTCTTTTGCCCTCAATCTTTCCCAGGATTAGGCTCCTCTCCAGTGAGCCCTTCCTTCTCATTAGATGGCCAAAGTATTTGAGTTTCATCTTCAGGATCCGGCCTTCTAAAAATATGACAAGGCAGTAATCCATGAAAGGGAAGGAGATTTTAGAGTTAGCAATAAATGAATTGACTGAAATTGAGAGATCATTCTCAAGGGTAATTCTTCAAGAAGAACATTGAGGAAAAAATGGAATTGAACAAATTGATGACTTTACACAAAAACTACCATTCTATTCAAGTCAATATAGATGTAGCGCTGCAAAGTCCCAAATTATCTTAGTTTATGTATAGCTGATGATTCATATGTCTGCAGGGCGTGTTTTGGAAACGCTAGTGTGACAGGGAGACTTACTTGTAAATGAAAAGAATCCAGGTTTTCATCTAAGAAACACTAACTGGCCCTCTTTTCACGTTGTTATACATTAGAGCTGATTCCGCTTAAATTCAGTGGAACTGTATATTTTTGTTTCTTTGTTTTCTAATTTCTTCATTGGTTCCATCTGATTTTTTTCTAATCTGATGCTGCAAATAGATCACATTACTTATTTCCAAATTAGTTCTTTGTTGGCTTTTATGACTGTCTTTCACTTGATTGAATTTATTGTATTAAGTTTCCTCCTTTTCTGTTCTCAGCTTTCCCTCACAGTAGTTTTCTCTCTTCACCATGGTTTCCAGCATCTCTAATCTGGTATTATTTGCAAATCTAATTGGTGTTTTGTTTGCTCTCTCCAAATAATTAATGAGGATGCTAGATTAATTTTGATTTCATATCCTTTCATGTTTTTTCCTAAAACCATTACACAATATTTGTAGATTATTACTCTATGAATACAATTTATTTGTTAAAAGTAAACTTTTTGTTTTGCCTCAGAATAATTAAAAGGTAAAGGTTCCCCTTGCACATATCTGCTAATCGTTCCCAATTCTAGGGGGCGGTACTCATCTCCGTTACAAAGCCAAAGAGCCAGCACTGTCTGAAGACATTTCCGTGGTCATGTGGCCGGCATCACTAAAAGCTGAAGGCACATGGAACCCTGTTACCTTCCCACCAAAGGTGGTCCCTATTTTTCTACTTGCATTTTTACATGCTTTCAAACTACTAGGTTGGCAGAATCTGGGACAAGTAATGAGAGCTCACTAGGGATTCGAACCGCTGAAGTGCCAACCTTTTTATTTTATTTTATGAGTAATATTTTTTATTTTTTTCATTTTCATTTTCATACACTCACATGTATACTGTGCATAGCCAACACCATACAGTATTAAACAATAATTGCAGCAATTCCTCTTGTCAACAATACCCCAGAAAATAGAAACCCAATATACTTCTTCCACTCTCCATACACCTCTTTCTTCCACCACCCTCCAACTTTCTATCTCCCTCCATCATCCCCCTCTACCCTACTTCCCCTCCCCCTCTACCACTCCTCTCTCCAGATCCACTCCCCCCTTCCTTCTCCCCTTCCCTCCCACCCTCTCTCCCATCCCTCTCTGCCCATCTTTCTTCTTTCCCACTCCTCCTCCCCTTGGTGTATTTCCACTATATGTCAATGTACTTGGCTTATCCTATTTTTAAAGAGAGATTAAAGAAAAACAGTATACATGTGAAGTCACATTACATTGAGATCTAACACATCGTGTCTAACCTAATATATATCCCTCCCTCCCCTAACCCTCCCCCCCGACTCCCCACCTCCCCCCCCCGATTTCCCAGAACCCGTACACAGTATAGATTTTTAACAAACACAGTCTAAAATCTATTGAGGAAAAAAAAAGAAATAAAAAAAAGTTAATAACATCTCTACATTGATCTTAGCTTCTTCTTGCTAAGCTAACTTTGAAAAATTTAAATCATTCCTGATCTTAAGCATAGGCTATCTGGAATTTCTTAGTCCCGTATTTGTTTTGTATATAATCAATCCATTTTTTCCAGTCTCATTTATATCTCTCATTTGAGTGATCTTTAAGATATGCCGATATTTTAGCCATCTCGGCTAAATTTGTTAACTTTCAATGTCCATTCTTGAGTTGTAGGCAGGTCTTCCTTCTTCCAGTATTGCGCCACCAACAGTCTTGCTGCCGTTATTAAGTGCAGAATCAAGTTAGTCTCTACCACTGTAAAGTCAGTACTTATACCTAGTAAAAATAATTGAGGAGTAAATTTTATCCTTCTTTTAAAGATATTTTGCATAATCCACCATATTTTTATCCAAAATGCCTTAACCTTTCGGCAAGTCCACCATATATGAAAATATGTAGCATCGAGAGAACCACATCTCCAACATTTAGGTTGTAAATTCAGATACATAGAAGCTAGCTTTTTAGGATCTAAATGCCATCTATAGAACATCTTATAAAAATTTCTCTCAAGTTTTGAGCTTGTGTAAATTTCACGTTTCTTACCCAAATTCTTTCCCATGTATCCAACATTATGGGTTCTTCAATATTTTGAGCCCATTTTATCATACAATCTTTAACTAGTTCTGTTTACGAATCCATCTGTATTAATACATTATATATCCTCTTTATATGCATTAAACTTTGGTCTCTTATTTGTTTAAATAGATTATCCTCCACTTGGATAAAACCAATTTTTTTATCTGTTTTCCACCTGGCCTGTAATTGCCCATATTTGAACTACCTTCTCCTCTTTCAATACCTCTAAGGGTTTTAGTTGTAGTGCCCCCCTTTCCAAGATGAGGAGCTGTCTATAAGTAGTTCTATCCTGCTTTTGTGCTATATTCATATTTTCAATTGCATGTCTAGGAATTGCCCACATGGGTATCTTGTTGTTTAGTTTGTGTTGATATTTTTTCCAGACTCTCAGTAAAGCATTTCTTAAAATATGACTTTTAAAATTCTTGTCCAGTTTTTTGTTGAATAACAGGTAGGCGTGCCAACCATATACCAGATCGTGTCCCTCAATATTCAATATCCTATCATTGGTTAAATGAATCCAATCACTAATTAAAGATAGCACCACTGCATCATAATATAGTTTTAGGTTGGGTAGTTTCAAGCCTCCTCTCTCGCGTGCATCTTGCATTATTTTCAGCTTTACCCTGGGCTTCTTTCCTGCCCATACAAATTTATTGATACCCTTCTGCCATTCTAAAAGATTCGCATCTTTTTTGAGTGTCGGTAACATTTGGAAAAGAACTGCCAACCTTTCTGATCGACAAGCTCAGTGTCTTAGCCACTGAGCCACTACGTCCCTTTTCAGAATTAATTACATGTAATCTAATATTCAAGAAGAAAAGATTCCTCAATATAAAATATAGACTAAAGTAATTTATTGTTAATTAATGAAATAACAGTGTTATTGACTTGAAGGTAATCTTTGAAAGTTCACAGTGGTTTCTGCTGAAGAAAGCAAAACAATGTTTTAAAGACATTATCAATTGTGTAAGTAATATTTACTTACGTTGGGTTATTGGATCAAGGAAATACTGAGTTTCCCCCAAAATAAGACAGGGTCTTATTTTCTTTTTACCCTCAAAATATGGGTGAAAAGCGAGACATGCCTCTTATCTTTCCAGCTCCATCCCATTCCTCGCCATTGTGTCCAAGGAAGTCGCTGGTAAAAAAAAACAACCCCTTCTCGTGAATTCAATCAAATTTCTTGAACTTGTAAAAGAGGGTTGTTGTTTTTTACCAGGGGCTTCCTGGACATAATAGCAAGGAACGCGATGGAGCTGGAAAGGTAAGAGGCGTGCCTCGCAGCCCAACACCTCCCACCCCACTCCCAATGGTAAAAGCAGCCTGCCTGGTTCCCTTCCCCGCTGTCCCTTTAGCGAGGGGTGGTAGGTTGGGGGGGGGGTGAGGAGCAAGACATGAGTTCAACTTGTGAGGTTTGTTTTACAAGGTGCTTCCCCAGATGAAACAACAAGGAACGCAGCGGAGCTGTCAGTCTCTGGTAGCACTAGGATGTGCACCTCGCATTCACCCCCAACCTGCCACCCTCCTCTACATTGGTAAAAGTTGCTAGAAATGAGTCTTCGTGAGACTCCAAACAAATGAGAGAATGGGGGGAGGGAAACGAAGGCAGAGGAAAGAGAGAGAAATTATGGGCCGGCTGCCGACAGAGTGTACAACCATAGAGTGTATACCCAGAGCGGCCACTGCTGGAAGATTCAGCAGCCGACTTCCGCAGAAAAAGCCATGCTGGGATGTGACGGTGGGGGCGGGTAGTGGCAGCGGAGGTGCCCTGGCTCAGCTCTCCCTGTAGAGCCAGGGCATCATGAGGCTGGGAGGCACATGATCGGGGAGTGGAACAGCCACGCGGCAAACCCCCTCTCCAACTGGGCACAATGCCACTCACCAACCTAGTGGTATCCTGTATGCGCCAAACAATGCGAGTGATTTTGCCCCCTGGTTCCTATGGCTTGGCACCGGAGGGGGCTGTCCAGGTGGCTTATTTTCAGGGGGGCTTATATTTTTGCCCACCTGAAAAATGTGGCATGGCCTTAGTTTCAGGACATGTCGTATTTTCGGGGAAACACGGTAAGAGACCAGATCAAAAATGCATATCTATTATTTCATCTATTATTAACATATAACTAACTGGAAGTATAGCATTTCTTGAAAATATTGTACCCCATGACAAATGAAGGGGTCATCTGATAGCTCTTTATATTTTGAAGCAACCATACATGTCTAATTCAAATTTTTGCATATGATGAATGAAGTTAAATATTACATTTTTTGCAAATGTTGCTATGCATCTTAATATAATATTACACCTACCAGTATATTACATGATTAAACATATATAATAACAATATTATCTCTATAATCTTTTGGACACTGCTCAGATTCATTTCATGGAAGTGGCATGGAAAACATTTGTAATAAATATTTTTGTGGATCTTGTTAACTCTGGAAGTTTTCTCTTATTAGGAAGCTCTTCTGAATTCATGTGCATATGTCTGCTTCTTTTGACGTAGCCTATTTCTTTAATATAAGTGAAAGGGTTTTAGGGAACAGTTTATTTATTCTGCTTAGTGAACAATAAGGATCTTCTTCTGCAGGGAAAAGATGAATCCAGAATTTAATATTCCCAGTATCAAATCAATCAAGTCATTAACCTTGACTTGATTAAACTCTGGACTAATCACAGCTTTCAAACTCTCTTGTTATCAACATGTCACTAATGCATAGTTTCTAATTACAGACTGTACATAATAAATGTAATACAGCAGGAATGGTGCATTGTAGTGTCTTGCTGTTCTATTTCAAATATATTTTCACATAGGGAGAAAATAATTGGATGAAACTGGATAAAAATATCAATTTGTATTATGTTGCATTATGTTTGAATTTTATTTTTTGATAAGCATTGAAATGAAGACACAAGTGAATTATTTGTAATTAACAGATTATAAATTTCAGTCTACCTTCTTTATCCCAGACTATGATGTAATAGCTCCCAGTTCTGTGAGCAAATAGCATGATTTAAAAATATATAAAATTATTCCACTAGATGGTGCTAGATCTCTGAAAGTGATGTGTACACACACAAACACACACATAGATACACAAACAAAGAAATAAAAACAAAAAACACAAAGAGAGAGAGAGAGAGGGAGGGGGGGAGGGAGAGGGAGAGGGAGGGAGGGAGGGAGGGAGGGAGGGAGGGAGGGAGGGAGGGAGAGAGAGAGAGAGAGAGAGAGATTTCTTCTTGGTAGTCAGCAAATGTCTACTGGGAAAATAAAACTTTCCCATAATATTTGTTTAAATTATAATGAAAGCAAGAGTTATTTAAAGCTGGAATGCATTTTTATTCACTGAGTTTTAATTTAATTTCATGTAATTATTTCTGCAAGTGTGAATATAGCTTGGTTACATTTATATATTATGCATACACGATATTGATTTTTTAATGTTTAAATTTTCAGCAAATAAGCCCTCTGTAACTTTATTTGTATTAGCATATTGTGATATACATACATATAAAACACTATATTTAGTGTACACACGCGCACGCGCACACACACACACATATATGTATATATATATATGTATATATGTATATGTATGTGTGTGTATAAATACATACATACATACATACATACATACATTCATTCATTCATTCATTCATTCATTCATTCATTGTGAAGAGTATGGCACTTCAGCTCTTAACTGTCTTCTTTTGACTAACTATCCCCAGTCCAAGATTGAATTGCAACACCAATTCACCTTGTAAGTTTAAGTAACTTTGATTTAGAAATCAGATTAATAACAGAATATGTGGATGTGGTTTCAGCTTTGAGAAAGTACATGTGACTGTGGAGCCTCAGATTATGCACCTTTGATGTATGTGAGTATTCTCCTGGATTCAGAGAAGAATTTTTCCCAGACTTATCTGGATCTTAGAACTGAATCCAAGATGCCCCATCCCATCATACCACATGAAGTTCATAAAAACATTGGGAGTGGTCCCAGAAGCCTCTTGAAATAGTTACTGAAGTTTATTTTCCACCTTCTCTTCACGTACTTTCACAAGTACTAATAGATGGTTTTGTTATGTTGTATTTAATTTTAGGGTTTTTTTTTGAAGGTTGGGTGGGTTCCTCTTATTTCTGATTATACATCCTACAAGTGTTTAAGTAAAGCAAAAAAATGTGAATAAATTAAACAACACTTATATATCACCAATCTTCTCCAAATTCAATGACTGCTCTATAGATGTCAACAGGCCAACACCAAAGGGGCAAAAAAAGAATGTGCCTCTAACCACACAGTGAAGTTTCATGGAACATAAAGTAATGTTCTCCCTCAGGGCTGCATATGGAAGGTGGCCAGCAAAGATATCTGAAAGCCTCACTCAACACGATGGATCCAAGGAAACATTTTGTGAATATAGTTTAAGGAGTGTCAGGAAATTACAAAGCCTGGAAACATCACATTTTATTTTGGTTGGAATGCTGTAGATATTGCTTTATATCCAGCTTCCCTAGCCGATATATTTACCTTATAGGCATGATCTTTAAAATACCTAGTGCATTGGTGGAAAACTATGGTTCTTTTGCGAATTGTGAACTCCCAGAATTCCTGAGAAAGATCGTAAAAGGGCCATAGTTTCCTACCTCTGATCTAGTGGTATATTAAAAATTAACACACTGATCATGGTTTACAGTGTGCCAGGAATATGAAAGTGTACCTGAAGAAAAAGCCTGCAAAAGTTAATGAGAGGACATTAAATCTTGGTAACCATGGCAGAGATGGGTTGCTGCCAGTTTGGCCCAGATCGGCCAAAACAGTAGTAGCGGCAGTGGGAGGCTCCGCCCATTCACCCAGATGCTCCTGTGCATGCGCAGAAGTGTCGCATGCACATACCTGAACCAGTAGTAAAAGAATTGGCAACCCACCTCTGGACCATGCAATATTTTAGTCATTTTAAACAAATATTTAATTGAGAAAGACTACAAATTAGATAACTTAATGTGGAGAACAGTAGGTAGTTTTATAGCCGTTTCAGTTGCTAAAGTCTAAATAATGAAATACAAATATCCAATATTGGGCTTGTTTCTTTGAATCCTTTTTACTGAATGTGGAGCTCAGCAGAGAATTGAGATATTTTATCCATTTAGTCTTTTGCATTTGGGTGGTATGGGCTGAGCTATGAAAATGGGAATATGGCATTGCCAGTGCTCCAGAAACATTACTGATATTTAAATATATATATTGATATGAATACTATTGATGCATTTCAATATATAAATATAGAAACATATTGATTTTCAAGATAAAAGATATATCACCTATAAGGGATTCATTACATGGTTTCCTCAAATGCAAATTTCCATTGCAAATGATGTCAGAATTGTTATCCCTTGGAAGCCAACCTCCTCATTGTGTACATATATAGTGTTATCTCTGCTATCAAAACATGGGTTCCTTTTATAAAAATAATTTTGTTCTCCAGAACCCAGAAAAAACAATTTCCTATGCTGTAATCATTGACTGCATATTCTATTCGGGATGGAGGGCTGGATGGTTCATGTTAGAACTCAGAAGTAACATGATTATCTCATTGCTTAATCACAAATCTCTGATCTATGCTGTTTTTGTTATTATGGCTAAAATGGATTTTCAGTCCTGTTTCAATGCATATAAGGATTGCAGTAGTTCTTGAGATGCCTTGCCTTGTCTCTCCTCTCCTTTCCCTCCTCCCCCTCCTCTCCCCTCCCCTCTTTCTGTACATGGTTTATACAGAAAAGCAAATTATCACAATACAATTATCATACATTGTATCACACATTATCACAATGTAATTATCATACACTGCCCTGGATTTGCGTATAGATAACAATTACTGTTAGAAAGGAAATATAATGCAATCTTTTCTCACAGGAAATGTCAATTATGTCAATTATGACTGAAGATACTATATCTTCTTTTTGAAACTGTTCTAATGGACAGTTTATGTACTGCATTATCTAGGTGAGAGAGCAGAAGATACATCACATTATTGACTTCACAAATTTCAGGGATGGTTAGTATTATGAGTTGAAAATCTTTGATCTCAATGCAGATCTAAATGTGTCTTATAAAAATGGAAGCAGAGAAAGCAAAAGAAGGATTTTTCTTCCTCATGGCTCACACAATTTTCATAAAATTTGGGTAGACATTTTATCTACATTTCCAAACTACAATGTGCCTGCTTGTTTATTTTTATTTAATGTAATATTGGTATGTTTTACATTTACATTTGAAGAATTCAAAGCAGGGTGATGCCATGTCCTAATCAGGTTCTAATTATTATGAGAAAGGGAGAATTTGGCAAAAGCCATTTCTTTATGATTCATTTGTTTTCCTGTACTTATACATTTTAGTTCCACATTTTCACAGTTAAAACAATTCCAAATCTACTAAAAAGATCTAAGAATACTTACCACTTCTTGAATAGTTACATCCCTTCATTTTCTTTCTAGATTTTTCTAAATTTAGACCTAAGGTTGCTTTGAGAAAATATTACAATGAAATAGTATTTATTTCATATAGGTTTGCCTGAAGAATCCCAATATGAGTTAAGGTCAATGCTTGATTCACAAGTAAATCAACATTTTACAAAAAGAAGAACATAAGATGAAGGAAGTATCATATGAGAAAAAAAATAACAGTATTATTTTCTGAGATAATTATCTTTAATTGAGACACATGTTTTGAAAAAAGAAAAAAGTTAATTAATTCAGATTTGTTTCATCTGTCTGTTAACACATCCCACTGGAACAGATGGCCAAATTTAAATTGCAGTACTTCCTTGTCAAAATTCAGCTTGACACTAAATATTTATCTGGTATCTACATTTTACATTTATGTAAAATCTCCTTCAGCCTTAATGGACATTTTTTAAATTAAATTTGAATAAATTAATGCTATTTACTTTATGGAACAGAAGGACCTAATTAGATTAAAATAATACATTATAATCTGTACTAAATTCTGAAGATTTTGGAGAGTGTAAAGTTTTACCTTGTTAAATGCATGGTACTTAAGAATAATTAATTGATTGCATATTTATTAATAAATTAAAAATGTATAATGGTTTGTTAAATATGATGTTCATAGCCAGAACAGAAGAAGATATGAAGTTGTATCTAATTTAAGCCTTTGGTCCATTAAACCAAAATCTGATAATATTGATTGTTGATAGCTCTCTGGGATTTCAGATATGACTAACAGGAGGTAATATTGACTGAATCTGGAACATGTTTCAAACAAACCTCTGCTATCCCTGGCAGCAGACTAGCCATCATACTTTTGACCAAAATCCTCCTCTTTGACTTCCCTCTGCATATCAAAGTATAGAAATGACTGATTCTCAGAAGGGTCATTTTAAATGATGCAAAGATTGCAATAAGGAGTTAGAAAGGAAAATGTTTGTATACAAGCTTCTGTAGGGCTCCACTTCTCTTGATCAAAATCAATTTGAATTTAATAATGAGAGAAAACCTTAAGGTGGTGTTACAGCTTGCTGCTATCCATGAGTTACTAGAATTTATTTCTACACAGTGGCTACATAGTTCAAATACTGCAGCATGATTCTGTAAAATGGACTTTCTCTTACTTTCTGAAACAGTAGCCTCACTCCTAATTAATGGAGCCAATTGGGTATTCTCCAACACACTATATAACTAATCAAAACCTCTGGTTTTTATTTTTAAAATAACCACTTTCCTTTGTTCCAGTTAAATGTAATATATATAGAGGTGGAATCAATGGATCAGTGCACTGCACTTTCAACTGTTCTAATCTGCCCTGAAAAATAATTTACAAATTTCAGTAATATATTCAGTAACATAAACAGATGCCAGCACCTAGCCAAACATATCTGGGCTCAGATATTAAGCAGATTTGGGCCAGATTAATACTTTGTTGAAAATCCTCAGGAACTAGGAGATATATAGATTAGATTGGGAGATAGAGAAAAACAATCCAGGAGAAGATAATGGCAAATCATTTCCACACAGCTGCTTGGAAAAAACATTGATGCCCTACAAAGTCACCAAAAGTCAAACTTCAGTTTAAGTTAATTTTGCTCATGGGCTGAATAAATAAGTAAGAAAAGTACAGAGCGTGTCTTTCAGGGGTGGGTTTCAAAAATTGTTCGAACCTACTCTGTGGGCGTGGCCTCCTTTGTGGGAGTGGCTTGCTGCCCATGTGACCGGATGGGAGTGGCTTGCCACCCATGTGACCGGGTGGGAGTGGCCTGCCACCCATGTGACCTGGTGGGAGTGGCCAAGACGATGTTATTACTAGATATTACTAATTACTAGATATTATTAATATTACTAGATCATTATTAATGCATAGATAACTGTGGGACATTACACACCCACCCACACCCACAAACTATGACAGTGCTAGGAAAACACCCAAAAAATAAAAATCCCCCCCCCCCAAAAAAAGACTGCCAATGAAACCAGGTTTTTTTCCCTAAGCCTAAGAACAGGAAAGACAAAGTCACTGGAATAAAAACCATCAAGGTAATGTGGAAAATTATAAAGGACAGGCACTCACAGAACCATCAACCACCTCAGAATTACCTAAACGAGGGTGAAAGACACTGCCTTGCAACAAACCTGGCCTGCCCATAGAAAAGCAGCCACTTTGAGACACATAAACCTGGTCTAAACACTTAAAAGCAACATATTGCATCACAAATAAAACATTTGCAAAAAGGAATAACATTTCTTGTAATAAACATTCTATAAACAATAAATAAATAAAAATTCCCTAAACTAATTAAAAACCACCACGTTCAGAGAACACCAAAGGACCCCACAGTCCTCTCCCTCCTTATCTTTTTCTTTTTTGTCCTAACTTTCTCCTCCTCCCCCCCCAACCCCACTCCCTTCTAGCACTGATGATGTTACCAAAGAGGAGCTCTCACAGGGCAAAGAGCTTCCCGCTACAGGCACAATCTATCTGCAGCAATAAATGACTGCAAGCAGCAGCTTCAGTCACCTGCTCGCATCTGACAGTTGCGTTTGGGAGCGGAGGTGGTGGCAGCAGAAGTGAGCACAGATGGGATGTCCCCGCTTGCTGAGTAGAACGAGGCGGCGGGGATGCGTTGTTTCAGGGTGCCCCAAGCGCCGGCTCCTCTGAATGTAGCCCATTCCCCCTCCCAAGAAGACCCTTTTCTTTTTAAAAACTCCTCTGCAGACGATCTTGAAAACCTGCGAGGGATTTCCCCCCCCCCATTCCTGATTGCCTGTAGCCTTGGAAGCTTCCGAAACTTAACAGTAAAAGCAATTAAGAACTTCTCTCGCGCGTGAGATTTTCTTTATTATGCAAACGCTTGCTTTAAGGCTGCAGGCACCCAGGGAGGGGGGCAGGGGGAATCTGCCTATCTGTCCCCTTCCAAAGCAACCTTGCAGGATTTCAAGATCATCCAGAGAGGCGTTTTTTAAAAAGAAAATCCTGAAAAGCCACAAGATTTGGAGAGATGGGAAGCTGGTCTTTTGGGGGGGGGGGAATACCAGAACCAGGAGCGCAGCCCATTCCCCCTCCCAAGAAGACCCTTTTCTTTTTAAAAATGCCTCTGCAGACGATCTTGAAAACCTGCGAGGGATTCCCCCCCCCATTCCTGATTGCCTGTAGCCTTGGAAGCTTCCGAAACTTAACAGTAAAAGCAATTAAGAACTTCTCTCGCGCGTGAGATTTTCTTTATTGTGCAAACGCTTGCTTTAAGGCTGCAGGCACCCAGGGAGGGGGGCAGGGGGAATCTGCCTATCTGTCCCCTTCCAAAGCAACCTTGCAGGATTTCAAGATCATCCAGAGAGGCGTTTTTTAAAAAGAAAAACTCCGCAGGCACCCAGCGACAGGAGCTAGGAGCTAGGAACCCGGAAGTTAATTACTTCCGGGTTCACTGACGAACAGGTTCGCAAGAACCGGTGCGAACCGGGAGGAACCCACCCCTGGTGTCTTTCCAACCTCTTAATAGTCTGGATTATGCAGCCAGAGTAGAGAAAGTTTAGCAATGAAACAATCAGATGTAGTCTGATTCTCGACTCCATAGAAATCACAGGAGAATATTTTACTGATTTTTTGTTTGTTCGTTTGTTTCTGAAATCCCTGGGCAGTTCTGACCTACTTTTGAAGCTATATGTAAAGATAAAAGCCTACTCACCTCCAAGAAATGTGACAGTACAAATACTCAAAGCACACCATCTAAGACATACACTTTCAGGATCTAGTGCAACGTAGTGGTTAAGAACTTAGGCCAGGAAAAAAAGGAATGACTTAATTTTATATACTTACTGGTTTATTACTGGGCAGTTATTCTACCTTTGGTTACTGACTAGAATAAGGAAATTCAGAATTTAGCTCTTTAGTTTAGAAATAGATTTAAATATATTTTGGAGATAAAACTTGGCTTTGAGATCAACTCAGTTCTAACAAAATCAGTTCAAAAACTTACAGAATTTAAAAAAAATAAGTTTAAAACACCTTATGCTTCTTAGCAGTTTATTCAGTTTAAACACTTCTTATTCAGTCTGTTTGGTGCTGCTGTTTCTGAAGTTCCGCAGCTGTTGAATTTTCAGAAGAATTAACTGTGACCTCTAAATCTGTATCTAAAAAAGCTGATAAAACGAATATTTGTTATTTATGCAACCTTTGGAAAAGAACTCAGATGTCTCCTTGGTAAATCAATTTGGAGTCTCTTTAAACAGTGTGAAATTTGTTTTATATGATCTTAAGATTAAGGTAATGCAAAAACAAAAAATGCTTTGTGTGTATTGGAAATGTCAGAGAACAATTATCTTGCTATGGGAACTGCAACTAGGAGTTAGAACATATCTCATAGTGCTGCATATTATTATGATTGATTGATGTTTATAAAAGTGCATATATTCTTGGCTGTATTCCCAATACTGTATTTGAAACCTATGAAGACATCAAGGACTGGCTTTGGTTTTTTGGGGGGTGATGTTCGCTAAAAAAATATTCATACAAGGTTGGAAGGAGAAATCTTCAGCTATGTGTACCATTGGTTTCAAGCAATGCAATATTCTTTTTTTCCAAGTTGTTACATTTATGACAGTTTTTGACTCCTTCATTTTCATTTTGTCTCTTTTATTTTCACAGCTATTAGACATACGATATCATTAATAGTGAGGTATGCTGGTATTATGTTAATTCAATTAGAAGAAGAAAATTAATTATACAATATATTTGGTTATATTAACAATATGTATACATTCTTTATTCTAAAACAGGCATTTATACCTTTCTAATCAAGAAAAACAAACTATTTTTTTTATTAGTGCTAAAGAATTTAAAGAAAAATACTAGATCAGATTTTTAAATTTTGTTTTCTATTTATGTGAATATACTTTCAAAATGGAGGTGTGATGACTCAGTGATTAAAGATGCTGAGTTTGTCAGCTGGAAAGCTAACAACCTATTCTGAGACCTGAGCACTGTGCAATGGGATGAGCTCCCATTCCTTGTCTCAGCTCCTGCCCACCTAGCAGTTTGAAAGCATGCAAATGCAAGTAGATTAATAGGAACCACTTCAGTAGGAAGTTAACAATGTTCCTTATACCTTTGACGTATAGCCATGCTGGCCATATGACCATGGAAAATGTCCTTGGACAATGCTCCCTGGCTCCCTGGGCTAAGAAATGTATCATGCTTATTAATTTAAGTTTAGAATTGCACTGTTTTATATAATAGTTGGCATTTAGCATGGAGAATTACTTTTTGAAACAAAACGGGGAAACCATTATTAGTATCTGTAATGTACCGTATTTTCACGACCATAAGCCGCACTAAAAATCCTAAATTTTGATCCAAAATCGGCAGTGCGGCTTATAACCCGGTGCGCTTTATATGTGGAAAAAGATCTCCCAGCTGCTTTGCTCCTCGCGACTGCAATAGATGTCCAGAGGCGGCTTTTGGGGCTGGTGGGGATTGGATTTCCGGCTCGGTGGCCCCTGTCGCTTCTGGACGTCTGTTACGGTTGTGGGGAGCCGAGGAGAGTGTGGGGGGGAGCGCGCGGCGGTTCTTGGCGCTCCGGGAGGCGGGAGAGGCGCGCGGTTTGGTTTCTCCTCCCTGGGCGTCGCGGCGGCGGCCCCGGGCGCGCCGATCCCCGTGTTTTTCGCATCGGGGCATGCTCTTGCAGCACGCCCCGATGCGAAAAACACAGAGATCGGGCGACGTCCAGGGAGGAGAAATCAAACCGCGCGCCTCTCCCGCCTCCCGGAGCGCCAAGAACCGTCGCGCGCTCCCCTCCACACTCTCCTCGGCTCCCCACAACGTCCAGAAGCGACAGGGGCCACCGAGCCGGAAATCCAATCCCCACCAGCCCCAAAAGCCGCTTCTGGACATCTGTGGCTCCCGGCGCTCCAGGAAGCACCGAAAGCAGCTGGGAGAGGCGCGCGGCTTGGTTTCTCCTCCCTGGACGCCGCAGCAGCAGCCCCAAACTCACCGATCCCAGTGCCTTTCGCATCGGGGCGCGCTGCAAGAGCATGCCCCGATGCGAAAAACACAGAGATCGGTGAGCCCGGGGCCGCCGCTGCGACGTCCAGGGAGGAGAAACCAAGCCGCGCGCCCCTCCCAGCCGCCCTCGGCGCCCCCCAGAGCGCCAAGAACCCTCGTGCCGCTCCTCGCGATGTCCAGAAGCGTCGGGAAATGTGCGGCTTATAACCCGGTGCGCTTTATATGTGGAAAAAGTTAAAAAAATTAACGTTAATTGATACTGCGGCTTTTAATCCGGTGCGGCTTTTGGTCGTGAAAATACGGTATCTTACATCATCTTGAAAACAATAAAAAGTAGCAAAAGGCACTAGAATATGCTAGAAGAGGTACATAATTCATGCTGGTTCCATAATTTGGTTATAGATTTTCAAAACATATTAAATCCTTTATTTAAAAGAGCAAATATCCTCACCACAAGTATCACTTAAATACCTATATTACTGAGACATTGGAACATAAAGCCTGCTTTCTTGCATCGAACATAGACTTCAAAGTTAATATAATTGGTGACCAAATCACAATCTGGCCCAATGTTTGTATAATAACAACAGCAGCAACAACAACAATAACAATAATGGTTCATTGCACAATCAGTCAGATGTTCAGACTGGATTTGGTATTTTTGTCTACCTATCAAGTCCTTTCCAAGGACCCAGGTTAGGGCAGGTCTGGATGTTTGATGGTACAATATTGTTGCAGGATGTAAACTGTTCCAAGTAAAGCCGCCTTTTGCGAATTTGTCAATGCCGATGATGTTCAAGTGGCGCCCAGTTGTTTTGGGATTGCACTCAAGGTGCTTATTACTATTGGTATTACCTTTGCTTGCTTTTGCTACAGTCATTCTATTTCTACTTGTAGGTCTTTGTATTTTGTTATCTTCTCCAGTTCTTCCTCTTCTATTCTCCTGTCTCCAGGTACTGTCACATCTACTATCAAGACTTTTTTGTCTTTCTTATTGACATTTGTTAAGACTGGGGTTTTATGTGATAGATGCTTGATGATGATGATGATTAAATTTGCTTGACATCCATCTCACTGTGATTTTACTACCTTCAGTTTTTTCATATTTAACTGAGTATCTAAACTTCCCACTTTTCTCTCATGTTTTTTAAGTATAATTTATCTTACCTTAACAAGAGAAAAATAATCTCATCTGCTTTTAATATTGCTGACTGTTATTGCTGATAAATAAGATATCTGGGCTAGATATTGGGTCAATGTAATTTTGATGTTATGATTGCTTGTTTCATTCAGTCATTATGTTACATAATTTCACTGGACTTCTTTTTAACTAATTTTCTCATCCTATTCTATATGCTGGGGGAATATATCTGGATAAGAAAACTTCTTTTCAAAATCATGCAGATGACATCATCAAAGGAATTCTCTCTTTTTCATTAATTTCTAATGGTTATTCTTAATTTGTCTTTAGGTGATTGAGAAATGAATACATAAAAGAAAGAGGTTATCTTTTCTAGATGGCTGTTTCCCAATCTTATTGGGGTTTAACCTGCTCTAAAGAGTTTTATTCTTTGCAAAAGAATGAAAAATAATCATAGTCCAGCAATATTTTTTCTATCTTAACATCCAATGTATCAGTTAATACCAGAGGACACACTATTTCCAGCTTCTCTGAAGAAAAAAACCAGAAGAGCTCTATCATGAAGAAGAAAAAAAGGCTGTCTTGGGATGTATCCATGAAAGTCAAGAATTATGACTCTGATTAAATTTTACAGAGATATTCCATCTGGCATCAACCAATTGGATCTGAAGAAGTGATTTATTTTTGTTAAACAAATTTATTTTTGTTAAGGAAGTTCCATTGATACAGTTTAGCCTTTGATGCAGTTTGTTTACTACCATCTTTCAAAACAGATGCACTTATCTTGCAATTTTGACCCTCTGAGGAAAGAATATCTAATTAGTTTTGCTCTAGATAAAAACATAATCGCATTTAAAGATTAATACACCTTTAGTATTTCTGGAAAAGCTATCTCATTCACACAAATACAACCATGGACAAAGCAGTGGATTAATGTTAGTGGTTTGTTCTGTTAGATATATGCTTCCTGACAAAATCTGAGCAACATCTTTGAAAAGTACCATGAAGATCTGTATTTTGAATAGCTTAATATTTGGTTTTGTCTTAAACAAAAAGAAATTCAGAATACACAAACTAATGCAGGTAGAAGATAAGACAGCAGTGTCTACTTGTGACCTAGATGGAAGAAAGCTTTTGACTTCCAAACAGAATTCAAGGTACTGGTAAAATATTTAAAAGAAAAATGATTATGTGCAAAGTCTCTTTAATGTACTGTATATATTATTTTTATCCTAAATTTAATTGGACTTTAGAGATAAACAGGTCTCTTCCATGTATTTTTAAATGCAACCCAGTAAGTTGAAAGAGAGTTGAAGAAGTCAAAGAAGAATGAAAAAAACCTGTTAAATTAAAATAAAATAGTGGGCATGTTAGAAAGAGAGAAAGATTAAGTTTGGGGCTAAACAAAGAGTTAAGTCATAGACATATGAAAGACCTCAAGTCAGGATGTGGTACTCAAGAGGGAGAGAGAGAGAGAAAAGAAAGGAAGGATACTTTTAAAATGGACAGGCAGGGAACCTCTTTCCATCTGCTAGCAAAAAGATTATTTGTGACAAAGCAAAAGATAAAGGTAAAAGTCATGACACTTTCCTTGGGAGCAACTTGCCTAGCTGAGATTATACCACTTGAATCTTTGGGCTTGGGAAAGATCCAAGAGTTTCAAGTTCCTTCCTGGATAAAAGGAGATTATCAAGTTTGAGCCATGATGGCACAGTGGTTAGAATGCAGTACTGCAGGTTACTTCTGCTAACTCCTGGCTGACTGCAATTTGGCAGTTCAAATCTCACTAGGCTCAGGGTTGACTAAGCCTTCTGATTCTTATGGATTCTTATGACTGAGAACACCTTATAAAGGTAATTTTTATTGTTCTATGTGCCTCTTACATACTCCTACCTAGGTCAGTAATGTATACTGTGCTCTATTTTTACTTGGCTATTAAATGTAAAAATCGATGTATCCAGCCTTATTAACCTTAATTGCTTCACCATTATCTCCCTGTAATGTCACAAAACATTAAGTGTATATTCCCATGGTTGTAACCTTTGTAACATAAATAAATGGACTTTGATTTACAAGAGAGAGAGAAAAAAAGAAATTAGTGATTCCTCAAGCCTCCTTTATTTAGTTAAGAAATCTTTCTTTATAAAAAAAGATTGAACCATGATTTTTCTCCTAATGCCACGACTCATTATACATGCAACAGACCTTCAGAAATTATTCTCCATGTGTTCAAATACCACATGGAGAATTGAACTTAGAAATATTTGCTCCATATCTCTATTGTTGTCTCTCATGGCCTTTGCATAAACTGGAACCTAGAGTACACAGGAAACCATTTCTTAAAAAATGGTTCCTGCGATGCAGTAAAATGTGTCTGATTCTCAGCTTTGGAAAAATATAGTCTTTATTCTTGTGGGTTAACCATACCCAAGATAGATATATCGATTTTATTATGAATGCAGATTATATTTTCTTTTGCCTATTAACAGGATAAAGGCTTCTGATAGTATTACCCAGAGAATCCTACAGATTTCCTATGACTATTTGTTATTAAGTTTTGTATACAATTGCTTAATTAAGGTAATTATACACACATAAAATGCAATTTTCATAGCTTATCATATACTACTCCTATATATATTGGTGAAGTTTATCCCAATATTTTGGTTAAAATAAAAAATTCAGCTGACAATTTTCTACCCTCCAGAGAATACATATATACACACCCCTCTGCTTTGGCAGGTTTTATCATATTGCACAATAAATAAAAAGGAAACATAATACCACACAAGAGGTTTTCATGCATAGAAATTCCAGTTGATTTGTGAATATGTACTATAGGAAAATGCCAGCAACCTACCAAACAATCTCAACAAAATAATAGTGACCAAGTTACAAACTAAGGGGACATATAATTCAAAATTCCAGCTACTAGTTATTAATTGTATCAAATGTACTGTTAAATTATTGTTTTCCTTCTTATCACAAAGTAATTCTATTGGACAATTTAGATCATACAGTGGAGGAGTGTTGGGATGATATGAATGGATCTTGTCTCCAATTGCCTGATGGTAGATCTGACTGTTATCTTCTTTCCAGTCACTGGACAATTGGCATGCATAACCATTTTTATTATGGCTGCAAAACTACGTATCTACACACCCTATTTTTTTTCTTTTGGGGATGGGAGGTTGGACATAGGAATCTCAATAGTATGGAAAATAAAATGCAGTTTTTTTTCAGAAGATCAATACTACATTCTGTTTGGGTAAACAAAAGAAAACAAAGAAAGTATTCACCCCTTCAAAGACACCAGCAGACTTGTATTATGGGTAAGTACTTAGTTTCAATGAAGCATTTCTCAAAGGGTAGGATTTTGGGAATGTTGAACTATTCCATGAGAGTGACTTGCACTTTTTAGAAACCGCCACACGATTTCCAGTTTTTGACTCTAGACTAAAAGCATTTTGGTTTGTGAATTGGGGGAAGCACCATATATTATTGAGCATTTTAATGAAAGATGGCTTACTATGGTAATAATTACATTGGGCCTTGGAAACCAGTGGTTACTAAATGGGCTTTTATGATCCAGATCTCTAAAAATGTAATTAATAACCAAGCAACCACATTGATTAAATCATTGATTTATTTTGGTTTTTAAGCATACAAGTTGATAAATACACTTTGAAGAGCTGGAATTAATAGTTCATAAGCTAGCACAGACATTTTAAATAGTGAACAATCTCAAAGCTAATACAAGGATTTTGAGAATTTATCAGCATAAAGATAATGCAGATATTGAACAATTAGAAGTTTAAAGAGATCTTCAAACAGGTTCATTTATTATCTTTCAAGTCAAAATGTTGTCTTCCCTCCAATAGTTAATAATAGAACTCCCAAAAAGCACCTGTATAAACAACTTGTGCTCTTCCTACTATCACTCTCAGTAAACAAACTGAAAGAACCTTGAATCTCAAGTGATTAAAGAGAAAGAAGAAAAAACAATGTATCCAGCCTCCAGCCCCTTAGTGGCAGTGTGACTGCTTTTCCTGCTGTTGTTACAACCCTCTTTATAATCCTTCTTATTATCTTCTTTATATTCCAACCTTAAGAAAGAAAAAAACCCTTAAATGGAGATAAAAAACAATCCAATCAATCCAATCAAGCATTATAAAAAAAGAAGGAAAATTTTAATCCATAGGTGTAAGCAAAAGTGGAAAAAGAAGAAGAAAAAATTAATCCATTCATTTTAAAAAACAGGGAGCCTTTGCAAAAATTCCATCCATGAAAAAAAAAAAGAAACAGGATAACACACTAAGTTTAATGTAGATTAATTTCATCGCTTACAGTCTTCTATCTTCAATTTTAATTTAACTTAAATTTTTTGGGGTAGTCTCTTTTTTAAATAATAAAATTTCTTCACCAATTTGACACACTTTCTCTTTTTACTTTCTTCCTGTTCCGGAGCTGTCCCAAATTCAGCAGCTTCATTAGCTATGTTTTTGTTGCCCGAAAAAAAGGCTATTCCTGGATCTTTCAGGGACTTGGTGGTGTCCCTGAGATCAGCAGGCGGTGCCCTTCTCAATCACCGTCTCTGCAGGACGGTTTAGGTCCAGCAGCAGAAATATCGACTTCGATCTCGGAGCACCAAGATAGCACATCGTGCCATCGCAACGTCAATCCCTTTCTCCTAGTCCTGAAAATTTGTTGGAAAATTTCTCCTTTCTCCTGCAAAATTAAGAAAAATCCCCCACCAGGTCTAATTTACTGAGCAGTAAACTTACACACACCAATCCTAAGTAGGAATATTTCTGTTAACCTGCTCAATGCACAGTTTGTTCATCTCAGTGAATGCAGCCCAATTTGTGATGTCAAGGTCAAACTGACCAAATAGTACAGATATAGAAAGAGATCTTTTGGTTACGTTTGAGGGACACAGGGACTTATTGTTTTTCCATTTAGATTTTCTTGCTACTTGTTATTGCTTACTAATACAGAGATCATCTCCATGCATATTTTGCCTGAGGAAAAAACAATCAGAAAGCATAATATTTAGTAGCAATCCACTGGTTGCTAAGAAAAAGGCAGGATAAAAGGCAAAGTAAACTTGTTGACATTAATATAGTGTAAACTCATTGACATTAATATTCTTTACACAATTTTATTACCATTCAAAATAATCTAACTTCTTTTCATAGACATAAGATTTAGATACAGTAGCTTGTTTCAACAACATTCTACTCATTCAAATATGTACCTGTTGCTGTACTTAATTAAAATCGCTGTGATATTGTGCCAATGGTAAATATATATTGGAATAGGCAGGGGAACAAATGAATTATTCTGAATGGTGAACAGTTTCCAGAGTTTTAACATTTTTCTTAGATTTTCATAGATATTTTTGTAATGTATAGTAAAGTTTACAGGCTGATCACAACCTTCATACTCCAAAAATTATGTTACTGTAAGTTACTTAGGGAAACTTATAGTAACATAAGGTTAATAGCAGAGAGCAAAATTATATATATTTTTACCCCCTTGGGTCTAATTCCAGTGGAAACTAACTTCCTAACCCACACACATTCAACTCTAGTTAAAATGTATGGAAAATATGAATAATATATCCTAATATCTATGTTTCTTAAGTAATCCTAGTCCCACTAAAACCCTTCCTCAGGATGACAGAATGTTATTATAGACAATCCTCATTAGCAGTCACAGTTGGGACCAACATTTCGTTGTTAAGTGAAGCAGTCTATAGTGAAACTGCAACTGTGCTTATAATCTTATTCTAGCTTCCCTTTGCTATTCAGATCTGCAAAAGTTGTAAATGGAATGACTGGTCATAAAGTTACTTTTTCATTACTTTCTTAATTGCAAATAGTGGGTGTATGAGATGGTTGCTAAACAAGGAGTACCTGTAAGTACCAATTATTTTTGTCAATTATAAGAAGAGACAACTGTTTCAGAGTTAGTTCTTCTTTACATGTCATAGCAATAATTACAGACATGGAAGTTATTAACCAACCTCCTATCCAATGGAAGAAAATAAAAATATTACAGTCTTTAATACATAATAAAGTAGCTTCCATTATTCTGGAAACACATTTAATCCCAAAGAAGATAAATTATGAAAAAGATTCATCATGGATATTTTGATAGGTGTATAATGCATGACATGCAAAATGCCTACCTTGGTATTTTTCTGCAACACATATATGAACAGGAGAAGGAACATGTCATGTGAATGCAAGCCCTTGCGTTAATGTATGTGTGCGCGCATGCACATGCACACAAACAAACCATACATGTACATATACTGTACATACACATGTACGTACATATATACATACATGCATACACCTATGTTGATCACTGCATTTTAATGCATTTGCAAACTTTTTCTGAATGTGTTCCTGTCAAATATTGATGCTCATATCAAATTCAGAAAATCTGTCTTATCTACAACTTCTAGCCACATGGTATTCCATTAAAATATGTTTAAAAAAATTTAATAGCTGTTTTAATAAAAGTAATGCTGCACCCAAATAATGGGAAATTTTTATTATGTCCTTGCATTTTCTTTTTAAAAAAAATATATTTTATTATTATTATTTTCCTTCTACAACACCTTACAGTCATTATATCAACATTATTATGTCATCATACCTGTACATGTAAATATTATTTCACTTCTATGTTTATAAACCTTTATACACACACACACACACACACACACACACACACATAGAGAGAGAGAGAGAGAGAGAGAGAGAGAGAGAGAGAGAGAGAGAGAGAGAGAGAGAGAGAGAGAGAGAGAGAGAGAGGCAGGCAAGCAGACAGACAGATTGATTTTTGGCTTAATTAATTTTATTCTTGTTTTGCAGCAATTTGTACCAATTGTTCCAAATTTTATAATATTCTGACTCTTCTTTATCTTTTAATTTCAGTGTTAATTTGTCCATCTCTGCACAATCCAAAGTTTTTTTTTAAATCACTGATTCGTCTGAGGGGGTATTATTTTGTTTCCAGCATTGGGCAAATGCTATTCTAGCTGTAGTTAGCAGATGTGTTAATATGTACTTAATTTTCTTTGTATATTTCCCTTTGATTATTCCCAGCAGAAAGAGTTCGGGTATGTATTTTATTTGTTCTCCTGTAATTTCTTGCACCCATTTCCAAATTTTTGTCCAGTATTTTTGAGTTTCTGGGCAGGTCAACCATATGTGATCGAAAGTCCCTTTTATTTTTTTTACACTTCCAGCAGGTCGGATTCAAGTTTGGGTACATTTTAGCCAATCTCATTAGTGGTAAATGCCAATGATAAAACATTTTATACATATTTTCTTTGAGTGCTACTGATCGTGTTAGTTTATAATTTGTGTTCCAAATTCTTTCCCAATCCACTAGATCAGAAGTGGGTTCCTACCGGTTCGCACCACTTCGGTAGAACCGGTTTGTCAAATCTACTGAACCAGTTAGAAGAGGTTCCACCAGTGGACCCGGAAAGCAGGCCATACCTACAGAAGAGGTTCCAAAAATTTTTGAAACCCACCACTGCACTAGATCTATATTGTGTCCAAAGTTTTGGGTCCACGCTATCATGCAACCTTTAACTTTTTCTTCTTCTAATGTTACTTCTAATAAATATTTGTACATTTTTCTTATGAATTTATTTTCTGGGCCAATTAACATTTTATCTGTTTGTTGTAATTCTGTATATATTCCATATTCTTTTACTTCTTTTTTGTATCTCGATTGTAGTTGAAGGTATGGCCACCAGTCTATATTTATATTTTGCTCCTTTAATTCCTGATTTGTTTTCAAATTTCCTTGGATGCCTAAAATTTTACTATATCTAACCATTTTTGATAGATCTAGTGTATTGGGATGTGTCATGGCTTCCATAGTGGAAAGCCATGTCAGTATTTTCGTGTAGTATTTTTCTCTAATTTTATTCCAGACCTGTATCAGTGCATCTCTAATATAGTGTCTATTAAAGTATTTTTGTTTTAAAGTATTTTTGTTTCTTTTTACCCTCTTCCCATAGGAAAAAGTGCCACCCCATTTGCAAATTGTGGCCCTCTAATGTTAGTATTCTTTTATTTTTTTAATTTATCCAATCCCTAATCCATGTTAATGCTGCTGTTGGACTTCTGGGTGGTGACGTTGGGATGAGTGTGGGGAAGAAATCAGGGCTCTGACTTCTTATCTCAATCTACACATTTGGAGGACCCCTGCGGGGGTACGCTAATCTTGGAGAGAGATGCGGATCAGTAGGGAAACCCTAGGACTAATGAGGCGGAGGGCAACCGCCTGCTACAATGTGGGGATACCCTTTTAATCCAGTGTGCAAGCGTCTGCCTTGTTTCAATGGTGGACTTGACAGCGTGCAAGTGTCTGCCTTGTTTCAATGGTGGACAAACTATCTAAAAGGGGAAGGAAGAATTTAATCAACCTGTTGTGTCATCGAGTGGATTAGTGGATTGGCTTGCGAGTGGAAACAGCGGTGAGTGTTGGCAGAAAAGGAAGATCACAGAGAAGAACGGCAAAGCAGTGAGTCTCTAGAGATTGGGTGAGAGCCCTATAACCGAACAGCCACCTGTAGGAATGAGAGCAGCAGATTTTTAGAGGCAAAGACTGGCCCAAAAGAACTAATTGGTGTAATTGAGAGATCGGAAAGGAGACAATAAGAAAGAGCATGAACTGACTCTAAGACATACAGACCCAAGTGGTGGAAAAGAATCTGAGAGAGAAAGAGGACTTGGAGAACGGTGGTGTGCTTGGGGACAGTGGCTGACAGATAGCAGTTAGGAAAAAGAAGAGGACAATGAAATGGAAGGGGAAGGCTGATGCAACAGCTGTGCTGAAATTATCTAGAACTATTTAGAACAGAAGAGCGTGGACAATTTTGCAAAGACTGAAAAGAAAAGTAACTCAACCCAGTACTAAAAAAAAGTAAAAGAAAAGGTGTTGAATGAATTGACTGCATTAATAGTTTAGTGAAATAAGTTACAATTATATATAATATTTATATATAATATTTATAATACCTATAAACAAGTACTCAAATCTGTATTTATATTTATAAACAAGTAAGTGGAAAGCTTGTGGATATCCTTATATATATGTCTATGGTTATAAATATCTATTTGAATTAATTGCAGTAATTACACTAAGGATATAATGAAATAATTGCATTCTTAAGATATAGCATTGTTGGTATAAATGAGTACTGAGTACTGAGGCTTCCTCTCTCTGTCATTTTCTCTCTCTGTTTGCTTTTTCCTTATTATCACCGGTTGTTATTGAATAATTTAGAGCTATATATAGACCTTACTTAAGTTGCTTTTACTGCTTTAGGACTACTGTTTGTGGATTATTATAGATAGAACAAGCTTAAGTTAAGGAATTATTTAAAAAAAACTTAACAGCAAAGCATAAATATTATATTATCAGTAATATCTAATATAACAGTGTATAGCCTATTAGTAGCAAATTTAGGATTGTGATTAAAAGAAGGGGGTAGAATATTGAAAGAAAAAAAAGATAAGTTGAAATAAAAATAACAGTCAAGATATCAGATGCTAATTTGGGACAACATATATAATATATTAAAAGAACAAGATAAAATTTTAAAAAAGATGGCGAATATCACAATAACATCACTGAAAGCCAGGAAAAAGACAACTGTAAATCCACCGACAAAGGTATTGACTGTTTCTCCAGCATCCCAAAGGTCAGCAGAAGAAATGGCTACAATGGAAAATCCAGATTCCGGATCGAATATCGAAAATGTGCAGGCAGCATTGCTAACCATCCAAGAAACTATGACCAAGCTTCAAGAGAAAGTAGCTAAAAACCACAGTGAATTGAAAATGGATATGAATGAAATGAAAATAGAGGTGAGTGAAATGAAAAATGAAGTTAAAAATGACATACAGAAATTAGATGATAAAATGGGAATAATACAACAAACACTGGAAAAAAATGAACAGTCAATAAAAGTGGTAGAAAAAAGAACAGAACAAACAGAGAAGAAACTAGACTTAGTTGAACAGCAGATGAAAAAGTCAACCAAAAATTTAGAAGACTCCCTCATCCACCTGGAAATGGATTGTGCAGCATTTTATCTCCGATTCCAGAATGTAACAGAGACAAAAGAGGAAGATTTACAAATAATAATGTTGGAATTAATAGCAGAGATGTTACAAAGAGACAAGCATGAGGTCCTAAATGAATTGGATGATATATACAGGGTAAGCACTAATTATGCCAGAAGACACCAATTGCCTAGAGAAGTACACATTAGATTCGCGAGGAAAAAAGTGAGAGATATAATTTATAGAATAACAAGAGACAAGCCGATGGTGTACAAAGGGAAAGAGATACAAACCCTGAAACAAATCCCGTGAAGAGTGAGGGAGCAATGGAGAGACTACCAATTTCTGGCGACACAACTGATTAAACAAGATACACTATTTAGGTGGTTGGTACCTGAAGGGATGTTGGTAACTTGGCAGGAGAAAGGGATTAAAGTTGACAATCTGGACAAGGCACAAGACTAGTAGGCCTGGAAGAGAAACAGAGCAGTAAGGAGGACTTGGAATATAGAAGCCAAGAGAACAATGGAAGGAGAACAAGCAGAAAGTAGTAGGAAGGAGAAAGCAACAGAGAAAGGAGGAAATGAGACCAAAAACAAGGAGCCGAAAAAGAAACTAGAGTTAATAAAAAATAAAGACAGGCAGATAATTAGAAGGATGGAAGAAGAAATTCAATTATTGTCAGTAAATATTAACGGTTTAAATTAGCCAACAAAAAGAAAGCGTATCTGGGAAAAATTAACAAAACAAAAGACAGATATAATATGCTTACAGGAAACACACATTAAAAAACAAGATATAAAATACCTGGAATGTCCTAAATTAGGAAAATTATATGCAGCATCAGCAGAAGAAAAGAGAAAAGGGATAGTGACATATGTTAAAGATGGGATAAAGACAAATTTAATTTATGCAGACTCAAAGGGAAGAATATTAATGATAGAGATAGGGATAAACCAAAAATCAGTACTACTGGTAGCAATATATGCTCCAAACGAAAATCAGAAGGACTTTTATTAAAAAAACTTTATAAAAAAACACACGAAAAAATTAGAGAAATTGGATTGAGGAATATTTGTATAATAGGAGATTATAATGCCATAGTGGACAGTAAAAAATATTACGTAATTGACAAAAAAACTAAAAATAAAAAAAGGATTACCAACAACTTGCTTTGAGATGATGGAGGAGCTAAATTTAATAGATATTTGAAGAAAAATAGAACCAGAAAAAAAAAAAACAATTTACCTTTTACTCCAATCCACATCAATCCTGGTCACAGATTGATATGGCATGGATGAATGGGGAAATTGGGGCAGAAATACATACAATTGAAATATTACCAAATACATGGTTGGATCACAACCCCATTAAAATAAGGTGAGAAGGTGGTGGCCTTACAGCTTCAGCGTACCTTGGAGGAAGCTAACTATCTTGACCCCTTCCAGTCTGGCTTCAGGCCCGGTTACAGCACTGAAACCGCTTTGGTCGCATTGACCGATGATCTCTGGAGAGCCAGAGATGGAGGCTATGTGTCCATCCTGGTTCTCCTTGACCTCTCAGCGGCTTTCGATACCATCGACCATGGTATCCTTCTGCGACGACTGCGGGAGGTGGGGGTGGGCGGCACTGTTTTACAGTGGTTCTCCTCCTACCTCTCGGACAGGTCGCAGTCGGTGTTGGTGGGGAGGGAGAGATCGTCCCCGAGGCCCCTAACCTATGGGGTGCCGCAGGGCTCGGTTCTGTCCCCCCTGCTATTTAACATATACATGAAACCGCTGGGCGAGATCATTCGGAGGCACGGGATTAAGTACCACCAATATGCGGACGATACACAGTTGTATCTGTCCGCCCCGTGCCAACTCAATGAAGCGGTGGACGTGATGAACCGGGGCCTTGAGGCTGTTAAAGACTGGATGAGAGCTAACAAACTGGTGCTCAACCCGGAAAAGACCGAGTGGCTGTTGTGTTTTCCTCCCAAAAATTCGGCTAACGTTCCATCAATCAGGCTGGGGGGGCAAAATTTATACCCCTCAGACAGGGTCCGCAACTTGGGAGTCCTCCTGGATCCACAGCTGAGTTTTGACCACCATTTGTCGGCTGTGACCAGGGGGGCATTTACCCAGGTTCGCCTGGTGCGCCAGTTGCGGCCCTACCTGAACCGGGAGGCTCTCACAACAGTCACTCGAGCCCTTGTGATCTCTAGGCTGGAATACTGCAATGTGCTCTACATGGGGCTGCCCTTGAAGAGCATCCGGCGACTTCAGCTAGTTCAGAACGCGGCCGCCCGAGTGATCATGGGCGCACCACGGTTCGCCCATATAACACCGATCCTCCGTGAGCTGCGCTGGCTACCTGTTGATCGTCGGGTGCACTTCAAGGTCTTACTTACCACCTATAAAGCGCTCCATGGTAGTGGATCTGGCTATCTGAGAGACCGCCTCCTGCCAATTACCTCCCTGCGTCCCATCAGATCGCACAGGGTAGGCCTCCTCCGAATTCCATCCGCCAGTCAGTGCCGACTGGCGACTACGCGGATGAGAGCCTTCTCAGTTGCAGCTCCGACGCTCTGGAACAACCTCCCCGTGGAGATCCGTACCCTCACCACAGTCCAGGCCTTCCGCACAGCCCTCAAGATCTGGCTATCCTGTCAGGCCTGGGGATAGGATTTATTCTCACCCCGCCCGAATGTTGAGTGAATGTTGTGTTTTTATGGTTAATTTTTTTTACTCACTTTTTTTTTCTTTTAAGTCTTGTCTTGCACTCCCTTCCCCCATTGTTGTAAGCCGCCCTGAGTCCCCTCAGGGAAAAGGGCGGCATATAAATGTTCAATAAAATCAAATCAAAAAATCAAAATAATATGGAAGAAAAAAAACTAGACAAAGATGGATATTAAATTTGCAAATATTAAAAGAAAAAGAATTTATTCAAAAATGTAGAAACGAATTGGAGTTATTCCTTAAGGAAAACTCAAAAGAATAGACATCTATACAAAATCTATGAGACACCATGAAAGCTTATTCCCACGGAATTATTATAGTGTATTCAGCAAAAAGAAACAAAGAGAAATGGGCACAACAGAAGATATTAGAGGAGGAAATTAAAAATTTAGAAATAGAATTACAAAATAAGCCACAGAATGGCAAAATGAGAAAGGATTGGATGTTAGCAAAACATACATTAAATATATCAGACCAGGAAGAAATGGTAAAGGGCCTAAAACTAACAAAACAAAACTTCTTTGAGCAATCAAATAAACTGGGGAGGTGTTGTCAAACAGGTTGAGAAAAGAGAGAGGAAAAAAATTAATATATCAACTTCAAGAGGAAACTGGTGAATTACAACATATAATGGAAGGGAAGAAAAAGATTGCATACAAGTACTTTGAGAATCTGTATAAAGGGGAACAAATAGATGAAAAACAAATAAAAGAATATCTGAACGGAGAAGAAACACCATCAATAACAGAAGACATAAAAGAAATGTTGTCAAAAAAATTGAAACTAGAATTGAAACAGAAGATCCAAAAACAGAAAAATAATAAAATGCCAGGCCCAGATGGATTTACAGCAGAATGGTATAAAATAATAGATGAATTGAATGAATTGATAGAACCATTGATGTTAGAATGTATAATGAGGCACTGATGAAAGCAAAAATACCGGATTCATGGAGGGAAGCACATATTACATTAATATTTAAAGAAGGTGCAGATAAAAAACAGATTCAAAACTGTAGGCCAATCTCATTGTTAAATGCCGACTATAAAATATTCACAACAATAATAGCGGAGAGATTAAAAAACATTATTAAATGACTATATACATCGAGACCAAAATTGATTTCTCCCAACAAGACAAATTAGGAATAATATCAGAATAGTAGCAAATATTTTAGAGTACTGTTGTGACCTGGCAGGAGCCGTTGGATCTGCCACCAGACTCCGACAGCGAGGGGCTCTATGAGTTGGCCCTGGAGGATGTGGAGGACCCTGGACAGGGTTCCGACTCTGAGCAGGGCGCAGAGAGAATGGTTGGCCACCAGGTGGCGCCTGAGCCTTGGATCAGTGGGGAGAAGACAAGAAAGAGTGATCCAGAAACCACCTCTCAGTTGTTCTGGGATGCACACCATCGAAGGGCTACTCGGCGTCAAGAACAACTACATAATTACAGGAGGTAATTATGCTCAGCTGATGGTCATTAAGCTCCTCTCCCAGACTATAAAAGAGACTGCTTGTGCCACGCCCTTCTTGCAGAAGTCAACGTTTGACTAAAGTGAAACAAACTTGGCAGGCTGGATTGCTGCCAGAGTTTGTTTGCATTGCTGCCAAGGTTTCTCAGACTTGGTGCCAAAGTCCTTATCGGTTTGTTTATTTGGCTTTCAGCCACCAAGAGTCTGGACTTGCTAATTAAAGGACATTCCATTTTACGCTTGTCGGCTTTTGTTACTGAACGGAGGAGGGGGTCAGAACAGAGTACTATGAGGTGCATCCAGAGAAACAAGTGTCACTTGTTTTTCTGGATGCACAGAAGGCATTTGACAATTTAAATTGGGAATTCATGAAGCAACAAATTAAGAATATGAAATTAGGGGACCAATTTGAAAGATTAATAGAAATGATATACTCTACCCAAAGGACAAATATATTATTAAATGGAGAAAGTACAGAGACCTTTAAAATAATGAAAGGAGTAAAACAGGGTTTCCCACTATCACTTCTGCTCTTTATCCTGATGCTTGAAAGTCTGCTAATAAGAATTAGACAAAATTCAGAGATAAGAGAAATTAAAATTAAAAGAGAGGAGTATAAAATTTGGGCCTTTGCAGATGATTTGGTATTCATTATAGAAGATCCGCTAGAAACAGGAAATAGTTTAATGCGAGAATTAGAAAAATATGGAGGGTTAAAGATTAATAGAGAAAAGACTAAAATGATAACTAAAAATTTGAAGTATGAACAAAATAAAAAATTAGAAAGAATAATAAGACTGCAAGTGAAAAAGAAAGTTAAATATCTTGGAATATGGCTAACTGCAAAGTGCTCAACTATAAAAGAAAATAATTATACAAAATTAGTGCAACAAATAAAAAAAGATCTAGAATTATGGGGGAAACTACAACTATTATTATTAGGGAAAATAGCAGCGATAAAAATGAATGTATCACTTAGACTATTATACTTATTTCAAACAATCCCCATATAATTAGAAAAAAATTTTTTTATTGAATTGAGCAAGATTATATTAAAATGTATATGGCAAGGGAAGAAAGCCAGGATAAAGTTGAAAGCTCTACAGGATGACAGAAACAGAGGTGGTATGGGACTCCCTGACTGGTAGCTTTATTACAAAGCAGCAGCCTTGCATTTTCTTATAATATGCTTGGTTATTTTTTTTCTTTGAGGATAATTAAGAAAAAGCATATTAACTTAGGAAGACAGTCAGCCAGACAGGATATGATAGGATAAATCTATAATTTTTCTCCTTGCTTTTCAATGAACATTTCTAGACAGACACCCTCTGTGTGCTGAAAAGATAGAAAGATAAATGCTGGAAATAAAGTAATTTTGTTGATTCCTGCGCAAGGAACAGCATGTACAACAGAATGCTGAACATATAGTGCTGTTGGATGTCAAAATGCAACTTAATTGTTGAAAGCATTCAGACTTACAAAAGGGGAAAAAAGGAAAATCTCTGAATCAAGCTTAATTCCTGAAGATTCCATAGAAATGTCCATGTTGCTGCTGCTGCTGCTGTTGCTGCTGCTGCTGCTGCTGCTGTTGTTGTTGTTATTATTATTATTATTATATAGTCTATTATTATTATTATTATACAATTGTATCACAGCGGCCAGTTGTTTCGCCGGATTTGGCATTGGTTACTAGTCGGGCCCCACCCAGGGGCCTAGGACGTTGTAACGTATTTTCGTAATATGCGTGCAGATCCAAGCAGTGCGGCTTTTTGCATTTGACTGATGGTGATTTTGTCAATTTTTAACTGTTTTAAATGTAATTCCAGTGCTTTTGGAATAGCACCCAGTGTGCCAATTACCACTGGAATTACCACTGCTGGTTTGTGCCATAGTAGTTGAATTTCAATTTTTAAGTCCTGGTATCTTGCGATTTTTTCATGTTCCTTCTCGGCGACCCTGCTATCACCTGGTATTGCGATGTCTATGATTGTGACCTTATTTTTCTCAACCAGTGTGATGTCTGGTGTATTATGCGCCAGTATTTTGTCGGTTTGTATACGGAAATCCCACAAGATCTTGACCATCTGATTTTCGGTGACTTTTTCAGGCTGATGTTCCCACCAGTTTTTTGCTGTTTTGATATTATAATTTTTGCACAAATTCCAATGGATCATTTGTGCTACTGAATTGTGCCGCAATTTATAATCAGTCTGCGTGATTTTTTTACAGCAGCTGAGTATGTGATCAACAGTTTCATCAGCTTCTTTGCAAAGTCTGCATTTGGCATCATCAGAGGATTTTTCGATTTTGGCCTTAATGGCATTTGTGCGGATAGCTTGTTCTTGCGCAGCCAGGATTAGTGACTCTGTTTCTTTCTTTAATGTACCTGTTGTTAACCATAACCAAGTTTGTTCACTGTCCACTTTATCTTTTATTTTTTCCAGAAATTGGCCATGCAGTGCTTTGTTCTGCCAACTCTCCATTCTTGATTTTATCACATCTTTTCTGTATTCTTGTTTCGTCTGTTGGGCCTTCAGTAGATTTTTGTTCTTTACTTCGATTAATAGATGTTCTTGATTTTCTTTTAAATAATCAGCCAGTCCATGTTTTTCTTCTTCAACTGTTTGCTTCACTTGTAATAATCCTCTGCCACCTGATTTTCGGGCAGATATAGTCTATCAGTATCACCACGTGGATGTAAACTGTAGTGCATTGTCATTAGTTTCCTGGTTTTTCGGTTATTATTATTATTATTATTATTATTATTATTATTATTATTATTATTTGTGGTTAATCATTGGTGAGATTCACAGCCTTTGGGGCTGGTTGGTAGCTCAACAGCTCGAGTCCTAACCAAGGACCTAGGAACTGTTAAGGTAACATCAGAGGATATAAGCTGTTCCAAGTAGGGTGGTTTTTTGTAGAATCAGAATGCAAGGTAGCCCTTTAGATATTGCTCCAAGGGCTCCAATTACAATTGGGACAACACACGATTTCTTTTTCCACAGTCGCTCAACTTTAATTTGCAAGTCCTGGTACTTTGTGATTTTTTCTTGCTATTTATCTTCAATTCGTGCATCTCAGGTACTTTGCCGGTACTTTGTGATTTTTTCTTGCTATTTATCTTCAATTCGTGCATCTCAGGTATTGCAGTGTCAATGAATCATACTTTTTTCTTTTCAACTATTGTTATGTCAGGTGTGTTGTGGGCCAAGTGTCTGTCAGTCTGAATACTGAATTCCCACAAGATCTTGACTTTCTCATTCCCTAAAACCTTCTGAACCTGATGTTCTCAGTGGTTTTTGCTGTACTCAAATCCAAACTTTCCAGTGAATGATCTTAGCAACACGGTCATGGCATTGTAGGTAGTCAGTTTGTGAAATTTTGCTGCACCCACTGATCAAGTGGGCGACTGTCTCGTCTTTCTCATTACAGAGGCGACATTTGCTGTTGGTGGTAACATGTTGAATTTTTGCCTTCACGCAGTTTGTGGCTAAGGCTTGTTCTTGAGCTGCCAAAATAAAGCCTTCTGTTTCTTTTTTTCAGTGCTCCTGATCTTAACCAGTTCCAAGTTAGCTTTTGGTCAGCTTTGCCTTCAATACTTTTCATATATTGACTATGCATAGCTTTGTTTTTCCAATTTTCAGCTCGCTTCTCAATTACTTCTTTCTTATATTCAGCTTTTGACATAGTTTTCTTTAAAAGGGCTCCTTTATTTACTTCCTTAATCATTGGTTCTTCACTTTTCTGGATGTAATCATTCAAGCTGTGTTTTTCTTCTTCCACGGTCTGTTTTATAGTAGGAGTCCTCAACCACCCTCTGCTCTTGGTAGATATAATCGGTCAACATCACTTTTAGGGTGCAAAGCATGATTCATTGTCATAAGCCTTTGTTAATGCAATCCCTCTAATGCCTGTTAATGATTGTTAATGCAAACAATAAGACTGCAAATTGCACAGTGAAAAATAAGAAACATAAGAAACATAAGAAACATAAGAAACATAAGAAACATAAGAAACATAAGAAACATAAGAAACATAAGAAACATAAGAAACATAAGAAACATAAGAAACATAAGAAACATAAGAAACATAAGAAACATAAGAAACATAAGAAACATAAGAAACATAAGAAACATAACAAACATAACAAACATAACAAACATAACAACAAACATAACAACAAACATAACAAACATAACAAACATAACAAACATAACAAACATAACAAACATAACAAACATAACAAACATAACAAACATAACAAACATAACAAACATAACAAACATAACAAACATAACAAACATAACAAACATAACAAACATAACAAACATAACAAACATAACAAACATAACAAACATAACAAACATAACAAACATAACAAACATAACAAACATAACAAACAACAACAACATAATAACAACAACAACAACAACAACAACAACTCTGCTGTTGCCGGTCCCAAGCCTGGATGAGAAAGGAGGAGGCCCCATAAAAAAAACCCTGCCAACCCATACAACATGGTAAAAGAAACGAATTTAAATTCTATACCGCATCGGTCGTCGCGCGGGTTAACAAGGGCCGCGGCAGATGTTGAGGTCCCTGGGCATCCGTCGACAAGTGGGCTACAAATGGACCAGCCAACAAAATGACAAAAATATAGTGCAGATGAAAATCGTGCCATAATGGCCTTTTATTACAACTCAGAGCCAGAAAAAAGAGGCTATTTAAAGCAAATGTATGAATTATGGAAACAACAATATCCAGACTCAAATGTTAGTGAACAGCGACTAGCAGATCAAAGGCGTTTTATTATACAGAATAAAGTGTTTAGTGAAGTTGAACTTGAGGAAATACAGGCAATTTGCAAAACTAAAAAAACAACATCACAAGCGGAAATAACTGATACTCAAGACACAACTAAAGACATTGTAGTAGAACTCCCAGAAGAAGCTGTCGGGGCGGAAATAACAACACTACCACCAGATCCAGTTATCATTGAACCAACTGATGAACTAACTCAAAAACAAAAAGAATTGAAGGACAAGATCATGGAGCATCTTCTATCTAATGAGAAAAGGCAATGTTTACCATCATTAAAAACTGTGCCTAAGAAAACTTTGGCCCCTATCATGAAAATGGTTAATGCAGTATTTTCAACAATTGAATCAGGATCCATCCTGGAAATGAATCAGTTAATGTACAGTACAGCTGTAGTAGTCACTAATGAACTAGGCATTAAAATCAAAGCACCTAGTCACAAAATGGAAAAAGCATCAAAGCCAAAGTGGAAAATCCGATAACAACAAAAAGTCAAAAAATTAAGGGCAGATGCTAGCAACTTAAAGAACATGCAAGAGCAATGGCTTAAAAACAGCAAAATTATAGATCAGCTAATCAGAAGATATAGATTGGATACAAGAAACATCAATGAAGCTGTAGAGATTGTAAAACAGCAGATAACAGCAACAGCTAGAAAAATTGAAAGATATGAGGCACGAATCATCCAATATAAACAAAATCAGCAATTTCGATCAGACCAGCGGCGTTTTTATCAAAGTCTTAATGTGAATCGTGACACCAAAAGTGAAAAACCAGAAAAGCAGGCCACAGTTGAATTCTGGAAAGAATTGTGGGAAAATGCAAAGGACTACAATAAGGAAGCAAAGTGGATACATGACTTTGAGAAAAGCATTGGCAACAAACAAATACAAGTATTAGAAATAACAACTGAGATGGTCAAAAATCGAGTAAAAAAAGTAAAGGACCAATTACATGGTTTCTGGCTCAAATATCTGACCAGTTTACATGGAATATTGGCCAGGCAACTGAATGAAATTTTACAAAATGGTCAAATTGATGAGTGGTTGACAACTGAAAAACATACTTGATTCAGAAGGATGCAACTATGTATGTATGTTTGTATGTTTATTTTACTTGTATGCCGCCCTATTCCCGAAGGACTCAGGGTGGCTATCAAACAAGTGGGGAAGGGGGAGATACAAAAAAACAAACAAGACAAAAACAAGATATAAAAAACATCGTTCCAGAGGGCCGGAGCAGCCACAGTGAAGGCCCTCCCCCGAGGGGTCGACAGTTGACATTGGCTAGCTGATGGTATTCGGAGGAGGCCTAATCTGTGGGATCTAATTGGTCGTAGGGAGGTAATTGGCAGGAGGTGGTCTCTCAAGTACCCAGGTCTGATACCATGTAGGGCTTTAAAAGTAATGACTAGCACCTTGAAGCACGTCCGGAGTCCAACAGGAAGCCAGTGCAGCTCGCGGAGAATAGGTATAACGTGGGTGTACCGAGGTGCACCCACAATCGCTCGCACGGCTGCATTCTGGACAAGCTGAAGTCTCCAAATGCTCTTCAAGGGCTGCCCCATGTAGAGCAAACAATACTAAACTAAAGGAACAATACCTGAAAACTACAGACCAATAACATGCTTGCCAACAACTTTCAAATTACTCACAGGCATTATTGCAGATAACATTATGGATTATTTGGAAACTAACAACATCTTGCCAGTAGAACAAAAAGGCAACAAAAGAAGGAGCAGGAGCACAAAAGATCAGCTCCTAATTGACAAAATGATATTAGAAAATTGTAAGAACAGAAAAACGAACTTGAATATGGTCTGGATTGATTACAAAAAGGCATCTGACTCATTGCCACATAGTTGGATCATAAAATGCTTAGAAACAACTGGCATTAGCAAAAATATTACATCCTTTATTGAGAAGGAGAACTGAGTTGGCAGTAGGGAATGAGATCTACGGAATGGTTAATATCAAGCGAGGAATTTTCCAGGGTGATTCACTTTCACCTCTTCTCTTCATCATCACAATGATCCCACTATCAGTAATCTTAAAAAAAATGAAATTAGGCTACCAAACAGCCAAAGAAGCTGAAAAAATTTCGCATGTACTATATATGGATGATTTGAAACTCTATGGAAAGTCAGAAATAGAAATCCAATCATTGACAAACACAGTCCGAGTATTCAGCACTGATATTTCAATGCAGTTTGGCATGGAAAAATGTGCCACTGTATCCATAAAAAGGGGCAAAATCACTACATGTGAGGGAATTAAAATGCCCAATGGCCAACTAATTAAATGCAATGAAAATGAAGCCTACAAATACTTAGGCATTCTGCAGTTGGATAACATCACACATGGAGAAGTAAAAACTATTGTCAGGAGAGAGTACACCAACAGAGTTAGGAAAATTTTGAAATCTAAATTGAATGGTGGAAATACAATCAAGGCCATAAATACCTGGGCAATACCAGTTATAAGATACACAGCTGGTATAGTTAACTGGACACAAGCTGATTTGGACGTTTTGGACCGAAAAACCAGGAAACTAATGACAATGCACTGCAGTTTACATCCACGTGGTGATACTGATAGACTATATCTGCCCCGAAAATCAGGTGGCAGAGGATTATTACAAGTGAAGCAAATAGTTGAAGAAGAAAAACATATTTAAAAGAAAGTCAAGAACATCTATTAATCGAAGTAAAGAACAAAAATCTACTGAAGGCCCAACAGACGAAACAAGAATACAGAAAAGATGTGATAAAATCAAGAATGCACTGCACGGCCAATTTCTGGAAAAAATAAAAGATAAAGTGGACAGTTAACCATAACTTGGTTATGGTTAACAACAGGTACATTAAAGAAAGAAACAGAGTCACTAATCTTGGCTGCTCAAGAACAAGTTATCCACACAAATGCCATTAAGGCCAAAATTGAAAAATCCTCTGATGATGCCAAATGCAGACTTTGCAAAGAAGCTGATGAAACTGTTGATCACATACTCAGCTGCTGTAAAAAAATCGCGCAGACTGATTATAAATTGCGGCACAATTCAGTAGCACAAATGATCCATTGGAATTTGTGCAAAAATTATAATATTAAAACAGCAACAAACTGGTGGGAACATCAGCCTGAAAAAGTCACCGAAAATCAGATGGTCAAGATCTTGTGGGATTTTCGCATACAAACAGACAAAATACTGGCGCATAATACACCAGACATCACACTGGTTGAGAAAAATAAGGTCACAATCATAGACATCACAATACCAGGTGATAGCAGGGTAGCTGAGAAGGAACATGAAAAAAATCGCAAAATACCAGGACTTAAAAATTGAAATTCAACGACTATGGCACAAACCAGCAGTGGTAATTCCAGTGCAATCAAAGGCTCAGATCGGAAGGCAGCAGGGGAAGGGGGGTATGGCAGAGGAGCTGCTTTCAAGCCATTGGAAAATATATCCCATCCAACTTCTGTGTTTGTGTTTGTTTGAGAGAGAGTGAGTGGGAGAGGGATCCAACTTCTCTATGTGCGTGTGTCTGTTTGAGAGCAGGGGGAGGGAGGGAGAGAGGAAGGAAGGAGTGGGAGGGAGAAGAAAAAGAATGAAGGAAAACTTATTTTTCAAAGGAGAAAAATGCCATCATTTGAAATTGGAACTGAGCATGCCTGGCTGTGGAGTTGAAGTCTACAAGTCTAAAAAAATTTGAAACCCTTGTGTCAGTGCCTCACCAGCTATAAACCTCACCACACGTCACTGCTTATGGGGCACTATGGTGTCAGTGATCCTTTCTTTTTGAGCCTTATATTTCAGTCTTTAACTTTCGTCCTCTCCAATCCCAACTAAGAAAAACTGTAGTTTATGGAGACATGGCAGCTTTCACTGACAATTACACAAAGAGCCATTTACCACCTCATAATAATGTAGTATCTGAACCTTTCAGGAGGAAAATTGGTTCTCAGTTGGTGGCTGCTGATATGAGCTCTGTAAGTTCTAAAAAGCTAAAAAGAACACACACACACACACACACACACACACAAAATTGTGGAAAGAATTTCAAGAAAGAATTGTGCAGCTTCACTAATGACAATTTCCTGGTCTCATTACATTTGTTCCTTTTCTTTAAATTATCAATAATTTCCTTCCCCAAATCTGCCATTTCTGTATTGTGTGGAAAAACCTGGCTAAGAAGCCTAAAGGCTAAAATCCCAACTCATCCAGACAGTAGAAAAATATTAAAATCAAATGACTGTCCCACCGTGTATAGCAGAATTTTGTTTGTCTGTATAGGTCTGTGATATTTTTTTTGACATTGCTAGTTAAACTCCAGTACTTGCTTAAATATTTATCTGAGTACACTGACTATCTTATGCAGGTATCAAGATACCAGTAATTTCTTCCAAAATTTACATTCCAGTCATTCCATTTAGGACTTTCCTCCTTTTCGCCACCAGTTTAATAATTACCATCTAAATAGCTAAATTATCGTTATGTGTTTGCTTAATGTTTTATCTTAGTTTTATTTTATAGTACATAGGCTGAAAACTGATTCCTTAAAATTGCCTGTGGCAAAGTCAAGTGAGATTTATTCAAAGCTCTGATAACTAATAATGCAATTATTGTTTTGTTTTATTTGGTCCAGTTTGTCTTCCCTGAAACTTTATTTTCATAAAAAAGTATCTAGGAATTACATAAGTGTATAATTAAACATTGACTAAAGTAGGGAATGAGATAACCATCTCTTCCTACTCTCCCCCAAAAAAGAATAGAACGGGCAAAAAAGGATACAAATTTATATTAAAGGTTCTGTTATAATTTGTACAGACAAACATTTATAAACCATTGCTTAATTTAAATGGAGATACAAACAGTTAGCATGGAAAGCTGTGATAAATTGAGTTTGGTTAATTTGTCTTTCCATGTGTTTAAAATTTGAGGACTTCAGGTCCTATGGGCTTTTTCTCTCTACATTTTTTGAGCTAAATCGTGAATGGTAGCCTTTCAGATTGGCTATCAAAGTGATAAGCCAAAGTAATATAGACACATATGCATACACATACATACAAATATTCCATGATATTAATTGTTTTCTATAGATTGTGTTTTATTATCCCATGGCATTTTATTTGATTATTTCATTTTGGTATCAATCTCTGTAGTGAAATGCCAGCTAGCTAGCTAACTAACTAACTAAAAAAACCCAACTAGGTGTTCAATAAAGAGAGGCAACCTGATGTATGTTAATATGTTGAACTACAAGGGGAAAACCCAAATTCTGGTCTTCCTTTAGGCAAGGAAGCCAAATGGGCAACCTTACTCCATCTCAGTCCTAAATGAGCCTCAGAATCTGCTACAAACCAACTGCAAAAAGAACCCTCATTGCATCGTGCATTTATAGTTTCACTTATGAATTACAGGCAAAGTGCAAACAAGCAAACCCTGCAACAAGGAAGATAAGTGCTAAGAATAACAACAGCAACAACGTTAGTATTCAGTCAAATGATCCAATATAAAACCACTTCTCCTAAAAGGGTTAGAAGCCGAGGTGGCGCAGTGGTTAGGGTGCAGTACTGAAGGCCACTTGAGCTGACTGTTATCTGCAGTTCAGCGGTTCTAATCTCACCGGCTCAAGGTTGACTCAGCCTTCCATCCTTTCGAGGTGGGTAAAATGAGGACCCGGATTGTTGTTGGGGGCGATATGCTGACTCTGTAAACCGCTTAGAGAGGGCTGAAAGCCCTATGAAGCGGTATATAAGTCTAACTGCTATTGCTATTGCTAAAAGACAATTAAAAAAGCTATTGAAATGAACTTAATTTTTTTTTTTCTAAAAAGGCCATAAAGTCCCAGGGTAGTGGTTACCTACAAATACTTGGTTGAACAGGCAAAAGGAATACTTTCTTTTCTATAGAGTTTCATTATTGGGGCATTCTCCCTGTAAAAAATTCTGTTCCTGTACAGCACCTATGAGTCAAAGTCATTGGTAGGATCTGAAACCACACTTCTGCAGTTTGTTTTAGGGCATTTGTTGAGTAGAATGAAGGGAACATTTTTATTAATGGCTGGGATTTTCAGCAAATTAGGTCATATTAGAATCGTATATGCTCTTGATTTTCTCAATAAGATTGGGAGCAGTCTTTCAGTCTGCTTCAAAGCTTTTCCTTTTGTCATATAAAATCTGCTGCCAGACTGAACTTTACAAAAAAAAACCTTAATTGGTAATGCAGCAGCTGGATATAGCATTTCCTCCCCACCCTGCCCCAAGTACTAAGAAAAAAGGAACTGTCTCACTTTGGACATCAGAAAAAAATGATTAATAGATTTTTTTTCCATCTTAGCCTACCAAACCATTATGTTCAGGCCTAACAAAGTATTTGTTCTCTAATCAGTCATAACAGTCCAAACAAGAGCTCAGGGGAAATAAAAGTGTTAAGACTCCCTTACCAAGTTGTGAGAAGAAGCAAATGCTGCTTTCTGGTCTTCAGAAGCACCACATCAAATAAAGTCAGCCAGCTATATGGGCAGGTTAGAAGTAGATGTGCCTTTAAGATAGTTATGTTACATTAAACTTGGATTTCTTAAATATTCCTTGCCAATTTTAAAAAGTACCACGTAGTGCTGAATCTGTACAGCTGGAAGGAGCTGTTCAAAAAAGAATCTGTTCCTATTAGAAAATGTAATGTTGGAACTGCTTCCTTTCTCTCCTGAATATGGTTAGATAATGTAAGATTTGAAGCCTTTATGTTATACCCCGCTAACATATTTTGGTTCTATGTCACTTTGTGCGCTTGCTTATCAAACATCACTCAGATGCTGTGCTTGTATGCCCATTTTGTTTTCTTTTTAAAAAGGCATAGCAAAGTATTGATCCCAAAGCCATTTCCAAACCTTCTAAAAGATTATGCAAGTATTTCAACTTACTTCCCCTAATCACTAATGTTCAGATTTAAAAAGCACAACTTGACATCAAAGCTAAGTGTTCAAGATATATAGGAAGACTTGGAAAACAATTAAGTAAAGGTAAAGGTTCCCCTCGCATATATGTGCTAATTGTTCACACCTCTAGCGGGCAGTGCTCATCTCCATTTCAAAGCCCAAGAGCCAGTTCTGTCCAAAGACATCTCCATGGTCATGTGGCAGGCATGACTAAACGCCAAAGGTGCACGGAATACCTTCCCACCAAAGGTGGTCCCTATTTTTCTACTTGCATTTTTACTTGCTTTTGAACTGCTAGGTTGGCAGAAGCTGGGACAAGTAACAGGAGCTCACTCCATTACACGATGCTAGGGATTTGAACCACTGAGTTGCTGACCTTCTGATCAACAAGCACAGCATCTTAGCCACTGAGCCACCGTGTCCCTTGGAAAACAATTAATCAGAAATATAAACTATTTCAATTTAACCTGTAGCTATTACAATTTGAAATCCTCAAATAATTTTAAGAAGAACACTTCATTTAATCTGCAGGCCTACTGGGAGCCACAGTGACATAATAACAATAGCATTAGACTTATATACCACTTCAAAGTGCTTTACTGCTCTCTCCAGGCGGTTTACAGAGTCAGCATATTGCCCCCAACAATCTAGGACCAGATTTTACCGACCTCAAAGATAGAAGCAGTGGTGGATTCTGGATCCCATCACAACTGGTATGCTGCAACGGGACCAAGAGTCCACCATGTGCACATGTGCTGCGCATGCATGGACACCACTGCCTTGCAATGCTTCAGCTGCTTAGCAGAGCATTGCGCAGGCGCTGTACACTGTGTGTGCATGCGGAAATGTCCTGGTCAGCTCAAATAGAGGTAAGGAGAATGAGCGGGTGGGTGGGACCTCTGCAGCACTGTACCAGAATCGTGCCTTTGGCTCCCAGCAGGCACCAGTATGTCTGTACTGGGGCGTACCAACCGGAACCCACCACTGGATGGAAGGCTTTGAGCCAGTGAGACTTGAACTGTCAAACTGCTGGCAGCTGGCAGAGGTAGTTTACAGTACTGCATTTTAACCAGTACACAAAAATAATTTTAATAATCCTGAAATTATAGAAATTGTAGAAATAAATTTTACATATGAATACACTCTTCCACACTCCTTCTACTGACTGGTAAAGTATCTTAGAAGGATACAATCTGATGAACCATATTACACTTAGTCCTTGACTTAGGACCACAATTGGGACCAGAATTCTTGTTGCTAAGCAAATCAGCTTTTAAGTGATTCATGCCTGATTTTATGAACTTTTTTTTTGCTGTGGTTGTAAAGTGAACTATTGCAGTTGTTAAGTAAATAATGCAGTCATTAAGAGAATCAAGTTTCCCCCATTGGCTTTGCTTGTTGAAAGCTAGTTGGGAAGGTCACAAATGGCAATCACAGGACCCTGGAATGTTGCAACTGTTGTAACTTTATGCCAGTTGCCATGTACCTGAATTCTGATCATGTGATTATGGGCTGTTGCAATGATCATAGGTATGAGAATCAGTTGTAACTCACTTTTTCCAATGAGAATGTAACTTTGAATGGTCATTAAACAAGTGACTGTGTAGCAAAGACAATCTACACAAAATGCTTTCCTTATGCCATTTCATTTTTGGGAGTAGTTAGAGATCTTAGTACATTTTAATTAAGCTCACCTTTGTTTTTGTATTACATACAAATATTTATCCAAATTTACTGAAGTATTTTAGATGATTCTATTGGTTGCGATGATTATAGGAAAAATATAAATTGTCAAATAATGATTAACAGTATAATCTGTATCCCTTGAAAAAGACATAAATTAAACCAGATTAGATAACTATGCAAATGTAGATTCTTAAAATGTAATGCCAACTTCCGTATTTATGTAAGTCTAGATATAATGCAAGATGGTCTTCAGCATTCATTTAAAAGTTAATTAGTACTCATACTAATTATGCTTGCTTACTTTAAGCAGCCACTTGTCATTTATATAATCTCAGTAGCACAATTATTTTTCCAACCTGAAAATTCTCTATTATTAATATAGAGCAAGTGGTGGTTGCAGCTAGGAGACTCTTTGTACAACTTTATTTTATGAGCCAGTTGCAGCCTTTCCTGGATCAGGAGTCCCTGCACTCAGTCACTCAAATTCTAGTCATCTCATGTTTGGACTATTGCAATGCACTCTACATGGGGCCACCCTTGAAGAGCATCTGGAAGCTACAGAACGGCACAGAATGCAGCAGTGCAGGCAGTTCTTGGGGCCTCAAGGGTGGTCTATATAATAGCACTGCTCCACAAGCTGCACTGGTTGTTGGTCTGCTTCTGGCTGCAATTCAAGGTGTTGGCCATCAGTTTTAAAGTCTTACATGGCCTGGATCCAGTCTACCTGAGGAACTATCTCATCCCAATAGGACTGGCCCACCCCGCCCATGTTGACAGAGGGAGGATACTTTAGATTCCATCAGCCAAGGAGTTTTATCTGGCAGGATTCAGGAGAAGAGCCTTATGCTCTGAAGTGAGATTGGCTCCCATCCTCCTGATAGTTCATAAATGCTTTAAGTCTAAGACCTGGCTTTGCCAGATGGCTTGGGAGCCCAATGGGGGCCTTCCAACCAACCACCATAGTGGATGTGGTTGACTAATTCAAGCCTAACCCCACCTTCCTCGCCTCGTTTGTCTGGCTCTCTTCTTTGCCATCTTATGTCCTGCGGGATTGGGCGGCCTATAAATTTAATAAATAAATAAATAAATAAATAAAGATCCATGATTTTATCTGTTAATGTTTATTCAATCAATGATATCTATTACATTAGCCAATTCAGGAAGCCTATTAGATATTGGAAGAAATTGTGAGTAAGCTATGGAATTTTGGAGATGCAATAAGCCTTGTGCAGTTTCATTAGGAAAAATTTCATCAGGGGTGTCTCTATTAAAGGAATAGGAACTTGTTCCAGTCGAATGGCTGCCTTTTCACATGACTTCTCCACCCCCAAACTGAACTTAAAGATCAATGCCAAGTATGAATACAGAGACGCTTACTCTAAGTCCATCGCACTATAAGCTTGTGAACAAACATTTACAATACATAAAACACAGACATTACAATCTGATTTTAAGATAGATTTTAAATACATGATTCTATATTGAAAATTATCTAATATTCTCATCTGAAACAAAAACATGTTTTAAGTATGGCTTGTGAATGAATATTATATTACTTTTATAGAATAAGTACATGTGAAAATAGATAATGAGGAAGCATGATGGACAAGCTATTGTTTATGTTATTGATAGAAAGATGATAGTCCCCTACAATTACAAATAACTCTTGTAATTAATCTGAGTGGTTAAAGCAGTGTTTCTCAACCTTGGCAACTTGAAGATGTCCGGACTTCAACTCCCAGAGTTTTCCAGCCAGCATTCGCTGGCTGGGGAATTCTGGGAGTTGAAGTCCGGACATCTTCAAGTTGCCAAGGTTGAGAAACACTGGGTCAAAGGGTACTTGTTTTTGTTTTCTGTTTTTGTAGCATATGAGAGAAAGAAAAGTCAGAATACATACTTTTGTATGTAGACTGATGAGTGAGTTATTGGTGAAATTTAGTCTGTCAGGTAGCCAGCTTACATTTGAAATGGATGCTGGTTCAGCTTTTGACAACCTAGTGAGTACACTGTAGCAAGACTTCATTCTTTGTTATTCTCCAAGTATTTTGTTTCTTTATACAGAAGTCATCAAAGGAAAAGAAATTAAATCCCCACTGCTGTTGTTTCACTGAATGCATTTTGAGTCCTGCAGCATTTTGGTATTTAGAATTAATAATCTTTTGTTTCAATTGGTTGACAGCTGGCTAACAAGGAGCAGATGGGTTGTTTTTAATATCAAACAGAAAGTTGGAGAAAAGTAGCTAAAGCAACAACAGTAAAGAAAATGTTCATATGTTAAATGCCACAAGGAATATGTTCACATTTCAGGGATCACAAAGATAAATTGGTGACTTCATTGAGAATTACTTAATATATGACAAGGTCATTACCTAGACTGAGACAATGATGAAGTCCTCATGTTTTCAGTCCCTTCATATATTAACAGCATTTTAAAATGCAGAAATAGCTGAATCAGAAGCTATTTTCTCATGTAGAAAAAATAAATCAGAGAAAATATGTTTCTAATATATTAGTCTATACATTCGCCTGCTAGGAGCAGAATTGGCTCTGTATTAGAGTTTCCTCAGACAACATATGTTGGAGATAGCAATGAAATGCTTAAGTACCAAGCTCTGTGTGCCACGTGGCAGCATCTTGCCACCTTAAGCTGGAATAGCTCTGCTTCAATGGGAGATTGGCATATATATAAAGGAGTTTACATGCTGCTATCAGTTCTGTTGTCTCATAATTTCACTTACATTCTAAGAGAATATAATTTGGGAATTCCATCACAAATAATGATGCTTGTCTATGAAGGAATAATAGCAATAGCGATAGCACTTATATACTGCTTCAAAGTGCTTTACAGCCTTTTCTAAGCAGTTTTACAGAGTCAGCATATTGCCTCCAACAATCTGAGTCCTCATTTTACTGACCTTGAAAGGATGGAAGGCTGAATCAACCTACAAGATCAGCCCTCATCATAGACCCAGAGCTTTTGAATCAATTATAGACAGCTGCAGAATCAAGCATAATCTTGTGGCTTCTGTTTTAAGTTATTTTATCTTGCTTTCTGTTTCAATCCCAGACCTCAAAATGGTTTTTGATTCTATTCTTCTGCAAAGACCCAAGGGATCTCTAATACATTAATACATTTCATTGTAGTAAACTTTTGAACAGCAGATATATGTAATGTTCTTTGTTCGTCCTCCATACCACTCGAGTAAGGTAGCATTGATAAAACCCACTATCTGAAGTAGCTATGTTTTTATCATAGGTACCTGGCAGTGGGAGAAATATGTTAGGAATTTACCTAGTAAATTATTAACTAGATAAATGTGTGAGCATTCAGCTTCAAGTTCTTATGTACAATGATATGGTGGGGCAGTACAAATCATGGAATATAAAAATATTCTTAAAATCAGTATAATTTTAGATAATAATTTTAATGGTGCTAATTATGTTACCTATACAACCACCAATGAACTTTACATAAGTACCAAGATGGGGGGGGGGGGACAGAGATAATGATAAAACCTTCCAAATAATCCAAAAGCAAATGTTACAAAACTAGAAATATAGATTTCATTGAAAGGCCTCCTGATTTACTCTCGAGTTCAACTTGTCCATAAAAGGAAGAAAATATATGTTTGAATGTATGTTTGAATGTATGAATGTTTATTTCATTTATATGCCGCCCTTTTCCCCCGAAGGGGGACTCAGGGTGGCTCACAACTCAAACCAGGGAAGGGGGGATACAGACAAATTAACAACAACACAAAAACAATGCATGATTTTAAAACACACAACAATCATACCATTCGAGGCAGGGGCAACGGTTCTTTAGCCCCAGGCCTGTTGGAAGAGCCAGGTTTTAAGGGCTTTGCGGAAGGCCTGGAGGGTGGTGAGGGTGCGAATCTCCACGGGGAGTTCGTTCCAGAGGGTCGGAGCAGCCACAGAGAAGGCTGTCCTCCGGGTGAGGAGACACTGGCCGGCGGATGGAATTTGGAGGAGGCCTAGTCTGTGGGATCTAATCGGTCTGGTGGAGGTAATTGGCAACAGGCGGTCTCTCAAGTACCCAGGTCCAATACCATGAAGGGCTTTATAAGTGGCTTCTTCAGAAGGGGTCTCACCACCGCCGCCTTTAGAGCGGGGGGAAAGAACCCCTCCCGAAGGGAGGCGGTAATAACCGCCTGGATCCAGCCCTGTGTCACCTCCCTGCTGTTAGCGACCAGCCAGGAGGGGCACGGGTCCAGTACACATGTGGAGGCACCTACAGCTCCCATGGCCTTGTCCATGTCCTCAGGGGTAACAGCTTGAAAATCAATCCAGGGATGTCCTGCCAGATTCTCCCCTGGTGCATCAGCTGGCTCTGCGCAATTGGAGTCCAGGTCCGCTCGAAGCCGAGCAACTTTATCCGCGAGGAATTGGATGTAATCCTCAGCTCTGCCTTGCAAAGGATCGCTCGTATCCCTATTTAGGAGGGAACGGGTTATCCTGAACAAGGCGGCTGGGTGCGACTCAGCGGAAGCAATCAGAGAGGCAATGTGTGTTCTTTTAGTCGTCCTGATTGCCCGGAGGTAAGCTCTGATGCTGGATGTTAAAAGTGCTCGGTCTGACTCGGACTTACTGGATCTCCATCGTTGCTCTAGGCGTCTCTTTCGGCGCTTCATCTCCCGGAGTTCCTCAGTAAACCAAGGGGCCCTCCTGGATCCACTGCCTCGGATCGGCCGTAAAGGCGCAATCCGGTTAAGAGCCCCTGCTGCTGCTGAATTCCAAGCAGCAACCAGAGTCTCCGCCGGACTGCGGGCGAGGGTATCAGGAACAACGCCAAGCTCCATCTGAAAGCCCAAAGGGTCCATAAGTCGCCTGGGGTGGAACCACCTAATCGGTTCCTCCTCCCTACAGTGGGGGTTTGGTCTCCGAAAGTCAAGCCTCAGTAGGTAGTGGTCCGACCATGACAGGGGTAAGATCTCGCTACCCCTCAAAATATAACATTCTGGTCCAGCTTTCTTTCATTTATAGATGTCCAGAAGTTGAACTAACAATGGAAACTTGTTTGTTGACCAAAAACTGGAGGTAATCAGCCTTTCCATATGATGGAAATATAATAGCTGGAAATATGGTAAAAGAATGTTTCAAAGTCACTAGTTGGGGACTGGTCAACTTTCAGCTAACTGCAGCTGCACTTAATGATTTGAGAGTAAGGAGGCAAAGTTTTCAGGAATGGTTTTTAATTTGGGAATGAATTTAATTTTATATTTTCTTCTTATAAACCTGTGATAAGCCTATTCTGTAGAGCTACAAATGTTTAGAATATTAGAGAAGTGTTTGGAATGCTTCTTTGGAATGATTTTTGAAGAAAGACCTTTTAGAATAGTTGGATGATTTCTAGTTTTATTTGCAGCATTGTTTTAATGCAGGTGTTCTGATTTTTGAAGAAAAGAAAAAGGCCTTAAGTGACTGTCCCTGTGGTCACATGTGTCCAAAAAACCCAATAAATTGTAGCCCCTATTGTTACCAAGCAGCAATTGTTGAAATTTAATAAGATTTTATTATCTTATTTCAAATATAATATTATATATATTTCTTGATTTTGTCTTATTGTTTGAAATTGCCAGAGTTTGAACCATTTGATGCGTTTTCTAATTTTGCTTCTCAGAATCTAATGGTAAGAATTGCAAAATAATTGTATCCTTAGTGAGTTAGGTTATTAAATTTGAGTTCATACAAAATCCTTCTTGAGCTGCTACTATGCAGCTAATGAGAAACTATTGTGCAAAATGAAGCAATTTGCTTCTAGCTATACCTAATGTGTACAATGAAAAGTTTGTTGGGAGCAGATAGGTTTGTTAGCATCGACTTCATTATCCAAAATGCAGGCAGCCAAAATATTTGCAAATATAAGCAAGATATATTAAATATTACTCTCACCTTTTCTAAGAGTAGTCATATTCATACTGATTGAACTGTGTGTGTGTGTGTTTCTGTATGATGTCTGGCAGGGGCTATGCACAGTTTTTAAAATTATATGTGAGTGTAAATAAAGTGTAAGCTATTCGCTCATACATTTGATTGGCTACTATTGGTCTTTCAAACAAAGGGCAAGAGGAAACATTTGATCCACAATTACTCAAGAATGTATCTGCATACCTATAAAAGTTAACATTTTTATTTGAATATTGAAAACATAAACATAACAGGAACAGGTGGCATATGAATTTAATAAATAAAAACAAATAAAAACTATATAGACAGGGACTTGGTTGGCACTAACAATTTTCTATCTTTGAAGAAAAATTATGTTCACTAAATAGGATCTGGGGAAATCTTGAGCAGTAGTACTTGGAAAGTGTTATTTCTAAAGCAAGATACCACAATACATTTCTTAGTTATCCACTGGGTCTTTTGTAATAACAGGGAGTTCTGTTATAGTTCTGGTCGATGGCATAATATTAATCCTCATTAATGATTTTTCCTTTGGGAAGTCTTTAAAAGCTTATGGAAATTGAAGATCCATCATTTCAACTCTAATAAATTGACTGAAATACTTTGTGATAATGAATATTAAATAAGTGTTTACTGTAGTATATAAAGAAAATATTTTTATTTATTTATATCCCTCTTCATTATTCTCAAGAACTCAAGGTGGCAAACATATCCAACACATCTTTCTCCTATTTTTCCCACAACACAACCCCATGAGGTGGGTTGGGCTGAGAGACAGTGACTGGCCCCAGGTCGCCTAACTGGCTTTCACAGCTAAGGCGAGACTAGAATTCTCTTGGTCTCTTGCTTTCTAACCCAGTGCTTTAACCATTAGAAGAACTATAAAGCAATAAAACTACATATTAGAATGTGGCTTATTTAGATATTTCCACTACAGACTCAGCATGCTAGAAAAATAAACAAGCTGGGTATTTGGTATAAGGATTCCTTTTTTATCAGTTTTGACTGATCTGATACACCATGTTTTACACAGTCTCAAAAAGTACATTTCAAAGTTCTTTAAAATTTATAATAAAGGCTTTTTTTTATCTGACTTACCAGACACTTGAATCCTGAGATCAGACAACTGACAGAGTACCTGAGTTTGCTTGTAACTGTGTTTTAACAAAAACATATTTGGATATTTATTTTTTTAGACAAAACTTGCATTGTGTATCTCTGTATGCTCTCACTGATTGATTTTGTTTTATCACAAGCTGAAATCAATATTTTATTAAATTCAAAAGGCATGTCAGCTTAGTTTCTGATTTCCCTTTGCCTCTCTAGTGACCTATATGCATGCGTAACAATTTGCATTTCAGAGTGCATTTGAATGAGCAGCAGTTATCACCTGCAAGCAAAGATGGTACAGCAGTACACGTAAATAGATTCTTATTGTGTTGATGAGTTATAGCAATAAGAAGTACATAGACAATTCTTTTATACAAGTCAGACCTTTAGTCTACATTCTTTGATATGTTTACACTGCTTGCAGCAGCTTTCCAGTTTCAAAACTTTTCAAGTTCAAGTGAAGAAACTGGATTCGGTACAGTACAAATTAAGAATAAAATCTAGGATAGTGATGGTGAACCTTTTTTGGCTCGCGTGCCAAAAGTGGGGGGAGTGCAGGTGGGTTGTGCGTGGACATGCTCATAATGCTATGCGTGCATGATCGCACAACCAGAGCTCCCCCCATTTTTGGCATCCTTTTTTCACCTTCCAAGAGCTCCAGAGGCTTTATAGGAGCATGGGGAGGGTGAAAACAGCCTCCCATGCCGCCCTGGAGGCCCTCCAGATGCTTCAGGAGCTTCCCCGAAGTCTCTGGAATGCAAAAAACTGGCCCTAGGGGCAAATCAGAACTTCAGGAATGGACTTCCGGTTTGCTCATTGTTATATATGCAAATGTTCCCTCTGCTCAGGGAAGAGCTACGAATCGCGTTGGCTCAACTGTGGCTGAAGCTGCCTGTCTGCCTGCCTCTCTGCCGAGAAGATCTACCAGACACAACTTTAGAGACTGTCCGGTCTACTGTTTGCTACTGTTACAAACGGTATTGTTGCAATAAACAGATACTGTTGCCTAAGAAGCCTGCCTGCTGCTAACAGAAGCCTCCACAGCCGTTTCAGAAGCCTACCATTCTCTGCAGCAAAAGTCAGCAGAAATCCTGTCAGCTAAACCTTCCAGCAACAGCGGAACCCTGCCAGCATGCCGATCGAGCAAAGCCAATCCACAAAGCCGCTAATCTCTTCATACACAAACTTACAAGTTATACTGCCTCCCTGCCGCTGCTGGCCGCTGTCAAATTCAGGAGCGAGCCAAAAAGACTTGATTGAAGGTCCTGAACCAGTTTGAGGGCCGCAGAAACGATGCATGCGCAGAACTGGTGGGGGGGATGCAAATGTGTATATGTAAATGGTGTTATATATGCAAATGTTAGAGGAGTGTTGAGTATGCAAATAACTGGGGGGAAGGAGTGTTATATATGCAAATGTTCCCTGTTACCAGCTCTCTGATTGGCTGGTCATTTGACAGTTGCTTTGGGCTCGAGTATAAATACCCTGACAGTTGCAGGGACGTTTTGAATCGCTTGTCATCTCGCAATAAACATCTTACTCTCTGATTCCATGGCTCCTGCGTCTTTCCCTCACACTTATTCAACACTCATAGGGCTGGGTTTAACCCTCCAGAGCCTTCAGGGGCCTTCAAGAGGCTTCCCTGAAGGCTCAGGAGGGCGAAAAACAACCTTACAACCAAACCGGAAGTGACTTCTCGTTTGTCTGCAGGGCCATTTTTCATCCTCCGGAATGTTCAGGGGCCTTCAGGAGGCTTCCCTGAAGGCTTCGGAGGGCAAAAAACCCGACCCTACGAGCAAACTGGAAGTATATTCCCGAACTTCCGGTTGTCCATAGGGCTGGTTTTTCGTAGTCCGGAGACTACAAGGAAGCCTCCAGAGGATGAAAAATGGCCTCAAAAGAAGGCCAAAGTCAGCTGACCAGCACACGAACATGCGCTGGCCAGCTGACAGGGCAATCCCTCACGTGTCTTGATAAATGGTGCTGTGTGCCACCTGTGGCACGTGTGTCATAGGTTCGTCATCACAGATCTAGGAAATAAAGAAAGAACAGTCTTGGTGTGGAAACAAAATCATTCTATTAATTCAGAGTTGATTAAGAGTAATTGAACAACCATAGCAATACTTAGAAAATACTAGTGAAAGATGTTCTAGATCAGGGAAACTCGCAGCCCACGGGCTGGATGCATCACATGTTGGCACACCCATGCTCAGTTTGGCAAAGGGGGGGGGAGTTGTGATAAGTCACATGACACTGCCGTGATGATGCAAATTTGACACCCCTGTTCTAGATTAATTTTTGTGGAATTATATTTCTCCCCACCCAAAAACAATCTGAATGACTCCCACCGTCCTGGTATTCTAAGACTCTGTAGTCAGACCTTTGGAGAGGACAATTGATGCTTTTTTTCTTCCTTTCTATAAGAGATTTAATGATATTAATAGACTTTATGCCAGATTTTATTATTTCAAAGAGCATAGGGAAATCTGTAACTAAAGGGGAAAGTAAAAAGGTCTTAGATGCTACAAAATCAGAATGAAAAATCCTAATATAAAGCTCTGAATATGTATATATGCCTCATGAGTTTTGTTTGGGACATTAGAGAAAAGAAATACTTCTTTGTCTAGTTGTACATGTATAAAAATGTGTGCTTACAGGATTATTAAGTTTATGTTCTGAATATTGTCCTGACTTTTTTTCTATACTTCCTAATGCAATAGAAATAATTATTCCAGTTTAATAAGGAGCATCTGTTGCTCACCATCATCTTCCTCATCATCCCACAATGAGGGATTACTATCCTCACCTTAGATGTGAATGGGGGAGAATGATCTCTGTTTCTCGCTCTTTCTCTCAGAAAAGCTATTAAACACAGATTGTAGGAAATAACTGCAGTGAGTTTATGTATGGAAAAATATAGAGATACTCAGAGAACTGTGAAGAGGACAGAATCTGCAGTAATGGTTAAATTGACTTGGTTGATTAGGGAAGATACAACAACTACTTTTAGAAAAGACTGGAAAACATTTGTGAGATTTTTGCTGAAAATGTATAAAAACAAACTGGTGATTTATGGATTTACTGATTAAAAAGGAAGAATGGAACTATGTCATAATTTTGGAGGCGGAAAACAGTATTGTTTGCATCTGTTGTATAGAAGAGCAGAAGTTGTTTCTTTAAATCTCTCTCTCTGTCTCTCTCTGTCTCTCTCTCTGTCTCTCTGTCTCGCTCTCATTACTTTTATCTTTCTATCTTTCCTATTTTGTTCTCAGTACTTTTTTCTCTTTTCTTATATATTTGTTTGTGTTTAGCTTTATAAAAATCATTTTCATAAAGTTAAAAGCTAAACATAAATAAATATAGAAGAAAGCAGCAGTTTTTAATGGCATCAGAAAAACTTCACAAGCCAAAGACTAGCAATGCTATAGGAAATAAGAAAACTAAACCCAGTCTTCCTTGTACAGTTTCTATGTACAGTACTACATCACTGTACATCCATATGTCAGCTCAGTTGAATACGGTAAGTAGTCAGGTAAATAACTTAATCTTATCATTCCAGTGCCGCCTGAGTTAGTGCAAGTAAACACTCTCAAATGTTACTTAAAATAGGACTCTATATTTGCTAAATGCTTATTTTCTTAGAACATAATGCTGTGAAATAATGATTGCCCAGAAAGGGGAAGTTAAGTAAATAGTATCACATGGTTTCTACACTATTAAAGGCCAGTTAAAAGTTTATTATATGAATATGCAGGAAAATAACCCTCATTACTGAGGCCATTTTATTGAGGCTATGTTACATTTAAACAAATGTAAACTCATTTACAAAGCCATCAAGGCAATAAGATGGAAGCAAAATTTATAAATATATGGTAACAGGAAGCATGTCCAGGATAGAATTACCAGTTACAAGTCAGTTAAACATAAAAGTGCATGGCTTTTGATGAATATATACACTATTCTTTGTTGACTTTACAATGAAGAGGTTTAAAGAAAGAAGTATTCTAGCCACCAATTTGTCTTTGGAAACTCCCTTGTCAGTCCCACCCAGTTAACTTTTTCAAGCTACTTTTAAAATTATAATTAAAAATAAGAGAAATTGGTATGCTGTTGAGAAAGCTAACTTCCAAATTCTTTAATTACAAGAGTGTCCTGAATCTTGCAAGGATCCCCTGTGTATTCTTTAAAATAGATTTTCAGGTGAACCTTTGAAGAAAGTAAGACTGTGCTTGCTTCATAAATGATCCAGAGAAACAATAAAGACACAACACAGTTCTACTGGTCTTTACAATATATCACCGATCCTCAAACTATAGCTCATGGGCCAGATACGGCCCACCAATGCAAACTATCTGCTCTGTGGAGTGGTGGGATTAGCCCCACCCCTCACCCTGCCCCTCACCATCAACCTTATCTTCCAGCAAGCATCCACTCTACATCACTACTGCTCCTTTAAGGAATCAGTTCATTAGTATTAATGAAACACATTCACCTACAAAATTAATCAAACAAAGGAATAAGTGTACCAAGGGCCGGATTTTCCTATAGGCTAACTAGGCTTCAGCCTAGGGCCCCAAGATCAAGAGGGGCCTACATTCAAATTGTTAGCAAAATTAAAATTACACTATTCTAAAAACAGTGAACACTAAAACACTGAACTGAAAATAAGGAGAAATTCTATGCATATGACTAATAAACAAAAAAAAAATGTATTGGTTAAGATCGTTCCAGCGCCGCGGCAGTTGGGGAGCCCGCCCACGTTCCCGGCACTGGCGGTTGGGCGAGAGGCGCGGCCGCTCCCAGTAGCCGCCCCGTTGATGCGGAGCCCACCAGCGGCCAGGCAGGTGAGGGCGAGGGGGCCGAGCCAGGCAGCTGAGTGCAGCAGGGGAGGCGCTGCCTTTGCCGCAGAGCAGAGCTGCCCTCCGTCGGGAGGCCAGCTATATATATTGATATATATTGATATATATCACAGTAATGATGTATTTTATTGTCTCTCATGTAATTTACAAACTTAAAAATGGGAGGTGAAAGGGCCTCATAAGTGGAATAGCCTAGGGTCTCTTTTCATCTAAATCCGGCCCTGAGTGTATCATCTTTTGAAGCCATGGTGATCACTTTCTGGTATAGAGAAGAGACAATGGCATGTCAAAGAGATATAGTGACCAAGGGGCTGGGTAATTTGGGAGATCCAGGTTGCAATCCATGGTTAGTCATGAAGTTTTGTTATATACTGCAACAATACATTTAACACCACTAAACAACAACATCTGTCTAACTCAGGTCTGCAGGAAGGACCCAATAGATGGATAAAAATGCAAAATCCACTAATAATACAATTGCATTGAAATGACTTCTTTAGAAAGTGATTGAGCCTAGAATAGAACTGATACAGTGGGAAATATGCAAAAATGGAAATATCCAAAGTGAATCTGAAGCACAAAATGAATGCAAATAAATCCAAAAGAAATCAAAAGATCAAAAAGCAACAGAGTTAAAGTGTCAAGAAAGTGGCAGGCATTAATGATATATGGTGAAACACAGGTATAAGGAACATAAGAGAGCTGAGGATTGATGAGAACAAGCCTTAGGAATTCTTATAAGAGTAAACCTTTCAGGAGTTGTTGAAAGTATAGTTTGTGAAAGCAAGCAGAGAGTATGATCATCAAATGACAAAACTGAGATGTAAGGGGTAATTTGAAATTCATAAACGGATAGTCAAAGAGACGACTTCCAACCAATTCAGAATGAGTTTGCTAAAGGACAAATATCCAGAGCATTATGAGAGGTAATGGTGACATACCCTGTCGTTAATACAGTGTATGTCATGAACAACACAGTATTAACTATAGAGTATTGCTGTAATTGTATAGTAGTGTACAAAGAAGGGCAACATGAAGTAAAAACTAAATAGGAACAAGAAGTCACAAGAGTCTTTTAAAAGGAAGGTAATGACCTGTAATGGAATATGTGGGTGACCTTGAGGAACAAGGGGAAGAGATGCTGCCTAGGAGACAATCAGACAAGAGGGGCAGGAGCCCTTGGTGGCTTAGCAGCCTGAGAAAGAGATTTAGGAAGGACCCACCTTAATGGATCAAGCAGTTAAAAGTGGCAGCAGGAAGTTTGTACCTTCAGACTTGCATGATTTTGTTAATATAGCCTTACAATAAAGTAGAATTAGTTTATCTGTCATGCTTCCTGTCTGGTTTACCTGGGAGAGGTGACAGTTCAAAAAAAACCCAAGAAAATGTGTCAAAAAAAATAACAAGGGTTCATATTTTTTTAAAGTTTTTATTTTACACACATCAACACATCAACAAGAACAAACACATGACTTAAGACAACATAGGAACAAGAAGTTCCATCATATATCATACAGCAGTTCCGTATCGGTTTCTTTGCAGTTAGTGTTTTCCCTTTCTATACCTTTCTATCTTACATTCATGGTCTCTTTATTCGTTATCCATTTTTATGTATAATTCTATATTTATTTATACTTAGCTATTTATAACCAAATATTGTTTATCTATAATCTTACTATCTTACGTACAATTCTAGGTATACATTCACATGGTTATTCTTTTTCTTTGCCAATCTTATACTATTGTTATTCCATTTAAGAGATTATAGAGTACAGTTTGGATTGGATTGTTTACCATCCCAAGCGTCTGTTATGACACCACCTTATTTTCTCTTTCTTTTCTTTTCTCTCTCCCTTCCTTCTCTACTTCCTTCCTTCCTCCTCTCCTTCCCCCTCTTTCTTCCCTTACCTCCCCCTTACTCTTACCCTCTTTGTTCCCCTTCCTATCCTCTCTCCTTCTCTTTTTCTCCCTTCCACCCACCTTTCCTTATCTCTTTCTTTCCCTAACCTCTCCTCCACTCTTCCTCTTCCTTTCCTACTATTTCTCCTTCTCTTTCTCTCCCTTCCATCCTCCTCTCCTTTCCCTTCCTTCTTCCCTCCTTTCTCTCCTTCCTTCCTCCTCTCCTCTCCTTCCTTCCTCCTCTCCTTCCTTCTTCCCTCCCTTTCTTTTTCTATTGTTATAGGTGTCTCTTTCAAATCTCAATTTATGTTTTCTTGGGGATGGTATTTCCACAAACCCATATAATTTCATATCATTTCCTTTTTTCTCTTTCGTTCTATAGTCTATATGCCAGCTATCGTCCTGTATTGATTTCACCATTCTTAACCTTCTTATTTTATTAAACATCTGGGCTCTCTTTTTTTGTGTGTGTATTCAGTCCATTCAAATTTATTGAGATAATTGTTGTTTCTTGATCCATCTTTAACTGGGGTTGTTTTTTTTACTTCTGGTTTGTATCTGACTTTTCCCTCTCGCACATTCCTTCCCTGCTCTCTCTCTTTCTTGCCTCTGTTCTTCTCTCCTGTTTCTTTCGTTATGTTCTGATGTTTCTTCCTCTTGACCTCCACTTTCCAATTCCTCCTTGCTTCCTTGTTCTATTTCCCTCTTGCGGAATTCTTCATAGAATTTCTGTGCATCTTTTATATTTTCTATCTTATATCTTTTTCCTTGCCAAGATACTAGAAAAGGGATCATATTTTGATGAAAGTGCATAAATAAGAAAAAGAAGCTCTCTTTTTTATCAGTTGGATAGAAATAGAAATTGTCTAAAAATAAGCTATTCCTGAGGGACCACTGAACTATCTATTTTGTGCCCAGAAATGCTGGTTCACTTTATGGACCCACATTCTGTCCCATCATTGCAGCTCTTCCCTTTGAGATACCCTTATAACTCCAAGAGCTGCATGACAATTGTTCTCTAACTTGCCTTGAATCAAAGCACACTTTTGACAATTGCTTAACAAATGTACAAAGTGGCTGCTTTAAGGCTCCAGTAGATGTTAGGAATTTCTTTGTTTTGTAAAATGACTTCAAAAAGGTGCTTCTGCTTTGATAACTTGGAAAGTATTTCCTCTGTGACTGTGAATTTATTTACTTGTTTGTATATACACTGTTCTTAAGCATGATCTATTGTTCTGCCTAATAATCTATAAAACCTCTGTTTTACAGGCTATGGGCAAAATGCAATTGTAGTTGAAAATCGATACAACGGAATATACATAAAAGAAAACAAAAAATAATGGATAGCAGCATAAAAAACCCCATATGTTGAAAGTTTTGGGGAATTGATGAGATTGTATCTTGGTGCTGAAAGTGTTTTTAAAGTGTATCATCCCTTTGGGAACTCAAGAAGAGGTTTTTCAAATGTGTACTGCAATGGCTTCAAAGAGGCAGATTTTCAGTAGACTAGGAAGTACAGGAAAGAGCCACATGGGATAGGTACAATACTCAGGCTGGTTTGTGTGAAATTGGAGAAAGTCCATATTTAAAGATATTGAACATGAATTTGCTATTGTAATGCATGCTTTACATCCTAGCCTGAAGTTAACTTGGATAATTTTTTGATACTATTTTCCAAGTAATGGAAAAATATTTGAAAAAAACCCTAGAAATGCAGAAACAACAACTTTTTATTTGGGGGTGGAGGTTGGTAGGGTGGACTAAAGGCTTTGCTAGTGGAGGGTGAAGCTCATTCAAAGTATAGCTCAGTATTTAAAATTTTCTGATGGCTCTGTACTTTGTATTAAAGCACTAAAACTAATTAGTTAAAATCTAGTTCCATGAGCTATTTTAGTACTTTTGGTTTTCACACATCTTGACTTGCCTGGAAAAATAACAAGAATTATTTTAACATAGGGCGCAATGAGAACATTGTTTTTATGTCTGTGTGTGTGTTTGTAAGTTCAAACATTTTGCCTTTGGACTTTTTACTATCTTAAAAAGGCTTTGATTGCTCATCTCTAGTACATGAGTTTTTCATTCTATTCATGGGGACCCTTCAAAACTGCTCTGGAAGAGGAAGAAAGGAAGGAGGGAAGTAGGTAAGGAAGGAAGGAGGGAAGGAAAGAAGGTTGGTTTACAAATAGATATTTTAAAGACATGGCTTAGACAAATTGGCATCAACAGGCAAAACTCTTCCTGGTTGCAGGATTGTTATGATACATGATACTTGATTAACTAAGAAATCTTCTCTTGCTCAGATTAATATCTGAGATGAAATGAAATTCAAGAGCTTCTAATTTTTGCAAATATTACTGAATTATGACTATGCACATGCTCTCTCTCATGTGCACATGTGGTCATGCTCACACACATGCACACATTTTGTTTATTTATGCAATTAATCATAACAAAGAATTAAAAAGAAGAGAACAAAAAACAAGTATAAATCTAAGGGCTTCTCATATATGCATATGTCTATGTAAAGTTCAGAGGGACGTGGTGGCTCAGTGGATAAGATGCTGAGCTTGTCAATCAGAAAGGTTGGCAGTTTGGCAGTTTGAATCCCTAGCATTGCATAACAGAGTGAGCTCCCGTTACTTGTCCCAGCTTCTGCCAACCTAGCAGTTCGAAAGCATGTAAAAATGCAAGTAGAACAATAGGGACCACCTTTGATGGGAAGATAACAGCATTCTGTGTGCCTTCAGTATTTAATCATGCCGGCCACATGATCACAGACATGTCTTCAGACAGTGCTGGCTCTTCAGCTTTGAAACGGAGATGAGCATCACCCTCTAGAGTCGGGAATGACTAGCACAAATGTGAGAGGGGAACCTCTACCTTATATAAAGTTTAAGTACAGTAAAGGATGGCTGAATTCATTGTAACTGCTAGTAGATAATGTATTTCAGAAGCAATTTGTTCATAAGACATTAACTATCAGATCTTCAATGCACTCAATAATTAACCATACATTTACTTTTCCAATTCTGAAGTTTTAGTCTTTTAAAAGTAAGAATAGGCAGGTATTTCATTTCTATTGTCCAGCCATCAATTTCAATTTCAATAGAAATGTGGTATGAAAGACTGTGGATCTCTGAAAATATTAAATCCTCTTTCAAAGTGAAGTTAATGTCTGCACTTTTTTTCTTTTCAGAACATAATCAGTTTACATCATTACAGAAAAATACCTACAATGTTTAGTTGCTCTTTTCTTTTCTCTACAAATTCTTCCTTAACACAGAAGCAGGAGAACTTTGCTGGACACCTCTAGTAATGCCATAAAACAGATTTAACTGATGACTTAATGGCATTTTTATCATAGACGTTTATAGCTCCATTAGAGATTCAGAGCTGTTGCTAAGCTACCTTTCTGTTCTACCATGTATCAACATAATCTGAACAGGGAAAAATTGTTCTATGGTTGAACCTGACTTTAAATTTTCATTCTGCTTTTCCATTAATACTGTGATACACACTTCCTTGATATGAAGAGATTATATCTAGGCCTTCCCAATTTGTGCCCTTATTCTGATGTCATTTTCCATACACCGTATGGGAATAGCATGGAAATTTTTACCCACATCTTTGTGATGATTCCAGGGACCGCATTCATCTTGATCAAGGGCTGTCATTTAATCCTTGTTATCTGATCATTTTGGCTTGGCTTTGTTTTTGCTGCCATTGTTCTGAAGGTGAAGGAAGCAGAGGTCACTTTGTCCTGACTCTGCAGGCAGCTGTTCAGAATGTTCTTTGCTAAAGAGAGCTGCTACATAATAGCAAGAAAGCAAAAAAAGAATTTCCTGCAACCACTGAAAGACATGCTGTTTCCAAAAAAGCAAAGGAACGAAAGGAGGAGGGGACATTAAAACAAAGCAAAACAAAACAAAAGCCCTCTGCTTGAAGGTTAAAAAAATCATCTGACTATTTTGTCCTCAAAATCTTCACAGCAAATTACAGAGTAAGAAGCATATTTAGAGAAGGAATATTCTTGTTGGGTGATTTTTCCCCTTCTCCAAGTCACTAATTCGCCTGCGAGGGAAACCTTCATACACTGAAAAAGGTATCCTCATGTTGTGCTTGCACAGACAGAACACCTAATTCTTCATGAATGTGTTCAGTTCCTTTTTAAAGCCATCTATATTGGTATTCATCATCACACCAGAATGCAAGCTTTAAGATTACAGCCAGGGCACAGCTGAAAAGATTTAGAAATAGCATTGGACAAAGCAGAGAGATTAGCGGTCCAACTCACTATGAAATAACTTTTTCTGACCTTCTCCTTTTCTGCAAAAATCAATACAAATAGGAATTAAAGCATTAGTTTTATCAATCTGCTCTCTATATGTTTTTCTGAAACTATTTCCATAGTAATGAAATGAGTATAAACAGACATCACTGCTGAGGTACAATAAGTCTTCAGGCAGATTCTTTTATATTCCACAACCTTGAGACATGTATATGTATGCTCTGTCTGTCTGTATGACTGTCTGTCCTGTCCGTCCGTCCATCCATCCATCCATCCATCCATCCATCCCTCCATCAATCATCATATGCTTCCTCAATCACAGAGTCATTCTAAGCAAATTACAGAATAAACTTTAAAAAGGTGAAATATGAGTAAAATAAAAAAGCACAAGATCAACAGTAAAATACTTCATGCATACTAGGGATTGTTTGTAACTAAATATTCACAATCCTAGCCAACCACCATCAGGGAGCCAACTGATATACCCTACCCATTAATTGAACTCAATAGCTACTTTTAATAACTTTATTTAAGCACAAAATATACATAAGGAATTTACTTTTAATATGAGTATCTCTAGAAGCTGTTTCAGGTTTAAATTTGTCTCTTGTCTCAGTTTAAAATAAAACCTCTTGAGCAATCAATGAATGACCCAGGCTTTTTTTTAACCACACAATGGTGATGTGTCTACTTATAAGTGAAGATACAAGTCCATACATGCTCCATTTGAGCTTTCAATGCCTAAAGCAATCTTACTGAAATTGCATAATCAACCATCTATTATAGTGTGTGAGACTTGTATGTCACCAAGAGCTGATTATACATTCATGAATTCCAATCAATGCCATAAAGAAATTGCTGGTTGAATTAGGTTAAAGGTTCTTCCAGCAAATTTCAAATGATAAAGGGTTTTTACTGTCTATGAATGAGGTTTTACATATACCAAGTTAAAACTGAAAATGTAATGCCAAATCTTAATAATTTATCCTCACTCTTTCATTTGCATAAATACATACACACACACACACACACACATACATGCAGACAGACATACATAAATACATATGTACATACATACATACATACATACATACATACATACACACACATGTACGTATATATATATATATATGTATACGTATGTGCATGTGTATGTATAAATGTATGTGCAGGTCTTGGCATATTCGGGTCTTTTCCCATGTAAGATTGAGAGTATCTTGGTGACATTTTGATGAGATCCCACTTTCCATCTTTGGGCTGGTGCCTTCGGCTTTGTGCTTGTGCGAGCAAAGTGTGATCGGAGCTGCAGTCTTTCTATAAATATTGGTGGAGAGGTGTGGAGTGCTGTCTTTGTTGCTGTAAGTGAGTTGGTTGGCTGTCTTGATTAGTTAATGGAGTTGATGTATGTAAATTAGTCAGCTGTTTCATAACATCCTGTGTGGCTGAGGTACTGGCTGTGTGCCTATTCTTTTGTATTGTAACGACCTGGGTAATGGGTTGTGTGGTGACATCCTGAGCTCTATTGTAGTGATATCCTGAGTCCTGTGCTGCAACCTCCTGGGAGGTTGGCTGCATTGTAACATCCTGAGCCTTTGCGTTGTAACCTCTTGAGTTCTGTGATGTAATGTCCTGAGCAGATGGCTGTGGTGTAACATCCCAGGTTTTGGTTTGGCTCCGAGTTTGCGGTCTGGCCATGTGTTTATGGCAGGTGTCAGTTTGCTTTGTGTGGGAGGTCGGAGGGGGGGTGCAGCAGTTGGTGATGCCGCCGTGGTTTGCCTTCTGGATGGTGGTTGCATTTGGTCTAAGGGATGGGTATGGGTTTGAGTCTGGTGAGGGTGTTTGGTGGTTGTTCTGGGTCCTGTGTGGCTGGGACTCGTTTGTTGACTAGGGCTAGTTTCTAGATGTCTGGTAGGCGGGAGGTATCATCATGTTTATTCATGTTGTGGGGGTGTTTCTCTATTTTGATGGCTTCCATAATTATTCTCTTGTTGAAGTGTTCAGTTTTGGAGATTAATTTGGTTCTTTCAAAATCCATTTCATGTCCTGTTCCTTTAAGGTGCTGGAAGAGGGAGGAAGGTTTTTCTTCTTTTCTGACTGCGTTCTTGTGTTCTGCGATGCATGCATTTATCCTCCTATTAGTTTGTCCAATGTATGTGGCTGGGCAGATTTTTCATGGTCTTTCATAGATTCCTTGGTTTTCTAGCTGGATCTTGTCTTTGGGGTTTCTTAAGATGTTGGCTATTTTTTGGTCAGTGCTGAAGGCTGTCTTGAGTCTTTGGAAGAGATTAAAAATATATAATTGGAAATACTACTCAAGAGAATAGAATTCAGAATTGAATGAAGTAAATAACAGACAAATGGTGTTAAAATACTGATCACATATTAACTCCAAGGAAAAAATAATGTGCTATCAAGATAAGGACTGCAATTAGCTCTGATTAAATCATTTTTTATTCTGTATCTTTTAAGAAAGAAATTAATGCCCAAATGGTGTAAAAGGAAAAAGAAACCCCAAAGTCTTTGTCAATCCTAAGTACTTTATTAGCCTAATAGTACTAGTGAATGCTTCTCATTTTGAATTATAGTCATGAAATTTCATTAAAGGTGCATTATAGTGTTCTTTTTGTTTTATTGTTATTGATTTACTATGAACTAACCATAAAATTAGAATAATACTGGAGCTTTAAAAAGTTTTAACTTCGTGAAATTTTACTCCCCCTTCTCACTCCATAAAAAACCCAAACTTTTCCAAGTTAAAAATGTTATAGGGCTAAAACACCTAATTAGTTAGAAAAACTCAAATAATAAAGATGAAAGATGAAAGCCAAATTAAACTCTCTTTTAAGTGTAGTCCCAAACACAGTGTTTATATAAACATAGCTAATTAAAGTCCCTGTGCTTTGCTGAAGATATATTTATAGCTCTGGAAATTATAGCATTGCTATAGTGCATAATTTATTTGGATCTCTTTAATCTTTATTAAACAACAATGTTAAATTGCACAATGTTTACAAAGTATTCAGATCCTAAAACAGAAGCATTTGGATTAATTATTTAAATTATAAGAACAAATCAGTCAATGAAAGAGTAGCCTGACAATGTGTATTGTATAATAACTGGATATTTATGGTAGCTACCATAAATATCCAGAAGAAGAGCATGAGATAGTGTGGTCTAAATTGGTTGTACATAAAGGAAGGAACTTGCTTCTCTGCATTTTCTTTTCTGTAATCCATCTTAGTTCTGATGTTTGACCATAGGGCCATAGGTGCAAGAGAGTAGACATGCAAATGTAGTATTGGTTGTTTGCTTCCTAGTTTGTTTTTTTAAATACCTGTAGGAAGGTAAGCATAATGACTAAGGATAATTGCTGTGACAGGAATGGAAATAAATCTACCACAGATTTCTGTGAGAGTAGATCTGCAAGTTTTATTATATTGTAATAGAACATTGTAGTAGGTCTAAGGTAGCCCAAATTCAAAAGGAGCACGGTAGCACCTTTTCAGACTAACAAGTTTTATTTAAAGACTGCAGCTTACTTCACCAAATTCATGAAGTGGCTAATCTAATTATGCTTTTAAGTTGGAATGAACTAGGCCAGGTGTGTCAAACGCACAAAGTCACAGCGGCATCACATGACATATTGCAACTTTTCCTCCCTTCACTAAACTGGGGTGTGGGCATGGCCAACATATGACGCATCCACCCCAGCCCTGAGCTAGGCAGAGAAGAAGAGAAGGAAAGACTAGGTGGTTATGCAGATCTAGGTTACATATGAGACAAATTACAAATATCTTATCAGTTAGCAATGAAGATATGTTCAAAAATTCATTGTATTTGTTTTGATATGAGATGGCCTGAAACTTTTGATTTATGTATATTCATTAATCTCTCGCTTGACTTTGCAGTTCCAAACTAACGTCTTAGAAATCTGTTGGGAGTGTTACATTCTCAGATATGACTTTCTCCTTGCTTTGAGTCCTAATGTCAAAGAAGGTACAGATGTCCTTGTTGTTACAGTTTTGCAGAAATATAGATCAGTTCAAAGTTCTCTGATGAATACCATATTTATAATCTTTAGTGAACAATGTACTTATATAAACGATACCTTTACATGACTTGGAGAAGCAAGAAAAAGTATGCTAATTCTGAGGTACTCTTGTCACTGGCATTGCACTGTCAGCAGTATTCCTATGGTCTCATATAAGGTTTACCATAGCTCTTGGTAAACCTCAAGGTGTGGCAGATTGTATGAATATCTCTATAATCCTGTAATTATAAAGGAGCAGAGATATTCCAGCTAGCATGGCAAGAAAAACAATGTTAAAAATCCCTTCCATACAGGTGCAAAAAAACCCCAAAACAATCCAGACACAAAAGAAACACCTTAGCAAAGCTGATATTTTCACCCCTGAATGAACTGGGTTACAGAATGCAGATAAACCATAGTTTCTTCATTGACTTTTTCCTCCCGATGTCTGATTATGTATTATTGATTAACCGTAGATTGCAAAATATCCAAAAGTAGACTTGGCCTTGATTTGTGCTGTGATTGTGATCCTGCTATATATTTACCTAGTTGGAGCCAAAGTGTTGTGGCCCACCAGTGGCCAGTGTAGCTGGTCACAGACTCGGACAGTGGGGAGGTTGGGGAGGAACATGGGCCAGTACTGGAGTCTGGAGAAGACTCTGATGAGTGCTCTGCATCAGGTGCAGAAATGGGGCCAGGGCCATCCAACAAGGAGCCATCCGACAGGGCCATCTGACAGGAGAAGGGAACAATTAAGGAACAGAGGTCAACTCAGGAATAAAGGCACAAGGAGACACTGACTGTCCCCTCCCATAGGAGATAAATAGGAGCAAAAGGGGAGTGGTGTTTGCTGGAGACAATTAGTTCATTAGTGTGAAGATTTGCTTATCTGAGAGACTCCTTGCCAAGTATTTCATTGTACAGTGTTGCATCTGGAAGCTATCGGCCTGGCAACTATCCAAGGACTGATAAGGTCTGTATTTGCAATTCACCCTTGAAAGACTGTTTGCCAGGACTTTGCTGCACGTGAATGCTAGGAATTCACATTAGCCAAATAAAAAGGGTTTTTTGGGGGACAAGGGGTCTGTTTCATGATTTGCTGAAGTTTAAGTCAGAACACAAAGTATGCTAAAACTGGCAGGTAAAATGCTTCAGCAGAAAATCTTGTATTGGGCATGGGTGTAAGTAAGGCTGGTAAATGAGTCTACACCCTTTCCATTTTACTAAAAAAGCATTAAAGGAAAGCTTACTGCCATACATATATGGTGATGGTGGTAGATTTTATAAGGAGGTGCAATTTCTGGAAGAGGATTATTCTATTCACAAAATGTTACAAACGTTTTATATCAGTGGTGGGTTTCAAATATTTTTAGAACCTATTCTGTGGGTGTGGCCTGTTTTGTGGGAGTGGTTTGGCAGTCATGTGACCAGGTGGGAGTGGCCAACTTGATGTCACTCACCAGGAAATGTCATGGATTGGGTAAAATGTGGTGAAGCTCACTTAACAATGCTTTTACTTAGGAACCAAAATTGTGGGCTCAATTGTAGTCATAAGTCAAGGACTATCACTGCCTTCCTCTGCATGGCAGCTTTGTCCTAGTAAACTATTTCTCCTTTCTGGCAATTTTCCTCCCTGTTAGAGGCACCAAAATAATCTATACAATGTAAGGTTTCCTGCTGCAGCAGGGGGTTGGACTAGAGGACCTCCTAGCAGCCTTCTAGCCCTAAATTGCTGTGCTGTTTTTCTTTTTTTCTGCTAAGAAAGAAACCTGCCTGAGGTTCATTCCACATGCCTGCCAGATAGAGATAATGAGATAATGACCCTAGAGAAAGTTTGGCTCCATTCACAAGCCTTTTACAAACACAATGCTCATATTGCACAAACCCCAAAACTTCAAAAACATAAATTCATATAACATATAACCATATAATCAATTGGTTCTTTCCTGCACCTTTTCAATTTAAAATTATTAAGACTTGTGGACTTCAACTCCCAGACGTCCACAGCCAAGCATGCTCAGTTCCAATTTAAAGCGACAGCATTTGTTTTTCTCCCTTGCAAAATAAGTTTCCTTTTTTTTCTTTTTCTTCTCCCTTCCCCTCCTTCATCCCTCTTTCCCTCCCTCCCCCCTCTCTCAAACACACACACGCACACACAGAAGTTGGATTGGACTATCTCTCCTACCCCCTTCCTTCTCTCACTCACTCTCTCTCAAACACACACACACACACAAACACAAGTTGGATTGGATATCTTTTCCAATGGCTTGAAAGCAGCTCCTCTGCCATTCTCCCTATTCCCCTGCTGCCTTCCCAAACACCTCCCCCATTGCAAATGCAGCCTGCTGTCTGGGTGGGAAATACCTGGAACACAATAAAGCCCATCCATTCACCTCCTGCTGGCAGACTAGGGTGAGAAGAGAGGCAGAGAAGCTGGAGGGGAGCTGATCCCAGCCTTCCAAAAGAAAGAAGCTGGGGGAAAGTGTGTGTGCTACAGCATAGCTCTTTGCCTGGCTTCCTGCCTCCTCCTGTGGTCTCCTCATGTTCGCTTGTGCTCTCCCTCCCCAAGTGTAGTTTGATTGCGGGTGGAGCCACTTTGCCTTTCCAAACTTCCAATCAGTGAAGCTGTGCTGGATTTTTATATAGTTTTATCCAGCTGTGTGTGTGAGAGAAAGAAATGGATGGGGGCCTGGGGAGGAAGTCACTACATTTGGGGAGAGAGAGCACGAGCGAACACTAAGGAGACCACAGGAGGAGGCAGGAAGCCAGGCAAAGAGCCATGCTGCAGCACACACACTTTCCCCCAGTCCCGGAAGGCTCGTATCCACTATGTAAAAATCCAGCCCAGCTTTACTGATTACAGGTTTGAAAAGGCAACGTGGCTCTGCCCACATTCAAACTACACTTGGGGAGGGAGAGCACAAGCAAGCCAGGGTCCTTCCCTCCAGCCTTTGCCCAAAGCCCCGCACAGCACCAGGAGGATGAAGTTTGAATTCCTTCCCCTCCCTCCGACCCACACGTACCTTTTCCAGCTGCTTCAGAGAGGACTTCAACTCTGCTTTTGCCTCGGGTCCTCTGAAGAAGCTCCGCCCTCGCTTCCTTCTCTTTGAGAAGCGCCTTGCAAATGGGCTGCAGGGCAGGGGAGCGTACCGGTATGGGGGTGTGGCCATGCCTCCGTGGAACGGGTATGCAAAAGTACAGCAAATTTCTGGAACTGGTACACTTGAAGAGGTGCGAAGCAGCAGGAACCCACCTCTGCTTTATATCCACGTTAAAGTTCCCAGCCTTGTTTTCTCTAAATAATTTTATGCATTGCATAGCTCATCAGACTTTACTTCTACCTATTGCATTTTCACTACAGATCTGTCTTTTACAATCAGTTGTTTTACAGCTTTACCTTAATATAGTTAGGGTTGATGTTGAAGGCTGCTACCTTGGACCTGTTTGTTAACCCCTTTGCTAGAACTCCAGGTCCCTTCAACAAGTTTCAGTGCTTAACCCTTCTCCAAATGCCAGCATTGGGCAACTTGCCAGTGCTCTGGACCTTATAACTGTATGGAAGATTCAGAGTACGCTCAGAAAATCTCAGTACCATCTCTTGCCTATTTTCTGAAGTCACTGCAACCAATTAACAAAATAGACTAATTATACCAAAAAGGTGGCTAAATTACTACTGACAATATAAAGATTTGAAAAGGATTAGAGGCACCTTTTTGAATGATAGGGACTTTTGAAGAATTTGGAAATTTTGGCTAACAAGATGGGTACAGCCAATTAGAAATTGCCATTTTTTGTAAAACACATAACTTACCACTCTCCCATTCTCTAGAGTACCATGCCCCAATCTTTCTGGGATGGCAGCCTGTCATGGGGAAAACAGGGGATTGTCTTGTGTGCGGATGGTTTTGTGTGAGGAGCAGGTGCATGAGTGGGGCTGTGAGCGCCTGCCCCTCACATGGCCCAATTGCAAATAGACCACGGCCTGGTAGTTGGCCATGCCCCACAGGTTGGGGATCCCTGCTCCAGAGCTTAGGAGCTGCTTCCTTTGTAGACTGAAAAGAAAGTACAATATCTACAGAGGCTTTTGTGAGTTCAGAAACTTTTCTTTAAAGTAAAGATGATGTTTAGGTTTTTGCTAGTTTTTTTTTAAGCAGCATAGGAAAGGAAGTACAAACTAGGCTTTGAAGTTGCTGCTTCTCATTTAACTCTGAAAAAGAAAACAAATTTGAGTGGAGAAGAAATATTTATGGGAGAAAATATTAGTAGGTATGAATTCAGAAAATAAATACATGGTAGTCATAATGCCTTTGTAAACACTTGAGTTTTGTTAACATATTCCATTATCCTTTTAACATGTAGTTATTACCATCTTCTGAACAAAAAACCCTACCGGGGTTGGGGGGTATAAATAAACTTGGCAACGTAACTGGAGTTGTTCTGCATGGCCCAGTTTGTTGTAGATACCTTAGAAACTCATTTGTTTTTATCCAAACAATATGCTGACATTTCAATGTGTTAGGCGGAGATTCAGTGCAGTTAACTCATGAATTTAAAAGGAAAGGAAGAGAACCTGCTGTAATAGGAGGCTATAAATCAACTGGGTGGTTAGAACATTAAATAAAGCTATGCATCTAATTGAAGTTCCCCTGATTTTTTTAAATATTGGCAATGCAATGCATTTTCCATGGATGTCTGCACAAGTTATTTTAACAGCGTCACTCTTACATAAACATGAAAAATTTAACCTCTCATCAGGCTCATTTTATGTGACTGCATAGCACTTTGAATATAATCTCATAGTAGAAAACAAGCCCCAAGAAATCATCATGAAAACAGTGATACCTTGAATATTGTTGATGTCCAACTTTTTCCTAAAACGAATGTTTAGCTATATTAGCAGTGTCATGTTTGTTTGTTTGTTTTACTGTTCTTGGATATTTCTGAGCATTGGTGTTAGGGCATGCTATGTGGTATCTGTATAATAAGCTCTCCAAGACAGACTCAAACAATTGTCAGGAGACTTGGTGGAGACGAAACAGTATATAGGAGGAGGTTCAAAAACTATCCATGTGGTGCTTAAAAAACAACCTGCACCTAAACATCAACAAGACCAAGGAGATGGTGTTGGACTTTGGGAGGAAGAGAGAGGAACCTGCCCCACTTTACATCGAGTGGGAGTTGTGTAGACAGAGTCTCCTTTAAATTCCTGGGAGCCCATCTCACCTGGAAGACCTCACTTGGAAAAAGAACACGATCCAGGTGGCCAGGAAGGCCCAACAGAGACTCCACTTCCTTAAGGTCTTGTATAAAAACAGGGTGGAAAACAACTGATGACCTCCTTTTACCAGTCCACAATAGAAAGTGTCCTCACATATTGCATCATGGTATGGCATGCCAGTTTACAACTGCAGATAGAAAAACATTACAGAGGGTGGTGAGCACAGCACAAAACATTGTGGGCTGCCCCCTGATACCACTAGATGAGATCGCTATGGTTCACTGCCTTAGAAGAGTGAGGAAAATCCTCAGGGACAACTCACACTCTGGACGGCCCTTCTTTACCCTCCTACAATCAGGAAGGAGATATAGAAGCATAGCCAGCCGCCCAACAGACTGAAGAACAGTTTTTGTCTGGGGGCCGTCAGACTCCTGAATGCGAAATAACATCATAACTAAGTAGTGCGATAGACTTGCAGGGGCGGCGCAACATGTAACCTGATCACACTGGTGTAATTGTTTCTTAATATGATTTATTGGGGTAGGGATTTTTTTTTGTCTTCACTGTGAGTTGTATTGTGTTGGGGGGATGCACTGAGGGAGCTCAACCAATCTCATTGTACATATGTTGTGCACTGACAATAAAGAATTATTATTATTATGTGGTTAATCTTTGGTGAGATTCACAGCCTTTGGGGCTGGCTGGTAGCTCAACAGCTCGAGTCCTAACCAAGGACCTAGGAACTATTAAAGTAACGTCGGAGGATATAAGCTGTTCCAAGTAGGGTTGTTTTTTGTAGAATTAGAATGTTCAAGTCTGATAAATTTAAAATTTCCAAATAGCGAGGTAGCCCTTTAGGTATTTCTCCAAAGGCTCCAATTACAATTGGAACAAGATACGATTTCTTTTTCCAGTCGCTCAACTTCAATTTGCAAGTCCCGGTACTTTGTGATTTTTTTCTTGCTGTTTATCTTCAATTCGTGCATCTCCAGGTATTGCAATGTCAATGAACCATACTTTTTTCTTTTCAACTATTGTTATGTCAGGTGTGTTGTGGGCCAAGTGCCTGTCAGTCTGAATTTTGAAGTCCCACAAGATGATGATATTATTATTATTATTATTATTATTATTATTATTATTATTATTATTGTACAATTGTATCACAGCGGCCAGTTGTTTCGCCGGATTTGGCATTGGTTACTAGTCGGGCCCCACCCAGGGGCCTAGGACGTCGTAACGTATTTTCGTAATATGCGTGCAGATCCAAGCAGTGCGGCTTTTTGCATTTGACTGATGGTGATTTTGTCAATTTTTAACTGTTTTAAATGTAATTCCAGTGCTTTTGGAATAGCACCCAGTGTGCCAATTACCACTGGAATTACCACTGCTGGTTTGTGCCATAGTCGTTGAATTTCGATTTTTAAGTCCTGGTATCTTGCGATTTTTTCATGTTCCTTCTCGGCGACCCTGCTATCACCTGGTATTGCGATGTCTATGATTGTGACCTTATTTTTCTCAACCAGTGTGATGTCTGGTGTATTATGCGCCAGTATTTTGTCGGTTTGTATACGGAAATCCCACAAGATCTTAACCATCTGATTTTCTGTGACTTTTTCAGGCTGATGTTCCCACCAGTTTGTTGCTGTTTTAATATTATAATTTTTGCACAAATTCCAATGGATCATTTGTGCTACTGAATTGTGCCGCAATTTATAATCAGTCTGCGCGATTTTTTTACAGCAGCTGAGTATGTGATCAACAGTTTCGTCAGCTTCTTTGCAAAGTCTGCATTTGGTATCATCAGAGGATTTTTCGATTTTGGCCTTAATGGCATTTGTGCGGATAGCTTGTTCTTGCGCAGCCAGGATTAGTGACTCTGTTTCTTTCTTTAATGTACCTGTTTTTAACCATAACCAAGTTTGTTCACTGTCCACTTTATCTTTTATTTTTTCCAGAAATTGACCATGCAGTGCTTTGTTCTGCCAACTCTCCATTCTTGATTTTATCACATCTTTTCTGTATTCTTGTTTTGTCTGTTGGGCCAGTATATCCGTAAGCAGTATATCCGTATGCTTCCCAATGTTTCTACTCTTAAATTAAGTGTGTTGTTGAATACCACTATCTTATTCTATTTGTCTTTGTTGACAAATAAAAATAATTAATTATTAACATAATAATAAAATTAGATAGAATATAGCCATCAAAAATACCTGTTTTATCTAGATCAATGCCTCTCTATTAGCATTTTGCCATAATATATTGATTCTTGGTGATTCACCCAAAAGATTAGTACAGTTTTATATATTTATGAATTAAAAACATAAAAAATCTGCTAGAAGAGATCAGTGACCCATACAGTTCAATTTTCTGTGTCACACAATAGCTAACCACTTCTATTCCAGAAGCTGAGATATAGAAATGGTAGTAGCTTCATGCTAGGTGGTATTTAAGGCACTTCAATTCTTCAGTAAAGAAGTGCTGCATCTCCAAAGTCTCCAGGAAGAACATAGCTTGTGTAGAACCAGTTTCAAGTAGCCTACTCAAAATCAAAAACAAAAATTCTCAAAAAGTAGTTATAAACTTATTCATTTCTTTGGAATGACCCCGAAGAATGAACATGGACTGACCTTGTGGAGAGATGTAATTCTGCTGCCTTTAATCAGTGCATTTGTGGTGATGTGAAGAAGGATGGAAAGTTGGGGACTGGTTTCCCCCTTTTGGGAAGTTTCACTGGCCAAAACTTGGCCATTTCTGAGCAGGATTAAGAAGAATGACCATTGACTACTGTAGATTGACTAAGAAGAATGATCATTATTATGTATGGACCACTGATATAATCTTGCTGCCTAATTAGTAGGGAAGCTTGGTTCGTGCTTAAAAGGACTGATTATCACTAGCAAATCATGCCAGAGAAGGTGGTATTCATTGACTTGTTATCCTGTGTTCTTAAAATAATGTTTGGGGTTGTATTAGGAAGCTTTAGCTGGATGCCCATGCAATAGTTCTAAAGAGATATAAGTTAGCTCCAAGTCATGCTGAGTTTTAAAATATATGTTATATATTATGATTTGTGTTCTGTCATATTCAAAAGGGCTAGCAATTGCTCTGTGCTCCCTGATTGGTTGGGACACAGAAGAAGCTGTTGCTAGCGTACTCTGATTGGCTATTGCTGCCTATAAATACTCTGGTGACCGTTGGAACCGTTTGAATTGCTTGTCATCTCTCTTCTGTAACTAATAAAGTACACCTACTGGCTTATCCATGGCTCCTGTGTTCCCTCCCACATCAGTATGCAACAAATGGCGACGAGGATGGGATACACAATTCCCACAGGGCCTGGATCAAGAAAAAAGCCAGTCGCAGCCACCTCTGTTACGCAGAGGTCCAGAGGCTACCCGAGGCTACTGTCCAGCAGCAGCAGCTGTGGCCACCGCGGCGTCTATGCCAACTTGCACTGGTGCCAAGGACGAGCAGTGGACAGTGGAAACCGAGGCCAGCATGCGCCCAGCCAAACCAGTTCCTAGCCAACTGTCTGGGCCCGAGGTCATTGGGTGGTCTGGCCACTCCGCATGCTTGCAAAGCCAGTCTGCCTCCCTACACATGAGATCAGCCTGCCAATCTCCAGGAGAGCTGCCTCTACTAGCCGTCGCCGAAGCCGAGAGCCGAACTCCGCCTCACCACCGGCCTCCGTTCTTCAAAACCGCACTGCCGGCTCGCCCTCTACGCCCTCACCCTCACCTACTGCCTCTGCTCCGTTTCGTGGCTTCAAGAGTGACACACCGGTCGAATTGAAGTCATTTAAGCCTCTGCCGGCTTGCAGAACTGCCTTTACAAGTTGTCAAAGCCTTCCAAGCCAAGCCGCAGCTCAAATACACATTCGGCTACATTGTAACAGCCTTCTACCTTCCTGAAACCGTCTTGCTACTTTGTTTCTTACTGCCGGTCTAGCCGGTTTTCATCGATACAGTGTTACGAAACATGCTGAAAATGTATTAAAACAAAAATAAATGCGCAGGAAGTGAGGAAAAAATTATTAAAACAAAAGGAATGTGAGGGGAAATTATTAAAACAAAAACTAAATTAATTGAAAAAGGAGTTGAAACTACTATGCTTCTGGGCGTGTTCTTTTACTGTATTTACTTCCCCTCCAACTGAGCTGGGGGGAAGGAGTGTTATATATTATGATTTGTGTTCTGTCATATTCAAAAGGGCTAGCAATTGCTCTGTGCTCCCTGATTGGTTGGGACACAGAAGAAGCTGTTGCTAGCGTACTCTGATTGGCTATTGCTGCCTATAAATACTCTGGTGACCGTTGGAACCGTTTGAATTGCTTGTCATCTCTCTTCTGTAACTAATAAAGTACACCTACTGGCTTATCCATGGCTCCTGTGTTCCCTCCCACATCAGTATGCAACAATATAGTTAACCTAATATTATGTGCCCAATTGACAAGCCTTGAACCTAGAATCAGAAGGCTAACAGATGAACTGAATAGCATTTATGTTGGCAAAATCAACATAAAAGTGGGATCTATGATTAGCACAAGAGAAAGCCAAGTTTAATACTTTTGACTGGCCACTTTAAACAAAGTGAATCAGATCTAACATAATTTTGCACCCAAAAGGGTTATAAATTGATTGATTTGTGCAGTCAGCCATATCAGAAAACTAGTTAGACCTTTGAATTCTCTCAATCCCCTTTGTTTTATAATTAAAACTGCAGGTTATATATTGTCTTGAATAACTCTAAAAGCAACTGGGGAGGAAGGTGAATTGAACAAAAGGCTTCAAAGCACTTTGCAGCTATTTGGTTCTATGATTGCTTCAAAGAAATTCCTTGCTTTAGTGAGAAACTATGTTATATGTTCCAGTTTCCAAATGTAATTGAATCAAATGATACTTTAATGCTGTACAAAATCTACTCTGACCATTTTACCTAGAGAAAAATTAAATAAATAAATCTGTGATTTCCCATGTTTTCCTCCACAGACCACTTAAAATGTATTTTGTGATTTCCCGACAACAGTGAGGATTTTTTCATGAGTTTTTTGTTATTGTAGTGGCTCAAAACTATCACAGGTTTATTGTACTGAGAATTGGTATGCATCCTAATGTTAAGAGTTCAGTTGCAGATTCTCTTCTGATTTGTACATTGTAATTGACCTTACATGTTAGCACTGAATATGTAAGATTCACATCCCCTACGTGGGATCCATATAGTATCTTCCATACACTGAGTCAAATTCTGCTTTGCAAAACAGCATAGAGTTTTGTTTACTTAAAAAAAATAACATAAAAAGTGAATTCTTCTGGATCATATCTAGGTATTTCAAACTTTTCTTTCCTTCAGAGGCCAGATGGTAAATATACATTAAAAACATAGATATTAGCTACTGTTATTCTTAATTTTATTCCAATACAATGCAATACAAGCATCACACCACACCATTCCAGAAAATACATATATCAGCATTGATTGATTAGATCATGCTAACAATTGTTGAAAAATCTAGCTAATCCTGTCCTTTTACATTCTATTTCATATTTGTCCTACTCTATATTGTTCACGTAGAAGCTGCAGTGGATAACAATCTCCATTGTGTAAATATTCCATTTTTTATTTCCTAAGGAACTTTTCATGTATGGAACTGAAGTTATTTGTTTATCATTTAATTTTCTATAGGAAGTATGTGAAACTTTTCCTTTTTTCTTTAAACCCTTTTTATAAAATACTGTCTCATTATTCTTACAGAAATAAGGCAGCTCCAAATAACAACCACTGTTTTATCATACACCTCCAAGAAATAATTTCCTCTGTAACAGAGACATTGGGTATTCTTGTAATATTATATACTATATATATATTTGTTAAGATGGAACCTCAGGCTGGTTCAATGTATTATTGATGAAGAATCTGGAGTACTCTATATGATACACTAATTCCTTAGTGAATTTTATGATTAACTATGGGGACGAGTAATAATCAAATAAATAAAAAGGAATTCAATCATCCCACACTTAGTCACTTTCATACAGTAGTTGCTTTTCCAACAAGCTACCAAGCAATATAGTTCAGAATTTTATTGTTACACCAAAAGCCATCAAATAAGCTCTTACAAACAGCAAGGAAAGAGTGAGCTATTGCATTACCAGTGCAGAGCAAAGAATGCAAATGGGTAGGAATTACATTATTCTCAAATGTCATTCACCAGTTGATATAAAAGCTAATCAAGGAAATGTATAATAACAATCAACAGTTCATTTAGTGATTGTTTGAAGTTACAACAGCACTGAAAAAAAGGGACATAGGACCATTTTTCATACTTACAACTGTTGCAACATCCCCATAGTCATCTGATCAAAATTTGGATGCTAGATAACTGACTCATATTTATGACAGTTGCAGTGTCTCATCTATTGTGTCCTTTTGAGAAGCAAAGACAATAGGGAAGCAGATTCACTTAACAACTCTGTGAAGAAAGGTTGTAAAATGGAGCAAATTCCCTTAATAATTGCCTCGTTTAGCAAATGAAATTTTGGGCTCCATTGTGGTTGTATGTCAAGGACTATCTGTACAGTAATAAGGGCATAATGTTTTCAATCCACAGCATTGATATAATATAAAAAGAAAAATCTATGATAGACCTTAAATCTATAGTGGCAACTTTATTGTCTAATTTTCTTCTCATTTCCCAATATATACTTCTAATATTATTAGTGCTTTACTGATTGTGGAAAAAAAACCAACTAAATTTAGCTGCTAGACTGCTTTTCTTAAACACTCTAGCCAAATCCAATTAAAGATTCTGCTGACATATAGCAAAAGCACTTGTGGTGGTGTCAATATTCAAATGCTGGCTCCATTTCAGTTTTGAAAAGAAAAACCCCAATAATCCAAAGTGTTGATGGGATTCTGGATTGACAATTTATTGAATATGAAAGAGGAACATGCAGCAACAGAATATTTATCTCTCTATGACAAGCAGGAATACCAATAGACCCAATTTGCATACACAAGTTTTTAGAATTATCACTAAGATTCAGATAGTGAAAGATCTTTTTAAAAAGCTTGCTCATAATGAACACACTAAATGTAATTGGGGAATTATTGTTTCTTTTTGTCATCATTTAGAAAGCAACTCTCCCACTTACTAATTTTCTACATCCACATAATTCTCTCTCCCCCCCACCCTCATGTGCTATTCTCTCCAGCTTTAGTTCCTACTCATCTAACTGTCGAGAATCAATTCAAAGTAGAAAGTATTATTTTTAGATTCAGTTTCTTTTCCCAGGGAAATATAACACCAGGTACAAGGAGAGCTTTGTTAGTCTTGGAACTTTGTTCTTTTGGACAAGTAATTGTTAGAAAGATGCCTCGTGGAAAAAAAAGCATAGAAGACATCTGTAATTTAGACTGAAACTTTATGCTATTCCTTTTCTGAAAAGCAGTAAATGATCAGGCTGAGCAAGATATTGATTTATATCCTGAAACTGCTGCTGTGAAAATTTGATCTGCAGCTTTAAGTACAAGCAAGTTTGAAGTTCAGATGATTCAATGAATAAATATAAAGATATCACCACATTGATGACACAGAGTTTAATATATTTGCAGCAAAACACAGGCCCTGCTTTCAAACTTTCTTACCAATTCAATTAAAAAATTAGCACGTGTTTATAAAATGAAAATATTGGTAAATGTTCTTACATCTCAGAATCTAAACATCTCAGCTATGTTACCATAGACGTACACAATAAAATAAAATAAAAACCATACACACATATACAGCATATTTCTCCAATTCACTTAAATGCTACGAAAAAGACATTTATAATTTGGCCAGAGTTTCTTACACATAATATGCAAATGCTAAAAATTGTAAAATGATATGTTTTTTTCTATGAAATCAACCATCAAAATTTCATGGTAGTTTTTAAATGGAAAGCAACAGTGAGAAATTCACAATTGTTTCTTTGTTTACAATTGTTTCTTGTAGCACACTTTTGTGCTGAGAATAAAATATTTTCATTATGTTAAGATATGGTTTCTACAACTCTGATATAAAGACGCTTCTTAGAGTAACTAAAAATAAATCATGTATATCAGTTTATTTGTGATAAAAGTGGTATTCTTCGGTGTCATGGAAATTTTAAAATGATTTCCTTCTCCAATAGATTAAAACATGTCAGCGTAACTTCTTATTTACTGTCACTAATGTTAATGTTAGAAGACCAGATGTATATTAATGTTAGAAGAGCAGACATATACTACTGAACAGAAATAAACATTCAAACACACATTTAGATCATTCCGAATGAATATAAAAATAGGGAAGGAATAAAATATTTTTCACATATTAGGACAACTTGCTAAATAAATGCATTTCAAACCTGTTTTAACTCCATTATTTCTGAATGTTATATATGAGTTGATAATTCAGTCTATTAAACAAGCACATTTTAGGAGAAAATCTACACAAAATGGCATACCATTTTACCCAGTTAATGGCAATAACAATGGGAGTTTTAGTAGTATATAGTTTTTTCCCCCATTTTATGACATTTCTACAAACTGTTCTGAGCAGGTACGAATGCTATATAAATACTCTAAATTAATAACAATAGAGACATTCAGATTTCACTTTTACATATATATATATTTTATATATCGGTGTATCAGTTTTCAGAAAACTTCTGCTTAAGTAACTGCATAGCCTTCAGTTGTAATTAGAAAGATGGGGGTGGGGAGGAGTACATTAGGTGCACTTTGTTGCCATGGCATGAAATTCATTTGCTGCAAAGTATATATTTGCTAATTTTATCTAAAACCCAGACAACTTTCTGTTTAGGCTGCTATTGTGGTCAAATGCAAAGATGTAATTGCCTATTTTGATTTTATTAGAAGCATCAGTCTCTAAGGATCTCTAAATATCAGCGGTGCTTAACTACAATGGTCTCCTGGGATTAAAACAGACAGATGTCACTGAACATGGATAACTATAATTTAAACAAACAGACAATCTGCTGTTAAAGAAGTACAGTAGCTACATCATTTCCAGTTTGTCTGACTGCATGTTTATGGGGCATAAATGGGGTTATCTGGGCCCAACCGAAAACCATTATAGGATCAGACCTTGAGCTCTCTTGGCTGAAGTGTCTGAAGATAAAAGAGAAAAAAGGAAGAGGGGAATCACATACATGCTATTCCCAGGACAGTATGTATGTATGTATGTATGTATGTATGTATGTATGTATGTATGTATGTATCAGGGGTGGGTTGCTAATCCCGTTCCAACCGGTTCGGTTGGAATGGGACTGGCGGCGTTCTTGTGCACGCGCGGAGTTCATGCATGCGTCTTAGCGCCTGCACGATGCTCCAGCTACTCACGGAGAGTCGCGCAGGCGCTGTATGTACCATCCAGCTGCTCACGGAGAATTGTGCAGGCGCTGTATGTGCCATGCACCTTCGTGGAAGCGCAGAAGCCTTCAAAGACCGGTAAGGAGCACGGGTGGGCGGGTGGGCCCTTCACCATTCCTGGAAGTTACTTACATCTGGGTTCACTGACCAACCGGTTGAAACCCACCCCTGGTGTGTGTGTGTGTGTGTGTGTGTGTGTGTGTGTGTGTGTGTGTGTGTGTATATATATATATATATATATATATATATATATATATATATATATATATATATATATATATATATATATATATATATATATATATATATATATATATATATATATATATATATATATATATATATGTAGTAGGTTTGAGCTTTGAAAGGTTTCCCTCTATCCAAAGTATGATTTTCTCTTCTTCAACCTTCTGCACTCATGTTCCTTCCCACAAAGTCTCCCCCACCACTTTCAAGATGGCTGCCTGAAACACTTTCTCCATATGGTCTTATGCTTATGTCCAACTATGATATACAAATGCCTAACTAAACATTTTTGCAGCCCGTAATTTCATAACATCACCTTAATGTCAACCTCAGCTGTGACAGTCTAAAAATTCTCTTTGGATATGCAAATATTGAAAAAATGATTGCTTCCTTTCTTCTGGCAGATACATACAACCTATGACATCTTGATGGTGATTTTGGAGTTGAGTTGGCTCCAACTACAATTGGCTGCTTTAGATTGAATAGATATTGTTTTAGGCTGCTGGAAACATTGGCCTGTAAGTGTAGCTGACTGTGTAGTGGGGTTACAAGGCAATACATGAGCTCTTTATATATATGGGACTTTATATATATGGGGCCTATTTAGGGAAGAGGGCTAGATGTACTTTTAAGCACATTCAGAGTGAGAATCTTTATAATCAAAAAGTGGGTGTTTTAGTCCCTCTAAATCAAGAAAGAAAACCAGGTTCTGTCAGGAATATGTTATTGTTTCTAACTCTAACAAACACAATATAGCAGGGGTGTCAAACTGGCCACCCAAAGTCTGGATGCGTCACGTGCAGGCCATGCCCACCCCAATTCCGTGAAGGGAAAAAACATTGCAAAACATCACATGATGGCAACATGATGCTGCGAGTTTGACACCCGTGTAATACAGACATCAGATTTCTTTCAGATAACACTAGAATCAGAAGCCTTGATGGTGAAAATTTAAGGGCACCACTTTTTGGTTAAGTTTTCTAAAAGAACAAGAAAAGGACCAAAGAAGAAATGTAGCAACCACCAATTATAAAAGATCAATCTATTTGCTTCTGACCTTGCCAGATCAAACCTTTATAACAGGTTTCCTTCTGTTGACAAGGGGTTTTGCTTGGCAGCACTTGTTACTGTTTTTACTCTTTTAATGGGAAGGAGTAGCTGGGATAGTTTTCATATTCCAAGAGTTATGCCCAGGTGTTGCCAGCATTGTCTTTCCCTGAAGCATGTTTTCCATAGAGATATGTGGGTGATGAAGTTGATAAAAGTTCTATTGATTTCCCTTTTTAGACCCAGCGGCATGTTGCTGGCATGGTAGAAAAGCATGGGACAATGGGGTGGACAGATGGAAAGGAAATAGAAGTGGTGCTCAGAATTTTTCCAATACACTGGTGACTTGTCAACTAGGCTATTTCTGGAAAAGAACTGATGACCATCCAGAACGTTGGTCAACCTGTATCCAAAAATCTGTCTTACCGGTTAGTTGATAGAGACAATGAAGAGAAACTGCCCAGTGGTCTGGGAGACATTGATCCCATTTCATTCAGCATCCCTACTCTCTTCTATTTTTGAAAAGTCAATGTTTTTGAGAACATTATTAGGCCATGTCCAACTTGATTTACAAGCCACCAACATAGAGAATTTCACATTACTGATATAGTGGTACTCAGGCTATTTAAAAGCTAGCTAGAACCCAAACATCAAGTTCCTGCCCTCAATTACAAAACCCCACCACATCCTACATTAAGAACAGTGATTTTCTACCATTAAGTGATATTGGACAGGAGGAGAAATAGAGGAATTTATGACTGACTGACACCAATTATATATCACATTAAAAGGTCGGTACTCATCACAGACAAAATAAAACTCTGCCTTTTGATAAACTATACACCAGGGATGTCAGACTGGTGGCCTGTGGGCCAGATGCATCATATCTAGGCCATCCTACCCCCCGCTCTGAGAAGGCCAAAAAAACCATGATATGTCACAATATGTCACATGACGCGATTCAGTTTGACACCCATGCTATACACCATCAAGCCATTTTTTATTCCTACATAGATTTTTCCCTCCACATCACACTGTCCCTAATCGTGTCTTTCAGTATTTGCAATAGTTCACTCATTGCCACTGTAAATGAGTCTCTCCGCCTTACTGGTCTTCTGCTTTTTCTTCTCCTATTTCTTTCCCAAATTATTTTAGCATACTTTTCTGCCATTAAAAGTTGGGAGGAAAGGATGCTAATGCGACTATGGAGAATAGCTCTACCTATACCAACCTGGGCTGCAAAACTGCAGACACTTGAATTTCCTGACTTTCTAGTGACTATATTTTTGCAGTCCAGACCTGTTATGCTCACTCTTTCTCCCGCTCTTCCTTCACAAGAAAGGAGGAAAAAAACCAAGCCAAAAAAGAGAGTGGCCATCATGAAAGCTTCCAGGCCTTGCAAATCTCTTTTTCAAGGAGTTATGCTGCTGCTAGCTATTGTGGTGATTGCTCACTAGAGAGCAGCATCTGAGGAAGAGGTGATAACAGAAGAAGGAATGATAAAAGTTCTTCCTTCAGTTTTTCCCCTTGAATCCCCTTGATGCGCTTCAAGGTGCTACTGATCACCCATAAAGCCCTACATGGCAGTGGATCTGGATACTTGAGAGACCGCCTTCTGCCAATTACCTCCCTACGACCTATAAGATCTCATAGGTTAGGCCTCCTCCGTATTCCATCGGCCAGCCAGTGTCGGCTGGCAACTACAAGGAGGAGGGCCTTCTCAGCAGCGGCCCCGACCCTTTGGAACGAGCTCCCCGTAGAGATTCGTACCCTCTCCACCGTCCAGGCCTTCCGCACAGCCTTGAAGAACTGGCTCGCCCGTCAGGCCTGGGGATAAGGACCATTACCCCGCCCGAATGTTGTATGCATGTTGTTTGCTATTTTATTATGTGTTGTCGTCTTAGTGTTGTATTCCCCCTTCCCTGGTTTCCTGTGAGCCGCCCTGAGTCCCCTCAGGGAAAAGGGCGGCCTACAAATAAAATCAATTCTAATTCTAAAAAAAAAAAAAAAAAAAAAAAAGGTCTTCACAGAGCCTGGGAAAGAGAATAGAATTTGCAAAATGTTACCAGTTTCAAGTATCTGCACAGTTCTCCTTTATTTTCCCTTGCTTACAAATAAAAACAGTTTCTCAGCATCTTCAAAAGTATTTTTGCTAATCAATATTTTTATTTGAAAAGCTATAGTGCAATATAGTTTTGTTTTATCCTTATAGAATATCAATATAAATGGTAATTAAAAAATAGAGAAAATAACAATTGCAAATCAAACTACTAGATTTCTTGCCATAATAACATTGTCTAGATTTTCTCTTATTTTGGCTCATATTGATTTAGCAATTTGTGTTAAAGTAGTATAAGACACAGTATAATAGACAGGCTAATTTATTATAGTGGGATTTCCGTTTCCTTTTATTGCTCCATGTTCACTGAAATCCTTCTTTTAGATTGGAGAGTAAAACAACATCTTCTGGAGGGCAGTGGAGGATGGGGAAGCCTCACAGCCTATGTGATGTTGTGCTAGCAAAAAACACCTATTGAGCATATCGCAATGATGTTTCAGCAGTAGTGAAAACATGAGGGCATTTCACTGAGTTGCAAAATTCAGGCACAGCTACCTAGGTTTGTTGTTGATGGTAGTGGTGATGGTGAACCTTACTGCATTTTTTAGGCAAATATTATTTCACAAATCCTTCCTCTTCAATATGATTGTTCTCCAAACATGTTGATTTTAAAGAGATGGTCTCATAGTTGACAAAGTAGAAATGGAAACCTTATATTTATAAAGGTTAATGGTTAGCAGCCTAAAAGATTATGTTACAAAATTGGCAACAAAAGTGTAGTTTAAGATTTTCTTTTCGAAACTTGCAGCAATGATTTTAAGCAAATAAAAATGTATTTTTGTTAAAGTAAATAGGCACAAATAGGCAATTTAGCATGAAGGTCAGTGGTGGGTTTCACATTTTTTAGAACCTCTTCTGTAGGTGTGGCCTGCTTTGTGGGAGTGGCTTGCCAGCCATGTGACTGGGTAGGAGTGGCTTGCTGGCCATGTGACCGGGTGGTATTGGCTTGGCAATCATGTGACTGAGTGAGTGTGGCCGACTTGTAAAATGTGGTGAAACTCACTTAACAACACTCTTGCTTAGCAACCAAAATGTTGGCTCTCAACCTTCCCAATGCCACGACCCTTCAATACAGTTCCTCATGTTGTGGTGACCCCCAACCATAAAATTGGTGTCTCGGTTCCTAAGACCATCGAAAATAAGCATTTTCCGATGGTCTTAGGCAACCCCTGAGAAAGGATTGTTCGACTCCCAAAGGGGTCCCAACCCACAGGTTGAGAACCGCTGCTCTAAGTGTATTTTAAATAGGTGGGCTTCATTGTAAAAAAAAAATCTAAAAGTTGGTTTATCTGTGTGCATTAGTAATGCAACATTTCAAAGCAAATTCACTTTCAATATCTGTAAAGTTTATAAATAAAGAATAAGGTTAAAACGTATGAGCTGAAGTCTATGTATGGAACATTAATAAAACAAGAAAGCTGTATCTATTTTAAAAGTTGATAATAAGCAAGCTATTATAAGAATTTTTTTTCATTAATACATTATGTCATTATCCATTGCCAAAATAGATATTGCATCTTCAAAAAAATTACTGACAATATATTAACCAGGTCAGATCATTTTTTTCAAATCAGGTGGCAATGTCACAAAACTGTGGAAGTTATTTGTCATAGACTAAAGCATATTTTAATAGTTATTTAAAATATTTTTAAAATAAATTTCCATTCTTGCAAGTGTTTTTAGAACAGACAGCAAAAGAAGAGACTTAATGACTATTCTGAACAGGGAGCAAAATTGAAGACTAATTGGTAGCCCAAAAATTATATTAATCGGTTTTGTCCCAAAGGTGCTTTTTCAGGAGGAAACTGGTCTTTCTTGTTTTTCTTTTGAAGACATTTCCCTTCTCATCTAAGAAACTTCTTCAGCTCTGACAGGATAGTGGGGAATTGAAGGATTTTGAATCTTGTCAGAACTGAAGAAGCTTCTTGGTTGAGAAGCGAAATGTCTTCAAAACAGGGATGTGCAGTCAGGGGAGGCAGGGGAGGTGGGGTCTCACCAGTCTCATGAGGAAAAGAAAAGAATTTTTAAAATAATTAAAAAGACCAAGGTAGTTGCTGCCAGACTCCAAGTCACAGTGACTCTGAGTTTGCTTAGTGTTAACTGTAGGGGAAGGCGAGAGAACTATGGGCTTCCTTTGCATAAGGAATTTTTCACCTTTTAACCGTTGCTCAGAGTTAACCAAGGGTTAAAAGGCGAAAAATTCCTTATGCAAAGGAGGCACGTGATTCTCTCGCCTCCTCCTGCAGAGGGCACTTTGTTTAGAGGCTTTTTTTAAACAGTTAAGCAGAGTCATTCATGTGGTGACTCTAGCAGCAACTATCTCAGCCTGCCTGGCCCTGGATAGACCAAATCTTGCATTTTTGACGCAGCTGGAAGGTATGTGGGTCAGAGGGAGGGGGCAGGGGGGAGGAATTCAAAATTATTTGTAATGTAAGTAATTGTAATTTGTTTTTATTGTCTCTCTGTGTGTGTTTTACCTGCCTCTGCTGGTGCGTGGGCTGTTGAGCGCCCGCCAGCTTCAAGCGCCCAGTCCGGCTAAAGGTGGAGCTACAGCCCGCAGCTGGAGACCGATATGCTTGGCCCGGAGGGTGGCAGTTCTCTCCTCTCTTCTCTCCCTTCCGTCAGCAATCAGTTCGCGAAGGCTGGGTGAGCTGTAGAAGGGAGGACCCGGTCCCACTCTATGGCGGACGGCGCCGGGACTTTAAAGCCCTGCCACTGGGGCCCTGCCACCATGGAGGCTCGGCCGCCCCTTGTCCCTCAGGCTGGCTCTGCCAGTGCAGCAGCACTGCTGAGCCCGCCCACCCACTGCCTCCAGTCCTCCCTCGCCCTCTCCGCCTGTCGGGATAGAGCTGGAAGCCTCGCTGGAGCAGACGGTGCCTGAGGGCATGACTTTAAAGTGGCGGCAGGGCCCCGGTGACACGACTTTAAAGTCCCAGTGCCATCCACCATAGAGCAGGTCCAGGTCCAGCTCTATGGCGGATGCCGGAGCTTCAGCGGGGCTTTCGTGCTTGCCTCACCAGCCATGAAGCTCACCGCACGTCACTGCTTCAAAAGAAAAACAAGAAAGTTCAGTTGCCTCCTGAAAAAGCACTTTGGGACAACCATAACCTGGATCACTGAGAATCTCTACAGAGTAATTGGTTTTGAGTTTTGGTACCCACAATGAATCCATATTTGTAGCTGGGGTTCCATTACAATGTCAGACTCTGCTTACTGAATCTATTCATTCATAGTGAAAGAGTCCTTCCATAGTCCGCATTTTTTTCTTATTCATTATGTTTGCTCATAAACCACAGCTCTCTATGGAATAAGTCCATTTCATAAGCAGTTTGTGGACATGAAAAGTGGCATGTGACAAATGCTTTCATTCATATGAAAGGATTGGGAGTCTTTTTCTTCAAAGGTAAGCCACAGATAAACTGTTGCTTTTAATATTTTTCTCATTCTGTCACAGTTTGGTGGCAACTTCTACAAGCTGCTCTATTTATTGCTTTTGGAGAAGGCAAGTTGTCTTGTGGGCACCTCACTCAATTAAAATATAGCGGATTCTGCTTATATCTTCACTAATATATCATTTATCCAGCTAGGTTTCTCATGCTATTCCATTTGCTAAGAATTAAAAGCCCCATATACTTTATTTTTTTTATTTTTAAACCCCAAAATATGATTTTCCAGCCACATTCCTTCTGCTTCTACTTTTACTGGAAGCATTTTCATTTAAATGGTGTCGCAAAGGTATTTTTCAAAAGGCAACTGGATTTTATTAGTTCTGGCAGAACTGAAGTCAGAACTGGAGTCAAAACTGGAGAAGCTTCCTGGATGAGAAGTGAAGTGAAAAAAAACAAAGAAAGTTCAGTTGCCTTTTGAAAAACACCTTTGGGACAATCATGACTGGTTGAATGAAAATTTCTATTGACATTTAAATGATGGGAAATCATCTTGGATGGAGTATATAGAATAAAAAGAGTGTGCTTTCAGTGCAAAATAAGAGAAAGGTCTACTCTACTGCTATCTGAACTTAATTAAATTGCCAAAAAGACCTATTAGTATCATTAAAACAATAATTAAATACAATTCATGCTAATTGATTCTCTGAGGAATAATGCATTCAACTGCTATTTATTAAAATGAAAATACATTGTTAAAGTAATAACGGTTGTATGATCATTAATTTATTATCCACACAAGTTGACATGATTGAATGCTTCCACATTACTTTCTTGCCTGAAAAATAACTTTTTCCAAGGCATTTTTAATGTTTTTGCAATTTTTCCGATACATTAATATTTTCAATGGAAATGCTTTAATTTAGCCCACATGCTATTACTAACATCCCACCTTAAGCCCCATCTATCCAACTGATACCAGCTGTGTTTTGGGCTGAGTTTTACAAACACATTTACAAACGTACAGATGCTACTGTCTAAACTGATACTGTAAGCAAAAAAAAGCCTGTTGTTATATAAAACAATAATCTGAACACATGTGTTATATTTATCAAGTGTACCCTTTTAAAAATAATAATAATTCTAGCTTTGCTTTTTCCAGATGGGATGTGTGCAGAAAGTGGAAAATGAAGCATGCTTTGCAAATATCTAATCTGGCAAATGTAGTTCAAGTCAGCAGGGCAGAAGGGACCTGACAATTAGCATGAATAAGTGCAAGGTAAATGCCTAACAATCAGATCTAGGTTTTTTTTAAACTGAATATTCAAATGCAGTGTACCATATGTTCTTACAGGGACTAGCTAAGAAAAAACATATAACACATTATTATTATCGCAACAACAGAATTGTATCACAACGGCCAGTTGTTTTGCTGGATTTGGCATTGATTACTAGTCGGGCCCCACCCAGGGCCTAGGTTGTTGTAACGTATTTTTGTAATATGCGTGCAGATCCAAGCAGTGCGGCTTTTTGCATTTGACTGATGGTGATTTTGTCAATTTTTAACTGTTTTAAATGTAATTCCAGTGCTTTTGGAATAGCACCCAGTGTGCCGATCACCACTGGAATTACCACTGCTGGTTTGTGCCATAGTCGTTGAATTTCGATTTTTAACTCCTGGTATTTCGTGATTTTTTCATATTCCTTCTCGTCGACCCTGCTATCACCTGGTATTGCGATGTCTATGATTGTAACCTTATTTTTCTCAACCAGTGTGATGTCTGGTGTATTATGCACCAGTATTTGGTCGGTTTGTATACGGAAATCCCACAAGATCTTGACCATCTAATTTTCGGTGACTTTTTCAGGCTGATGTTCCCACCAGTTTGTTGCTGTTTTAATATTATAATTTTTGCACAAATTCCAATGGATCATTTGTGCTACTGAATTGTGCCGCAATTTATAATCAGTCTGCGCGATTTTTTTACAGCAGCTGAGTATGTGATCAACAGTTTCATCAGCTTCTTTGCAAAGTCTGCATTTGGCATCATCAAAGGATTTTTTGATTTTGGCCTTAATGGCATTTGTGCGGATAGCTTGTTCTTGCGCAGCCAGGATTAGTGACTCTGTTTCTTTCTTTAATGTACCTGTTGTTAACCATAACCAAGTTTGTTCACTGTCTACTTTATCTTTTATTTTTTTCCAGAAATTGGCCATGCAGTGCTTTGTTCTGCCAACTCTCCATTCTTGATTTTATCACATCTTTTCTGTATTCTTGTTTCGTCTGTTGGGCCTTCAGTAGATTTTTGTTCTTTACTTCGATTAATAGATGTTCTTGACTTTCTTTTAAATAATCAGCCAGTGCATGGTTTTCTTCTTCAACTGTTTGCTTCACTTGTAATAATCCTCTGCCACCTGATTTTCGGGGCAGGTATAATCTATCAGTATCACCACATGGATGTAAACTGTAGTGCATTGTCATTAGTTTCCTGGTTTTTCGGTCCAAAATGTCCAAATCAGCTTGTGTCCAGTTAACTATACCAGCTGTGTATCTTATAACTGGTATTGCCCAGGTATTTATGGCCTTGATTGTATTTCGACCATTCAATTTAGATTTCAAAATTTTCCTAACTCTGTTGGTGTACTCTCGCCTGACAATAGTTTTTACTTCTCCATGCTTGAAGAATGCCTAAGTATTTGTAGGCTTCATTTTCGTTGCATTTAATTAGTTGGCCGCTATTATTATTATTATTATTATTATTATTATTATTATTATTATTATTATTATTATTATTATTATTATTATTATTATTGTACAATTGTATCATAGCAGCCAGTTGTTTTGCTGGATTTGGCATTGGTTACTAGTCGGGCCCCACCCAGGGGCCTAGGACGTCATAACGTATTTTCGTAATATACGTGCAGATCCAAGCAGTGCAGCTTTTTGCATTTGACTGATGGTGATTTTGTCAATTTTTAACTGTTTTAAATGTAATTCCAGTGCTTTTGGAATAGCACCCAGTGTGCCAATTACCACTGGAATTACCACTGCTGGTTTGTGCCATAGTTGTTGAATTTCGATTTTTAAGTCCTGGTATCTTGCGATTTTTTCATGTTCCTTCTCGGCGACCCTGCTATCACCTGGTATTGCGATGTCTATGATTGTGACCTTATTTTTCTCAACCAGTGTGATGTCTGGTGTATTATGCGCCAGTATTTTGTCGGTTTGTATACGGAAATCCCACAAGATCTTGACCATCTGATTTTCTGTGACTTTTTCAGGCTGATGTTCCCACCAGTTTGTTGCTGTTTTAATATTATAATTTTTGCACAAATTCCAATGGATCATTTGTGCTACTGAATTGTGCCGCAATTTATAATCAGTCTGCGCAATTTTTTTACAGCAGCTGAGTATGTGATCAACAGTTTCGTCAGCTTCTTTGCAAAGTCTGCATTTGGCATCATCAGAGGATTTTTCGATTTTGGCCTTAATGGCATTTGTGCGGATAGCTTGTTCTTGCGCAGCCAGGATTAGTGACTCTGTTTCTTTCTTTAATGTACCTGTTTTTAACCATAACCAAGTTTGTTCCCTGTCCATTTTATCTTTTATTTTTTCCAGAAATTGACCATGCAGTGCTTTGTTCTGCCAACTCTCCATTCTTGATTTTATCACATCTTTTCTGTATTCTTGTTTTGTCTGTTGGGCCTTCAGTAGATTTTTGTTCTTTACTTCGATTAATAGATGTTCTTGACTTTCTTTTAAATAATCAGCCAGTGCATGGTTTTCTTCTTCAACTGTTTGCTTCACTTGTAATAATCCTCTGCCACCTGATTTTCGGGGCAGATATAGTCTATCAGTATCACCACGTGGATGTAAACTGTAGTGCATTGTCATTAGTTTCCTGGTTTTTCGGTCCAAAAGGTCCAAATCAGCTTGTGTCCAGTTAACTATGCCAGCTGTGTATCTTATAACTGGTATTGCCCAGGTATTTATGGCCTTGATTGTATTTCCACCATTCAATTTAGATTTCAAAATTTTCCTAACTCTGTTGGTGTTCTCTCGTCTGACAATAGTTTTTACTTCTCCATGCTTGATGTTATCCAACTGCAGAATGCCTAAGTATTTGTAGGCTTCATTTTCTTTGCATTTAATTAGTTGGCCATTGGGCATTTCAATTCCCTCAGATGCAGTGATTTTGCCTCTTTTTATGGATACAGTGGCGCATTTTTCCATGCCAAACTGCATTGAAATATCGGTGCTGAATACTCGGACTGTATTTGTCAATGATTGGATTTCTATTTCTGACTTTCCGTAGAGTTTCAAATCATCCATATATAGTAAATGCGAAATTTTTTCAGCTTTTTTGGCTGTTTGGTAGCCTAATTTCATTTTTTTTAAGATTACTGATAGTGGGATCATTGCGATGATGAAGAGAAGAGGTGAAAGTGAATCACCCTGGAAAATTCCTCGCTTGATATTAACCATTCCGTAGCTCTCATTCCCTACTGCCAACTCAGTTTTCCATTGTTTCATTGCCTTTTCAGTAAAGGATGTAATATTTTTGCTAATGCCAGTTGTTTCTAAGCATTTTATGATCCAACTATGTGGCAGTGAGTCAAATGCCTTTTTGTAATCAATCCAGACCATATTCAAGTTCGTTTTTCTGTTCTTACAGTTTTCTAATATCATTTTATCAATTAGAAGCTGATCTTTTGTGCCCCTGCTCCTTCTTTTGTTGCCTTTTTGCTCTACTGGCAAGATGTTGTTTATTTCCAAATAATCCATCATGTTATCTGCAATCATGCCTGTGAGTAATTTGAAGGTTGTTGGCAAGCATGTTATTGGTCTGTAGTTTTCAGGTGTTGTTCCTTTAGTTGGATCTTTCTGAATCAAGTATGTTTTTCCAGTTGTCAACCATTCATCAATTTGGCCCTTTTGTAAAATTTCATTCAGTTGCCTGGCCAATATTGCATGTAAACTGGTCAGATATTTGAGCCAGAAACCATGTAATTGGTCCTTTCCAGGTGATGTCCAATTCTTTACCTTTTTAACTCGATTTTTGACCATCTCAGTTGTTATTTCTAATACTTGCATTTGTTTGTTGCCAATGCTTTTCTCAAAGTCATGTATCCACTTTGCTTCCTTGTTGTAGTCCTTTGCATTTTCCCACAATTCTTTCCAGAATTCAACTGTGGCCTGTTTTTCTGGTTTTTCACTTTTGGTGTCACCATTTACATTAAGACTTTGATAAAAACGCCGTTGGTCTGATCGAAATTGCTGATTTTGTTTATATTGGATGATTCGTGCCTCATATCTTTCAATTTTTCTAGCTGTTGCTGTTATCTGCTGTTTTACAATCTCTACAGCTTCATTGATGTTTCTTGTATCCAATCTATATCTCCTGATTAGCCGATCTATGATTTTGTTGTTTTTAAGCCGTTGCTCATGCATGTTCTTTAAGTTACTAGCATCTGCCCTTAATTTTTTTATTTTTTGTTCTAAACGGATTTTCCACTTTGGCTTTGATGCTTTTTCTGTTGTATGACTAGGTACTTTAATTTTAATGCCTAGTTCATTAGTGACTATTACAGCTGCGCTGTACATTAACTGGTTTGTTTCCAAGATGGATCCCGGTTCAATTGTTGAAAACACTGCATTAACCATTTTCATGATAGGGGCCAAAATTTTCTTCGGCACAGTTTTTAGTGATGGTAAATGTTGCCTTTCCTCATTAAGCAGAAAATGCTCCATGATCTTATCCTTCAATTCTTTTTGTTTTTGAGTTAGTTCATCAGTTGGTTCAGTGATAACTGGTTCTAGTGGTGGTGATTTTATTTCCTCCCCGAGAGCTTCTTCTGGGAGTTCTACTATAATGTCTTTAGTTGTGTCTTGAATATCAGTTATTTCCGCTTGTGATATTGTTTTTTGGGTTTTGCAATTTGCCTGAATTTCCTCATGTTCAACTTCACTAAACACTTTATTCCGTATAATAAATCGCCTTTGATCTGCTAGTCGTTGTTCACTAACATTTGAATCTGGATATTGTTGTTTCCATAATTCATACATTCGCTTTAAATAGCCTCTTTTTTCTGGCTCTGAGTTGTAGTAACAGGCCATTATGGCACGGTTTTCATCTGCACTATATTTTTGTCGTTTTGTTGGCTGGTCCACTTGTAGCCCACTTGTCGACGGATGTCCAGGGACCCCAACATCCGCCGCGGCCCTTGTTAACCCGCGCGACGACCGATGCGGTATGGAATTCTTATTTGTTTTTTTCACCATATTGTATGGGTTGGCGGGGGCTTTTTTTTACGGGACCAGATGCCAACCTGGTCCCAACCTTCCTCCTTTCTCATCCGGGCTTGGGACCGGCAACGGCGGAGTTGTTGTTGTTGTTGTTGTTGTTGTTGTTGTTGTTGTTGTTGTTGTTATTATTATTATTATTATTATTATTATTATTATTATTATTATTATTATACAATTGTATCACAGCGGCCAGTTGTTTCGCCGGATTTGGCATTGGTTACTAGTCGGGCCCCACTCAGGAGCTTAGGATGTCGTAACGTATTTTCGTAATATGCATGCAGATCCAAGCAGTGCGGCTTTTTGCATTTGACTGATGGTGATTTTGTCAATGTTTAACTGTTTTAAATGCAATTCTAGTGCTTTTGGAATAGCACCCAATGTGCCAATTACCACTGGAATTACCACTGCTGGTTTGTGCCATAGTTGTTGAATTTCGATTTTTAAGTCCTGGTATCTTGCGATTTTTTCATGTTCCTTCTCGGCGACCCTGCTATCACCTGGTTGTTGTTGTTGTTGTTGTTGTTGTTGTTATTATTATTATTATTATTATTATTATTATTATTATTATTATTAATCACACGGTCAGCCAGATGTTCAGACTGGGTATGGCATTTTTGTTTACCTATCAAGTCCTTACCAGGGATAAGCAAATCTGGATGTTTGACGGTATCGTTATACATATCATCACAAGATGGAAGTTGTCCCAAGCAAAGCCACCTTCTGCAATTGACTAATGGTAAATTTGTCAATGCTTATGGTGTTCAAGTGGTGCGTTAGTTGTTTTAGGATTTCACCCAAGATGCTTACATTATTATTATATACTTTATTCATTAAACATGAAACTCAGCCAACTGAACATTCAAAAATGCATTACAGATACCAGTGACTGGTGCTAATGGTTGATGCTGATTGCTGCCAGCATCCTAGGTATCAACCAAGTACCTTCTTAAATTATGAGATTTCCGAGTAGTGCAGTTTTTTGTAGTTCTACTGGTGTTATTGCAGGAAGCTGCAAGTTGTTGATGTATCTTGTAAAATTCTTGGACATGGTGCCAAGTGCCCTGATGACAATGGGTATCACTGTTACATGCTTCATCCATAGCCATGTAGTTTTGATGGCCAGGTCATGATATTTCATGATTTTTTCTAGTTCTTTTTCTTCGACTCTGGCTTCTCCTGGTACAGAGATATCAATAAACTGTATACTTCGCCCCTCTACAACCATGATATCTGGCATGTTGTGCTCCAAATGATGATCCGTTTGTATTCAAAAGTCCCACAAATCTTCACCTTCTCATTTTCAACAACTTTTTCCACTTTATGTTCCCATGACTTTCTGGATACAGGTAAGTCATATTTTTTACATGATGACCAGTGGATTAATTTAGCAACTTGGTCATGTCTAGCTTTGTAATCAGTTTGTGCGATTTTGCTGCATTCACATATTAAATGTGATACAGTTTCAACTTTGTTATTGCAAAGTCAGCAGTTTGGGTTGTCAGTGGATTTTTGTATCTTCGCTTTCATGACATTAGTTTGTAGTGCTTGTTCTTGAGCAGCCAGTATTAAACCTTCCGTTTCTTTCTTGATAGTTCCCATCTTAAGCCATGTCCAAGTCAAGTTGTCATCACATTTTCCTTCAATGTTTTTCAAGTGTTGTCCATGCAAAGCTTTGGTTTTCCATCTATTTAATCTGTCATCCAGCTGTTTTTCCTTATATTCTGCCTTTGTTTCTATTGTTTTAATGCTGTTCTCTGTTTTCACAGCCTCCAGCACTTTTTCTGCACTTTGGTTCGCATAATCATTCAAACTTCATTTTTCTTCTTCTACAGTTTGATGGATTTGCAATAGCCCCATGCCCCCTATTTTTCTTGGCAGATACAACCTGCCGATGTCACTTCGTGGATGTAAAGCGTGGTACATATTCAAAAGTTTGGTATTTTCCGGTCCAAGTTTTCCAGTTCAGCCAGAATCCAGTTGATGATTCCAGCTGAGTAGCGTATCACTGGAACTGCCCATGTATTAATGGCTTTAATTATGTTTCCAGCATTCAGCTTTGATTTTAATATTTTGCGGACCCTCCGGATGCATTCCTTTTGCATTGACTCTTTGACTTTTCTATTCAAGATGTTATCTGCTTCCAATATGCCTAGGTACTTGTAACTATCATCCTTTGCTAATGCTTTCACTATATTTCCATTTCCCAGTTCTATTCCTTCTGTTTTTTCCATTTTCTTCATCACATGGATAATATAGTACATTTTTGAAGCCCAAAGTTCATTTTGATGTCACTGCTGAACAGTTGAACTGTGTTGAGTATTGATTTAAGTTCATGGGGCTTTTTGCATACATTTTTAAGTCATCCATGTATAGTAGATGGTTTATCTTGCCATGTTGGTTTGAGATTTGGTATCCCAGTTTTGTGTTTCGTAGGATTATTGTCAGTGGAATTAATGCAATGTTGAACAGTAGTGGTGAAAGTGAATCCCCTTGGAAGATTCCTCATCTGATGTTGACTTCACCAATGTTTTCCCCATTTGTTGTTAGAACTGTTTTCTATTTTTGCATATTTGCTTTCAAAAATGTACAGATATTTTTGGTGATTCCAAAGTTTTCCAGACAGGTGTTAATCCAGCTGTGGGGTAATGAATCAAATGCCTTCTTGTAATCAATCCACAACATATTTAAATTTGTTTTTCTTCATTTTGCATTTTTAGTACCATTTTGTCAATGAGCAGCTGATCTTTTGTTCCTCTTGATTTTTTATAATTTCCTTTTTGTTCTACTGGATACCAAGTGTTTTCCATTGGATGATTGAATACTGAATTTGCCAGTATCCTTGTAAAAAGTTTGAACGTTTGTTGGCAGACAAGTAATTGGGCAATAGTTGCTTGGTTTTGTGCCTTTTTCTGGATCTTTCATTATCAAGAATGTTCAGCCAGCGGTTAACCATTCTGTTGCATTTTGAAGCATTCAACCAAGTATCTTCTTAAAATATATGATGTTCCGAGTAGCAGAGTTTTTTGCAGTTCCTCTGGTGTTATAGCAGGAAGCTGCAATTTCTTGATGTGTTTTGTAAAATTCTTGGACAGGGTACAAGTACTTACCATATTTTTCGAAGTATAAAATGCACTGGAGTATAAGACGCACCAAGATTTTGAAGGGGTAAATTTTTTTTTAAAGGTTTTGCCCTCCCCAGCCCCCAGGAGTACTATTACCGTGATCTTGGCCGCCTGGAACCGCCCGAGTAGGGGCAGGTAAAACAGGTGCTGCAGGGTGGTACCAGCGTTTTGGATGGCAGCGCACTGATCTCAGGAGCCAAAGTCTTTGAATCAAGCTTGATTGTGTCCCATTCTAGGTTTTTAACTTCCCAATCTAGCATTATGAGAAAAGCTTTCGTAAAAAGGGAGGTTATTCCTCTTACCTTCCCTCCCCCCCTCTTAATCTCTCTGGATTCTCAGGAGCCAAAGCCTTTGAATCAAGCTTGATTGTGTCCATTCTCAGTTTTTAACCACCCTGTTAAGTCCTCAACTTGCGACCGGTCCTAAGTCCTCAACTTACAGCCAGCCGCAAGTCCTTGACTTACGATTGACAGCCGGCAAATGCTCAGCCGCGCCTGATTGACTAAGGCGCAGCTGGCTGAGTGCGGGTTGTTTGCACCCTTTCCATTGGTCGCCCTGCTTGACAGCTTGACAGGGCGAGGTGCTGAACTCTGTACATAGTTATTCTAGTTGCTGTTCTGTTGCAATAAACCACTTACCTCAGCCATTCCACGTCTCTTAATCAGTCCAGTCTTCAATACTCCCAATCTAGCATTCTGAGACAAGCTTTCATAAAAAAGAGATTGTTCCTCTTCCCTTCCCTTTCTCCACCCTCACCCCCCCCCAATCTCTCCGGATTCTCAGGAGCCAAAGCCTTTGAATCAAGCTTGATTGTACCCCATTTCAGGTTTTTAATTTCCCAATCTAGCGTTCTGAGAAATCTAGCATCTTTGAGGCACGTTTCGTTTTCAGGAGGAGGAAGAGGGCAACTTAAAGCAGTGCCTCCTTAAACCAAAGCCTCTGAGTAACTGGGAAAGAAAGGTGTGCTTTTCGGGTGGCAGTTTTTGGCAGGTTCCAAGCATGGCTTTCTTTCCCAGTTACTCAGAGGCTTTGGTATACTCTATCCTTGCCCTCCTCCTCCTGCAAGCCTCAGAGATTTGGTGGCAGCTCAGGGGAGACAATGGCCACAATGACTTCACTCCCCAGCAATGTGAGGAGCCGCTGTCACCATTGCTACCGCCGCCACTGCCTGAGCCCTCCCGGGAGCCCAGCCGAGCAGGAGCTCTGAAATCAAAACCTCTCTCCTTTCCAGCCATCACGATCTCTGCAGTGCCCACTTCACCTGCCCCTTTTTCAGATGACCCAGGTGGCTACATTCGGAGTATAAGATGCACCCAGATTTTCACCCTCTTTTTTGGAGTAAAAAGGTGCCTCTTATACTTCGAAAAATATGGTATTTTTATTTTTATTTTTATATACATCATTCATTAAGATGAAACTCAGTCAACTGAACATTCAAAAATGCATCACAACTGGTTCCACTGGTTGATACGGGTTGCTGCCAGCATCCTAGGTATCAACCAAGTATCTTCTTAGAATATACAATGTTCTGAGTAGCACAGTTTTTTGCAGTTCCGCTAGTGTTATTGCAAGAAACTGTATATTATAACAGAAAAGTAATGAAGATGATAAAAGGTCTGGAGGCCAACTAGTATGATGAATATTTGAGGGAACTAAATGTGTGTAGCCTATAAAAGAGAAGTATTAGGGAAGGGGACATAAGTCATCCCCACCCCATCCTTTTGGGCACATGATAATTGGAAGTACTTGAGGGCCTGTCACAGAGAGGATGGAAGGCTGAGACAAGAAGTAATAGCTGGAAGTTTGTTAAAGAGAAATCCAGTCTAGAAGTAAGGATACATTTTTGACAGTGATAATAATTAACACAATAGCTTGCCTCCTAGAGTTGTGGGGACTTCATCACTGGTGGATTTCAAGAACTGACTGCACAACCATTTGTCTGGAATAGTATAAGGTCCTATGCATTGAACAGAAGGTTGGACCAGCCCTATGATTCCATGTTTTATGTTCTATCTCTTTAGCATTCTCTTTATTTTGCAGGTTGCAGTTGCAAGAAAAGCAGAAAGATATTGATTGGCACAGTGTCATCCTTAAAGGGAAGGAAAGGAGAGTAAAGCAGTATTTCTCAAACTTGGCAACTTTAAGATGTGTGGACTTTAAATCCCAGAATTTCCCAGAAAGCTAAAGTTGCCGACCTTGAAAAACACTGGAGTAGACTAATGCAAGTGGATTTCAGCACAGCATTGGAAAACATTGTTATTTTCTATGTGTATCACCACATCAGACACAAATTCCCAAAAGGTGCAGGGCTTCATAATTATGCTTTTATTATTCTGACTCCTTTTGCCTCTACTATGGACTGTGACCACCCTATGGGAAAAGACTATATTGGCCTAACTTCTAAAGCTACTATTTGTTCAGATAATAAAATAAGGAAAGGGGGAAGTCTGTTGTGCTCTGTGTTTTTATTATGACAAAAAGAGACAGCAAATTTCAGTTGGAAAATGGTGCAAAAGAAATAAATAAACTTTGTTCTAATGATGAGGCCAAGCAGATTCATAAATACAGATATGGACAGGACAGCTTCACTTAAAATATATTACCCAAAATATCAAGTTGGCTATGTTCCATTGGAACAAAACTTAAGACTTCTGAAGGATTTTGTGGTAACATCAAGAAAGAAAGAAAGAAAGAAAGAAAGAAAGAAAGAAAGAAAGAAAGAAAGAAAGAAAGAAAGAAAGAATAAATATAATTCTTGGAATGTAAACATTTTATTTCAGAACTGAGGTTAAAAGGACTTGTTTCAAGATTATTATTTTTAATTTGACTTTTAAAAACAAACAAGCTTTGAAAACACAAAACTGAACATTTGAAACATAACGGTTTTATTTAATGCTCAGAATGTTAAGAATGTTTTTCATGTTCCTGCATGGTAAAATATTCCTTCTAATCATTCCCCAACTTTTCCTTTTATTATGTTGAAAACAGGAAAACCATATTTCCTACAAAGCTTACCACAAATATAAACAGTATATGTCCCAAGCAGGAATTTTAAATAGATATTGAGATGGCACAGTTAATTTAGTAGCACATGGTATACTTTAATGTTAACCACAGAAGAACAGTGATTAGGTTTTTCAAATCTTGCTTCTTTGGTATAAATCCCTATTATTTGACAAATACAGAATAACAGAGTTGGAAGGGACCTTGGAGGTCTTCTACTCCCTGTTCAAACAGGAAATCTTATATCATTCCAGATAAATGGGTGTCTAATCTCTTCTTTAAAACCTCCAGTGATAGAGCACTCACAACTTCTGGAGGCAAGTTGTTCTACTGATTAATTGTTCTAACCCTCAGGAAATTTCTCCGTAGTGCTAGATTGGATCTCTCCTTATAAAGTTTCCATCCATTACTTCTTGCCCTGCTTTCAAGTGCTTTGGAGAATAGGTTGATCTCGAAAATTGGAAGATGCTATTATGTCACTGTTAGTCCTTCTCTTCCCTAGACTAGGCATACCCAGTTCCTGCAACCATTCATCACATAGTTTAGCATCTAGTCCCTAAATCATTGTTGCTCTTCTTTGCACTCATTCTAGAATCTCAACATCTCTTTTATATTATGGTGACCAAAACTGGCATGTTTCATGGTCATGTATTTTTCATTCTGATTCCATTGATTCAATTTGAGTCTTTAATACAATCTTTTATGCGCTTGACAGAAATTAGATTTCCTTCCTTTTCTAATTTTTTTCTATGGATGAAGTTTTAATAACACAGCTGTGTTATAGCTGTGAATCTCAGGGAACACATAGGTTTTTTAGGGTGCTTCAAGCACCCTTTTTGGGATTTATTTTTAAGAAAGACCATTAACCCTAACCCTGACCAATAACCCACAAATGAGAAACAAATTAAACCAATATAAATACCTCCACTAATCATTCAAAAATATTCTGCATATTCAAATCAGCTTTATTTTTTTCTTTTATACCACAACATAATTATTTCCCAAGGAAAGTTAATGTGGTTTGTTTCCAAATAATAATATAAATATTACCTATCTATCCTTTATATACAGCTATATTTGCGGGTTTATTCCCAGGTATATTACTATATGAACTTACTTCATGTTCCTCCCCATATTTTCTGAGAAAAACATGTTTTGAGGACTCTGCTTTTGAGGATAATGACTGCAACTTTGCATTGCATTGCATTACAATTGTACATGTTGAAATAAGAAAACTGCACATGCTGCTAACATAGAGAAGAAATGATGGAGAAAGAGAAGGAAAGAAATGATTGATAATACATTGTGGGATCCCTCAGAGAACATTTTCTCCAGGATCCCATCAATCCTAGTAGTATCATTGCTACACTGCATTGCTTTTGATCTGCAAAAATATACACAAAGCATATTAATCTCCACATCCTACAGGGATAACAATGGGACCAATATATATCATGTTTTCAGCATGGGTTTTACTGCAAATATTGAATTAAGAATCTCTTGTCATACTGTTCCTTCATTTTAGTAATTTATTTTGTATTCCTAACTGTTCCTTGTACTTCTGTTGTTTTATCTTCTACTATCAGAAAGGGAACAGATCATTTTAAGTTCGCAGACCTGTTCAGTTATGTATCTATACTATCTGCTTCAACAATTTAAAACAGAATATATGTAGCTTTTATGCTCTAACAATAAATGGAATTAAATAGAACATAGCTTAGATTTTGATTTAGTGTAAGTCTATGTTGTCCTAATATTGCAGGTTGCTTGACTATTATTTATTTGTAGGAGAAGTACAGGTTCCAATTTATGTTTGACATTTTAGAAGTTTATAAAATCCAGTACTGGCATGTAAATTACATCAGATCCTATTTATAATTTAATCAAGCTTAAATTGTCTTAATAAAGCTAAGACAGTAAATGTTCCTTATCCTAAAACAAAGAACAGAATATGAAAGTCATATTGGAGGAAAAATAGAACTCTCTCCTGAATTATTTTTGCTATGCTTATGTACTATTCTTCAAATATCTGTACTACAAAAACATGTCTTGTGAAATTTCAAGAGATAATTAAAATGTGGCCAAGTATAACTCTTCACACAATTGAAGAGGTTTTTCAAGCGCTACAAACAATGCCACAAAGATCTATACTTGTTTTCAGCCAATAATGAGTACAATTCCCCTTCAGATCTTTCTGTTAAATGCTGGAAGGTCAGACATCTGAGAGGATGGTACAAACACCTTTCATGGGTATGAAGGTTAAGGTTAATGTCCTGCCCCTCCTAACATCACATTTTATCCTTCAGTACATAAATGCCAGAAATCAAAGGAACTGTCTGAAGATTTAAGCCAGAGAAAGATAATCACTTACTTGAATCAGATTATATTCTGGCTAGAACTGTGTAGGATTGCATTACATTATTTAGCGTAAAGAATGTGAAATTGTCCTAACCTTGTCCTTCCCTAATGAACACATTAAAGCTTCTCTACCATTGCTTCAAAGGGTAGCTAAGTTGCTCTCAGCAACCCAGCACATTCGTCTTATGGTGGAGCAGGATTGTCCCATGACACAAGTACAGTTGATGCTAATAGGTTCATCCCTAACACCCTTTTTATCCCATAATCCCTGAACACCTCCAAAATGCCTTATTCTAAATTTGCCGCCTTCAAATGGATGTAGAAATTATTACCAAAGAAGGATAGCCAGAGGTTTCAGCTACTCCTCTATATTATTCAACACACACACTCACACAAACTCCTCTGCATTTATAATACACATTGTTTTCCCAATGCTGATAAAGCCACTGTTCTGAATGTGATTTTTCATTCATGCTAAAAAAAAAAAAAGCTACAGATCTTTGTAGTTAACAAAAGTGAAGGTGAACTGCTCGCTTAAGTCTGTTCCATAAAAAATACCATGACACCTTTCATAGGAGTTTGACATGTTTTAGGAACATTTACATTTAGATTTATATAAATAAATTAGTATTAGTGGTAAGGTCTACCAAGTAGGATGAGATTTAATTGAAATATAATTTTAATTATGCTTTAAATACAATGATAATTAAATACATATTTAATTTAATTGAAATATTACCAAATTTATTTTATTCATAGTTTTAAGCAGATTGATTTGATTTGTAATTTTAAGAGTGCTCTTGATATTCTAAATTGTTTTATTTAGTTTAATAAAATATATATTCTCATCCTATAGGTGGTATGCCTTTTACTCAATCTTGGGTCCTCTGTCAGAGGTCTGTGAGTTTGAGGCTTCTGCATATTATATCCTAACTGTTCCTAACACTGTACTTTTCTGGACAAAGAGCTCTGATGTTGTTCCTGGTATCTCTTGTAGTCATTTCCCAGCTTGGAGTCATTTCTAAATTCCTACCACCACTGGGATCATTTTGGTCTTTACTTTAAGCATCGTTTCTACTTCCTACTTCAGACCCTGATATTTCAGCTTCCCATACTTTTTCTTCCTGATGTTACTATCGCTTGGCACTACTATATCTGTTACTACTGCTGCTGTGTTTCACCGAAAACAAGACAGGGTCTTATTTTATTTTGACTCCCGAAATAACTTGGCCTTATTTTTGGGGAGGTCTTTGTATTTTTGAGGTGCAGGAGACCCCTTAACCTTGGTCCACAGCCTACAGATCAACTGATCCAGAGAGGACTGGAAGTTCTGTCTCTGTTTCTGGCACACTCTTGCCAGCTCTAGCATTGCTGGGCTTGCTGCTCTTTTTGTGGCTGCCACTAAGAGAAGGGGCAGGGTTTGTGGGAGCGGCCTCCACAAGGCCGCTCCACATGGATGGCAGGTGCATCTGGGGCATGTTGCCCCCTCCACCAAGAAATGATGGGGATCAGCTGTACCTGTATTTAAATATTTTAGGGGAAGGCTTACTTTGGATGAAGGCCTATTTTAGCACATGCGCTCAAAATCCCGATTGGGCTTATTATCCGGGGAGGTCTTATTTTTGGGGAAACAGGGTATCTTACTATCTTTTATAGCAAGACTCTTAAATTAGTCATTGCAAGGAAAACAGCTATTGTAGCCTCGTGGAAGTGAGCTATATGTTATATAAAAATATGTCTAGTCTAAGGAGAGATCAGCCTAAAATTGTTTATATTAGAAAAAATATTTGTTTGAAAATATTTTTTCTTTAGTATATACAAAAAGTATGTTAGTAATTATGAGTCTATGACTAAACATATTCAAGGCATACTGGATATGGACTGTCCTGTACACTCTGATTTGACTGATCTAGTTATTACTATATTAATATCAGAGCAGCATAATGCCTCTAGGCAAAATGCTCAAACTGGAATATAGAACATTCTTAATAAGTATACAAAATAAAATATATGAACCCTGTTAATCATATATAAAATTTGCAATTTTTTACAGTGTCATTATCAAATTCATTAGTTATTCATTCTTCAAAACTTGACACAGACATTTAAGTGGAATTCAGTTAAACTTCAGTTTTATTAAAGCACAGTACACAGTATAAATAAAAGATGCCCAATTAAATCTTGCTACGTGCAGTCTTATAACATATGAACATTTTGATTCGTAACTTCAACAGATAGTTATTACCATAGCAACCTACTGGATCATAACTTGCCAAAGTTGCCTGAATGCAATATAATCATATTAAGGCTGAAATTATACATTGCGAATAATACGTCTTCTCTGAAATTGCTTTGCAGCCTTCAAGCGAGATCTCCACATTCATTTAATTCAGAGCACCAATAACCTCCTGCCCAACCTCTTGGCTTGCACAAGCAAATATCCTTTCATATTGACATGACTATAAGCACCTTACTGCAGTATTTATATATTGAACCACTTATCAACTAAAGGAAATAGTGTACTTATAAGAACAGGGGTAAAACAACTATATTGTATGCATGGAGAACTATTTATTTATCGTTTATATGGCTTCTCATCTATCTAAATATGTTTGGTGGTGAACTCTAACCTGAACCTGGTCCCATACTATGTAGGGTTTTAAAGGTGACAAATAGCAACTTGAATTGCATTCAGAAGTCTACTGGAGCCAGAGCAGCTTATGCAGGAGTGGTGTTATATGGGCATATCATAGTGCATCTAAAGTTTCATGTTTTGCTGCATTCTGCATCAAGGTTCTAGAATGCTGTTCAAGGGCGGTCCTGTGTAAAGTGTGTAGCAATAGTCTAATAGTGAGGTGACTTGGCCCTGAGTCATCCTGAGTATTGCTTCTCCATCCAGAGAATATGAGCAGCTGGCATACAAAATACATTTCTGTAAAAACTCTCATGGCCATGATTCTCACTGGCTTTTTACTTGATTGTTACTCAGGAGCCATGAGTCCAAGTCAATCCTCGCATTGTGCACCAACTCTGAGAAGGGGATGTAAGCTTATTCAGGGTTAACAATAGAAAATCATAAAATCCAAGGAGACTTAAAAGTCATAGCAACTAGGACTTGTCAGGGTTGAGTTGAATACAGTTTTTCCCCCATCCGATTCTACACAGCTTCCTGTGATTGGGAAAGTACCCCAGTAAGATTACCTGGCCAGTCATGGCCCAAGATGTACCACTGAGTATCATCAGCATTCTTAACCCTGCGCCAATGGATGATCTTATCCAAGGATTTCATGTAGATGATAAAGAGGAGTGGAGAGAGAATTCAGCCCTGTCACACTCCACCGAGCAAAAGATCGGGTCTCATTATAGCCACCTCAGCATTGTCTGAGGGAAGGAAGCTGCTCTGGGTACACCAATTGAAACCATTCCTCAAAGGGAGCCTAGCATCTGAAGCTGACACAGTTGGAAACATTTAAATCAGCAGGTGTCAGCCTTCAAAATAGATCAGTCTAGGAATCCAATGTCATGTAGTTCAGTACTTATTTCATGGTAAATCTAACATCACAGAATCTTGCAATGATTCTGAATGCACTCCCCCTCCCCTTTCATCCTCTTATCTTTGTGAGAACTAGGGAGGGTTTTGTCAGAGACATTTACTCAAATTACATAGAAGTCATAGAATAATAGAGTTGGAAGGGACCTAGGAGGTCTTCTGTTCCACCCTCTGCTTGAGCAGGAGATCCTGTAGCATGTCAGACAAATGACTGTCCAATCTTTTTTTGAAAGCCAGCAGGGATGGAATCACTCTCAACTTCTGAAGGCAAGCTATTCCATTGGTTGATTGCTCTTACTCTTAGGAAATTTCTCAGTTCTTGGCTGCTTCTCTTCTTGGTTAGGAATCATCTTGAGTGTCTCGCCTGTATGAAATTTTCAAATGCCAGAAGAAGATATTATTACTTTTGGTAAATAAGTAGGCAAATCTATATCCTAATTTAGCATTCTTTTATTCAATTGTCAAAGCGTTTAAATTTGTGAGCAAAGAGTATAGGGCTGAAAGGTTGCAGTGAACTTTCAAGTTTTTAAATGGAAGGAGCAAAGGGAGGAGAAAAGGTTTATACCTTAAACAAAAAATAAAGATATTTAAATAAATTTTAAAACAAATTTTGCACTTGTGTCAGTTTATGAGTCCATTAGTGTTCAAGTTTGTAGACTGTTTTTGAGATTACATAGCCATAACCTTTGAACAGAATAAAATTTCCTTTTTTTAAGGTTCAAGCTGTTGTGGAGAATATTCGCGCAATTTTATAGAACATAAATTTTAGTTTATTAGTTAGCTTTCATGATTTTATTCTGATTTTAGCATTGTTCTCTGTAAACATAATTAAGAGTGTAGGAGATGATCAGGCTGAGCCCAATTGTGCAATCAAATGCATCATTGGTTTGGAATTGCTCTGTTCCCACAAGAGATCTTGTCAAGCCCATCTTGAATTCCACTCTTATCTAGCATCAATTTGCTTTGACCATAAGTAGATGAGATTCTTGTATATAGCTGGCATGAAATAAATTTGTAGTACTTTTGAACTAGATCCCGGGTCCTGATTTCTTGTTTCTGACAAAATGCTTCTCAGAAGTATCTTTTTTGAATAACATACATTTCATTGTGCACTGTATCTAGAATCTGTAGTATAATCAGATAATTCATTAGGGTGTTGAAAATGGCCTTTTGCCACGAAGAGATTATAATCTCTTTCCTGAATCAGCATCCTTACATGTTTATATTCTGACATTTGATGCAAGGATTAAATCACTTTTTTCGTTATTACATCATGCCTTTAATCACTTGCCTCTTCTTGTGAACATCTGTCAGGAACTATTTTAGTTGTGTGTTGCTGCTTTACACTGCTGGATTTTATTTCTTAGCAGTTTAGAATAAATTAGCAGTTTTGGATGTTAAAATTAAATGTAAATAGACAACATGTGAATGGTGTTTTGCTTCCTTCGTTTGCACTGGTAAGTAGCATCCAAAGCAATGCATTATGGAATATGTCACAAATTGAGTTTATACCCCAATTAAGGAACTACCAATTCAAACAAACAAGCTGTAAGCAACAGTCTTAATCTATCAAGGACAAAATCACACCACCACCAATACTGAAAGGGCAAGTTATTGTCTGTACATAGAGAACAAACCCCACTTCCTTTTAGCAATGTAGATGTTACCTAGTCAGCTAACAAAATATCTGCAAGCAAATAACCAAGCTCAAAATGCATCAGTTCAACCTTATACTACATATATTCACTTCTAAGTATTACCTGTATACATAGTAAGCAACCTACTTTCAATTTCAGCAATTCCTTACCAGGAGTTGTTAAAGATTATTTATCACTAGAAAAAGTAAGAAAAACTTTGTTTCCTCCTCCTCTTCCCCCCTCCTCAGTAGTTTGTTTATGCAGTAACTGTATGACTTTTTAAACAAATGTGTAAAGACTATTTGTGCCTGAGAGAAGAATGCCCTATATAAAAGGAAAGGTTGCAAGGGGAAGTATGAAAATTACAAGGGGAATAATTTGGTAAGCATGCCTGGAAAGGCATTTGGCAGAATCCTCATGAAAAGGTATGAGAATGATGCTGAGCAAAATTTGGAAAGGGCACAATGACTTTAAGTTGGCATTGATAGACAATATACATACAGCATATTTGTTTTTTCAATGAGTCATTGAAAAATGTGGGTGTGAGATAGTTTATTCAATGTTTGTATATGTAGAAAAAAACATGTAATGCAGTATATAAGCATGGATTTTGAACATTCCACACAATGTTGAAATCATGATGGATAGTCGCTTTATTCAATAAAAAGAATTTATTGGAAAACAGAATACTTAAAAGGTGGCTCAATTTTGAGCTGGGATAAGAAAGGAAGTACAATCTATTCTTATCCTTTAATGTATGGATGAATAAAACCATACATTATATTGGAAATCTATTTTAACATGAAAAATGAAATAATGCTAATTAGACCTGACTATAGAGAAACTGGAAAGTTATGTCCTGAAGCTTGTGGTTATTCTCTTCAATCAATCAATTTTACTCATGGCCAGAAGACTCAAAAGCAGTTACAAGTGAATAAAACATTTTAATAAATAAAATATTAAATAAATATTAATTAATGGATTTTAAATCCCAACTCATTCAGCAAATTCTAGAGCTAATAGATAATGATGAGTGCTTTTCTTCGGGGATATGTGCATTTATCAGGACTCATAAAACTGTAGCTATCATTTTCTTACATTAGCACTTTTTTTCCCCTCATAAACATTTTCTTTTCCTGCCATTGTTAGCATTTATGTCAGAGATTCAGAAGAAAGATCATCCCAACTAAAAGTAACAAGCAATTATTGTAGTAGGTCCAGAGCACCACCAGAATGGTGTGATTCATTTTTTTTTACTACCGGTTCTGTGGGTGTGGCATGGCTTGGTAGGTGTGGCAGGGGAAGGCTACTGTAAAATCTCCATTCTCATCTCTCTCCAGGGGAAGGTTACTGCAAGATCCCCATTTCATCCAGATCAGCTGGGACTCAGGAGGCAGATAATAGATGGGGGCTGGGCCAATCAGAGATGGCATTTACCGGTTCTCTGAACTACTCAAAATTTCTGCTATCAGAACTGGTCTCCAGAACTGGTCAGAACCTGCTGAATACCACCTCTGGTCCAGAGCAATCTTCAGGCAATGCTAGCATTCAACAACATGTCAGGTGTGAACAAGCAGGTCCACATGTGAAGAGTTAAATGAATTGTTTTATTGCTCAAGTCAATACACAGCAATCTTCTTGGACTGACAATTTGCAGCTAGGTGAGACTAGATAAGGTTCAAAGGCATTCAAGGGGGTGGGAGTCAAACTTCACTCTCTTATGCCCATGTAGGGATTGCAGGTTAATTTCCCATTTGGCTCAGCCAATCTCTTCAACAGAACAAGGTCAAAAAAAGACCCTTGAGACTGTGAAAAAAGCTGAATAGGAAAGCCAAATGAATCATGTGGCATGTGTGGGACAACTTCATCTATTACCAATAAAGCAAGCCAGTCCAAACAAGAAAAATGTAGCTGTTCTAAGAAATTGTGTGGATCAAAACAGATTCATCTTAGCCAAGTTAGACGGCAGAGTAAATACTTTGTTCAGATGTCCTAACTTTATCTTAAACTAACAAACCTTTATGAACACCCACAAACCAGTCTGCTAATTTACACATTTCTAAAATAACTCCTGTCCCTGCCAATAGATACATGAAAATGTTTACTCATGTACTACAGAATAGTCTCTATTTTTTCTAGTACTTTTATATTTTGGAATTGTAAATGAAATTTCCTCTATCAAGAGTCACCTGTATAAGCAAATGTTTTGGAGATATTAGAGGATGGGGGTTAGAGATTAAATACATCCATACTTTTGACATACAAAGTATTTTGTTGTTGCAGAATGCTTGGCAGCAAATACTAGATAGTTTTTACAAGGAAGAGCTCAAGTAGTATGGGTGTATTGAAATTTGTTAATGTATAAAGAAGGAATGAGAATTAAATTGCAAAACAAATATAGGCAGGAAGGGTGAATTGATAGAGAAGAAAAAAGATTGAGAAAGTTGTGATTGGATGGAGATAATGAGAAGAGAGAGGAAAAGTTTAAAGAACAACCACAACATATAAAATGGTTTATAGTCACAAGGATGAAACATGATTCTCTGATTCTTATACCAGGAAAAGCCACAGTAAAGAAAGGACAGGTGGCAACTTCCAGGTGATAAAAGGAACAAACAAAGAAAAAAATGTTGATTCAAAAAGGTGCCAAAAAATGATTCAAGATTTGAAAACCTGGGATCAGTGGCTTGGTGGATAGAGAGACGATAGATGAATGATAGACAGATGAATGATAGATAGATGAATGATAGATAGAAATCTAGAAAATGATAGCACTGAAATTAAGGGAAAATATTATCTAACTGAAGAATGAATGAATGCAGATCCATATTAAAAAGGCAACAAAACAAAAAGAACACATTTGATAGGAAATGAGTCAAGTACAATTAAAAACTAGCAAGCACAATTTAAGCAAATTCCATATTAATTCTGATTTAAAACAAATTGCTGTGGTGAAAACTTTAGTCTAATTCATGCCAGATGTAGGAGATGTCCAGGCTGAGCCCAAGGGAGGGGACAAACATGTCATCAGTTATGAGTCCCTGTACAGTGAATGCACACCCGCAAGAGACCTAGGTACAACTCACCTTGAATGCCTTTCTTATCTCTCACTAATTTCCATTGACCATTAAAAGCAATAGCACCTAGACTTACCTACCACTTCATAGTGTTTTACAGCCCTCTCTAAGCAGAGTCAGCATAATGCACCCAACAATCTGGGTCTTCATTTTACCCACCTCAGAAGGATAGAAGGCTGAGTCAATCTTGACCCTGGTGAGATTGTATCTGCCAAACTGCTGGCAGCTGGTGATCAGCAGAAGTAGCCTGCAGTAATGCACTCTAACCACTGTACCATCAGGACTCATTAATAGCTCCAATTTTTGCAATAAATCATGATACTCATTTGAACTGCCTGATTCTATTGATTTTCCTGGCTTTTTGGATTCCATCTCTATTTTATACATAACCAGGACATAACTTAAGGAAAAGCATGTACTGCATAAGCAAATAAAATTTATTGTAGTTCTTTATACATTTAGGATAATTTCCAAAAGCCTTTGAAATTTTTAGTTATTATATACTGACTAAAAGCTTTCTTTCACTCTCCTTTTCGAGAGCTTTGCAAGTAACAGAAAGAGACAATAGGAAATGTAGCAATTTTCTCTGGTAGCATTTTGAACCTATACTGATTTCAACATAAGATGCTCGGTGCATTAAATAAAATATGGTTACCTTTTTTGCTTTTTAACAACCTGACAAAATTTTGTACTTTTCTTTATGACTACTTGCTGTGTAGTTGCGGAGTGGCTGGATAAAAATTTCAGGGACCTGTGGGAAGTGAGCAAAAATGCATTATGATTAGAAAAACAGCTCAAATAATGGACAATAAACCCCATTCTCTAAGCTTTAGAGGAGATTGCATGGAACTAAAGTTCTGATGGTAATAACAGTCTTTCCCTGGGTCTTTAGTTCCCCAGAATTTGCACACACCCTTTCATGTTGTAACTTGAGAGCAGAAGCAAATGTTACTGAGAAAATTCTGAATTAAATACTTACTCATAATAATGCCTTTTATTATCAGATGCCTGACTCATAATTTTCAGGATATCTGCTGTGCAAAAGGTATAACTAATTAATACTTGTGGTTCAACAAGTGTTTTTCATCTCTTGCCCATCTCCTTATATTTCTCCAAATCGTATTTTACAGACATGATTCTCCAATTATCTATCATTATGAATGTTGACATCCGCCGACTAATTTTCCATGAACCCATTTTAGGGTTTGTGTTATTTATTTTTCTTTACTTGTGATACATAAACTGTGTGAAGTATAGTCAGAAATTAAATTATATAGAAATAACGTGAGACTGGAAGATTGCATAAAGAAAAACACAAGTGATGAAATCTGTTCTTCCTACATTTCCATGTTGAAAAAACAGTGAATCCCCAGTTAAATATGCTTACATGTTGTCTGTAAATAGAGTGAAAGAAAAATAATTGATGCTTTAAAAAAAAATACATTAAAGTGAAATTTTAAAGCAATACTTTCCATTCAAACATAATTATTTTAACATTATTGAGTTAAACTTTGCTCCTCATTTTGTCTTTTATGGAGAATTGCTTTGCTAAGCAAAACCCTCTTGAATCCCCAAATGCTTTTTTTGATTGGGAAATTATGTGGTGGATTCTGCCAATCACCACTTTCTTTACAGAACCAAAACACAGAGTAGGATAATTGCTTCCCAAAAGAAGAAGTGGGGACCCAAAGTTTCTTCTTTGATCCCCATGGAATGCCTTTTCTCCTGGCAAGAAAAAAGAGCTGAGGGTTAGGACAGATGAGAAAATGAAGATGGTTCTACAAATCTTGCGTGGAGTTTGTCTATTATTACACACCACAGCAACATTTTAATGATTATTTATTTCAAGCCCTCAGTTTTTTCCTTGATAGTTTATTTTCCTTGACAGTTAATATTAATACTAATTAATGCTTCATCAATATTAGCAATATGCCAGATTACTCAAAATTAAAAAGAACATGAAGCACTTTCCAATCGTCTATCCTACTGATAATTGACTATTCTAACTCATTCCTATTTTGGAGTCACTCTTTAAATGATTGCTATTGGATTAATGATATTTAGGAAATGTAAGCTATTTTCACCTAACACACAAAATGCAATGGTAAGAGGATCTTTTTTTTTTTTTGAATTAGTAATATAATCCAATTGTTTGATAATGATAGATCACATAAGACCATAATCCTGCAGCTAATTTAATATCCCAAACCATTGCTTGAAATGTTTATAATATAGGGTATTGAAGCTCTTAAACCCCAATTACTTTTCCAGTGAGAAAACAATAAATCTATTCCTATTTAGAACATTATGAAGGTCAGAAACCAAGACTGCAACATTTTGTAATGTTAATTAACATTAGATCTTAAGTTATCCCATTTTTTTAAAACTAGCAGGGTTGTCCTGTTCAAGTTTTTGATAGATGAAGATGAAACTTACTATTTCTACAAAGCAGAGGTTAGACAAGAAATCTATATATACAATAGCTCCCAGCCTGTACAATTTGGTATGTAAAATGCTACGTGGATGCTTTTACTGTATATCCTCATATTTTGTACGTGCTGATTAAAAGAAAAATACATGCAATCTTGAACTATACAAACTAATTATACTCTTTCTAGCAACATCTGCTGTTTCTTTCTTCAAGGGATCTTAGATAAAATTCCAGTTTCTAGGTTTGTAGGTGAGCCTGCTAAAGAACATTTGAACCACAGTACATTTTTTTTCTATAGCCAATCATCTGGCAGAATTTATGCTGCCATTTCCAAATACCATGTTTTAGCACTTTTTCACACATTTTATATACAAAACAGACTGCACATATTGATAAAGCATTGTTTAAAAATAAAATAAAACACAATGATCAAATTTTCACAAAATTTTATTCCTTCTTTTTTTTTCCAGCATGTATTGCAGCTCTTTCCAAGATGAAGAAAAGCTCCTGGATGAAACAGAATAAATTCTGATCAAAAGAAGTGACCATCCTTATTTATTATTATCCAGGAGTTGCTATGAAGCTGGGCAGCCTTGAAATTAAAATAATAGTTAAAGTTTATGGGAAGGCAAGTCAAGCAATTACAAATAGTAATTACAGGTAGTTCTTGATTTTTTTACCACAATTGAGTCCAAAAATTATGTTGCCAAGTGAAACATTTGTTAAGTTAATTTGCCTCATTTTATGACTTTTCTTTCAACAATTGTTAAATGAATCACTGCAATTATTAAGTTAATAATACTGTTGTTAAGTGAATCAGGCTTCTCTATTGACTTTGTTTGTCAAAAGGTCGTAAAAGATGATTACATGACCCCAGGACACTGCAACCATCATAAATATGAATCAGTTGCCATGCATCTGAATTTTGATCTCATAACTTCAGCAATGCTGCAACAGTTGTGTGAAAAACAGGTTTTTAAAATGTTCAAATAAGGACATATTTCATGAAGGAGCCGAGGTGGCGCAGTGGTTAGGGTGCAGTACTGCAGGCCACTTCAGCTGACTGTTATCTGCAGTTCAGCGGTTCTAATCTCACCGGCTCAAGGTTGACTCAGCCTTCCATCTTTCCAAGGTGGGTGAAATGAGGACCCAGACTGTGGGGGCGATATGCTGACTCTGTAAACCGCTTAGAGAGGGCTGAAAGCCCTATGAAGCGGTATAGAGCCAAGGTGGCGCAGTGGTTAAAAGCAGCACTGCAGGCTACTGCTAGATCAGCAGGTCAGCGGTTCAAATCTCACCGGCTCAGGGTTGACTCAGCCTTCCATCCTTCCGAGGTGGGTAAAATGAGGACCCAGATTGTTGGGGGCAATATGCTGACTTTCTGTAAACCGCTTAGAGAGGCCTGAAAGGCCTATGAAGCGGTATATAAGTCTACTGCTATTGCTATTGCTATATAAGTCCAACTGCTATTGCTATTGCTATTGCTATGAAATGCATCACTTCCTATTCTTAAATCTCAAGAACTTCCAAAGAGGCCCTCCTGCCCTTGCAATCATTTATTGTTTTGTTTTGATTAATAGGAAAAAAGGGTGGGAAGTCAGCCAAAATATAAGCCTTTTTGAGTACTTTAATTAACTACTAGTTATAGAAGTGCTGAAATGATTGGAAGTTCACAGCATTCAATTATGGCTGGATTATGCCTCATAAACTGTATGAAAAATACTTTTTTATTTCACACAACCTTCTCTTATTGATGTCATTTCCTTGCTGTCACATGTGAGTTTGAAGAGTGCGTCTAACAGGTGTGAATCCCATTTCTTTGTTTAACATTACAGTTAATCATAATAGTAACAGCTATTTAGGTAAGATAGAAGAGGTCAGGCATGTGTTTATGTCTTCTGACACTGCTCTAGCTATAAATTATCCAATCTGAACTAGCTGAACATTTCTTAGTTCAGATGACTTTGTGTGCACATCAGTGTATTCTGTACCATGAAAATGCAAATGACACATACTAAGAAGATTCCCACCAAAATAAGTGTGCTTTGTGTCTCACTAACTCTTACTCTTGATTTTATACACTATTACTTAGAATTAATGTTTTTTTTTCTTAGGGATTCTTAAGAAACTCATAATGGTTATTGTCAGCTATCATTTTCTCTCTAATTTTCACTTCTTGGAGAAGATTGTTGAGAGAGTAGAATCAAAATAAAATAAAAATAACCTCTGAAAGATATTGATCAACCACATTCATGGCAGTCTGTATTTAAGTCTGGATACAAGATGGAAACTGCATTGGATATCCTTGCTGATGGCATTTTGTGCAACCTGAATGGTGGAAGAAGGGCAGTTCAGGTTTTGATGACCTCTCAATGATCCTCAATATGAAGAATGGGAGCTGAGCTGTTGTATGGTAGCATTTTCATTCATTAGTGAATCTAGTCAGTGTTGGCAAGCAGGAATGAATTGGGGTCTCCCAGAAATTCTCCTATGGAGAGCTTTATTTGATGGCTGCCTGGGGAATTCTAAGATCCATCCATCTTAAAGTTGCCGAGTTTGAGAAACACTGCTTTACTATATGTGCAGTGTATTTTTTTCCTGCTTGCAAGGGGAACCCAGCAGCCATATAACCATCCTTTTCCTCACATGCTTATTTAATTTAGCTAGCCACAGAAAACTAGCACTGTTATTTTGGAAATGGCTACTCTGAATCAGAAATTCTTCCAGCAGTTAAATGTAACTTGATTGTATCTACAATAGGACCTACAAGCAAAGGAACATAATCCTAATTTACACCAATTACTTAGCCATCTGATTTTTTTTTTTCAAGACAGGAGGAAGATAGTTACACCACATTATATTTGAATAAAATAATTTGCATTTCCCTGAAAGCTCTTTAAAAGATTTTTGGGTCAAAGTAATAGCTATATCAAAGGCAAGGAAATAATTATACTGTCACTAGTAATATCATTGGAAGATTTTGATTTATGTTTTTATTACAATAATTTAAAATCTCTGTCCATTCTTTTCTTTTACCTAGAAATATTTTAAAAAGTTTTCACATTTCACTCTTCTAAGTGTTTTTTCCCCCTTGTGCAATCAGGTACAGTTAAATGATCAGTATATGAAAGGAGATAAATAGGATCTGATCACTCCATAGATTCTTCAATTGGCTGGATGACAGAATTGAGAATGAGATCTATTTTGGATTATTTTTTTCAGAAAAAAATATTGCTTTTCCATTCTCAGCAACTCCCTGAGATCCAAAGAAGTTCTCAACTGTGAACAAGATTTTTTTAGTCATTGTGAAATAGTGTCCTCAGGGAACAGATTTACCTACTCCAATGGTAGAAGACAGAACAGATCATTTCAAAACATAAACATTTTCAATGCCTTAAAACTCTGCAATGCCTGGTTTTGATAATCACAAAAAAGAGAGAAGTCAGTTGTCAACAATTTATTTATAGGGTACTTACAAATCAGTGGTGGGATTCAAAAATTTTTACTACAGGTTCTGTGGGCGTGGCTTGGTAGGCATTGCAGGGGAAGGACACTGTAAAATCTCCATTCCCTCCCTACTCCAAGGAAAGGTTACTGCAAAATCCCCATTTCCTCCTGATCAGCTGGGACTCAGGATGCAGAGAAAAATGAAGGCAGTGCCAGTCAGAGGTGGTATTTACCAATTCTCTGCGTGGCAGGACAAAACCACGCTCATCAAAATAGCGGTGATTAAACCGCGTTGCTAAAGCCGCGATATCATCACCGCGCGTCATCACCACCGCGACAACAGCGCGGCGACAGAAGGGCATTCTACATGCTTCATTCTTTGCCTCCAAAGACAGCCCTCCTCCTCCAGCTGACAGTGGCAGCGGGCACGGGGCAAAGCGGGCTGCCCAGCAGCAGCAGCCCACGGGAAGGGTCCAGCTCAGCCGCGGGGGGGCAGCAGGAACCCCGCGGGGGGGGGGCAGCAGAGGCTCTCCCGGGGCTGGCGAAGCGGGCTTGACCGGCGGAGGCAGGCCTCCCTCTTCTTCCTCAACAACATCTCCTTGGACGGGTGGCCGCTGCCGCCGGGCAAGCCCGCTTTGCCGGCCCAGGAGTGCCTCAGCCACCACCGCTGCCGCGTCCTCCTCCGCCGCCAGCGCCTCCCCCGGAGGAAGAGGCAGGGCGGGCGGGCGTCGGCGATGTAGGATGCAGCAGCAGCGGCGGCTGAGGCTCTCCCGGGGCTGGCGAAGTGGGCTTGCCTGGCGGCGGCAGCCACCCATCCAAGGAGATGTTGCTGAGGAAGAAGAGAGTGGCCTGCCTCCTCCAGGCAAGCCCGCTTCGCCGGCCCTGGGAGAGCCTCAGCTGCCGCTGCTGCCGGGGCCCCCGCGGCTGAGCTGGACCCTTCCTGCGGGCTGCTGATGCTGGGCAGCCTGCTTTTCCCCATGCTCGCTGCCGCTGTCAGCTGGAGGAGGAGGGCTACCTTTGGAGGTACAGAGGCAAAGAATGAAGCATGTAGAACACCCTTCTGTCGCCGCGCTGTTGTCGCGGCAGTAGGGTTGTGTTTTTCTTAGCGCTTCGGACGCCGCGGATTTGCCTCCGCACTTATGTCGGCACGGATAAGGGCTTCGTGGTTTTGTGGTGGAACCATTCTCTGAACTACTCAAAATTTCTGCTACCGGTTCTCCAGAACTGGTCACAACCTGCTGAATACTCACCTCTGTTACAAATACTGACTTTTAGATTTGTTTTTTAAGTATCTAATCATCTGAATGGGTTTTTTTTCCTAGCATCCAATATTTTGGCTACTGGAATCTCCTCCTATAAATATTAGGGAGAAATACAATCAGGTTATACTGTACAAATACTCCTAAAGTAGACTTCCCCATCCCCAGAGGACAAGGAACAGCTTGTTTCTGTTGTACTTTGGGGATTATGCTCTATTCACTGAAAAACAGACAATACTTTGAGAATTTCAAAACAAACATTAACAGTTGATTTATTATTCATGTCTCACTTTAACAATGGCCAAAATACCATATAGTAAAAAATGAAATCTTATTATCTATCAAGTTTGCATTTTGACTCCTGGCAGCTTACTACATTTATGGTAATAAAACAAAACACCAAAACATTAATTTGCAATATCATGTTAATAGGCCTTAAATCTCACTGACTTCATTGGGAATTAAGTAGAACTTACCTTGGCTCCAAGTATTACTTCATTAAAACAATAACATCTCAAAATAGAAATAGATTTAGACAGGGACGTGCAGTCAGGAGAGGCAGGGGAGGCAGAGCCTCACCATTGTCATCATGAAAAGAAAAAAAATATAAAAGGAAAAAAGCTGAGCTAGTTGCTGCCAGAATCACCATGGATGACTCTGCTTAGTGCTTAACTGTTTAAAAAAGCCTCTTAAAAAGTGTCCTCTACAAAAGGAGGCGGGAGAACCACGTGCCTCATTTAGTCTGACTTTATGATCACTCGAGGAGAGCTAAGCAAGGGTTAAAAGCTGAAAAAATCCTGATGTAGATGAGGCATGTTGTTCTCCTGCCTCCTATAGAGGGCGTTTTTTAAGAGGCTTTTTAGAGGCTCTGACAGCAACTAGTTCAGCCTGGCCTCAGCTCATGCCTTTTTCCTTTTACATTGTTTTTTCTTTTCATGATGGCAGGCAAGAGCAGAGTTGAAATCCTCTCTGAAACAGCTGGAAAAGGTACGTGTGGGTCAGAGGGAGGGGGAGGAATTCAAAAAGTTTGATTGCATGCAGAGCCACGTTGCCTTTTCAAACACACACACACACACACACACACACACACACACACACACACACACACAGAGCTGGATAAAAGTATATAAGCCCAGCTTCACTGATTACAAGTTTGAAAAGGCAATGTGGCACCACCTGTAATCAAAGGCTCAGATCGGAAGGCAGCCAGGGAATGGAGGGGGGTATGGCAGAGGAGCTGCTTTCAAGCCATTGGAAAATATATCCAATCCAACTTCTGTGTTTGTGTTTGTTCGAGAGTGAGTGAGTGAGAGAGAGATCCAACTGCTCTGTGTCTGTGTGTCTGTTTGAGAGAAGGGGTAGGGAGGGAGAGAGGGAGGAAGGAGGGGGAGGGAGAAGAAAAAGAATGAAGTAAAACTTTTTCGCAAAGGAGAAAAACAAATGCTGCCGCTTTAAATCGGAACTGAGCATGCCTGGCTGTAGAATTCTGGGAATTGAAGTCTACAAGTCTGAAAAAATTTGAAACCCCTGTGTCAGTGCCTCACCAGCCATAAACCTCACCACACGTCACTGGATTTAGACAAGTTTCTATTGAGGAGTTCCAAATGACATTGCTGCTGTTGAAAATTAATTGAGGAAACCATGGATCTAATTTCACTAGGAGATTTTTAGGTATATATAAGCACATTTTATCACTTCCAGATTAACTTGGAAATAATATGGATAGAGCTGGAATTAATGTGAAATTAACTGAATATTCTTCCTGACAGCATACAGGAAGGTTTTTCCCAATTGTCCTGCTGAATTTGAACTTTTTTCAGGTACTATGTTTTGGATAAAACAAAAATATTGTTATTATTGTTTGTGTGGCAAACAGTGCTTTGGGTTGATTTCATTAGGTCTCAAAATAACTTCACCTGGCTTTGTGAGCATTAGGTAAATGGTTTTATCAAGCATCAGTTTCATTCTGCAATACATTTTCAGGTAGTGACGTATAATATGCTTCTCTATATAATAGAATAGGTCACGTTTTCAAGATTTCTTGAAATTTTTGTATTCCTATCCCTTCATTTTAACCAGTACCCAATTCCACTAGTGTTCAGCTTGCTTCCTGTATATTTTATGGACAATCCCACAGTAGTGTAATCAGAAATGTATCACTTATTTTATATAAAAAAATAAAGGGACAACTGATTAGAAAACTCTTTCTCCCTCCCTCACTCCAATTTTGGGCAATATAAATAAAACCAAATCTGCTTTATACTTATATTTATTATTGACATTCTGATTCTTGCCAAACCCACACCAGTCACTAAAACATACATACATACATACATACATACATACATACATACATACATACATACATATCACTAGCAATAACACTTAGACATATACTGCTTCACAATGCTTTACAGCCCTCTCTAAGTGGTTTACAGGCAGCATATTGCATCCAACAATCTATAGCAGTAGACTTATATACCGCTTCATAGGCCTTTCAGGCCTCTCTAAGCGGTTTACAGAGAGTCAGCATATTGCCCCCAACAATCTGGGTCCTCATTTTACCCACCTCGGAAGGATGGAAGGCTGAGTCAACCCTGAGCCGGTGAGATTTGAACCGCTGACCTGCTGATCTAGCAGTAGCCTGCAGTGCTGCATTTAACCACTGCGCCACCTTGGCTCTTGACATTCTGATGTCATTCTAGCTCCTCATTTTACCCACCTCGGAAGGATTGAAGGCTGAGTCAACCTTGAGCCTGTGGTGAGATTCGATCTGCCAAACTGCCGGCAGCCGAAGTAGTCTGCAGTACTGTACTCTAACCACTACTCCACCGTGGCTCATCTTTTCCCATTTTAATGAGAAAATAGCAAGGCAGCGTCAAAGGATGGCACAAGTGAATAAGTGTGATGGATGAATCCATTGGAATGAAGCTTTATCAATTAATAGCCATAAAAACATCTTGGTGGGGTTGTACAAAACTAGTAAAGTTTAACTAATCAAACACTGTTTTTTTTAACATTGAAGTTTCTTTTTGCCAGCCATACTGATCAAACAAGTACATACTGTACTCTCAATACATATAGGCGGACATTACTTATAGCAATAGCAATAGCACTTAGATTTATATACTGATTCACAGTGCCTTACAGCACTCTCTGAATAGTCTAGAAAGTCAGCATATTGCTCCCAACAATCTGGGTCTTCATTTTACCAAACTCAGATGGATAGAAAGTTGAGTCAGACTGTGGGTAGAATACAATACTGCATTCTAAACACTGTGCCATAATAGCTACTTATGTGAGGGGAATTATGTTGCTGAGACAATAAACTCTTCAGATATAAACAATGTTTTGTTTAATGTTTTGATATGAACACTAGGAGTGGAGTCAGGTAAAGCAAGCTAACTAAATGGAGCCTATATTTAATTAAGATTTAATTTAAACTAATGTTATATTGCGTATCTCTTCATACTTCCAATATCAAGAGAAGCAAAGCAAGATCTCCACTCTCAATTTTCCCTATCCTAATACACTCCTTACATGTCTACTTATAGTCTTGTTTTCTGTTCTTGACAATGATTTCATGGTAGGAAGGAAAGCCATTTTAGGTACACTACTCAGAAGTCAAAGACAAGTATGTTTTCTAGAATCTTGACATCTATTAGCTGTTAATGTAATGAATGAAATCTAATAAGCATCCAGAAAACCTTAATAAAAAAAGGAATGGTCTGATTGTGGAAGCAAAAAGAGGATGATGTTTGGTTCAGGACAGAACTAATTATAAGCTTAGTTTAACTTTTAGCAATGTTTGAACTTGGTTCATAATTAGCTTTCCAGTTTATTCTTCCCAGCTGTCTAACTCTAAATTTAGCCTAACTGATTACATTCTATGACTCCTGTATCATCAAGTATTTTAGTATATCATTCTAGAGATTAAATGGGACAGGAGGTATAACTGTGACTCTAAATTTGTAAATAAGTAGTTATAAATGCTTTGGACCACATAAACTTTATACCACATAACATATAACAGCAGACGTATTCTGGGCATGTCCAAGCTATAGCTAAGGCATGTCTTGTGCTTTCCACTTAAAAACTTTCCAATTTATATGCAGAAAATTTCATGTTGAAACGTGATGGACAGATTAAGTTCCAGAGAAAGGCTTAGCATTTGAAAGTAAAAGTGACATGAAGATATAGGTCCATGGATTCAGGCTATAATTGAAAGGAATTTGTATCCAATGGAATATTTTTCAATTATGCCAATAAAGTATGAAACGAACTGAGAGACCTGACTTGCATATCTGTGATGGAATCTTGTCTGTGATTTTTAATAGTGCCAAGTGTTTAAATTATATTATATATGATGCACTCATTATGAAATAAGCTAGGTGATAACAGCTTACCTATTCCATGTGCATAAGCTGGCCAGTATGTAGGTTGGATTTTACTTCAGTTCCGGAGATTTGATGGTCTTTTGTTGTATTTTATAAAACTAGTCTATTTTAGAGTTGTTGGAAAGATTTTGTGGTATACGCCATTGTGGCCTCCAGTTTCTGACCTCTGTCTGTTGTCTGTTTGCTTGCCCGTTCAAACAAAAGCTTACATGCTGGAATAGGGCACAAATGTGCCTCGTATGAGCAGAGTAACACATGATGGAGTGCATCTGTGTTTTTTGTTTTGGTTTTTTGGCTGAATGCTGGAGGTAGATGCCTTTTTGAAATAGAAAGGAGGAAATTGCCTTCTTCAAACAAACACCTACCCAGGATGCTAATTCAGGAGTATGCAAATAGTTGGTAGGACTGAGGCTGCAAATATTACTAGAGGTGGCTGTCATAGTTAAAAACAGATCCAGTGCCAACTGGAACCAAAACCATAATCTGCCTATCTACTACCTATCAAAAATATTTTACATAATTCCTTGTTGCAAAGCAGTTTTATCATAAAACATTTTAAACAATAACTTAGTAACACCCAGAATACAATCAATCAACTGGAAAAAAAAAACAACCAGAGACATGTTTCTCATGGCAGCAGTGAGCTTGTGGTCCTGATGTAGTATACTACAACTATTGGAATATCTAGCTAAACATGTTTTAGGCTGCCTGACATAGCTGCAATTTTGAGAAGATGACAAGGGTGCTCTTACCAAATGACTGCTGCATGAAGGCCTTTTGGGAACTTAGAAAAATTTAATGAAAGAAGACATTGCTGCTGTAGGCTCATGGTTTAGTTTGCAGCTCAGCAGAAATTCTGCCATATAATCTTATAATAGGCACTGTCTTGATTCTGCTGAAATCATTATAAGCCTCATCTTTAATCCTTATATTTATCTTTGTAAAGTTACTGAGGAACATATATTTAATATTCTGTTACTAGAAATAGTATGATAAATTTTTCAAGGACAAGATTGCAAATATATTTAATGGGTTTTTTTAAAAAAATATATGTGATACCAACTTTCTGAGGCTAAAACTATACAATATATGGCAAACCACTCTACATATGTCTGTGCAAGTTAATGAAACATTGGACAAGAAAGAGATATGTGGTTGTATCCTGTTTCCCCTAAAATAAGACCTCCCCTGATAATAAGCCCAATTTGGCTTTTGAGCACATGTGCTAAAATAAGCCCTCCTCAAAAAATAAGCCCTCCCCCAAAATAAGCCCTCCCTGAAAATATTGCAATACATCAGCAGCCATAAGGTGGCCACACTCGCCACCTCCTATACCTCAAAAATAAGACCTCCCTGAAAAATAAGGCCAAGCGCTTACTTCAGGGGTCAAAAGAAAATAAGACCCTGTCTTATTTTGGGGAAAACATGGTGTCAATTTAAGTGGTGGGATTCAGCCAGTTCGCACCACTTTGGGAGAATCGCTTGTTAACTTTCTGAGTAGTTTGATGAATTGGGTGTTGGAAGAAACAATTAGGGCAGAGAACCTGTTGTTAAATTATTTGAATCCCACCACTGGTCAACTTGGAAAGCATTCCCATGACTACTATCAAGTCGACGTAAAAAGGGAGGAGAATTCCATGCATACGTTTGACCAGAGTCAGGTCTCATATTCCTACAGCTGGTGTGTGAAATGTGCATGTTCATAGCCTGTAATAGCACCTTTTTGGTGAATGTGATTTATGATACAGACAGAGAGGAGGGGATACAGGGGTAAAGTTCAAACACAATTAAGCTCCACGGTTTCGGCTCCACAGAAGAACATGCCAAAATGTTGATCCTAATAAATGAATGGATTTCTTTTGAACTTTGTTTTGAGGCTCGTAAATTAATTAGGTCATCCTTTGGAAACTTCACAGAGAGCCGAAACTGACTTTTAAAATCTATCAAGATTTCCAGGTTTCCTGAATCCTGGGCTCTCCAAGCACCCCCCCCCCCCCCAATATTTGGGGTGCTTTGAGGGAAAATCAGGCAACCATGGCTAGAGAGAGAGAGACTGATGGCAGCTGGAGGTATATGGCTAGCTCCAGACATCAAAGCTCCAGACAGCCAAGCACTGATGCCTTTCCCAGCAGAAAGCAAGAAAGGATGAGTACTGGTGGAAATTAGCCCCTAAGGCAGCTGAAGTAGAGTTCCCTTACCCTAGTCCCCAGATATACGGAAGGGTCTCAAGCAAGCTGGCAAGGGTGGACTGGAGGTGGGACTGGGCACAAGCCAGGCTCCCAAAGTCCCAGATGGAATCCTTGGAAAGTGCAATAGAGCAACAGAGGGAGGATTTTGATCTTGCTGATGAGGGGCCATCATGCCACCCAAAAGAGAGAGGAGGGACATCTGATTCTGTTGAGGGGAGGAGATGCAGACTGGAGCACAGCCCCCCTCCTCCACCCAATAGAAGGAGAAGGAGCCCAAAACTGCAACCAGTGCCTCTCCCATGCAGCAGGCAGGCTGCCCAGGGCAGGCAAACCCCTCCTTCCCTCCGAACTAGAGGTGAGCAAGACAGCCAGCCATATCAGGTACAAACATACAGAGGCTGACAGGAGGTTGAAAGAGTAGGGCTGAATGACCCACCCCAATTCAGGGAAACGTTTGGCAGGGACTCAGACCAGCTGGCTCTATTCCTTGATTCAGCTGATGTCCACCTAGAACACTATGGGCACCTCTACCCATCCCCCCCAGGGCCATCGTGAATACCATAGCTGAGGGGCTAGAGGGAGAAGCAAGGGAATGGTTAGCAGCCCTCCACAAGAAGAGAGTCTCCCAACTACAAGACATAGATGACTTCCTGCAACTGCTAGAGACCAGATTTGAGGAGGTGGAGGAGGACCCACAGGCAGAAGAGGAACTCAGCAACCTAAAGCAGAGGGGCCGCCCCATCAAAGAGCACATCCATGAATTTAGGAGGGTCATAGGAAGGCTACCCCCTTTACCAGAGTGGCTGCTGGTGCATTTTTTCAGAACAAGTCTGGACAAGCAAATTGCCCAGGTAATCGCATACTGCGACATCCCAAATCAACTCTCTGAGTGGTTCCAAGTAGCAACAAAAGTCGACAGTGGGCTGTGCACCAATGACATGAGAAAGCAACCGGACACAAAAGAGAGAAGTCAACCTGACCTGAAACCACCCAGCCGACAGGGAACCATAGCACCACAGCAGGCCCTGAGACCATCCCTCCCTTGAAGTCCACTGAAATGCTACAGATGCAGGGGGATGGGCCACATGGCTGCTGCATGCCCAACCCCAGCCCCAAAACCAAGGCAAGACCCACTGCCCAGGGCACAACCAGAACGAAGCCGCAAACGGACCACCAACACATCCAGGAAAGCCCTTCAGGCTGCAGAGGCCCCTTCCCCCTCAGGCGAAAGTGGTGGAACTCTAGGTAATGACAACCAGTCGCTCAAATCATATGACAGCAAGGACGAGGGAGAAAATGACCCAATGGTGTGTGAACCAATTCACTCTTTCCTTTTTCCAATACGCCTCACAGCCCCAAGCCCTAATAGACTCAGGCTGCACAAGGTGCTTGCTCAACCTAACCACAGTCCTGAACCTGGGATCAGAGCAAAAAGCCTGGCCCACCTGATCCAGTTTGAACAGGTCATAGGTCCTTAATGGGAGGAACCTATGCCATCCACCTGACTGAACCAGTGAGCTAGAGCTAGCAGATCACTGGGAAGTAATTCGATTCATAATAGCCCCCCAAATGAAAGGCGCAGTCCTACTGGGACTTTCCTGGCTAGACAAGTGGGGACCGACCACAAGCTCACAGACACAGAGAGACGATGGGCCGCGTGGGAAAAGGAGGCTTTTGCAGTGAGTTGGGCACTGCTAACCTGGAGATACCTGTTGGAAGGGGGAGAGAAACAGTTCCTGGTGGAAATGTTTATTAGGCTATTTGGACATCACAATGTTTATGAAGTTCTACACAACAAAACATGGGTTTGGGGATTTTTTTCTGGAAATTTGCACATTTCCAAGTAGCTGGCCTACTTCACTTAAATATATCATTTATACCTTGGATCTATTTTGTGTGTGTGTGTGTGCGCGCGCGTGCGCCTTAAAGTCAGTATTGACTGCTAGAGACTGCCTTGATTAGTTCCTGTGGTTTTCTTGGCAATATTTTGGATATGGTTTGCCATGACTCCTTCCTAAGACTGTGAGAGACTTGTCCAATGTAATCCAGCTGACTTTGTGCCTAGGGCAGGACTAGAGCTCATAGTTTCTAGCCTTGGGCCTTAAACACTACATCAAACTTGCTCATTGTGCTATATCTTGCAAAAAAAGAAGAAAACTAAACACTGGCTGCTATTATTTGTGCTTGTCATTTTAGGAACTATTACTGATAAGTTCAACACTGTTTAAGAAATTTTTACAAATCATAAAAGAAGGCAGTTATGCAGCATGTCTGTATTTTGGCCAATAAAATTACATAGACACAACTACAAAAACATCAAGAGTCAAACTCAAGTCAAACTCCTGTTGAAGGAAACTTGTTTTTTACATCTTCAAAAAATTAGCAAACTGTTATCTGTAATCAAAATTAGAAATATCTAATTTTCAAAAATTGTTCCTCCCCTATTAGCCTCCCCTCTGTCAATTTATTCAATGAAGACATTTATATTGCCTTATCTGATAATATTGCAACATAGCAGCAAATAGTAGCACAATGGATGTCCCATACTGTGGGAAAGGGCATTAACCATTCTAAACAGTGATTTACAATCAAAAAGGAGTGCCTCAGTACTAGAAGTAACTGTGGGAAAGTAGTTTAAAGTATCAGCAGTGAGGTTTGCTTGGTGAATTTTGGCTGGTTATGGTCAGTTCAACCTCTTTCCTAGAGTTTTTATGAAAATAAAATTAGGGCAAGGTGGAACAACCATAAAAACATAAAAAGGAGACATAAATGCAGTAAAGATAGAATGCACTTTGATTGCTCACATTGCATTTTTGCGTGACTCGGGGTTTAGGGTTAGGTTTAGGGTTAGGTTTAGGTTTAGAGTGTGCTTCTGTCGGCGCGCTGTTGTCGGCGCGCTTCTGTGCTCATTCGTCAGTGCGATTTCAAACTCGCAGTTTTTTCCCAGCGGTTTTGTCGGCATGCTTTTGTCGAGCGCGCATTTGTCAAGCGCGCATTTGTCAAGCGCGCATTTGTCGATGAACCGCATTTTTGATTGCAATTAATGCAATCTTAATAATTTACTGTAAATCACAGTAGATTTTAGTATTTCACACATCTGTTCCTCCTTCTAGCCAATTGTTTCTACCATACATGATTGAAAAAGGTCTTTGTATAGTCTATTTCTAGATATTTTTAAGGGGTTACTTCATTTAACTTTCTTTTGCAGTCCATTAACTGCAAGTTATCCATTATCAGGTACTTTCCCCACCTGAGTTCTGTCTTGCCAAGTAAAATGACTACATTTATATAGTATAATAGCAATTTTGAAATATATATATTTTTTCTGAGATCTTTATCCATATGATTATATCTCATTCATCACCTTCTATTCCTTTTCATTGATAATTTCAATAGAATAGTTAATTAAGTTCACAGTGATGTGAACCATTGTGAAAGTGAAACCATTATATAATTTTTCTCCTTTCTAAGGTATAAAAGCTTTCTAATGTTCAAGTAAATGATATAATTTGGCTTATTTCTTATGATAAACATGATGTCCAGATTGCTGTGCAGAGCAAAGACAATCTGTGATGAAATCCTAGCAGTTAGCCTTACCTGAGACTTCCACATTTCTGTATAGCATTGGTAGAGAGAGAAATAAAAAGAAGCGCAAGAACAATTCCCTATTTGCACAGTTATTCCAGAATCTCTTCTAGCTTATTTTCTCATGAATGAGAAGCTGAGGTTTGTATGAACCTGTTCCACGTATTTTGCCCTAATGATGTGAAGTAGATGCTTATGAGGGAGAAACCTTTCTGTGATGGCACTGCCACCGTGGAATGGCCTTTCATGGATCCATGCCCTGCTGCTGTTTGCACTTGTTATTTGTGATACTTTTAGTGCTATAAGATCTTTTTATTCCCCCAGACTTTGATACTTGAGTTTGATGGTGATGTATGCCATGAACAGAAGAGTTTGATATGAATGTCAAGATGGATTATTTTCCTTTCTTCCAAGATGGGAAAAAAGTGGGGAAATTCTCAATGGGGGATGCATTACCTTAATTACAGAGATTGCAAAAGGGTTGAATATGTTTAAGTGGCCTATCTTTCCCTATACAATTATGTCTCCAATATTTATTATCCCCCTTTATTCACATTCTCTAAATAAATCTCAAAGGGAAATGATCCCATGACACATTTTTAGATGTGAAATCATGGGCATTAAAGTAAAGCACAGAGTGTTGAAGAGATGTGTACCCAAATAAAACAACCAGGCAAAACAATAGACATTCAGTCAATTCACAACATTAAAACAAGTTGTTAAATAATGCCAGAAGAAATGTATAAAAATATGAACAACACACACTTTTTACCTTGGAACAAAAATCCAAGAGATAAGCCATTTATGCATCTGTAAGGAATGGGAGGAAATTATTACTTCATATTTAGTTCCTGTCTTTTTACAGCATATGTACATTTCAGAAAATCACACACAAGGTCCACTGTTTGTCTCTTAGAAGTATTTATTCCACAGCTTATGCAAGTATCAAGAAAAACACAGGTTTAAGTACTATGATAAGTACACCCAATTAAGATTTACTAACACAGTTCACATTCAGTAGGGAATATCATATAATGATTAAAAAGAAAAAAAAGGAAAAGAGATTGGCACCAAGATAAATATTTTAACCTAATCAAATTAAAAGGGGCTACAATCTTGTATTAGAAATTATTTCTCAAAGCAATATTATTATCCAAAATATACAGAAGTTGTGAATGCTCCAACACTGGAAGTTTTTAAGATGATATTGGATAACCATTTGTCTGAGGTGGTGTAGGGTTTCCTGCATAAGCAGAGGTTCGACTAGAAGACCTCCAAGGTTCCTTCCACCTCTGTTATTCTATATTCTACACAGATACTATTTCTGGGATTCTGAAATAAGCAAAGGTTTTATGTGATTTATTGGAAAATATCCATGGCATGCCATACTTTACTGTTTTGCTGTTGCTTGTTCCCAAATGGGGCTATTTAGTAGCTAGCTGACAGTTTATCAGCCAGACAAAAAAGAATAAATGAATAGAATGGGTTAGTAAAATTTTTAATGGAAGCTCAGATAAATGAGTGGTTTCAATATTTATAGCATGAAAGGTGTTTGAACAGCAAAATGCACTTATTGTTTGGTGTTTAGTTTTCAGATTTATGATAGATATTGGCCATAGAAGTGAAAACATTATGAAAAAAATATTTTATAAATGAAGATGAATGAAAGTAGTCCACTATCTATGCTCCTATGTTTTGTTGGTTCATTATTTGTAGTACTAAAAATGGGCAGCTACATGGCACTTATTACATTTAGTAGTATACCCAACTTCTAAAATGAACCCTTCATTACTATTCAAAGTATTGGAAGTCTTTGATTTTTTTTAAATGAGTTGGATATTGATATAGAGTCTTCATCCAATAAATATTTTGTCTCTACAAGCATCGTATTTTAGGCACTACTAACATAAGTTTACCTTTTTATAGCACTAGCTTTATTCATGCATTTAGCAGCCAAGCAAGAAAGATATGAATGTCTATGTATTGTTTTTTAAGTCCATTCTGCCATATTCAAAAGTTAACTGTCAGGATTCCAAATAACATCCAAAATTAAATCAGAGTCTAAGGCAAAGTATTTTGACAACATCACATTCTACTCCTTACTATTCCCCACTAATGAAACAGCATAGTAGAATAGAATATTAGTGTGGCAGGCCAAAGATCCCAAAAGGAACAGGCTGCAGGCCTGACATTAACATTTTTTTCCAGTTTCTGTGAATGCTAACTGCTTCATTCACATTATTGCACATCTTTCTATAGCAACTCAAGCAAGGTATATGTTTATTTATTCACCAATAATAAATTGATTCTAGTAAAGAATTTACTTAGGGCTCATCAATATTCATTTTCCATATGCTAAGTAATATCTTTTTCCTTATCAAAGAAAACTGTAATTCTTCAATTATAGGATACAATCTCTGCATGGGAACTGGTGATTAGCGATGCCGCTGCCTAAGAGTTACCTTAAGGCAAAATTAAGCTTAAATCCCAACCAGAGAAGCTCTGAATAAAATTGCTTAGATAAAATGTTGATATACAGTAGTATTGACAATGGAATATATTTTGTTCAATACTTTATATACCTTTCAGAAAAAAAATGTGGAATTATTTTCTAATTTAATAAACAGATAATACTAAGGATTTCTTGCTTCCTAAATGCCTAGTTAATGGATGATAAAATGGATCCTTCCATTTGAATAAAATGTGCATTTTATTACAATGATATTTGGTAAAAGAAATCTTTTTACATTTTCTCTGTGCTTACAGAGAATTAGACACAAAAGACATAAACTGAAGTTGTGCAAACCAAACTTACATAAAATAATTACCTTTATATTGCTCTCTCCTCTAGACCAACAGGGTTAAATTTTTTATTTTTTATTTTGAAGCAACGACCACACAGCTTGAGTATTTAAGGCCTTATTCCAAGACAGTATAAGAAAATAACTTGGCAGTATTTACAAGGTAAAATAACAACACTGAGTAGTGAAAAAAGACTTTACAGACTTTGTGGGAACTCTTAGGACTTCCAAAAAGATGACAGTGAGCAGACCCCTTCAAAACTGGCAACTACACAGCATTTTTCCAGGCTTGCTCTGCATCAAAATCCCATCACAAGGGAGTTTCTGACAAGCTTATATAGACTCCAAACCATAATCAATTACATCTGTTTCCAATTGCCTCTTCTCACATGATTTCCCAAAACTAGGGAGGATAAATTTATTGCATTTTATCCTTGGAAAACTTTGCTGCCAAGGATGAAACCATCTCAAATGTAAGCAGTCTTTGTTTAGACCAGGTGGTTTGTACTGAAGATGAGAATGATCACCCCACTCTGGACAGGTGTTTCACACCAAAGACAGGACCAAACAGATTATAAACCTTTAAAACAATTGCTTATTTTGGTATTACATACGTAACAGTCACATGGCAATGTAAATTTCTATGAGTCTTGCACCTAATGTAAAGAGGTACACATGGTTATCCAATTCCTATTGGTCAATCTCCTAGTGAAACCGCCAACCCAACAATGTCACAAAGTGTAATCTACATGATTTGACCACAGTTCTGAAAATGTAGTTGCTCTAATTTATTTACTCCATTTTTTTCCTGATGATTGAGAATATTGCTTGATTTTCTGCTATCTCTGTGTGATAATTACTAATCCCATTTCTGCTTTTTGAAAATACTATTTTGAGATATGGTATCATCTGTTGCTAAGCTTCTTAGGTCTTCAAGCTTCATTTCTTTCTCTAAGGTCAAGTTGAAGACCTGGAGATTTGTATGCTGTGCAAATACAGTATTGTTTTGTCTAATAAATGACAAAAGATTACGCTTTCATTGTATCTATTCTCAAATATCAAAAAGGGCAGATATTAGCTATCCCTGAGAGCTAAAAATGGTCTTTGCAAGTTACCGAAGCTCTTTATTACTATGGAGCAGATGTAAGCATTTTGGTTCTGACAGCTCCAAGTAATGATTTGATAAAGCTTGTTGGATTCAGTCTGTAGAAACTATGACAGTTGCTTTGTCCCTTTATGTAACATTGGTATCAGCAAGAGCTGGGCCTGCTGCTACACTGTGAAGAATGCAGCCTTATAAGCTTCTGGCTTATCTTCTATGCCCAGATATCACAGTGGCACAACTATGTTGTCTTTTATACTGCTCACTACACTGGCTAGAGACTAATGCTGCTGTATTTATCACTGCTTCCTCCCTAATCATCTCTTTGTTTTGACACAATGCTACTGAATCATATCTTGAAATCTAATTTAGATTAAAGTAATCCAAAAGATTGTCATAATAAATTGGAAAAGCAAGCCAAATGCCAAGCATAAAAGATACAAGTTTTTTTTTTCATTTTCTTAGAGGAAAAGGGAAGAATATTTGCACTTATTGTAATATTACACTTTGGTAAAGAAAGCTCTGTGATGAACATTCAAAGGGGAAAAAAACCTCTCATATTTCAAATGTCTTATTTGGAATTGACATTGTTTAGGCATTATTCTCTTTTCATCTGAAGATTCCATGTGCTAAAACGTCTTTGCTATAGTTATAGTTTAGGTATTCAGTTCAAAGACTCCAATGTGCAAGCAGAACAAAAATATGGAAAAGGGAATTGAGAAAACAGTAGTAATAAAAAAGACAAAACAGATCATTGGGCTATAGGATGCCCAAATCTTCTCAAATACTATATAATATTATAATTTAAGATTATACAAGATATTAAGATTTATTATTCCACTTAATATTTATTCAAAGCTTTTGAATATGTATAATGAATATAATATATCAGCATGTACTATATTGAGATAAATAATATTGTGGCTTTGAATCCAAAGCTTCTTTATTTGTAGAGGTATTGTATATTCTTTAATTCTTTATTGCTATAATAAGGGTACTATTAGACATGCCATAAGTCTCCAGATGATGAATATATACAATATGTAAACAAATTGCAGTATACAAAACAGATATTGGTGAGTATTTGATCAACATCATGTAGTGTCAAATGCAAAGTAGAATAAAAATGCTTTTATATTGTTCCAAGATATTCTATTTTGTTCCATCAATATTTCTCTTGATTCCACATCCTAAATGGAATTCTGCAAAACTGTGAGAATTTAGAACTATATTTATTTACCATTTTTGGGAAATTGATTTTGGAGCAAAAAAAAAGTTTAAAGTAGTAGTTTTCTATTTCAATATTACAAATTTCACTTTTGCCATATATTGGGTATGGATTCACTGCCAAATTATTTTTCTTTTAGTTTCTTCAGTTTGCTCTTTGGGAAATGAATTACATGTTACATTCACTATCACAGCCTTTTTGTGAATGGACAGCTCTTCTTCTATAGTGGTTCATGATAGTCTGCCTTCAGCAGTAGAATACTGCTGCCTGTTTGAGTTTCTACACAGACACTCAAGCAAACTCTTTGTGCTAGTTAATTGATAAAAGAAGCTGAGATTATGGAGTAGTTTACTTTACCACAGGACAAAGTTCTCATAAGACAAGGAAGGGTATTGTTCTGGCACCACAGGTAGTCTTAAAAGTTAGGATAGGATTAAAATGGTCTATATAGTGTTATATTGCTGAAGCTTTGAGGGGGGGTTTTGGGGGGAGGGGGAATGGTGGAAAATGTTGGAAGAGGATATAGAAAAATGTGCTGAAGAATAGGAGGAAGAATTGGAATGAGGGAAGTCTCATGTCTCAGATACCCAGCAACATGTGAGATAAGAAATTTTACTAGCAAGAGATAGTAAAACATTTTGCACATGTTTTGTGGGCAAGATGAAAAGCCCAGGTCCAAACATGCTTGTATAGGTGGATCACATACAAAACAAAATAGTAAAATAATTTGCATTAATTATTTTAAGTATCTAGTCAGTTTCATTTGTTCCTACTGCCAAGAAACCAGGAAGACTTATATCTACAGTTCAACAGTTGGTAACTGGCTTTCAACCAATTTTTCCTCTTTCACTAGTCATGGCAAAAATGTTGCTCTCATGTTAGCCACATCCTGGCATCTGCTTAACCTTGAGTATGGTACAGTATAGTACAGTTAAGCAGAATTCAGTCTCTGGTGCAACTCCATGTATGTCTACAATTGACAGAAATTGCCAGCTAGTAACTTTGTTTCATTCTACTTACTATTCAGAGCATTTAGAAATAAAGAGGGGTACACATATTGAGCGAATCTTAGCTTAAACATATTTACAGAAAGTTAGGTTGCACTACTCAGTAAATGAGTGGGAAGGACAATTACATTTACCATAAAAATGCACAAAAAAAGACAGGAGAGCCCATGTGTATGCATTTGAGATAGTCTTCTGGTAATTGCCTAGTACCTACAGTTCACTTGACAGCATTTTCAGACGTGATTTGCCATTGCCATTTTCTAGGGCTGATGGTCAGTGCTTTTGATGGATAGAATATGTCCCGGTAGACGTAAAAGATTGAGATATAAGATCTTTATTGAAAAAGCCTTTCTTTATCTAGAAGATTTTTCTAATCTCTGTTCAATCTCAACAATTTCATTGCTGAGTCGGGTGATTTAAAAAAAGTCTCAGAACTTCAGATGCATCTGGAAGAAACCCATTATCTGGACCCATTTCAACCAGAGTTTCACCCAGAAAAGCCACTGAGGCTACTTGGGTTACTTTGGTGTAAAAGATTATATGGAGGAGTGCCACCCTGCTAGTTCTACTGGACTCTTTACATCTTTCAGAACCATTAATCATGGTATCTGTCATCTGGTATGGTTTGCACACTTGCACAGTTAAAACTACCGGTAATTGGTACAGCTACGGGATGTGTGATCCTTCCCAAACTGGTCAGACTTGAAAACTGTTAACCATGTCTTGTCCAATTCATCTTAATTATTGTAGTATGCTAGTATTGTAGTATTCATCTATACAGCTGAACTGTCCCCAAATTTCAATTCAAGGTAACAGGTTGTGTCTGGTATAAACTATAGAGATTACTTGATGCCTGAACTGAAATATCTGCAATTCCTGCAGACACAATTAAAATATAGTACTAAATTTTTAAAGTCCTAAACTTGTCTACCTGACAGAAAGGATTTCAAAATTCACTGAGAAACAGACCCAAATTATAGTGACTAATTTTATTTCAATCATTTGAATTGTGCTCCAAGCAGATAGCAACAGGTTCCCATATTACAAGATACTGGTGGAGAAGATCCTGTGATGTTCCTAGTGCTCTCTGAGCTTTGTTATTGCTTGCAGATATCTCATTACCGAACTAGATAACATCTCAGTGCTGTTGAGTGTCGAGTTTGCTCTTGTTTACATACAATGGCTTACCCTGTCGATATTGATGGGGGTGTGGTTTTCTCCTTGGTAGTTCCTTGATTATTATTTTCTGCATGATTGTTTGTCTGTTGTTAATCCCTGCTTATGTGGGTGTTGGCTGCTGTAAAGGATTTTTGTTTCCTAAACTTTTATTGTCGCTTTTGAATGATATGTAAATATGCTTTTTCTCTATGTCTGTATGGATAACTGATTTGTCTGAATGTTTATTTTCCAGGAATTCCCTAGGGTTGAGTCTGTCCAAGTGTGGTGAAATTAACTTATGACTGCTAGTTGGTGTTTATGGATGTACCCTGCTACTCTTCTCCCCAACTGTCCTGCTTAGTGACTGTTACAGTCATTACACTGTATTATAGATGACATTTATTTTTCTTGGCCTACTTGGTCTTTTGGTTTAGTTAAGATATTTTAGAGGCCTTTAGTTAGTTTGTGCGCTACAATGATGTGGTTTTAATATCTGTTGATTGTTTCTGAGATGTTTAGGATGTTTGGTAGCATTATCTGTTGGTTGTGCTGTAGGGTTGAGTGATCATATACTTTTTGATAAAGTTGTGTAGGTATTCATTTTGTTGGAAGATATTGAACAGACAATCTTTTTCCTTTTTCTAGTTTTCTAGTCTAGTCTAGTGTATTGGTCTGCTGCAGTATATTTCTGTTCATTTGAATAATATTCTCTTGTGGGAGGTTTAGCTGTTAATTTGGCTAACAGAAGAAACTAAAAGAAGATATAGATGCTAACTATGTGATCTTGAGAACTGAAGCTCTGGGACCAGTTGTTTTACTGGCTTCTTACTGCAAATGTTTTGAAGATGAGCTCTTACAGCCTTTACAAAATATAATGAATTATGTTTTACAGAGAGAGGGGGAAAGATGTTGGACCGCTGAAAAGAGGCTAATGTTGCATTAATACTAAAGAAATATAGAATTTGACTTTAGCAAGAAAATACCAACTGATATCATTACTGAATAATGACTATAAGTTGCTAAAAATAATTTTGCAAAAATTTATTCATGGTCAATTTGAATTTTATCTAAAGGTTAGTTAACGGATAGTATTAGAAATCTGTTGGACATTTTGAAATATTTGGAACAACATAATGAAAAACAAGCTGCACTAATTTTCTTATATGCAGCCAAAGTCTTTGATGATTTGAACTGAACTATCTTGTTCAAAGTTTTGGAAGTTGTAACATTTGGAGATTTTTTAATTAAATGGGTGAGCTCAATTATACCTCATAGCAAAAATAATTATTAATGGAGAACCAACAGAACTTTGTGAGATACTGAAAGGAACCAATCATGTTTGCTATCTCCTTACCTATTTATTTTAGTTCTTGAAACACTGAATAAAAAGACAGGATAAGAGAATTGTAGGAGTAGATATCAAAAGGGAAATTTAAAGTTTGGGGCTTTTGCTGATGGTGTGTTTTGGTTTTGGAAGATTTATTAAAGGGAATAGAAATATTAATAAGAAAATTAAAAGAATTTATTATGCCAGGTTTCAAGATTAATAATATAGTATATGTAGTAATATTATATCTTCATAAAAAAGAGAACTGAGCCTCTGAAAATTAAGACCTAGCAAAATCTCATAGAACTTCATGAAATCTCATGCATTTGTATCATTGATGCAGGGAAATATGTTGGAGATCTAAGAATTCTTGCTAAAAGGAACTTTCTCAACTGCAGCTTATATTTAGAATAACAATAAAAGCTCAATTTGTATTCATGATACTTTTCACTCTGTCATGAGTTTAAATCCAGACTTTAAACAAAGGAGGAGTGGGGAACACATTTGGTGCTTTCAGCATACAAGGTGGGTGAGTTTGTGGACTGAATAAGGGAATATGTTCTTGAAAAGAATTAAGAATCTCCATCCCTGCTGACATTTGACTTCTTTTTAGCAGCAGGACCAGCAAAACAATCAATATCTTACAAGCTAAAAAGGACTGTATCAATATTAACCTCCATGGAATCCTTTATTGGGGCTTTTGACATTTGTTCTAAGTACACTGAAATGAACTTTTCTGTCAATTACCCAACAAATATTGTCCCTTGTCACAATTAAACATTAGCTAGGTTCCTTTTGTGTCCTTTTAAAGGGAAGTAGATATAATTGAGATGTAGTATATGTGGGTGTAATAATTCCTCTGCTAGTGCTACTATACTGGTAGCATTGGGTCTGATTCTAAATATTTGATTCAAGTTCAAGGCAAATGCTGTACTTAAGCAAAAAATAGCAAAGCATTGCAGTTGTCACAATTGTATCCAATTTATCACTTAAAATAAATTTCCTTGTTAATCTGTGATTTGTTAAACAAATCCCAATTGATTGAATTCTTATATTAGACCATAACCACAAAAAAAAAAAAACCCCAACCTTTATTTCTGTATATTGCAATGGGTTTAGGTACTGGAGATTACCAGATAGGAAAGTATTCCTCTGGCTAACATGACAGATTTCAGCAAGTACATTTCTAGGTCAAGATGATAAAACCAGAGGAAGCTGTGAAACATTCTGGCTTCTGATATTCCTTCATAAGTAAATTGAGGAAAGGAACAAATTAAAGAAGCAAACAAATAAAGCAAAGACAGTTGAATGGAACATATTTGTTGCCTCAAAGATTTCATTTTTGATGGGGACAACAAAATCTGGGAGGAGTGGAAGTGGAGTGGAATATCTGAATGAGGGCATAGCTAGAAGGTGAAGAGGTGCAGTCACACAGTTGCATGGGTTTGTGTAATTCACTTGTCAGACTAATATAACACAGAAAGAACCTTAATTTGATTGAATTGTTTTATTTGGAAAACACAGAGAACAATTCTAAGTTTTGCCCAGGGTCATTTCTATACAAATTAATATTAATTAAATTCTGCAACAGTATTCTTGATAGAAGTAACAGTGGTTGTTAGTTAATTTGTCAGTTATAAATAGTTTAATTTGAACATTACTTTTTAATCTGGAAAAATATGATACTCAATAAGAAATCTTTTCATAAATACTACAATACAATATCAAATAAATGATTTATGACCAGGATTCAGCCATTGGCCTTAACCCAATGAAATTTACTTGGTAATTACACTAAAACTAATAGGAAATTTATTAATGGGTAAACCCCTATTGAGTTCAATGGGACATAACAACAATTAGAATTAGATGGTTAAAGCTGAGATTTAGTGAAATACTACGCTAAATCATTTTTTCTAACTCTACCCCTCAGAGCAAGAAGATCTTCCAAATAATTTTTTGCAAACAAAATGAATTTGGTTTGCAAACTTTCAAATAAATTGTACACCTAATCCTAAACAGTTTGGAATTTCCATTCATCCATTATAATTTAGAATATTAAAATGTATTCAAGAAAATGGAATAGAATAATATAGTAGTAAATCTAAAATGTCAGTTGACGTTTCACATGTTTTAGAAGGGTGCAATACAGTTTGGATTTCCACCCTAATTAGGTTAATTCTGATGAATTAATTCTTAATTCCTCTTTTCATGCTTTGTTTGGAACATTGTTGTGAAATTTTCTTCTGACCAAGAATTTTAAAAAAAACATGGCCTCCATAGTTACATACAGATGCTAATAATGTAATATCAAATGAGTGGGTAGAATAAAATTTTCAGCACATTCCTGAGAGGCTACAAGTGGAATGGGTGTCTTAAGTCTTGTAAGGCACAATTTTTCTCTTTGAAATATTAAAACCAAAGTACAACCATTTTGAAACTATAATGTTGTGAAAGGGATGCTGGGTCAGAGCTTCTTTAAAAGAAACCATAATGTAGTGCAAAATGAATCTACAGGGAAGTCAATGGTTACAAGGTCCACTGACATGAAAATACAGTTACATCAGGAGTAAACCTTGAATATATTTCACAGTACTTAATTTAAAATAAATATATAAGGGATTGGGCTAGGTCTTTGCTTATCTTAATGGATTGTGGTTATAACTGAAGCCACTTTATGCAGAAGTAAGGAAAGAAACTTGAATCACACATTTCCTACACAATATCTTCCTCAACCTTTAGATTTTTGATATCTATTAGATACCCTGAATCTTATGCTTCTCCCACTTCCACTTTGAAAAAAACCTAGATGCAATAGTGGGCAAAGGACAACACACACAGAGACACAAACACAGCCATCATAACTCCACTATTGCTATTTCCAGGAAAATTTCAAAGCAAATATAATGGTTACTGATTTTCAAATAAGTACTGTAAGGTAGATAGGTCTTGGTTTACTTGATTACTTTTCACCCAACATTTATAATTTAATAAAAAAGAACATATGAATAGCCATATGGGCTATAGAATGTAATGCAACTACTTATTTTGTAAAAAAAATTCATAAGAAAAGGAAATTTGATAAATATTGCACGTTAGATTTAACTCAACTATGGGACTATCCAAGAAAAATAAATTAATACACGAATAGGAGCTGTGGAGCAATGGTGGGTTTCCAAATTTTTTACTATCAGTTCGCTTGCGCATGTGTGCGATGCTTCTGTGCATGTACAGAAGAGTCTGGGCGGGTGGGCAGAGTCTCCCACTGCTGCTACTACCAGTTCACCCGATCCAGGATGAACCAGGAGCAACCCACCTCTGCCATGGCGGTACACCTACACTTCAGTCAATCCTACAGCTTTACAAGGGGTGTGTACAGGAATAAATCCTAACTGCTTGCATCCCATAAATTAGTAAACCTTGAATATACAATAAACAGAGACTTTTTGTCCACAGACACTTGAATATACACATTGAAGTGATGAATGGAAGGCAAAAGGTAAAACTTAATTGAGTCTGAAGGGAATATTGAAGCCCATTCAACATAAATTTAATTCTGATTCACAACATAATGGCATTTAAAATATTAAGCAAACTGTTTTGCAACATTGTCAAAGATATGAATAATTATAATTATCTTTTTATATCACATGATATAGTATATTTTCAACATTTGAAAATTACAGTTTGTGCATATGTATACATATGGTGTCCTCGACTTATGCTCACAATTGGGACCAGAATTTTTATTGCTAAGCAAGGCAGTTCTTAAGTGAATCATGCCCAATTTTACTATTTTTCTGCAATGATTGTTAAGCAAATCACTGCAATTGTTAATTGAATCATGCAGTCATTAAGTGAATCTGTTTCCCCCTATTGGCTTTGCTTATTAGAAGCCAGCTGGGATGGTCACAAATAGTGCCAACACCTCATTTTTGACCACGTGACTATGGGGGGGGGGGTGCTGAGGGTTCATAAGTGCGAGGACCAGTCATAAGTCACTTTTTTCTGTGCCATTTTAACTTTGATCACTTAATGAATGGCTGTAAGTCAGGGACTATCTGTATATATTTATCATATTAATAAATTATTATAAAACTATAACATAACCGCTAATATCTATGTTTCCAGTAGGAACAAGATCCAGGTACAGAACTCAAAAATATTCCCATTCAGCATAATACCAAATGATTCAGCCATGTGTATATATACACATATTGTATATATATTTATTTTAGGGGAAATTTCTTCATAATGTCCAGAGGTTAATGGGGGTGGGAATCCAAAGAAGATAATTTTCCCAGTCATTAAAAATAACAATAGGGTAGATGATGTTTGCAAAAAGTAAAACATCAAGTCAGAATGTAAAAGAAAAAAACATAGAAATAATGCTTTCATTGTCTATTCTAGAAAGTGGCCTTTTATTGATGGCCTTTCTCACTGTATCTCTATATTAGTCCAAGGTAAATAGCATTCATATGCTGTAATCTGAGCATATCCATAGGCCTCATCTATAATACATCGAGCACTGTCCTCACTTGTTCTTGTTTAACTAGCATATGCTGCTTAAAGAGTTATCAGATTCTTATTTATATTATGGCACTGTAAAATTTATTTACTTCATTCTCTTACATTTATATTTAGGAAAACAACTGATCTTTAAAATCTGCACCTTATTTAGAGATATGCAACATGATAAATGATCTATTGAAAATTTGATAAAACATTGCTTATATGCAACTGTAGAACTTGGACTGGAATAGCAATTTGTTAAACTTTGTTTTATGATTTAATAAAAGGCAGCACAAGAAATCTGCTGTACTAATGCTGTACATTTTCCACAAATATCACAGACATTCAAAGATTAGACTTTCCATCGCAAAATACCCACATTATTATTGCATTGAATTGGCAGTGAATCAGTATATAAAAACAAAAGACAATATTCTCCATAGAATTCTATGGACTGATAATACATACAAAGGAGAACTTGTATTGGTATATGGACTTATACCTATGTCTATCTCTCCCAAGTCTGGTTAGTCTGTATCTACATGATTAACAGTTGAATTTGCTACATTATTTGAAAAAAGGGAATATAATTTTACTGTATATTCCTTTCTGTTTATAAGATTTGGCTCCATGATTTGCCTGATTTATTTCTATGATAAATATTCAGGGAAACGTATCCCATTAGAACTTGATTCAAATTTAAAAGGTGCCACATTTCCTATTTGATTTTTAAAGGGTGAAAATATTACATTTGCCTCAGTTCAAATAAGTGTTTTCAATTATGTGGACAAAGCAATGTATCTCCTACAGCTGTCTCTGAGTCTTGGCTGTGAGTAGAACTGATTCCAGTGTCAGAGTCTGTATCATTTAGATCTAAATTTGTCATTTTTTGAAGAAAGTCTGTTCCTGGAAAGTTTTTTGTACAGGTTCCAGTTTCATTGTCCTTCATTTCCTCTTCACTGGTTGGATACCTGAATACATTTTTATCTTTAGCATGCAAACCACTAAGCTCTTCTACAAGTAGTTCATATTCTTTTTCCTTCCTTTGAAGCATCAAGTCCCGATATTTTAGTTCCTGCTCTATGCAATTCAACTGAGAATGAATCCTCAGAGCATCTTTCATACTTCTCTCCAGCTCATTCTTAACACTTTCTAGATCAGTGTTTTCCCCTTCACCATTAGGTGCTTCTTCTGTGCGTATGTCTCCATTTTTTTCACTTTCCTTAACCTCTTGTTCAATTTCAGCAGAGAGCTTTTCAATCATCAACTTGTGGTGCCTTAGTCCTTCTTCCACTTGTAAAATCCCATCATATTTGTTTGAACTTTCCGGCTGATGGTGGTGAGGCATTTCCACTAGCTGTTCAGAACTGCTACAAGAAGACATTAAATAAGACTCTTGGACATAATTTTCCCCATCACTTTCAAGCTGGAATTTGGCTTCACACTCTTCAATTTCCATATCTAGTTCCTTCATTCTATTAATCTGTTGGTGAATAGTATGGTCTTGAGAAAGGATGAGATGGATTAGTGTCTCTATATTGTCCCTCTCCTGCAGAACTCCTTCCTGTTTAAGTTTGGCCAGTTTCTTAAAGGTTTTTCTAAGAATTTTCTTTTGTTTGTCCACTGACAACATCTTCATATAATTTGCTGGACTCAGATCCAAGTGCATTTCTAGGTTTGGAACTATCTTGGCTTCAGATGTCCTCCACAAAGGCAAGGGAAGGAAAGCATCTGCCTTGACCAAGACAAAGTGCAAATTAGGTTGCTCTTCTCCCCACGCTTTCCAGAGTCTGAGCATTTTTGTGAGAGGTGGAAGAACCCGCTCAGAACCTCTCCATTTTTCTATAATGCAATAATCTTTACATTCCCCAAAGAGAAATCTCTTCTCTGCCAATGTTGTTTGATGTTCTTCCAGCAAAGCTTCAATTACTTCCATGCAAGTTGTATGTTTAGTCAGTCCACTGACAATCTTCTCTTCCTGGCAAACCCAGACTATGATTTCTTGTTCACTGGATTCCATTTCTTTCACAGACGATCTGAATTTAAAGAAACAAAAACATTTTATAAGCCAAATTGTAGCTTTGGGTAAACTCTAGATTATAATAAAATATGGTCATCATGCACTGAAACTATCATGTAAATATTTGCACACAAACACATACACTCACTCACACATTCACTCATAGACAAATCTTTGAGAAGTGTTTCACAAATGCAAAATGTGTTTGTGTGTTTGCTCCTTTGCCTTTGTTCTTCCTTTAAACAATATTTTTTGTTCTGTTCTGTTCAATTATAAAATATGCCAGGGGGACGTGGTGGCTCACATTTTGGATTTTGGATTTTATTTGGATTTTATTATATTTATATGCTGCCCTTTTCCCCCAAAGGGGACTCAGGGCGGCTCACAATTTAAATCCGGGAAAGGGGGTACAGACAAAAAAATTTTTTTAAAAAAAACGAAACATAACAATGCATAGTTTAAAAACACACAACAGTCATACCATTCAAGACGGGGGCAACAGCTCTTTAGCCCCATGCCTGTCGGAACAGCCAGGTTTTAAGGGCTTTGCGGAAGGCCTGGAGGGTGGTGAGGGTTCGAATCTCCACGGGGAGTTCATTCCAGAGGGTCGGAGCAGCCACAGAGAAGGCTCTCCTCCGGGTAGTCGCCAGTCGACACTGGCCGGCGGATGGAATTCGGAGGAGGCCTAATCTGTGGGATCTAATCGGTCTAGTGGAGGTGATTGGCAGCAGGCGGTCTCTCAAGTACCAGGTCCAATACCATGAAGGGCTTTATAAGTGACGACTAGCGCCTTGAAGCGTATCTGGAGACCAATAGGCAGCCAGTGCAGCTCACAGAGGATAGGTGTTACGTGGGTGAACCGAGGTGCACCCACGATCGCTCGCGCGGCTGCATTCTGGACAAGCTCCGAATGCTCTTCAAGGGCTGCCCCATGTAGAGCACGTTGCAGTAGTCCAGTCTAGAGGTCACAAGGGCGCGAGTGACTGTAGTGAGGGCCTCCCGGTTCAGGTAGGGACGCAACTGGTGCACCAGGCGAACTTGGGTAAATGCCCCCCCTGGTCACAGCTGACAAGTGGTGTTCAAAAGTTAGCTGTGGGTCCAGGAGGACTCCCAAATTGCGAACCCTGTCTGAGGGGCATACTGTTTGACCCCCCAGCCTGAGAGATGGAACACTTGGCCAATTAGTAGGAGGGAAACACACCAGCCACTCGGTCTTATCCGGATTGAGTACAAGCTTGTTAACCCCCATCCAGTCCCTAACAGCCTCGAGGCACTGGCACATCACGTCAACCGCTTCACTGAGTTGGCACGGGGCGGACAGATATAGCTGCGTATCGTCCGCATACTGATGGTATTTTATCCCGTGCCGTCGAATGATCTCACCCAGCGGCTTCATGTAGATATTAAACAGGAGGGGGGACAGGACCGAACCCTGCGGCACCCCATAATTCAGGGGCCTAGGGGTCGATCTCTGGCCTCCGACCAACACCGACTGCGACCTGTCCAAGAGGTAAGAGGAGAACCACCGTAGGACAGTGCCTCCCACCCCCACCTCCCGCAGTCGAAGGATACCATGGTCGATGGTATCGAAGGCCGCTGAGAGGTCAAGGAGCACTAGGACGGAGGCATAACCTCCATCCCTGGCTCTCCAGAGATCATCGATCAATGCGACCAAAGCGGTTTCCGTGCTGTAGCCAGGCCTAAATCCCGACTGGAAGGGATCTAGATAAGCACGGATAATAATTACTCAGTAGTCATTTAGCTAGTCTGAAACAGAGATGTGTTGTGTAGTGCTGTAGCCAGGCCTAAATCCCGACTGGAAGGGATCTACATTTTAAGACTCTGGGCTTGTGCATCGCTGAGGTCAGTGGCTTGATTCCCGTGAGCAAATAAAACATGTAGGGACAAGAAAGGCACTTCCCCCGATTACCTACTGACATTCAGGCATAACTTCGTTATGGTTAGCAACAGGTACATTAAGGAAAGAAATAGAGTCACTAATCCTGGCTGCGCAAGAACCAGCTATCCGCACAAATGCCATTAAGGCCAAAATCGAAAAATCCTCTGATAATGCCAAATGCAGACTTTGCAAAGAAGCCGATGAAACTGTTGATCACATACTCAGCTGCTGTAAAAAAATTGCGCAGACTGATTATAAATTGTGGCACAATTCAGTAGCACAAATGATCCATTGGAATTTGTGCAAAAATTATAATATTAAAACAGCAACAAACTGGTGGAAGCATCAGCCTGAAAAAGTCACCGAAAATCAGATGGTCAAGATCTTGTGGGATTTCCGTATACAAATGGACAAAATACTGGTGCATAATACACCAGACATCACACTGGTTGAGAAAAATAAGGTCACAATCATAGACATCGCAATACCAGGTGATAGCAGGGTCGCCGAGAAGGAACATGAAAAAACCGCAAAATACCAGGACTTAAAAATTGAAATTCAACGACTATGGCACAAACCAGCAGTGGTAATTCCAGTGGTAATTGGCACACTGGGGGCTATTCCAAAAGCACTGGAATTACATTTAAAACAGTTAAAAATTGACGAAATCACCATCAGTCAAATGCAAAAAGCCGCACTGCACGCATATTATAAAATATGTTACGACGTCCTAGGCCCCTGGGTGGAGCCCGACTAGTAACCAATGCCAAATCCGGCGAAACAACTGGCCGCTGTGATACAATTGTATAATAATAATGTAAAATATACCTCCTGCAAACCTTCAAAACCATGGATAGGCATTGGAATCTTAAAATAACTTGGAAGATTATGTAGAAAAGGTGGTCAAAAATCTCAGGAGCAAATTAATTTATCCTACATTTTTAATATAGATAAAAACTGTGACAAAAGCTATGCATGCTCAATCTTTAATCATATGTCTTATATACATTACAATAATTCTCATGGAACTTAGAGAGATATGTTTTTTCATATACTTGTACAGGACAGTATTGCAAGTTTAATTTCATTTCACTAAAGCTTACAAAGACTGAATAGTACCCTGCACCATTTACACAGAATACAACACAGAGGCAGCTTAAGGAATTGATTATGATTATTGGAGTTGGCCTGAATAAACCCAGGTTTAAGTCTCTGCAGAATTCACCAAGTGACTTTTCCCTCCCTCCCCCTCAACCCATTTCACCATATTTTGTGGAAGAAAATGAGATGCTGGAAGAGCACCAACATGTCAACTGCCCTGAGCTGATTGAAAAAATACAATATATAAATGAAATAAAATCAATCAATCAACGAATGAATTGGTGAATCAGTAAATCAATGAAGCAAGCAAGCAAGGAAATAAATCTGTGCAGTTTCCCATTGGGTGAAGTGTAAATACTTTACATAAATTTATCAGAAGGAGAAAATGCAATGAATCTTTACTTTTGAGTTACATTTCATTTGTTATGTTTTACACTGTGTGTTTTGTGTTTTCGTATATGCATACAGTATTTTTTTTAATTTGTTTGCTTTGAAATAGGCTTTTTCCCCCTATTTACATACTATGTAGACTCCTTCATAGAAACTCTGAACTATTTAGAAAATATCTTTGCTGAAATATACAGAAAATGAGGGGCATTCATAAGACAGGAATGTATAGACAGAAGTTAGACATGGTTGTTTGATAGATGTCTACTTAGAGATGAAAGGCAAAACAGGGAAGTCAGGAAAAGCAAGGAAATGCATTTGTAGAAAATGAGTAATCATGTAGTAAAAAGCAAACTCATTAAGGTGACATTGTATAGAAACCACCTTAGATCATTAGGAAGGCTTATTTCAGCTACCTACTTCCCCCTCTGCATGATATATTAATTAAACGAGAATATGGGATCAAGCAGTCTGCTTGAATTAGTTGCACTTTTGCAGCCATATGTCATGTCAAAATTGGCTCTTGCACAGGCACGTCTTTCTAGGTTTTACCCAGTAATTGCATTTGCCAAAGATACCCTGCCATCACAGCAATTTTTAGTGGATAAATAAAGTTTATGTGAGAGGTGAGCACTCACAGATCTATAGAAAGGACAACTCAGTGAGAACTGAACATGTTCAGTGTATATACTGGCATCCTGGCTGCTGAAGGAAAAAAAATAGAACACTAAAGGGAATTGGAATGGAATACAGTTTCTTGAAAAATAGCATGATCAAACATATCTAATGTTCAACAGGAATGTTCCAGACTGCGAATTTGGTCAGAAACTTCCCAGTCCACAATGAATGTTTGAATCTTAATTAAAATCACTGGCATGGGATCTCTTTTCAGTCAAAGCATATGTGTGAAAGGAAGGTTGTGTGAAGCTTGTAATGCAGAATATGGTTTTCTTTTCTTTTTGTCCTTTCTCCACTAGCATGGAAAGCAACATTTAAAGATTATAATATAAGTCATCTTGTGAGGCTGCCTGAAAAAACTCAATCTTACATGGTTGGCAAGTTCCAGGTTCTTTGATTAAGCAATGTCATCTATGAGACTTTGGAAGTGTGTTTCCTCTGTAGCAGTGCTTGCCCTCTGGAATGAGGTTCTCCCAGTGATCCAGATGTCCCCCACTCTGTTGGTATTCAGAAGAGCTATGAAGAGCCTGATTTTCATTGGTGTGGGAACGTGAGACTCCTCACTTCATTTCATTTGATCTACTGCACTTGCCATCTTTTATCAATTTTATTGCAGTATTTTGTTTGATTATTGTGAGCCATCCAGAGGTTGTTAGAAGGCAGGTGGCAGAGAAATTATTATTATTATTATTATTTTCTGTTCACAACAATGTGAAGTTACAACTGTCAGTTCTTTAGCTGGTGTTGCTTTCATGCACATCAGATTCTTCCCAATAACCTATGATGTTGTAATGTATTGGTATTAGTGTATGTGTGGATCCAAGCAGTGTGATCTTTTGCAATTGACAGATGGAAAGTTTGTCAAAGGCATATTTTCTAAGTGCTGTCCAAGAGTTTTTGGTATAGAACCCAGCATGCTGATACCCATTAGCACCACTATAGCAAGTTTATGCCATTATCTCTCAACTTTGATTTATAAATCTTCCCCAATATTCTGTATTCTATTCTATTCTCTCCTGGTATTGACATATCAGTTATCCATACTTTCTCGATTTTAACCACAGTTGTATCAGGTGTGTAAGCCAAGACTTGATAGCAGTGTCCCAATATCTAATGGGCTGCCACAAAGAAGAGGGAATCAACCTATTCTCCAAGGCACATGAAGGCAGGACAAGAAGGAAAGGATGGAAACTAATCAAGGAGAGATTCCAATCTAGAATTAAAAAGAAATTTCCTGACAGTTAGAACAATAAACCAGTAGGACTACTTCCCTCCAGAAGTTGTGGATGCTCAAACACTGGAGGTTTTTAAGAAGAGATTGGACAATCATTTGTCTGAAATGGTATAAGGTTTCCTGCTTGAGCAAGGGAATGAACTAGAAAACCTCCAAGTTCTCTTCCAACTTTGTTTTTCTGTTATCTGACTTTATCAGTCTGTATTTGGAAATTCCACAATATTTTAACTTGTTCATTTTCAGCTACTTTTTTCCAACTCTCTTCAACATCCCTCAGGCTTTCTAGAATTTTAAGAAGTAACAACATTACCCATTTCATAAATATGTTGCTGGTGCTTCCATTGAAATAGAATTTTAAAATATAAGTTATACAAATGTAAGCACTTTGTGACACTTCACAGATGTTCTGGATAGTTTGAAGCCTCTTACTGTCTGAGGCTATCTCTGACTGAGAGAGAGGTAATAATGAGGTGATATTAAAATGATTATGGTTTTCAATTATAAATTGAATTATGCAGTCTGGTGGAAACGAGGGATAAGGATATTTAGTTAATAAATTCTGATATTCTAAGAAAGAGATTGGTTGTTTTAATCTCTGAACTTGTCAAAGTAAAAAATTACACCAGCATAATGGAAGAAATGGATAACTATCTAAAGGAGAGAAAGCAACCTTATGGATATCTAGATTTAAGAATTATAATGTGGAATAATTAGATTTCCACCTTAATGACTACCTAGGCAGGATTTTTTTTTCTTTTTGAAAAAAAAACCCTAATTAATCCATAATGGGCTGAGAGATGAAGACTGGGGAAATGATATGGACCGGAAATAATGTTTCATATACAGCCTATGTATACACATATTATCTCTCACATAAGAAGATAGAATTGACTAATTTGAATAGAAGTCTAATTTGAATAGAAGGCAAAAGCAATAACCATTAACAAATTCTGAGGAGATAGAAGGAAGAGAGTAAGAAGTAAACTTGGCTTTTATCATTTCTTGATAGTTATACATGCTTTATAACATTGATAATACCTGTGCCAATGTTTTAAGATTCATAACAATAATTACTAATCAAGGAGAGAAGCAACCCAGAACTAAGGAGGAATTATCTGACAGTGAGAACAATTAATCAGTGGAACAACTTGCTTCAAGAAGCTGTTGGTGCTCCAACACAGGAGGTTTTTATGAAGAAATTGTACAACTAGTTGTCTGAAATGGTTGGAATACCGTAGAAGACCTCCAAGGTCCCTTCCATGCCTGTTATTCTGTTTATTAATTTCAAATGTAATTGGTAGAGAATATGGGGATTTATACATTTGGCTTGAATTCAAACATTAATTCTAAATGGTGAATCCTGATAATTGTCCTCATTTTATCTTGTAAACTTTGTAGCACAATCTCTCTGCTCTAGTTTAGTGGGTGAGCAGGGCATTAATGCAGTAGAATTGCTATGATTAACCAACAATAGTCAATAGCATAGCTATCTGGCAAGAAGGTGATATAACTGCAGATATTCATAACTATTGAAAACCCCTTCATCATTATAGCTGAGAAACTCTGCAATCCTGAATAACATGCAGCTTAGAAGAAATCCATCTGTTCTGTTCACTAGACTGTTCATACTGGGAAGAGCAGGAGAAACAGGTGAGACGTGCTGAAAAGCAGAACAACCCTTGAACTCACAGTTTACAAAATGTAGATGCCTCCGTTGACTAACTAACCTGCCTTAGAAACAAACATACAAAAACTTCATGATGGGAGTCTGTATTATATAGATTGCCAAATGATCTCCGCTGCCTATCCTAATATGACCCAAATATGTATTAGAACTGAGAGTCCTGCACTGAGTCATAACTCAGAGAAAGTAAAAGGGGATTTAGAAATTATTTTATTCAACCACTGAGTTATAGACAATGGTACTAATCAGTAAGTACTTTTAGCTAAATTTACTATTTCCTTCATCTCTAGACAGTTAATACCAAATGTATCAAGCCGTATCATAAAACTGCAAAATCTAAGTATCTGTTCTTTGTCAACTCATATTTCATAAGGTTAAATCAATAAGATCTACTCCTATATGGTCCTCTCTGGCAAATTATATCATAATTCTTTAATTATAGATAATCCTGGTAATACTCAGCAAAGATACTCTGACTTCTGCTTGTAAGTAACAATTTCACATCATAAATATTTTTGCTCTACCACTCAGAAGTTGATAAAATTAATATTTATTGTCAAGGAAATACTTCATGGCATATGTTCTTATGAAGAAATAAACTGTTTCCATTATCATCTGACACTGTTCTACTGATTCTTTTATCAAGAAAGGGCTTATTACATCTCTCTGCCTCTATCCTAACCATAGAGAGATCTTTCTACATTTAAGGCAGGCTAACAATATTGTAAAATTTATTTATTTATGCTATCAATTTATTTTGCCATCGTGATGCAAATAAATAAAGTGTGTTCTGAAATCAGGTACAATAAACTTATATTGTTCCTGGATTGTAAATGTCTATATAATATTTTTATAGCTAGAAAGCTGCTGTATATCACCAAAGACAATATTTTTTCTCCTTCCAGGATTTCTGTCCAGAAAAGAGAGGCCAAATGGAAAGAAGAATTCAATTGATCAGTTTCAGGTCTGGGACATACTGGTCATGAACCAAATTCACTCTAGAATGCTCTATATGCCCATGTTTCGGGTTTTCTGATCCCTCTTCCCACTATGGTTTAATTTTCTGGTATTTTCTCTTTCCAATCTTTCCTTCTCCCCTTGTTTCCTCTTACCTAGAAGGAGGAAAATGTGCTTGCTTTATTTTTATGACAAATGTGGAATTCAATCTGGAAATTTTCAATTTGCAGAAAAGAGCAACGAAGATGATTAGGGGACTGAAGGCTAAAACATATGATGAATGGTTGTAGGAACTGGTCATGGCTAGTCTGGTGAACAGAAGGACCAGAAAGACATGATAGCAGGGTTCCAATATTTGAGGGGCTGCCACAGAGAGGAGGGGATCAACCTATTTTCCAAAGCATCTGAAGGCCAGATAAGGAATAATGGATGGAAACTGAACAAAGAGAGATTCAACCTGGAAATAAGGAGAAATTTTCTGACAGTAAGAGCAATCAATCAGTGGAACAACTTGCCTTCAGAAGTTGTGGGAGCTTCATCACTGGAAGCTTTCAAGAAGAGATTGGACTGCCATCTGTCAGAAATGTTGTAGGGCAGGGATGTCAAACTCGATTTCATTGAGGGCCATATCAGGGTTGAGTTTGACCTCGGGGAGCCAGAGTTGTATAGCCAGGATGGGCATGGCCAACTTGACTCACTCGTGTCAGGGATGTCTGTGGTGGCCTGAGTGCTCTGCCAGTGAAAATGGGCTCTTGCCTCCTGCAACCCTCTGCTAGCAAAAACAGCCACGGCCCTCCCAAGCTCCATTTTTGCTGGCACAGGCACCACAGGTCGGTCTTTTGCTGTTTCTAGAGCAACCCTGTGGGTCAGATCTAAGCACCCTGTAGGATGGATATGGCTCCTGGGCCTTGAATTTGACACCCCTAGTGTAGGATCTTCTGCTTGGGCAGGGGATTGCACTAGATGACCTACCAGGTCCCTTCCACATCTGTTAATCTGTTAAATCTTTTATTTTGGCAGAGAAAGAGAGAGGGAGAGAGAGAGAGAGAGAGAGAAGAAAAGAAGGAGGCATCTTTGCTAAGTATCTATAGAGAGTCTAGCTTCAATGCTTTCCTACTGTAATCCTTAATCAGACATTACACTTGCTACAATTTAAAACCAAATTTCCAAGAACAGATTTCTATAATTTCTGCAAAAATCAAAAGAGTATTCATGCCAGGTTTTCATTTAGAGTTTTCTCATTTTTAGCATATCTTAAGCAGTAAACAAATAAGTATTTGTTAAAGCTTTCATGGTAGGAGTATTCAAGTTACAACTGCATTTCATTTGAAATTCAAAGCTTTCCATGTTCTGTGCTCATGGAACACTGAATCCTAGGTATGCTGGTTATTCCTTTTGTAATCTTTCAAAAACTCTTTCACGGTAGAAGTAAAATAGAACAATTGATAGATCTAATGAAACTGTATGTAAACTTATATATAAATTTATTATAGACATACACATATACACACACACACACACAGACACACACACAAATATATATACTGTGGATCCACGAACATCGTAGACCTATCAGTGCATATACATATACATATACATATACATATACATATACATATACATATACATATACATATACATATACATATACATATACATATACATATACATATACATATACATATACATATACATATACATATACATATACATATACATATACATATACATATACATATACATATACATATACATATACATATACATATACATATACATATACATATACATATACATATACATATACATATACATATACATATACATATACATATATATATATATATATATATATATATATATATATATATATAAAATCTTCTTTTTGGCTTATAGCGTTCAATCATTATATTCTATTGAGATATTGCTTAAAAGGATATGCCCTACCTCTCTCTCTCTCTCTCTCTCTCTCTCACACACACACACACACACACACACACACACACACACACACAAAAACACACCTCAAGATTCCTTATGTGGAAATGTTGGCTAAATGAATCAGTACATCTTCTATGGCTATTTGGATCCGGCACAAGGCACATAATCTGTAGTTTTCTATGTTTGACTATGCCATGATGAATGTTCAACCCAGAGACATATTTGAGAAGGAAGAACACCTGACTAAACTAAAACACAGGAAACTGATATTCTCACTATAATCATTTCTCCATCTAGTCCAGAATTCTTCCCATTGACTGTTAGCAACCCCACCACTATAATCAAGATATCAGATAGGAATTTTACAATTGTGTCTGCAATCCTGTACTTGCAAATAAAATTATTTGTTTCTTTGTTTGTTTGTATTGTGCCTTTGTTATTTTTGTAAATAACTCCAGGCAGTGAACTTACTTAGTACTCCTTCCTTCTTCTATTTTCCCCACAACAACAATCCTGTGAGATGAGTTGGACTGAGGGAGTGTGACTGGCCCAAAATTACCCAGCTGGCTTTCATGGCTAAGGGGGGACTAGAACTCAGGATTTCCTGCTTTCTAGCCTGTGGCTTAATGACTAGATCAAACTGGCTCTATCCAAGTATCAGCCTATCCACAGGAATAACATGGTGTAATTGAACCAAATCTGAAGTGGGGGACAACAATAACAAAAAAAAGATAAATATCAAGCCAATCCACCTTTATTATACATTTATTCATGATGCCACACTCATGGGAATACGTTTTCTGAAAACCAAGAACTAAAAGCATTCTTAGCAATTTACCCCTGACACTTTTCATCAGAACACTCTATCATCATCATCATCATCATCATCATCATCATCATCATCATCATCATCATCATACAAATTAGCTTTTCTTTAAATTAAGTTGCTTTACTCTGCTTCTCTGTTATTTCTTAGTACTTTTGATGTACTTCATAGGTCTCTTCTGTTCACTGTTGCTAGTGAACCCTCTATTGTCATCACATTCTCAAAATAACCAAATGACAACACAAACAAGCAATTGAAGAAACCTGTGGTATAAAGTGGCCTTATTTATCATTATCTATTGGAACTCTATGACAACCAAGTAATGAACAAATAAGAAGCACAGTGCACAACAGAATCAGGTTTCTGTCACCTGAGCTCACAAGATGCAGTTATAGTCACTTTACAATGAGCTTGGACTAAAGCCTGAATAAATAGCCCTTGTGGAAACAGCAAGTTTGAACAAAACACTGACATTTCATGAGATATGTTTCATTTTAGTTTCATCATCTGGATAGTCAACTTAAGAATTTCACATGCTTGTATTTTACCATTTCAGTATGTCTTATCTTGAACCAGGTTCATTTAGAAGAACACACACACACAAAGCTTGTATCTGTGGAGTTGGTCCAAGTATTCAATCAACCTGATATCATGGAATAGGATTCTAAAGTGCAGTTTAGAAATTGATAGGGGAGTTGCAAGCAAGAGAAAGGGAATCCATTACCTAGAGTGAAATGCATTATGGATCCCTGTGAACAAGCAAGATGATGTTAAGAAATGTCAAGTTGAAATGATATTTAGGGTAACTAAGCAGTGACAATACTGCATAATTTGCATGGGAGAAATCACTTTCAATTTATATAGCTCCAAAGTCTAGCATGAAGTAAACTACTCCAGTGGAAGGGGCCATAACATAAAGGAATCATACTGGATCCCTCTTTGTTAAAAATCTCAAGGGAGAGACGCCTTGGACTTGCCTGTTCTGTTAGTTCTTAATAGATAAGCAGATTTACACAGAACAGGTAGTCTTATAAATACCAAGCACCATAGGACTTTATGTATAACAACCAGCATTTCGAATTGCACCCAGAAAATGGTCATCTGGTGAAACAGCAAATTAGGCAGCATGCATTACAACACAAATGCTAGCTTTTTCATACTTGCAGACTTTTTTGGATGGTAATTATAACTGTCAATAAAAGGGAACATATGTTGCTCAGGGTTGAACTATAATGTCCTTGGTGTTCTTGGAGCTTGGTTCTTTATTTGAAGATGTTCCATTACTCGACTAGGATGTTACCTAGCTCAGAGAATACCAAATACTCCACAGTTATCATTGTTTTCTTCTCAGGCATTTTCAAAGTGCCCTTCACTGTTTTCCTACCTCTGTTTGTTTCCTCCAGCAACCCACTCTGATGCCTTTCGATTGTGCAGGGATTTTTTTAAAGAAACCTCTAATAGCTAAAATTCTCCAGAAAGTTTAAAATAAAACAATAAAATACATTATTTGAATAAAAATATGTTGAGTGAAATAAACTAAAACGCAAAATGAATCTCCACATACTGCAAACATGTTCCATTTGAGACTGGTGTATTGGTGCAATATTCTTATTGATTTATCAAAGAATTTTATTTATTTTATGTATGGCATCTACAGAGGATCAACATGCCTTATGATAGGAAGATAGTACTAATTGAGCCTATTAGTTAAGAAGTTGCTCTGAGGAAAAGAATCTGATAGCACCTTAAAAATAAATCATGCTCATTCAAGCGAAAGCCCTGGTAAATTTGGTTAGTCTGAAAAATACTATCAGACTCAAGGCAGGGGGGAAAAAAAGAACACAGGTATATATTATAAAAAAAAGTATATCAGCTGGTTACAACATGTTTTGGTGCATCTCTTCCATTAATTCATATTAATTCAAATATCTTAACTCAAGTGTTTACCACATTGACATCATCATAGCTCCACTTTTAGTTGACTACAGTTATTTAAACATCCTTCAACCTTAACTATGCCAAGGATTTAATCCATAACCACATGCTGACATTTCATTTACTTATTTGTAAAATCCTCTATTAACATCAAATCCTCATATCCTGTATTAGCTGAACATCCATAATATTTAATACCAAGAATTCCATCTTCCATGCAATGTAGTGTATTATCATTCTCCCTTCTTTAAGTAATTATATCGTATATCGTAACATTTTCCCCCTATTAGTTAACATTTAACTATATATATTTTATTTTATTTTTTAATAGCGATAATTATTGTGATTAATAACCTTTGTATATGGTCCAAAAATATTTCTAACCTTCCCTTCTCATATCCAATTATTATTTATCATATCAACTCCACATTATATACATTACTATCAATATCAATTATTATTCAGCTATATCTATTACAAATAAAAATAATTAGATTTAGCTAATTTTAAATTGTATTCTTCCATCTATCAGCCTGTGTCTCTCCAATAACAAAACCTTCTCAATCCTATTGCCATTCGTTGAATAGATTTACCAAATGTTTTTATAAGCAAGTCCAAACAGGGATATCTTCGCACCTTTTTGCTCAGGATGTCTCTGATGAGATAATAATGTTGTCCCAGGCTTGTTAAACTTTTCAGATTGACTTTAATTCTCAAGGGTGGAATTAAAAAATCTGCCAATGATGTTTCATAAAGTGTAGATCCTTTAATACTTCTCATTTCTCCTACGCTCTGTCTCTTAAAATGAATCTTCTGTATAGCTGCCCCCCTTTCCAGCATTGCATTTCTGTCTTCCTCCGAGATAAACCAGATGTCATTTCTCACATTTTTCATTTGTATTTCAGGAACATTCAAACATTCAACATTCTCACCTTTTTCTTCATATTTTAATGTCAAATAATCCAATTTTTTTTCAAATCTTTGATATGAATCAAACAACTTTTGAAATGCAGAAAAAAGTATTTGAAACGAGCCTTTGGAAATATAATTCGATGCCATGTTGTGACGCAGTTAGAGGCTCTAAAATATTTGCGAGTAAAAACACGCTGGGAGCTGTGGAATCTTACCTGATCTTAGACCAACACAGCCAAGCAACCCACTTAGAAAGAGTCAGAGGGGAATGTTGAAGAATTCCTTGAAGCATTTAAGAAATAGGGTAACCACCGGCCATAAATCCATTTAAAAAAAAAACAATTCGCCACTAGATTCTTCTGTTCTTTGGTTTCAATTAGCTTAGATTTTAGTGCGGACCGTCTCTCTTTGAGTAATAAAATCAGCTTACCAGTTGAAATCACTTCTACCATTCTTAGGGGCTATCTGCAGTTTCGGTTAGCATACAGCTAATCCAGAAGGGTTGGCAAAAGGGGTTGAATTCCGAGCCCCCCCGAGACCTGCGAACGTCTCTGAGGTCACTGGATCTCCCCAAACCTTCACTGTCTCTTCGGGACAGCTAGGATCGAAAACGACCCGTCCAATTCCTCCGGAATAGGGGAATTTCAGGAATGGCCTGAAACTCCGTCTTCTCACTGCTAAGCCCCGCCTTCTTCCCCTTGTTCTTTTTGTCTTTTTTTATTTTTTCTTTTCCCACTGGTGTGGGCAGGTTAAGATTAAGATTATTATTATTAATAATATTTTTAAATAATAATTACAGTCAAATGAAAATGGATATATGATGATGGTGATATGTATGAATATTTGAGTTAAAATGCTCGAGTTAACATGAGTTATGTTTGTTGACTATGGAGGAGATGCACGAAAGTTTATTTGTGACCGACTGATACACTTTCTATAGCATGTAAAGAAAGATGTTGTACTTGTTTTAAATTAAAAATTAAAAAAAAAAATACTATCAGACTCCATATCCTGAAAAGATCCCCTGTAAAATGTGCATGCAAAAATAATGTAAATTAATTTTTGGTTTTTTAAATATGTTATGATAACTTTTATTCTACATATCTATTTGTTTAAATCCATTTTTCTTTAGTTTACACATTTAACAATAAAAGCTTATACTTGCAGTTTATCTTGTAGCAGTGGTGAGATTCAAATAATTCAACAACCGGTTCTCTACCCTAATGACCAGCTGGGTAGGCATGGCTTGGTGATCATGTGACTGGATGGGCATGGCCAACTCAACGTCACTCACGTCGATGGGCGCTTCACCATAGCTGTTATAATGTAATAAGGGTTAACCATAGAAGGTGTGCATAAGCGCACCAGCGTCCCTGCTTATTCATTTATTTGTGCCATTTTTTCATGTTTTCATACTTGTTTCCTTGTACTTGTTGACAAATATAAACAAACAAACAAACAAACCAGAGAAGCAATTTCTGTAATCAGGGCAATAAAGGTTAGACTAGAAACAACACCAGATTGTTTCCTTCCAGCCCGCCTTACAGGATTAGCCCTGTAAAGTGGGGAAAAAAACAAAATGAGATTTCTTCCAACAACCGGTTCTCCGAACTGCTTAGAAAGTTAGCAACCAGTTCTCCCGGATAGGTGCGAACTGGCTGAATCCCACCACTGTCTTGTAGTGACTGTCAGGCACAACATAATTAACGGATGTGCGTACTAGTGTCTCTAATGTCAGGGATAAAACAATAAATACTTCCATAAAAGAGTGAAAAGTCCATATGGACTTTTTTGCAAAAATGTAAAAAATGTGCTGATTAAAAAGGGATAAGATGGGAAGAAATGAACCCTGTAGTAAAAACCTAAAAAAGGGATAATTTCTGTGGATTAAAGACTTAAATCTGATAGTGCCTCTAAGGTTAAACAGTGATGGTACAGTACTTAAAAGGAAAAGTTTTATTTTATTTCACGTTATATATTCACTATATGTATTCAACAATTCATCAATACAAAACTGTCGATATAAAACCTCACAGCTATTTTGTGAATATAATTGTCTGTACATTCATTGTGACCTACCTCCTACATTTCATTTTATTCCCACTTTTCCTACAAATGTCTATATCTGTTGTTCTCTTAACATAATATTCCCATGCATCTCATGAATCAGATTAAGTTTCAGATTTAGTTTAGCTGTAATAAAGGATAAGGAGTCCATTCTTGCTACTGGAGCTCTTACACCTACACTCTTACATTTTTATGCCATTATGTTCTTTAGTTACATACCTACAATGCAGAATGGTTTAGGTATCCAGACCTTGTTAAGTACTTAATATGATTGCTCTTTGGTTTTAATTCCCCTAACAGGAGTAAACCATAAATTTCTAACCACCAGAAACTCTTGATTCAAGATTCTAATCACAAAAATGATTGTTAGACATGACACAAACTTTATGTGGAAGAGTTGATTAACATATACACTGTGCATAAGTAATGAAATAAAAACCAGCATATTAACATAATGATAGAAGAGAACAATTGGAGGTGGTCTAACAAAAATACTGCAGCTGGAAACATAGGAAATGTTGGCTTGAGGACTGTTTGCAATCTTCTGAAAAGAAATACTTCCTTTTATGCAGTTTCCAATTCTACCCATCAAATGGCAATGTAGAGCTAGAAATATATTTCCTTTTCATTGATTTACCAATTAGTGAATCAGAAACTGTTCTACCCCACTCACACGCACCCCAAAAATCCTGTCTTATGAAGCTTCTTTTGAGCAAGTATCCTTAAAAGATGGAGAACCAGTTTGGTGTAGTAATTAAGGTCCTGTCCTAGAAGCCAAGAAGACTGTTCTAGCACTGCCTTAGGCACAAAAGCCAGCTGGGTGACTTTGGACTAGTCACTTTCTCTCAGTCCAACTCACCTCACAGGATTGTTGTGAGGAAAATAGGAGGAGGAAGGAGTATTAGACATGTTTGCCAACCTGAGTTACTTACAAAGTAAGAAAGGAGGTATAAAAATCTAATAAATAAATGTTTGGATATTCATTGACATATACTTTCCAATAATTGTAATGAAGACTCATTTACATTACAGGTTTTTAGAGTGGGTCCTAAACTATCAGTCCTGCTGAAATCATTACCTGCAATCATGTGTAACTTCTTTTCACACCCAGTGAATCATTAAACATCAGGGGATGGCTATTTTACATCTCTTGAACTATTACAGCACTAGGCAATTAGGCCTAACCAGTTATTATGTTAAGACTACCAGACTGGGATCTGCTGAAATGAAGACTGTCTCCAAAATCTTGCCTGATTACTGAAAACTCAATTATTTTAGGCACTATAACATACAATTCTTTGTGGATGGTATTTTTTTCATACCTCAAGGCATCTTATTACTTAGACTCGGTTCCTCCACCCCCACCCCCAAGTCTTACATTCTTTCTTGTTTTTTTTTTTTTTTTTTGGCAACTATCCTGTAATCTACTTTTAGTTTTTTCATCAAGGTAACCTCAGAGTAGCTACTGTATTCCATTCAGGTTTTCTTGGAATTAAATCCCATTGAGTTGGAAGATGCATTTTTAACATTTCAGTAATGATTTTAAAGAGGAATTGTATTACCTTCCAACAGCCTTATAGTGATTCCTAAAAAAAAAAAAAAGATTGACCAGGAAACTGTTTTCCATCCTTGTAGAAAATTCCTAATGTGTAATTATCATAAGCATAGGAGAAAAAGAGATGTGGCTTACCATCAAGAAACATAATGATAAATAATAATTAACTGCATTTATTTTCAGAATTATGTCGCTTGTTTGAAATGCTATATGAATTGTCTTCTTAAAAAACTACCATGTTGATTTGTGGGAAAATGTTCAAGGCTGACAACTTCTTTCTTATATACAACTTTAAAGCCTGTCTATGAATTTTAAAGTATACAAGAAACATCTGACAGTGCAAGTAAGTGTGAAGCAGACAGCAGCCAAGTACTTTTTAACATATACACCACTTACCTTCTCTATAACTATGGGGAAAAGAATCACTTCTTAGTGCTCACAGGCATTTAAGGGATTGCTGTTCAACTTAATATAGTTGGAATCTAATTAAGCAGACACAGTAAAGCAACAGATAACTCTAGTCTGATTTGTGGTAAGCAAATCTGAATTTATCTCACTTGAACAATCATGGAATAACTGCATAGGATTGACATAACTGGAAAAGATTTTGGCTTTGGCAACATCAGCAAAATGGAACAAAGATAGCAAGAGGTGAAAGACAGCTCTAATATTCCACTAATTATAAAAGATATTAACATATCAAGTTATGCCAACACATTCCATTAGTGCAAAACTGTCACAATAGACACAATCTCATAGACACATAGACACAATCTCATACTGAAGATCTTTCTGGATAATATCTTACACCTTATATCCATCTGTGTGGAAAAAGATGCTCCTATCTTTCTTATACAGAGAAAGTGATATTTTTCTATCAGATCATTTTTGATGAATTTGTTAATTAGATTTATATATTATCTTTTGTCATGTTTCCCAGATCTTTTAATATCAGACATTCAGTCATGTATTGATCAATTCCCTCATTTAATACGGCAAATCTTCTGCATTAATACTTTGAAGTTTAATTTGTCTGTTTTACACCTTGCTTTATGTAAACTTCATAAAATAACAAAATCCTATTCCTTCATGCTTTTTGTTATTTACTTGTAAAACACCCCATTTATGCATCTTCTGAGCTTTGTACAAGTAAGGAAAATACTTGAAAACAACATAACATAAAGAGATCTATGGTTCATACCTTAATAATGTTTAGATAAAGATAAAGATTCCCTTCGTTCAGAAGCTGGGACAAGTAACAGGAGCTGACTCGGTTATGCGGCACTAGGGATTCGAACTGCCGATCTTTCTGATCGACAAGCTCAGCGTAGATTAGAACCTTAGCCACTGAGCCACCACATCCCTCTTAATAATGTTTAGGAAGATATTAAAAGCCTGGATACATTTCCAGGCTTTGAGACAGGATGGGGGTTGAACCTGTGTCAGATGGGTATCTTGCTTATTATATGAGTGTTTGACCTACCTTTGATTTTACAGTTTGTACGTTTCATATTTTTCTTACTTTTTAAATTGTAAACTATTTGGAGTCTCTGGGAGTTGGACTATCTGAAAATTGTAGAAATAAGTTGTAGAAATAATAAAAAGCTAATAGCATTGACAGCTATTATTGGTTGCAGCTATTACAGTGAATATGTGAAAAGCTTTAAGGAAATTATACATTGTTCATAAAATTGTGGGGTATACAGGTATGGTTACAAAATCACAGCAACAAAAATGTCTCAGTACTGTTCTTGAAAGGAAAATGTCATTTACAAAATTTATCAACTTTTAAACTTTCCCCAATCTAAAAATAGTTCCTGAACCTAATTATAACACTCTGGATGAGTCCTCCACCCTTTAACCTAAGTCCCTCTGAGGCAACAGTGCCAAAAGTGTCTTAGTTCTTCCAGGAACCACAAACAATTGGACCTGATACAAGAACCTATCAAGTCCCTGAGATCACAAAGGTATAAAATTCAAAGCTAGAAGACTAAAAGGTAACTGGGATACTCAACTGCAAGAGAAAACCTAAGGCTCCTAAGTCAGTGTAAAATAAATCCCCGTGCAATCCTTCTGACCAGTTTTTGTTCAGAATGGAATTGGATCAATGTCCACTTCAGCTGAGATTCATCTCTTTTTTTATCCTGGATTACCCAGCTCCTGTCCCTTTGTCAGCTTTCTTTTTATATCTGGTATAAAACACAACTAGTTGAGCTAAATCTACTTCATTGTAAAGCTACACCAGGGGTGGGTTCCTGCCTGTTCTAACCTCTTCTATAGAAGAGGTTCCACAAATCTACAGTGCCATTTAGAACCGGTTCCAGCTCCCTCCCCCCGCTCGTCCACACATAATCAAGATGAAGAGTGAGAGGAGGAATTCTGGGAGTTGAAGTCCACAAGTCTTAAAGCTGTCAAGTTTGAACACCCTTGGGGTTTTTTTCTAAAGGGTTAGGGGTGCAAGGGTCTTGTAACTTGACAGCTTTAAGACTTGCACACTTCAATGCCAGAGTTCCTGAGCCAACATTAGAGCCGAGGTGGCGCAGTGGTTAAAGGCAGCACTGCAGGCTACTTCAGCTGACTGCAGTTCTGCAGTTCGGCTGTTCAAATATCACCGGCTCAGGGTTGACTCAGCCTTCCATCCTTACGAGGTGGGTAAAATGAGGACCTGGATTGTTGTTGGGGGCAATATGCTGACTCTGTAAACCGCTTAGAGAGGGCTGAAAGCCCTATGAAGTGGTATATAAGTCTAACTGGAAAAAAAACATGACTGGAGGAGGAATTCTGGGAGTTGAAGTCCAAAAGTCTTAAAGCTGTCAAGTTTGAACACCCCTGGGGTTTTTAAAGGGTTAGGGGTGCAAGGGTCATGTAACTTGACAGCTTTAAGACTTGCGTGCTTCAACTGCCAGAGTTTCTGAGCCAACATTTTAGTTGCTAAGCAAGAGCGTTGTTAAGTGAGTTTCACACATTTTACAAGTTGGCCATGCCCACCCAGTCACATGACTGCCAAGCCACTCCCACTTGGTCACATGGCTGGCAAGCCACTCCCACCCAGTCACATGGCCAGCAAGCCACTTCCACCCAGTCACGTGGCTGGCAAGCCACTCCCACAAAGCAGGACACACCTACAGAAGAGGTTCTAAAAAATTTTGAAACCCAACACTGAGCTACACTAATTTTATTGTAAAACTACTTAACAGAATACACTACTGAAAATTTCCTGCCATTCACCTTTAATTGTGTGGTCCATTAGGATAGGTCCTTCCTTTGTTTTGTTTTTTCTCCATTAGGTGACTGCAGGCTCCTGCCCCACTTGGCTGATTATTTGCTAATCAGCATCATTATTTGCTAATCAGCATATCTTCTCCTATTTCCTAAAAGTCACCCATACATTCCAGTATGTCACCTTCTTCAGACTGATCCTTCCCTCCCGAGTTCTCAGGAAAAATAGGTTGTGGGCTATGAAAACAAAAAGTAGTTCTATCCCTTTCCTCCAAGCAACTCTTTTTAAGCCCACAAAGTGTCTATAAATCAGGTGGCAGCCAACCCTTCCTTGGGAATCTTCTGATTCTCCTCTCTCATATTTTGTATGCTTGATGTGGAAAAAGCTGAATCATTTCCCCCTAGTTATTCTCTTCGTACATACAATGAACACAGGAGCAGTTGCTTTCCCTTGCCCTGTTCACCTGTGTACTCTTTTAGGAAATATAGAAAATTCCAAAAGAAAAGATATAGACACATTTTAATGTGGTGTGATCAATATAAAATACTTTATTGGCCAAGTGTGACACACAAGAATTTGTCTCACATGCATAAGCTCTCAGTATACATGCAAAATAATAATACTTTGATATTATTAGAATTATTGATAATAATGTCAAGCATGGAAAATTTGAACTACTAATAGTCAAAGCAAATAGGTGGTAGATAAAAAGAGTCAATGGAGTTCAAGGTGGGCTGAATTTAGATCTCTTGTGGATGTGAAGGGACTTGAGACTGATGACAGCCTTGATTCTTCCCTCAAGCTCAGCCTGGTCATTTCCTACATAACTTGTAACCATTAAGAGCCCATTCCTATTTCTTTGCTATAAGGTCACGAGAAGAAAATTATAAGCATTAACAAAATCAAAGTTCTTTGTCAAGGTATAAAAGTGGTCAGGTGTTTGTATCTCCCTGTTATCTACTGAGGATCTCTTTGAATTAAAGAGGTAACTTTTTCCAGAACAAACTATATTCACAGAATTGCAATAGCAACAGCACTTAGACTCATATACCAGTTCACAGTGCTTTACAGCCCTCTCTAAACAGTTGACAGACTCAGCATATTGCCCTCAACAGTCTGGGTCCTCATTTTACCGACCTTGGAAGGATGGAAGGCTGTCACCCTTTAGCCTGGTGAGATTCAAACTGCCAAATTGCAGTCAGCCAGCAGTCAGCAGAAGTAGCCTGCAGTACTGCATTCTAACCACTGTGCCACTGCAGCTCTTGTCTGTCTTCCTGCATCCAACCTTTATAACATATGAGCTGGGAACAATTGCCCTACCTGGCAAGCTCTAAAAGTTTCAATACAAGTTAATTTATCAAGTGCTGTAAATGGCTGTTTGATTATTTAAAACCCAGCTCTTAACATATCCACTCCCCATGATGTATCTCTGTACCACATCAGATATCCTCCATGAAACAGTCAATTAAATTTAGTTAATATTTTTTTTCAAGAATGAAGAGTAATGTCTTAAATATTTATTCCGACACTATAATTAGACTCTTAGACTGGAAATACAATCTGCATCCAAGATAATTTATCTAGCAACAAAACACTGTGAACCAGGAAGCCCTGAATCTAAATTTGAATCCTAGCTGAATAGAATACACTGACTTGTTTGTTTCCTATTTATAATTCCCATGTCTATGGCTGTCCACTGGTACATAATTTTGTTCAACACTTTGGTTTCCAACTATTTCTTTAAAAATTTCATAAATCCTGGTGAAGTAATGTATGGCCAATGAACACAGAATTCCATCCTTGGTGTCCTATCTACATGAAACAGCCTTAAAAGGTAACCTGAAATTAATTGATGGTTGCCTCTCTAATTCATAAGGAAACGGTGGGAATTGATGTTTGCATGATGTTTGTAATTACAGTGTTTGCACATTATGATGGTTAAGATAATGTCTGTAAAATATACCTTTAAGTATTTATTATTCTTACGTGTTCATGGAACGTTTGTCCCTTATGATGTGAGTAAATAATAATTTTCTGAATATATTTAGCTACTTAATGCCTAAAGGAGCTGCTGTCTTTTAACCTGTGATCCCATGTTTAAAAACTAGGACAGATTCACACAGATGTCTGATTTGCTACTGATTCAGTTTTTCAATATTCACCCTGTAGTACAGAGAATCACTCACATACAGGTGAGTGTTTTTCACATATCTCACAAATAGCCTCTTAGTGACCATTCAAGGTTATGAGGGACTCCCCCAAAGCTACTTACAACCTGATTTTAAAGTTTCAATGGCCACACCTCCCTACATGGTCATGCAGTAGCATATTGGGTACTTGGCAACTGGATCACCTTTATGATCATTTACAGCCACCTGCAGTCATGTGACCACTTTTGCCAGTTTTGTCAGTTTGACATTTTTGCCAGTTTTCAGCATTTATTTAGTTTCCAACAACAACAACAAAATCAATTGGACAAGACAGATTTTCTTAATGACCACTATGTTCATTGAATGACCATCTCGTTTGCTTAACAACCACCACAAAATAAGTTATAAAATTGGGTGCAGTTACATGGGGACCCGCTTAACTACCACAATGAATGACTTAATAATTCTGGGATCAATTATAACCATCAGCCAAGGATACCTATTATCTCCTCTTAATGTGGAAGTTTAATGTTTAATTAAACTCTAATGGCAGAAAGTGAAGAGGAACTAAAGAGCCTCTTGATGCAGGTGAAGGAGGAGAGTGCAAAAGTTGGCTTGAAATGCAACATTAAGAAAACTAAGATCATGGCATCCAGCCCTCTCAATTCCTGGCAAATAGGTGGGGAAGAAATAGAGGTAGTGACAGGTTTTATTTTCCTGGGCTTCGAGATCACCGCACACAGTGACTACAGCCAAGAAATTAAAAGACGCTTGCTCCTAGGGAGGAAAGCCATGGCAAATCTAAACATACTAAAAAGCAGAGACATCACCCTGCCAACAAAAGTACATATAGTCAAGGCTACGGTTTTCCCAGTTGCAATGTACTGCTGTGAAAGTTGGACTATAAGGAAGGCTGAGCGCCAAAGAATTGAAGCCTTTGAACTATGGTGCTGGAGAAGATTCCTGCAAGTCCCTTGGACTGCAAGGTGATCAAACTGATCAGTCCTAGAAGAGATCAACCTCTTTAAAAGGCCAGATCCTGAATATGAAACACAATGAGACCTAATGAGAAGGAAGGACTCACTGGAGAAGAGCCTAATGCTGGAAACAATAGGAGGAAAAAGAAGAAGGGAACACAGAGAATGAGGTGGCTCAATGAAGTCACTGAAGCAGTAGGCATGAGCTCAAATGGACTTTAGAGGGTGGTAGAGGACAGGAAGGCCTGGAGGAACATTGTCCATGGGGTCACAATGGGTCAGGCGTGTCTTTATTAATCTCAAGCAGCTCAGATAGATTAGGTCTGCAGAGAACGGCCCCAGAATGCATATACCAGTTTACCCAATAGCTTCTTTTGATGGGAACCTGAAAATGACTACTAACAATAATTTAAATTTCAATAGGCAATATCTTACACTAATAATTTTCTTATTTTTTTCATTTGATTTCTTCTAATAAAGCTTAAACAGAATCTAAAAACAGGTATTAATATTAGCTCTTATTTTGCCATATCAGTTCATTTCTGGGATCCTTATAAAATTACTAGAAATGCTGCCCAAAACAGCTAGCTTCAGCTGATAAATAAATTGATATTTGTTTTGTTTCTACAGTATAATACTGCAGAATCACATAAATCAAGCGACTTGCAGACATCAAAAGGGACCAAAACCAGAATACTTGACTATTTAAAAGCAATGCACAATATATATATTTAAGTATTACTTGCTGACTGTCAAAATAAAGTACTTTTGTACCAACAGAAATAAACTCCAACAAAGATGGTTATGTGGTCCTAAATTGAGGACCTCATTTGCAGTCCATTGAATAGTTCATCACTATAAAAGATTTTTCTGATTCACTACAATGAGGTTTTTTTTGTACGGCACTGAGTTTTTCATTCTCCTTCTCCCATATCCAATCAATACTGAAGTTATGAATAGGATTTACGAACCCAAACATTTGGGAGATATATCCTCTTTTAACTTAGTCCCAGCTACATCATAATCTAATTTATTTAAATGTGCACCTAAAACTGGATCTGGAGTTCATATTAATCATAATTAACAGTTGGATAAAAAAAATCTGTTCATTTCGTGATGGGATACCACTTAGCATAGTATTATGTTATTTAATAGCTGCACTAAATTTCAATCTTTCATAAAAAAACAAATAGAAGTTCTTGCAATTCCTATTAATTATGCTTAATGGACAAACATTCCTGATTATTTCTTAAGGAAATGGAAACTTAGAAGAAATTCATCAGTGACCTTCTAGTCAAAAATTGAACTCACATTTTGGCCATTATACAAGCAATATTTTTCCAGGTCATTGTGACAATGTAAGGCATTTACACTGATTTCTACAATTTAATATATATTGTACTGATATAATTTGTAAAGAAAGACATTAACATAGGACTTCCCTTTGATGAAAAACAAAGAATGTGTGATTCAATAAAATTTATCTTGTTTTACTGATTGCATTCGTAACAAAAGTGTTCCAGTCAATTTATCACTCTTTTAAAAAATCTACAGTAGTTGAACTGTTCACAGGCCTTTCTAACACATAACATTTAAAAATAAAAATTTCTTGATCTGTGTAGTTTCCCTAATACATAATTTTTAAAGAGTTAACAACAAAAACAAAAACACTTTTTGGATCTTTGTTCTATGTATCCCCAAAAATGCACTATTGGCTCTTTTTTATGGAAATACATTCGTTTGGGTTACATTATTCACAAATGAATTTAATTTGTTTTATGAACAATCAAAGCCAAGTAAATTCTGCCTACAGTTTCAGTGATCTCCAATTTTAGAGAGTACAGCATTTTGAAATAAGGGAGTCTTAATTGACTTATCTTACACTTCTAAGAGAAACATTCATGTTTCTCTATAGAAAACATATGTACTGCTTCCTCACTTAAAACTTTGAAATGACTTTTCCATTTGTGATCAGCCTTTTTAAATTATTATTAAGTATTTATCTCTGATTATATTGCCTGTAAAAGGTGTAAACATTTTCATTTAGGGCCTATTTTTGTTACCACAGGTATAAGAAAATAAATGCTGTTTCACAGTTTGATTCATTTATATATAAGTATTTTATTCATGAATCACTAAGATGATTCTTACTCTTTCTCTGGATTATATGAGCTTATCCACAAGTCCATATAATTTTCTCTACTGGAATGAAATCATTTCCTATCTTCTTCAAATAATAGATAATTGAAGCTATGCAGCAAAATATCTTCCTGAGGGTTAAATTAGTTCATTTCCAGATATTACAAAGAATGCTTGCCAGTCCCATCCTCAGGAATCAGTCAAACTAAGATTTAGCTAATGGGAAAACATTTTAAAAATTGCTCATTTCTTTGAGTGCCATTTTTATATGAAAAACAATGTGTAAGAGAAAAGATCAAAATTCTCTGTCTGCTCTACCTCTCTAACTCAGAGAATTTTTCCTGTCATCTCTCAGCCCAGCTCTAATACTTGGATTTGCATATTCATAAGCAAGAAGCAGACTCATCTCCCCCCCACCCCCAGTGGAGTGTTCCAATTCAGGGTTCTAGTCAGTCAGTCATGCTCCATTTTGAGATCCATTCTGGATCCCACCCCACAGCATTTTTTAAAATTCTTTTCCACCACAGGCATTCAGTACTCAATGGCTATTGAGCAAGCACAGACCTTCATTTGGCAGCATCAGAAGGATTGTTCCATTAGATTTCAGCAGAAAATGAGAAGTTGATTTATTTCTGTACATCATGTGTTTCCATGATGTACATGTTCAAACTTAACTATTTTTTTTATCCTGGCCTCCTATAACTTACATGTATGTCAGAATTCAGTGGCTGAGCATGCTAATAGAGGGAGTGATATGGCATTCATGCTAAGACAAGTCATATTTTTCATGTTTGTTTTAAACTTATCTCTTTTTCCTCAAGTGCTGTTGAAAACAAACACAACTAACTAGAGTTGATTGCTCGCATTACATTTCATCTCCTACATGATTTGCTTCCCTTATCTGAAACAAGCTTTACTGTTGTAGCACGGAGAGTCAGATAAGCATAACTTTCAACTTCAAGTCTCTCAAGTAAGGCATCCTTCTCAAAAATCCAACCTTCTTAATAAATCAGTCCAGTAAAAAGAAAACTATAATCTATGAATAACTCTAAATTATTGCACGTCCCATAGAGCCAGGCAATAAGCATCACATTCAAGATAAGGGATATTTTTTCAAAAACATGATGGCTATGATGGCTATGCCACATGCTTCTGGAGAAAGTGAACTGTGAAAACATAATATTCTGTTTGATGCAATGGATAATGATCATGATAGGTTTCAACATTTTGATTACACAATTTATGGGACACCTTAACATTCTTCAGATAGTGATACAAAGGCATGATTGGGGATTTTTTGGAAAGCAACATTATCACTTATCAGAAAACAAGTAAGTGGTAATGTTGCTTTCCAAAAACATCTCCATTCAGGATATATGTTAAAATTATTAATATGAAAAATGTTTATTGGAATGTAATTATTAATACCATCACTATTAAATGGATTTTGCTCAGATGCTGAAATACACCATCTATGTTAAGTGGAGAGAGTGGAAGAGAGAGAGAGGAAAGGAGGAAGAGAGGGGCTAGGAGAGAGGGAAGCAGAAGGGAGGAAAAGAGTAGGAGAGAGAGGAGGAATGGAAAGAGGAGAGAGGAAGGAGAAGTAGAGAAGAGAGAGATGGTAGAAGGAAGAAAGGAAGTAGGGAGGAGGAGAGAAGGAGAGGAGGCAGGATGGAGGTAGAAAGGGCATAATATGGTATATGGAAAGCAGAAGAGCAAATGGTAGTTGTTGTGGGTTGATGGTAAGAGGAACTGACATAATATTGGATAATACAAAATAGTGCTGATTAAGATGTAATGGTATACCTGTGGTTACTTCTATGAAAAAAAAACTTTTCCAAAAGAACCCCATCTCCATTCATGCCTTCATATCTTCACAAACTATCTAAAGAATGCTAAGATATCCCATAAATTGTGTAGTCAAAATGTGAAAATCCACAATTGTTTTAGAACAAGACTGATCTCCACTGCTAAAATCACTCAATTTAAAATAAAAATAAAAATCCCTGGATCAGTATTTAGTTTTCATTCCTCATATGTCCTCAAGTGCCGGTTATTACCATAAAACAAACATAACAGTCTAGCCATACTTATATAATGCAAATTCTAAAACATGTCACCAAAAAAATAAAAGTGATTCTGTAATTGAGCATGCCATGACACTAGGGCTCAGCATTTTTAATATCGCAACTGTTTATATAATCCTTGATAATTAAATTTAATATTCATGATAATCCAATAAATCCCACTGCTCAATATATGACAAGGGAAAGGTACCCCTTTTCTATGTTGCGCGGAAACATTTAGCTATTGAGTACTGAATCCTCCAGAATGGATGCGGGCAACTTTCTGAACTGATCTAGGAGGCTTCTGCTTATGTTGATATAATCTCAGACGTGTGTTGAAGTCAATTAGAAAGTACAGATGCTTTGACTTCACTGGAGGCATCTGGAAAAAAGGAATCTATACACCAACCTGTCGCAGTAGGATGATTTGTAAACAAGAATCAAAGATAATGATTTGGCTAATGCATTGCTTCCTAGATACTTTTTAAAAAAAATTGATATATTGATATATCAATAATTGATATAGCATTTCAAATTTATGTTTAAGACAGTTTCACAAATGTTATTCTGAATTCATGAACGTTTGCTGAGCTCCCCCCTCTTAGAAACACGATCATAGGATTCTCAGTTTCAAAAAAAACCCATCTGTAATGTTACAGATGTAGCACTGTCCAGGCATCATTTGTGTTGAAGCCTTAGAACTACCATGCATCAGGAAATCCAAAAGCTCCATTTCAGGGTGATACTCTACATTCCAACAACAATGAATTGGTAAATCCTACTCATAGCCAAATTAAGTTACAATGCAGCAAAAGTAAGATAATGATGATCTCATTACCATTCCAGCTTTAAAATAACCAATTTTCCATCTCTCTTGGCAGTTCTTAAATGGCGAGAAATAGATTTGTAGCAGGAGCAGACTCTTGCCAAATTTGTTACAATATGGTGGCTCACGGTACTTCATGCCCTTCATTACTGTGCTGGTTTAAAGGAGTAAAAGTGATCAAGGACAATAAGTTAAACCAAGGCCAGATTCAATGGGCTTTAATAACAATTCCTTTCCCAGGAAAACCAGGATTAAGGTTAGTCCCAGTCATATTTCAAATAACCAAAAATAATTGTAGCCAAGTATAAGTCTTTGAACCCTGCTGTAATTACTTCTCAGAAGTAACTTCCAGTGTGCACAACAGTTATGTGGATTCATGCTTGTGTATTTTTTAATATAATTATAACCTAAATAAATTAATATTGACAGTATAAGGTTCAAAATAAAGCAGAAAACATGTCTCAAAATATTGTTTGGTCTACAGCTCTTAGTATCATTGGAATATACATATCTAGCAATATCATCTTACCATTTACGAACGCCAGCACAATGCTGAAGATACACACAGGTACACACCAGTACTGAGAAAGATCAGAATACATTAACTAAGGAAAACAGGAAAGTTTTCATTATGAAGGATACTTTTCAACAGAATCAAAACAGAAAAGATACTCTAATTGGGATTACAAAAACCACAAGACGAACTAAAATAACACAGAGATCTCCAAATTAACCTCACCCTCCCCTTTTGCCAGTGTTAGGGTTGAATCACTCTCAATTGCACAGGATGGTATTCCTTCCAACACACCAGCATACCAGCTGTTAAAAATAATTATAAAATTCCACAATATGCAATTTTGAGGGGGGGTGTTGAGGGGGGAGACGGGTAGAAAGAAGCACGATGGGACAGCTGAGGATGGGAGAGTAAAATTATGAGAAGCTCCCTGAAATATGAGGGCACCAGTATCGGTTCTCCTTTCCCATATATCACCCCAATGTCATACAGCCTAGGCATCTTAAACTTTAACTGCTCTTTGGCAAACGACTCCTCCTCCCGGGAGCGCTCAGGAAAACTTTGGGAAAAGTTTAGGTAGCCAGCAAGTGTTGTTGTTTTTTTTTAATCCTAATGTTACGAGTCTTCGCCGTTTGCAGCGGGACCAACAGTCACCCCATTCCCTTCCCCGCCCTATTTTAAAATAACAGCGATTCTTTGAGGTTTGTTGTGAACTTTCGTTCCAACCTGGGATATTCGGCAATCATCCATTCATCCAAGACGACATTTTAGAAGTAATCATCTCTTCCAAGGCTCAGTTCGCAGACTAGGTTAATAAGGCGATTGGGCTGCTAGATACATAGACAGATTTTATACTCTGCTTCCCCCCCCCCCCCCGGCTTTATTTCCCTTTTGAAAAACGCAAGCGTAGGAGGAGAGAAACTTTGGAAAGTTTTGAAATTCCTTTGGGAGAAACTCACTTCTACCAGGCAATGGCGGAGCAGAGGTAAAGTGGGGGAGCGGAAGGTATACGCCCCCCTCCCATCACAACCACTTCAGGGGCATCTGTTTCCAAAAAAAACCGTATGTGAACCTTTGGAATACGCGGGCGTTTGGGATAAAACTGGGCAAGCTGACACTTGGCTGAAAAAGAGACGAGCAGATCCACGGACGAAAACAAACCCGCGCGCTCGGACCCGGAGCTGAGTTTCAGTTCTCGCCTTACCTATTTTTGTGGCGGGTCTTTAAGAGATTCCTTCCAAAGGGAGACATGATGAGTCCAAAAGGCAGCAGGAGAACATCAAACTCGGGGACTCGACTGGAGGCAGTGGATGAGCAGTCTCCCTGCGCGTTTTCTGTTGCTGCTGCCGTCGCAGCCGCCGATCCAGCTTGTTAATAGTCACCCGGCGTAGAAGTTGTGCAATCCGTTGCTAACTTTGAACTCCTGCCTCTTGTTGTTGCTGCTGCTCTTTTGGAGCCCTGCCCAGCTGCGAGCTAGAAGGAGGCATTTAGGACAGGGAGAAGGGAATGAAAGCAAGAACAAAGGGAGGGGGAGGGAAGAAGTGGGTGGATGGGGGGACTTTAATTAGATGCTCTTTCTGACTTCACTAATGAAAGCACCCATAGCTTGGCAAAGACTCAAGACTTGCAGTGGGCAGAAAAGAACTTCCCTGCGAATGTACAGCGAGGTCATGGAAAACTTAACCAGAAGACAGACCCTAGGGTGTATCCCTTCTGAGCCAAGGATGACCTTGCCTCTCATAGTACAGATGGTGTTCCTCTTGTCCAGATGAACTTATTGAAAATCCAACCCGATTAGAAAACTTTTGAGCTTCACCAAATTCTCCATCAGAAAAAGAGGGGAAAGGGAAAATAGATGGGGAAGGGGAAAAGGGGTGAAATGTCATCAGACTCAAACATGATTCCTGTATTCTATTGCTAGTGTGCAATATGGTTTAAGTTTACACACCACAGTGACTTGTTTCACTGAGGTTTGTTTGGGTAAAGAAAATCGCTGATGTATAAACTCTGGTTTATGACTTAGTATGCGTGTGAACACAGTCATTGTGGTATATTAAAAAAAAGTGATGGGGAAGTAATTCATGGCATTTCACAGCATGCTAGACCAATCAAAAAGGTCCTAATAGAGGAAAAAAAAACCTGCTTGTCCTTAAATTAGCAGAATTATCAATGAATTTTATTTCAAAGCCAGGTAATATTGCAGAGTATACTTTCCCATTAAACCACATTTATAATAATAATAATTCTTTATTGTCAGTGCACAACATATGTACAATGAGATTGGTTGAGCTCCCTCAGTGCATCCCCCAACACAATACAACTCAGAGTGAAGACAAAAATGAAGGAAAAAATATCCCTAACCCAATAAATCATATTAACAAACACTCAGTCCCATTACACCAGTGTGCACATGTTGCACATTGTGCCGGACCTGAACATCCATCGTACTACTTAGTTGTGATGTTATTTTGCATTCAGGAGTCTGACAGCTCACAGATGAAAACTGTTCTTCAGCCTGTTTGTGCAGCTGGCTATGCTTTTAGAAGAATGACTGAGGGGACTATGAAAAGTTGGGATAATGACCAGAGAAATATCATTCCTTGCTCTAGTGATTTGGACTTTTATGTAATATCATATTTTTCCCCACTAACCAACTAGAGGATATGAGATCACAGGTTTTCCACTGCTCATGTCGGTATAATTTTTTCCCCCAGGGACTGTGCTGTACAGCAGGAAAAAGTGGCTGGGCCTTCCTGACAGTTTCATGGATCATAATTTTGCAAACAACATCTAGAAGACTGTTAGCATGTTATTGTATGATTATTCATACTTTATTTTCTTCAGTTGGGTACTTTTGATCTTGTTTTCACAGGATGAGAGAGAGAGAGAGAGAGAGAGAGAGAGAGAGAGAGAGAGAGAGAGAGAGAGAGAGAGAGAGAGATTATGGATGATAGATAGATAAATGGATGGATGGATGATAGATGCACACATTCTTCATGTCATTGTTGACTCCCAGTGACTTCCTGGTGCCTAAGTTTTCTTGGCAAAGTGGTTTGCCATTGCTTGCTTTTTCCTAGGCTGAAAGAAAGACTGGCCTAAGGTCACCTAGCTGGCTTTGGACCTTAGTAGGACTAGAAGTCAGAGTCTCTTAGTTTCTAGCCTGGTGGCTTAACCACTGTACCAAATTGGTTCTAAGGTACTCACATGAGTTGTTATGGTGTAATAAATACATATGGTTGGGAAGTTATTTTGTGTACTACAATTTACACAATGCTGATCAATGAAATAAAAAATCAGCAGGCAATTTCTTTCCATCTATTGTTCAAACGCATAGATATAGAATGAGGGATATCCAACATGGTAATGATACTTGTAAAAAATTGTTTGGGGTAATAGTTAATGCAAAGTGAAACAACAGTGTCATACAGTTTTTTAAAAAAGCAAATGAAATTTTAGGTAATAACAAAAGAAACATAATTCTTCAGTCATTGGCAGTTGTTCCATTTTTGTCTGATTTGCTCACCTAAAGTACTGAAAAGCAAGAAGGTAATTAGGGACCTAGAAGTTGAATTCTATAAAGAGACACTGAAGGAACTTGGAACGTTCATGGTAAGAAAAGACATATGATGAGGTATGATAGGGTAGGACCTTCCAAACAATTCAGGGGAAAGGAAACTACGCAGAGTAATTTCAAGACCTGACTCTCTTGCTTTGAATAAAAAAGTAAAGGTCCCTTTCGCACATATGTGTTACTCATTCCTAACTCTAGGGGGCACTGTCCGAACACATCTCCATGTTCATGTGGCCGGCATGACTAAATGCCGAAGGTGCACAGAACACTGTTATATATACTTTGAATATTTGATGCCAAATAATTAATCTAACTGGAAAGTCAATTCCAACTGAATGTTAAATTCTGTAACAGTTAAGAACAGCTTGACAATAGGAACATTTACCTAGACAGCTAGAGGCTTCATTGGATGTGCTTACACACAAGCTAGATAGTCTCCTATCTTGGATGCTTTAATTTGGATTCCTGGAACCAGGAGAGCAATGGAATGAAGGACCCAAATGTTCACTTCCAAGATGGCGACTGAAACATTTTAGCACTTTGTGAGACAGAAAGAAAGAGCACATCCTGTAGCAATATAAATCTTTCAATTTGGAAAACATCTGTGGTGCTTTGCATACTCACTAATTAAGAGATACACTTCAGGACTCAATGGACATAGTAGGATCATGGACATTATATTTAATGCAGGAAGTATGAGTGGGAACACGTGCTTGTTGTTTAAGAGGTTACAGATCAGGTAGACCCTCTGGGAAAGGTGTAGAAGAAGTCTTGACTTTGAAAGTTAATTATATACATGACTCAACAAATCACAAGTTATTTACCCTTCCTGTGTTTATTTACCCATATGATTAGAGTCCAAAGCTGCTTTTAGGGCTCATTCCATTGGCGGAATGCCATGAGAGCATAACTCAGTAGGAGTCTTTACATTCTGTTCCACCAATGGGGTATACTTAAAGTGAGAGCATATCCAGGCTGCTTGGTGATACCATACTATCTTCCTGTAGTACTGAAGATATTTTTTCTTCTTTTTTAAATGTTGATATATTTTCCAGTTTGGGTACATGGATTTCAACTTGTAATCCTTCTGCCTCATTATAAATTATTATGCTATTCACAAGCTTTAAATATAAACTTTTAAATTTATTATCTGTCAAATATCTTGAGTAAATTGAGTATCGTGTTTTCCCCAAAATAAGACAGGGTCTTATTTTCTTTTGACCCCCGAAATAAGCACTTGGCCTTATTTTTGGGGAGATTTTATTTTTAAAGTGCAGGAGGTGGCGAGCGTGGTCACCTCATGGCTGCTGCTGTATTACAATATTTCCAGGGAGGGCTGATTTTTGGGGAGGGCTTATTTTAGCGCATGCGCTCAAAAGTCCGATTGGCTTATTATCCCGGGAGGTCTTATTTTCAGGGAAACAGTGCTTTGAAGCAGAATTTCTAAGCCTTCCTGCATGTAGAATAGCAATAGCATTTAGAGTTATATACTGTACTACTTCGTAGTGCATTATAAGACTCTCTAAGTACTTTACAAGTCAGCATCTTGCCCCCAACAATGTAGGGCCCCATTTTTCTGATCTTGGAAGGATGGAAGGCTGAGTCAACCTTGAACTGGTCAGGATCAAACTCTTGGCAGTCGGCAGAGTTAGCCTGCAAAACTGAATTCTAACCACTTGCTACCATTACTTAATCCTCAATTACTTCCAGCAATTAAGCACTTCTTAACCACTGTGCCACCACAGTTCCTTCCCTGAGAATGCTCCTTTTACTGTTGCTGCTGCTTCCCATTCCAGGAATCCCATCACCAACCATACTACTGTTTTAGCATGCCAGTTACAGAGAAGAATGCAAACAGATCTCTCAGTTCTCGCCACATAATTTCTGGATGAATTGGCAGCAGGATGGGAAATCTAGAACCCCAACTGAATAGATAGTTTGCAGTGCCACTGGAGAGAAGAGAAGAGTTGTGTGGGGCTTCCTTCCATTTTCTTCTGAGGGATGCAGTGATTTTCCTGAACTGAGATAACTGAGAATTTAAAAAGTTTATACGTTCCCCCTTTTCAGTTAACTATTTTGCTTCTTATGAAAATGGTTCCGTTTGCTAAGTATAATTCTTATTTGAATCATCAGGAGCTTGTTATCCTAATTCCTCTGATGATGTTCTTGTAATGGAGAGTTTAGTATTTTCTTTATTTTAGTAGCACAGTCATGGAAAACCTCCCTGGGGAAAATTGGCAGGATTTTTTAAACAATGAAAATCTTAAAAGGTTTTTTTTAATATATAAATCAGGGCAAAGAACTGTGAGGTACAGCAGAAAAATAGAAGGAAACAGAAGAATCTCTTTATTTTCTGATGTGCTGAATATGTAGAGTTATCTCATTTTACCTTTTCTGCTGAAATTAATTTAATATAAATAAAAAGATCACTAAAAGCAAAAAGAAAATAGGGGCTTGGCAGTTGAAATGTAGATGTTGTTGCCTCCTGAGCCATTTGATCATACATTTGTTTATTTTTAAAGTAACCCCTTTGAGCTGCATGGGATGATGTTAACATCTACTCCATGGATCACCTATTAGTACCAGAAATACCCTGCATACTTCAAGTTAACTTATTTCAAATTAATGTCATGACACTAAAGTACTTGAGCTGCAGCTATATGAAGAAAGAGCAGAGCAGGGTAACGAAACTGGAAAAAAAAAAGAGCAAGGAGAAAAAGCAGCAGCAACTAAATCCTATAAACTTGGCAACTGATCAGGTGGTCCAAATTTATATACCCACAGAAAGTTTTCTATTGAAACAGCTAAGCTGTAGCTGAGTTCAAACATGGGGAATTTCCTCACTATTCAATAGTGACAAATATTTCCTAACCACCTGAAATGTTTGCCAGTGTTTCTTGGCAGAGAAACTTCATTCCACAGCTGGGAATTTTTCCAATACACATTAACTCCCCTTTTCTCCACCCAACCTTCCTTTTTCTTTGTCTGACTTTAAATATTATGGTCAGATTGTTTCAACAGGCAGTTTTTCAATATGACACTTTCTCTTATTACAAAGATAAATAATAATATAAAGGTTCAAAGTATCAACTGTTGTTGTTAATTGTGAAGTTGTGTCCTACGCATTGCAACCCCATGGACAACGTTCCTTCAGGCCTTCCTGTCCTCTACCATCCTCTGGAGTCCATTTAAGCTCATGCCGACTCCTTCAATGACTCCATCCAGCCACCTCATTCTCTGTCGTCCTATTCTTCTTTCGCCCTCAATCTTTCCCAGCATTAGGCTCTTCTCCAGTGAGTCCTTCCTTCTCATTAGCTTGCCTAAGTATTTGAATTTCATTTTCAGGATCTGGCTTTCTAAAGAGCAACCAGAGTTGATCTCCTCTAGGACTGACCAGTTTGATTGCCTTGCAGTCCAAGGGACTCGCAGGAATCTTCTCCAGCACCATAGTTCAAAGACTTCCATTCTTTGGTGCTTAACCTTCCTTATGGTCCAACCTTCACAGCCATACATTGCAACTGGGAAAACCATAGCCTTGACTATACACACTTTTGTTGGCAGGGTGATCATTAGCTATGCTCAAGTCATTCTCCTGATATCCCAATTTAATAAATACTTGTCTGGCCTTTCTTACAATGAAATATTCTTCTTTTTCTAACAACTCAACACATCCAAACAGAATACTGGAAGGATGGTAGCTTTTCCCTTTTACTTGCTCAAGAGGGGGAGAGTGGTCTGTTCACCAACAAGCAGAAAACGTCTGGGTTGCACATAGGCTGACTTGAGGTTGGTGTACTGCAGTTGGAAACCAATAGAAGAGAAATAGCAAATACAGGTAAATGGGACATATTGAACATTATCAAGAGAAATTCAAAATGAAATCAACAATATAGTTGTCAATGGATCTCCCACTTATCTGATTAAAAAATCCATGATATAGAGCAAATTATATCAGAATTATCTCAATATATGGTCAGAGCAGCAAGATTTGCAGAGATGAAAAGATTTAATGCTACCCACTATGGAGGAATGGTAATGGGAAACTTTCAGTTTTGTCCTTTTTAGAACCAACATGTAAAGTTACTGTATTTTCTTCCAACAATTGATTCAAATTGTGCAAGATTGTTGTGTGCCCAACTTAGGCTTTCTCTACTCCATGCTTTCTTTGCTTTTTAAGAGAATGTGGGAACATAATATCCATATCATCATCATCTTCCTAGTGTTATTCCTGCAGGTACAGGGTTTACATTTTGGATCAACAAACACCATTGTGCATGATCAAACACAGCATCCAGTTCATTGTCTTTATTTTGATGGAGATGGCTATAGATTGATTGGTTGCTACCAAAACAAAAAACTGATCACCTGATCTTGAATTGTTTTGGTCTATGTTTGGCTCAGCATACCCTGGTAAGTGGCCAGAATCCAGCATCACTACTAGCAAGAGCAGACATCACAGCTAATATACCATATTTTTTGGAGTGTAAGACACACTGGAGTATAAGACGCACCAAGATTTTGAAGAGGCAATTTTTTTTAAAAAAAAAGTTTTTGCACTCTGCAGACCTTTTTTGTGAAAATGGGTCCATTTTTGTAAAAAAAAAAAAAAAAAGGCACGCATAGCCTTTAGGAGGCTTGTAGAGTGCTCCTGGGGGCACCCCCCCCAAAATGAGCAAAAATGGCTTGTTTTTCATAAAAAAAAGACATGCATAGCCTTCAGGAGGCTTGTATAGTATTCCTGGGGGCTGGGGGGGGGGGGGGGACAAACACCCAGCCCGTTTTTCGCTCACTTTTGCCCTCTCCAGCCCCCAGGAGCACTCTGGAAGCCCCCTAAGGGTTCTGCATGGCCGTTTTTGTAAAGGGGGCAGGGTTTAAAGAGGCAAAAACTGCTGTATTCAGTGTATAAGATGCACCCAGATTTACACCTTCTTTTTTGAGGGAAAAAGGTGTGTCTTACACTCAGAAAAATACAGTAATATGCATATATACAATAATATATAAGGTTCACCTGTACATGTCAAATATGACAGTAACATTAAATAGGAGAGTGATGCCAGCTCAGACATTGCCCTGATTAAAAAGGTCACATAGGATGTTGGGAAACCAGAACAATCTGATGATAAGTAGCTACTGGAGCAAATTGTACATGGATGAGACAAGAGAATCTGTAATTGATGGTACACATACAAGTCTAGAATCAAAATCCAGATATATGCAGACATAAAGAACTCAATTCTTTCTCTAATGCATTCTGACAGGTACTATGACATTTCCTGCAACAAACGGAAGCATTGCAGATGATAGAACTGGAAAAAGTGTTCTTCAAAAGTGGATTTGCCCAGGTGCTACTTCTAAGATGAATGGGACATGACAGAAGATGAAATTGTCTGACTTGTCCATTTTGGTAATAAGGCAACTGGGCAGCTGAGATAAGTAGCCGTTCTGGTTCAGCATGAGCCAAGGAAAATTCAATTGTTGGTTGCAAAGAGAAAAAATAATATAGTCATAGAGCTAACCTGAATTGCTACAAAAGGCTACAGAATGATGTGGCTAAAAGAATGTCACAGGCTATTTGATTCAGGAAAGAGATGATAAATAGATAGATAGATAGATAGATAGATAGATAGATAGATAGATAGATAGATAGATAGATAGATAGATAGATAGAGTGAGCTAGACAGACTGACTGACTGTTAGAGGCAGGAACTCATTTCTAGTGTACTGAAACAAGTATGGACGCTGTGCATGAAATAGATCATCCCCCTGCATATGATAGTTAAGCCTATGATTTCTCAGAGACCTTTTGCAAATAATATATAATTACATGGTAGAGAAACCCCAAGTACAGAAAATTAGGAGTTAGCATAATTAATGGCCAGAGAAGGCTGACTGTAAGAGGTAAAAATGGAATCTGGATAGAAAAGAGAAGACCTGTTCCACTATGTGTTGGGTGGTGAATGCAGCATCTCTTTAAAGCAGATGTATCTTTTTCTGGTTCCTTTGATAAGAGCTGACGCTGTGTTCATATTGCTGCCCATTCTACAGGAAACCTGCATAATCCTGATTGGGTATCACTGATATCATTTAAGCATTGTGTTACATCTGCTTATTGACTGTTTCATTTATGAGATATCAGTAACTTTTAAAACATGGAATGTTGTCAGTGGTACTTATCAATTTTCAAACATGAATAGAATTATTTTTTTCCTTATTTCTATTTTTATAAGTGATCATATTCATTATCATCTTCAAACAAGTTCAGCTGCACAATGCTTCCGAAATAACTTTTTTCTATTCAGTCCACTACAAACATCAAGTCTTCCTCAGAACAAAAACTCAAGTAAACAGATTAGAAAAAAACTTCATTTTTTTTAAAAAAAATACGATGCTATAGGGCATTGCACACCAGAACAACTAGACACAAGGACAGTTTTTTCCCAAATGCTATTATTCTGTTAAACAACTAATCCGCACAACACTGTCAAGTTATCTACTGACTGTATTACTATTATTCTTCTCTTCCTTCCTAGTACCTATCTCTTTCCTAGTATCTATCTCTTCCCACTTATGACTATAACCATGTTGCTTGTATCTTTAAAATTTATATTGTTTTGTTTCCTATATAATCTCATTGCTTATTAGTAACCTATGACTATCACTAAGTTTTGTATCTTATGATTCTTGATGAATGTATTCTGTTTTATTTTTCTTTATGTACACTGAGACCAGTGCACCAAAGACAAATTCCTTGTGCATCCAATCACACTTGGCTAATAAGGGAATTCTATTATATTCTATTTTTAAATGAATATTTAGAATGGTACTGCATGAAACAGCAGCAAAAAGTTTTGATTCAAAGCAAAATGTAATTCAGTCATCATTGATTTTGGGTGAAACAGAAGCATTCCACTTGTTTATTAACTAGCTGCACATGTCACTTCCTCACTTAAATGGTGTTTATGTACTTTTAATAGGCATATTTCAGGAAAATGTTCACCAGGTGTATATCTAGAACCAGCTGCACATGTTGCTTTCATTAAATTTTTAAAGGTATAGAGCAATGTTTAAGGCCAGGTGTTAGCAGTCCTCACTAACAATTATGACTGACCTCCATTTGAAAGATGTAATATTTTCTGGACATGAAGTTTTATCCCAGGTGGTTTACAAAATTAAAACCATAGTACAATTAAGATAAAAATATAGTCATATGCATTTAATAGCCAACAATGATAACCAGAGCACATTCCCGGATGCTTAAATCATGGGAGGAATGGAAGAAATTGTGCCTGTTGCCTAAAACATTGGTACAATGGAAACTCTATTAGATTAGGGTTCATAATTGAAGATGCTTTTTATTTCACCTCTAACAAGAAGGGAACAGAGCCTAAACCATCCTGGCTAATGGCAAGAGGCTGAGAGCTATAATTTCTAACCAGATTATTTAACCCAGCAAGTTTATGTGAGTTGAATTTTGTGAATTCAGTAGGATTTCACTTTCACATATAGGATGGTAGTCCCAAAACAGGATCTATCTAATCCCACAATGCCTGCTCACTATGTCAATAATTGTGATCATAGACTCTTTTAAATCCTTGTCAAAAAATATATAGATCTATGGCATTTGCAGTCTGGATTAGGGGTGAAATTCAGCAGGTTCTGACAAGTTCTGGAGAACCGGTAGCAGAAATTTTGAGTAGTTCAGAGAACCAGCAAATATCACTTCTGGCTGGCCCAAGACTGGGGTGGGAATGGAGACTTTGCAATATCCTTCCCCTGCCACACTCACCAAGCCACGCCCACAGAACCAGTAGTAAAAAAAAAATGAATTTCTCCACTGGTCTGGATGTTAAAAATATATTACCCTCTCACATAAAGTTTTCAGTTAAATTTGGAAGGGAAATTCCATGTTGGAAATGCATGAATGTATTTGTATATATTGTGGCTGGCCAATACATTTTGTATATGTTGTCTACTAAAAGTGGACTTTTGATTTTATCTACCGCTTCCTGTTATATTCCTTTTAGGTCATGAAAATATGAATATTCTTCAATGTAGTCCATTACTAATTGTAATGAAGTATGCAATGGGGCAAGAGTTATGAAAGATCCATTTTAAGACAATTTTTTTTATTTACCTCTTTCTCTTGTCCCATCTATAACTTTGATTTAATTGATTTTATATTCACTGAATCAATCAAAGTCATTCTGTGAAGAGACAAAATTAACTGGAAATGAAATCTTGGCAAGAGTGCAATTTAGTGTGTTTTGTTTATCTGAAAGATCTAATGTTTGGGTGAATAAAAATGAAATCTTTGCCTGAAGACCAGTTGGTTTTGCACAGATGATACAGCAAGGATTCTGTTGAGGACTTGGCACTGTGCTCTACAGCTCCACAGTAATTATTTTATAACCAGCAAAAAATGTCATACATTTTAACCTATGCCTACATTTTTTTAATGAAAAGTATATCCTGAATTAAAAGGGAAAGATTTAGTTTTATGATGGTTATGATGTTTATAATGTTTTTTTTAATAATTTGCTATTATGTGATACAGTAATCAGTATTTGAAGGATATACATTTTCCCAAGTCTGGTTGAGATAGGTTATTTCAATCAAGGTACAAGAAATTCAATAATACTGATACATTTAGTTACAATTATTTTATTTTAAGGCAAATATTCTATACATACTAATCTAGACCTAAGTCTCAATGAACCTATTGGGCCATCCTTCTAAATAAACATAGCATTACATTGTACATGCTAACAATTACAGTTAATAGATCTAATCAAGAATGTTCAAGAAGTGACATGTGGATTCTATGACTAATCACTCTTCTTGACTGCAAGTAATGAAATAATAAATCACAATTTTATAAAAACATTACTGAACGAACAAGCCTTGATTTTCAGCAACTTATAAACAAGTATTATCAATTACTGGATGATTCACTTGGGATTTGCATGAAGTTTAAAAAATTAACTCATGAAATTAATACTCTGATCTTCACACTGTCCTGCCAAAGCAAATCTTACTCATTGTAGGCAGTGCCAAGTATTTTGGATCCCCAGGCAAAGGTACTTTGGGTGCTCCAGTTTCATCACCTCTACCAGGTATTTCATATATTTCATACTTTCTACCAAATAACTGTGAGATGCACAGATACTTGATTCCAGGACTGTTGCTTGTACTTAATAGTTGTGCCATACATTTGTTTTTACAGGTTGCTCTGTTTTTATTCAAATGATATTGAATCAGTAATGGGTGTAGAAATAGTTCCAAGACTTGGCTTTCCTCCATCTACAACTTCACAATGATGATTCATTTTTATTCTTTAGCATGTTTACTTGGAAATACATTCATTGGTTTCAGTGGTGATTATTTGTTGTTTGGACTTGTACGGTACTGTTAATCATTTATTTTTTCCTCTACAACCCTATTCTTCAAAAATTTACACTGGGCATTTTTAAATAGTTGGGTCAGCTTTCAGGTAAAGCATCTTTAGATGTTGCAAATAATTCCATTTTATATTACATAAAAATAACTAATCACATTTCAACATTAATGTATAGTGTTTTCTCTGTCATTGCTTTATACAGCAAAAATGGAAATGAATAGAAGTATTGCAAGGCAGCATACTGATTGCCTTGATTTTGTGTTAAATTTGTTCATTTGCATTGATCTTTCAAGAGTCCCATTGAAGTCCCTTATTAAATGGACTCTGTAGATTTGGATTATATCTCACAACCCAGCCTACAATAGGAGAACATGGGAACGGAATGTTTTAGGTTGCCTTGAGGAGGAAAAGTGCTTATAACTCTAATACATCTCAGTTTCTTGGTCTCTATGCCAGAATACAGGATGGAATGGAACATAATGTAATATTTGGACTGAAGAAAGTTGCATATTTGTATTTTGTCTAAACTTCAACTGTGAATGCCCTAACATCAGGGGTGGGTTCCTGCCAGTTCTAACCTCTTCTATAGAAGAGGTTCCACAAATCTACAGTGCCGTTTAGAACTGTTTCCAGTCCCCCCCCCCGCCTGTCCAAACATCATCAAGATGAAGAGCGAGAGGAGGAATTCTGGGAGTTGAAGTCCACAAGTCTTAAAGCTGTGAAGTTTGGGGGGGGGTTCTAAAGGGTTAGGGGTGCAAGGGTCTTATAACTTGACAGTGTGCTTCAAATGCCAGAGTTTCCGAGTCAATATTTTGGTGCTAAGCAAGAGCATTGTTAAGTGAATTTTACCACATTTTACAAGTTGCCCATGCCTACCCAGTCACATGGCCAGCAAGCCACTCCCACAAAGCAGGCCACACCTACAGAAGAAATTCTAAAAAAAATTGAAACCCACCACTGCCTAACATGTATTAGAGCAGAGCGGGAAAGCTTTTTAAATGGTAAAATTATAAGTGTGTAAATTATATTATCACATGATATGAAAAATGTCACAGTAAGTTACATCTTTTGATACATGTATTTCCATCCATAATATCACTAGTGTCCTATATATAGGATCTTATGTAAAATAATAAATAAAATGATTCACAAAATAACCATCTAACCAAATTACCACAGTATTCCTTGCTTGGTTCATTTTGTTGAAATAAATTCTGTCATTCATTCTTGTTTCATTCTTAAATAAATATGTTTCATGCTTCAGAACTTCCATCTTCCTTAATTTTTAAAATATCTAACATGCTTAAAGTGGTACCTGATTCTTTGAAAAGTAAAGCATTCATTCTGTCAATTTTGAAAATACCATGTGACATCTGGTCAAATGAATATTACAGGAAGCACAAACAAACAAACAAAAAAGCTTTGCTTGGTAAAGATTATAGAATATGGATTTTGTCTCAGAACACATGAGATATTATCTCAGGGTGGTGGGACTTAATATCTATCCTTCTCATGTCCAGATTACTCTCTGTTTGCTATGGATCTTGACAGTCACAGCAGCTTTTACAGGGACGATCACCTATTTAGTCAATGTGCCCAAGAAATCTAATGGCTCTATTTGATATCCAAGGCCCTGGTGGGCATTTCAACCAAGGCTTTGGTCTGTCCCTGGAATACAATATCTCACTAAAATAGCACTGATTCAGGGAAGAGCCTTAGTTTACTGAAGAGCTATTCAAGCTGAAAAAAGAACAATCCTGGTAAAAAATAAGTAAATCCAATTTAACTCAAGCAGGAACTCAATGACAGTAGGAGCATCAAAACAGCAATTTTTTCTATTTTTATTACATTTGGGAATTGCTGCTTGGTGCGTCTTTTTAAACTACTCTTTTAGTTAGGGATGGGTCAGAAGAGAATTTGTTCTGTAAGATGTTTATTTGGCATTTGGAGGATCAAATCATTCATTTACTCAGAATTGGATGCCAGGTGTACATGTTTGATAGAAGTAAGAGAGCCTACTACACATTTTGAGATTATATGGGATGACTTTCATCTTGTTGATCCTGAGGAACTAGACTACTGTCAGCCTTATGAGGTAGTCCAGACAGGAAGCATGACTGATGAGCTACTTTATTGTAAGGCTACATTACCTTGAAGGTCTCCTCCCTGTCACCTTTACAGCCCAAGAAACCTAGGGAGGGTCCCTTCTGATACATTTACCATGATCATATTCCTTTTGCAAGCTGAGCTGCCTCAAGTCTGACTATTCTCTTGACTCGTTGTTGCTTTCCACCCAACTCCTGAGGTCATTCTTGTATAGTATCACAGCAACTTCCTTGGCGATATCTGTTTTTACTATCTGTGAATTTGATTCTTTCTCTTAGCATGTGGTTGTGGACAGGGCAGTCTTAACAAAATTATGGACCCTGGGCAAAGCAGTGTACTGGGGCCTCTACGACAACTACTCACAGGAATAAAAATGTAAATGCTTGAGAAAATTAAACATATATTTGCATGTTGGTATTAATTAAAAAGGGATACAGTGTCTCAGTGGCTAAGACACTGAGCTTGTCGATCAGAAAGGTTGGCAGTTTGGCAGCTCCAATCCCTAGTGCTGCATAACAGAGTGAGATCCTGTTACTTGTCCCAGCTTCTGCCAACCTAGCAGTTCAAAAGGGTTCTACCACAAAACCGCGGACGACAAAATCGCGGTCGACGAAAGCGCGTATGTGACGTCATCACAGCGCGACGAAAAAGATCGAAAAATGTAAAAATAAAGCTAAAACCTTCCCCTAACCCCCCCAAACCTAACCCTAAACCTAACCCTTAACCTAACCCTAAACCTAACCCTAAACCTAACCCTTAACGTAATGAAAAACCTAACGCTAACCCTTAACCTAACGCTAAACGTAACGCTAACGCTCTAACCCTAACCCTAACCCTTAACCTAACCCTAACCCTAACCCTTAACCTAACCCTTACCTTTATGTGAATCGGCTTGCTGTAATTTAATATTTATTTCAATTTTTCGATCTTTTTCGTCGCGTTGTGATGACGTCACATACGCGATTTCGTCAACCGCGCTTTTGTGAAACACGCTTTTGACAGGTCACGGTTCAAAAGCACGTAAAAATGCAAGTAGAAAAATAGGAACCACTTTTGGTGGGAAGGTAACAGTGTTCCGTGCACCTTTGGCATTTAATCATGCCAGCCACATGACCACGGAGACGTCTTCGGACAGCACTGACTCTTTGGCTTTGAAATGGAGATGAGCACCACCCCCTAGAGTCAAGAACAACTAGCACATATGTGCAAGGGGAACCTTTACCTTTACCTATTAATTTAAAAATGCAGTAAAATGTAATGAATGTGTCACTCTATTTATGTGATACAAGGTGCCTTGAAGGGTTAACATACACAGTTTAGTATGGGGCCCCTATGCTCATGGGGCCCATGGCCAAGTGTGCATCAGGCTCACTCATGCATTAAGACAGCCCTGGTTGTGGGTTCAGAAACCAAGTGAAACAGGTATTCTCCATTTTTTGTTTGGGATAAATCATGAATAACCATCATGCTGAACCAATGAATAATCTCAGGCAGCTGTAGTTAGAGAAATGGGGCTTTTATATAGCTCCATCTTGTATGAATTTTTTTAAAAAATCTTTTTCTAATCACTTTGTTCTTGGTCATCACTCATGACTATTTCAGGGCCTTTTACTTGGAGCTGCTCATGAAAACCTCATGAAAGCTACAGCAGTAAGTAGTTACATATTTGCTAAGGTGGTATGATACCATTTCTTGTAATTACATTTGATTGTTAGCTATTCTTCTCCCAAATAAGGGCACTTTTAGCCCTTATTATCTCTTTAACATGTCATCAGAGCAATAGAATTTCTCAATGAGGCTTTTATGCAGCAATTACCTTATCTATTTTATTTGACAAGAACAAGAACAGGAAGTTTATAGACCATTGATGGGTGACACCACGAGCCTCCCCTTATGGATGCAATCTTATCTTTTTTTCTCATTGGCCTTCTTGCATGCATGCAACTTTCTAAGCACGTGATCGTTTTCATGTGAACATGAAGATGCCATCCCACCCTTTAGAGCAGTGTTTCTCAATCTTGGCAACTTGAAGATGTCTGGACTTCAAGTCCCAGAATTCCCCAGCCAACTTGAAGATGTCTGGACTTCAAGTCCCAGAATTCCCCAGCCAGCTGGCTGGGGAATTCTGGGACTTGAAGTCCAGACATCTTCAAGTTGGCTGGGGAATTCTGGGACTTGAAGTCCAGACATCTTCAAGTTGCCAAGGTTGAGAAACACTGCTTTAGAGGAAAAAACAAACAGACCACAGTATGGCAACCTATGGCTCAAGAGATGTATTCTCCCAGCACCACAACTGCATCTCTAAAACAGTGGTGGGTTTCAAAAAAAATTACTACCGATTCTGTTGGAGTGGCTTGGTGGGCGTGGCAGGGGAAGGATACTGCAAAATACCCACTCCACTAACCTACTTTCCAGCTCCATTCTTCTGTTCAGGACAACAAAAGAAGATCAGCTGGGAGGCAGTGGAGGCAGGGTCAACCTATTTGCCGGTTATCTGTACTACTCAAAATTTCTGCTACCAGTTCTCCAGAACCTGTCAGAACTGGCTGAATACCACCTCTGCTCTGAAACATTCCCAACAGCATGTCAACAAAACATGGTGACAAAATACCATTCTGGTAGAGAGAAGTTCCCTGAGAATGGGCTCCAGCATGAATCCAAAAGCTTGGAAGACTAAACTTCTGGTTCGAGTGACTGACCCAGATTAGATCCTGCAATATTATCCTGGGACACATTTGTCTTCATTCATGACAAAATACCATGTTTTCTACAGGGCATTGTGTTCAGAGCTGTTTAACAATGGTAACGGGAACACAAGGCTTCCATACTGCCATTCCCACCTTTAACCCCAGATTCAAAATCAAAAGAACATTTGCCAGATTTGGCCCCATCCCTTTTGGCAATATAGTATCCCTGAAGGCTTCTTGCAGCTCACAGAACATAAATTGCAATTCCTAATCCAACAGAAGTTGTCTGCAGTGGTTTTGATATCTTGTATCACTCCCTCCCTTTTCTTTATGCCTTTTGTAGAAATAATATTATCTTCAAAGGATAATCAGATTCTTTTCCTGCTTTAAGATTAGCCGGATCTTCTTGAAGATAATCTCTAACATAATGTGATTCTCTATAATACCTTTACAACACAATCCATCCTTACATATCTATTCAGAGATAAAGTCCACTGAGTTCAAAAACCTTTAATCACTGTTCTGTTTCCAGATTCTTTGAGGTGGGGAGGTAAGGAAATTCTATTACAAAGTATCATTCTATTTAATCTTAATGAATCGTATTTTCTGGTCATTTTGTTTCCTGAAGTTTAAATCATGAATGTTTCTCATGTATCACTTATATATGAATGCTGCGTGGAATTTTAAAAAATATAAGCTATCAGAAATATAGAAATAGAAATGAAAAACTTTTCATCAGTACATGTTACAGAAAAAAATGAAGTATCATAAACTGAAGTCATTGCTTCTTGTTTCCCATGTAGGTACAACTATTTCTAGTGAAGAAACTGATACTCTTCTCATACTGTCATTCTGCCCCCTACTGGAAGAAAAATAGAAAATGAAGAAACTTTATTTAAAAGTAAGGAAACATTTCTTTATTATAGTATCTGTCTACCAAAGGTATGTTTAGTTACCATTGCAGGCTACCAACTATTAATCAACTATTAAGTTCTTTTTTTTTAATGAAGCTGTTTGGATTTTATGAATTTCTTCTTACTTCACTAAGAAGAACACATATAAAGTTCTTTATTGTTTGTTTCGCAGACCAAATTTTAAATCTTATTAAAAACATACAGAAATTTCAGTCCTTGCCTGAGGACTATCCCATTAAATGCTGTACAAAGATGTGCACAGGGGCTATATTTAAAATGGGACAGCATATATTGTCTCCCCATCAAATAATTTAAACAGCACAGTTCTTAAAACCAATCTATATGGTTATGCATTTTGGGGCACCAAAAACCTCCAACTTTCAATAGTTATGCCATTTCTGAGAGAAAACTACTGATTGTATTCTTTGTGTGATTATTCAGCATTGCCATGTATGGCAAATCTATATCCAAAGGAAGACCGAAAAGGGTTTTGAATAATGAATGTATATAAATGTATATGCGTGTTGGAAGAAATGTCCTTCTGGGTTCAGCTCCAAGTGGGGAAAAAGACACAGGAGACATGGAGGCTGCTTGGAAAGATGGTTTTAATGTGGGACAGGACCACATGGCTTGAGTCCTGAACAGAAAAGGTGATCACATGCTTCAATGTTGGTGGAGAAGAGAAGAAAAGGGAAGGCAAGGGAGGAAGAGAAGCTGAGTCCCTGGTTTTATCCCCCTCTGGCCTTTGATCTTGAGCTTGTGTTCTAATTAGTTGTCAGACTCCCATGGGGCCATGCAGCGGCAAGTCTCTAGGCTGCGTTTTGAATCCAGGTTTCATTGAGTTCTCAGATGCCATGTGGTGAGTTGGGTAATACCTTAATCCCATCACTCTGGAGCTGAAGGGGAGAACTCTTTATTATGTAAAGTGGACTAGCTCAGGCTTTAATGGCTCATTGACAAAGGGGGATGGGCAGGAAGCTGCAGGCAGCTATTCTGCCTTTTAAAACATGTTTCTTACTTTTCACATCCAGAGAAATATTCTGCCTTTTCAATATTTCCTAGGATATTTCATTTTTCTGGGAGAGGGCTAGGTGATAACTTCCTACATGTGTATACCATTGTAAGTAAAGTATGCTTCTCTCTTCAACAAATTATTGTTTCATTAATCAACTAGATTTTTTAACCCATCAAATATCCAAAGGAACTTCCAATCTAAAATCAAGTATGAACAATTAAAAGCTGATTTAAAACAAATAAAGTATTAGCAAAGAATCTAAGCATGAAGAGGAAGATAAATTTCTGTTCAGAAAACAGAGTGGGAGTTGAACTCATCCTGCATTATTGACTTGGAGCATCTACGTAATACATTCAGGACATGGAGATGCATCTTCAAAAATACACATTTGAGCTTTAGCTACCTTTCCACAAATAATCTGAATTATTAAATCTTGTGTTTGGTGCACACAGAGTTTAGGATGACTTTAGTCAATGCTTTCTGGAATGAAGCCTTGGAAAATAAAAAATAAGTTATATCTGTAAGTAGCAACCAGCAAAATATTGTTGGGAATCTAGGGACAAAAATGAGGAGGCAGAGGAAGAAGAGGAAGATCATTTTCACTGTGCCAAGTTTATCCTCCCTAATCTGATTTTTTCCAAATGTATAGGAACCTCATGGTCTCTGGCTGTGAATTCTTAAGAATTGCAGTCCCAGCATTTCTTCTGAATACTATTTTGGTCTGGTCTCTTGCATAAGTTGAAATAAGTAAAGAAAGAATGACATAACAGTACATTGCAAAATATTTATTTTAGTTAAACAAATACTATATTTTTCATGGTTTTGTTAAATTCTTTTCTGATTTATATGACCCACAGAAACAGCTAAGTGACTTATACAGGTGACCTATGACGGCACGCAAATACAAAGGTGACATTTAACTTACTCTCATGACATTTAACTTACTCTCATTAGATACTTTATACTAGCTTTTTTCCAGCCACACATCCCTCAATTGTGCTGGACCGCAACTTCCATCACCAAGCTAAACTGCCTGCTATATAGCGTTATGTGGCTGCAGGCAAGGAGGGGGGGGGGTAATAACAAATCCTGCATTCCCATTTGGAGGCAAAGGTTTTAAAACCGGGCGCAACTGATAAGACTGTCCTTTTGGCGCCGTCTGTCTCACAGTCCCTTGCCCCTTTCTTTCTGCTTCAGGAAATGTGAAGCGCAGCGCAACTAATGGAGGAATCGCGTCAGTTTCGCTCCGAAGAAGAGGAGGGGACGGAGCAGGCGGGAGGATGCTTGGTTAAGAGAGCGGCTGCAGCGCTTTCGTGACATCACCCCTCCCCGCTTGCTTATATACTTAGGGGACATCTGGAGCTCTCTTTAGGGTCCAGTTCTTTAAAAACCAGCTGAAAGCAGCAGCTCTTTTTTCTGCACGACTCTCTCTCATTCAGATAGCTTGCCTTTTTGTATATGGACTTCACTGTATAGAGAGAAAAGGGAGAGAGTGGATGGCAAGAATGGTGAAGATGCAGTTGGTGTGCGCGATGCTGCTGGCGTCCGCTTCCTGGAGCCTGGGCTCAGGTAAGGTCCGAGGTGCGCTCTTTCGCTCTCTCTTTTTGGCACGGCTTCCCTTCCGATTGGGAGAAGGATTTGGGCTAATCCGGCGGTGCTGCTACTATGGGAGGAGTTTGTGTTGTCCAATGCAGGGAGGGTAATGTCTGGTCAATTTCAGAAAGTTAGCTTCCAATATGAAATATAAACCAGTTCTTCTAGGATAAGTGCTTGGAGAGAGAATCTGGTGAATTAAAATGTGAGGGACAAACGCGAGTTTCTGAAAAGTGCTTCCACCTGTTCCTGTATCAGTCTGAACCCTAAAAATAGGTGAATTGTATCTCAGCAACTAGGTATTCTCTTTCTGAAGAGGTTCTTTGAGGCAGATCATCCTGGGACAGGGGCCACATTTACAGACTTACTGAAATGCACCTGTAAATTAGCACAGGGAAGAGGAAATTCCATGCTTCCAGTCTCCAGGTTTTTGGATTCTGTAATGGACCGTAGAAACAATCTTGAAGAGCAGGAGGAAGACAACCATCACATAAAAAGAGGCAGAAATGTAATTTGAGAAAGTATCTCAGACTTGACCCTCCCCCCCTTAGTTTTCTTCAAAATAAAGGGAAGGGAGACATTCAGACTTGCAGATGAATTAAATGTCACAAGTGTTTAAACTGAGGTTTGTAGGGTTAATATTGTTGTAAATCAAAACTCCAAGGTATGCCATTTGCACCAGTAATAAATTAGCAGAAGAAAGAAATGGAGTGAATATTGCCCCCTGTGTAATACAAACCTACTGTAGATCTAGAATTTTGATACAAAGGAACAAGAGTTGTGCCAAGGCAATCAATCTTTATATTTTCAGGTTTGAAAACATGCATACAATTTTGTGCAATGTTTAGGGGAAAAAAACATGTATTTTTTATTTCCTACTAATAAAATAGTTATGACAGTGATCTATACAGAGATAATCATGATAATCAATAGAATATAACTGCAAAGATTTTTTTAAAAAAAGTAGGGATGTTTTACCAGAAAAAAAACCCACCCCACCCCACCCCAAATTGCTGCTCTTCCATATATTTATTGCAGAATCTTGAAATCCAGCAATAATAATGTTAAAAATCAAAAAGGCTTGAACTGTTATTCTAGCTGTAAATGAATAACTTTAGGTTTGGTTAAAGTAGGAGATATTTCTATATAATGATATATGAGCAAATATTTATTGCAATGTAACTAAGCTCATTCATCCTTAAAGTTGTTCTTTGTACACCAATAATTATCGGAATGTTTATTCCCTTTTAAATAAATTATTTTTTATTTGTACCAAAAATTGGTATAAATAAAAAATGGTATGCACCCATACCTCCCCCACAAGCTATATACTTTCACATACATGCATCAAGAAGGTGAGAAAGTTGAGAAGATGACCAGGATATTAGCAATACAGCCTATTACATGGGTAAATATCAAAAAAAGATTGTTCGCTTTATAATCTGTTTCAAAAATCATTAAAAGTAAAATCATTAACCTTGAGGATTAATGTACTTATATAAAGGATAAATATATGACCACAATTATGATAAAAGGAGCTATGTTCTTCATTGTTTGCAAATTGTGAAATGATTATTAGTATAAATCAATGAAACGTTACAGAATATCGTGATTCTTTGAATTGGATCACAATAGACACAATCCAGGAATAAATTCTTCAAAATGTATTGATCCAAAGGGTCAGATTAAATGAAAATCAATGAAATGTTTCAGGAAAATTAATGGCAGTATTAGTGCTAACAATTTTGCTGTGATCCCTGAATATTGGAGGAGCAATAATCTCACTGAGCTTCTGAGAAGTCCTGATTTTGATGACGTTTATAATAAGAATTAGTCAATGTGTGAACTGTAAAACAGTCTGATGAATATGTTTAGCTTTTTCTTAGTAATATTACCATTATGTGTGTAGTTTTCATTTCACTCTGATGAAATATATTTCCATAATATCATTTCTGGATCCTGTCCAGATAATTTCCCCTAATCCCCATGTCCTATTTCCTGAGCTCTTGAGTTCTGAATTCTTTGTCATTAAAATTTGAAGGATTTGTTTTACTATAAGGACTATACGGTAATTTGGATTCAAAAGGGGGAAATACGTTTCACAGCATGCATGGAAAACACGTTGCACCTGTTGGTGACTCCTTAAAGAGCTCTTTCTTTTTCTGGGCTCATGCATGGTCCTTGCGGGGAGGGTGATACAACTGATTTAAGGCAGTGCCTATTGGTTCAGTATGTGCATGCTCATATATTTCATATCATAGTTTCTTCTTCAAATCTAGATCACTGCAAAACCCTGAAAAGTAGACCCATAAAGCATATTATTTCTCATTCATCTTCCACCCTTATAGATACTTATTAAAATGCCAACACCTACCGGTTCTTCTTGATTTATTTCTTTTATTTTTCTGGTTCCCTACTATCTTGGCAACATTTTATTTTTTAATAAAATATAACTTTTTATATTTTTTGTGAGCCATTTGTACTATAGTGCATTTAAAGTGCATTGATATTTTTTTAAAGAGACAGTGTTTATAACATTGTTTTACTTTCAGTACTGTATTGAGGATGTAAACTTGAGAAGCAAGATAAAAGCAATATATTAGTCATATTGTATACATTTATGAGCTAGTACCATTTGCTGTTTTTCAATCAGGAATGTACTGTTCATTACTTTAGTTGGAGCCCATCCAAATAAAGTTACTAATGACCGGTCGATTGAATTATATGGAACAGCAGCAGCAGCAGCAGCAAATAACAAGAGTTCAGCTATTTGTATCAATTGGACTTATTTTCAATCTGCCTATTTTATTTTATCACTCACAATTACACTCAACTGTAGAGTTTAGATGATGATGATAATGATGATGATGATGATTAGGGTTAAAACAGTTTCCCTTTTAACATCTTTTATAAGACATTCTTCAAGTCCTTCTATCACTGAACATGACGATGACCAGGAAATTCAATTAAACTCACTGAAACTTTAAATCTCTTTTTGTGCTACATATACAGTATCCTTATTAATAATATGTCAGTGTAAACAGTGATGGGATTCAGCCAGTTTGCACCACTTTGGGAGAACCAGTTGTTACGTTGCTGAGTAGTTTGGTGAACTGGTTGTTGGAAGAAATCATTAGAGCAGAGAACTGGTTGTTAAATTATTTGAACCTCACCACTGAGTGTAAATGTATATGAATATGTCTGCAACTTACATATTCTCCATAGAAGATAACTGTTAACTGGCTTCCATTGAAAGGATGTTTGAAATTATTCAATCTATAAAAAAAAAAGAGCTTCTTTTAAATATATAAAGTACATGCTGTCATTGCGGAAGTATGTTAATTTAGAAATTAAGTCTAATTTCATATCCCATACTTTCACTATTGGTGATCAGATGTTTAAATGTTTCAGTTGACCAGTTGAGCTGTTTAGTTACTAAACATATTTTCCAATGAAATGGCATAAATTAACAAGCATATATTAAAGAAAGGAGCACTTGCCAAACATTTATTTTAGTCAGTTCTTAACCCTAAATTGTTTTTAAGGGATATTTCTAAATTCTATATGTGAAGTACAAATGCTAGTGATTTATAATGCAATAGTAAACATATGTTTCTCTTTAACTTGCAGATTCAGAAGAGGAAATGAAAGCCCTAGAAGCTGATTTATTGACCAATATCTATACATCAAAGGTAACACTTTTTTGTGCATCCCCCCTTTTAGGATTCAGGAATACTCATATCAAACATCTATGTTTAAATGTATAATAATACTACACTTAAAGGTTGAGTATAAGAAATAAGAAAAAGGGTCCTTAAATCAAATACAATAAATAAGAACAAGCATTGGTAAAGAGACAATGCCAAATAATATTATATTCTTTATATTATGGATACATAGCTTAACTAGCTAGCACATTCCCACCAGTGGGCAATTATGGGATGATGTCAAGTTATTGGCTGAAGTTTTATTTCTAGACATAATTTTGCTTGATAAAAGCGATGTTAACCTCAAGTCACATAGCAATATTAGCTTTTCTTGTAATACCAACTAAGCCCATCGAAACAACCAAACTGTTACAAGGCATTATTAAGTGGGATACCCCAAGGTTCTATCTTAGGCCCAGTACAGATAGTCCTTGACTTACAACAGTTCATTAAGTGACCATTCAAAACTACAATGGTATTGAAAAAAGTGATTATGACCATTTTTCACACGACCATTGTAGCATCCCCATGGTCATGTGATCAAAATTCAGATGCTTGCCAGATGGCTTGTACTTATGACGGTTGCAGTGTCCCCAGGGTCAATGATTACCTTTTGCAATCTCCTGACAAACAATGGAGAAACCAGATTCACTTAACCATGTTACTTACTAAACAACTGCAGTGATTCACTTAACAACTGTGGCAAGAAAGGTCATAAAATGGGGCAAATTTACTTAATCACTGTCTCACTTAATAACATAAATTTTGGGCTCAGTTGTGGTCATAGGTTGAGGACTACAATTTAGATGAGGGGATAGAAGGGGAAATCATCAGATTTGCAAATGACACTGATTGGGGGGAATAGCCAACATTTTAGAAGATAGAGTCAAGATAAAGAAGAATCTTAACAGATTTGAACACAAGGTCTCTTCCAACAAAATGCAATTCAGTGGTGAGAAAAGACTGAATGCACAAGTATAGAATAGGTGATACCTGGCTCAATGGCAGAAAGTGTAAGAAGGATCTAGGAGTCCTAATAGACAACCACTTAAATATCAGCCAACAAAGTGCTACAGCTGCCAAAAGAGCCAATGCAGTTCTAGGCTGCATCAACAGAGGGATATTATCAAGATCACATGAAGTATTAATACAACTTTATTCTGCTTGGTAAGATCACACGTGAAATGCGGCATCTAGTTTTGATCACCACAATACAAAAAAAGATGTTGAGAGCCTAGAAAGAATGCTAAGAAGAACAACAAAGATGATTGGGAGGCTGGAAGGCTAAAATATATGATGAATGGTTGCAAGAACAGGGTATGACTAGTCTAACGAAGAGAAGGACTAATGGTAAAATGATAGCAGTCTTCTAATATTTCAGGGGCTGCTAGAAAGAAGAGAGGGTCACTTGTAATCAAGGAGAGATCTAACCTAGAATTAAGGGGAAATTTCATGACAGTGAGAACAATTATCAGTGGAATGGCTTGGCTCCAGAAGTTGTGGTACTTCATCACTGGAGATTTTAAAGAAGAAATTAGACATCCATTTGTCTGGAATGGTGTAGGGTCTTCTGCTTGAGCCTTCAAAATCCCTTCCATGTCTGTTCTTCTGTTAACACAGAATAGACTTGTGTGCAATGGAATTTTATGTTCTCATATTTGATGAAATTATCTCAGGACCTCATAGATTCAAAAGGTAGAATATATGCTTTGATAGGCATATATTTCCCAAATCCCTTAAATACACTTTAATGTATGAGTTCAAAATGTAAGCAAATTTTCAATATTTTGCTGTAAAAAAATGTAATTGCATAAACATGAAATCCTGTTATGCAGCTGGTTATGTTTCCCATGAAAAAAAAGAAAGAAGAGGATGTTATTTCTTCTAAATATTGTTAAGCTGCAGCCAATATTATTATTATTTAGGTTCATTGCTGAAATTTTGGATGACCATTATTTATAACCTTTTAGTTCATTGCATATTTCTGTAATATCATAGTCTGCATCCAGTAATGGCACTAGTTATATTAGAATTTACTATTACTCCTCTTATTCTAAATCGAATAAATGCCATCTCTTTCTGTCTAAGCTTATTACAAAATAAGACTTTTTTTTCTGGAAAGCATAAAGCATTCACTAAATTAGTAAGAAATATAATCTCAGTTTCAAACCTATAATACTGAAATCCAGATAATGGGCAGGGCAATTGATAAATCAATCAAGTTCTTCTGTTACAAACCATCAACTAAAAATCAAATTACCCCCCTCTGTCTTCATAGTTTCATATTAACACAATATTATAGACTAGGAAATTGCATACTTTCATGTAAGAAATGTGAACAGAAGCGCTAAGAAAAAAATGTGATATGTGGTTATTTTTTATATTATATATTATACAAAATTTAAAACAAAGAAACAACAACAAAAATCTTAAACCTATAGAAAATGACCATACACAGGGACCCTATGTTTTGAAGGGCAACAAAGGGCCCCAAAAGATAGCAAGAATTCATCTTTCAAAGTAGGAAAGTTGATCCAGCTGATCTTTTTTAAAGATTTCACAATCTATGTTCTCAGGCACTTAATAAGTATTTTGGAGAGCTCTGCCATTATATAAAAGACTGCATGGTAAATTGGGTATTTAAGTAATATGTGAGCCATCTGTACGGAATTGATTTAAATTTCACATTATTGAAATACATATTTTGCAATTAAGAACATAAGAAATAATTAAATGAAAGCCCAGTTTCCTGGATTCTACATAAATTCATAAACCTGAACTCTGTACATTTTCAGAGCCTCCAATAGTTAGAATGATACTCACATAGTAATGCATACATATAGAAATAGGAACTAAACAAATACTTGAACAGATTCTTCTCTTCAGTGAGAATTTATGTAAAGCAACATTATGAAGCTGATCCACAAATGACATCTCCTTTCCCAGTTCTAAATAACAGAGCAGAGTGACCACATTGCTTCATTGGAGACAAGAGAAGAAAACGAACTGCAGTTGTAGAGAACAACCCAAGGTTGAGTTGTATTCTTTGAACTTAGTTTTTCATTTTTGTTCTCTGTCTAGGCAATATCTTCAAGTGCTATGATCTTGGAGAAAATTGATTCTCCAATCAATTTCTAACTTCTCCCAGATCACAGCACTGAAGATTTTGCCTACGCAGGCAATAATCTATCTGAAAATGAAAATGTAAGTGATCTGCTGTAAGAGCTATTTTATAAAGAGAAGCTTATTGCTTTCATGATTTGTTGAGTTGGAGCACTCATCCCATCAAACAGTCTTTATGTACAATAAAACGCAGCTATAAGGACTCCAGCATTTTATTTCACATATTAACAAGTCAACTTTTGGGTTTATATAATAAATAGAATGTGTAAGGTTTTCTTTGGGGGGGGGGTGTTGCATTTTGTTCAGACGTTCAACTTCTCCATCTGCCAAAAATCAATATTAATAAACACATCTTCTGAAAATGAGTAATTGTCATTCAATAGTTTATATGAAACTGACATAGAAATTTCAATTTCATGAAAGAAACAGACGTATGTGTGTGTGTGTGTGTGTTTGTGTGTGTAAAATCTGAAGAGGTCAAATAATCATTAGAAAACTGTAATTGTTTTTAAACAAAATCTGTAACTTTGAAAGGTTACTAAATGAACTGTTGTAAGTCGAAGACTACTCTTCCAAAATATTCAAGACATGATTTTTGAGTTTGTGTTTATCTGTATTTTCCTTTCTATTTATGTGGCCTGAGAGAAATATAAAAACAGGTTCTTTTTTTCTAGCTATTCTCTTCTTGTGGAAGATCAAGAGCTATGTATATCATGCAGTTTGCCTGGATCCATTAAACACATCTGCTACCTTCTATTGCTTGCTTTGAAGTTAGTTTTAACTGTTATGGTTGCCCAGCATGTGGTCTTCCAGATATTGTTGAACTAAAATATACAGCAAACCCAGCAGAGTGGCCAAAACAATGGTCTTCTCCATGCCAAATTTTAAAAGTAAAATCTTGTTTATTTAAACAAAATAAAAATTTTCCTCATGCCCAAGTTCTTAATCAGAAAGAAAGTCTTTCTCATTCAGATAAAATATTGATTGTTAGCATATCAAACCCAGTTAATGGCATTATGAAGTAACTGTTTTATGTTGGCATATATATTTCCTTAGGGAGACTGAATTTTTTGAGTCAGCTACCAAGTACTGCAGTTTTCTGAAGCTGAACATCATAAAGTGCCAAATTCTATTATACTTTGTCTGAAAATAACAACATGGCAGATACACTGTGTGAGAGAGAAAAAAAAGTATCAAAGTAAAGCATGGAAAAAGAACATTTTCAATCTAGTCAAACAATTCAGTTTGGAACAGTTACATATTTTAAGAAATTAAATATGATTTATGGCAGGATGATTAGGTTAAAAAAAGAAGGCATTTTAATTTAAGAGAGAGAAGTTTGAGGTTGGAAAAAAATGGAAAATTTCTATGAAAAGTGAGTACTTGTACGCTATTTTTTAAAAATTCCACTATAGTGTTAAATGTTTCCTATTAAACATAATGGTTATCACCACAAAGAAATTCCAAGGTGTTTTGATGTTGTGCTAAAAAGTAGAAAGTAACCAACTGTTGGATGGCAGTGTATGGAGGATTATAACCAACTAAACCAAAAAAAACTTATGTTTCTGTCTTTACCTTGGACATTTTGCATACATAATAATCAAAGAAAATGGAAGTGGGGAGAGGAATCAAAGTTCCTACATATCTGCATAAATTGTTTCAGCAGTTTACCACAAGACCCTTTGAACCATAATATCTCTCAGCCTTTGGGTGATCTGAGCCTGTGTGCTTAACTTTTAATCATATCTGTACTGTTTGTATTTTGGCTGATCCTCATTAAAATGTAACTGGATCATTTTATCTCTGTACTTCCTTGGGCATTATTTGTGAATCCATTGTTTGAAAAAAGAGACAAGTTTAGGAAAAAAAATGAGTGTAAAAATTATGTGGGAGCATTTTATCTGAAGAGCTTCTAAGCAAAGAGGAAGGTGATCATAATTCAATCAGTTGTCAAATTATGCAGTTACAAACAGCTAATATTCCACTTGGAATAAAAGAGTCCTGATTTTAAGATTTTCATTAGTATCATCTCTCACCTTTGAAATCTGGTCAGTCTCTCACATTAATTCCTAAATTAATATCATGGTAATCAAGGATTGTTCCTTCCACTCATATTTAAAATTATAATTTGATGTAAATTTTGAGGAATCACATTCAAAGTTTTGAAAGTTATCTACCTATGTACTTTGAATTAGTCTTTTTTCATAAATATTAGATCCTATCAGCTGATCAGCTTGGGATGTCAATCCAGGATATCAAGCAACCTTACCAAAAAAAGAATATTTAACACTCCATAATGTTGATTGTCATGTTTGAAACATCCAATTATAGCCTCTCCTTATACGGCAGAATCTACTTTTAGACCTTAGTTTTATTTATGCAACATTCAGCATTTGTATAGTAATGACGAAGCAATGGTAAATATATGAAACAAAAAAAGAATTTGGTTTTGAAAATTTCCCATAGTCCCCTTTGCTGTAGCTCTCTGACATCTGCTAAAGCTCTTCTGTAAAAGGAAGGGAAGATTGAAAAAGATGAAGCAAGATGAATAGGGTTGGGGTGGCCAAGAGAAACCTTGCAAAATCAGGCTTGCATTTAAGATCCCCAAAAGAAAAATTCTGACCTCTCCTGCAGTTCTAATGAGAGATGCATTAGTAGTCTCAATTTTGAGTATTTTTGAGTATTTTATTAAATTTATATGCCGCCCTTTTCCCTGGGGGGACTCAGGGCAGCTCACAACTCAAGAGGGGAGGGGGAAAAAAACAAACTTTAGACATATAGAACAATACAAATTTAAAAAACACAACATTCATACCACTCGGGCGGGTTACAATCTTAGTCCCAGGCCTGACGGGATAGCCAGGTTTTGAGGGCTGTGCGGAAGGTCTGGAGGGTGGTGAGGGTACGAATCTCCACGGGGAGATCGTTCCATAGGGTCGGAGCTGCCACCGAGAAGGCTCTCCTCCGCGTGGTTGCCAGTCGGCATTGACCGGCAGATGGAACTCGGAGGAGGCCTAATCGATGAGATCTAATAGGTCGCGTGGAGGTATGTTTCAGCCAACAAGCAATAACCCTGAGTTTCAAGAGCAGCTTAAAGGGCATTTAGTGCAGAAACGGAAGTCCAAAGAAACATTAGAAATGGAGGAAAATAGCAGTGGGTACAAACTGCCACAGGCATAACAAGTGATTGCAGATTGACTTTGTTCTGTTTTAAAATATTCTTGCTAAATTGATCTGTGCTGAGTGCCAGACTTTGCCAGACTTTTTGTATATAATGTCCCTTTCTCCTATTCCTCCCCCTCACAAATAACCTGGCCCAGAGATAAGTGAGCATCTGTGACTGAGGATTTGCAAGAACCTGGGCCCCTGTGCTCTATTAGAGCACCTTAAGAGCCATGGTGCAGTATTGTAAACTAATTCTGCTCACTGCCAGGAATTTGATCCTGACTAGCTGGAGGTTGACTCAGCCTTCCATCATTTCAAGGTCAGTAAATGAGGACCCAGATTGTTGAGGGCAATATGCTGACATTAGTAAACTGCTCAGAGTTCTCTAAAGCCTTGTTTGAGTGGTATCAGTGGTGGGTTGCAGGCGGTACGCCCTGGTACGCGTGTACCGGAGCCAGCCTGGAGCACTGGATACCATTCCAGTACAGTGCTCCGGAGGGCCCAACCGCCCGCCCTTATTCCTTACCAAAGTTTAAAGTCTTTTGTGCTTCCGTGCAGGTACATGGTGCATACAGCACCTGCATGACGCTCCACGGAGCAGCTGGAGCGTCACGGAGGTGTTTGAGCACATGCACGTGCTGCACGTGTGTGCGCACGCACTGCACGCATCCATGAGGACGCTGGCGGCCCCGTTCCAACCGTACCGGTTATAACGGGATTTGCAACCCACCACTGAGTGGTATATACTGTAAGTCTAACTACTGTTGCTATTGCCTAAGCACCACAGCTGCAGTTGAAGCGAGGGGACTTTGAGTTCCCAACATTTTTTTTTTTTGCATCATGGCTTTTTGATGCAAATGACTCTAGACAGAGGACATTGCTGTGAAATTTTCCTTTCAATAATTGATTGTGTCATTGGATTCAGGGGTAAAGAGATGGTAATGGTGGTGATGGGAACTAAAACTGAATCACTTATGTGAGAATAGCTTAAATTGTAGGTGAGAGCTTGTGGAAGATATTAAAAAGTTCATTTTCCCAGCCATTTCCTGAAGCTCTTGCAATAAATAATGATACATTGAAAAGACCTCACACTTCTGAGGTTTGATTGTGGCAAAGGAATTATACTGCTGCCAATTACCTCCCAAAGACCCATTAGATCACACAGGGCAGGCCTCCTTCGGGTTCCGTCTACCAGCCAATGTCATCTGGCTACTACCCGGGGGAGGGCCTTCTCTGTGGCAGCTCTGGCCCTTTGGAACGAACTCCCCGCAGAGATTCGGACCCTCACCTCTCTCCAGGCCTTCCAAAAAGCCGTTAAAACCTGGCTGTGTCGGCAGGCCTCGGGTTGATGAGTTCGCTTCCCCTCTCGAATCGTGTGGCTGTTGGTTGTTTTTAAATGCCTTGTATTTGTAGTTTTTGTGTTTCCCTTTCCCTCCTTGGGTTTGTGTGCCGCCCTGAGTCCCGCAGGGAATAGGGCGGCATATAAATAAAATGAAACTTAAACTTAAACATACTATTAAATGCAGTCTAAACTTATCCATTTATTATTTGCAAACATTATAAATTACTTCAGTCATTATTATAATGCCTGGATTATAATTGTTCGTTCTTTTTTTGGGGGGGGGAAACAACACCTAAAAGACAATGAACAAAAGAATTTACAAAGCTATTGAAAAGCTTACTGCTATAGAGAGCTAAAATGCATTTTGCTCATCTTTTCCATATTGGAAAGGTATCTCTTCATAATGTAGTAATAAATAGGACACTAGGCAGAACTGTCATACCTCATTCAGAATATAAGGGAGAAGCAAGAAAGAATATAGAACAATGGCTTCTAGATGTGTCTAAAAGATGGAAGCTTCAAGAAGAAAACTCATCAATGGGTCATCTTATAGATTATAATTAAAACATGACAATAATATTTCATAATTAGACAAATGTGTTATTCTATGTTTTTGAATGGAAAATAAGAATATGGTGGTGAAGGTTGTTTGCTGCGTCTGTTGGGTAGTTTTAAATTGTCTCTGTTTTCTGTTTTTGTCTTGTGTGTTTTGTATGGCCCCTTCCCCATGTGTTTGTTCGCCGCCCTGAGTCCCTCCGGGAATAGGGCGGCATACAAGTTCAATAAATTGAATTGAACTGAATTCTCCAAGTTTGTGAGTTGGTTTCCAAACGTTTCATTACCAGGCTAGGTAACATCTTCAGTATAATTTAGTAAACCATTCAAAAACCAACCCACACGCTTGAAGAACGAACCCTCACCTTTATCCTACACCTGAGCTATGGATATTCACCACTATTGCACATTAGGATATTTCAGCCATTTCAAATTTATTTTATTTTAAATGTTTTATTTGCTTTTTTTAAAAAGTATTTTTACATATAGTTTTTAATTGGGAGGGTCCTTATTATATTCCACACAATCTCACAACAGTTCCTCCCTCTGAAAAGGTTTCTACAATAGACGAGCTTAATTTTAAGGCCTCATTATTGATGTCTTGTAATTTATGTCTGTAACTTTAGCATTTTAATGTATATTAAAATGACTGACAATTCAAAATATTGTTAATTCAATATTGGTCTTTCCCTAGTCTATAATTAATAATCTTGTCAATTTGACTTGCAGCCTGATAAGAAGCTTGCCACAGAGAACATGCATGTAGATGCCAATCTGGAAGAAATTAGGTGTATTCTGATAAAGTTTTACTAGTCAATTCCATCTAAGGACTCTCTGAGTTACATTCCAATGAAATAATACTGCATTTTAATGTGGGACCTTCTCTCGGTTTTACATTGGGCACTTGTAAAATTATGAGATTTACAAAATGACCATGCTGGGGAGAGTCACATGTTCATATATGCCCTTTATTCATGATCTGAATGCTGCAAAAGACAAATATAAACATAATGTACTATTGTGATTAAACTAATACATTTATTATATACCGTAGGTTCAAAGAGAGAGACCAAGAAAGAGGGAGATATGGCATTAAAAAAGAGTGAAATACTCTTAGAAACTTTTTTTTTTGCAGACAAATGACTAATATAACTGCTTAGTGCCAATATTTTTCCAGAAAAAAATCTGGCTCATCACCTTTTCACAATAAAGTGTTGGAACATAGTTGATCATGCCAATAGACAAGAATACACCTGCTGAATAATTAAAATGTTCAAATTAATCATAATCAGTGCATATTTCCCACATTGTATCAACAGCAGTCCTATTTTATTATGGAAAAAAATGGTATCTAGGGTGTTTTTTATCATCAGAAATATTTAATTATTTAAGGTCCTGTTTTGAAATTAAAGGAGAGACATATTCAAATTCTCTGCCATGTTGTGCCAATTTTCTATCATCAAGGAAGACATTTCAAAACATTGTTATGCAAATTTGTCCCTGCCTAGCAGGCTAGTTGACACCATGATTAAATTATGTACTGCAATAACAGACAAATCCAAGAAACAACTCAAAATAGAAACAAAGTTCTAACCTAAAATTAAGTTTTGGATTCACTGTGTATTCACTCTGGAAAGCATATATATTGGCACGTAGATAATCTGATTTATATAGATGCCTTCAATTTCTAAATTTATCTCAGGTAACAAGAGAGTTTTCCAGAATGATGGTTTAGAGCTGAGCAGCTATGAGGATCAGCTTTTTACGTGACTGCTTATTACTGAGTTGGAAAGACAAGACAATATGATTGTTAATGCCATACCATAGCATGAACACCAGTTATTTAAAGCTAGGATCATTTTGAATATAAAAAAACCATACTTAAGTAGAAATATGGCTGAGTTTATTTTTTCTATCATGTGCAGAAGTTTCCCCTTGCACTGGGGAGGGTGTGGAAGAAAATATATTAGCTAGGGAGGGAAGAAACCTGCTAGTTTTCTTTCATAATTAATTCATCTTTCTGAGTTACAGCATTATTCATTATTAATAATCTGAAGACTTAATTAATTGTGCATAGGACTTGGTTCTAACTGCATCATCAGAAAGCCAGAATTTATAGTTATTGAAGCTTAAATATGATTGTTAGAATCAAGAAAAACAGTTTTTATATACCACAGAAACTTGAACAATAGTTTCAGTTATGTTCCTACTCATATTCTGGAGTTTGCAGAAATGTACCATATTTTTTGGAGTATAAGACACAGCTTTTTCTCCAAAAAAAGAGGGTGAAAATCTGGGTGCTTCTTATACATTGAATACAACATTTTTGGCTTCCTGAAATCCCACCCCCTTCATAAAAATGGACATACAAAGAGTTTGGGAGGCTTGCAAAGTGTTCCTGGGGGCTGGGGAGATCAAAACAAGCAAAAAATGGGCCGGTTTTTTTTTGCTCATTTTTGCCTCCCCCCAACCCCCAGGAACACTCTACAAGCCTCCAAAAGGCAATGAATGTCCTTTTGGGGGGCAAAAAACAGGCCGTTTTTTTTTGCTAGTTTTTGCCCCCTCCCCCCCAGGAGCACATTGCAGGCCTCTCAAACTCTCTGCATGCCCCATTTTTCACAAAAAATGAGGCATGCAGAGGGTTTGGGAGGTTTTCAGAGTGCAAAAACATTTTTTTTAATTTACCTTTTTAAAATCTTGGTGCGTCTTATGCTTCGGTGCATCTTATACCCTGAAAAATAGGGTATTTCATTTAGTTCTGTCAAGTATTTTATACATTTTTCTATCAATTTTCATTCAGTTTGAATGGATGCAAATTCTTTTAAAGAAGAAGATAATTTCAGTGTATAGAGTACTTGAATTAGTTTGTTGACTAGGGTGTCTGTAGACTGATCATCCTGGTGGTCTGCATCTTATTCTCTCAAGTTTCATTCAAATCCCAGGGAAAAATATCATAAATGAACACCTTCCATAGAGGTTTTCAGTATGGAAACTGTTAATTCCAGGATGACACCAGAAAAATGGAAAAATGTTTGAGAGAGGGAGAAATGGAGGGATGGATGGATGGATGGATGAACGGACAGATAGCTAGCTAGCTAGATAGATAGATAGATAGATAGATAGATAGATAGATAGATAGATAGATAGATAGATAGATAGATAGATAGATACCTATTGTAGTATAGTGTTTAAGGTGCTGTACTAGAGCTGTAGTGTAGAAACATGTCCATAACCTCACAGGCCTTCATTCTGCTGTAGAGTGAGTGCCTAAAAATATACACATAGGCAATGTAGCCTGACTCTTATATCCTTCTGCTGATTAGAAGGATAAATAATTTACACACTGGGTCTTGCCTTTTTCAGATAAACAAAGCAAAATCACCCCAGTGGAAACTAATACTTTGGAATATTTGTGACTTCATAAGCAACCTGAACAATCCAGAAGAAGAAACAGGTGACCCTGAGGAAGATTTTATGATGAGAAGACAATTTGCTTCTACTTCTGAGAGCTTCACTTTGGAAGCAATGTTGACACTGTATCAGCTTCAAAAAGTCTGTCATACCAGAAACATTCAGCAGTGGGAGGTAATATTAACAATTAACTTCTTATTATTTTGTATTATCTTGTTTGTATTACAGTAATTTTTGATTCATACTGTCCATGTAGTTAATTATTTTCTTTTAGATAATGACTTGGAACCATACTTAGCAAGTTACTAGTGAAATCTATCATTTTAGCAAGCACAGGCAGTTCGATATTTTTATTCTTAGAGCATATTCATAGTTTTACTGCTAAATTGTTAAGACAAATTAACAGGACTTCAGTTTAACATAAAGTTTCAGGACCTATTTAGACCACTAGAGTACAATTATACATTTGTGAAGCAAGGCATCAGAAAATCTGCTATTAAGAATGTGCCAAAGTATTTTATTTGTATGGAAATATGTATTTCCGTATTTCTAGCACCAATATGCTACCCATTACAATTGAAAACATATTGCAAAGCATATATTCAGTATTTTAATAACATTATTAATAACATTATTAATAACATTAATAATGAAAAAGTAAAAGTACAGAGGCACAAATGAATGAAAAAGCAACTTTTTAGGAAAACAGGGTTTTTTACATCTTCCCTCTTTCCCTCCCTCCCTCCAACCCTCCCTTCTTTTCCTTTAGAATACAGTGACTGTCTAAAATTAGCTTAATTCTCCAGGTCATCATACTGAAAGATAATTCTTCCTATTTATAAGCTTTCCTCATTGTGTTCTTGTTTTTTTTCTTCAAATTATATTGCTATATTCATCCTTATTTCTGCTAAGTAGCAGAATTCAGGACAATTTGGATAATATTCCTCACAACAAAATTGTTTCAGGTGAAATAATGATTCCGTATTTTCTCCTTATTGCCAGCAGTTGCTCCAACAAGATATTTACGATCCAGAGAATGCAAGTCAAGATAAAGATCTGATGAAGAGAAAAACTCCATACATTCTGAAACGACAATTACATGCTAACAAAGCCCGACGGCCATACATCTTGAAGAGGAGTTCATATTACTGACTCAGCCTTTGAAATAATGTACATGTAGTTTATAACTAACTATGCTTTATGTCTCCCTTATTTCAACCTCAAATCTTATGTGTGGAAATATATTATGGAACGCAATCAAGATGATAACATAATTGTGTATTTTTTGCTATTGTTGTTAGTGGATTGTGATGTTTTTCCTACTTAAAATTAACTGGACAAATACATTTACAAATAAATCTAGTTTCTAAGCATTATGTATTGTATGCCATTGATAATATTAAAGAATTGGCAATGCTATTTATTCTATACTGCATACCTGTTTCTACAAACCACAGTTTTATGAAAGCATAGGTCTATGAAAATTGTCCATTTTATCATGCGCTATGTGTTATACTATACAGTCCTCATAAGCAAACAGATGATCACTTAAAGCATTTTAAAATATCAGCAATGAGTATTCACATTCAATAATATAGAATCAATAAAATAATAACATCCCACCCAAATTCATTTGCTTGCATTTCAGCATAAATTGATGGAACAATGAACCTTGTTCAGAGTAAGTTAAGCACATTTAAATAATTGACACATCAGATATTTATTGATCAACATAATTCATGGGTATCAAAGATCCATTCTGTTCAATGGTACTGACTTCCATATATATAGTTTGACAAGGATAATTCTTAAAATATATTAAATGCTAAGACCTTATCTTGTATGTATTTATGTCTATTGGGCATTTGTTAGATGGAAGAGTTTAAGGTGTTCAAACTGGAATATAAAATTTGGAGACTATTAGTGGCATATTGGTTAAACATCAGATTTTCCCCTCCTACAGCTGGTAGGAAAAACTCTAACCAAATATATTATTGTAGCAGTTAAAGCAAGATAATAACACCAAACATAACCTGACAATTCTTTTTGTTTCATTTTTTAAACTCTTTAATTTTTATCTGCTTGTATTTATTGCTTGTGGATAAAGAATTTGACATTTGAATTAGAAATATGATTCCCTGTTACCAAAATATAAGCAGATTTGAAAAGAGAAGGAGAAAATGCCCTAAATGTTTGTTGTATAGAAAAAGATAGATATTATATAGTTATAGATACACATACATATGCTAACAATTGAGGAATCTTCTTGCTCCTTCTTTGGGGCTCCTATTATAAAATTGTATCAAGATGAGCCTCAGCTAACAATGTTGTTGTGTCAGTTCAGTACCAAAGTCTGAGGCCATATCTTTTAAATGTGACATTTCCCTCTCTGTTTTTCATCTGTTTTTATAACTAATCCTATGATTAGTTATAAAAACTATAAAAGTGGCATGCCTTATTCATAAAGTCTAATGCATGGATTTTCATTTCTGGCCTATATTACCCACTCAGGACTTGTTCCAAAGATTTTGAGTTCTGAACCAGCTTAAATGAATCCCTAATTTACTATGCAGTTTGTACAAGGCAAAAGACAGTTGCATAATTAGGAACAAGCTATTACACTAGGAATGGGCTACTGATGGCTCGCAAGCTATCCATGTGAGTCCTTCTGAAGCTTCATTAGGGCTTCACAGATCCCCTCCAACATCCTGATATTGAGCCACTAAAGTTTGGTGGCAGATAAAAGTTACATTTCCTCCCCAGCATAACAAAAGAGGCAAAAGACCTCCAGAAAACAAAATGCTTTCTTTGTAGTTTTATTCCCACCTCCCCCAAATAAGACAGCAAAAACCTGCATTAAAATTTTAGACATTTTTGCTACTGAGGGAAAGATGGTTAAAGATGAGTATAGAAGAGATTTGCTTCCCAAGGGCCTTCTGCTTCCATTCTCTCTCTTTGCTCTCCATATGTGAAAAAATAAATAACTATAATTACAGCTCTACTTTAGGATTCCAAAAAGTTGGGAGGCAGAGCTATGGCCTCCCTCTCTTCACACATTGTTCTTTGCCATCTTATGCATACTGTATCTCTACTAATCTTTTCCAGATGCTAAAGGCCAGGGGTGAAATTCAGCAGGTTCTGACAGTTTCTGGAGAACTGGTAGTGGAAATTTTGAGTAGTTCGGAGAACCAGCAAATACCATCTCTGAATTTCACCATTGCTAAAGGCCCCTTTTTACACTTCCTACTGTCTTCATACCGCAACTTGACTGAACTTTAATATCATTTGTCTAAGTTATTGAATATTCTTCCTCTACAGTTTTGTATTTGTTCTTTGCATATTCCATTTATAAAACATATGTTGGGTTACCAAATTAGATGGCATAAGTAGCACTTCTGCATAGATCAATGATCTAATGTCTCTGCCAGGAATACTTCTTTTTTAAAGTACAAAGAAAACCACCTGTACTTTTATATGCCAGGAATTCTGGTGTATGCAAATATCCAATATTGATAGGCATATTTACATGAAAGGTAGGATTCTTTTGATTTTTTTTTGTTATAAACATTGCATTGCCAAATAAATTGCTTTCCTCTTTTTCATAATTTTTATAATGCAGACATTTTGGACATGTTCCAACAATGATTCTCAACCATGTCTGCAAAAGTGTGGCAAGGGAGGGAAATAACACAACATATCATGGATCTGCAACTTTCACACTTTGCTTTTGTATGCAACTTCATAACGTAAATATGCCACAGAAGAACATTCACTACAATGTCACAATATATTTTAATTATCTTAGTATCATCTTAAATTGCTCCATAAACTTATGTACTCCTTCCTCCCTCCCTCCCCCTCCCTCCCTGCTCCCCTCCCTCCCTCCCTTCCTTCCTTCTTCCCTCCCTCCCTCCCTCCCTCCCTCCCTCCCTTCCTTCCTTCCTTCCTCCCTCCCTCCCTCCCTCCCTTCCTTCCTTCCTCATCAAAAATCCTCAGGATAAAACAGAAAGACTAGTTTTTCAAATGTGCATATTACATGTTAGCAGTTTTACTAAATTTGTCAGTTAAGATAATATTTTAAGGAGATGAATATTACAACATTATTCTTGGTAAGAATTTTTATTGCTTAAACTGTAAAATAACAAGTAAAACCTAAATTGAGCTGAAACAATGTTTATTATGGGAAGAGTCTTCATGAGGGAGGGAGGGAGCTTTCTAGCACTTTATATTATATTATTTTATTTTAGCTGATAAACTCAGGCCTTTCAGAATCTGCTTCAGTTCCTGTCTGCAAGGAAGACTTTCCAGAAGTGCTCAGTTCTGTTTTAGAACTGGATATTCTGGATATTCTACTGGAGATTTACTACTTTGTCCTCCACCTCTGTTCTTCTATTCTTCTCTCATGTGTCCTTTTATAATTTGGTTGTGGAGTTGAGTGACCATTAGTGATATATGTTCTTCTGGTTAAGAAACATGGTCTAATGCACTCTACTCAAAGAATATTTATGTTTGCTAACTAGAAAACTCATGATTCTGCAAAACTCATAACTTCAGCAATCTAGAACTATTTGAACAGAAACAAATCTGGACATATTAAATAGAAATAGAATCTCTGATACTTCCTTAAGAAGTTGCCAACAATTACTTTCAGAGAATACTTTGGCTTTGACATAATAATACCCATCCCAATTGGAATCACTAATGCCCAGCTCTAAGCAATAAGGAAGGTGGTGATGAAATAATTGGAAAGGACTTAAAATAAGAGTTGATTACATTCCTTTTAATCACACATTCTATTTTTTATCACACACATGTTATAAAATATAATAAGCTTAAACTAAATCTTGAAATATCTACATACAGTACATTCTTTCCCTTTTCTTCTCTCCTGTCTTCACATGGCTCTTGCCCAGCTGCTGCTGCTGTTATGATTGGTAAGTAAAATAATGGGAAAAGGTGTCAAAATCAGCTTCTATTATTCTGGATCTTCTTGCAAGGATCTCTATGGACTAAGAGTCATCTGCATACTATCCTTTTCGTGCCTTTGATAGCCATTCTTCAGTGGCATCATCACTGCTACTTATTTTGGGCTCTAATGGGCATTCTCTATAAGATTTGTGGAACAGAGGTGGTTTGGTTAGGGTTGTTACTTTGGCAGCTTGCCTTTGGCACAATAAAGCAGCAGTTCCAGGCAAGAGATCAGAAGCACAATGAATGGTGTTTGGCTGCAATTCACTATTCATCCCAAGTCACCAAGTCAAATAGCTGCTTTACTTTTTGTCATGGGAGGGCTGAATAGATTTATTTAATTCTGTCTAACTGACAATGCTGCCCACTTGCCATGTGACTCTATTTAGAAGAATCAGCTACAAATGCAAGTAATAAAATGAAGAAACATAAAATAAAGCATGATGGCATTGAGGGCCAGACCCATATATAGTTACAACTGACTCATATAGCACCTGCTGTAAGAACAAGGCCTTCAGAGTCTTTTTAAAGGTTGGCAGTATGAAGATAAACCACATTATTTGGGTGAGAGGCGGTACCATAAGGTAAGCCCTTTGACAGAGAAGATAATTTTTTTGGACCACATAATGTTACACTGTTTAATTGATGGGATCCAAAGCATCCAACTCTCTTGGGTCTAATAAGATAAGCAGAGATAATTGGAGGCAGAAGGTATAAGATAAGCAGAGATAATTGGAGGCAGAAGGTATATATATATATATATATATATATATATATATATATATATATATATATATATATATATATATATATATATATATATATATATATATATATATATATATAAAGTCACAACCCCTGGTATGCCCAAATATGGGAGGAAGGTCACACTTCCACTCTCTGTCCTTTGGCTCGTCATAAGAGACCATCCAGACAGAAACCCAATATGTTTTACTGTTGCCTTTTTGTTACATTTGTTATATTTATGTTGATAAATAAATAAAGGGAGATTAGTATAGATCTATTTCAAGCTATTTAGCTCTCATCAGCTAGCCATACCCTTGCTGGGAATCGAACCTGTGCTCGACTCCTTATCAGCCAGGCCAGGGTGAAAGGTATATATTTAAAGTCACAACCCCTGGTATGCCCAAATATGGGAGGAAGGTCACACTTCCAACACTTCCATATATATATATATATCCATCCTATGTTTGCTTTGTAGAATGGCATAGGGAACCACTGGCACTTCGAATTTTACCCAGAGGCCCCTTGGTAAAAAGTACAGCTCACACAGTAGTTATGTTACATGGGTAAGCCAAGATAGGCTAATAATTTCTTGGACCCCCACATCCTGGATTAATTACAGCTTTTGGATGGTCTTCATGGATAGCCCATGAAAAGCATGCTGCAATAAGCTGGAGGAGACAGCTGCAATTTTGATAAGTTAACAATTCATCGCAAATGTTGCTTACCCTTCAAATATTCATTTGATAGTAGCAGATAACAAATGTTGATCAATTTATTCAATCTGATTTTTTTTCTTTTCTGAGAAAGAAAGGAAGAAAAGAATGTCTCTATTTTTTCTACATTATGTATAATTTGCAAAAAGTAGAAGAAAAATGTAGTATTTTGGAGATTGAACTGGGCAAGTTTTATTTTCATTATGTAAACATTCCAGTTCCTTGGATGTGAATTTAATTTCATTTATGAATAAATGTTGTTTACATTTTTTTTGTCTGTTGTGGAGCTGCCAAATACTTCTTTATATTTTCTAGATGAATAATTCAACACTTAAGAATATTTTGTTCAAAACTGTCTTGTTTTACATTTGTTTAATCATCTCCCTTCTTGTCTAGTTTTATCCAGACCATATTGGCTAAACGTCACATTCTTCCAGTTCTGAATGGATTTATTCTTTTTGCAATTTAAATTGAGTTTTTCTGCCACTTGGCATTGATTCTTACTAGAGTAAGCTTTCTGCTTTTCCTGATTTGCTGTTCAAAGATTTCAACTCCAATCAGACAGGATTAGAAGCCAAGAGAGCAGGCAAGCCCCCATTAGGATACATGTACATTGGCCTCTATGGACCCAAGAGCTTTTGGTACCAGAGCTTTTCTTTTTTTCCCTGTCTGTAGTTATACGGTACAGTTTTATAACACCACACTCTACAAAGGCTCTTTATAAACCATCAAAAGGGAGAATTTCGTGAACTGAAGCTTTAGATGGCAACTTTGGGCAAAAATCAATGAGAATGTTACTTTGTACAACCTTAGAATCTATTATTCAGTATTCAGCTAGAGGGATTGTTATGTGTATATGTGTTGGGGTTTTTATAATGCACATTTTTCTTTTTTAATTGTTTTGTGTCTCTTAGTTTTCCTTTTTTTCCTTTTGGATTCTTTTTTTGTGGAGAAAATTCTGTATTTTGTATTTTAATCTTTTTTCAAACAAAATAAAAATACTGTATATTTTAAAAAAAGAATGCTCATTTTTTTAAAAAAAATTCCCCCCCCAAACATCTTCATAAATAGGGCAGAAATAATTATTAAAACTAGAATATGGGAGAAATCAAGATAGATAAGACAATCTACCAATCCAGATAATATAGCCTGATATTGTTATTATTATTATAATTTGTATATTATATTTTAATGCAGCTCAGTCTTATACACTGGGGGTGGATGAAAGAAAGAAAGAGAGAGAGGGAGGGAGGGAGGGAGAGAGGGAGGAAGAGAGAGAGAGAGAGACTCTCCCTAATGTTAAAGCCATAACAGCTGCCACTAAAAAAGCAGAATAAGAGAGAGAAGGCAACACTATTGATTGCTTTCATTTTAGTATTAATTTTAATGGCTTAATCAATTTTCTTGTTATGCTTTTAACTATAAACCACCATGACAGACTGGAACTAGTAAAGAGAATAAAATTAATGAATTAGATTAGTGATTTTTTTTTTATGATGATGAATATCAACACTTTTTTTCCTGAAATATTTCTTATTTCTCTGGCAATTTTTTGTCCAACTCTCACTTACATCTACTTTGCTCTCAATAGTACATGTTTCTTCAAATTGAATACACAGTTTACAAATTCAGAAAACAAAGCTATTTCAGGGAGAATTTGATGTTCAGATCTTTTCAGGTTTATATAAAATGTGTTGATCACAAATAGTAGCTGTTAACAATTGTATTACTATTATGTAATTTTATGTTGAAATTGAAACTAGTCATTTTGCATAGGCAGCAAGAATTAAATCAGTGTCTGGAGGAATACATTCAATGGCTCAATGCAGTCTATAAGGTACATGTCATTTTTCTTTCCCATCAATCTATTCTTTCTAAGAAACTCCATTCTTGAAATATGACACTTTTTGGGTTTGCTATTTGTGATCAACATATTATTTTTGACTTTGTATTATGGAGATATTCTGCCAGCTTCTGCTCACCTAAGGATTCATTGAAACACACAGTTTGACAGGAGATGTCAAAATGTTTGCATGAAACCGTATAAACATATCCAGTGATTGACCTGGATATATTTAATGATATACTATAATGGTATTATTGAGATCAATTGATATCAATATTATGTTCTCAGACTTTGCAGTATTTGAATGGTAATGTATGAATTGAAGTGAAAAGGAATATAGTGGTCAATATGAACAAAAATTTAAGCTGATATCAATCTAAGCAGAGATTGTTTCACCTTTAAACATTTGCAACAATTGTGTATATAGTAAATATTGCACAAGATAATAAATTTTGTGATTTAAAGCCTAGAGATCTCTAAACATTATATATAGGCCTCTCTAATCACTGCAGCATTATTAAATTCCAATAAAATGCAATGCTCACTTGATGATGTTGATGACGACGACGATGATGATGATGATGAACTAAAACAATGTGCAATAGCAACAGCAAGGAAAATTGAAAGATACGAAGGACAAATAAAACAATATCATGAAAATGTCCAGTTCAGGAGAAACTAACACCTCTTCTACTGGTCCCTTGATGAAAATCGAATCCAAATTAATATTCACCCATGTAAAGAAAAAACTTTGAACTTTTGGAAAGAACCAAAGTACAGAAAAATTTCTGCAGGCTGTGAAAACGGAGAACAGCATAAAAGCAACAGAAACAAAGGCAGAATATAAGGAAAAACAGCTGGGTGACAAATTAAATAGATAGAAAACCAAAGCTTTGCATGGACAACACTTGAAAAAGATTAAAGGAAAATGTGATGACAACCTTACATGGGCACGGCTTAAGATGGGAACCATCAAAAAAGAAACAGATGGTTTAATACTGGCTGTTCAAGAACAAGCACTACAAACTAATGCCATGAAAATGAAGATACAAAAATCCACTGACAACCCAAACTGCCGACTTTGCAATAACAAAGTTGAAACTGTTTCACATTTAATATGTGAATGCAGCAAAATCGCACAAACTGATTACAAAGCTAGACATGACCGAGTTGCTAAATTAGTCCACTGGTCATTATGTAAAAAATATGATTTATCTGTATCCAGAAAGTCATGGGGACATAAAGTGGAAAAAGCTATCGAAAATGAGAAGGTGAAGATCTTGTGGGACTTTCGAATATAAACGGATCGTCATTTGGAGCACAACACGCCAGATATCATGGTTGTTCAGGGCCAAAGTGTACAGTTTATTGATATCGCTGGTCCTGGAGATGCCAGAGTCGAAGAAAAAGAACTAGAAAAAATAATGAAATATCGCGACCTGGCTATCAAAACTACACAGCTATGAATGAAGCATGTAACAGTGATACTCATTGTCATCGGGGCACTTGGCACCATGTCCAAGAATTTTACAAGATACATCAACAACTTGCAGCTTCCTGCAATAACACCAGCGGAACTGCAAAAAACTGCACTACTCAGAACATCTTATATTTTAAGAAGGTACTTGGTTGATACCTAGGACGCTGGTAGCAAATAATATCAACCATTAGCATCAGTCACTGGTATTTGTAATGCATTTTTGAACGTTTAATTGGCTGAGTTTCATGTTTAATAAATAAAGTATATAATAATAATAATAATAATAATAATAATAATAATAATAATAATAACAACAATAACAACAGCAACAATAATAATACATGATTGAGTTGCTAAATTAGTCCACAAGTTGTTATGTAAAAAATGCACCCTATCGTAATCCGAAAAGTCATGGAAACATAAAGTGGAAAAAGTAACTGAAAATGAGATGGTGAAGAACTTGTGGGACTTTCAAATGCAGACTGATCATCATTTGGAACACAATGCTCCTGATATCACAGTTGTCAAGGACCAAAGAACACAGTTTATTGATATCGCTGTACCAGGAGATGTCAGATTTGAAGAAAAAGAATTGGAAAAAATCACAAAATATCATGACCTGGCCATTGAAATTACACGGCTATAGGTGAAACATGTAACAGTGATACCCATTGTCATTGGGGCACTTGGTACCATGTCTAAGAATTTTACCAAACACATCAAGAAATTGCAGTTTCTTGCATAACACCAGCGGAACTACAAAAATCTGCACTACTAGGAACATCATATATTTTAAGATACTTGGTTGATTCCTAGGAGGCTGGCAGGAACCCGTATAAACCATTAGCACTAGTCAATGGTATTTGTGACACATCTTTAAATGTTCAGTTGACTGAACTTCATGTTTAATGAATAAAACGAATAATAATAATAATAATAATAATAATAATAATAATAATAAACAAAAACCCTAAGTAAAAGTCACCATTCTGATAACAAAGAACATAAGGAAGGTAGCCTTTTGGCCTTTCTACATGAGGTTTCTGAACCAGTTGGAAAGCAGCTTTACACATCTGAGTTTCTGTAAGTTCCACTCTAGTAGAAAGCTGACAGGAATCATTTTCCACTCAGGTGTAATGTGGCTTATTTTACTGCACAGTTTGTTGTAGTGGTGGTTGTGAAAGACATTCTGCAATTGTTTGACTTTTGGCAGCAACTTCCTCCTTCCCTCCCTGTCTTCCTGGTTCATAAACTATAGATGCTCTCCACAGATATAGCTTAGTGGTTTGCAGTTGCTTCTGGGGAAAATCAGCAAGAGTTTGTTAATTATTGATTTTCTTCAACAACCGCAAGTGGACTCCAAATCGCTAGGCAACTGAAAGGTTTTCCCTTTCTTTTTCATTGGAGTGGAGATGAAAGAATTGTTAATGCTGAATAAACTGAGCACAATGATTTCCAGAATGACAAACAAGCAGAGAGGAAAATCACACTTGATCTTTAGGCACATGATATATGGGAAGTAAAATAATTGCACCTTTTTGTTTTACGAGAGCCTTTTCAGAAGCCAGTTGAAACTATCTAGAAGGAATCAATGCTACATTCAATATTAGACCACCATCTGGTGGACGTTATTAGAATTACTATACAAGAAAAAAGCTTGCACCCTGAGGATACATAACAACTAGAGGTTTGCAAGAAAGAAAATTGAAGCCAACAGGCTGCAATGGGTGTTTTTTATGTGGGTGCATGATAAGACAAATGTGTTTAATGACTCCACTCAATGCTAAAGAATGCATGTTTACTATTTTAATGTAGGTTTTTTTGATACATCACATCCAACAAATCACTGGCAATATGCAAACACCAACACCTAAGAAATTGGAAGTCAGACCTGCAATTATTGCATTAAAATGCTACACAAAGATTCTCACTTTAAATGAGAGCTGTAATGATTTCATTTGTCCATATTGCTACTGTAGTTTCCTGCAAATGCTGTGAATTTTTCTGAATCAAGAAAGTAAATGGCCTTTGGTCTTGACCCCATTTAAATTACAGATGTTATATGTTAATTGGAATTTCAACCATTAATGGTATGACCAAACATAGGAAGAAACACCTTTTTACTTTAAAATAATGCCTGCTTTTTGCAATACACTTAACTTGCAAAAGTACTTGAAAAATTAATCCAAAACTTTTAGAAATTTCTCAAAATAAAATTTGAATGGACATCATAAATATTTTATTGGATATTATCCCAGACAATATAAAAGAAAGGCATCATTTATTAAGTTATTATGTTGACAGAGGCAAGAATCTGATACAACATTGGAAAAAAGAAATCTTGTCATCAGACTGGGAGACAATTCAAGCAGGAATGGTTCATTTATATATTATATATTTACTTAATGTTTGGTATAAGTCAGTGATACTGAAGTTTTTGAATACTTACTTTTGATGTCATCTCTGTATGTTGGCTAGGAAGCATCAGCTGGCAGGGACCAGAAGTTTTCTTCTATTGTGGCACCTTTTTTTTTTGGAATATCTTCCGCCTCCGATTAGAATGACCCTGTCCCTGTTAGCCTTTTGTAAAACTTGAAAAGTTGGCTTTGTTCTCAAGTCTGGGTCCCACATAAGCGACAGAGCCTGTCACCTGGCTTTGTGGATGATTGGTTAGATGATGCCCAGCTGCTATGTGCCTTATTTTTATCTCTGTGTGTGTGTTTGTGTGTGTGTGTGTGTGTGTGTGTGTGTGTGTATTTTATATCATTTTACTAGTAAGATGCTGAAGTCATGTAAAAGAGAATGGGTGTCTATACAAATTGAACCAACCTAATCAATATTACAAAGCAGCCATATCTGCTTTATGAAGAAACCATCAGGCAAAGAAGGAAGTATCTGCTTAAGCTCCAACTAACTCTTACCAACTGTGGAGTTTCACACAGATACTGGTTTCATCTCCTCAAACCTTCTGCAACATTTTTACACCACCACAGGATGGTTTTCATTGTTTCTCTCCTTCCTCTCCCCATCCTCCCTTTATGTATGCCAGTTAGGGAAAAGCACTAATTTTCTTTAAGCAGGGAGAAATGTGGAAGAGCTGGTGAAGTAGGCTGGGATGGGGGCTCCCAACAAGTCTAAACTACTTATTTAGCAACTGCAGAGGAAACACTGACAAACTATCTTTGTAGTATTTTCTCAGGAGCAGCAACTGAGTTAAAAATTAATTGGCTCAGCTTGTAAAGACCTAGGCAAGGCTCTCTGCACCTTGTGGATGTGGGCATGACATTTTAAATTAGTACCCCCCCCCCCTTTGGCCATGGAAGGGACATAATTCTGATGCCATTTTTAGCTGATTGTATTGTGTCCCTATTTCTAATTCTGAAATAATGCAAGTATGCTATGCTACATATTAATAGGAGAAAAAGTAATTGAAATAATTCAGAATGTCTATTATGGATTCTCATTTATTAATTTTGCATATAAAGTAATAAATAATAAAGTCTTAATTATGCTATATCAAATTTCTACGAAAGGCAAACAAGCAAAGCAAAACTTCTGAATTCTTTCTGCAGTAAACAAGGCTTTCAGTGGCCACTAGATGCTACTCTAACTCTAAACTTCATATGGGAAAGCAAAATGGAAAATTCTCAGACAACATTCAAATGTAAAAAACTTATTTCAATTGTTATGAACTAAGTTTACAACAATACATGATTTATTAAAGGAGCTGCATTAAATCTATTTTTCCCCATAGTTCCAGGTAGCCTTGTGATCTGGCTACTTCCCAAAATTTGCAAGATTTTTGTATACTAATGTGAATGCTCATCAGAGGTGGGTTGCTGCTGGTTCATCTGAACCAGTAGTGGAATTCAGGCCTGAGTTGCCGAACTGGCAGCGACCAGGCCTGACACGCCCCCAAACCAGTTCCGTCGTTGCCGCTTGGGTGTCGCCATTTTGAATTTTAATGACTGCACCTGCGCAGTTCACTGTAAATGGTTCTGCACATGTGCCTAGAACAATTTACACTGAACAGTGCGCATGCATACAGGTTGCGAATTGGCAATAATGCCAGCAGCAACCCACCCCTGATGCTCATGAAGTTCTTTGGCATGTTGCTTCTTAAGGTGTAATGATATGTGTGAATAATCTTGGGAGCAGGGGAAAGAGTTGCTGCCTAGGGAATGATCAAAGAGGAGGGGCCATAGCCTGCTTCTGCATAATAATTAATTCTGAGAAAGAAACTTAGAAAGAAATGTCCATAACTTCTCATACAGTAAAACAGATGACTTTCAGACTTGCAAGATTTTGTTAAAGTAGCCTTACAATAAAGTTGAAATAGCTCACCGGGTCATTTTTCTTCTCTGGAGTATTTGAGAGGGCTGACATAAGGTTAGTTGATGTTACTGCTGGCAGTTTACCATTTTGTTGGGTAACTGTACATTTGAAGCTGAATGTTCACTGAATGTTCAAGCCAAAAATAAAAGTGACCAATTTTTGTTTAATAAATGTGACTTGCTGAATCACTCATTTTGGAATTTACTTTTCATTATTACTTTGACGTTTAAGAATGGAGGAAATGACATTTAAAGGCAACTGGCATGAGAATAAAAATACTTAAAAAAGAGTTCAGAGTCCCATCCCATCTCTGCATTTGCCATAGTGCAAATCAATTAGTCAGAATAGAGTGGGAAACAGTGGTGAGATTCAGCCAGTTTGCACCTATTCGGGAGAACTGGTTGGTAACTTTCCAAGTAGTTCAGAGAACCGATTGTTGGAAGAAATCTCCTTTTGTTTTTTTCCACTTTACAGGGCTAATCCTGTAAGGAAGGCAGGAAGGAAACGTTCTGGTTTTGTTTCTAGTCTAATCTTTATTGACCTGCTTACAAAAACTGCGTCTCCGGTTAACCCTTATTACAATGTAACAGCTAAGGCGAAGCACCCATTGACCTGAGTGACCTTGAGTTGGCCATGCCCACCCAGTCACATGACCACCGAGCCCCACCTACCCAGATGGTCATTTGGGCAGAGAACCAGTTGTTAAATTATTTGAATCCCACCACTAGTCGGAAGGGACCTTGGAGGTCTTCTAGTCCAGCCGCTTGCTCAAGCAGGAGACTTTATATCTTTTCAGACAACTCTCTTCTTAAAAGAGTCCAGTCTTTTCTTCACATCCATAACAGTGATGAACCACCCACAACAACTGACCACCTACAATTCTAAAGAATGTTGTACTAATTCAATTGGCACATTTAGGAAAGAAGCTGAAATGAGGAAAAGCCAGAAGTGTAATTTTTTTTTGCCTCAACAGACTTTTTAGACTTTTCCACACACCTACACGCCCTTTCTACCTGTATGGCACCTCCTGCACGTCCCCATGTCCTATTCCTGACTTGTACTGCTGCCTCTCTCCCTTTCTCACTAACTCAGCAGTAGCCACTCACCTGCCTGCTGGTTTTAGACCTGCAACGTCTTGCTGGTTTCCCTATGACTTTCTCTCTGCAAGCTTCCCACAAGAAAAATAAAAGAGGAAGCTGACAGGAGCTTGAGGGAGGGAGGGAGGGAAGGTGGAAGGGAGGAAGGGAGGAAGGAAGGAGGAAGGAAAATTTTTAATGCTCCTGCCAGATTCCCAAAAGGAAACTCAACAGGGAAGCTCACATGAAGTCAGAAGTCAGACCTGTTCCCACTCCTTTTCTGTCTACCCATGGTCATTCTGTTTCTTTGTTTTAGGCAAATAACTGACTGAAATGATGACCCAATGCAGCACAGGCTGTCTACTATCCAAATATAAATAAACTGTAGTTAGCGTTGTAAGAATAAATACAGAAGATGCATAATTGGAGAAGTATGATGTTTGCATAGCTGCATAAAAACAGTTGATTTGAATTGTTGATGTATCCCAGCTAATAGTATAATACAATTGTCAATTCAGTTCAATGACGTTTGGTTCAATTATTTCATTTCACTTTCCTATTTGGAAAATCTACTGAATAGAATTCCAAAAGGAAGGCTTGTACAACTCAGCTCAAGGTACAGTATGGACAACTGCAATCAAGCAGTTTAGGTCCTGCTTAGTCTGTTGTCCATATGCTAAAAGCAGGATAATTTTAAATCCCCTGCTTTTCTCTCTTACGTGTTCTTTTCTCTTTAAACCAGTTTTTAGCTCTTCCAACAGATGAGGAGTTTACCATTGGTATCAAACCTCTCTTTGTTCTCTGCAGGTAACTTTTATAGATGTGCCAAGTGACATTGTCACATCTCCGGAATGAATGGGACTAGATACAAATAGTCCTTGATTTACAACACAGCTGGCACCAGAATTTTCATTGCAAAGTGAGTCACAGTGAATTGTGCCCAATTTTACAACCTTTTTGCCATGGTTGTTAAATGAATCACTGCAGTTGTTTAGTGAATCATGGGCTTATTAATCAAATCCAGCTTTTCCCATTGGCTTTGCTTGTTGGAAAGCAGCTGGGAAAGATGCATATGGTGATCACATGATGCCAGGATGCTTTGTAAATATATACCAGTTGCCAAGTGTCCAAATTTTGTTCACATGACCAAAAGGATGCTGTGCTAGGCTTAAGGTTATAAGCCACTTTTTTCAATGCTCTTGTAATTTCAAATGGTCACTGAATGATAGGTTGTAAGTTGAAGACTACCTGTACCCAGCCTTTAAGCTTTAACTGAGGGAGTTCTAGGAAACAGACTCCCAAACATCAAAAACCCAATTCTGAAATAGAAAATAGTAACCTAGATCTTTGGGAAAGTTGTTGCTTATCTTTCAAAGTCACAGTGTAACCTGTGACATTAGAAAATCCTGATAAGGCCTTATTTTATAGGGAGGAAGCTATACAGTTTTTGTGGTGCAAATATTGAGCCCTTGGTTGCAAAATACGTTACGGTGAAAAGCAAATAGTAGGGCAGCTAGTTTTCAAGCTTGGTTCAATTGAAGTTGGAATCATCCAGCAGAGCTTATGAAAATATGATCCAATGGTCTTTATTTCTGGACATATGGGACTAAAGGTTATTTGCTTCCTTATTGTTCTTTGATACTTACAAGCTTTTAGACATTAAAAAAACACAGCATATGAGCAATTAAAGGAGGTGGGGATAGGAAAAGACAGTTCAATCAGACCAGATCTGCTGGCCCAGTGATTGTTATTTAATATCAACTTAAACTGGTGCAAAGGAATCTGATGCCCAGTAGTGTATTAACCATTACTAAGCATGTGCTTAGGACACCAGGCCCAAAGAGGGAACCACAAAGTTGAGAAAGAAAAAAAATCCAATGAAGATTTGTACAGTATGTACAAATGAGGGGCACCAAGATTTGTCAGTGCTTAGGGCACCAGTGAGCCTTAATCCGCCACTGCTTGTGCCCCTGGGTAACATTGACTGATGTTGGCCTTTCCCACTGATGCAAGGATTTTTGTGTTTCAAATTATTTGGAAGTATGGGCAACATTGTACTCTCTAAGCTTTAGTGCCTATTTAGCCATAGACTAAACCTAGCCCTCCTCCTGAATATATGAGAACTTAGAAGCTTGTTAAAAACCAATTCTCAAATTCATTGTAAGATCTATCAGGGGCTATGTGGAGACATGTATTTGCATTCAAGCCAGAATATATTACCTATATTTTAGATCTCCAAGATAAATGTGTGAAAGTCAGATGGAGGAGATGGGGCTGCATACATGGCCTTTCTTTAATTTGTGTTCAGCTCCTCTCCCCCCTTTGTTCTTTGAAGCATCTGAAAAGGCAAATATTGCCGGGCAAGAATAAAATGGGCAAATTCCATTTGTGCACAGTTTGTAAGCATGATCATTATTCTCATCCATCTGTTTTCCTCCACAGTTTGCCAATGTACAAAGACATCAATAATTTGTCTGAAAGACTCCACTTGCCCACAGCAAGAGTCTATAAAACTAAACAAATTATTGGAATTGATGCCAGAAGCAATGCTAAAGAGGATGCTGTGAGGGAAGTCACCCAGTTATTGAATGTAGAAAAAGGCTAATAGATACTGTGACCAGAAGAAATATCAAGTAGTTGTGCCTTAATTAAAAGACAGAAAACTTTGACTTCAGCTTTTTAATGAATATATTGCTATTAGGGTTCTGCAAGCCACAAAACACTTTTGCAGGAGAATTTGAGACTATCTGCAAGTGGTTTGCATAGCCTTAATTGTTTAATCTAGTAATTTAATAACAAAGAAGTGTTTTTTTACTCATGGCTATATATTAATAATACATAGTATACTGCCAATAATAATAATAATAATAATAATAATAATAATAATAATAATAATAATAATAATAATATTAATAATTATTAATATTTAATAATTGAACCGGGATCCATCTTGGAAACAAACCAGTTAATGTACAGCGCAGCTGTAATAGTCACTAATGAACTAGGCATTAAAATCAAAGTACCTAGTCACACAACAGAAAAAGCATCAAAGCCAAAGTGGAAAATCCGTCTAGAACAAAAAATCAAAAAATTAAGGGCAGATGCTAGTAACTTAAAGAACATGCATGAGCAACGGCTTAAAAACAACAAAATCATAGATCGGCTAATCAGAAGATATAGATTGGATACAAGAAACATCAATGAAGCTGTAGAGATTGTAAAACAGCAGATAACAGCAACAGCTAGAAAAATTGAAAGATATGAGGCACGAATCATCCAATATAAACAAAATCAGCAATTTCGATCAGACCAACGGCGTTTTTATCAAAGTCTTAATGTGAATGGTGACACCAAAAGTGAAAAACCAGAAAAGCAGGCCACAGTTGAATTCTGGAAAGAATTGTGGGAAAATGCAAAGGACTACAACAAGGAAGCAAAGTGGATACATGACTTTGAGAAAAGCATTGGCAACAAACAAATGCAAGTATTAGAAATAACAACTGAGATGATCAAAAATCGAGTTAAAAAGGTAAAGAATTGGACATCACCTGGAAAGGACCAATTACATGGTTTCTGGCTCAAATATCTGACCGGTTTACATGCAATATTGGCCAGGCAACTGAATGAAATTTTACAAAAGGGCCAAATTGATGAATGGTTGACAACTGGAAAAACATACTTGATTCAGAAAGACCCAACTAAAGGAACAACACCTGAAAACTATAGACCAATAACATGCTTACCAACAACCTTCAAATTACTCACAGGCATTATTGCAGATAACATGATGGATTATTTGGAAACAAACAACATCTTGCCAGTAGAGCAAAAAGGCAACAAAAGAAGGAGCAGGGGCACAAAAGATCAGCTTCTAATTGATAAAATGATATTAGAAAATTGTAAGAACAGAAAAATGAACTTGAATATGGTCTGGATTGATTACAAAAAGGCATTTGACTCACTGCCACATAGTTGGATCATAAAATGCTTAGAAACAACTGGCATTAGCAAAAATATTACATCCTTTACTGAAAAGGCAATGAAACAATGGAGAACTGAGTTGGCAGTAGGGAATGAGAGCTACGGAATGGTTAATATCAAGCGAGGAATTTTCCAGGGTGATTCACTTTCACCTCTTCTCTTCATCATCGCAATGATCCCACTATCAGTAATCTTAAAAAAAATGAAATTAGGCTACCAAACAGCCAAAAAAGCTGAAAAAATTTCGCATTTACTATATATGGATGATTTGAAACTCTATGGAAAGTCAGAAATAGAAATCCAATCATTGACAAATACAGTCCGAGTATTCAGCACCGATATTTCAATGCAGTTTGGCATGGAAAAATGCGCCACTGTATCCATAAAAAGGGGCAAAATCACTGCATCTGAGGGAATTGAAATGCCCAATGGCCAACTAATTAAATGCAAAGAAAATGAAGCCTACAAATACTTAGGCATTCTGCAGTTGGATAACATCAAGCATGGAGAAGTAAAAACTATTGTCAGGCGAGAGTACACCAACAGAGTTAGGAAAATTTTGAAATCTAAATTGAATGGTGGAAATACAATCAAGGCCATAAATACCTGGGCAATACCAGTTATAAGATACACAGCTGGCATAGTTAACTGGACACAAGCTGATTTGGACCTTTTGGACCGAAAAACCAGGAAACTAATGACAATGCACTACAGTTTACATCCACGTGGTGATACTGATAGACTATATCTGCCCCGAAAATCAGGTGGCAGAGGATTATTACAAGTGAAGCAAACAGTTGAAGAAGAAAAACATGCACTGGCTGATTATTTAAAAGACACTCAAGAACATCTATTAACCGAAGTAAAGAACAAAAATCTACTGAAGGCCCAACAGACAAAACAAGAATACAGAAAAGATGTGATAAAATCAAGAATGGAGAGTTGGCAGAACAAAGCACTGCATGGTCAATTTCTGGAAAAAATAAAAGATAAAGTGGACAGTGAACAAACTTGGTTATGGTTAAAAACAGGTACATTAAAGAAAGAAACAGAGTCACTAATCCTGGCTGCGCAAGAACAAGCTATCCGCACAAATGCCATTAAGGCCAAAATCGAAAAATCCTCTGATTATGCCAAATGCAGACTTTGCAAAGAAGCTGATGAAACTGTTGATCACATACTCAGCTGCTGTAAAAAAATCGCGCAGACTGATTATAAATTGCGGCACAATTCAGTAGCACAAATGATCCATTGGAATTTGTGCAAAAATTATAATATTAAAACAGCAACAAACTGGTGGGAACATCAGCCTGAAAAAGTCACCGAAAATCAGATGGTCAAGATCTTGTGGGATTTCCGTATACAAACCGACAAAATACTGGCGCATAATACACCAGACATCACACTGGTTGAGAAAAATAAGGTCACAATCATAGACATTGCAATACCAGGTGATAGCAGGGTCGCCGAGAAGGAACATGAAAAAATCGCAAGATACCAGGACTTAAAAATCGAAATTCAACGACTATGGCACAAACCAGCAGTGGTAATTCCAGTGGTAATTGGCACACTGGGTGCTATTCCAAAAGCACTGGAATTACATTTAAAACAGTTAAAAATTGACAAAATCACCATCAGTCAAATGCAAAAAGCCGCACTGCTTGGATCTGCACGCATATTACGAAAATACGTTACGACGTCCTAGGCCCCTGGGTGGGGCCCGACTAGTAACCAATGCCAAATCCGGCGAAACAACTGGCCGCTGTGATACAATTGTACAACAACAACAACATTAATAATAATAATAACAACAACAACAACAACAACAACAACAACAACAACAACAACAACTCCGCCGTTGCCGGTCCCAAGCCCGGATGAGAAAGGAGGAGGGTTGAGGTTAGGTTGGCAACCTGGCCCCATAAAAAAAAAAAAACCTGCCAACCCATACAATATGGTGAAAGAAATGAATAAAAATTTTATACCGCATCAGTCGTCACGCGGGTTAACAAGGGCCATGGCGGATGTTGGGGTCCCTGGACATCCGTCGACAAGTGGGCTACAAGCGGACCAGCCAACAAAATGACAAAAATATAGTGCAGATTAAAACAATGCCATAATGGCCTGTTACTACAACTCAGAGCCAGAAAAAAGAGGTTATATAAAGCGAATGAATGAATTATGGAAACAACAATATCCAGATTCAAATGTTAGTGAACAACAACTAGCAGATCAAAGGCGATTTATTATACGGAATAAAGTGTTTAGTGAAGTTGAACTTGAGGAAATTCAGGCAAATTGCAAAACCCAAAAAACAATATCACAAGCGGAAATAACTGATATTCAAGACACAACTAAAGACATTATAGTAGAACTCCCAGAAGAAGCTCTCGGGAAGGAAATAACACTACCACCACTAGAACCAGTTATCACTGAACCAACTGATGAACTAACTCAAAAACAAAAAGAATTGAAGGATAAGATCATGGAGCATTTTCTGCTTAATGAGGAAAGGCAACGTTTACCATCACTAAAAACTGGGCCTAAGAAAAGTTTGGCCCCTATCATGAAAATGGTTAATGCAGTGTTTTCAACAATTGAATCGGGATCCATCTTGGAAATGAACCAGTTAATGTAGAGCGCAGCTGTAATAGTCACTAATGAACTAGGCATTAAAATCAAAGTACCTAGTCACACAACAGAAAAAGCATCAAAGCCAAAGTGGAAAATCCGATTAGAACAAAAAGTCAAAAAATTAAGGGCAGATGCTAGTAACTTAAAGAACATGCATGAGCAACAGCTTAAAAACAACAAAACCATAGATCGGCTAATCAGAAGATATAGATTGGATACAAGAAACATCAATGAAGCTGCAGAGATTGTAAAACAGCGGATAACAGCAACAGCTAGAAAAATTGAAAGATATGAGGCACGAATCATCCAATATAAACAAAATCAGCAATTTCGATCAGACCAAAGGCATTTTTATCAAAGTCTTAATGTGAATGGTCACACCAAAAGTGAAAAACCAGAAAAGCAGGCAATAGCAATAGCAAGCAATAGCAGTAGACTTATATACCGCTTCATAGGCCTTTCAGGCCTCTCTAAGCGGTTTACAGAGAGTCAGAATATTGCCCCCAACAATCTGGGTCCTCATTTTACCCACCTCGGAAGGATGGAAGGCTGAGTCAACCCTGAGCCGGTGAGATTTGAACCGCTGACCTGCTGATCTAGCAGTAGCCTGCAGTGCTGCATTTAACCACTGCGCCACCTTGGCTCTGCGCCATAGGCCACAGTTGAATTCTGGAAAGAATTGTGGGAAAATGCAAAGGACTATAATAAGGAAGCAAAGTGGATACATGACTTTGAGAAAAGCATTGGCAACAAACAAATGCAAGTATTAGAAATAACAACTGAGATGGTCAAAAATTGAGTAAAAAAGAATTGGACATCACCTGGAAAGGACCAATTACATGGTTTCTGGCTCAAATATCTGACCAGTTTACATGCAATATTGGCCAGGCAACTGAATGAAATTTTACAAAAGGGCCAAATTGATGAATGGTTGACAACTGGAAAAACATACTTGATTCAGAAAGATCCAACTAAAGGAACAACACCTGAAAACTACAGACCAATAACATGCTTGCCAACAACCTTCAAATTACTCACAGGCATGATTGCAGATAACATGATGGATTATTTGGAAACAAACAACATCTTGCCAGTAGAGCAAAAAGGCAACAAAAGAAGAAGCAGGGGCACAAAAGATCGGCTCCTAATTGATAAAATGATATTAGAAAATTGTAAGAACAGAAAAACGAACTTAAATATGGTCTGGATTGATTACAAAAAGGCATTTGACTCACTGCCACATAGTTGGATCATAAAATGCTTAGAAACAACTGGCATTAGCAAAAATATTACATCCATTACTGAAAAGGCGATGAAACAATGGAGAACTGAGTTGGCAGTAGGGAATGAGATCTACAGAATGGTTAATATCAGGCGAGGAATTTTCCAGGGTGATTCACTTTCATCTCTTCTCTTCATCATCGCAATGATCCCACTATCAGTAATCTTTAAAAAAATGAAATTAGGCTACCAAACAGCCAAAGAAGATGAAAAAAATTCACATTTACTATATATGGATGATTTGAAACTCTATGGAAAGTCAGAAATAGAAATCCAATCATTGACAAACACAGTCCGAGTATTCAGCACCGATATTTCAATGCAGTTTGGCATGGAAAAATGCGCCACTGTATCCATAAAAAGAGGCAAAATCACTGCATGTGAGGGAATTGAAATGCCCAATGGCCAACTAATTAAATGCAGTGAAAATGAAGCCTACAAATACTTAGGCATTCTGCAGTTGGATAACATCAAGCATGGAGAAGTAAAAGCTATTGTCAGGCGAGAGTACACCAACAGAGTTAGGAAAATTTTGAAATCTAAATTGAATGGTGGAAATACAATCAAGGCCATAAATACCTGGGCAATACCAGTTATAAGATACACAGCTGTTATAGTTAACTGACACAAGCTGATTTGGACATTTTGGACCGAAAAACCAGGAAACTAATGACAATGCACTACAGTTTACATCCATGTGGTGATACTGATAGACTGTACCTGCCCCGAAAATCAGGTGGCAGAGGATTATTACAAGTGAAGCAAACAGTTGAAGAAGAAAAACATGCACTGGCTGATTATTTAAAAGAAAATCAAGAACATCTATTAATCGAAGTAAAGAACAAAAATCTACTGAAGGCCCAACAGACGAAACAAGAATACAGAAAAGATGTAATAAAATCAAGAATGGAGAGTTGGCAGAACAAAGCACTGCATGGCCAATTTCTGGAAAAAATAAAAGATAAAGTGGACAGTGAACAAACTTGGTTATGGTTAACAACAGGTACATTAAAGAAAGAAACAGAGTCACTAATCCTGGCTGCGCAAGAACAAGCTATCCGCACAAATGCCATTAAGGCCAAAATCGAAAAATCCTCTGATGATGCCAAATGCAGACTTTGCAAAGAAGCTGATGAAACTGTTGATCACATACTCAGCTGCTGTAAAAAAATCGCGCAGACTGATTATAAATTGCGGCACAATTCAGTAGCACAAATGATCCATTGGAATTTGTGCAAAAATTATAATATCAAAACAGCAAAAAACTGGTGGGAACATCAGCCTGAAAAAGTCACCGAAAATCAGATGGTCAAGATCTTGTGGGATTTCCGTATACAAACCGACAAAATACTGGCGCATAATACACCAGACATCACACTGGTTGAGAAAAATAAGGTCACGATCATAGACATCGCAATACCAGGTGATAGCAGGGTCGCCGAGAAGGAACATGAAAAAATCGCGAAATACCAGGATTTAAAAATCGAAATTCAACGACTATGGCACAAACCAGCAGTGGTAATTCCAGTGGTAATTGGCACACTGGGTGCTATTCCAAAAGCACTGGAATTACATTTAAAACAGTTAAAAATTGACAAAATCACCATCAGTCAAATGCAAAAAGCCGCACTGCTTGGATCTGCACGCATATTACGAAAATACGTTACGACGTCCTAGGCCCCTGGGTGGGGCCCGACTAGTAACCAATGCCAAATCCGGCGAAACAACTGGCCGCTGTGATACAATTGTGTAATAATAATAATAATAATAATAATAATAATAATAATAATAATAATAATAACAACAACAACAACAACAACAATAATAATAATAATAATAATAATAATAATAATAATAATAATAATCAGCTGCTGTAAAAAAATCGCGCAGACTGATTATAAATTGCGGCACAATTCAGTAGCACAAATGATCCATTGGAATTTGTGCAAAAATTATAATATTAAAACAGCAACAAACTGGTGGGAACATCAGCCTGAAAAAGTCACTAATATTAATTATTATTAATATTATAATATTAATTATTATAATTATAATATTATAATATTAATTATAATATTATAATATTAATTATTATTATTATTATTATTATTATTATTATTAATAATAATAATGGATGTGATGGCTCAGTGGCTAAGACAGCTTGTCAATCAGGAAGGTTGGCAGTTCGGTGGTTCAAATCCCTAGTGCTGTGTAATGGAGTGGGCTCCTGTTACTTGTCCCAGCTTCTGCCAACCTAGCAGTTTGAAAACATGTAAAAATGTAAGTAGAAATAATATGAACCACCTTTGGTGTGAATGTAACTAACAGTGTTCTGTGCTCCTTTGGCATTTAGTCATGCCGGCCACATGATCATGGGGACATCTTTGGACAGTGTTGGCTCTTTGGCTTTGAAATAGAAATGAGCACTGCCCCCTAGAGTCAGGAATGACTAGCACATATGTGTGAGGGGAACTTTTACCTTTACTTTATGTATTAATAGCTGAATGGCCTTTTAAAAAAAAAAGATTTCTTAGATTTCAGCTCAATCCAACAATAAACATACAGCACACAGAGACAGATAATAAGACACAGAGAAATAGAGAAAGATATCAACGTACACTGGAGAATTTGGAGTAACAGCCCACATATATCATGAAATGCAAAATGGAAGTTAAGTTCTCCATTTAGACATTGGTGATCAGGCTTTATATTTAATCTAATTTCATGTACCCCACAATCAGAGGTGGGTTCCTACCAGTTCGCGCCTATTCGGTAGAACCGGTTTGTCAAATCTACCGAACCGGTAAGAAGAGGTTCCACCAGTGGACCTGGAAAGCAGGCCACACCTACAGAAGAGGTTCCAAAATTTTTTGAAACCCACCACTGCCCACAATCTAATTTTAAAAGCAATTTACAAGAGGTCATATCACTTTTTGAATAAAAAGTGTTCTTTTTTTACATTTTTCAACCAAAGGCGAGAAGAAGAAGTGCTGGAGGCACTTAAAGTAAAGTAAAAGAAACACGGGGAGGTCTGAAAAAAGTGTGAAATGATGTTTCTAACCACTTTTGTCCAAACTTGTTTTAGTCTCATCCACCTAATCGTAAACCAGACATGTCCAACCCAAAATTTACAGACCATATGTGGCCCTGGACAGTTAGTAATGTGATAAGAACATGAACTTTTAACATTATTATGTGATTTATATACATTAACTATATTATGTAGTTAATAAAAATAACCCTAGGATATTTAGATATGTTTATATGTGGCCCAAGGCAATTCCTCTTACTCAATGTGATCCAGGCAAGCAAAAGGTTGGACATCCATACCTTAAACTATAGATTACATATAACAATTGACCAACTTTCAACCCAAATTGTCCAATTGCTACTTGAGTCTTTGACATGGCCTGATTATTAAAATATGAACAATTAATTGCAATTAATCATACATGGAACATGAGGGATCTGAAATATGAGTTAAACTTGCAACAATGAAGATCAAAATTGCTTGGATTCCAAAGTACAGTAGAATAAATAGTTCTGTGAACCCTGTAGTACTTTATGCTTGCTTCTTTCACTCAGTTATTTCCATTCAGGATAATGAGATATTTTGGTGCAAACATTGCAAATACATAAAATAGAAAAATAACTTCACTTCTTATAAAGAAATCTATTTATTTTTAGAACAGCTAATGAGGTTTTTATGTATTCATCATAATAGTGTTGCAGCTTATATGGATTTGAAATATATTTTAAATACAATAAGATTTGATTTTATTATCTTTTAAAAATCCTAGACAATGACCAACATGAAGGGTATTAATAATGTTTGATGATTATTCACAGATTGTGACCATTAATAGTGGTCTTTTCTTCATTCATGCTGAGTAATGTCCTTGGTTTAGAACTATCAATTAGTTTCAACAATAGTTTCAGAAAAGGAATGTATTAAATCAGTAATTGCAATATACTGTTTATTAACATTCGAATAAACATAACCGTAGGATATTTAGATAGATTCAATAAGGAAAGTAACTCCTTATATCTGTGCTACTGTGCAATATTTAGAAATAAATTTTGTTTAGCTTCACTTGGTGAAAGGAAATTGCTTCTTGTAATTACAAAGAAAAATACCAGCATGCCCTGGTTTGATTGTTTATGTACAAGAATTCTGATATGGCTCTAAATATATGCAAAAACAGAAGAGAACAAGCAGAGATGTGGATCCTTCATTGAAATGAAAGAAAAAGCTAGATGCTGACACATGCTGGGCTTCAGATTTGTACTAGATGAATAAATGGTAAATTTTAAAACATTAGTGTAGAACAGTGGTTCCCAAACTTGGCAACTTTAAGACTTGTGGACTTCAACTCCCAGAATTCTCCAGCAGACCAGAGCTGGCTGGAGAATTCTGGGAGTTGAAGTCCACAAGTCTTAAAGTTGCCAAGTTTGGGAACCACTGGTGTAGAAGATGACCAGGTTGTGGGAGGGGTCCTGTATACCTATAACTACATATCTTATTATGTCTTTAAAAACTTGGGCAGCTACATTCTCTTGTTTGTATAGTACTATTGAAAACATGAATGATAAATATTTTGGGAAGGGGAATTTTTGGGGAAATATTTTTTTGGGAAATAATCAAGCATATTAAGTAGGGGGGGGATCAAAAAAACCCTTTTAGTATTTGTTACTTTGTGTGTGTATGTCTGTGGGTTAAATTTGAAAAAGTTTTAAAATAAATAACAACAAATATAAAATAAATATACAAAATCCACATTCCTAATTCCATAGGAATCTGATGGAAGGATCTGATGAATGAAAGTGGTACTTCTTGTTCCTACATTTTACTTCCAGATAAATAAATGTGCTCAACTAACCATACTTTCAGCATTCAAAATTTGAAGTGGCCATTTTGAGAATGTTGTTGCTCCCCCCAGACACACACTCACAATTGAAATATGGAGACTACAATAGCAGCTGGTTTTACTTGTGCTGCCTTTATTTGGATCTAATTTAGAGTTGGAGAGGTGGGGGTGAGGAAAAGTCAAATAACAAACATCTCTCTGTGTTACATGGGTTTTATGCTGCTGCTTTTTTTACAGGCAGGGGGCCAAATGTGAATGGTGGACATGCATTAAGTTAGAGTTGATCTGCTGTCAAGCTTTGCAAAAATGATGTCCTTTGTTTATTGAGACTGTAAACAGGTTGCTAACTGTGAAATATATGCACATTATAAATAACCAATAAGCTATTGAGAATGTAGGTTGCCAAATAGACAACCTCCCCTGGTTTGTTACTTATTGAGTTCTACAAGCAGGGTCAAAGAGTGCAAGCGTGTGCATTAAGGACTTCAGGCCAATTACCAAAGAAATATATACTTGCTGTTATTATATTATTTATGGACCATGCTGTTCAAGTAAATCAATTGTTGTTGCTTTTTTGTTCCACCTACTTCAGGGTCCCTTTGTGAAGGCAGGTAGCAAATTGCTTCCACAATTTATTATAGAAATAGCAAAAATGTTCTTGATTTTTTTTAAAAAAAATTCTACAGTCATTTTTTTAATATAGTTTGATGATAAATAGCATTTGGAATGGACTAGCAACCATCTGTTTTTGAGGTCTAAGAGGACAAATTAAACAGCAAGGAACTTATTTTGCTTTCCCATTATTCCATTTAAGTTGTTCTGTCAGAACTGGTAGATACATCATTTCTGTCTAAAAATGTTTTGCTTCATGATGCAGAACAGAGGAGGGATCAGCCAATGTCATCTTTCCATCTCTAGTCTGCATTTGTTATTTATGTAAAAGGGTTAAAACTAGATGGCTCAAGGTGATCCTTTTGCCACAGCATTTATCAGCCCTACTAATCAGGTCAGAGAAAGAACAATGTTGGAACTACATTAATTGTAACAGCAAGAATAACAGAAACTTTGCAAGTCTGAATGTGCTTTCTACACTGGATCTGAAATAATATCCATTTATTCATTTAACTGTCATATTCATATGACCTCTCATCTCACAGAATGTGACTGTGAATGGCATACAATAAAACCATAAATAACAATATTAAAATAGAATGCAATATAAAAATATTGATGCCATTGTTTTTAAAAAGGCTAGGCAAGAGCATTGGCTGTTATGAAGAATAGAACTACTTTGGCAGAGAATCAGTCCCTGAGACCCCAGGCACCAGGTGAAACAGCCAAGGATGGCAGGGAATGAGTGGGCAGCAGCCAAGTGTTCAGAGGTGGGGGGACCACAGAGTGGGTGAGTGAGTGACTGAGAAAAAGACCCATCTTCTGGTCCCACCAAATGTAACTCCTTAGTTGATGGGAGCCACAGCATAGTTCTTCTACTAGATCTGATGAGATGGGCAGATGTCAGTGGGAAGAGGCAGTTCCTCAATAACCTGAACCCATGCTATGATGGTTCACGTAAGCACCTGGAATTGGACCCAGAAGCAAACTGGTAGCAAATGCAGCTCTTGGAGTGGAAGTGTAATGTATTCTATTCTAGAGGCACACGTATCTGCCTCCACTGCCACATTCTCCATCAACAGAAGCTTCCTGATAGTCTTCAGGAGAAGACTTGACCAAGTGAACAAGACATGAGAGACAGTGAGCAATTATCTCCTTTTGAAGATAGAACTGAGAATGCAGGTTGTCCTTTGCCTTTTTGTCTCTCTGGTCCTTGCCAGTTGTCTCTTTCCTGCTTTTGCTAACTTTCTATTTGTTTTGCCAGTTAACTATTTTTGACATTAGCTAATATTAACAAATAAACTTCAAACTCCATTTTTGCTAGCTGAACTGACTGGCAGTTGTGTTTGCTCTCATGTGGATCATTGACTGGGAGTGTGCTGGATACAAACTAAACTTGTCATTAGCCACAATAATTTAAAAACAACAACTAACCCAACACCAGCCAAATCAGAACATTCTAAAGGAATATCCAATTGGGGCAATTTATTCCAAGTTTAGGGCAAAGTTTCTTGCTTTCTTTTGTGCATACTATTGATTAACACAAGTTAATATATTAAAACTTTTTAACAATTATGTTAAATAACCCCTTTCAATTTTTTGCAATACTTTGTGACAACTGATATAAATCAATATTTCTAAGAGTGATGAATTATTTCTGTCAATATTTTGCATCAAGTTCAGTTCCTAATTATGTCATTGACACCAACTCCTTAAATATGAAATCTGCTTCTATTCTTTACTAGCTGTAAAACATAACAAGTTACAGTGAAGTACCAAAAATTATACAGTATATTATTTCCAGCAGTGAACAAATAAATTACTGACATAGATGATATAAAGACAGTGACAAAATTGTTGCAAGAATAGAACATACAGTTCACAACAAGGTCTCTAAATCACACATGCCTTTGATTAAACTGATACCTTAAATCTTGAAATGTTGCATGTACTATTTGTGCTGATTCAGACTGTGCTTGGCATATATGGACATTCAACGCAACCTAGGTCAGTTTTCAACACCTTCTTCTCATTTTCTAACTGTTGTTAGGGATCAGATTCTTTATCACTAATATTTAACATTGAGAGAAATAAAAATGAAGAAATGTATCCTTAAGACATGTCTTCCTTCATAGGAGAATTATAAAACAGAACTTGGGAAAGAAATATATATATATTAAAGTATATGTTGATATGTTCTTAAAGGGTGTTTTAATTGGCACAGATTACACCAGCATTTGAAACTGAGCTTCAGAAGGTACTTCACATATCCTGTTTTCCTAGGGATTAGTGACATGGATGGTTGCTAAGGAAATAGAGGAAATTTAAACAAAGGTGCTTCTCTTCGAGAAGGAGAAACTTTTGTGCATTTTCCAGGGCTGTTTGTTGGATTGTTTATTTTGTGGAACTTTGTGCTTAAAATAGCCTCTTTTTTTTGCCAAACCACATCTAAAGTTAGTTTGATTTATGAGTCAAGAAAGCTATTGGCCTACTACTTCTTGCAGCCATGTGAATAATCTGTCCTTTTGAAAGAACCTTACTGGCATATGTGATGCAGAATTTGACTTCTTTTCCTGTTGGCATGTCTATACAGACATTCCTTCATCGTGAGTTTTAATCAACGCAATGAAAATGGCACCAATTTTTGCAGTTATGGGTGGCCACTGCATTCCTAAGAGGACCAGTACAAGAATTTATTGTGCTACCTTTCATGAGTAGACTATTGGGAAACTAATCATACCCCGAGGAGAGAGGAACACACCAATCTCTCAGCTTGGAAATCCTTTAGGAAGATTTTTTTTCTAATGCACACAGAGCTCATTTAGATATTATGTTCATGTTTTTAAACCACAAATTTCACAAGAAGCACATAATATGCTAACATTTAAATCTTAAAATCTTATTAAACATTTGTACAGGTAGTCTTCGACTTACGATCACAATTGAGCCTAAAATTTATGTTGCTAAGTGTTAAGTGGATTTTGCCCCATTTTACAACTTTTCCTGCTGCATTTGTTAAGTAAATCACTGCAATTGGTAAATTGGTAACTTGGTTGTTAAGTGAATCTGGTTTCTCTATTGAAAGGTGATCGCATGACCGGTCAAAACTATGAGTCAGTTGCTAAACATCGGAATTTTGATCCCATGACCGAGGAGATGCTGCAATGTTTGTAAGTGTGAAAAATGATCATAAGTCACTTCTTTCAGTGCTGCTGTAACTTTGAACGATCGTTAAATGAACTGTTGTAAATCAAAGATTACCTTTATGTCTCTGAAATATGAAATGCCTTGCAAGACTCCCTAAAAAGAAGGTAGAAATTTGTCCATTTTTAAAAATCTTACCAGGAAATGTGCAGCTGCATAAAAAATTGCAGCTACTTGTCATAGGGCTACTGATTTGAGATAATGTAGATAATATATATTACATAATGTGGTATAATATATAATATATACAAAAATATATTTTGAAAGCCTAACATTTCAGTCTCAGTTCCTATCATCTTGATATAGATCTAGGAAATATTCATCTCTTAAACCCTAGAGAGATATTGCCAATCAGCATAGGTGGTATCAATTTAATGGATCAATATAAACTCTGATAAGATAATTTCTGTGTTTCTAAAGTAGTTAAATTATGATCTGTAGCCTGTGAAATCATGCTGTTTCATTGTTGAAGGCATAATGCAGTTCATAAATCTGACTCAGTCCTGGAATCAATACAGAAGTAAATCACATTAAAGCAATGGACAGATATCAAGTTTTATGCTGAATACTCTGGATAGTTTTGCTCTGTCCACCTCTACCCTCTGTCATAGCCACCTTTGTTTATAGCTTTGTCTAGTGCAGGGGTGTCAAACTGGTGGCCCATGGGCCAGATGCGTCACACGCAAGTCACACCCACCCCAGCTCCATGAAGGAGAAAAATGTTGCAATACGTCACGTGACCCCGTGAGCTTGACACCCATTGTTGAGTGTAATTTTTCATCTGACAGACCTAGACTGAAAACATATTACTGGCTGATACAGATAGTCCTTGGCTTATGACCACAATTGAGCCCAAAGTTTCTGTTGCTAAGTGAAACACTTGTTAAGTGAGTTTTGCTTCATTTTACAACCTTTCACAATTGTTAAGTGAATTACTGCAGTTGTTAAGTTAGTAACATGGTTGTTCAGTGAATCTGGCTTCCCCATTGACTTTGCTTATGAGAAGGTTACAAAAGATGATCCCATGACTCCTGGACACTGCAACCGTCATAAATATGAGCCAGTTGCCAAGAGTCTTAATTTTGATCACATAACCATGGGATGCATCAATGATTATAAGTGTGAAAAATGGTCATAAGTAACTTTTTTTAGTGCTGTGGTAACTTCAAATGGTCACTAAGTGAACTGTTTAAGTTGAGGACTACCTATAGATAACGTCACAAATTAAAGATCTTTTTGCTGCCCTTTTCAGTCATCTATATTTTAATTATCCAAACTCAGTAGCTGTACACTGGTCCTGGCAGCCAGTGGGATGAAACTGGGGGACAGTAACATTTCAGCGAGGCTCATCCAAATACCATGTGCTTTTATGTATTTGAAAAAAAAGGGAGAGGGGAAGAGAAAACAAAGAAAAGTTCTTATGCGTGTGAAAGAAAGGTGTGCAAGGGTGGACAGGCTGTATAATTGTAGAATTTTTTAAAATCTGGTGGTGCATTTAGTTGTAAAAACAATCACAAATCATCATAGTTCTCTTTTAATTTGTCATGTCTTCCTTTCTTAGATTACCTTACTGGCCAATTGGTTAATAAAAAATAATCCTCTCATTGATGCTCCAATGGTTGATGTGCACAATGATGAAGTAGTGATGCTCCTGGGAAACAGTTGAAGAAATCTGAATAGGCAATAGTCTATTCCTCACTAGTACACCAGTTGTTATTTTCTTAAAAAAATTCACCCCAAAATGCTCAATATCATTGGTTACATTCCAATATCAGCTGTACCCTAAGGGTCAACCCATGTATATCAGCAGGAAGAAATAGGAACGGGCTCCTACTTGGCCTAGGCTACTGGCCAACTGCATCCCCAATCTTCTCATCATCTTCCCTTTCTCGTTTTGATGACTTCTTTAGCAACCCTTACCAGTCTCCTTGACTTTTCCCCATTCTTAACACTCCAAAACACTTTTGCTGAAAACAATGTTTCACTCTGTATCTGCATCTTCATTTCAATGTATATGCAGACCAAATGACCTCTGGGTGCAGAGAATGCAAAGCCAATATTCTATGTATAGAATACTTCACATGCGGAACATTTGTAGTATTGCTTACTGCTAACATATAAACATGTTTATCCTGTGTTCCATATTTGGGTATTTTTAGAAGAAAAACAAATAAGGAGTGACACTAAGCAAAAGACTGGTCTTCAGAGGGTAGGACTCAAATGCACAAAGATAGAAGAAAAACAAATTCTAATATTGATTAGGGGAAGTGGGGTAGGACAGGAACAATTGTTCCTATTCCATGCCTGAATGGTGCTCCATTGAAAGTATGGTTAAGAATTTGAAGTAATCAGGTATATATTTCATTCAAGAGAATAATTGTCTGACTGACTGTTTGTCATCTTTTTGTTTCTATCATCTATCTGTCATCTATTATCTATCTATCTATCTATCTATCTATCTATCTATCTATCTATCTATCTATCTATCTATCTATCTATCTATCATCTTGTAATTATTTCAAACTTGGTCCCCCCCTCTCTCTCTGCAATTGGCTTCTATGAGAGCAACAATGAAGTAGGAAAAAAGACTCTGTGAAGATCAAATATACACATAACATGGTTACCTGTCATGCTAAGTTAAGGCAAGGGTAGAACCTACCACTACCATGAGATCTCCAAACCCTGTCAGTTGATTGAGAATATGGAACTTTGAAAAATATTTTATTCCTTTCTGATAAAGAGGGATAGAGTTTTTTCCTTAGGTATATTCAAATATGATATGTACACCTGGGCATATAGCTTCACTTGTTGAAATGCTGAACATTTTTTTCTCTTTGTAGAGTAGCATAAACTAAAAAGACTTAAATTTCAAATGAAGACTACTTTCCATTTGTCAGCTAGATCAATATGAGAATGGGAATTCTTTACAATTGTTTCCATAGTGATTTATCACTGCTACTGTCACAATTGACAATTTGTTAATGTTATCACAATGAACATCACCTCCAACATAAGGCTTCAGAAATGCCAATTTCACAGTCTGTGCACAATGACAACTACTTCTAGCTTAGTAGTATAAAATATCACTACAGTTTATGTATGCATTTTGGGAGTGGGAGGTTTAAAGAAAGATGTTAATCTTATATATGAAAGATAACTCAAAAAGATTTGGGGAGAGATATATGGATTACTCTAGCAATTCCATAGTATAAAATCAAGAGTCTCCTATTTTTTTTCTTATTCAAAACTTGTTGAAAATTCTTTCAAAGAATGGAAATTTTCTACCTGATCTGATAGCCATAGCGTTTTTTCCCCTGTGCAATGGGAATGCATATATAGAGCAATGAAATATGTCACATGAAAAATCACAAAAAACACAGAAAACAAAAAAGTTAGCATCAGACAAACAGGGAAATATTACAATAAAAAATGTCAATCAATATAAGGACAAACAAATAGCCTTAAGGCACATCATGAAAGTGTGATCAAAGAATCACAAGTTTCCTTGTAGCAGAGATATACAGATGGTCACTGTGTACAAAGAATTAGTTCAGAGATGCAAAGTAAATTATACATTCCATGAATTAAACATGGGGGGGGGGAGGAATTCTGAAGATACAAATAATCCTTGCTTTGTGGAAGTTGGGCAATGCCAAAAAATCTATTAAAAAGAAGACATGGAGTTGGATGGCTAAGTGCAGGGCTGTCAAACTCCCAGTCAGTGGGCTGGATGCATCACACACTGGCCACATCCTGGCCCGGTTTAGTGAAGGGGAAAAAAGTCCCAATATATCATGTGATGCCACTATGATGACATGAGTTTGACACCCCTGGCTAAGTGGATCAGGAGAAATATTTTGTGTAAGATAGTATAATGAATAAATGCAATCACCCATACATTTTCCTATTAATTGTTTGCAAGAAAGGTAAAGGGCATAAAATATTATAAGACATATTGAAATGGAATGAAGCTATGCAATAGCACTATTGCGTATTTGTAATAATGCAAAAATTGGCAGGAATTCATTGTAAGTGGGTTGCTTATTTGATCAAACCCCACTCCCAATACATGAGATTGTAGATTGGTGTTCTGGGACTCCATGATAACAAATTTTATAGAGAGGAGTTATAGTTCAGCACCATAGCATATTTTGTGGGGGGGGGAGGAACCTTTCTAACATTATTCTATAATATTTCCAGTTTTAAAGCAGTTTGACTACAGTGACTGGTGACAACCTTGGCCAAAATGATTGGCAATAAAAGCTGGAGCATGGCTTCACAGACATCACATAGTATTGTTGAACCTAAGCAGGTCAAGGCTGGAATAGAACTGGGGATCTTAAGTTCTGCAGTTACAGAAAAGTGATGATTGAAATATTATAATAAAATAAAATAAAAAGTGGAGTGTAGTCAATATAAGACAGATTTTTAAATTCATATACTTTATCATGCTAACCTGTATTTAATTTTTGTGAGTAATTTGTTATATTTCTTATATTGTTTCATAATATCTGTATGGCAGGTCCCATATTTCAGCCCCATAGCTCCCTATGGCAGCTCCAAAGAACTTTAGTTTATATTCCTGGGAATACGTCTGCATAACAAATAATTGGTAGAATTCATTGTAACCTCACATAATACATAATTCTTAATATTCTTGCAGGTCTATATTCAGCTTATTAAAACCATTTGCATTCTACAGAAATGCAAAAATCATAGTTTTGCGTAAAACCTTGAATAATATTTCACATAAAGGTATCAATATGGTTTGAACAATGAAAAGTGGAAATTAAAGAGAGATGAAATGCAGTTACCCCATCAATTCTAGGTGATAAATCTGACTAGAACAAGTAATTTTTTGAGAGAATTCAAGAACAGTGGATACACTTACTGCAGTTTACAGGATAAGTACAGATTTATAACCAATTGTGTAATTTCAAATGTAATTTCAACATATCTTTTTTACAATGCTCACAGTAGAGAACATCAGCTGTATTAACAGGACTTCTTTATCAAAATTATCTCAAAACAAGCCACCAACCACTGTACAATTACAAACCACCACCACATTTTTAATTTGTACATGAACATGAGGGAGTTAAATTCCTTTGACAATCAATAGGCATGAGCCCACAAAATCCATAAATTGTACGATGTCAAAAACACAACCAGTCCTTCCCTCCCGAAAGGAGAAAAGAGAAGAAAACAACAAAGAAGTGGATCTGTGTTTGAGTGATGGACAGAACTTGTTTACATGTTCTATAAAATTCAGAAATTCCAACAAAGTAGTACTTGAATATTGCCTCACTGAACTAGTAAAAACTAGATTGCTTTTATTTGTTTTATGATCTCCCAGATTGCCAGTATCTGTAGCAAAAAGATTGGAAAAAAAAGTCATTTCATGGCACTATTTCATTGGGTTTAGGCAATGGTATATTCTGCTGCTGTTGATTTTCCTTATTGACTTGGTAGCTGTGAAATCCATATGCTAATACTTCTAATGATCAACCATTCCTTTTGACTTTTGGTAACAAGTATTCTCATGCAGTTAATATCAAAAAGAACTTTGTGCTCCACATCTGTGATTTCCAAATTTCCATTTTTAAATTCTCCTAGTCTCAAGAAGGTAGTACATTGCCTTTCCTTTTTGCCTCCAACAGTTTTTTCTCCAACTTCCAGAGCACCATGATGCAAAACATCATTTTGTCGGTCTTCAGTACCGGTGACAACTTTGATTTTGTTAATTTTAAGAGGCCTATCAAAGACAACGACATAAAAATCTCCAGTTGAGGGTGCTTTTGCCCAGAAGTATTCATCCACACTACTATATGCCTTGCTCGCCTCATAATTCTCAAATACGTTCATATTGGTATGCAAGTTGGCAGGAGGGTTATCTGGAAGGTCAAACGAATCCTCTTCAAAGTCATCATCTTTTAATTTATTTTCAGCTCCTTTATAAGATGAGTAATATCCCATGTGCTGAAAAAGGGATGGTTTGAAACGTATGACATCCTTTTGAGCCAACAGCCCACGGAAATGTATCAGCAACCAATCACAAGGCATTTCCTGGTAGAACATCAATAAAAAATGAGCCAGACGAGGGAGATCATGGGAATGATACAATTTCCCAATGTAACCCAACTTGGAAAATTCTAAAGTTACCCAGTAGGTTCCCTCTCGTGAAGTTATGACTTTCTTAATAACAGTCAAGAAGTTTTTTGCACATCTAACATCATCTTCTAACATTACATAATAATCAGAAAGGTTAGCACAAAAGTTAAGCAAGAATGCATAATCAACATTTTGCTTGGAGCGAAATTTCACCCGGTCTTCTGGATCATTGTAATTTCTCTTAAGTCCATTCAAAACTGGATAATATTCCTCTGGTGTATGGATTACCATTAATCTGCCAGCAATTACATGATGGGCAAATTTCTGTGAAATATCTTGAACCATGCTATCACACCAGGTGGAGTCAAATTCTGCCAGATGTACGACCACAGCAATTTCTTTCAGCTCTTCATAACTTGACTGTTCAAATATGGACTTGATTGTCTCCAGCAAATAATTCCCTTTTTTCCTTTTGACTGAAGATAGTCCAATGGTAAGATATCCTGAATAATAATAATGAAAATAAAAACAATATTTAAGTTCTATAGAACTGAGCAATAAAGCAAATTTACTTGTTATTCATAACAAATGATTGGGAACATAAAAACATAATCAACAAATATGTGTGTATGTCCATCAGAATGTTTCCCTTCTTGCTTTGGCTGCTTTTGAAACAATTCTTCTTGCATATATCTCTTAGCAAACATTTTGCCTTGTCTGTCCATCCGTCCATCCATCCATCCATCCATCTGTTCACCCATCCATCCATTTCCCTAGCTCAAAAAAGAAAGGGCCTCTTACCATTCAAGTAATAGACTTTTAGACTGTATGCATTAAAGTGGATGAACTACTAAATTATGCTAAAATGTCTTCCATTGAAAGTGGTGGGATTTTAACCGTACTTAAGTCTATCTGGGTTCATGTAACAATATGTTTTGAATTAGCCTTTCAAAATTGCTTGGGAGACATGATTTTGGCACTTTGAATTCAAAGATAATAATATCTTCTCTATTGCACCCTAGTATGTTTGCCTTATCATTTTAGGAGAAATGAGACCACATCTCTAACAAGCAGAGAAAGCAATTGCTGTTGTATCAAAATTACCATGTGGTAAATGTGGATACAGAACTTTGGGGATGGTTCCTTATGCTCTTCCAAACTAACAGAGACATATTTTTAGGAGCCTGGAAACAAAGAATTAAGAATTTCCTTATTTCTGCAAAGTTTTGGCTATTTATAAGCTATAGCTATCATTATTAAAATACAGCGTAGTTACACAATTTGTTTGTCTGTGTTTCTTGGGAGATCTGTAGATGTAGTTTGGATTTATCAGGAGAAATTTGATCCTAAATTCTTGTGAAGAGTCCTCTGCTGATGGTATATTATAAAATATTTTTCATTGCATCTAATAAATAACTTTACTGTATATGATATGAGCCCATCAACCTCAACTGTATGTTTGCATCATCACAGGTTTTTGATGACACTAAATCTTTTTAGAATGCCAACTGTTTTCTTAAATATGGTTATCATTCTATCTTTAGTTAAACAGAGTGCCTTAGTAGAAAAGTGCATCTCTCATGTAATCCATAAATGAAAATGATATAGTGTGAAGTTGAACTATTTGTGGTGTTCCCCAACAGCTACCTAATTCCAAGAGCAGACAAAGATTTTTGAACTCTGAAAGTTCAATGAAAGACAGCAGGAAAATGTCTTCATGGAAATCTGTGTTAACAATGAATTCTTCCCAAACAAGTTCTTTGAAGAAGCCAGAACTAACAACGGTTTTTGTAATCCTTTGTTCATGCCAGGAGAAAAGACATAAAAGAACTCAGCTGGCAAAACCAATCATTTCCTGATCTTCTTTTAATTTCTATCATTTTTCTTTCTTCTATTTTTCTTAGGTAGCCACTAACTGTGCCTCAGGATAGAAATCCATGAAAGAAAGATAAGGTTATGTCCATGTATGGGGTAGGTTGCCTAGCACTGATAAAAAGGTAACCTCCCTCTCTCGTTCTCTTTTTATTCTCCCTCATCAACTAGAGACCCTTACACACTTTTTTGCCTTGAAAGCAACCTCTCATTTTTATTCTCAGATTCCAGGTTAAGCTGTGATGTTCAACATGCTCAAATATTCCCTGCTTAGCAACTAGATATGTTTGTGTGGTGTTAATGCAAAGCTACAACTTTTAAATCTTTACTTCTTTCTTTTTGCTGTGGCAAGAAATTTAAGACTACATCTGTATATTTCTTTCTTTGCTATAACGATAAGCTTCGGGATTTTTCTCCTTCACTGCTGTAGCAAGAAACTACATCTTTTTATATATGTCTTTGCTTGCTTGCTTTTACTTACTCAGTCTATGGCTTAAATTCTCTGTATGTTCCATTAAAGAAGATCACTTCTCAAATCCCCCTACTTCCTATCTTTGAAACTTGCATTCTTTCTCTCTCTCGTTGAATAGAATGAAATTGCATTCCCCATAGATCAGGGGTCTCCAACCTTGTCAACTTTAAGCCTGGCGGACTTCAACTCCCAGAATTCTGGAAGTTGAAGTCCGCCAGGCTTAAAGTTGACAAGGTTGGAGACCCCTGCCATAGATGGTTAATTGCTCAAGTTCTCTGGCTTAGCATTTGGGCTGTAATTGTTTAAGAATGCTGTCTGAAACTGTTATTTGATTGCATTATATATCTTTTGGATCAAATATTTCTCAATACAATGTACTAATGGATTATTAATTATAGCTTCATTTTAGACTTCCAGATTGCATTAACCTATTTATAAGTCTCTGGATGCTAGAGAGAAACAGTATGACATGGTAGGTCCCCCTCTTCCCATTTTTTTCCCAACCTGGGCCAAAATATGATTTGTTTGCTTTTGCTTTAGAATTTTGTATACATCTACGTATGATGGTATGGAAACATAATTATGCATTAGGATATTCTAGCAAGTTGAGGTTGATTCAATTATTTTTGGTTAAAAAATAATAATTATTGCAATGTGTAAACTAGCTTTTCTCCCCTAATTTACCTGTATGATCAGGCAGTTCGTGGGAGCAACATATGAGCAAAATTGCTGTTGGCTGTTTAAGGAGAATATGAGATATTAAAAATGATTCTCAGACCTATGAAAAATAACTACTAAAAGTAGAGCTACTCTATTTGTTTGATATCCCACTTTTGAAAGGGAAATGCCTGAGTTCTCTTATATCTAAACCTCAACAGAGACAGAGAACATCTGGCTCACCTTTTCTGGATTTAGAAGTTGAGCAAGTTTAATCCTGGTTAGTAGTTGAATTAACCAACGAACCCCAGAGAAATAAATTAGGCAGGGAAAGTAAAAAGAAAAAAGAAAGAAACATGCTTCTGGAAGAGAGCAATGACAAATTACTTCAATACAGCTAGCAAGCATGTCCAAGGGTCCCCCAGGAGTTGAGCTCATCTTGAGGACATGTTTACTTTTATACCATGCAAAGGTAAAATTCTAGAAGGATCAGAAGGATGTTCCCCAGTTCAGCGAGATTACAAAGCCCTGCCTCTTCTTCTGAGTTGCACATAAGCTTTTTATGTTCTGTGAAAAAGGAGCTTATTAATATAATGGCAACTTAAAGCTTCTTTCATTGCCCTCTAAAAAGCTGATGAACTTACATCTGCCACATTTTCTTTGTGACATTTAGAATAGATAAAAACACTATTTGTTGTTAAGAAAATGGAAAAATTCTGTTCCTTACTTTTTCTTAGTAAAGGTGTGCCAGCCAGATAGCGATAGGAAACATTTATTGATCCTGAGAAGTTGGACAGATCTTTAAAACTGTGAACATACCGCTCGGAATTTAATTGATGTGTTGCCGTATCTCTGATTAACTGCTTATCTCCATTCTAGAAGTTGGAAGAGAGAAGAAAAACAAAATAAAAGACACATAGCATAATTATTGTAAGAAATGGAAGGAAGCAATACAAACAATATTTTGTATTATTTATCTGCTTCAATCTTACTTTATATCCAGTCCAGGTACAGGCATGTTTAACACATATATAATGTTTCCTATGTTTTCCAGCACCAAGACAGGACATATCATGTTATGTCAGATATGTTCAGATCTATATATAGTATAGGCTCTTATAGATAGTTCTCAGGTGTAGAACTATCAAATGCTCTTAAGGAGAAAGCCAGTAGTGTTAAATAGTCCAAAATGTAATTGACTAGAACCCAATCTCTTTTGTTTGGGAAGAATGGTCTCTATTGTTTTGCTTTGGTAACAGATTGAACTGTCCGTTTGGAATTGTACCAGCTCTCACATTTATTAACTCTGATCCCTTTGAATCAATGACAGGTAATCATAGGAGTCAATAATACTCCCTCTATAAGACCAGCAAGACTGCCAGAAGTCACAATTTAGTTTATCTAGCTAAGCATTAACCAGATATATCTCAATCTAGCAGCCTAGTGCTTTTTTCCAGCAGTTGCACCCAAAATTATAGGAAAGAGGTTAGTGGGTGTTGCATATTATTAGTAGAGAAAAATTGAAAGTTTTAGTGGATTTATGAAAGTGACCAAGTTTATATAACAAGGGAACATCAAGGGTTGTATAGGGGTTCTAAAACAAATAGGTTTCTGATTTCTAGGATTAAATTAGGCTAAAGGATAAAGTCTTATCTGCTATAAAGCTCTGAGTTCAGAAGATAAGCAAGATAAGAACCCTATAAATGGGAAAATTGATTGGCTCCAAATCGCATGGAACTCCAGTGTTTTAGACTTGAAAATAAAAGTTTAAAAATTCTTCTTATGACACAGATGATACAGAAGGAATTTTCCCAATACGCCATGCTAAAACAACATGAATGTCTTCATGTGGATGTACCATGAGTTCACTCCAGTTTGATGTGGTCATCGTTTCTCTTTCATGACCATCTCTAGAGTTAAGAATGATAGTCGATATTTCATTATTTAGCTAAATAATCATAAATCAAAATGTTGTTTTGTGATATAGTTATTGTTGTTATTTTACTATGTGTGGATATTTTGAATATTAATTAATATTTCATTTAACTAAGTCAGGTATTATGCTCAATGTACTCTTGGCTTTTTACTGGAGATTAATAAAAATAATAATATACTTTTATTGTATAATCTCCTTTCCCCTCCTCCTGGAAATAAGGCTAGAAGCCAGGATCTCAGATTTTCTTTGAAATAATCACTGAATGTGATTTCACTAATACAAAATTTGGCAGTCTGAACAATGCTTTCTTGTGATTCTTTCTTCTTTAATGCATCTTTAAGCTAGGCTTCCTCTACTTGTATTCCTTTCTACTTCTCAGAGGATATTCATGCAAAAACTACTTTGTTGCATTGCATTGAAATAGAGATTTTTTTTGTCCCTTTTTTCATGGCAGCTTAATGTGGCTAATGCTGGTAAGCAGCTTTAGTCATAGCACATGTCTAGAAACCTGGAAAGGAAATTTGCATAACTGTTGAAAATCCAAAGAAGTCAATTTCCTTGCATGCTGTCTGCATCTTTTGAGAAGTCTCAGCAGTAATGCAATCTATTTCCAGCTTCTGACAGCTGTGTGACTCCTCACCTTCCTCCTCTGTCCCTTGGCTGCCTGTGCCAATTAATTTTCCCCCATACCTTACCCAAGAGAAGATGACAAAGCAAACTGAACTTCTTTCTTGTCCTCTCTTCTCTCCGAATCAGTCTGAAAAAGGTGACTAGGTATTCACCAAAGAAGGGGGTGAAGCAGAAGATTTGATAGCGGAAGACAGGAGGGTTAGCTAGACATTTTTCACCTATGTTCTAACTTCTAACATCAAGTATCTATATTCACTTTTCCTTGACATTGCCTCTCTATTTGTTTATAAACGGCTCATTCTCTGAAGGATTATAGGTTATATTAATTAATTAAGACAAAACAATAGGACTAAATGCAAAACATAATGAACTAAAGTGAAAGATATACTACATATGTGTCTCACTGATAGAGAAGCAGTGAAGGGATAAAGGCATGCTTAGAGAAAAGGATCATGTGCCCTAGGTGAATGATTAAAACCAGGTCTTCACCTGGTACAAAAGGCAAATATTATTAACACTACTCTGGCCTCCAAAGGAAGGTCATTCTAACTTGTGTTGTACTTTTATTATCACTGCCTCAATCACTTTCACATGTTCATTCAGGGTCCTGAGGACTACACATCTAAGTACACCTGGAGAGTTTTAAAATGCTTGTTGTTTCCTATGCTTTTGGATTTTAAATACAAAAGCTTTCAAAAAAACATAACAAAACCATTAATCTTCTTCATTAATCAGAACACAAACAATATAATGGAGAAATCAGAAATGATGAGAGCTCTGCCCATAAAGAGAAAAAAAAAAGTAAAACAAAGAAATAAGTAAAGAAATCAAAAGCTTCATAAAGGTCAACAACATCCAACATTACAAATGAAAATAAAATCATGAATTGTTTTAACCAGGGCTTGTTGAATAAGCTAAAAACAAGGCAGATGAACAGGGTAATCATTTGGCCAATTGCTGATTTGTTGCATATTCTTCCTAATGCAATCTTGCCTTGAACCTCTGTGGATTAGTTACAGATTTGATGCAGCACAAAACTAACCCATCAATAAGCTATGAATTCTTGTTCATCTGGTACATTAAACTAGAAATAGGAAAAATACACTGTTTACTGGGAGCTGTAATTCAGCCAACACATATTTAGCTTAACATTTTAGTAATGCTTTGCAGAAACAATGACAATGATGTCATAATATCATTGATTCATAATGTGTCACAGTTGCATGTGGCTGATCTTGAAGAAACATTGCAGAGAAATATTTGGTAAAGGTAGGACAGTTTCTTCTTTTTCTAAAAAAAAATGCCTGTAAAATTGGTAGGAAACAATGTCTCTGTATTTTGATATTTGAATTGTGATGGGTTGGTAGCTTTATGGAAGCTATAAAAAGCTGATCTGCTTAATCCTAAAAGTACTTTGCTGTTAGATGTGAATTCAAAGTCAATCAAAAATTATTTATGAAATTGAGTTTTGAGGTGATGAAAAACATCAAAGCAAAATAGAAATTCTCAATTTTTATCTGCTTGTTGCCTGCTTAACCTATAATTTGTGTTCTCACCTATAAGTCAGCAGAAACTTGGCTTCATAATATATCTAAATGCATCCACCAAATGGGCCTTAAAAAGTCAAGAGCATTAGACAAGCAAAGCTGAGACTTGGCAATTAAATGTATCAGTTTTGTTTTGAAAGAAACAATGAGGGACAAACCTTTTTATTATTAAAAAAAGACAAATTAAGTGTAAGACATCATGCCATCTGGGAAGTTCACATAAAGATCTGAAAACAAGCAAAACAGAAATAGCATAAACTGCAACAAATAGAAAGCAACAGGATGCACCTAGAGGATCTTGAGTAATTAGCAAACCAAAGTAAGTATCAATGAATGTGACAAAAACATAGTGTAAACCAGATAAAATTCCATCACAAGTGAGGGGATGTGAATAAATAAAATCCTACAAAATGCTTTAATGGAAACAGTGCCAATAGAAGAAGCCACATTTCAAAAGCCTAGTGGAGTAAAAATGGCTAAAAAGGGAGTTTTCTTACTTCTAAAAACAATATGATTGAAACTGGAATATCCATCCACAAAAGCAATTTTTATCAGTGGTAAAATGTGTGTCGAATCGAACATGAATCATATAGTCAGTTGGAAAGGGTATTTTGATTAAGTGAAACGGTCCTAAAGATCCAGATTCTCTAGAAGTCTCCCATGCAAGAAGCAATGACAGAAGTCATTGACTGTATGGATGTGAACATCAAATTATTACCCATCAATTCAATTTCTTTGGCTCACAGAGAAATCTAGCTAGATGCTGTGGAAAATAGTACGGCAGTATAGACAAACTTTTGACCTAAGCCTGCAAGCAATTTATATGTTCCTTGCCCTGATATTTCTTACTGAGGCTGAAATTTTTTGAAAGAATCCAGTTTCTGAGAAAGAAGAGCATATTTACAACATAATGTGGAATTCTATTTCCACAGTGCTACAGTAACTATCATTGAATTGAACATGGGTTCTTAGGGTGATACTAGACAACCCCTGACTTGCTGAACAATCTTTTCAGAGATGCTTCCTTACCTAAACAGAGAAACAGAATGACCACAGGGGAGCAAAAAAGGAGCTGGCTTCCACATTGAAATTTCTTCTAGGAAGCTGGAAGGGAGGATTAGAAACCTTCCCTTTTCCCTTCCCTTTCCCTTTCCTTCCCAGCTAAGTGACTGCTGCTGTGTATGGGATGGGGGTATAGGATTGTAACAGTGGCTGGAAACTGGGAAATATAATGGAATATTCAAAATGAGCATCATACCAGCAACCTCAAAGCAGACACAACTTCCCAAAATTTCATTCCTTTGGGTCCTGGATTTTAGGTACACATCTAAGTTAGCTTATTTGCAGGTAGCTTGGTTCAAAAATTGTTGCCCTGTGATGCATTGTTTCACGCATTTTAAGTTATGGGAATGAGAGTTTTAGCACTATATACTGTAGATTTGCTGTTCCATATGTACTCAACAAATCATGCAGGAATAAGGTTCTAACAGGGGCTGTTACGTTTGTCTTTTTGTCAATATACCCTTTCTCCGTTTAGTGACTGTAATCTGTTCCAGTGACTTTGTTGTTAAGCAGAATGGTTGCTAAGTTAACATGTGACCAGGGGGAGGATATAGGAGGAAGGGGGACTGTGAAGATTGCTAGTTGCTATTGTCTAATTCAGGCGAAGCTCTCTCATGTAGCTATGCCAGCATTACTGCGACTCCAGTGTGCACTGTTGCCAGCCATAGAAATTTGGTTATGAGTCTGCATGTTGGATAGAAAATGATTTTTGTTTTACTACAGTTTATTACTGGTTTATTTTCAAATAGTTACTAAGCGAGGTACTGTAGTTCAGAGATGGGTTGCAAAATCTGACACTACCGGTTTGCTTGTGCTTGCGCACATGCGCAACGCTTATGCACATGCACAGAAGTGTCTGGATGAGTGGGCGGAGCCTCCCGCTTCTGCCACTACTGATTTGCCTAATCCGGCTGAACCGGCAGCTACCTACCTCTGCTGTAGTTATTAAACAAGGAGAAGGTATAAATGCTTTTTTCCCCCTTACTAGCATTGCACAGAGATTTGTTTTGAAGTTTTGATTAAATTTCTGAAGGGAATTGCCTTTCCAAAATGGATTAACAATTTGAATCAAACCATTGAATTAGATGCCTCCAAATTAATTCAGTGATTTGGAAGGGCTTTGCTGGAGTGGTGCAGTGGCCTAGAGATGGAGCTCCCACCTCACAATCAGGAGGCTGTGAGTTCGATCCTAGGTAGAGCCAGATATTTCTCTCTCTGGGCACAATGAGAATATATCTGCTGAACAAAACTCCACATTGGCGACAGGAAGGCCATCTGGCCATTAAACACTCTGCTAGCTCCATTCAGTTGCCCAGACTCCACCCCACAAGGGATTATGGAGTCATTAAAAGATGATGGTATTTAGAAGGGCTTTACTAACAGTATTCAAAAATTCAGATCAAACTAATTGAAATTAGAATCCGAGCATCAACTGAAAATTGAACCCAAATTTTACATGACCCCAAAAAATTCATTTTTTTCCTTTGGACTATTACACTTTATCTGCTTTTGTTTAGACAGCCTGCTTGTTTTTGTTATCCTGTGCTATTAAAAAACAGTTAATTCTATACAATATCCAACTTACCAAGACATAGCTATCTTCAATGTATAAGTTCAAGAACAACAAGCAAATGACAAGGACTCCAAGAAAGGATACAGCGGATCTCTTGCGCAGGCACCTCATTTTGTCCCAAAGCTTCAATGTGCATCTCACATGGAGACACAGCACCTCCTAAGAGAGAAAAACAGTAAAATTTGTTTGGGGCATTGCTGGAAATTTGCTTTTTTTGGTTACATTTTTAAACAAAAAAAATATTGAATTCATTTCCAGGTTGTCATTACCCCATAATACTCACAATTTTGAAATGGCTTGGTAGGAGTTTTTGTTTTAATCTGTTTCTTTTTAAAATGTGTTTATATTCATTTTAACTGACCTTTAATTTTTTTTAAGCTAAAATTGATGTGTCAGTTACATTTTCTATCTTGGAGAAAATAAGCAATACACTAAGGAACACAGTATGCCAGTTAGGGAAATAATTCACTGGAATTTCTACACTATCATCATGAAAACTAATCTAAAACAATTTGTTCATTTTTTTTCAAGAAGACTATGTGGGGTAGATTAAATGTTACATAGAATTTAAACGTTTAAAGACTGGTATTAATTCTTGTCTGTTTAAATGGAAAACGACCTTTGCTACCTGCTGGTTTGACACACCAAACAATTAAATTTAGTCAAATTACATAGGAAGGAAACAATATGTTAATTAAAGGAAATTATCAAGAAAGTGAATAAAATAATTGACATGTTTTGATTTTTCTTCAATTAAGTTAAGTTAATATTAATTATGTAAGTTAATAATATATAATAATAATATAAATTAAGTTAATAGCAATAGCACTTAGACTCATATACTGCTTCAGAATGCCCTACAGCCTTCTCTATGCAGTTTGCAGAGTCGTCATATTGCCCCCAATTTGAGTCCTAATTTTACCCACCTCAGAAGGGTGGGAGGCTGAGTCAACCTCGAGCCTGCTGATATTTGAATTGCCAAATTGCAGTCAGTCAGCAATCAGCAGAAGTAATCTGCAATACTGTATTCTAACCACTGCGCCACTGCACCTCAATAACCTTTCTTTTTACTAAAAATAACATTTTAGTAACTTTACTAATGCTTTAAAATTTTTGTTAGGGCCCAAATAATCAACTTGGATGGTTGATGCTTTGAAATAAATGCTGTATAATACATATAATATTGGGATAACTTTTTAAAGCATAAAAACAAGAGCCTGATAAAAATATATCACTGTTTTAATGACTTAAGCAAAAGTGCTTTGAATCTGCTCTCGTGCATTGCGAATAATTTCAAAGCAGAAGTAAAGTTCTACAACTCAATAATACTCTTAAGAGATTTTGCTGCAATTAAGACATCATGCTTTACCAAATTATTAATGAGTGGTGCCAACTAAAGTGGATTGCATTAGCTGCGTCACAAGTCTAATTCATATTTCAAAGTTGAAAGTGCACTAATTGGATCATTGCCATTTTGTTCCTCATCCTTTAGAGGAAAAATAAAATAAAAAATAAAAATATCCATAAATCCTATGGATATATATGGAAATGGCAAATAAATTCACATATTTATGTATAATATGATACATTAAGTACAATGTCTGAAAGAAAATAATACCAAAATGCAGATTTAAAAATAAATCAAAAATAAGATGTTCGTTATATCTCATTATACCACTTTGTTCAGAAAAAATCCTAACCATTAATTGTTCTAAAATCACTAGATGGCAGTATGGACTTATTTGTTTCTGCATCTATTTTACCTCTTTACAATTAGGTTACAAAAATGCATCATTTCAGCTTTTTTTCCCGCCGTTAACACATTTTGGACCAAATCTGATTTAACATTTTTCCTCTCAAAAGAAACTTACAGTATATTAAAAAGGTTACATCAGAATTCAAAACTGATGTGGATTTTTCCCCTCTGGGTGAGGAAAAAATGTAAGGCAAAAAGAAAAGCTGTCTGCTCACTAAAAAAGCTGTTTCCAAAATTCATTAACTACATGGCTCCATATGTCACAGAAATAGAACAGTTAAAATAATTTATTTGAAATTGTGTATTGCATTTTAAAGAGATTAATTACACATACTTTACAAGAAAACAGTGAAAACAAATAAAGAAAATAAATCAGGAGGAATGAAAAGATAAGCAGTATTGTAAAATATAAATATTATTTCATCTCCAAATCTGTGAAAAAAGATTCAAAAGGCTGAATAAGAGATACAGTTTTATTAATTAATTTGGAGATTCTTTAGGGTAGATATGTTCATTCATTCATTTATTCATTCATTCGTTTGTTCATTTGTTTGTTCATTATTTATTCATTATATTTCGACAATACCAATCAGAATTAAAATAACCTACTTCTTTCTTTTCACTCGTTCTGCAGAGGTCCATACTAGTGTAAGTTAAGGATGGGGAATATCTCCTCACCTTTCTAAGTTCCTCCTGCTTGATTCAAAGTATCAAATCTATTATTAAAAGTTATCTTTATGTCCTACTGTTGATTTACCTTAAAATATGTCTAAAACTTCTGGTCACAGTAATTCTTCTCATTAAGGAAATTGTCACAAAGGATGATCCAACTGTTGGGTCGCCACAAGACAATGAGATAAATGTAAAAAATGTATATACATCAGAATTCTGCTACAAAGACTTATCTGGTCCACCAATCTGTTCCCACAACTAGATACTTAGAGGATATTCAAAAGTAGGATATTAACTGCACCGTTTTTATTTATTTATTTATTAATCATTTTTAAAATAAAAAGGGAGAGAACCAGCAAGCAAAAAGTGAAAGCAAAAAAATAATGTCTATATTTTATATTATTCGTGTGTGTGTTTGTGTGTTTGTGTGTTTGTGTGTGTGTATGTGTGTGTGTATGTGTGTGTGCATGCAGTGGTGGCACAGTGGTTAGAATGCAGTACTGCAGGCTACTTCTCCTGACTGCTGGCTGCCAGCAGTTTGGCAGTTCGAGTCCCAAGTGTAAAATGGGGACCCAAATTGTTGGGGGCAATATGCTGACTCTGTAAACCGCTTAGAGAGGGCTGTAAAACACTTTGAAGTGGTATGTAAGTCTAAGTGCTATTGTTATTGCTATACAAATATTATCTATAAGTAAATAAAGGAATTCCCAAAGTTGTACAATTGGAACAACACAACACAAGTAATCATAAAAAACAGAGAATGCAAAAAGAGAGAAAAAGAGAATAAGGCAAAGAAAATTACTAAAAATCCTGTAGATAAATATCACTTTCCAACTTCTGACTAATGTACAATATTTGTAGACTTTAATTATATCAATTGATATTCTAAGGTACTATTCCCAATACTAAAAATCACTGAAGCTCTTACCCTCCATAACTTTCAAATCTGAACAACTAATATCCATCTATGGAATTCCTTTCAATCAGATTAATGGAGGAAACAGCCACTGTTTCTTAATTCAAGCGGGACAGAGATATGTGAACTGTAACAATTGCATCAGTTCATTCCTGGTTATGCTGTGATCTTTTTAGGGTGGCTTCTTTTCTAGAACCAAATGGAAGCTCTGTGACAAGCTATTTGGGGAGCATTCAAATAAAATGCATGGCATTAAAATGTGTGTGAGCTCATGTGTATGAGCTTTTCTATAATGCTAAAGTAATTGCAAGCTAATCTTAGCTCTAAAACAATATGCACATTAAACACATTTGCTAATATTCTTAACTTTTTAAAAAGTAATGACTTACAGTATAAAGTTAAAACTAAAAAAAAATACCCCAAGAATACTGGGTACTAACAATGTGTAGTATTTGCTTCCTTGATGTCACTGAGTATATATCTTTATGCTTTATAGCTCAGTGTCATGCTCTGCTTAGCTGAGGTCATCATCTATAGGAGCTGATGCAAGCATACCTTCCCCATCATTCATATACAAGGACACATTTTCTTCTCATTCGAATAGGAGGGTAGCGTTCAGCTCTAGCATGTTGCAGCATCTTCTCCTATGCCACTATTCAGCAAAGTTGTTTGTCACATCTATGGAGTCATCAAATTGCACTGTCTATCTTGCATTAAAATGCTATTTAGAAAATATGGATGGTGCAAAAGAAATGCAAAGTTCTGTCTGTTTTCACAGCGTGCCTTTGTCAGCATTCCAAATATCATGCAGAATTAAATCAGAGTCCAATGCAAAACAATCCTTTTGGTTCCAATTTAATAAAGCAGACATCTTAGGCACATCTGTGTTATGGAATCCCAATACTGGAAATGACATCAGAATTCCACCCAGTTAAAAGTTCATGATCTTGTCCCCACACCCACAATCCATCACATGGTCCAATCTTCTTCCACGCTGGCATCCACACCCAGCTGCTTCCGGTCAGGTGTACTGGTGCAGAGACAAAGGATAACCTTGGCTTCTAGTAAAGAATGAAAACAATACATTCCACAATCTATTCCCCCCTCCCATCAACTATACTAAAGAAACAGCATAATGAAATAAGAGAAAGTATAGCAGGCCAAAATTCTAAAAGGAATATAAATGCAGGCCTGACAGGCTTGTTGAGCACTCTAATATCCCAATAAAGGCTTTTCAATTTTATTGTATAGGACGCATTGGTTGTTAATGAGTTTATTATCAGATAATCTGACTAATTATGAAGAGTATGCACTTTTAAAAAATTTATAATCTGTGGGGTCCTTGGTGCTGGGTTTGTTGTCTTGCAGACATTTCATTATCCAACTGGTAACATCATAGGTGCTAAAAGGAAATGGGGTTTGCTTTCTGTTTATATACAAGTGGCTTGCCCTGTCAGTGTTGGTGAAAATATTCTTAGTACCGTAGTTCCTTGACTGTGAAGCTATTATTTACTGTTTGATTGTTGATCTGGAAGTAATCCTGGTTTTAATCTCTACTTGTTGTTGATTGCTTCATATGTCTACTCCAATTCCTTTTTCATTATGACAAAGGTGCCATTTGCATACTGGATTTATATCAGGTTTGTATCTATGGGAGTGCTATACTTTTTAGACATTGCATTACAGACTCTGCTATGAATCCTGAAAGTGGTGATTTGTTGGTATATTTGTCAAACTGAAAGTAGGCAGTATGGCAAAGGTTAATGAGGTCCATGATTCTGGTTTTAGTATTTTACTATTTGTTTATATCAGATGTGTTGTATAGTAGTGCTGGCCATGGATTCTTTCACTAATTCTGGGTCTATGGATCAATTATCTGATTCTTTTGAGGCAGAGTGAGGAGTTGGAAGAATATTGCTTCCTCTGTAAGTTATCCAATCTTATTTAGCTATGCAGAAGGTTGAGGTCCCCAATAATGATAGAATTGCAAAGAAAGATATGTCAGGCCAAAGGAACTCGGAGGCATTCATAGAAGTGTGGGAGAATGGGCCCACTGCTTTTCATCTACCACTATTCTTCTTTTGTGATTTTATCTTTTTTCATAAGATCACTAAGGGATCCCTTGATCCAGTGGTCTAGTTTCTGTATTGGATTCATTTTAACTGGGGTGTAGGTTATCTTCTAATAATTCTTTGGCTTTTTATATATACTATATATTGTAATCTGTCCATCATAACAATGGTTTGGCCTTTGTCTACAGATAGGATGATGATGGTTTGTCTGAAACAGAACAGAAACAGAACCAACTCAAAGCAGAAGATAAAGCAGTCCTCAAAAACCTAACAAACCAAGCCACCATCATCCTACCAGCAGTTATATCAGACTGACATAGTTTGATACATTATTGTAAAACAATGCATCAAAATTTAACCACCAGAGAAGCTTAAAATATGTATGCCCAATTAATATTTGGCTGATATTATAATCATTTAGTTAATTTTATCTTATCGTCATTATTTTTATAAATAACTCAAAGTGGTGAACATACCTAATATTCCTTCATCCTCTTATTTTCCTCATAACAATTATCCTGTAAGGTGGGTTGGGCTGAGAAAGAGTGACTGGCCCAATGTTATCCAGTCAGCTTTCATGCCCAAAGTGAGACTAGAACTCACAATCTTCCAGTTTCTAGCCTGGTGCCTTACCACTAGATCAAACTGGCTCCTACTTCTATATTTCTTGAACATATTACTTCATATTTGGTTTTTTCCTGATATAGTTGCAACATATGATCACTTACCTTCAAGCATGTTCTATTTTATCTTTCTATTCTTCTGCCTTAAATGCTGTCTTTAAAAGCCATTAATGATGCCCCTAGGCTTATATATTATTGCCTTCATCAAACTTCAGAAGTGATATTTCAAAACACTATCAAAATAACAGCATGTCTCCCATGGATAATATTAAATTAAATTAAATAGGACACATAATTTCAAAGTTATTAAACAGATTTGTGGGATTTCTTGCTAATGAAGTGAAAAACAGTGCAGGCAAAAACATATATTGAAGATCAAAATAGAAGCTGTGATTTATAATAAAAGTTTATTGTCCAAAAGAAAAATATGGCAGTTCTCCTCAAAGTGTATATTTATTATCAATCAGAAAAGAGAAGGAAAATATCAAAAGGGACCAGGAGGGGAGAGAAGAGTGGGTCTGAGACAGGATTGGCATAGGGGGAGTGGGAGTTGGGGAAAAATTCCCTCCCTCTCTCCTGATGTTTACTTCATTTAAAAAGTGGCTTAATTTAAAAAGCAAAGAAGTTTTAAAAAAAGAAAAAAAAAACCCTCCTGTATTGCTCAAAGAGCTAATGGTCTCTTAGGGCAGAGTCATGCTGTTCTATCATATCATTCTCATAATCCTGCAGGAACTGCAGTGAGCCTGTCCTCAGACAATGCAATGTCAAAAACAGCCTTTATCTACAAGCCATGTAGGGCTTAAAAAGAAGTTCAAAAAGCAAAGTCAAATGAAAAACCTATTTCCAAATAGTAGTTTCCACTTTGAAAATGGCACCTATTTTCACAGGGGAAGAATGTTTTAAGTAAATTGAAAGAAGAATGTGAATCAAAAGATTCGGAGGGGGCACATAGTGAGAAGACACCAGTAAATGTAATTGCTATGGATGATTCTGATGTCTATTCCCATCAGAGTCTGTCTTGAAACACATTTTGGCAAGGATTGCAAAGGAAAGATGTTGGGGATTGCCCATGTTCCAACACCTTGCCTGTAAACAAATGCCTTGTTTTTTAAGTAAATGTGATGTTTGCTTTCCTGTCACCCTGCTTCATGCAAGAAAAGAATCTAGAACAGTTTACCACAACCTTGGGAATATAAAATGCATGGATTTCAATTCCCAGAATTCCCCAATCAGCATGTTGGCTGTGGAATTCAGGGATTTTTAAGTTCCCAAAGTTAGAACTTTAAGCATCTTAAAGTTCCAAAGGTTGAAAACAATGGTGTAGCATAATGCCATTGGTGGCTCTATACGTTCTCTTCTGATATGCATCCTAGTTCAAATTATGTAAAAGAAATAAAAGGCTAGCATCCAAGATAGAACTGTTGACATCCTTTCTGCAGCCAAGAAGGAAATGTTCCCAAAATAATGAACCCTCACATAATAAATATTTTCCTTTTAAAATAATAGTTAACATATTACAAAGCGGTCTGGAAAAAAGAAAAACCACAGTGAACAATTAGTTTGGAGTAGATATAGCAATGGTCTGCATCAGTTTAAATGCCTGTTTTCTGTTTCATATACTTATTTTTTTTAGTAGAACTAAATTGTGCAAATATTTGGAGAACAGAACTCATATTTCTTCACCTCACCAAGCTTAAAATGTTGCTCTATCTTAATACAAATATTGAAAATTAGTTGAAGAGACATTAATGAATTTAGAGTTATATAATACTATATAAATCATTTTGGAAGTGCTGATTCTATTTCAAACACAATAAATTCTGTATCTATAGGTCTTCAAAATTCTATTTTCATTAGTATGTTGCAGCTATGTCTATATTTCTCATTACATAAATGTAATAATCAGGGTCTTCCACAAAAAAGAGGGAGTCAAGCTATTCTCCAAAGCACCTGAGGGTAGGACAAGAAGCAATGGGTAAAAACTAATCAAGGAGAGAACCAACCATGGTAAGGATAAATTTCCTGACAATTAATTCTTTGGAACAATTAATCAATGGGACAACTTGCCTTCAGCAGTTGTGAATGCTCCAACACTGGAAGTTTTTAAGAAAAGTTTGGATAACCATTTGTCTGAAGTAGGGTAGGGTATCCTGCCTAAGCAGGGGGTTGGACTAAAAGACCTCCAATGTCCCCTTCCAACTCTGTTATTCTATTCTAATAATGAATAACTGCTTGACAGCAGAACTTTGAACCTACCTGTTTTTCCCAAGTGCACAAATATTTTCCAAGCACCCAAACAAACAGATAAAACATTTGCAAAGAGTAATATTTTGCTTTGTAGTATAATACAACTTTTTCTGTTTCCAACTTCCCCCTCAAAGAAAAACAGGATATAATGAATATGGATGATCCATTAGGAAATGCTCTACAACAACCTTCTCTAATTTAAAATTCTCCAGATGTGTTGAACTACAATTTTGCAGAATTCCCATGTAGCATGGCTTAGGAATCTTAGAATATCTGGAGAGGACCAGAATTAAAAATGCTTGTGTGTATATGTATATATTCCAAATAATTCCAACATATCAAAACAATTATTAGAATGACCTTTGCTTTGAAAGCTGATTGTGGTTTAAAATTGAATTATATACAGAGATAAATTCTTCAACCCACAACTAATAAACCTCATTCTCTTGTTATGTTTTTTTTTAATCCAAAGTATCATTTCCCAGCTACTCTGCACTGCATGGAGCTTTCCATATATCATCAGTTCATAAGCTCATCAGGGATAAATGAAAAGCATGATCAAGATGTTTTAATTTGTACATAGCAGAACAGACTGGGATTTTGTTTGCATCTGTGTAATTAAGATCATACTCTATTCCAATAGGACTGAATATTAGATTTTCTTTTGCCTGTCATCCTTTCATTTATAAAATGAAAGGTAGGAGGCTGTAGATTCCACTTTGCTGCTTTGTAACACATGCAACAATTCAGCACCCCACTCAATAGGAGTAAAAACAATGTCACCAAAACACTCTCCTAGAAAGGATGAAGGGAAGGGAAGGGAGAGAGGGAGGGAGGGATAATTCTGTACCACAGCCTAAATAGCTCTTGGCTATTTCTTAAGCAGACTTCAGAAAATGCAGTGTAGTTTGCAGTAGGATAGCCAAGGAGCTGGGCTGGTGCTCAGCTGGACTATAGCTACTGCAAGATGATTGCTCATTTCCCTCTTCTTGCCCTTTCTATGAGTATCTGTCTTTTCTTCCTAATTCCATCTCCTTGGTTTTCCAATCTCTGAACACTTTACTGTTCAATTTTAGTGACTTGGATGTGCTACGTTGCAATATTAAATGTAAAACATATTGGTTTTGTGAGTAGCATTAACTTACATAGAGTTAATTATTGGTTGTCGGTATTTATATTTACCCATTTATCATTGGATAAGCTACATGTAGTAGTGCTTGTGATTTTTATGAAGCCATTTATTGGTAGGTTGTCTACTACAGATGATTCCAAAATATATTAGCATTTATAATTGCAGACAATGTTTTCAAAAACTTCTCTGTTGAGATTCAAAACTAATCCTGGAAGCCTTGTGGTCTGTTAGCATTTGCAAATGAGAAGCATGACAACGCTCATCTGAGTTATCCACATGGACCTATGTGGTGTCTTCTTCAGTTTTATCTTGATCAAGTTAATATAAAATTGTGAACTTCTATTTATTTTATGGTCTACATAATTTTCTGCCCAAAGCACCGGACTATTTTCTGAAAGCTTCATGTTTCAATATGTAGCACAAATATTTTTGGATATGAATATTTCTAGTGATGCAGCATCCATATTTATAAATCCCTCTTATTATGGTTGTTCAAAGAAAACCATATTGACTTTGAGCTTGTTTGGAGGACTTTGAGCTAGCAGAGAAGCATAGCTATTGTAAACTTTTGACTGAAGATAGTACACTCCTTTTATATGACATAGCCATCCTTTTCCATTGTGCACACAGCTTTCGAAGGGATACATAGGGAATAGTGAGTAAAGGAGATCTCTCCTTATCCAGACAATCCAATGGCGTGACATATTGCACCCAGCTTGTCATCACATCTAAAGCCATATAAATTGATACACATCCACACCATAGCCAAATTATTTACAAAAAGAAAAGTATCTAAGATTTTTTTTTTTAAGTGCATCCATTTGCTAATGTTAAGCCACATTATGATTTATTCTACATTGCTAGTGGTTTATCTTAGACCAAAGGTATGTCAGAACAAAAGGAATGGAAGGAAATGGCCAAGCTGCAAATAAAATCATCCATCTCTAGAATGAGTCTATTCAAGAATGCTTATTATGCATAAGTGTTTTGTGATTTCCAAAAATGTCCTTGGATTTCCACAGAGGTCAATAACTGAATGGTTGTAATTTTCATATATAAATGTTCATGTACAAAAGTAGGCTACAAAGAAGATAGTCATTTTGAAAAATAAAAAATATAAAGCCAGACTTTCAAGTAATTCTCACAGCCTTCATCATTATTTTATGGTTGCACTGATGTGTCATAAAGTAGAAGCAAAATTAAAACAAAAGATCTTTCATTTAAGCACACATAATAAATAGATTAGGGACGCGGGGACTCAGTGGCTAAGATCCTGAGCTTGTTGATCAGAAAGGTTGGCAGTTTGACTCCCTAGAGCTGTGTAATGGAGTAGCTCCCGTTACTTGTCCCAGCTTCTGCCAACTGAGCAATTCAATAGCATGTAAAAATGCAAGTAGAAAAATAGGGACCACTTTGTGGGAAAGGTAACAGCGTTCTGTGTACCTTTGGCATTTAGTCATGCTGAAGGCACATGACCACGGATAGCGCTGGCTCTTCGATTTTGAAACGGAAATGAGCATCACCCCCTAGAGTCGGGAACAACTAGCACATATCTGTGAGGGGAACCTTTACCTTTAATAAATAGATTTCATACAGAGATGGAGGAAAGGGAACAGAGGAACCAAGATGTCAGGAGCAAGTAATGTGTTCATTTTCCTTCATTCTTATTTATAACAGGAATGTCAAGTCTCTCCTCAAGCCCTGACCAAAGAGAAGTTCCTAAATGATCATCTAAAAGTCAAATGGACTGAAATTTGACGAATGCAAATCTTATGATTTATTACATCACAGTTTATTATTTTATTTTTCAGTGCTTTCCACAAATGAATGCAAATATTAACATCTTCATTCGGGAGACACCTTTTCACATTTTCCTAAAAACATGTGAGAAAAAGTCTTCACCTCTCAAGATTATTCCAAGAGTGAGTAGTTTTTTCTTGAAGACAAACAGCACTCCGAAAACTTCTGTCCTTTAGTGACATAGAAAGAGAATCCAGGATAAGGGTTAACAAAATTCAAATTACGTTAGAATTGAACTTCCTAGAATGAAAGCTTAGGAATGATTTTTTTGTATTTTATTCATATATCAAGGACAAATGATTTTTATTTGTCATTGCTTTCACTAACAGGTAACATATCTAAAGGCATCTCTACATGGGATCTTCAGACAAATATCAGTCCCAGGGCTATATATTCCCAAATTATTGGAGGCCAGTTCTAGGACTACCTATTACTTTTTGTGTGGTCTGATAGATAGAGAAGAAATGTTTGTTCTTCCAAGATGTTTATATTCCCACCCCACAAACAACCTCCAGCATCTTCATGATGCCTATTTATAGGTATTATTTAGAACCAATCTCCCATCTAACCCATTAGTCATATGCAGCAATGGACAAAAAAGCAACTGCTCACCAATTGCAAATGCAGCCCTCTCATTATCACAATTAGTAAGAAGAGACAATAGACTCTGTAAGTGTATTTTACTTTATGTTTTATTTTATTTTATTTTGGAAGTAAGAAGTGACAATTTTTTGTTGCTTGGGGCAGGGTAGTGCTGCTAGACTGATAGTTTTTGCCCTTTCACATTTAGCAGGAAAGATATCATTGTCTGGAACATTAGGTATCCTAATTATTTTATTTGCTTTTCTAATTCTTTGGGGGTGGAAGAGATGGTGCCATATAAAAATGTCATAAGTCACTGCCAAGATTCTGGAATTCATAGATATATAATTCTTTATTAGCCAAGTATGATTGGACACATGAATTTGTCTTTGGTGCATAAATTCTCAGTGTACATAAAAAGAAAAAAACATACATCAAGAATCGTAAGATACAACACTTAGTGATAGTCATAGATTATTAAATAAGCAATCAAATCAAACTAGGAAACAAATAAAACAATAGAAGTACAAGCAACATGGTTATAGTCATAAGTGGGAGGAGATAAGTAATAGGAAAGATGAGAAGAAGAATAGTAATACAGTCTTGGTAAATAATTTGACAGTGTTATGGGAATTAGTTGTTTAAGAGAGTGATGGCATTCGGGGAAAAACTGTCCTTGTGTCTACAGTGGTGGCCAAAATTGTGGAAGCCTTTTGGGAAAAGTGTATTTTTGCGGTTTGATTGCTAATAACACCACTTTTTTTTGGGGGGGGGGGAGTAGTACCATAAAAGTATATATCAATGGAAAGATAATTTAATTAAGAACGTAATGCAACAAAGTTTGTTCAATTATCTGCATTCTATGAAATGTTATAGCCAAATGCAGCCAGCAGTTAATAGAAGCAATCATTCAATCTTAGTGTCACATAATAGCTGCAGAACTAAAAGACTCCATGGGAAGACTTTGTAAGGCTTTATTTCATGCTAAAGATTACCTAACTAAGTATTAACTAACATGGTAATATTTATTTATTATTTATTATTTATTAATTAGACTTATATACCGCTTCATAGGGCTTTCAGCCCTCTCTAAGCGTTTTACAGATTTTTAGCAAATTGAGTCAGTAAATTGCCCCCACAGTCTGGGTCCTCATTTCACCCACCTCGGAAAGATGGAAGGCTGAGTCAACCTTGAGCCAGTGAGATTAGAACCGCTGAACTGCAGATAACAGTCAGCTGAAGTGGCCTGCAGTACTGCACCCTAACCACTGCGCCACCTCGGCTCCTAAAAATGAGATATTTTTTTGTATATCTCATTTTTCCTATGGTGATAATTTTTGTATATCTCATTTTTTTCTTCTTATAACTGCTATTCTAATATAAAATCCTTCATAAAAGTTATTGCATTACATTCTTTATTAAATTATCTTTCCATGTATATATAATTTTATGGTACTACTCCACAAAAAGTGGTGTTATTAGCCAACAAACCTCAAAAATACTGTACAATTTTCCCAAAAGGTTTCCACAATTTTGGCCACTACTGCAGTTGTTCTGGTGTTCAATGCCCTATAGTGTCGTTTTGAGGGTAGAAGTTGAAACAATTTATGTCAAGTATGTGAGGGGTCTGTAGATATTTTCACAGCTCTCTTTTTGACTCATGCAGTATACAGGTCCTCAATGGAAGGCAGGTTGGTAGCAATTGTTTTTTCTGCAGTTCTAATTATCTGTTGAAGTTTGTGTCTCTCTTGTTTGGTTGCAGAGCCAAACCAGACAGTTATAGAGGTGAAAATGACAGACTCAATAATTGGCTCTGTAGAACTGAATCAGCAGCTCCTTGGGCAGTTTGAGATTTCTGATTTGGCACAGAAAGAACATTTTTGTGCTTTTGTGATGACATTTTTGATGTTAAGTGTCCGTTTTAAGTCTTGAGATATGATAGAACCTATAAACTTGAAGGTCTCTACTGTTGATACTGTGTTGTCTAGTATTGTAAGAGGCAGTAGTATAGGAGGGTTTCTTCTAAAATCTACCACCATTTCTATGGTTTTAGTGTATTTGGTTCAAGATTGTTCCGGTTGCACCACAAGTTCAACCTCCCGTCTGTATGTGGATTCATTGTTGTTTCGAATGACAAACTTCAATAGTTTAACAGATGGATCATTTAAGATGCAGTCATTGGTACATAAAGAGAAGTGGAGAGAGCACACAGCCCTGGGGGACTCCTGTGCTAATTGTACAGGTAGCTGATGTGATTTTGCCTAACTTCACCTGCTGCTTCTTGTCTGTTAAGAAGCTTGTGATCCACTTACAAGTGTGTTCAGGTACCGCTAGCTGATTTAGTTTAGTTAGAAGAATGTCTGGTATGATGGTATTGAATGCTGAACTAAAGTCTACAAAGAGGACCATTATGTAGGTGTTTGGAGATTCATGATGTTGTAGGATGTAGTGCAGAGTCATATGAATAGCATCATCTGTCGATCTATTTGCTCAGTAGGCAAATTGTAAGGGGTCTAATGGCAGATCTGTAATGGTTTTCAGATGGGCCAGCACTAGCTTTTCAAAGGTTTTCATATCTACAGATATTAGAGCAACCGGTTTGAAGTCATTCAGTTCCTTGATGGAGGGTTTCTTTGGCACTGAGATGATAGTAGAGCATTTGAAGCAAGAAGTAACATAGCACATTTCTAGTGATCTATTAAAGATGCAGGTGAAGATGGGGGCCAGTTGGTCAGTACAAGCTTTTAAGTAAGAAGGAGTTATCTTGTCTGGGCCTGATGCTTTTCCTGGCTTTTGTCTGTGAAATAGACCTTTAATTTTCTGTAATCATCAGAGGTGGTGGGCCCAATGGGATGGCATCAGTTGTAGGAGGCTCAGCTGTTGTTGGTGTGTCTGAGATGGGTATAGTGGAGATAGGTGGCAGTAGTTTTCTTTCAAACCTACAGTAAAACACATTTGGGTCATCTACCAGTTGTTGATTTCCTTCAGCATGGGAAGGTGATTTGCTGTAACTAGTGATGTTTTTAAGAGTTTTACACACATTTGCTGGTTCATTTGTTGAGAACTGATTCCTTAGCTTTTCAGAACAGCTTTTTTTTTTTTTTTTTTTGCTGCTCTGATCTCCCTTGCTAATACGTTTCTGGCCTGATTGTACAGCATTCCGTTGTACACCTTTTCTGTAGGCTTCCTCTTTGGTACGACATTGCTGATTAAGTTTAACTGTGAACCAAGGTTTATTGTTACTGTATATTACTGTTTCTGATTGGCACAAATAGGTCTTCACAAAAACTGACACATGACGTTACAGTATCAGTGCATTCATCCAAGTCTGTAGAGGTATCTTCGAAAACATTCCAAACAGTGCAGTCAAGACAAGCCTGTAGCTTTAACTTTGCCTCCTCAGTCCAAGTCCTCCCTGATTTAATTGTTGGTTTCATGGTTTTAAGTCTTTGTCTGTAAACAGGTAGAAGGTGAATCATGCAATGATCAGTGTGTCCCACAGCTGCTTATGGTAAAGACTGATAATCATCTTTTAATGTGTAACAATGATTTAAAGTATTCTTGCCTCTTGTGAGACAATTGACATGCTGAAAATATTTTGTTAGCTCTTTTCTTAAGTTAGCTTTGTTAAAATCTGGGTATTTAACTTCGGCCCACATAATCTGGTCAGCTAGAGTTCATAATACATTCTTTATGCAAGCTTGTGGAGAAACATACACAACAATTAGGAGAAATGAGGAGAACACTCATGGAGAATAAAATAGTTTGCAATTGATAATTAATGTCTCATATCTGCCTTCAAAACAAATTGATAAGATTTTGAGAGTAAAGATGGTGCCATTTAAAAATGCCACAAGTCACTGGCAAGACTCTGGAATTCATAGAAAGATTTTCTAGTGTACCTTATCTATCCCTGTTCCCATACAAGAAGTTTATATATTCTTTCAGTTTACAAAAAAGGGTGTAAGAAAGTATTTGTGTGGAGGAAAAGCACTAGTACATGAATGAAAGGGAAGGAGATTTCAAAGATGAAGACAGATCATTTATTGCTGAACACATTTCAAGTATTATATATCCTCAGGGATGACTTTGTGTCAATTCTTTCAAAGCAAAACCATCTTTGTTATAGATGGTTTGCTATACTACCTTAGAACTCCAGTTATATTACTTGAAATATGATAGGAAATAAGTCACTTCTGTACATTTGTGTGCAAACAGTATGTTGATTAGACTAATTTTGATTGATAAATGATCAGCTGCATTAGGTACCATTTTAAACTATATTGAGCATTTTTTGGAATTCAAATGTATTCTTTCATGTTTTCCATTCATTTAAGATATAACAACCAATATAAATGAAATAATATTGATATTTGCATTGAGCTTCAGCAGAACTGTCAGGCATTTACTTGAAAAGAAGTAACATGCAATAACCTTTTCTTCTGAGAAATTGTCCTTGAAATGATGAAACAAAGCAATCTATGTAACAGAAGAAATTAACATACTGGAAAAAGTCTCAGTTAATAGGTGGTGCTTGGAAAATACCCTTTGTATACCCAATTAAAATTTAATTGCTGCAAACATATCTATTAATTCACTTGCGTGTGAAGGATATTTCTTTCTCAAAGTTGTCTAAAATAATATTAAGTGTTTTCAACATGGTTAAATATACCTAACAATGACACTCTTGCTATAGACGTTAAGACAATAACATTGTCTAGACCAAGGGTGTCAAAATCACGTCATCACGTTGTTATGTGATTTTTTCCCCCTTTGCTAAACCAGGGTGGGGGTGGCCAGGGTGTGAGGCATCCAGTCCACAGGCCATGAGTTTGACACGCCTGCTCTAGACAATATAAAAAAGTCTAATTGTTTATTCCACAATTAGGAGATTTTTAATATGTTAATTTCCTTCAATTCCACTAGGTGATTTAAAAAACCCATATTTTAATAATGTATATGTGAATATACACACACTTTCTGGGCATGTGTATTCTTAAAAGGCAAATAACTCTACCCTTAAATGTCAGAAGACACACAAAGAAAGAAGAAATTTTGCTAACCTCTGTTTCGATTGTTTAAAAGTGAGGAGAAAATCTATATTCTGAAAAAATGATCCAGCAAGTCATAATGTATTTGGAAATTATTGAGATTGTGACATTTATTATTAAGTGGTAAAATAATATATAATTAATGTGTAAATTAAACAAAAGAGCGTAAAAAGAATGTAGGTGGTTCTCACAGTTTTCAAAAGCCAAATGAACGTACTGCCTTAAAGTGTAAATTGAATTTCAATCAACTTTTGAAACTAGAATGTAGAAGTGAAATATGTGAAAGAAATAGTGGAGTACTTTGACAGTTATGTACCATCTTTCGAAATCTGATAATTGGGCTTCTTAACAAGTAACCAATTAATTGTAGCCAATTAACTGTTAAAGTAGGAAAGTTTCCTTATCTTTTATATACTTCCAATATCCAAACAAGGGCAAATATAGCCTAGAAGATTTGACTTCCTGTGTTAGGAACTCCATAGTATAAATTCTATTGTTCTGACCTCTCTCTGGCATCTAAGCTCATTAAGACTTGACTATCTCCTCTCAGTTGGAATGGTTTCTTCATATTCAGAGTCACTTGTTCCCTTTATCCTCTAAAAGTGGCCTGCCTAAAGAGATACTCTTGATAAGAACTATAGAATATTGAATTTCAAAAGCATCATTTAGGCCATTTAATCCAATCTCTTCTCAGTACAAAAATTCAATTTAAAGCATTGCTGAAATATGAACATGGCCAATGAAGGAAACCCACCACCTTTCTAGGTTCTGTTGTTGAACTGATATTCTGCTGTGAAGTTTTTTTTCTTATGTTCAGTTAGAATTTTTTTTCCTGAAATTTAAAGCCTTACCTCTGAAATGATAGAGAAAAAGCCTAGGCCTTCTTTTCTATGATTCCCTTTAAGATGCTTGAAAAGTGCTTTTGTATCCCACTTTAATCTTCTCTTCTTAAGGCTAAACATTTTCAGGTCATTTCTCCCCCGGTGACTTATTGTATCTTCCTAGCATTACCAACTATCTCTGAAGATGCATAAAACATGGCCTCATTATTCTTATTTCTTCATAATGGTTGAGTACAATACCTAGACACTATTAGGGGTGAAAACTGTGCAATGGTCAAAGCTTCTTTACTTTGTCTTTGTAGGCCATATATTCTGATCCCTTATTATCCTCACTGCCCTTTTTGAAACCTGTTCTAGCAATAGCACTTAGACTTATGTACTGCTTCACAGTGCTTTACAGCCCTCTCTAGGCGGTTTACAGACTCAGCATATTGCCCCCAACAATTTGTGTCCTCATTTTACCCACCTCAGAAGGATGGAAGGCTGAGTCAACCTTGAGCCTGGTGAGATTTGAACTGCCAACTTTCAGTCAGCTGGCAGTCAGCAGTAGCAGCCTGCACTCTAACCACTGTACCACTGTGACTCAAGGCTCTAACCATGACATACCATGGTTCTAACTTGACATACTATAACCACACATGTTTTAAAAATCATATTACTGTTGCTACAAGCTAAAATTACAAATTCTCTTCTACTGAAAATGTGGAGGAGAGGGAGAAGGGCAGAAATCTAAGTCAGTACTTCCAAATGGAAGAAAAAGTATGTCTGGGAAAGGTAGATGTCACACATAAAACCTGGTTTAACACATCCTTTGAAGATGATGTAACCATATAATATCCATCCACAAACATGGCTTCAGAATGCTTGCCTCACCCTGAGGCCATTAAATATGCCAACCCCATCACAGCATTATCTCTCCAGAAGTGTTCTGCAAACAAGAACAAAAGAAAAACAACAGGAAATATGTGCATACCCACAGAGACACAGACACCTACAGTATAAACAAAAAAATAAAAAATGTTCTGAAGATTTAGTATGTTATATTAATCCAAAAATTGATAGCTAAAAAAATGTATTACAACTCTGCAAGAATGTCTAATGCAGGGGTGTCAAACTGGATTTTTTCAAGGGCCAGATCAGCATGATAGTTCTCAATGGACTGGGACGAGACAGGATAGATGCCTCCTGTTGGCCAAAATAGTGTGTGGGGAGTGCACGTGCCCCTCATGCCCCATTTTGGCTGTCAGAGGCACCATGGGCCAGTCCTTTGCTATCTTCAGGCTGGCCCCATGGGCCAGATTTAAGCATCTTGTGGACCATATCCAGCCTACAGGCCTTGAGTTTGACACCCCTGGTCTAATGCAATGAGATTATATCCTATATTATTGGCAAATGAGTGAACAAATGTGGCTTTGATTTAAGACAAGGCTTGAGAACCTGTCTTTATGGTTTATGGAATGTATCTAGCAGCAAAGAAGAATATGTTTCCTTGGCATCTCAAGGAATTACAAATTTATATTCTGGAAGCTTTAAAAAATCACAAGATATTCTACAGTCATGTTTAGTTTTGTTTTTAATTATTGACTGCAGATCTATGCAATACAGATGTTGAAATGAAGATGTTCAAAGATGATGGCATTTCCAAAACTCCAAAGTATTTCACCAACTTTAATCTGAACTAGTTGACATTTCCGCTCCCTCTTGCAAATTTTGAAACAGATGTAGTGTTGGTGGCAAATATTATGACTGGTTCCAAAGATCACATTATATATGAAATCTGTGTTGTTGTTATTATTGCTGAGTCCATTGTATCAGTCTGAGAGAATTGGCATTTCATTTGAGTTAGTCCTATAAAAGGAAATTGGGCAAAAGGCAAGAAAGATTAACATTCTAAGCTAAATAACTAGATTGCAGAACACAAAAGACAAGACGTTCTAAAAATATAGGCAGTGACGTGCGGTGAGGTTTATACCTGGTGAGGCTCAGCTGGGCATCCTTTTGCGAAGCAGCTCAGCAAGGCAGCGGTCGGCCTCGGCGGGGGGGGGGGAATTTGCATCGCGGGAGCAGCCAAGCACCCGGGTCTGCAGCAAAGGCGCTTGGCAGCTCCTGCGATGCAAAGTGCCCCGCCACCCCCGATGCCGCCGCCCACCCGCTGCCCCAGCTTGTGGCCGCTGCTTCTCCAAGCTCCGCCACTGGAAGTCCCAGATTGCCTCTGGGGGAAGGCTGGGTGAGAAGCAGAGCGAAGCTTCTCCGCAGCCTCCCGGCACTACGCAGAGGCTCTCGCAGGAGCGTGTGCCAGCGGCCGGAGGCCCGGAGCGGCCCTGGCTGCGAGACAAGGCAGCGCTTAAAGCAGCCGCTGCCACTTGTCTCGCAGCCAGGGCTGCTCCGGGCCGCCGGCCGCTGGCACGCACTCCTGCGAGAGCCTCTGCGCAGCACTGGGAGGCCGTGGAGAAGCTTCGCTCCGCTTCTCACCCAGCCTTCCCCCAGAGGTGATCCGGGACTTCCAGCGGCGGAGCCTGGAGAAGCAGGCCGGGGCAACGGGCGGGCAGCAGCATCGGGGGTGGCAGGGAACTTTGCATCGCGGGAGCCGCCAAGCGCCCAGGTCTGCAGCAAAGAGTGAGCCTCCTCCTTCTCCCCCACTCCTCTCTCCTCTGAAGCACACCCTCCAAAATAACCCGCCCAACGTAAGCGTGCTCAAGAAGACATGGTTCGCTGCTTCCAGATCAGGAGGCGGGAGAATTAGTGCCTCTTTTCCATCTGAACTTTTTTGCCTTTTAACTCTTTCTTAACTTTTAGAAGGTGAAAAATTCCTTATGGAAAGGAGGCCCCAAGTTCTCTCGCCTCCTGCTTTGGTTAACATTAAGCAGACACCAAGCCACTGGGACCTGGAATCTGGTAGCAACTATCTTGGCTTTAATTATTTAAAAAAAAAATTTAAATTTCTTTCTTTTTCCTGAGGAGACTGGTGAGGCTCTGCCTCCCTTGCCTCTAGTGACTGCACGTCCCTGAATGTAGGTAATACATTTAGAGAAAAGATGGGAAGATTTTTCTGTGAGATATGCTGATGCCATCCTTAAAACTCAGGAAATGGGAGGAATGGAGGCAACAAAGTTGATTTGGGAAGCTGAATAGGGACAAAGCAAATTCAACAATTTTGATATGAATACATGTTATAAAGGCTGAGAATCTGCTTTGCAAATGTCTCAAGGATTTCAGGTATCAAGCTCAAAACTAACTCAGTATTATAACTAGGCAATTGTACGTGCAATTCAGAAAAGTATGGCAGAAAAAAAGCATAAACTTAGCAGAATCCAGAAAACTAAAGTGAAAAGAGAATGCAAGATAAAAACCATTTTAGCTTGGACAAAGTAACATGGAGAGAAAACAACATCAACTTGTGTCTAACAATAAATGTATTCTACAGTACACATTTCTGTAAGTTGTGGATACAATCAACCAAAAGAGAAGCATATTACTACTTGTTGAAGAATACTGAGTTACATATTACAATAGGGGGGAGTAGTTAATATTTACATACTCAAAACTTCAGTGACATTCTTTATAACATGGTTGTCCAACCATGTGACTTCCCTGTGCCCCATAGAGTGAAGAGTGTCTTGAGCTACATACAAAACATATAATATAGTTATTTTATATAAATAACAAACTTCCTTTATTTTTTAATATTTTTATTATCTTGTGGGGCCATATTAAGTAGCCGTCCAGAGCTGCATGCGGCTCATAGCCCACAGATTGGGAAATACCTGCTCTATCATCTTCATGTGCTCTTTTAATATCCAAGAATGCAACAATTTTAGAAAATGCCTCACTTATTTGCAAATAGTCTACAACAGCATCTTGGGAGCTGTTAGAAAATTATATCAACACTGATTTGATGTATTTCTGTGAAAATACTTATGAAATGATATGCAAAACACACACTATGTGCAAGAACATAACTGCTTTGAGCTTAACCATGAAAAAGAAAAAAAGGTTAAAGATCTGAAATATCTGTGGTTGGGCTGTTTGATTTGGTGATTGAAGCACCAGGCTAGAAAGTGAGAGACTGTGAGTTTTAGTTCTGCCTCAGCCATTAAAGCCACTTTGGTGACCTTGGATCAGTCACTGCTCTCAGCCCAACTCAGCTCACAGGGTTGTTTTTCTGGAAAAAGGAGGGAAGGAAGATCAGTTTGATATTTTTTGCTGCCTTGAGTTATTTGTATAATAATAATAATAACAATAATAATAATAATAATAATAATAATAATAATAATTACTATTATTACTAATAACTCTATGGAAAGTCAGAAATAGAAATCCAATCATTGACAAACACAGTCCGAGTATTCAGCACTGATATTTCAATGCAGTTTGGCATGGAAAAATGCGCCACTGTATCCATAAAAAGGGGCAAAATCGCTGCATGTGAGGGAATTGAAATGCCCAATGGCCAATTAATTAAAAATTGCACAATTCAGTAGCGCAAATGATCCATTGGAATTTGTGCAAAAATTTTAATATTAAAACAGCAACAAACTGGTGGGAACATCAGCCTGAAAAAGTCACCGAAAATCAGATGGTCAAGATCTTGTGGGATTTCCGTATACAAACGGACAAAATACTGGCGCATAATACACCAGACATCACACTGGTTGAGAAAAACAAGGTTACAATAATAGATATTGCAATACCAGGTGATAGCAGGGTCGCCGAGAAGGAACATGAAAAAATCGCAAAATACCAGGACTTAAAAATCGAAATTCAACGACTATGACACAAACCAGCAGTGGTAATTCCAGTGGTAATTGGCACACTGGGTGCTATTCCAAAAGCACTGGAATTACATTTAAAACAGTTAAAAATTGACAAAATCACCATCAGTCAAATGCAAAAAGCCGCACTGCTTGGATCTGCACTCATATTACGAAAATACGTTACGATGTCCTAGGCCCCTGGGTGGGGCCCGACTAGTAACCAATGCCAAATCCGGCGAAACAACTGGCCGCTGTGATACAATTGTATAATAATAATAATAAATTGGATCATAAAATGCTTAGAAACAACTGGCATTAGCAAAAATATTACATCCTTTACTGAAAAGGCGATGAAACAATGGAGAACTGAGTTGGCAGTAGGGAATGAGATCTACGGAATGGTTAATATCAAGCGAGGAATTTTCCAGGGTGATTCTTTCCTTCATCATCGCAATGATCCCACTATCAATAATCTTAAAAAAAAATGAACTTAGGCTACCAAACAGCCAAAGAAGCTGAAAATTTTTTGCATTTACTATATATGGATGATTTGAAACTCTATGGAAAGTCAGAAATAGAAATCCAATCATTGACAAACACAGTTCGAGTATTCAGCACCGATATTTCAATGCAGTTTGGCATGGAAAAATGTGCCACTGTATCCATAAAAAGGGGCAAAATCACTACATGTGAGGGAATTGAAATGCCCAATGGCCAACTAATTAAATGCAATGAAAATGAAACCTACAAATACTTAGGCATTCTGCAGTTGGATAACATCAAGCATGGAGAAGTAAAAACTATTGTCAGTCGAGAGTACACCAACAGATTTAGGAAAATTTTGAAATCTAAATTGAATGGTGGAAATACAATCAAGGCCATAAATACCTGGGCAATACCAGTTATAAGATACACAGCTGGTATAGTTAACTGGACACAAGCTGATATGGACATTTTGGACCGAAAAACCAGGAAACTAATGACAATGCACTACAGTTTACATCCACGTGGTGATACTGATAGACTGTACCTGCCCCGAAAATCAGGTGGCAGAGGATTATTACAAATGAAGCAAATAGTTGAAGAAGAAAAACATGCACTGGCTGATTATTTAAAAGAAAGTCAAGAACATCTATTAATCGAAGTAAAGAACAAAAATCTATTGAAGGTCCAATGGACGAAACAAGAATACAGAAAAGATGTGATAAAATCAAGAATGGAGAGTTGGCAGAACAAAGCATTGCATGGCCAATTTCTGGAAAAAATAAAAGATAAAGTGGACAGTGAACAAACTTGGTTATGGTTAACAACAGGTACATTAAAGAAAGAAACAGAGTCACTAATCCTGGCTGCGCAAGAACAAGCTATCCGCACAAAAGCCATTAAGGCCAAAATCGAAAAATCCTCTGATGATGCCAAATGCAGACTTTGCAAAGAAGCTGATGAAATTGTTGATCACATACTCAGCTGCTGTAAAAAAATCACACAGACTGATTATAAATTGTGGCACAATTCAGTAGCACAAATGATCCATTGGAATTTGTGCAAAAATTATAATATTAAAACAGCAACAAACTGGTGGGAACATAAGCCTGAAAAAGTCACCGAAAATCAGATGGTCAAGATCTTGTGGGATTGGGGAAGAAGGCGGGGCTTAGCAGTGAGAAGACGGACTTTCAGGCAGTTCCTGAGAGACCATCTATACCGGGTTATTTTGGACAATTCGTTTCGAATCTAAGCTGTCCTGAAGAGACAGTGACATGGTGGGAACTCCAGTGGTCCCAGAGATGTTCACAAAATCTCTGGGAACCTAAGGAAAGCCCTCCTAATCCAGTGATTTCCGGATCAGCCGATGCTGACTACAACTGCAAAAGCCCAGAGAGAGAGTGGATATAAGCATGTCGTTTGGTGTGAGTTTTAAATCTTTTTTTCTTGTTGGAAAGAGAACATTCTAAATTTGGAAACTTAGTTTAAAATAAGGCTGACTAGTGAGAAAAGCGGCGGGGATAAATGTTGCCATTTGGAAGTTTATTTTTCTGTTCCTTTTTTTAATCTTTGGAAGCCGGGCTGGACTTTCTTGTAATTTAAATCGGCTTCTTGTGTTCCTCCTTTTTGTTGTTGATATTTTTAACTTTGAATCTAATGGGGACACTGAATCTTAAACTTAAAGTGCCTTGAAGATCTGTTTTTTTGTGTGTTTTTTTTGTTCTCTTTTAGCCTTTTTGATGTATTTTAACAATTAGTAATTAACAAACGCCACGGAACAGCCTAAAGCAAGCTATAAACTACAAATTACAAGCTAACACTGCCATCTTGTGGACTTGAACTTTGCTATCAAAATCCCCCCTGTAATGCATTTGATTTACTTATTTACGCAGCTGGAATCTTGCTAGACAAAACAGCAGAGCTGAGAGTGTCTCTTTTTTTTATTATTTTACATATATATCTTCTTTTGTATTCTTACTGCATTTCTTTCTTCTCTGAAGAAATTGGACATCAACAGATGATCCAATTTAAATTTTGAACAAAATAGTTCAAAAAGTTCCTTTTTCTTCCTTTCCCTTTCTCTCCCTTCTCTCTGAGAGCAGTGGAATATTAAGATGGGAGATGGATAGGTCTGAATTTTTCTTAAGATTTCAAAACATAGAAGAAGAAAAAGGAGAGGACTTAGTTCAGATAATTTCAAATATTTTGATAGATGTTCTGGGGATGTCCTAGGACAAAATAATAGAAATTATTGATGAGAGTTTTAGAGTATACACAAGATATGCAATGAGAAATGCTCTCCCAAGGGAAGTGCATGTAAGATTTACTAAGAAAACAATTAAATCACAAATTTTACAGAAATTGAGAGATAGAAAATTAGAATATAAAGGTAAGGAGATTGTAGTACTCAAACAAATTCCAAGAGAGGTGAGAGAGAGGAGAAGAGAATATCAATTTCTGACTAAAGTATTGATAAAAAAAGGTGTTAACTACAGATGGCTCATACCGGAAGGTTTACTATGTACTTGGCAAGGACAAAGACACAGGATAGATACAACTGAGAAGGCAGAAGCTTTCTACGAAGAATACTTTAGAGAAATGGCTGAGAAAGCTGGGAAAGACGATTCAGCGGTACAAATACCGGAACCACCTGCAACCGCGACCGGAAAAATAGAAGGAGCAGTAGGTGGAAATGAGAAAGAAGGGGCGACAGGGAATGGAAGCCGCAAAGAAAAATGAGAACCTAGATCTACTAGAACGATAAATCCTGTATATAAAGTATAAACATGGAAGAAAGAAAAATGATTACAATTAACATTAATGGACTTAATTCGGCAACAAAAAGGAAGAAAGTATTCCATAAATTAGAGAAATTACAACTTGACATAATTTGTCTGCAAGAAGTACATATTCAAAAGAAATATGAACATTTATTAACTCAACCAAAGCTTGGGAAAATGTTTTCATCATTGGCAAACTGCAAGAAAAGAGGAGTGGTCTTTTATATTAAAGGCAACATCCCAGCAAAAGTAGTCTATGCAGAGGAAGAGGGAAGAATTTTGATGGTGGAAATTATGGATACCAAAAAGACTCTCCTAATTGGAATCTACGCCCCCAATGAAAAACAAGATGAATTTTACAAAAAACTACACAAAAAAGTTTTGGAACTAGACTATGCTGATATTTGTATGATAGGAGACTTTAATGGCATTGTGAATCAAAATATGGACTATAAAACACATAAAACAAAAAAATCAAATAGGAAGCCTCTGCCGAAATCTTTTTTTAGGATGACAGATGAACTAAATTTAAAAGATATATGGAGAGAAAGAAATGCTAAAAAAGAACAATATACTTTCTACTCAAATAGACATTCTTCATTCTCTAGAATAGATATGATATGGGTCTCAGCGAAGTTGAGCTCTAACATAAAAGAAATTGAGAGTGAAGCAAGTACCTGGGTGGACCACAATCCAATTTTAATTAAATGGAAAGGCCAAAGGGCAAGACTTAGATGGACACTAAATAACACTATATTGAAAGAAAAAGAGTTTGTACAAAAAATGGAAAAAGAGCTAGTCCTTTTCCTTAAAGAAAATAGGAAAGAAGATACGTCGTTGCAGAATCTCTGGGATACAATGAAGGCTGTTATCAGAGGTTTCACAATAGACTACACAAGGAAGAGAAACTCAAAGAAAAGACAAATGCATAAAGCTCTAGACAATGACTATAGCAATAGCAATAGCAGTAGACTTATATACCGCTTCATAGGCCTTTCAGGCCTCTCTAAGCGGTTTACAGAGAGTCAGCATATTGCCCCCAACAATCTGGGTCCTCATTTTACCCACCTCGGAAGGATGGAAGGCTGAGTCAACCCTGAGCCGGTGAGATTTGAACCGCTGACCTGCTGATCTAGCAGTAGCCTGCAGTGCTGCATTTAACCACTGCGCCACCTTGGCTCTATAAAATATAAAATACTTGAAATACTTGAAAGAGAACTACAGAGAGCACCACAAAAAAAAGATGTTAAAATAAAAATGGACATAATTAAACACAAAATGGACCTATTAGAAAAGGAAGAACTGGCACAAAAAATTAGAGGTGCCAAACAGAATTATTTTGAAAATGCGAACAAGCCAGGCAGGTGGTTGGCATATAAGATGAAAAAAGAGAGAGAAACAAAGAAAATACTTCAACTAAGAGATAAACAAGGAGAAATTCAGTATGGAAACACTGAAAAAAATATATTATACAAGACTATTATGTTAAACTCTATGAACAAGAGAAGGTGGAGGAGGGACGAGTTAAAAAGTACCTACAAGATGCCAATCTCCCCCAGGTACCAGACGAAACTAGAACAATGTTAGAAAGTAAAATAACAATGATGGAACTAACAGAGGCACTTAAAAAACAAAACAATGGGAAAGCTCCAGGACCAGATGGACTACCTGTGGAATTCTACAGAACATTTGAAGAAATATTGACCCTCCCACTCCTACAAGTCATGAATGAAGTGATGTCTGAGAGCCAAATACCGAAGTCATGGTCAGAAGCGTATATCACACTACTACCCAAGGAAGAGACTGATTTAACACAAATCAAGAATTATAGACCAATTTCTTTATTAAATTCAGACTACAAGCTATTTGCATCTATACTAGCTGAGAGACTTAAAAAATATTTAAATGGCTTCATCCATTCAGATCAAAATGGCTTTTTACCTAAAAGACAAATTAAAGACAATATGAGAATGATTTTGAATACCTTGGAATACTATGAGGCCCATCCAGAAAAACAATTGGCACTGATGTTCCTCGATGCACAGAAGGCCTTTGACAATGTGAATTGGCAATTTATGTTTTTGCAACTGGAGCAGATTAATTTTGGCAAGAAATTCACTCAAACTATACGAATGATATACCAGAAACAAGCAGCAAAGATAATGGTAAATGGAGAACTAACAGATTCGATTGAAATAAAGAGAGGTACAAGACAAGGCTGCCCACTATCACCGCTACTCTTTGTCCTAACACTAGAGGTCTTAAATAGAAAGATCAGAGAAGAAGAAGAAATAAGAGGAATGAAAATTAAGAGAGAAGCGTTTGCAAGCGTTTGCAGACGACTTAGTTTTTATTCTTGAAGATCCATTAGAAACAGCATCCAAATTGCTGGAAAGAATAGAGGAATATGGAGAAGTAGCAGGCTTGAAAATAAACAAAGATAAAACAAAGATCATGACAAAGAATATTCCAGCAACACAAAAGGAAGAGTTGTCAGAAATGTTGCAGATTCAAAACACAAGTAAGGTTAAATATTTGGGGATATATTTATCACCTAGATGTAGCACTCTCAAAGAGGATAACTATACCAGATTAAAACGACAAATAGCAACTGACTTGGAGAAATGGGAAAATTTGCATTTATCAATGATGGGAAGAATCTCTACAATCAAAATGAACATTCTACCTAGAATTCTATATCTGTTTCAGACAATCCCAATCAGATTGGGTAAGGAGTTTTTTCAAGATTTAAATAAAATAGTTTTGAAATTTATTTGGCAAAAAAGCTAGAATAAAACTTAAATTACTACAAGATGTTAGATCAAGAGGAGGTTTTGGGTTACCTGATTGGGAGCTATACTATCAGGCAGCAAACTTGATGTGGATTAAGGAATGGATATTATTAAAAAACTCTAGATTATTGAATGTAGAAGGTCACGACTTGCTGTTGGGATGGCATGCTTTCTTATGATAAGGGAACTAAATCACATGGTTATTTTAGAAGACATTATATAAGGGAGGCGTTGTTGTTAAACTGGGAAAAGGTTAAAAGACTACATTATTTAAAAATTCCAGTCTGGATATCAACAATTGAAGCATTTTCGTATCCGATAATATATAAAAAGGAACAAACAGTTAGATATACAGAATTATTGAATACAGAGGGTGAGCTCAAATCTAGTCAAGAGTTGAAGCAAGAAGGGATGGAAATGAACTGGTATTCATATGTACAGATACAATCTAGATATAATGAAGATAGAAAAACTAAAGGTCTTTATAACAAAATGACTGAGTTAGACAAAATTCTAAGGCACTGATGAAAAAGTAATTAAAAAACTATATGGATATTTATTGGAGTTTAAATTGCATGAAGAACAAGTTAAAGAAACTATGATAGCTTGGGGAAAAAACTTTAGGTATGGGATTGATTTAGAGAATTGGCAGAAATTGTGGTCTCAAAATTACAAAATGACAATGTCTACTGCATATAGAGAAAACTTGTATAAGATGTTTTACAGGTGGCACCTACCCCCGACCAGAATCGCAAGAATGTTCAAGAATAAATCAGAAAAATGTTGGAAATGTCACCAGATACCTGGCTCATACTACCACATGTGGTGGACTTGCACTGAAGCTAAAAGATACTGGACTAAAATCCACATGTGGTTGGAGAAAATGACACACAAACAAATAGACTTTAAACCAGAGGTCTTTTTATTGGGAATCATACCAGAAACCTACAACAAAGACTTAAAATATCTGATTGTAAATGTGTTAACAGCAGCCAGAATTGTATTTGCAAAAAACTGGAAAAACGAAACAATACCAAAAGAGGAAGAAGTTATCCGAAAAATAATGGACTGTGCTGAAATGAGTAAATTGACATTTGAAATTAGAGAGCAAGAGGATGAGCAATTTTATAAGATATGGGATTTGTTTTATCGGTGGCTAGGGGAAAAAAAACACTTTGGAAATGAAAAATGATATACTAATGTCTTAATTGAAAAAAGTAAATGATGATATAATTATGCTGTGAAATAATCTAATAATGACACAATGAAGTATTAACATAAGGTCTGGGGATATAATGTATAAGGTTAAGAATTTATTATAATGATATGTCGCTGCTGATAAAGCAATTCTAATAGGGGAACAAATGAAAACTGGTATATATAGGCAGCGATGCTTTGTTGAACAATGAAGGAATAAGATCTTTGTTTGAAGGTATGAAATACAAGGAAAATAATGAACATAAGTATATTTTCTGGAAAAAAATAATGCTAATGTTAACTAAATATATATTGTAGAATGAAAATAAGGCCTTTAGTTATATTAGATGAAATATTTGAGATGGTAAATATCATTTGAAGATGCAGAGGTTAAAACAACTGTAACCAAACGACATGCTGCATGTGATGATGTTTTGTTTTTTTGTCTTTTTTGTCTTTTTTGTCTTCCCCCTCTCCCCCCCCCTTTTTTTAAAAAAAAAACCCTAGCTTATTGTGGTGTTTATTAAATATACAACAGAGAGATACGGGATGTATAAACTTAGTAGGGATGCACCTGTGATCAAATGACATATTGTATGTGATGATGGGGTTTCCCCCCCCTTTTTTTTTCCTTTTCCCATTGTTTTTTTTTTCTATTGTCATGTGATGTTGTCTATGTAATAAAAAATAAAAATGAAAAAAAAATCTTGTGGGATTTTCGCATACAAACGGACAAAATACTGGCGCATAATACACCAGACATCACACTGGTTGAGAAAAATAAGGTTACAATCATAGACATCACAATACCAGGTGATAGCAGGGTTGACGAGAAGGAACACGAAAAAATCACAAAATATCAGGACTTAAAAATCGAAATTCAATGATTATGGCACAAACCAGCAGTGGTAATTCTAGTGTTAATTGTCACACTGGGTGCTATTCCAAAAGCAATGGAATTACATTTAAAACAGTTAAAAGTTGACAAAATCACCATCAGTCAAATGCAAAAAGCTGCACTGCTTGGATCTGCACCCATATTACGAAAATACATTACGACGTCCTAGGCCTCTGGGTGGGGCCCGACTAGTAACCAATGCCAAATCCTGCGAAACAACTGGCCGCTGTGATACAATTGTATAATAATAGCAGGGTACAATAAATACATATTTTAAAAATGCAACAAAAACACTCTTATTAATTTTTATAGACTATTTAGGAAGTAAACAGTTACAACTTAGTGCAAAGAATTAAATTATTTTAGCCTTTTATTTTATATGTAGCCATAATAAAGCAATAATGGAAATCAGTGATGAGGGATGCTGGGAATGTTAGCTATTTCTCCACCATCATTGCCACAGTAATAGTAGTAAAAAGTCTTCTAAGAACACAGCTCTACTGCTTTAATATAATTAGACCACTATTGCTAATCTTAGCATGAACTGCTTCAGAGCTGTCTTACTTGTCTTAGTTTTGCTCAACATATAGATATTGCCATAAAAGTTTTCTTCTTCACTAATGTTTAAGAAATTAGAGGATAAAGAACAATCACTTTTTGACTATCCATTCTTTAGAGGAAATGTGATCTAATGCCTATTATGTTCCATTAGGAGCAAGAAGACCAAGGTCGTCCTCTGCCAGCCACAGAAGCTAGGTCAGTTATTCTTTCTCAGCCCAACTTAGCTTTTGCCTTTGTGATGCCAAATGGTGACATACTATAACACATTCACTCATGGTTTCCTATTCATTCCTTTTGCTATTAAGAGATTAAAAGTTAATTTAGTTTCCAATAAGACAAAAGAGTCTCATAGATTATCAACTGGCATCAGAAGTGGAGTTTTGAAATGCAAAGGGAATTCCTTTAAAAAGAATCAGGGAAGAGATTGTAACTGGGAGTGTGTATTCCGGCAAGTAAAATAAACTAAATAGTTTTGCCTATTGAAGATTGACAACTAGTTTTATGAGAGAAAATGGCTGGATGGTCATCCTGAAATGGATTTGACATTACTATAGTATTGAAACTCCAGGACCAACTCCTGAGGTGTTAGTTCAAGAGGAGTTTGAAACATCCTGAAGTGGAACAGGCTATAGCCCAGAGAAGGATGCTGAAAAGAAGTATAAAATAGCATAAATCTACCATGCATAAATGATTACTAAGAGATAAAACAATGGAAGGTAAGAGGTTTTACCAGGCCAGAAAAGTCATTTCCAAACCTGAAATGTTTGGGAAATTGTTGGCATCTTTCTCAATTCTATTCTAAATAGTAGTAGTTAAAACCATTTAGAAACCCAGAGAAGGTAAGACAAACAAAACTAAAAGTACCTCTTGAAAATACAGTATTCATGTGGTTAGAGAAACTTTAGACTGCATAATTAATATTAAGATAAACACAATCCACTTACCATGTATTTTAGATCTCAGGTTGAGCCTTCACCCTCTTTTCTAGTTGTTAATAGAAAAAGAGGGTAAAAGAATCTGAGGTAATACATTGGGTTATGTAGCAGTATATTACTCTGCTTAGGGATATGCCTAAAATGAAATTAGATACTGCAGAAGAAAAGAGGTTTCCCCACAGAAATGTATTTATTTGATTTGTTAAGTTTGCCCAACTCAAAAGACACTGTTTCAAACACAAATTACTGTTGTGTGGAAAATTAGACGGAGTGCTGTTTACAGCACCTTGAGCTTCTGAATGAAAGACTAGAGATAAATCTTTTCTTTTTTGAGGAAAGGAGTGAATTTTTGAAATCTGAGTCCAATTATTTGATTCTTTAATACTTCATGACTTACTGATCATAAAGGGATAAGTATGGACAAAGAGTTAAAGATCTCTTCTTGGTTTAATTTTCTGCTTCCTCTTTGTCTAAAACAATGATAATCTAAATTAGTTGCCATCTGCTTTCTTCCAGACACTTTTAAACTATTCCTAGTAGAAGAAATCCAGCTAATTTTAAACTGTATTGTATATCTCTATAATTTGTTCATCTCTATAATCTCTAATTATAGTTTAAATACATTTACCATTAAATACAATTACATTAAATGCAACACTCTTGCAAGTTTAAATAAAATTGTAACCTGCTTAATTAATTGTTGCCCAGATTAGATTCGGAGGCACCTTCATATGTGCACACCCAGAATAGTGGCAAAGTAGAAATTAAATTATTGTGCCAAATAAAGAGCTGAATGTTACTAAAGCATGCTGGAAGAAGATCAATATTCTGGTATTTTCCATTGGCAATTCACTCTTGAATTCACTCTTAGGTCGAGCTAAAATACCACTATTGAGGGTAAACAATATTTGCCATTTTACAAAGCCATTTATGTCTGCAAAAAGAAAGTGGCATTGAGAAATTAGCATTAAATTCTTGCTGCCATGTTAAATTGATCATAAAATATGTGAGAATAGAATTCTTTTTATTACAACATTATTTTCATTAAAGAAAAATATGACATCTGCAATTCAACAGAAATTAAAAGAATAAAGGCTTCCTTTAAAGCATATGTTCTCTCTGTTTTCAGTGATAATTGCTTTATGAGAGAAATGTGGCATGAAATGTACCACAATGAGAGTTTTGATGAAAAATATTCTCCTGAAACAAATGACGTGAGAAGAGCGTAGGAAATGGACCAGAACACAAAGCCTGAATACATAATTGTCCAAACTTCTTTTCAAGTACACTGTGATGGATAGCTAACTATTTTTCTTCACAGTCAGTTGATATATTAGCATAACGACAAGAATCCCCAGGATATTTTGCTCCTTTTCTTAACATTAATGTAATTAAGGGGGGGGGGGAATCTACTTCAGAGAGAAAGGAAAAGAGAAACAGTAAGGAGCTACTAAACAGAGAGGGAAAAAACAATCTATAGCATTATTAATCAATTGTTTCTAGCACTGCAGTGGAAGATAATCCATTTTGAAAAAAGTAGTGAACTATGTCCAACTACGCATCTCTGAAAAACCATATGGAGCCCTTTTCCTCTTCTTGCTTTGAAGGGTTGAAGCAGAAGATCATGCTGGGAGACTTCCTTAATCTTGAGCCATCCCTTGGTAGTGTAGGAAGCTGTTAGACACTGGTGCCATGAATCAATAGAATGGAGAATTCATATTTCTCCAAAAGGCTTTTTCGAATATTTCAAAATGTGCCCAAAGTTCTATAGCTAGAGGGCAAAAGTCTGTATAGGAGAGATACCTTGATGCAGAAACCCTAGGTTGTTCTTGAAACATGAAAACTTACACATTCTTTTGTGCCTGTTTAATAAACTAATATAGCCATGGCTGCTTTTTATGTCCCTAGAAAATTAGATTTTAAATTCTGTGGAGAATATTCAAGCATTCTACACTGGGGGCAATTTGTGTGTACCAGTTGTGCTCAACATCAATACACCTCTGGAAATAACTTTGTACCTGACATAAACTTGAGGAAGCCTTTAATTTTTTTTTAAAGGAGCTGAATTGTAAAGTATAAAGTTTATCTTAGTGTAAAGGATTGGAATGAGAATGCCGAGACCCATGTTTATGTTGTTTTGTTGGATGTGGAACTTGCAAAGTTCTGCTGGATCAATCACTCTCAAATCAATCTACCTCATGGAGAGTGCTCTTATATTAAAATATGTTTCAGCATGGTTTTTTTTAAAAAAACTCTCCTCCCCAAATGCTTTTAAAAAAAACCAGATGTAATTACTGCATTTCTACAAACTAATTGAATCAGTTTTCTTCTATGCATTCGACATGCTTATTTTGCACACCAATGTATAATATTTCATTTTAATGCTATCCATCTTGGCTAATTAGAACTAATATAAATAATACTAACAATATTAATAATCTAATGCTTTGATTATAATTAAGAAGGTCACATTCTGGAGAGCCATCATTTCATATATCTAGAAGGCTTCCTGCTCCACAGAACAGACCATAGGAAGCGAAACAGCTCCTCACTGACAACTTTTTCACTGTAGTGGCTGTAACTATACAGGTTAATGTTATATCAGAAAATTAGCATCCAGATCTTCATTTGGAGAAGCAACAAGGTGTGTGAGAGTTTGTGTGGTGTTCTGCATTGCATTTGCTTTGATGCCATGCAAAGAGTCGCATCCCCAGTTGCCCACGCCCCTCTCCAAAGAGGCTGGATGTGGAAGTATGAAAACAAGTATTCATACATATTCAAGGCAGGGAATCCACAGTAATTCTCAAGTCATAAACTCATAAAATTGCATCATGATATTTATCTTTAAAAATGAAATTTAAAAGGTTGGGTGAAAAAAGGAGCTTTCAATGGTGTTAAATTGCCAAAAGATATTTCCAGGTGCTTTTTCTTTTTCTTTCTGAACTTAGATATTGGAAGAAAAAAACCTTTTGTCAAAAATGGAAAAAAAACACGATTCATGGAAATTATGTATAATTTTACAAATTCTTCATGTACCCAAGAATCCTCTCTCTGATTCAAAGTTTTTTTAAGCAGGTGTTTCTTCAAGTAATTGAATGCTAAATAATGGACTGCTTCTCTAAAATTGTTCATTGGAATTAACTGAGAAATGAAAGAATTATTATTTCAATTGAAATATTCATTTCAAAAGAGATAATACTTGGGATTGTTTGAAATAAATATTGCTGCTTCAATCATATTGATCAATATTAAATGCAATAATAATTTCTACCCTACAGTTAAAAGCATTGAATATTGCTAAGCTACAATTTAAAAAGAAATAGCTAAACATCTTTGTAGCACCCAGGGCTGATGAAACTTTTAGCCCTACAGTTGGAGGGAATCAGGCTGGTGAAGGATGGGAGCTGCACCTCTAATTTGCTTCTTTGTTTGAACGTGGAAGATTTATCAACACAGCACAGAAGTATAGAGGCTCAATACAATGCTCTGAAAAAAATTCAGAAATAAGAAACAGTATACTTAGAGTTTTGTAATGTTCCAATTTCATGTGAGAGAAAAACAGCTAATTGAGAACTCTGAAAAAAACAAAATCAGCACCAAGCAAAAGTGTTTTGCAAGTTTGCTGGCATTCTGAAGGAAATTCACTCACCCAAAGAGACAAGTAGCACTGCATAACTTTTTCTTTCCTGTAAAAGAAATGTGTTCACTTATGTGCGAATGTTCCAAGCAAATCATTTTCTTTTTTTTGTTGCATTTCTCCCCTTACAAAAAAAAAATCCCCTCAGTGGCTGATCATAATTATTTTGAAATGTTACCTCATTATTATATCAAAATGCAAAATGCAAAAAAAAAAAAAAACAAAAAACCCAAAACCCAAAACCCATCCTTCAGTTTGATTGGAAGCAGGAGACAAATGCAGCCCAGACAACTCTCCCACAATGGACAACCTAACCCTGAGAGAACCGGTTGTTAAATTACCCCCTGTCTCCCACTATCAAAGTGGATCCTGGATGCTGCGCTGCAATGGAGAAATGGAAAATGGAGGGGCCAGCATGAGGGAAGAAAGAGGAACAGGAAGAAGAAAGAGGGAAAGCAGCCTTCTCCTTCCCTCACACCAGCTGCTCCATTGTCCATTTCTCCACTGCAGCACAGCAGCACAGCCCAGGGTCCACTTTGATAGTGTGTGTGTGTGGGGGGGTAATTTAACAACGGTTCACCTGAACCAGTGCTAACCAGCTAAATCTCCCCACTGGTCTAGCCTATTTCCAATTAGAATCAAGTAACTTAACTTGCCCCATCCTCAGCTCTATGCAGCAAGGTTGTTGGATTTTTCTAGCTTTACTTTTATGTATGCACTCACAAGCAGGTGTGACAATTACATTCAAATCCAGATGTAGCTCATCCACATTGCATTCATAGGTGAACTATGTACTAGGATAGGAGTGTACAACTTGGCCTTTGAGTCATATACAAGGTTCAGCATTGAGGTGCGGTCTCAACAAACATAGACAGTGATACTTACTCTAAACTAAATTAATTATAGATGACATGGTTATTATGCAATCATTTCTTATTGCTAGCATGTTGAAATTGGTAGCAACTTTAGGAGTACTTCTGAGATTGCATTCAAAGTTTTTATGTTTTGCATTTGGCTCTGAGAATTCAAATTTTGAACCTCCAAATTAGAATATTAATACAAATGAAAGCATGACTATATATGTGCCTAGTTGATCAACTACATGTGAAGATCAGGCTAAGGGAGTACTGGCAAATAAAGAACAGTTTCAGAAACATATACAACGAGTTGCCAAAATGGTATGAGTCTGTATAAGTTGGATATACAACTCCCACCTGGTTGTACAATACAAAGAAATGAATCATTGACTGAGTTTAAGACCTGTTGGAAAAGGAAGGACATTGAAATGACATTGAAAATGAATGGAGTAAACTTCTATCAATCTGACTATTAACTTCTAAGGTGGTAAAGAAGGCAAAGGAACAGCAAATTAAAACAATCTCTACCATGTTTTCCAGAGCTTAATAATGTCATCTTAGGGTGAGAAAAACAATCCAGTAAGAGACAAGTCTTGAAGAACTCCTGAATACCTAAAAAGACAGAAAATCAATACAGGCCATAACTATTGGCACAGACATGTAATGAAGTGTAAAACTTTGGCGTAACAACAAATTAAAATACCATTAATGTCTAGGTTAATGAGGGAACATAAAATGAATTTTTAACATATACGTGTTCTTTGCTTTCCTCTTTATTAAAGGGGCTGTGAAGCATTCCACTGTGAATGTCAATGAAGAGTTAGGACTGAGAACAATCCATTAAAAGCCACCCCTTCTCAAAATTTTAAAGCCAGTGCCATAGTTTAAATGAGTAACAAGCTTTGCAGGGAAAAAATTACACGAAGATTGCAACAGGCAGGTTAATTGGGTTCATGTCTTGAAATGTCTTCTGAATTGATTATCATCCATTTTTTCCCATTGATACACCTCCAACTTCTGACAAGAGGAGAAAAGCATTCTCACTGCAGACTGACAGTAGTAGGGGCTGAGCTATTTCAGAAAAGAGAAGTCTAATGTTTATAAAGAGAGAACTGATGACAGATAAATAGATAGATAGATAGATAGATAGATAGATAGATAGATAGATTGATAGATGATAGATAGATAGATAGATAGATAGATAGATAGATAGATAGATAGATGTAAATAGGCAATAGAGATAGATAAATCTGTCATTTCTTCTACTTCCCTTTTGTCTACAAATGTAATACAATTTATTTCATTTAGTATGTACATTTCTGGGAGTCCTTTTGTCATTTATTGTCATTTTGCTTCATACATAAATTGACCATTGTCATTGTTTGTCCTAGCAATACTACTATACATAGTTGTATTTCCAGTTTCTCCCCCCCCCCCAAAAAAAACATTTCTCTTATAAAAAAAAGTGTCTGTTCGGACAGATGGTGGCCTGCTGGATTATAGACACTGATGACCTCCAAAGTGAGAGATAGATGACAACATGCTCAGTTTATTTAGAGCAGGGGTGTCAAATTCCTGGCCCGTGGGCCAGATGCATCATGTGCAGACCACGCCCTCACCTGGTTTAGTGAATGGGTAAAAAAGTGCCAATATGTCATGTGGCACTGCCATGATGACCTGTTTAACACCCCTGATTTAGAGCCTCAAATCTGGAAGCATCTTGTGAAATGCATCATAGGTAAAAGCAAATTGATTCCTATCAGGGACGCGCAGTCAGGGGAGGCAGGGGAGGCAGAGCCTCACCACTGTCATCATGAAAAGAAAAAATATGTAAAAGGAAAAAGGCAAGAGCTGAGGTCAGGCTGAGCTAGTTGCTGCCAGAGTCACCATGGATGACTCTGCTTAGTGCTTAACTGTTTAAAAAAGCCTCTTAAAAAGTGCCCTCTACAGGAGGTGGCGGGAGAAAGACATGCCTTATCTAGTCTGGCATTTTATGATCACTCGAGCAGAGTTAAGCAAGGGTTAAAAGCCGAAAAATTCCTGACATAGATGAGACACGTCATTCTCTTGCCTCCTCCTGTAGACGGTGCTTTTTTAGAGGCTTTTTTAAACAGTTAAGCACTAAGCAGAGTTATCCATGGTGACTCTGGCAGCAACTAGCTCAGCCTGACCTCAGCTCTTGCCTTTTTCCTTTTGCCTTTTTTTTCTTTTCATAATGGCAGGCAAGAGCAGAGTTAAAATCCTCTCTGAAACAGCTGGAAAAGGTACGTGTGGGTCAGTGGGAGGGAGAGGAATTCAAACTTCATCCTCCAGATGCAACTGTGTGTGTGTGTGTGTGTGTGTGTGTGTTTGAGAGAGGGGGGAGGGAGCATATTGAGACAGTTCTTTAGTTTATGTGCTATGTAGCACTCTAATACTATGCCTTTGGGTCTTCTGAAATTTTAATTATCCCATCATAAGCAAAAACAATGTTTTCAGTAGAATGAATTTCCACTTCTACTTACACCTGCCAGCCAAAATGCTGCTAGTGGTATTGCTAACATGAGCTGAGGAGGAAAACCTAAATTTTCTGAATCCTGGTGTGTGTTTGTGTGTGTTTGAGAGAGGGGGGAGGGAGGGAGGGGGGAGGGGGGAGGGAAAGGGAGAAGAAAAAGAAAAAAGGAAACTTATTTAGCAAAGGAGAAAAACAAATGCTGTTGCTTTAAATCGGAACTGAGCATGCCTAGCTGTGGAATTCTGGAAGATGAAGTCCACAAGTCTAAAAAAATTGCTGCCTCACCAGCCATAAACCTCATCGCACGTCACTGGTTCCTATTCAATTTAGCACTATGGCAATAGTTACAGTAACATTTTTTCCAGTTATGTAATTATGATATGGAGAAAATGTCTAAATCATATAGTTACTTTCTGTAGCATTATTAACCGAAAAACAATATAATGATTCAAGCCTTCATCATGTTGTTCTTTCCATCCCTAGCTTTGTTGTGGTTTAAACCAATATTAGGTGACATTTTGGGAAGGCCGAATAGCTGAATGGTAGAGCACAATCTTTGCATGCAAAAAGCCCAGGTTCAACCCACATAATCCCCACAAAGGGCTTGGAAAATATTTTTTGTCTCAAATATTGAATACTCATTGGCAATCAGCAAATATATCAGTATCAGGAATTGTGCTATGTTGCTTTAATGTTCAATGAAGACCTCTAGAGATCTACTTAAATATAAAGTCCAAGAGACTTTCATCAAAAATCATAAGAACCTAAGGAATCCAAATCATGCATCAAGAGTTACATTTCCAAAAACCCATTTATATTTTAACATTGTAATCCTGTATAGGTGCTTGACCAAACTTTATAACATTTTTCCTATTATTTCTTGCCACTTTTCTTCAACAATGCCTTAATGCAACCTTCTCCACCCATGACCCTGTTGACAATTCTGGAAGTTAAGTAACACCAATATAAGAAGTACTCAGATTTGCCAGATAGAGTAAAAACTACCTTCAAAATTCTTCTTCCCTATAACTATTTGAGTCATATTTTCCCTCATAGAAGATATCACATTGTTGAGACTACTTCCTTCGGATTGTCTCCAAGAGAACTAACCCAGATAATTTGGTAATGTGATCAAGGGACAAGCTCATATGTCAAATTTGACTTTCTATGTGTTAACCAGTAGAATATAAGAGAAAAAAGAACAGAAGTAGCATATTGTAGAAGGAAAAAGGGTTGGTAATCACACTGTGCTATCTTATAAAGATTCTAACAACCTGCTTAAATGGCCCTGTACATCTATATGATGCATCACGAAAATTTCATCCTTCTTCTTTTCTTGAATAGAATAATAGAATAGAAAAAGGACTCGTAATGTCCAAGAGCTGAGAGCAGTGGTGAAACAAGAAGAAATCCAATTTAAAAACAAACTCTCCACAAACTCCAGTGTGGCCTTGTGCCTTCCCATCCAACTTTCCCCAGTTTTATATAATTGGTATGAAACCACAAATGCACCATTCAGGAATTTTCATGGCTGAGATTGAGCCAAAATCATGGATACAGACTGACCTGGATACATTGCTTTAAGCATTGCTTTAAAGGCAGCAACTAGATTAAGGTGATCAGACGTCCCGCTTTTGAACAATTTTTCCCGCGTCCCGTTTTTTTTTTTTAAAAAGTCCCTATTTTTTTTTAAGTTACAAAAAAGCCTCCAGCCGCCGAGGCTCTCCTAGCAACTGTGAGCGTATATTCTTCTTCAAGACGAGCGCATTCCCGCCCGCGCGTCCCTGGGAGCTGTTGACAATGGCTGAGGGAGGAGAAGACTTACTCCATGTGGAGACCGCGGACTTCCCTCACGGATTTTTTTCTTCTTCTGTTGCTTTGAGCAGCCCCTCCCTCCCCCCTCTCTCTTTCTCTCTCTCTCGGAGCTAGCAGCTGCCTCTGAGGCTGTCCAAGCTTAGCCCCTCCCCCTCCCCCTCCTCGGACTGCTGCTTCTCCTCGGCTGCTCGGGGCTTCTAAATTGGCATTGCGTGTTGCTTGAGGAGAGGATTACTGTGCCATAGAAACACAGTGTATGTCTCACGTGGCTGATAACCTGGTCTCTACAGAAGAGGTAATTTTAAAAACTTCGGAGCGAATCCAGAAAGAGGGGAGAAAGAGGCTGAAGGAGTCTGTGAGGAGGGGGGATTTTCTAAATGACCCATTGAATCCAGAGGAGGGGAGAGAGAGAGAGAGAGAGAAAGAGGGAGTGTGTGAGGAGAGGGAATTTTCTAAACGACCCATTGAATCCGGAGGAGGGGAGAGAGAGAGAGAGAGAGTGTGCACAGGAGGGGGGATTTTCTAAATGACCATTGAATCCAGAGGAGGGGAGAGAGAGAGAGGGAGAGAAAGAGGGACTGTGTGCACAGGAGGGGGGATTTTCTAAATGACCATTGAATCCAGAGGAGGGGAGAGAGAGAGAGAGAGAGAGAAAGAGGGTGTGTGTGCACAGGAGGGGGGATTTTCTAAATGTCCCATTGAATCCAGAGGAGGAGGAGAGAGAGAGAGAGAGAGAGAGAGAGAGAGAGAGAGAGAGAGAGAGAGAGAGAGAGAGAGAGAGAGAGAGAGAGAGAGAGAGAGAGAGAGAGAACAGGAGGGGGGATTTTCTAAACGCCCCATTGAATCCAGAGGAGGAGTGTGTGTGTTTGTGTGTGTGTGTGTGTGTGTGTGTGTGTGTGTGAGAGAGAGAGAGAGAGAGGGAGACTATCACTAAGTGTTGTAGCTTATGATTCTTGATGAATGTATTCTATTTTTTTTATGTACACCGAAGACAAATTCCTTGTGTGTCCAATCACACTTGGCTAATAAACTATTCTACTCTACTCTACTCTACTCTACTCTACTCTACTCTACTCTACTCTACTCTACTCTACTCTACTCTACTCATTTCTATTTCAATTCTAATGAGGAGTTTAGCTTCTCTCTCTTGAAAATGTAAGCTAGCATAAGGCATTATAATGCAAGCTAGCTTTAGCTTTCAAACAGTTCATTTAGTGACCAAAGTTACAATGGCATTGAAAAAAGTGACTGACCATTTTTCACACTTAGCGACCATTTTTCACACTTAGCAACCGTTGCAGCATCCTCATGGTCACGTGATCAAAATTTTGATGTTTGGCAACAGATTCATATTTATGATTGTTTCAGTGTCCTGGGGTCATGTATTTAGGTATTTAGGTATTTATTAATGCTTATAGGCCGCCCTTTTCCCTGAGGGGACTCAGGGCGGCTTACATAAAATAAGGGGGGGGGTATACAGACAATAGACACAACAATACATAGAAGTAAAATAGTAAGCAACATTCATTCATCATTCGGGTGGGGACAGTTATCTTTGTCCCCAGGCCTGACGGGCTAGCCAGGTCTTAAGGGCTGTGCGGAAGGTCTGGACGGTGGTGAGGGTACGAATCTCCACGGGGAGATCGTTCCAAAGGGTCGGAGCTACTACTGAAAAGGCTCTCCTCCGTGTAGTTGCCAGTCGCCTCTGACTGGCAGATGGAACTCGGAGGAGGCCTAATCTATGTGATCTAATTGGTCGCAGGGAGGTAATTGGCAGGAGGCGGTCTCTCAAGTACGCAGACCCACTACCATGAAGGGCTTTATGGGTGATAAGTAGCACCTTGAAGCGCACCCGGAGATCAACAGGTAGCTAGCGCAGCTCGCGGAGGATAGGTGTTATGTGGGTGAACCGAGGTGCACCCACAATCGCTCGCGCGGCTGCGTTCTGGACTAGCTGAAGTCGCCGGATGCTCTTCAAGGGCAGCCCCATGTAGAGCACATTGCAGTATTCCAGCCTAGAGGTCACAAGGGCCCGAGTGACTGTTGTGAGGGCCTCCCGGTTCAGGTAGGGTCGCAACTGGCGCACCAGGCGAACCTGGGCAAATGCCCCCCTGGTCACAGCCGTCAAATGGTGGTGAAAAGTCAGCTGTGGGTCCAGGAGGACTCCCAAGTTGCGAACCCTCTCTGAGGGGTATAAAGTTTGACCCCCCAGCCTGAGCGATGGAACACTGATCGAATTATTGTAATCGCCTTATGTGACCTTTTGACAAAATATAAAATTTTTAATCAAGCCCCCGCCCCCTGGTCAATGGTGTCCCTCTTTAACAATCTGAAAATCTGGTCATCTTAAACTAGATGTATGTAGTATAGAAAACATTACACAAGTGTGAGATTTTGATACTGATGAAAGACCGTGCTACTAAGAGAAAGCAAAGTACCCAGTATCCAAAACATACTGAAATCAATACATGTATTCCTATTTAATTTAATTTGGATCAAGCTAATTTTATGCTGATTCCTTTCTAAGATGAAACAACTATGTAGATAATTGGTACACTCTTTGTTCCTTTGAATCAATTCCAGAACAATTACAGGTTATACTTGGTTTATGTGTGTCCTATCTTGTGATTTTGAGTATATATCTTGGCAACATGAATCTGAGCTAATAATGGGGAAACAGAAAGAGAGAGAGAGAGAGAGAGAGAGACAGAGACAGACAGAGACAGAGACAGAGACAGACAGAGACAGACAGAGACAGACAGAGACAGACAGAGACAGAGACAGAGACAGGGAGGGAGGGAGGGAGAGAGAGAGAGAGAGAGAGAGAGAGAGATGGAGAGATGCCTTATGAAAGCAGTAGTTCCTGAAACCAAGACTGCTAAAGAAGAACTATTTCAACATCAGAAACATCAGAAATCCAGCAATTCAAATATACAAATAGTATCTATGCCGGAATGTGATAAATTAAAAATTGACATATCAAAGGTGGATAAAATAGTTGAAAATCTAGAATGTACAGTACTATCTAGAAAAAAATATGTAGCCAGGATTTTGGCTCCATATTGTTGAATTTCAACATAACAAATGCTATTAAAAACCACCACAAGGAATCCAAGAATACATAAAGATCAATTTGTCTTAATATAAATTCCAGACAAATTATTGCTGGAAAAAAAAGCAATTTTTCCCAAAGGAAATACTAATTTCATTAACCTTGGAATTCTATGATAATTTTTTTGAACAAACGTAACTATAGAAATGTACAGAAGATATTATAGATTTGGACTTCCAATTATTTATTCAAATTCTTACCAAATAGTTTTCAGTAAATATAGCAGTTATAGTAGTTTATTAAGAAGTCATTGATTTAAATTAGGAAGTAAATTATAAATATAATTAAAGTTCCTTAACTTGGTGAATCAGAATCAGAATTGGAAACTCTGCTATTTCATTTTTCATAACTAGCTGGAGACATACATGAACAAGGAACAGTCTACAATTTACTGAAGATGTCAAATTAATCAAGTCCATTAGTGAAGAAACATCAAAACCTCTCATGATTTTCAGTATAAAGGAAAGTTGGATAGGGGGGATAAATTCAATTCATGTACTAGTAAGGACTGCACTGATTTGAGTCTTATCAGAAACCAGGTATATTGGATTGTTCAATTAAAAAGTGCAATAATTGCAAAAGCTTTGGAAAAAGCAAATACGATATTTCCAGTTATTAAGAAAGTGCTCTCATTCAGTTTGACAATATTGACAATTGACAATACAATTAAAAGGTCTCTGTGATTTTATTCAAAGGCAATTCAGTTATGTTGCTTCTTGAGTCAAATTGCTTCATAACTTTATATCTGAAGTATTCAATCAGATACTTTTGCATTGCTTTAAGAAATGTGATGGTGGTTTCATTGAGTTTCTAGTACTTCATTACTATGCTTCAAGCATAATTAATATTTTCTTTCTAGTTACACACAGAGCTAATAAGAACTAGAGATATATAATGTGTTCTCTGACACCATTCTGAGTAGCTATCCAATAAGTCTGATCACTTGTGTAAACCCTTTTAGAGTGTTTGGGAGAATGTCACCCTTCTATCTACATCTGCTTTTGTGCTGGAATTTGTTTACAAAGGGTCACTAGGAGAAAAATAAAGAAATTAAGATTTATTCTGTTACTCTTTAACAAAAAGAAAACCTATCATTTGTTTGTTTCTGCTACTTGTCTGTCTTGGATTCACTACAAAGTGGGCCTCCTGTGGTTAACTGTTAGGACTATTCAATATGTATGCTATAAAATTTGTTATAATTTATTACATATACAATAATGAAAACACATTTATCAAACTTTTTTAAAAAAATAGGGCCATACATTACCTTTTTCCATTTAAAAGTGACGACTTTTGTACAATTTAATATATTTATTTTTGTGTGTTTGTGTGTGTGTGTGTATGTGTGTGTAATCTTTCTCACACTTGCACATATGTTTCTTATAGTGATCAGCCCAAAGCCATCTCACAAAGGTTTTTTTAATCAGTTTCCTGAAGTGAATATTTGGAGGCAATCTACCTTCAGTTCAGATCAGTGGTAGGTTCTGGATCCCGTTGCAACCAGTATGGTGCAATGGGGCTGGGCGTTCACCACATGAATGTGTGCAGCACGTGCATGCGTACTTATCACCCACGATGCTCCGCAATGCCTCCACAACGCCGCCGCAATGCTCCAGCTGCTTGGTGGAGCATTGTGCAGGCGCTGTACGCTCCATGTGCATGCGCAGAAGCCCCGAAAAATTCAAATACCAGTAAGGAGCATGGGCGGATGGGTGGGCACCCCAGAGCACTGTACCGGAATGGTACCTGGTGCTCCCAGCAGGCACCAGTATGCCTGTACAGATATGCTAGGTTCAGATATTGTGCATTTTATATATCCATGTTAGAAGATAGTTTCAATCCAAATGGTATTTAGCATGTATTTCAATGACATTTTATGTGTGAAGGAAAACCTTATTGTAGAATTCTCAAGAAAAAAAAGGATATTGAATAGAAACTATTTCATAATTGTACCTCCTTTTACTAATCTTTTATAAGTCTCCAAATATGTGCCTGTACCTATTATCAAAATATCATCTTATGAATTTCTCTATCTCAAGTTACTTGATATGCTAATTTTGACCTACAGTTTAAAAAATCTACACATTTTATTTATATTTAAACACTCTGATTTCTCAGTGTTCTAAAGACAACCAAATAAAACTTTTTTCCTTAGATGTATCAAAACCAAACATGCCACCAAACTGCCCTTTTATTTAATTTAGTATAAACCAGGGATGTCAAACTCAATTTCATTGAGGGCCGCATCAGGGTTGTGTTTGACCTCGAGGGCCTGGGTGGGTGTGGCCAGCTCAAGTCACTCATGTTGGGGCTGCCTGTGATGGTCTGAGTGCTCTGCCAGCGAACACAAGCTCCAAAGTTTCATTTTGGCTACGACGGCCTCCTGCAACCCTTTGCCAGCAAAAACAGAACTTGGGAGGGTAACTCCCGAGCTCTGTTTTTACTGACAGAGGCACCACGGATTGGTCCATTGCTGTTTCCAGGGCAGCCCCATGGGCTAGTTATAAGCACCCCATGGGCCAGATCTTGGCCTTGAGTTTGACACCTCTGGTATAGAGGTTACTAAATGCATTTTTGTTTAGTAAATAACTTCATTGCTTTGTTTAAGTTAGTTGCATAAAGGAGCTAATTTGTATAATTCAGCATGACTGTCCATAAGGATAAAATGATGAGGATTCCAAGGAAGTGAATATTCAAGGCTGGTCTAAGATATTTTGCTTTCCAAAAGGAAACAACTGATGCCTATCACTCAAAAAGCATAGCATCATAACAAATGGTTCCCCCAAATCATCATCTCTTTGATGCTCTGGAAATTATAGCAATGTTTAAAAATGATAGAGCTAGTTGCAGAAAAATTATAAATAATAAAATGCAAATTTTCTATTTTTTTCAACGTCAAACGTTTTCAAACTTTTTCATTGTACACAAGACATGACTATTTAAAACAATACAAAACTTCTGTAATGATAATGTTTTGACTATGTTTTACTTAAATGTATCTTATTAAGTTAATCTTTATAAAGTCAAATTAAGTTAATCTTGATAAAGTCAAATATAATCATTTTCTTTGAAATTCAAGTTTTTTCAAGGAATTGCCAAAATCCTATTGAAATTGGTTCAGTTCATATTTGCAATGGGAACTATTGAACAGTTCACCATGGGATAAAATTATATGCAGATTTATTGAGATGGATTTAGCATATATATAATTTCTGTGTGTCTGTATATGTTTGTTCTGAATATCAAGTCATTTTTGATTCCTGGTGGCTACCTGCATTAGTTGCTGTTTTCTTGGCAAGATTTCAGCAGTAGTTGCCATTAGTTCAGTAGTAGTTGCTAGGGCTGAGAGACAGAATGATGGGCTCAAGGTTACTCATCTGACCTTGTGCCTAAGCTGGTACTTGAATTCTAATTTCCTATCATGATTCCTTCACTATACAAAACAGGCTTTCACATATACATACAGTAGAACATAATTATTGAAAACAATGGAAGGAGAATTAACAACCCATGAAATCCTGGGTCTATTTCTATTAAAGACTTAAAAAGGATGAATGGATGGGAGGGAGGGCGGGAGGAAGGAAGGAAGGAAGGAAGGAAGGAAGGAAGGAAGGAAGGAAGGAAGGAAGGAAGGAAAAACTCACTGTAACAGCATTGCCAAAAAAGCATTAAGAGTTGTTAACCTAATCTTGCATAGCTTTTTTTCTGGTAATATTGAAATGCAAACTAGGGCATACAAAATTTTTGCTAGACCAGTTCTTGAATACAGCTCATCTGGAACCCACACTGCATATCAGACATAAATACAATCGAATGAGTCCAGAGATATTTCACAAGAAGAATCCTCCACTCCTCTGCTCTCAACAGAATATTTTATGCCACCAAACCAGAGGTGGGTTCCTCCCGATACAGTACAGTACACCAGAAGAGGTAGTAAAAATCTGGTGTACTGGATAGGACTGGTAGTAATGGTGGCTTGGCCATGCCCCTGGACTTCATCAGAAGCTTTTTTTAAAAGTTTTTTTCCCCTGCCGGTTCAGGCAAGGGGAAAAAAGCTTTAAAAATAATAAAAACAGAGAGGGGGAGGGAGGGAGGGAGGGAGGAAGGGAGGGAGGAAGGAAGGAAGGGAAGGGAAGGGAGAAAGAAAGAAAGAAAGAAAGAAAGAAAGAAAGAAAGAAAGAAAGAAAGAAAGAAAGAAAGAAAGAGAAAGAACTTACTTTGCAGCCAGGAGATTAAGCAAAGGAGAAAAACAAATGCTGTCACTTTAAATCGGAACTGACCATGCCTGGCTATGGAATTCTGGGAGTTGAAGTCCACAAGTCTTAATGCTGCAAACTTTAAATTGAAACTTGCTTTAAATTGAAAAGCTGCTCAGAAGGAGGTTTACAAAATGACATTCAGCACTTTGTTTCTGGGTCAGCTAAACAACAAACTGGATAAAAGGTAGGATTCTTATATGGTTCTATGTTTTTGAAGTTTTGGGGTTTGTGCAATAGGGGCTCTGTGTTTCTAAAAGGGTTTGGATGATTCCCTGCTTGTGAATGGAGCCAAACTTTCTATAGGCTCATTATCTCTATCGGGCAGGAATGTAGAATGAGCCTTTCTGGGAGTAATATTTTATTGGAGGGGGTGTTTGGTTGCTTCCCACAGAGGGAAGGGAAAAAAGAAAGAAAGAAAGAAAGAAAGAAAGAAAGAAAGAAAGAAAGAAAGAAAGAAAGAAAGAAAGAAAGAAAGAAAGAAAGAACCAGCACAGCAATTTAGGGCTAGAAGACTACTCAGAGGTCATCTAGTCCTCCCCCCTGCTGCTGCAGGAAATCTTACATTGTCTGGATTATTTTGGTGCATCTAACAGAGAGGAAAATTGCTAGAAAGGAGAAGGAGTTTACTAGGACAAGGCTGCCATGCAGAGGAAGAAAGAGATAGTCCTTGACTTATGACTGCAGTTGAGCCCAAAATTTTGATTGCTAAGCAAGATCTAAGAGCTTGTTAACTGAGCTTCACCCACATTTTACCCAATCCATGACATCTCCTGGTGAGTAACATCAAGTTGGCCATGCCCACCCAGTAATATGACAGCCAAGCCATGTCCACAAAATAGGCCACAGCCACAGAATAGGTAATAAAAAAAACTTGAAACCCACCCCTGCACCAAACTTGAAATTTTGGGCTTAGACAATTTAGAACTTCGCTGTCTTCGATCTGAACTAAGCATAGTACATAAAACTATCTGCTACAATGTCCTACCTGTCAATGAATACTCCAGATTCAACCACAACAACGCAGAAGCTCACAATAGATACAAACTTATGGTAAACTGCTCCAAACTTGATTGCAGAAAATACAACTTAAGTAACAGAGTGGTCAATGCCTGGAATGCATTACCTGACACTGTGGTTTCTTTCCCAAACACCCAAAACTTTAACCTTAGACTGTCTACTGTCGACATCCCATTCCTAAAAGGTTTTTAAGGGGCATGCATAAGTGCACCAGCGTGCCTACCGTCCCTGTCCTAATATTCTCTTGTATTCATATTCATTTCATATATTCATAATCATGTCTATACTTATATCTGTTATCTAATTCATACTTGACAAAATAAAATAATAAATAAATAAATAAATAAATAAATAAATAAATAAATAAATAAAAACTCTGTATTTATCTAACTCAAAATCATTCAGGAATTATGCCAAAGGTTTACTGTTTAATTGATGCTATGAAAACAATTCAGCCTCATTTACTGACAATGTGTAAAGATTTGGATATTCATAAAATTCTATCTCTCCCTCCCACCCTCCCACCCTCCATGCTCTGGCTCTTAATATACAAATCTTTGTTCTTTTGTTTAGTATTAAAAAAATACATCTTTCTATATTGTTTATTTCCTTAGTTCCTCCTGTGAATGAAATGGGCATACACACATGTAGCATTATGATAATTAATTTAATGTTTCATGCTATATTTGTATTCATAAATGTTCCATAAAGGAAACATGTAAATAATGTAAGAGGGGGCATGTAAAGAAACTAGCAAAAATAACAAATGATTTTGTTCAAACCTTTTATAAGTGTTTTATTGAATCCTCAGGGTAAATTATTGAAAATAGAAAAAAAGAGTTTTGCATCTACAGAAATCATTACCATAACGCTCAGTGTAGTACAAAATTATTTTAAATAATAAAGAATCATAGTTGCTACGTATAAAAAAATACAATTTTCCTTAAAAATAATCATATTTTTAAAATAGATGGCAATTTAAAAATTAAAATTATTGTAAAGAACAGAAGAGTTACATGTTCCAAGATTTAAAATACCAGAAAACTATAGTACGATTATAATATGGTAATTGCTATACTGTTAACTAGATACAAAATTATGTTAGTTGCACACTGGCAGCCAAAGAATATTAAGCAGATGTGTTTGCATAGATGGCATGAGAACAAACTGAAAGAACAAAAAATGCATCCCTGAATGCCACAGTCTGCGTAATATGAGAGAATTCGAACATCATTTTCAGAATATTTGAATTATGAAAGTAGGCTGCAATCACAAGAGCTACTACTATCCCCAATGAGTGTATCTTCTGAATAGCGATCACTTGTTAAGTTAAACAGTTAACTGTTTAGAAACTCTATTACTGAAAGATCCAACCCAAGAACAACAATAAAATCAAGAACTTTATTATTTTAGAAAAAGATATCTGAAATGACACTAATGGGGGGGGGGGAGGGAATCAAACAAGAAACTCTTTAGTTGCCTATATATTGCAATATTGCTGGGTTGGATTTAAACTGTGTTTTACAAGAACTAAATCAGGACCAAAGTTTCTGTCTACAGATCATTCTCCCTCCCTCCCTCCCAACATTACTTCAGAGGTGAGTTGCTCTCGGTTTGGACTGGTCTGGACGAACCGGTAGTGGAAATTGGGCCTGGGTTGCTGAACCAGTAGTGATGGCTGGGCACGCCCCTGAACCAGCCCCCTTGGATGCTCACCCTGCCTTGCCTTTGCCACAGAACTGCCTCCTCTTGCCTACATACAGGTAAGCAGCATTCATGCTAGCCTAGCCCCCCCCCCTCTGCCAGCTGCAACCCAGGCCCCTCCTGGTCAAATAGGCAGCTGGCCTGTAAAGCAGTGAATGAGCAGGAGGGCAGATGAGACCAACTTGGTTTGCAATGCTCCATCCAGCAGGAGCAGCAGCACTGAGTGGTAAGGAAAGCGAGCCCCAGGCTGGCATCCCTTCCTCTTTCCTCCAAGAGCTGGTTTGGGGGAGGGCCAGCCTCCCTCACCACTGCGCCCTCACTGTTCTTGCCAGATGAAGCATTGGAGGCCAGGATGGTCCCAGCTGCCCACCTACTCACTCACTGCTTTCCCTGACCAGACAGGGATGGATTGCAGCCAATGGGGAGGGGGCGCATGTGGAGTGAATGGGAGGCACACCCTCCCCACCTGCTGCAGCCGGGGCCCTGCCTGGGCAGCTGGGCAGCTGGGCAGGAAAGCAGTGGGCAAGCAAGCAAACAGGCGGCTGGGACTGGCCTGTCTCCAACATAAGAAAAGTGAGTCCCAGGCCAGCATCCCCGCCTTCTTCCTCCGAGAGCTGCAGTGGTGGGGAAAGTGAGGCTTCTTTGCCAGCCTCCCAGCTGGCAAAATAGAAATTTTTGCTAGTTCTGTGGGCATGGCTAGGTGGGAGGGCACACTGATATTAAGAGAAAGAGAAATTAAATTGGTTGAATGTGTAAGTATGAATTATATTTAGTCACTGCATGCTTTATTTCAGGTGAGTAAAACATAATTCTAAGATTTAATTTTCTGAAAGGTTACAATTAAGTCTATTAAAATATTTTAGGGACATTTAACTGTCCAATAAATGTTAGCTTTTTTTCTGTTAAGTGTTTCTGAAGACATCGCGATTCCTTAATGATCCTTTTGAGCTTCCCTGTGATTTTTGCTTTCACACCCATTTTAAAAATGGAATCTTATTTCTTTTTGTTCCGTTTGTCAGGAAAAATTTGGAAAGAAAGAAGGATGAAGGAGGGAGTTGGAGGAGGGAGGAAGGGGAAAGAGGAAAGAGAGGAGGAGGAGGAGGAGGAGAAGATGATGATGATGAAGAAGAATTTTGCTTCTCTGCACTAAGCAAATTTAAATGTTATACCTGTTAAGTTGATGCTTAACATAACATAAAAAGTTACCCAAAATCAGTTTCAGAAAAATAGCTAAAATATTAGTATTCAATTCAAGATTTTAAAACAAGTGTTCAATACTTGTCAAGAGATAAAAGATAAATCCCAAAATATTGCTGAAACAATCCAGAGAAATCAAGTCGGACAGCATCCCAAAATTTTAACTTCCAAAGAAATCTTGATAAGAAAACTCAAATCTTGTCATTTATTTTTTTCTTTATATATATTTTATTATGTTTTCATTCTATACAATCACATATTCACTGTGCTTAATCAGGGCATATAACATAGAAAATGCCCTCTACAATACAAACCCAGTATACCACCTTGGCCCGCCATACACCCTCTTTCAACCCCCTCCAACTTTCATTCTTCCTTCTCACACACCCCTCTACGCCTACTTCCCCTCCCCTTCTTTCTAACCTTAACCCTATCACTCCCTCTAATCCATTCCCTCCCTCCCTTCTCCTCCTCCTCTCTCTCACCCTCTCCACCCTCCTTCTTTCACTCGACTCTTTCCTTTGATATCTATTACCTTCCAGTATATTCGGTTTGTTCTATTTTCGCACTAACATTGAAAAGCCACAGTATACAAATACAATCATGGAATTTAACACATATTGTATTTCCCCCCTCCCCCCTCCCCCTAAATCCCCACCTCCCTTCCCTCCCCCCGACTTCCCAAAGACCATACGTGGTATAACTTTTGAACAATCACAGTCTAAAATATCTCTACATTGAACTCAGCTTCTTACTGTTACCCAAATTTTAAACAATTTAAATTATTACTGATACTAAGCATAAGCTATCTGGAGTTTCTTAGTCCCATATTTACTTTTTATGTAATCAATCCATTTTTTCCAGTCTCGTTTATATCTCTCGTTTGAATGTTCTTTGAGATATGCTGAGATTTTGGCCATTTCGGCTAAGTTCATAACTTTCAAAGTCCATTCTTGAATTGTAGGTAAATCTTTCTTCTTCCAATACTGCGCCACCAAGAGTCTTGCTGCCGTTATTAAATACAGAACCAAATTAGTCTCTGCTGCTGTAAAATCAATACATATACCCAGTAAAAACAACTGGGGGGTAAATTTTATCCTTCTTTTAAAGATGTTTTGCAGGATCCACCATATTTTTATCCAAAATGCCTTGACATTACGACATGTCCACCATATATGAAAATATGTAGCATCACAAGAACCACATCTCCAACATTTAGGTTGAACATTTGGATACATAGGCAAGCTTTTTAGGATCTAGGTGCCATCTATAAAACATCTTATAAAAATTTTCTCTCAAGTTTTGTGCTTGTGTAAATTTCACATTTCTTACCCAGATTCTTTCCCATGTTTCAAGCATTATTGGTTCCTCGATATTCTGAGCCCATTTTATCATACAATCCTTAATCAGTTCCGTTTCAGAATCCATCTGTACTAATACATTATATATCCTCTTTATATGCATTGAGCTTTGATCTCTTATTTGTTTAAACAAATTATCCTCAACTTTTACAAAGCCAATTTTTTCATCTGTTTTCCACCTAGCCTGTAATTGACCATACTGAAACCATGTTTGAACTACCTTCTCTTCTTTAAGTACCTCTAAAGATTTTAGTTCCATCACCCCTCTTTCTGAGATAAGAAGTTGTCTATAGGTGGTTCTATCGTGTTTTTGTTCTACATTCATATTTTCAATTGCATGTCTAGGAATTGCCCACATGGGCACTTTATCATTTAATTTATGTTGATATTTTTTCCAAACCCGCAATAAAGCATTTCTTAAGATGTGATTTTTAAATTTCTTATCCGTTTTTTTGTTAAATAACAAGTAAGCATGCCAACCATATAACAAGTCATATCCCTCGATATTCAAAATTCTGTCATTAGTTAGATGAATCCAATCACTAATTGCAGATAATGCCACTGCGTCATAGTATAATTTTAAGTTAGGTAATTTCAATCCTCCTCTTTCACGTGCATCTTGCATTATTTTCATCTTTACCCTCGGCTTCTTTCCTGCCCACACAAATTTGTTGATACCCTTCTGCCATTCTAAAAGATTCGCATCTCTTTTAAGTATTGGTAACATTTGAAAAAGAAATAAAAATTTTGGTAAAATGTTCATTTTTACTGCCGCTATTCTACCCAGCAAGGACAAATGCAGTTTTTCCCACCTTTTCAACTCCAACTGTGTACTATGCCAAAGTGATTCATAATTATACTTGTATAATTTCCTATTTGAGATTAAAATATTAACTCCAAGATATTTAACTTTTTTAACTACCTCACATCTTAGCATCGCCCCCAGTTCTTCCTTCTGTTTGATAGTCATATTTATAGCTATTATTTTGGTTTTTCCTAGATTTATTTTAAATCCCGAGACTTGACCATATTGATTGATCGTATTCAATAATACCCTACTAGTTTCCTGCGGTTGTTCCAATATTATAACCAGATCATCCGCAAATGCACGGACTCTATATTCTTGCTGTCTAATTTTAATCCCTTTTAGACCGCCTAGGCCCCGTATCTTATTCAACAGTATTTCCAAAGTTATAATAAACAATAATGGGGACAGAGGACAGCCCTGTCTTGTACCTTTTTCAATTTGAAAGGAGTCTGTCAGACTTCCATTGATGATGATCTGGGCTGTTTGCTGCTGATATATTGCACCAATTGACCGTAAAAAGCCATCTCCTATCTGCATTTTTTGCAATGTCTTCAGCAGGAATTGCCAATTAACTCGATCAAAGGCTTTCTCCGCATCCAAAAATATGAATGCGGCCGGGATTTGATTGTTCTTTCCCAGGTATTCTAAGGCGTTGATAATTAATCTAACGTTGTCCTTCATCTGTCTGCCCTGTATAAAACCAGTTTGATCGGTATGTATCAGTTGTTGAATTACCCCCATTAGCCTATTTGCTAATATTTTAGTAAAAATTTTATAATCTACATTGAGTAATGAAATAGGTCTGTAATTTTTTGGTTGAGTAAGGTCTTGGTCTTCTTTGGGTATCAACGATATGAACGCAGTCTTCCACGAAGGAGGCACTTTCCCTCCCGATTGAATTTTATTGAATAGTTCTCTGAGGGGTTCTACCATTTCTAACTGTAGATTTTTATAATAAACAGCTGTTAAACCATCTGTGCCTGGTGCTTTCCCTAACTTTAATTGTTTAATTGCCTGCAAAATTTCCCCAGAGGTTATAGGTTGATTCAGCTTATGCCTATGTTCTTCTCTAACTAGGGGGATTTTCTCTTTATCTAGGTATTTGTCTATATCTCCGTCCTTAATTTTATCCCCTTTATACAACTCTGTAAAAAATTCCCGAAATACCTTTTGAATCTCTTCCTGTTGAAACACTTCCTTCCCTCTGTAACACAATTTGGATACATTTCGAGCTTTCCTTTTTTTTCTAATCTGATAAGCCAACCACCTACCGGGTTTATTTGCATTGCAGAAAGTATTATGTTTAGCATATAATAAACTAGTAGCTACCTGGTCAGAGATCAGCATATCAAACTGAGATTTTAATATAGCAATTGTTTCCCTAATCTTTGTATCTCCTGGATTCAATGTTAATTCTGACTCTTTCCCTTTAATTTCCTCTTCCAATTCTTTTCGTTTTTGCCCTTGTTTGTGTCTATGTATTTTGTTTAAATCTTGTCATTTATTAAGTATTCAACTGAGTCATGACAAAACATATTCATCATTATCACATTATACTTTTTGTCTCAGTTTCTTCTCAACGTGCATTCCTAATTTTACATGAGCTGAATGTGGAGATTCTACACACACACATATGTACATGTGGGCAATCTGAGTTTGGAAAACCTAATGTGATTGCATTGTTAATAAGTACATCTGGATATGATACAGCTGGAATGAACTAGTCAATTAATCTTCACTAAAGCTGGTTGAATAGAAATCTTCAATAATCCAGTCTATTAAATTTGCAATTATTGTCTGAGATGAGTACATATATTTTCAATAATGAATCTGGACTCACAAAGAAAGCATAAAATAACATTTTAGATTCTGGGCAATTTTTCATGGAGATAAAAAAGAAATGCTTCTAAAATGTCTTTTGAGTATTATGGCTAAGATGCCCTTTGAACATCTTTTTTTCTTTCAAAAGGTGACATCATTTCAAATTGCTTTTTAGACCTCACTTTCTCCTTTGCAATTATTATGTTGCTTAAGTATCATGCAACCAATTTTTGTATATTCATACGGCTGAGCCAAATAGGACCTTAGCTTATAACTGTAAACTCTTCATTATTAGAACTCATACAAAATTGAAGATCTCCTCATTATAACTTTTCCCATTTCATTCATAAATTTCATGGTAGGAGAAAGAAGAAGAAAAAAGAATTTAATACAGGCAGTAGCTTCTATTTTACAAATGTAAAATCTAAACTGGAATTTATCATTAGCCCTATATTTTGCAATTAAATAAAATATAATAAGAGGTGATTTTATTTATCAAAATGTTGTGTATCTCATCCATTCTTTCTGCAGGCTTTGTAATACCCTTATTAAGGGGTTAAGCTGTAACAGAAAATCCAAGTCAGTGCATCAACCGATCTGTACTCAGGCAATAACAGATTTATGAGAGAGTCACTGTACTATTAACTCTTGCAAAAAATATTTCCATTTGACTTTGTGTGACTCCCCCCTGTGGCTATGGTGAGTCTTTAAATTTCATTTCATTTTTCAATGAACAAGTCTGGCAGGGCTTAAAATGTATGTTACTCATTCCTGTGGGGAAAAATGATACATGAACTAAAATACAATAAAAGGAATTTGTGTGGCTGAGAAGATAAACAGCAGATCATTCTAGGCATCAAATTCAGTTCTCAGTTTTTCATGAGTTGACTCAAAGCTACAGTCATATGTGATACACACAAATTGTCTCTCTGCAGACTTCTTTTATCTCAGGTATCAGTCCACCTTCCTGTTGGCTGGTAGTTGACCAAGCATTGAGAGCATAACTACATCCTTGTGGATATAGGCAAATGCAATTTTTGAAGTGCATCCTGTTGCTGCTACTCAATAAATGTATTAGTGGTTGAAGGGCAGGGAACTGATATTAAACCTGACAATTCCTGGCCTTTGTTGCTTCCCAAGAATAGGTGGTGGAGTCATTGCTTATGTTTGCTTTTACTTTACTTCTTATTCAGAGTTAGTAATTGAAATCATTTTAAATTATTTCTTGAGCTGCAAATAGATTTTGCAGATTTTATTCTGCTAGTCATTGCTGACTATAAGGGTAGAGCTCATCTCCATTTCAAGATCATTGAGTCAGCATGGAATGTCTGAAGACATTTTCACTGTCATGTGGCTAGCATGACATCATGGAACACTGTTACCTTCCCACTGAAGTGGTACCTAATAATCTACTCGCATTTTCATGCTTTTGAACTGCTAGGTTGGTAGAAGCTGGGGCAAGGACGGGAGCTCACCCCATCGTATGACCCTTGGCTCTTGAAGCTGGGGTGCTGATTTCCCAGCCGGTAAGCCCAGGGTCTTAACCTCTGAGCTGCAAATGCGATCTAGTAATGCTCGACATTTGCAGACAGAAAAAAGGACAAATCTGCCCAATCCAAATCTCTAAGACGAAAGAGGAATATATATTAGGCCAGGATAATCTTGAACTACACCATTTACATTCCAACCTGAGCTTAGTACACAAGATAACCCGCCATAACATCCTACCTGTTAATGACTACTTTTACTTCAACTGCAATAACACAAGGGTTATCAATAGATACAAACTAAATGTAATCTGTTCTAATCTTGATTGCAAGAAAAAAGATTTCAGCAATAGAGTAGTAAATGTGTGGAGCAGACTACCTGATCCTGTTGTTAGTTCCTCTAACCCCCATACCTTTTACCTTAAACTGTCTACCATGGACCTTACGCATTTCTTAGGAGGTCCTTAAGGGGACGTGGTTAAGTGCACCAGCGTGCCTACTGTCCCTGTCCTACTGTCCCATTTATATTTTTATGTGTTTATGGCTATGCTTTGCTTATTTATATCCATTTATTTGTGCCATGTTTTCATGTGTTTTCATACTTATTTCCTTGTACTTGTTGACAAATAATAAATAAATAAAATAAAATAAAAATATTGAATGTTTTAGACAGTGGAGACCCCAATTACAGCTTCTAGCTTATCTACCAATTTCCATCATAAAATGGGCAAATAAAAAGGAGAAGAATATTTAGATATATTCCCTTTGTATTTTAGTCATTTATTAATGGATTAATATAAATTCAGTAGATAATAACAATAATACTAAAATGTATATATGATAATAAACAGTAATACATTAATAAAACACCATAAAAGCATGGTCAAAATAATATTTCAAACAAAGAGTCATAGTGACTTTCATGTTATTTATTAATAGTATCTATTCAGAGCAATTTTCTTATACACCTACATAAAATTGTTCAATAGAAGCAATATGAGCTTTGCATTTTTTCCTTAGTTACAGTAGAATATAACATTACTGAATATTTTCCTTTTACAAAAGTCCTAATGAACCACACCTTTGCACTTTTTCCTATATTTCAAGGTATACCCTTCATGTTCATTTTATTTCTCTCTTTGCGCTTTCTAATTCTGAGAACATATTTTCATGTCTAGCTTACAATTAGAACACAAACTTTTACCATTCTTTCAGATGAAATTTTTTAAAACTTTTCTTTATAAGGCTATTATTCCACCAGCTTTAGGTGAATAAATAATCATTTCAATAATCATGAATATATAAATTATAAGTCATATAAAATAAACATTCCCAGCTTACCTTCATAATTATTGGACAAAACCAAACTATATACTGTACATTATATATGCTGTCACACTTCTCCGTACCTTCAACAGAAACTTTAACTGGTATATATACAATTTAAATGGGCTTCTTTTTCAAGTATGCATCTGTTATATTTATTTGTTTGCTTGTTAAAGGTACAACTCTTTTATTAAGACATTCAAACTTTATGTACTTACCTAACCAAATAACTATAAAATAATAGATATGCTGGTGAAATAGAAATACAATTGGGATTGTATTATCATAGACTTGATTGAGCTTAAAAAGCTAACTAACGTGTATTTTAGATGGGAGATGAACAGGGAAGAGGTAAATTGGGGAAAAAATATTCCAGAATGTTCCAGAAGGCAACAATATTAAACTAGGTCCATACCTAACAAAAAAAGCAACAACTTGATGTGTGTCTGTGGCCCTGACATGAAAGATATTTATATTTTACTGTATATTATTTTTAAAGGAGAGACAGAGTGATCTATCACTACAGTGAATTACTAAAACAGAAAAGGAAGGACTTGCAATAAATTCCTCAATTAGTTAGATGCCATTCAGTAGTTCCCTATTTAATAATAAATCATAGTTCTTAGAAGTTTCTTGGAAGTAAGATCATTACCTTCCTTATTAAATGTAATAAAAGAGATGGCAACATAATTTCTGTCAAGTCCCAAGATCAAGGAAGCAAGAACTACAGAGGTCTGCAAGGTATCTTTAATGCTAGTCTTTGAATAAATAGCAGTATTTTGGAAACTGTAAGAAGAATTTCCTACCTTCATTTGTAGTGAGTTCATTAAGGAAGAACCTCTTTTGAAAAATTTGAAAGGTTTCTTTGCAGGTTTCTTGCCATACGGGCTGAGTTGCTCTTTATAAGTTAACTAACAAAGGATTTATCTTCTATCCCTTTAATATTCTATTTTTTTAAAAAAAACTTTGCTATCACTTTCCTAACCTTCTTACAATCTTTCACAATACCACTACATCGATTATCCCTCTCAAATATCAGTTGCCATTAGAAATGAGAAAAGATAATGGACAATATCAGGACAATATATATATTTCTTCACTGCATCTTTTAGCGAGAGATTATTTTCATCATATCAATATAATGTTTAGGAGTGATAGAGGATGAATGGGAAAATACAAAATGCCTACTGGGTGACCTTGAGACACTTACCATCTTTTACTATCTCTCATCTTAACTCACCTGTCATCAAGATGAAACAGAGCCATGGATGCTGCCTTAAGTTTCCTGGAAGAAAGACGATACAAAATGGTGATTGAAATGCTGATACAGAATGGTAATATAAAACTAAAACATAGAATTGTTGTGTGTTTTTTTAAAATACCAAAACTCTGGTATCTTCTTCAGTCTGACAAACTCATTGTCAGCATGTGTCATTTGGATTGCTTTCAGCTAGTTTTTGTATGAATGGTATCTGTCAACTTATACAACAAATGCCCTGATTTGTTATCCAAAGACTGGGCATCTCTTTCCTTTTGTATTTCACAGAGCTTCTAGCAAATTAATTAAAGAAATAGAACAGGTGTTATTTTGTTTAGTAACATTCAGCATCCTCATTATTTTTGTAACAATATGAAGAAGGAAGAAAACAGAGACAAAGAAGCAAATAACCTTGGAACACTGTAACACACTGTATATCAAACTTTAACACGATCGAGCAAGTTCAGAGGTATTTCACGAGAAGAGTATTCCACTCCTCTACTCACAATAGCCTATGCCACCAGGCTTGAAATTTTGGGTTGGTCAATCTGGAACTGCGCTGCTTGCGGTTCCATCTAAAAATAGTTCGATCTAAGCGTAACATCTTGCCTGTCAACAACTTCTTCAGCTTCAACCACAATAATACATGGGCAAACAATCGATACAAACTCAAGGTAAACCGCTTCAAACTCAATTACAGAAAATACGACTTCAGTAACACTGTGGTCAATGCCTGGAATGCTCTACCTGACTCAATTGTTACAGCCTTGAACCCTCACAGCTTCAATCACAAATTGCCTACCGTGGACCTCACCCCATTCTTAAGAGGTCCATAAAGGGGTTATGCATAAGTGCACCAGTGTGCCTACCATCCTGTCTTACTGTCCCAATTTATCTGTATTTACTTCCTTAATTCATGTATATGTTGTCCATATCTATACTTGTTATCTTGTACATGTTTGACAAGCAAGCAAGCAAGCAAACAAACAAGCAAACCAATAATACTGCCATTTGATTATTACTGATTATTACTGAAATGCCAGCTTTGCCAGCACTCTGAGATGCTACCTCAACTACAAGTTTTGCAGAACCCTGAGGATTCATAACTAGGAAAACAGGCCTTAGAGTCCATTGTTTTGAATTTCAGGCTTGGTAACAATTTCAGCTCAGATGTTACCCCTATAAATGAGGTTAATTTAATTTTTAATTCCCTAAGTGTCAAAAGAGAGTGGCTTAATGGATTTGGAGCTATTTCCTATTGATCACACATAGTTCAATCTCTGGTGTTATCACAGTTTATTTCTGTGATGAAGGAAATAGGATGAGATTAAAGAAATCTTTTAAATGGTCCACAGAGGAAGGATTCAAGGCAGTCTGTAAGAGAAATATCAGAGTGTGTTTTATTAGAGAAGCTTCCGTCTTTCTATGGTATGAAGCCAAATTCAGATAAATTGAAAATTAAAATAGTTAAGGTATAATTAAACTCAGTTGAATTATCTCTCTTATGTATGATATCACATGGGTTCACAAAACTGTTTATTCTGAGGTTTGCACAGATTGCTGGCTCAGTGGTCACAAATATGTGTGAACCCAATGTGCATTTTCATACATACCACATCCATAGGCCCATTTATCTTTTCTGGTGACATACTTTGCATAATGTATTTACAGTAACATGTTCATGTCAAATCCCAAATATCCTTTAAGAAATCTAGGTCTTTATAGCTTTTCCAAAACTTAATAAGGTTGGAAGTAGTCTAATTTTTGGAGGAAAGTTGTTCCAGCAAAACCTTTCCACCTTGATTCTAACCTAAGTGCTCCTTAAGAATGGGAATCTGGATAAAGTTTTCTCCCCTACAGTAAATGTTATTAGGCCGGCAGATATTAATTAAATAATCTTAAAGATACCAAATGAGCCATTTCAATGAGAACCAACAGCCTGAATTGCACTCTAATCACAGTAGAGAAGCAAGATGGACAAATTTCATGGCAGATGTGTTAGATGGACAAACCATATGAAATGTATGCTACTTTTGGACAAGTTCAAAGCTTCAAATGGTCTTCATGGGAAATTTCACACATAGCAAATTTCAATCACAAGGTAATCCTTCTTCAGCCCATGGTAACTTTGGTCTATAAGCCCCCAAGTACAATGGTGAACTAAAGGTCCTAGTGTTTATTCAATTTCTATTCTCTGTCAAGGTAAAATTATCGATTTATCTAAAAAGATTCAAAATATTCAACTTTCTATGAAAAATGAAATCATAATAAACATAAGTAAAGTCAGTCCCCATTCACAGTAAATATATTTATTCACCTTGGCATTTTACACTTCATGTTGGAGTTGTTAAGCTATTCCTGGCTTCTTGAAATTCACATATGTGGAAAATCAGATATACATTGTGTATAGAATGCCTTATTTATGTTTATATTAATTAGGGTACTTTATAAAATATATTGTAAGTTACACCCTCCTTGGAGATGGATAACCACTATATAAATATATAATTATTTAAGTGTAGTAATATTTATTAAAACATTGATTTGAAATATTAAAATTTGCATATTATTTAATGATATTTCAAATCACTCTCTAATGAAAGAATTAATAGTAACCATTTACACTTGTTTCTATGCTGCCCCCCATTAAGATGACTTTTAGTACTCACATAGAAAAAATACTGTCAAAATTTTAAAAAACACCACCCGTGGAGGCATGCCATATTAATATTTTTATATGAAACCTATTTAACATATTGTTCAGAAAGAGCAAATCCTCACAGGGAATACAATTTCGGACCTGTAAGTAAGAGAATAGATGCCTCCTTATAAACTAGGATAAAATTCAGAGTCTTAACAGTGGACAATTCTCATTTTGATTTCTATTGTTTCTTTTGTCAGAACTCAGGGGAAGAAAATGATAGGTCTGTCATCACTAGTTTTCTGGTTTAATTAGTGTTTATAAATTCAGCTGAAAGCTGATAACAGATTATAGGACAAAGCAGACACTTCTACTGTGCTGCAAAAATGAAAGCTATTGTTCATTTCCTCCTATTTCACCTACATTAATGAAACCAGTAATCGTTCTGGACCTCATGGCCTTCTGTCATGTAGTTACAGCTTGTCCTTTCACAAAAGAAAATGAGAAAACTGCTGAGTATTAGAGATATTAACGGTTGCTAGAACAGTATAATAAAAAGGCTCTTTTTCAAAAGCTTTGCCAAGTTCATGTCATTATTCATGAATGAGTAATGGATTCACAAGGAGAAGAAACCTGCTCTCTCGGTGATGTGGAGCAGCAAGAAAGAAGAACAAAAACAAACAAACAAATAATGTAAAACATGCCCATCTGGGCACATGGAAGAACAGTTTTAGCCTGAAGTGATAATAAAGTCCACTTACAAGAAATGAAGGTTTCTTTGCATTCTGAGGAGGCATTGCTTAACATTCATCAAACTACAGAGGTAAGCAAACATTTTCAGGAGGGAAAAAAAAGTCACTCAGCCCTGGAGGCTTTCCATAGAACTGTTCGCTTCACTAGTCCATTCAAATTAAAAGTTTAACAATGCAAGATCAAACCTGAGTATATCTTGAATGAGGGTGTGCCAAGCCACACACTTGACCTTTGCAGAGGGAGATGAGATCCATGTAACAAAAGTTAGAAATAAGACCCATTTGTATCAGCTTTTCTACACCCCTTATAAGGAAGTATTGATTTGGGGCATGAAATAGATGGTTTGTTGTGATTTATTTCAGTGGAAAATATTCAGCAAATGTGCAGCCTAATTATATGGAAAACCAGACTGTGAATTCAACAAGGCGTATTCTCATGTAAGGATTAGAATAAGTAATAAATGTTCTATTTGTGATGGAATTGTATACAATTCAATTTTTAGTTCAATGAATATGCAATTTTCCTATTTTTCCCCCGATTGGATCACAATCACATAACTCTTCTAAACAATAAACATTTTGTATACGGACAAAGGAATCACCTACGTTTAATATGAGTATGATTTTTTTTCAAGGAGTAAAAATATACCATTTGAAATGAATATGCCACAAATGTTAGGTCTTATCAGCCTACAATGATTTTAAGTAATTTGTATGATAGAAATATGTTACAGAGGAATCAAAAAAGTCTAGATGGTAGTCACAATCATGCAATCAAAGCCTTGCCATCTTTAAATGTATGTTTTGATGCACATAGAAAAGGGTGAAGCTTTGATCGCATGGTTGTGACTGCCATCTTGACTTTTTCGCCTTCTATCCTCCCCTCCTTGCCCCGCCCCTGTAGACATCCCTGCTATGATGTTGCTTACAGGATTGTTTTTAAAGATGTTACATGTTAGGCAAAATGCAATGCCCAATCTGTTGTCAAAATAAGAATAACAAATATAACATTAAGTTTATTAAAACCACTTCATTCTCTTATATTATTGTCCTCTGGTTACAATATTTTAAACCCTGCTCACATTGTTTTCCCGCCAAGATTTAGAAGTCCAGTGTTTCAAGACTGCTGGGATATTTCAGAGTTTTGCACTTAAAATTAAAGTCCTAACTTTAAAATGTTTTCCTTCCCGGAGTCACAAGAAGGAATTAATCATTTAACTGACTCTGGGAGATGACATTGAGCCTCACGTAGTTTCCCAGATTATTTGGTAGAAGGTAGGAAAGGCAGGGGTGTCATAATACTATTATAGACAGCTTGAGGTATACTAAAATAAATAATTCCTCCTTTTTCATCTTCTCAGAAGATACTACATGCTAGAGAAAAATAGGCTGACAGCTATAATTAATGGCAGGGAAAGTGGCATGCAATATTCTTTTGGGCAGCTATAAATTGTATGCTACCTTGATCATAAAGAAGTTTAAAGCTCTCATAACTAGGATACATAAAAATGAGATGTAAAATGATGAGATTTAGGGCCTTCCAAAAGATTTTTTATTGTCACCTAACTTCTGTCAACCACAGTGGAGAAGATAATGATAACATGTATATTTGCAATACAGCATGTGAATTATTTTCTTTAATCAAGGAGTGAAAGCAGAAATTCTCAAGAAATTATTCACAAACAGGCTGATGCAGGCTGAACTTCAGATTCTCTGCCAACTTCAGTATATTAATTTCACTATATTAAACCAAGAAGCATTGCATTATTATTATTAATCAGTGAACGTACTCGCTCTCCCAATGGGAAGCTTACCTAACAGTGTCCACTTATGCCCCAAATGAAATTAGGATGGCTATGTATTACAGACCCCAAGAAGACTGTCATTTGGATGATGTACAGTAGAATACTAAGAGCTGCTCTTTTGGTGAAGTATTAGACCTCATGTCATCACAGCAATGATATATTTCACCATAGAATAAGGATCAATGTGAAAATAGATCATTGGAGTAATACATAACGGAAAAAATATATCCCCTCAGCAAGGGCAATCTACCCAATGTTGGATGATAGCTTGCACAGTGTATATATTTCCCATATTCATAGCATAAACAATTGTTGGGTCTTGTTTCCATATTGCTGTTATGATATTTGTATATGTCATAAATTGGAACCTGAGGTTTCATACAGCTGCAGAATGTTTAAGAAAAAACAAAAAAGTTAGATAATTGTATTTCTGTTTCCATGTGGCTTAACATTACTGGCTTAGTTGCTTCCTACAGTGCAGTAACACATTAGCAGGGAAGTTAAGCAGTCACTTTGAAAAGCATGAGTGCCACGGATAGTAGGTGTAGCATTTCCTAATGGATAAATACTGCTGCCTTTGTCAATTCTGTAACAATGACAATAGTGGGCAGCTTTTGAAATGTTGATAGCTTATTGCTCCTCTACAATCTAAACATTCAGTGGTTTAATTCTCTTAAATGAAGAGAAAATGACTTGGGATTGCAGAACTGAAATGTCTAAAACCTGAATGTCTTTTTTTATTATTATTCTTTTGGAACACATACACTACCTCCTTAAGTAAGAACTACTTTATCTGTAGCACATCAATACTTAGTTTCTCCCCTACTGCAATCACTACCTATGAGAAATGGCTGCTAGAAGAAGAAGAAAGGCATTATTGCTTCCAATAGCAGAAAGGTATTTACTTATTGTTCCCAGACCAGCAGTCTAGATTATCTGTCTTGAGTTTAAGAAATGTATTTAAGACTGTACAGGTAGAAATTAGGAAAGAGGGGTAAAATCTTTTCATTTTAGTTATTTCAGGCTCCTTATAATGACTAGAAAGGTTGGAAACTGGGTCTAATTTTGGAAGAGAACTTAATAGCACTTACAGTACTTATTGCCCAGTTGCCAGAACATCACAACAATTTTTAGAGGGCAGAAATAGAAGTTGCTCTTTACTCACCTCCATCACAATTAACAACCTCTCCATGTGTTTTCTTACTACAGTCTTTTCCCCATATGTCTCTTTGAAAATTCTAATCTATTTTGGCTTTTATTCTTATTCCTTTCCACCTAATCCAAGCAGTTTAGTGGATTTTTCATGGAGGAAAGAATAACCCTTCACCTCATCTGCAAAAAGTTTCTTCAAGAAATGTTTTCTGTTTCTCTGTGGTATCACAGAACACTTATTTTACTAATAGAATACCCCTAGTTTGAAACTCAGCAGAATTTTTGGGGTTTTCTAATCACTATTTTCCCCCTGACTTCTCTATTTCCCATTTTTGTGTGGTTTTAGTAAGTCTAGGGCTACATCATTTGTGTAAGCATTCTTTTAAATGCTTCTAGAAACAGGTTTGTCCCCACTGCCTAACTGGCTTAACCATCATGAGTATAGGATAAAAACAGCTTATTGGAGTGCAGTGCAAAAATGCTTGTAAGAACCCTTCTCTCTGCCAGCTTCTGACAATTGTTTTTATCACAGGATTCTCATTGTGTTCAGATTGATTCCATGCAATTAATCAGATATTTAGATGAGCTTTGACTGGTAATTTGCTGGGGATTTTTTCTTCCATATATTCAGTTCTAATTCAGCAAGCACATTTAAAAGTCATTGATACACTTACTATCTCTGGGCTTGTTCTATCCTTAGCTTTCCATTAGTTAAACCCGAGAGAGAATTTCCACTGAAGTATATAAGGAACTTTTTTTTGGAACAAATGTTTTGCTTTACAGTTTCCTTTAGTACCTCTGCTGTGATACAAAAAAGTAAAAAGTAAAATAAAAAATGACAATGTTAACAAAATAATAAACATTAAATCAACATCATTAAAATTGCACTGTAAAATGTAGTGATATAGCAGTCATATTTAGCATATACTATAGGCACTCATATTATTTAACTTAATGGTATCTGTATGAGGAAGACAAACTCAATGGCTTGAAACTGTAATGAGGTAAATTTCAAGTCTGATCTATTTGCATGGAAATGAATTCATATGAGTGCTTATATTTGCATTCTGATAAGACCATGAAAAATATGGCAATTTTCTTTACAATTTCTATCATTTCTATATTTTTATGCATGCGCACACATGCCTCTAGAAAGTCTTTTCATTCCAATACGTGTTTTTCTCTGAAGCTCTAAGTTTGATTATAGATTTCCACTATAAAGTATTAAACAATTATTTTAAGCAGTTTATATTTATTTGAAACCTGATTAAATATTTTTGACTTAAACTGTAAACATGTATTTCAAAAAAATAATGAAATGTCAAGTCCTCATATTTTCATGAAAAATGCATCAACAACTTTAATTACATTTTTAACCTAGCCAATCCTTTTAAAGTCTTTTAAATACTGAGATGTTCCAGCCCAAGTTTTGCTACACAGATTTTACATTTTTACTTAGAAAAGTGTCACAAATGATCAAAAGTGCATTAAAATGGTGTAGCATGTGGACATTTCAGTTTGGTTCTACTTAGTTTATTGATCAACTTGAATATAGTCTAGAAGGCACGTATAACAGTTAAGCTTCTTGGATGGGAAACAAAATGTTTCCAGAGATGTGAAAAAATAAAATCCAATTGCCTTTTGGAAAAAGCACCTATGGGACAGTTACAGTGACTATATTTTCTTGCTAGATTCTGCACAGCAGCATTGAGGATTCATTGGCAAGAATGATTAATCCACCATAGCTATTTTACACAACTAATTCAGCAAACCCTTTTGCATTATTACTATTTTGCATTTTAGTATTTAATGACTATTGGCCTTACAGTTTAAGGATTATTATGATAGTATAATTAAGCCATGCTGTGTTTTGCTCATGGGTAACTTACAGATTGGATGCCAAATTGTGATTTTAATATAGATTTTATCTGTTATTTATTCTTTTATTCTATACTTTTTAACTGTATAATCCTTGAGTGTTTTTAACTTGTTTTGGCCTCTGGTCTTTGACTGTAATAAACTTATTTGATTTGATAAAAAATCAAGTAAATTTATTTTTATTTATAATTTTGCTTTGCCAAAGAGAATTTGAAGCCAAGAAAACAAGGAATTAAATACATCTAACTGAGATTTTTCTGAAATAAAGGCCTGTAGTTTATAATAAGGGATATATGGTCACTGCTAGTGTAGTTCAGTACATTAATGGAATTCAACCCACAAAATACCAAACTACTATCTTGATTACTATGTTCTAGAAATATTCTAATGATATTTTTTAAAAAAAGAAATGTTGGATTGCATACAATTAATATATTTAAAAAGAAGATGCTGAATTCCATTAATGCAATAGAACTATACCTCATTCTTTTACTCCTCTGACCCAAACCAAGTACTCTTATTTGTTGCAGATGTGTGTGAAATGGGATTGTATATGTCTTTGGGCTCGGAAGATTGTCTGAATGTATATTGGGTATGGTACATCAATATTGGTGTGCAAAGATTTAATATTGCATTATTTCCTTGTTTAATAAATTTTATTTATATTGTATATTTCTACTTTGGTAAGCATTCAATGTGGCTTAGAAAGTTGAAAAGCCAAAAGAAAATATAGAACATCAATACAGGTTAAGACTAACAATAACCTATATACTAAAATGAGAACCAATTTGATATGGTCCTAAGGTAGTAAGCAAGAAATCTAGGAATTAAATTCTAGTCCTGCCTTAGGTATGAAGATACCTGGGTGATCTTTGGTGAGTCACTCTCTCAGCTATAGAAAAAAGACAATAACAAACCACGTTTGAAATCTTGATGAGCAGGTGCTAGGAATCAACACTGATTCAAAAGTACACACACACATGCACATAAGTATTAAATAGCTGATAATTAATAGTCTGAGAAAAATAGATGTCTATAGATTTTCCAAATATTGTGAGAGTAGAGAACAAATGCAAGTCTTAAGAGAAATCATATAATCTCCATCTTTTGTGTTAGAAAGACAGTGCACCCTCTCCTGCTGATCTTAACTGGACAGGCTTGCAAGACATTGATATGAACTCTCTCCAAAGCTTGATTTCAATGCTATATTCTTCACCCCCACCCTCTCCCTCTCTTCCCTCTGTCTCCATCTCTCTCCATCTCATTATCTCCATCTCTGTCTCACCATCTCTATCTCTATCTTGCTCTAGGTCTCTCTTGTCTCTCTATCTTCTGTCTCTCTATCATCCCCATCTCTATCATCCCCACCCCATCTCTATTATCCCTATCGCTATCTCATTGTACCTCTATTATCTTTCCTCTCTCTCTCTCTCTCTTTTTACACAAAAATATACACAAATGCATACACATGCAAAGCACCATTTAAAAATGGTTGAATGTATATATTGTAATAAATTCAATGATTGTTACATTAAAATCAACATGAGGCATAAGAAGGAACAAGGAAAATTATGAATTATTTATTGACTGGTTCATGAGAAAGCTTTCAGCTAATAGTTCAAAGTAAATAATTCAGAACACCTCTATATACCCATAACGAATCAGAATTAATAACATGTCAAGGAAATGCAAAAAGAAGGATATGTTGATTTAGCTGTTTTAACTATGCTGAGAGATCACTTTTACCAATCTCAAGAGACAGGAAAAGAAGCGGATAAAACTAGCATACATAACAAGTGATATACATAAAAATGAAGATTTACTACATGTCAGCAGAAATAAAACATACTGAAAAATCCAAATAAGAAAACAGAAGAACACTGGGTTAGTTTCTTGATTAATCCAATTTTAAAATCATACTAGTTAGCCAATACTATTATTTATCTGAACATTCATACACATTTATTATGTATTATTTTCAAGACAAATTTATATTGTATTAAATTATGCAATATATAATAGGATAAAATTTCAACAAATGTTAGCCCTTCATTGTTTATAGTTCTTGATGTGTCATGAGAAAATTGAAAATAATATTCTATTGCCACTGCTATTTCCCTGTATTTCAAAGCTCTTCCCCCAAAATTTTTCACCAAAGAAATTTGAAAAAAAAAAAAAAGACAAGAAAACATTTCTTTCTCCTCTTATGAACTGAACTTGGGCTCATGAAATAGATTATGGTAAGAAATTTAGCTTTTAGATTGATTGAGGGAAGGAAGCTCTTCTAAATAGCAATAGCACTTAGACCTATACACCACTTCACAGTGCTTTACAGCCCTCTCTACAGCAGTTTATAGAGTCAGCATATTTTCCCCAACAATCTGGGTCCTCATCTTGGAAGGATGGAAGGCTGAGTCAACCAGGAGCCTGGGGAGATTCGAACTGCCAAACAACCAGCAGTCAGCAGACGTAGCTGGAGTACTGCATTCTAACCACTACTCTACCACTAAAAAAATCGCTGAGTGAAAATATGGAATTTTAAGATGAAAAATAATTGTAGCCAGTTTGAAAAGTAAGAGTTATCAAGAGCTGTATTGTTTGAAACATGTAGTCGTATATTCATATTGGTTTTTTTTTTAAAAAAAACCTAAAGTACAGCTAAACATAGTGGTTAAAAAAAATCCAAACTTCCATATGAAAATGAATATACTGCTATTACAAGTTTAATATAGAATCCATTACAAAAACTCTTCTTATCACGTTGGTACTCATAGCCATTCAAATCCTAAAAACCTATATTAATATAATATAATAGCTTTAGATGGTTGAATTCGAGCAGGAGGTCTTGTACACTGAAAATGCAGATAATGCAGAGAGGTGAAAATTTGATCTTCTGGGATGTAATAAAAAACAATGGATGGAGAAATAAATAGAAACCTTAACTGTCTTAGCAGTAATTTTCACCAATCTTCACAGACATCCATAAATGAATAACTCCATCAATTATTATATAATCATGCCATAATCTGACATTGTTAGGAAAAAATAGTGTACAAAATGAATAGAGCCATATATATAGTGTATAGTGTGCTATGAGGAAATTATCATTAGGGTTCCTCTCCTTTTCAAGAACATAATTTTCCAAATACTTCATTTGATGAAGAACTTCTTTCTACTTATGGAATGTCTATGTAGAGGCTTCTTGGATGAAAGTAAAACACCTTCAAGAAAAACCAGAAAGTCCAATTGCCTCTTGAAGAAATACCTTCGGGACTACCTTATGGAATCTTTCTTAATTATATAATCCATATGTATACAAACACGTTATAACCAGTGGCGGGATTCAGCCATTTCGCACCACTTCGGGAGAACCGATTGTTAACTTTCTGAACAGTTTGGCAAACTGGTCGTTGGAAGAAATAATTAGGACAGAGAACCAGTTGTTAAATTTCTTGAATCCCACCACTGGTTACAACGGCCCCACCACTTCAATGCCAGATGAGCTAAATTTTCGTACCTCCATTTATTTTATCTTGTGTTTAAATTCATTTCAGTAATTTAGCAGTGCCAATAGTTTAAAAATATACATTCAACATTTACTCGTCTTTTTTCTCCTATTTATTTTCTTTGAAAAATAGATTATAAATTTAATGGTATTAGCAGTTTGCTGTAATTCTCCTTTTCTGCAGTTTAACACATAATAAAATCAGTTATGTACTATGAAAACTGGTAACACACTATTCAAGTGAGCAGTACTAGCTATAAAGATATATAGCTATAAAGACTGAGTGTTAAATAAATACATTCACAATGGGCCTTATTAGATCTGTAAATCCTTAATTCAAGCTTTTAGTACCCTGATAGCATTGTACAATATATATTGTAAGCCTATGTCAACTATTAGAATACATATGGTTTACCAACATTTTCCTACAATTGCAGTATGTATAGATGGGGGAAGGAAAAAACAAAGAATTCACAGGGAATCTTACTACTGCTCAGCATAACTTGCCCAATAATCATAAAAGCTTTTTTAATAATACAATACAATATTACCTACCATGGAGCACTCATGAGGAGAGTCTCCATTGGAAGAAGTCCTTCTAACAAATCCACCTATCTCAGCAAAAGGACATATGGCAAAGGGTAGAAGTAGTTTCCCAGCTATCAGTGCACTTTTTCAAAGATAGTAATATAAAGAAGCTTTGAGAAGTATTTATTCTGATCCACAACTGATTCAAGAAATCTAGAGTTAGAGCAGCTTTATCAAAATCCTATTAGTTTATTCTTATAGTTGTATTCAAGTGAAACATACCTCTTTCAAAATGTACTTGTTTATTATAACAGTCTCAAGACTTTAGCTATTTGAAGAGCATTATCATGTCTCCTGATGCTGTTGCTAGTATCCTTAATGGAATTCAAAGTAACAGAGAGAGAGAGAGAGAGATGTGTTCAGCTCATTTTTAACTCTTATAAAGAGATACTCCAGAAATCTCTATCCATGCAATCTAGATGTCTCCTTAAAACATATTGTAATATATTCCTTTAACAGAAAGAGAGGGGAGACTTTTTCCACTACTGTATATGTTCTTCCAAGGGAAACAGATAACAGCTGTCCAACATAATCCACAAAGGATAATATTCCAGTATATTTTCATTCCGGATATTAATGATTTAGGAAATATAAACTCAATAATATTTTTAAATTGTATAAGTAACAATCAATCTGAATGAAATATTTGTTTCTTATATTTTTATAGCCACCCAACTCACATAAGTGATTTGGGATAGTTTACAGAATTTTAAAAAAAGCACAGGAACATCTCTAAGGCCATAAATGAAGTCCTGTTCCATTCATGTCAGAGGCACAGTTTAGGTGCTTCCAAGTTGAAAGGATTAAGCCTGTGACATTGCTGTTGTCTGTTGACTTTCATGTCCCCATCAAGGAGCTGGAGCGAATGATGGGAGCTTTCCGTCATTGCGCAGCAGCACTCAGATCTCAAATATAGGGTTGCTAGCCTCCAACCTCGCATCCTAACCAAATGAACCACCACACTGCTATAAATGAAGTGAGAAACATTCATTTTAATTGATTTTATCCCACAATATTAAGGGGATTTTACATCTAATTCAATCTTTTGTAAATGTTTCAGCATACTTACTTTCACATATTTAGAAATGTTTTAGAAACATAAACTCCCAGATATTTAACATAATAATTGGAAAAAAAGACTCTATACTTAACTGTGTTGATATGTTCACATCTAAAGAAAAGAAGCAAGATTTAATCTTATAGACATATTACTTTCCAAAACTCTGTGCTACTACCTTTGCAAAATTAAGCAGATTTACACTCCACCAAATTAATATTCTCAATTTCAAAGATTGCCTTACAGTAGTAGCCAAAATTTCAAGGATCAAATTCAATAGCAAGGGTAAAGGCTTCTCAAATGGTACATTATAACTCAAAAGAGTAAATAATTTGATTTGTTACAATTACGATGCAGAGTTGTATATAATAAATCTCAGTTCATTGAACACAATTCCTTGGAAAGTATGTATAATCATTACTTGCCTTAAAAATGTAATAAAACCAAATCAAATATTTTATTGCATCTGAAGGTATAACTCCAGCAGGGTTCACCCTATCTTTAGCTACAATGTATCAATTGATCAACATAAATTTGAGTATTTGAGTATTTATTAATACTTATAGGCCGCCCTTTTCCCTGAGGGGACTCAGGGCGGCTTACATAAAATGAGGGGGGGGGGGGTATACAGACAATAGACACAAACAATACATAGAAGTAAAATAGTAAGCAACATTCATTCATCATTCGGGTGGGGACAGTTATCTTTGTCCCCAGGCCTGACGGGCTAGCCAGGTCTTAAGGGCTGTGCAGAAGGTCTGGACAGTGGTGAGGGTATGAATCTCCACGGGGAGATCGATAAATTGTCTGATGCTTTATGACATTGTGAGATGTGAATTATATTTGATAAAACCTTCTGCAGCAATCTTGCCAATAAAGTGTCCCAATTCTGAATAGCCATAACAAAACAGGCTATAACTTTAGGACTTCAGATCTTTATCTGGTTTTAAAATCAACCCTGCATATTCCATAGTAGCCATTTAGTACCTTAAAAGATTCCTTACATATCTTCAAAAGTATATAGTCCAGAAAATCCTCAAATGCTTTGTACTATTGCACTGAAAAGTCACATTGGCCAGGAGCTTTACTATTTTACAACAATTACATAGAATTAAATAGTTAATGAAATGACGGAAGAGTTTTCAGAATAGCAGTTAAACAATAAGAATTGACTATCCACCTGACTAAAAAAATCATCAGCTTCATTTCATTTACCTTTATTTGTATGCCGCCCTTTTCCCTGAAGGGACTCAGGGCGGCTCACAATTCAAAAGGGAGGGGGGAAACGACAAACAGTAAACAATACAGCATATTAAAAGAGAAAAAAAAATGCAACAATCACACCATTCGAGTGGGGCTATAATCTTAGCCCCAGGCCAGCCGGGACAGCCAGATCTTTACAGCAGCGCGGAAGGATTGGAGGGTGGTGAGGGTCCGAATCTCCATGGGGAGTTCGTTCCAAAGGGACGGAGCAGCCATCGAGAAGGCCCTCCTCCGGGTAGTTGCCAGTTTGCACTGTCTGGAAGATGGGATTCGGAGGAGGCCTAATCGATGCGATCGAATCGGTCTGGTGGAGGTGGTTGTCATATGGTTGTCCTTATAATCAAAACTATATGTTAATTTACAGAAAAAAAACCTTGATAAATTCTGAATCAGTCTGGTCCTCCTCAATATCTATTGCAAAAATTAAATTTGTTGAATAAAATGCTGTGCCAACAACTTATTGGCTTTGTCAATGGACTCCCAATAATTCAATTGACTCAATGAGAATTCTACCTTGTCAGCAGAACATTCCACCAAGTGTAGCTTGGATAATACAAACGCTTGATTAGGCCTGGCCTATTTTGCATAATCTAACAATCTCTCTAACTAAAGTGTCTAGCTATTGATGCAGAAGACATTTTTCTCATTTTGTCTTATGAGCAAAAATGACTTATAAACACCCCATTCGTTCTGTGAAATGGAATTAATTTCAAAAGATGGCAAAGTTAATTGTCTAATATAAAGTCTCTTTTGCAAATAAAGAATTAAAATGCCACTTTCCATAAGCTTAAATTTTTGCAATTGAAGAGTTAAATGATAGGGGCATGATCAGCTGTAACAATAAGAAAGACAGAAAATTTTAAAACAAATTCCAATAAGAAAGAGGAAATAAAAAAATAATCTGATCTAGATTACTTTGGATGTCTATGAGCATAGGAAATAAATATACAGTTCCTAACCTGTGGCTTATAGTTTATTTAGGAGTCAGTTTTACATGAATCAGCCGCTCAGTAAGATATTCAGGTCATTAAATACTTTGCTTATGAAAAAGCAGATGTTATCCCCTGTAGATCATTGAACTGTACAATGAAATATTCATGAAAAGAAAGGTGTTGTTTATTATTAATAAACCTGCTACTTGCTATGGAAATAAGGGACTACATTTCATTATAGCAATCTGGATGGCTTAACAACTTCCAAGCCATCTTTTGCTTGAAATTTTATTTAAGTTTTTAATAAAGAATTTGGCGTCAAAAATATATATTATACAATATGGTATGATGCATCTTATAACAGAAGTTTTTACATTCTAAAAGGCACATTTGGGTTAAAATTAAGCAATAGAGGAGGAAATACTGCAAGAACAGAACCAGAAAAGATAAAGACTTGAACAGCACAGCTAAACTTGCTACTTCAAAACTCCCTTATGGCCTGGCTGCATGAATTACTAAGTAAATATTTGATTTAAAATGGAGCTTTATACAGTATTTTTATCACAAGTTAAATACTTTATGTCCATTCACTAACCACTAAAATTGCAGTCAACAGTTTACATTCAGCTCAGTGTATCAATTTATAGAATTGTCCATAAGATGCATTATATCCCTTTAAGTATGAAAAATACTTATTTATAGAGAATCTCTAATATAGAATAAGAAGAAAGCCTGGGCACTGAGTGATATCAGAAAGGAAAGAAATAAACAGAACTTGGATATAATTGAGAAGAGAACAAAGATTAAGATTGATTTCAAGCCATATTCCTATAATGACCTTTTCCTGTGGAATGTCTCTTATTGAGAACATCATGTTATCCTTCTTTGTTGACCTATAGCAAAAATTTAAAGCATCTTTTTACTAAAAAAAAAAAAAGTTACTCTAGGTGTAGCAGCAGAGATCAATTCAGTCAAAATGTCTATTGCAATGTACAATAGGAGCAGAGGTGGTATTCAGCAGGTTCTGACCAGTTCTGGAGAACCGGTAGCAAAAATTTTGAGTAGTTCAGAGAACCAGTAAACACCACCTCTAACTGGCGCCACCCCCATTTATTCTCTGCTTCCTGAGTCCCAGCTGATTGGGAGGAAATGGAGATTTTGCAGTAACCTTCCCCGGGAGTGGGAGGGAACGGAGATTTTACAGTATCTTTCTCCTGCCATGCCCACCAAGTCATGCCCACCAAGCCATGGCCACAGAACTGGTAGTAAAAAACAATTAATTCCCACCACTGATTAGGAGATAATGAAGTGTTTCAGAGATTGTGAGAATGCTTATATATAATGAGAGGAATGTTAGACATAAGTAACAAGAAATAAGAATCCATTCAAAATTTGTCTCCAGGAAGAGGCATCTGGAATGGAAGTAATTGACATAAATGTTGCATACATGACTGTTGTGACTCAGCAATTCTGCTGAGAGTTTTTTCGGGATACAAAATTCAGTATGCAGCTGGGGCTTGTGGGAGGAGGTTTGGAGATAAAAGGACAGATGCTGCCACGCCCCAGTCGCTGGAGTCAACGTTCCTTCGTGTTTTCTGTGTTTGGTTTGTACAACATTGTTTGATCATCAGTCGTGGTTTATGTAAGATTCACTTGGATAAGTGCTCCGTATGTCTGTAACTCTGATTGAGAGAGACTTTGGAAGAAATGTTTTGCTTTTATTTTGTTCAAATTGAGTTGCCGTAAGAAAGATTTGTTTTCATTACATTATCTGGTCAAAGACTGTATTTCTGTTATTTTCTGGGCTCAAAGCCAGTTTGAACTGAAAACTGATAAAGTAAAGTCCTTTTAAGTTTGTCTGCCTGCGTCTGTTAATGAGCCGTCAAGGGGGGTCAGAACAGATTGACTCCAGCCATATAAGCCTCCATTTCATTAACTATGGAGCAATTGCATGCTGCCGAGATGCAGCTCGCACAGCAGATGGCTCTCCTGTCGGACCAAATTCAGCAGTTGCAGAGAGCTGTAAACCCCCCCCCCCAGCCAAGGAGGAAATGCCCAGTGGCCATGCCAGATAAATATGATGGGAGTTTGGCCATGTTTGCAGCATTCTTGGGACAATGCCAGCTGTTTATTAGCCTGAGAGTGGAGGACTTTCTCACTGACCGGACAAAGGTGGGATTCATGATCAGTTTGCTCTCAGGCACAGCTGCCCGGTGGGCTACCCCCTTGTTAGTCCAGCAGAGCCCTTTGTTCGACTTCCAGGGCTTCTGCCAATATTTCAGACAGATGTTTGAAGATCCGATCAAAGGGGAAACAGCTGCCAGAAGTTGGAAATCACTGATGCAGGGGACTGGGTCATTGCAGGATTATGTGTCTGAATTCAGGCTAGGTAGCCAAGATTCCACATGGAATGAACCTGCTTTAATGGACACATTCCAAGATGGATTGTCTGAGGCCTTGCAGAATGAACTGGCGAGGGTGGACAGGCCACCGACATTGGACGCGTTGGTCCACCTGTGCCTCCGGATAGACCCCCGGCTGCAGAGGTGAAGGCCTCGCCGGGTATTCCAGGAAATCACCAGCATGCCAGTTCAGCAAGAGACTGCAGTGGACTGGGAGGAGCCCATGGAGTTGGGTGCTGTCCGACTTCGGGTGTCACGGACAGAGATGGACAGAAGATGTGTGGAGGGATTGTGTTTTTACTGTGGGGATCTTGGACACCTGGCAGGGAGCTGCCCCAAGAAGAACCGAAGGGTTGCACAGACTGCAACCATCCCTCAGCAATGCACGATCAAGTCGGACAACCAGCACGTTGGTGCGGCCATGTTACCCCGTTCGCACAGGATAGCTTGCGTTTGGGGGGTGTGGAGTCCCAGGGCGGAGGCCCTGCCGAGTCAAGTAAAGAACTCTGACCCTGCAAACTCGCTTCCACCTCGGACTGTTCTGCCCGTTGCAACCTGCGCTGCCGTTTGTCATCCCAGGAGCATGCAGTTTCTGGTACGGGATGCGCAGCGGGGTGGCAACTGGGTGGAGCGACAAAAGTCGGAAGTGAGGCCGGCGTCCCCATGGACTTTGGAAGGGGATCTTTTGAAGTGTTGGGGCTGGCTCTATGTTCCCGCAGGGCACATCCATCAACGGGTGCTCGTGCAGATTAATTGCGCGTCTACGTCACGACATTGGGGGTTTGTTCAGACATTGCGACTGGCCTCCCATCAATTTTGGTGGCCCCATCTGAAAGATAATGTACGGAGGTGCGTGCAGTCCTGTGCCCAGTGTCATTGGGCCAGGTCTACCAGAACTCCGTCGAGATTCCAATCTTTGTCGACTCTGGTCCCCGCAATACTGGACTTTGTCTCTGGGTTCTCAGTGGGGTGCCGGGGTCTTGAACCGTGTTCTGTGGAGGCCATCACCAACCCTTTTGGGCCACACCCCGATCATTGAAGCCTGGGGAAAGGCTCTGCGGGAGGGGATTGCGTGGTGGCTGGTGGGTCGGTCTTGCAGAAGGTGGAGGACCCTGGACAGGGAGCTAAGGCTCGGCCAAAGTCGGTAGAGCTGCCGTCAACCTCTGATGGAAGGGGGGGTTCGTGGGTCGGCCTTGCAAAGGGTGGAGGACCCTGGACAGGGAGTGAAGGCTCGGCCACAGTCGGTATAGCTGCCATCAACCTCCGATGGTAGGAGGGGTGGTGAGTCGGGCTTGTGGAGGGTGGATGTCCCTGGATGGGGTGTCGACGCCAGGAAGGGTGGAAGGAAACATGGTGGCCACCTTATACCGAAAGAGTTCCGATTCAAGGGGGCTATGCCTCCAGAGGTTTGGGATTCATGAAAAAGGCACCAAGGGAAATGGGTGCGGGTCATCTTGGGGACACGTCATCCCGACCATTGGACCCCAGGGAAATGGCCCTGTGGTGGGGGATAGTGTTGTTACTCAGCAGTTCTGCTGAGAGGTTTTTTTTCGGGATACAAAATTCAGTGATGTAACTCAGCAGTTCTCCTGAGAGTTTTGTTGGGATACAAAATTCAGTATGCAGCTGGGGCTTGTGGGAGGAGGTTTGGAGATAAAAGGACAGATGCTGCCACACCCCAGTCGCTGGAGTCAACATTCCTTTGTGTGTTCCGTGTTTGGTTTGTGCAACATTGTTTGATCATCAGTCGTGGTTTATGTAAGATTCACTTGGATAAGTGCTTTGTATGTCTGTAACCCTGATTGAGAGAGACTTTGGAAGAAATGTTTTGCTTTTGTTTTGTTCAAATTGAGTTGCCGTAAGAAAGATTTGTTTTCATTACATTATCTGGTCAAAGACTGTATTTCTGTTATTTTCTGGGCTCGAAGCCAGTTTGAACTGAAAACTGATAAAGGAAAGTCCTTTTAAGTTTGTCTGCCTTAAGTTTGTTAACGAGCCATCAAGGGGGGGTCAGAACACATGACTAGTTGATAGAAACCCTTTGAATGTGTAGGCGGTACATATTAACAAAGGGTAAGGCTTAGATCGCCCAAGGGCATCTGCCAGTGTGATGTCACAGATCTCCATTCTACAAACACTACTGAGTAAAGGTGTCAAGAATCCTAGAGATAAATATTTCAGAACATTCTAAGAGTTTCCATCTTAATGAACTTAATTCTAGTGTTAAAGACATCTTACTGAAGTCTATGTAATTCTTCTTTCATTGATTTTCCCCAAGCTCTGTGGGGCTTGGGGTCACATCCTTTTGCACATCTGGCAATAAAGGCAATAAATGGATAGAACGCTTTTTCTGCCACTATATACTGTTTCTTCCTGCCACCATATGTATATGAAAGATAAAATTAATATTCCTTGCATGAATGCAAAAAATTGCTTATTTAATGATGAAATATAATAACATAGCAACGGGATAAGTAGTAGATCTCAAGCACCCAAAGATCAAGAGCATCTATCAATTTCCATGACTTGAAAATTAACACCTTGGAAAGCATTTTGAAAGGAGGGGGGGACACAAATTCAATCCTAAATGAGGTTAGCACTTGAATTATTCGACTCCCGGAACAAATTAATTGCTTTGTGAAGCCCTGAAACAATATCATTAAAAGTTTGTTTGTCAAAGGAAAAAAAGATAATGTGCACGACCTCACTTTGCAAAAACTAGACTTATTAAAGAATATTAAAAGAATATCAGTGGATTTGTTGTGTTCAAAATTCCATGCTTCAGTCCTGAAGTATTTCAGTATGGTACATATACATATTAGGTAAAGGTAATACTTCCCCTAACACATATGTTCTAGTCATCTCTGGTGCTCATTTCCGTTTAAAAGCTGAAGAGCCAGCACTGTCCGTAGCCCTCTTCATGGTCATGTGACCAGCATGACTAAATGCCAAGGCGCATGGAACACTGTTACATTCCCACCAAAGATGGTTCCTATTTTTCTACTTGTATTTTTTTTTAATGTGCTTTTGAACTGCTAGGTTGGCAGAAGCTGAGACAAGTAACAGGAGCTCACCCCATTACGTGGTGCTAGGGATTTGAACTGCTGAACTGCTGACTATTCTGATAACAAGCTCAGTGTCTTAGCCACTGAGCCACCACGTCCCTCTTATATACATATTATTTCTTTTTTTAAAAAGGGAACGAATTGCTTTCACACTGGAAATTATCCTTTGTTTTCTGTAAGCATATGTTCCAAAACAAGAAATGTTTTTCAGCATTCTGGATGATTAAGAGAAAACTAGAATATATGTACCTTCATTTAGTGATCACAATTGGGACCAACTTGGTCGTTAAGCGAAGCAATCACTATTTGAAATCATCACTATGTGTATATTACTATAGCTTTCCCTTGCTTTACAGATGTGCAAAAATAATAAAAGTAGGCATTACTCATAAAGTTACTTTTTCATATAATTATGAATGGTTGTTAAATAAGGCAGTCACTAAATGAAGCCTCTGTCTTTCATAATACTGAGTATTGCACATCCTTACAATAAAACTGTTTGGTCAGACATTTTTTATAGTCAAATCTGTATTTAAAGAAATGTTTTCCTAAACACCTGTTATTTGTAATATATCCATAATATCCAAACTTTTTTGAGCATCTTATGAGAAATCAACTTTGAAAACAATATCGAAATTTTAGCCTGTGCCCCCCCAAAATTGAAGTAAGATGGATATTTCTCCCACCATCTCAACAATTAATTAGGATATATTTCAGGCCCCCCTTTGAAAGTACTGGCTTTAGAATTTACAATAAGCCTCAGATAGTTCAAGGTCAATTGGTATGTCTGTAAGAAATCAAGAAATTCTTTGCCAATTTACATCATTCAGGTCTCAGGATTACAGAATGTTAAGATATAACCATATATTTACTAAAGGAATTTTCCTTGGTAGCTCAGTCCTTTGACTCCACCCTTCACTCACTCCACCATCCTCTCCATTGGAGCCTGCTTTACAAAATAGATTATATGCATAATTCAAAAACTGGACATAATAATTCTTTGTTTTGTGAAATACTGTGTTTTGATTTGTGTATGGTAGGAACAGTTTAAAATTGTTTACCTGAAAATAGGTTCAAAAATAAATGTGCAGTAGTGTGAATTTAATATCTACTGTGTTTCCCTGAAAATAAGACAGGGTCCTTTTTTTTAACTTCCAAAATATGGTCTTGGCCTTATCATCAAGGGGGGGGGTATTATTTTGGGGATGCAGGAGGCGGCAAGCATGGGACTGCATGTCCCGTCACCTCCATTGCCTCCCCTCCATGTTCTTTGCGCCAGCTGAGCAGCTGGCCGGTGCTGCCCTGATGTGTCCCGCCACCACCCTGCATTAGGTTCAGCTTTCTTTGTGAGGGGGACAATCTGGGGAGCAAGAGATTTAGGAAGCCTGGGCTGGTGTGAAGCATCTGATTCATCCCCAGTGTGAGCCTTTCGCCCTTTGCCATCTCTCTGTTCTGGCTTGGAAGCTGCAGAGGAAGCCTGCCATGCCCGGTGAAGTGGGGTGAGAAGATATGGTAAGATGAGCCACGTCTTCCTCCCTGCCTCTCACTTCTTCCCCACCCCACCTGCCATACCTCTCACTAAAGAGACGGTGTGGAAGGGAAGCAGCCAGGATTCTGTTAGCATTGGGGCGGGGTAGGAGGTGTTGGGCCATGAGACATGTGTCCTACCCGACACTTGCAGTTCCATTGTGTTCCTCACTGTTTTGTCCAGGGAAGTTGAACTTGCGAGGTTTTTTTACAAGGTGATTCCTGGGACAAAACAGCGAGAAATGCAACACAATGCAAGTCATGGGTAGGACGCGCATCTCATGGCCCAACACCTCCTGGGGATGAATCAGATGCTTCACTGGAGAAACCACCCCACGCCAGCCCAGTCTTCCTAAATCTCTCACTCCCCAGATTGTCCCCCTCACAAAGAAAGCCCAACCCAATGCAAATGCGGCCTCCAGCCATCTCTTCATCCTGGTGAAACTACTCTTTGAAAGGATGATCTGCAGGTGGGGGAAGGAGATTTCCTGCATATTAGAGGTGGTGACTCCTCATAGGGCTTCTCCCGATGTCCCAGGTGTGAAGCAACATCCCATAAAGAAAGGCATGGAAATCCATACAACTGGGATGTCAGAAGAAGCTCTGTGAGAAGATGCTGCTGCCAAAGTGCAGGAAATCTCCCCCACTCCATCTTCAGATAGTCTTTTTTTTAATATACTTTTTTTATTTTCCACTTTCATAACATATAATCACATGTATACTATTACATAGCTAATATCCTATTGTATTAAGTAGTAATTACATCAGTTCCTTTTGTCATCAACGCCCAGAAAGATAAAAACCCATTATTAGCTCTTCTGCGCTCCATACACCTTCAGATAGTCTTGTGGGCTAGCTGGAGAGGGAGCATCTTCAATGAACTTCATTCTTTGTCTGTGTCTCTGCAGGCAGCAGCATCTGTAGCGTCTCCTCGCAGGGCTCCTTCCTCCTTCTCTCTGGTCTGATTCTCAAATATTTTCAAGCAAAACACTGCCAAGAGAGGGAAGGATCTCTTCCCCCTCCCTCACCAAACTTTGTATGTAGGCATTATGTTTCACAAAGCTCCTTAATCCATGGCTGCTGGCTCCCTCGCTTTTTGATTTTTATATAAAAACCAACACACCCATCCTACCTGGGGATGCTGTTTCCCCCTCCTATGATTCCATTTCCAAGGAAAGAAGAGCACTGGGGCAGCACTGGACTTTTCCCTCATCCTGGCTCTTCTCAGCCTCAACTTTGCCCCTGAAACCCTGTGGGCCACTTCTCGGTTTGAGCTCTGCCAGAACTTAGTTCTGGGAGAGACCCTTGGAGAGCTGAAGGGGGGACTGAGGGAAAGGGATGAGATGAAGCTGATCACTTCCTTTTGCCTTCTCTCCCAAAAGTGCTCCTTGGGCACAGTCACTTCAGCAGCAGGAGATTCAAGCTGGCCTTCCGAAGGGTACTGTAGCAGCAGCTATCCACATTTTTTTTACCCTTATTTTGTCCCAATCCACATGGCTCACTTGGCTATGTGGGTCCAGATGAAACAATGATAAAAAAAATTGTGGATAGCTGCTGCTACAATACCCGTCGGAAGGTCAGTGCGAGGCACATGGGGTGCATCGCTTGGCCTCCTGCTGCTTTTGTGGCCACAATCAATGGCAAAAGCAGCCACACTTGCTGGAGGCTGTGGCCTGAGCAGCACCTGCAAATCAGCTGTTTTGTGAATGGCAGCCGGAGCGGCTCAGCTGACCCGATTAAGGAGCCGAGAAACGCTGAGGTAACCAGAAAAGGGAAGGGCTTCCTGCTGTCTGGCCACACCACCCTTTCACTAGGGCTTATTTTCGGGGAAGGGCGTAGATTTACACTCACCCCAAAAATCAGGCCTGGCCCTATTATCAGGACATGTCATATTTTCGGGGAAACGTGGTACCTACTTGTTCATTTATACTTATGATATTTTAACCATAAATTTAATATGTACATTTTGGCTATATTCCTAGTTATGTTAAAGAATCTGCATCTCATCCTAATTATTTAAAAAAAAATATCTATTATAATTACTTACATTCCAATGTCACTAAATGATAATTAACACATGGAAGATAGTTGTAGAGATTTAAATTCATTAAATTGAAAGAGCAAAATATAGAAATATTTGTAATCCAAACTTATCATGCTATATGTTCCTTCTTTCCTGATGAAACCAGTACTCTATTATTTAGAAAAACAATAAACTAACATATAGTAGATAAACTTATGTATATAAAGAACAGAACCTTGTTTCAGAATGCAATTATTTTTGGAACAAGAAAACAACAAAAAAATAATCTTGTTATATTTTCTCTCTTTGATTTTGTTGTCTGCAGATACTGCCATGTACGTTATCCAGATCTTTTTGTTTCTCTTATTGACAATTTTTAAGTCTGGATTGTTAATGTGACAAGTGCTTGTCTGTTTTAATTCTAAAATTCTAGAGCATTTTAACATCTTTATTACTATTACTTTGGTTTCTCTTCGGATTGTATAAATCATATTGTCAGGGTTCCAAGTAATAATCCCATAGTAAACAAAACTCTGAGTCTGGTAGATACCTCAAATAATAGTTTATTTCGATACTAGCTGAATACCTATGCTCCACTCTGAAACTATGTGATTGGGCTTGATAAATCGACACTTACAGCTTGAAAATTAATGAGTCTCTCCTCTCCCCTTCTCTCCCTCAGGCTTCCCCACAGAGACCTCTCCTATCTTATCCCCTTCTCTCCTTCACAGTGGCTCCATTGATCCTCTCCAAACTCCCACCCGCAGGCTGGATGAGTCACACGCTGGCCATCCCCAAGTGGCAGTTGGAACAGAGATCTTTTCAGGTGGCGAGGGGGGAGTAGAACGTCTAACTCCTTAGCATTAGAGCGTGTTAATAATAATATAAGAAATACTAATGATCTGATGGTCATTTTGAAAACTCCTTTCTTAGTGAGCACCTAGAAGCCAAGAGGAACGTAAATGCCAAATGTCAAGTTTGCAGGCTTTTTCACTTTTAAATATATAGATATCATATTGACACAGCTTTGGTGAAAACCAACCCTGAAGGTTCCTGCAGTTTCCACCTAATTAAAAGTTTAAAAAAATCCCTTCCCCAAAAGATCAGTCATATGGTCCAATCAGGTTGCCGTTCAATTGCCTGGTAATGTCACTCCTCCTCTCTCTGACCAGGTGTGAGAATGTCCTTGGTTCCTGAGAGAAAGTATTTTGTTTTGGCTATAAAACCCCAGCCATCTCTATTCCCTCCCTCCCTATCTCTCAGCACCAGTATGGTAACATTGAAGCTTCAAAATGGCTTAGGTCAGATCAACTTCAGGATTGACAATTACTTTATAAAACCATCTATTTTTGATATCATCATCAACATCGTTGTTGTTGTTTCTTTTATTCATTAAACATGAAACTCAGTCAACTGAACATTCAAAAATGCATCACAAATACAATTGACTGGTGCTAATGGTTAATACGGGTTGCTGCCAGTATCCTAGGTATCAACCAAGTATCTTCTTAAAATGTATGATGTTCTGAGTAGTGCAGGTTTTTTTGCAGTTCCCCTGGTGTTATTGCAGGCAGTTGCAATTTCTTTATGTGTTTTGTAAAATTCGTGGACATGGTACCAAGTGCTCCGATGACAAGGGTATCATTGTTACATGTTTCATCCACAGCCATGTAGTTTTGATGGCCAGGTCACAATATTTCGTGATTTTTTTTCCGGTTCTTTTTCTTCAACTCTGCCATCTCCTGGTACAGCAATATCAATAAACTCTACGCTTCGGCCTTTACAACTGTGATATCTGGCATGTTGTGTTCCAAATGATGATCCGTTTGTATTCAAAAGTCCCACAAGATCTTCACTTTCTCATTTTTGGTAACTTTTTCCACTTTGTGCTCCCATGACTTTTTGGATACAAATAAGTGATATTTTTTACATAATGACCAGTGGATTAATTTAGCAACTCGGTTGTGTCTAGATTTGTAATCAGTTTGTGCAATTTTGCTGCATTCACATATTAAATGTGAAACAGTTTTGACTTTGTTGTTGCAAAGTCGGCAGTTTGGATTGTCATGGCATTAATGTGTAGTGCTTGTTCTTGAACAGCAAGTATTAAACCATCTGTTTCTTTCTTGATGGTTCCCATCTTAAGCCGTGCCCATGTAAGGTTGTCATCACATTTTCCTTTAATCTTTTTCAAGTGTTGTCCATGCAAAGCTTTGGTTTTCCATCTATTTAATCTGTTATCCAGCTGTTTTTCCTTATATTCTACCTTTGTTTCTGTTGTTTTTATAATGTTCTTCATTTTCACAGTCTGCAGCAATTTTTCTGTACTTTGGTTCACATAATCATTCAAACTTCATTTTTCTTCTTCTATAGTTTGATGGATTTGCAATAGCCCCCTGCCCCCTATGTTTTAGCCAGTATCCATGCAGGCCAGGTGCACTCCATTTCTTGACCTTCTGTGCTTGTTTTGCAACTATGTCAGTTTTTATTAAAATATTTTCCATTTGGTTTCATGTTGTTTGTTGTTGAAAATCTTTTATCCAGGAGGCAGTTTTGTTGTGTTCCACTGGGTTTTCCCACAGTTCTTTCCAAAAATTCAAACTTTTTTCTTTACATGGGTGAACATTAGTTTGGACTCAATTTTCATCAAGGACCGGTAGAAGAGGTGTTGGTTTCTTCTGAACTGGACATTTTCACGATATTGTTTTATTTGTCCTTCGTATCTTTCAATTTACATTGCTGTTACTATTACACATTGTTTTAATTCTTCCATGAACTTATCATTATCATTATTATTATTCGGTTAATCTTTGGTGAGATTCACAGCCTTTGGGACTGGTTGGTAGCTCAACAGCTCAAGTCCTAACCAAGGACCTAGGAACTGTTAAGGTAACATCGGAGGATATAAGCTGTTCCAAGTAGGATGGTTTTTTGTAGAATCAGAATGTTCAAGTCTGACAAATTTAAAATTTCCAAATAGCAAGGTAGGTATTGCTCCAAGGGCTCCAATTACAATTGGGACAACACATGATTTCTTTTTCCACAGTTGCTCAACTTCAATTTGCAAGTCCCGGTACTTTGGGATTTTTTCTTGCTGTTTGTCTTCAATTCGTGCATCTCCGTGCAATGTCAATGAACCATACTTTTTTCTTTTCAACTATTGTTATGTCAGGTATGTTGTGGGCCAAGTGCCTGTCAGTCTGAATTCTGAAGTCCCACAGGATCTTGACTTTCTCATTCTCTAAAACCTTCTGAACCTGATGTTCTCAGTGGTTTTTGCTGTACTCAAATCCAAACTTTTGGCAAAATTTGCAGTAAATGATCTTTGCAATGCGGTCATGGCATTGTAGGTAGTAAGTTTGTGAAATTGTGCTGCATCCACTTATCAAGTGGTCGACTGTCTCATCTTTCTCATTACAGAGGCGACATTTGCTGTTGATGGTAACATGTTGAATTTTTGCCTTCATGCAGTTTGTAGCTAAGGCTTGTTCTTGAGCTGCCAAAATAAAACCTCCTGTTTCTTTTTTCATTGCTCCTGATCTTAACCAGTTCCAAGTTAGCTTTTGGTCAGCTTTGCCTTCAATACTTTTCAAGTATTGGCTATGCATAGCTTTGTTTTTTCCAATTTTCAGCTTGCTTCTCAATTACTTCTTTCTTATATTCAGCTTTTGACTTAGTTGTCTTTAAAAGGCCTCCTTTATTTACTTCTTTAATCATTGGTTCTTCACTTTTCTGGATGTAATCATTCAAGCTGTGTTTTTCTTCTTCCGCAGTCTGTTTTACTTGTAGGAGTCCTTGACCACCCTCTGCTCTTGGTAGATACAATCGGTCAACATCACTTTTAGGGTGCAAAGCATGATTCATTGTCATAAGCTTCCTTGTTTTTCTGTCCAAATTGTCCAACTCCATCTGGGTCCAGTCAATTATTCCTGCAGAGTATTGAATCACAGGTACAGCCCAGGTATTTATGGCTTTTATGATGTTTCCTCCATTCAATTTGGACTTTAATATCTTGTGAATTCGTCAAATGTATTGGCTGAAGTTAATTCATCCTTGACTTTATTATGCATTAAGTCAGAGGCCTCTAAAATCCCCAAGTACTTGTAGCCTTCTTCTGGTTTTACTGCCTTTATCATTTCTTCATTCTCAAGTTATATTCCATCAACTTCTATGACCTTGCCTGCTTTGGTTGCCATTGTTGCACATTTGTCAATTCCAAACTGCATACCAATGTCTTGGCTAAATTCTTTTGTGCTTTCAATTAATAAATTCAGTTCAGCTTTTGTTTTACCAAACAGCTTCAAATCATCCATGTACACCAAGTGCAAAATTTTCAGTCCTTTATTATTATTATTATTATTATTATTATTATTATTATTATTATTATTATTATTATTGTTGTTGTTGTTGTTGTTGTTGTTGTACAATTGTATCACAGCGGCCAGTTGTTTCGCCGGATTTGGCATTGGTTACTAGTCGGGCCCCACCCAGGGGCCTAGGCCGTCGTAACGTATTTTCGATATATGCGTGCAGATCCAAGCAGTGCGGCTTTTTGCATTTGACTGATAGTGATTTTGTCAATTTTTAACTGTTTTAAATGTAATTCCAGTGCTTTTGGAATAGCACCCAGTGTGCCAATTACCACTGGAATTATCACTGCTGGTTTGTGCCATAGTCGTTGAATTTTGATTTTTAAGTCCTGGTATTTTGCGATTTTTTCATGTTCCTTCTCGGCGACCCTGCTATCACCTGGTATTGTGATGTCTATGATTGTGACCTTATTTTTCTCAACCAGTGTGATGTCTGGTGTATAATGCGCCAGTATTTTGTCCGTTTGTATACAAAAATCCCACAAGATCTCGACCATCTGATTTTCGGTGACTTTTTCAGGCTGATGTTCCCACCAGTTTGTTGCTGTTTTAATATTAAAATTTTTGCACAAATTCCAATGGATCATTTGTGCTACTGAATTGTGCCGCAATTTACAATCATTCTGCGTGATTTTTTTACAGCAGCTGAGTATGTGATCAACAGTTTCATCAGCTTCTTTGCAAAGTCTGCATTTGGTATCATCAGAGGATTTTTCGATTTTGGCCTTAATGGCATTTGTGCGGATAGCTTGTTCTTGCGCAGCCAGGATTAGTGACTCTATTTCTTTATGTACCTGCTGTTAACCATAACCAAGTAACCTGATGGATCCGGAATAACCTGATGGATCCAGAAGGATTCCAGAAGGAGCTTGGAGGGATACCTGACTCCCTTGCCCACAACCCAACAGAGGCCTTAGTCGCAGCGTGGAATATTGCAGTGGCTGAGGCTCTGGATTGGATTGCGCCTTTGCGGCCTCTCCGCAGCAGTGGATCCAGGAGGGCACCTTGGTTCACCGAGGAACTCCGGGAGATGAAGCGTCAAAAGAGACGCCTAGAGCGATGCTGGAGGGCTAGTAATTCCGAATCTGACCGAACACTGTTAAGAGCCTTTATCAGGACTTATTTAGTGGCGATACGGGTGGCAAAATGCACATATTTTTCCGCTCTTATTGCATCCGCGGAATCCCACCCAGCCATGGATGCAATAAGAGCGGACCCGCTCCCTCCTAAAAGGTGAGGAAGCAGAGGAAGAGCTGAGGAGTTTGTCCAGTTTCTGTTGGATAAAATCACTCAGATTCGGGTGGATCTGGACTCTACTTAGGCAGCACTAGCTGAGATGCCGAGGGAGGCTCTTAGTCAGAGTTGCTGGGATGAGTTCGAGTTTGTCACCCCTGAGGAAGTGGACCAGGCCATGGGAGCGATGAGTTCCTCCACCTGTTTATTGGACCCATGCCCCTCCTGGCTGGTTTCGACCAGCAGGGAGGTAACACGAGGCTGACTCCAGAGGATTATGAAAGCTTCTTTACAGGAGGGGGTCTTTCCCACAGCCACTTAAGGAAGCGGTGGTAAGACCCCTCCTTAAGAAGCCTTCTCTGGACCCAGCTATTCTTAAGAACTATCGTCCTGTCTCCAACCTTCCTTTTTGGGGAAAGATTGTTGAGAAGGTAGTGGCGCTTCAACTCCGACAGACCTTGAATGAAGCAGATTATCTAGACTCCTTTCAGTCTGGCTTCAGGCCTGGATACAGCACAGAAACCGCTTTGGTCACACTGACTGAGGATCTCTGGCGGTTTCTGTGCTGTTTCTGTGCTCTATCCTGGTGCTTCTTGACATCTCAGTGGCTTTCGATACCATCGACCATGGTATCCTTCTGCGACGGTTAGAGGAGTGGGAGGCACCGTTCTACAGTGGTTCTCCTCTTACCTCTCTGACAGGTAGCAGTCGGTCGGGTGACAAAGGTTGACCCCTAGGCCCCTTAAATGTGGGGTGCCGCAGGGTTCACTCTTGTCCCCCCTCCTATTTACATGAAGCCACTGGGTGAGAACATTTGACAGCACGGGGTTAAGTATCATCAGTATGCTGATGATACACAATTATATCTCTCTGCCCCGTGCCAGCTCAGTGTAGTGGCGGACGTGATGTGCCGGTGCCTGGAGGCTGTTAGGATCTGGATGGGGGTAAACAAACTCGTGCTCAATCCCGACAAGACTGAGTGGCTATGGATGTTCCCCCTGAAGGACAGCCCAGATAGTCCATCCTTGATCCTGGGGGGTGAAAACTTACACTCCTCAGAGAGGGCACGCAACTTGGGGGCCCTCCTGGATTCAAGCTGACACTGGAACATCATCTGTTGGCTGTGACCAGGGGAGCCTTTGCCCAGGTTCGCCTGGTGCACCAATTGCGACCCTACTTGGATCGGGAGGCACATCCAAACTGTGCCTTAGTCACCTCAAGGCTGGATTACTGCAACACACTCTACATGGGGCTACCCTTGAAAAGCGTTCGGAGACGGCAATTAGTCCAGAATGCAGTCGTGCGAGCGATATTGGGTGTACCTAGGTACACCCATGTTATACCTATCCTCCACGAGCTGCACTGGCTACCCATTGGTCTCCGGACGCAATTCAAGGTGTTGGTTATTACCTTTAAAGCCCTATATGGCTTAAAACCAGCATACCTGCCAGACTGCCTACTGCCACACTCCTCCCAGTGGCCGATAAGATCCCACAGGGATGGCCTCCTTCGGATGCCATCAGCCAGACAATGTCGGCTGGTGGCTCCCCGGAGGAGAGCCTTCTCTGTGGCTGCCCCAACCCTTTGGAACGAAATACCCCCAGAAATCCGGACCTCACCCACTCTCATAGCCTTCAGAAAAGCTGTCAAGACCTGGCTTTTCCGGTAGGCCTGGGGCTGTTGACCTCATTGTTGAGGTCCAGCCCCGACTGAAATGAATGTATTTGTGTCGTTTTAACTTGTCTTATTTTATTTTTACTTTTTTTTCCTTTCTCTTCCCTTCTGTAAGTCGCCCAGAGTCCTTCGGGATTGGGCGGCCTATAAATAAAATTAAACTTACAAACTTACAAACTTACAAGTTTTTTCACTGTCCACTTTATCTTTTATTTTTTCCAGAAATTGGCCATGCAATGCTTTGTTCTGCCAACTCTCCATTCTTGATTTTATCACATCTTTTCTGTATTCTTGTTTCATCTATTATTATTACTATTATTATACAATTGTATCACAGCGGCCAGTTGTTTCGCCGGATTTGGCATTGGTTACTAGTCGGGCCCCACCCAGGGGCCTAGGACGTCGTAACGTATTTTCGTAATATGCGTGCAGATCCAGGCAGTGCGGCTTTTTGCATTTGACTGATGGTGATTTTGTCAATTTTTAACTGTTTTAAATGTAATTCCAGTGCTTTTGGAATAGCACCCAGTGTGCCAATTACCACTGGAATTACCACTGCTGGTTTGTGCCATAGTCGTTGAATTTCGATTTTTAAGTCCTGGTATCTTGCGATTTTTTCATGTTCCTTCTCGGCGACCCTGCTATCACCTGGTATTGCGATGTCTATGATTGTGACCTTATTTTTCTCAACCAGTGTGATGTCTGGTGTATTATGCGCCAGTATTTTGTCGGTTTGTATACGGAAATCCCACAAGATCTTGACCATCTGATTTTCGGTGACTTTTTCAGGCTGATGATCCCACCAGTTTGTTGCTGTTTTAATATTATAATTTTTGCACAAATTCCAATGGATCATTTGTGCTACTGAATTGTGCCGCAATTTATAATCAGTCTGCGCGATTTTTTTACAGCAGCTGAGTATGTGATCAACAGTTTCATCAGCTTCTTTGCAAAGTCTGCATTTGGCATCATCAGAGGATTTTTCGATTTTGGCCTTAATGGCATTTGTGCGGATAGCTTGTTCTTGCGCAGCCAGGATTAGTGACTCTGTTTCTTTCTTTAATGTACCTGTTTTTAACCATAACCAAGTTTGTTCACTGTCCACTTTATCTTTTATTTTTTCCAGAAATTGACCATGCAGTGCTTTGTTCTGCCAACTCTCCATTCTTGATTTTATCACATCTTTTCTGTATTCTTGTTTTGTCTGTTGGGCCTTCAGTAGATTTTTGTTCTTTACTTCGATTAACTATTATTATTATTATTATTATTATTATTATTATTATTATTATTACTGCTGTTGTCATTGTAATAAGTTATTATTATTATATACATAATGGTGAAATCAGAGCTGCCTGTTCTTTAGTTGATATTGGCCTTCATATGCATTGAGTTCTTTCTAAGAATTCATAGGATTTTGTAACATATTGGCATAGTATATATGCAGATCCAAGCAGTGTGTATTTTTGTAATGATGAAAAATTTGTCAATGCATAGATTTCCAAAGTGCTACTTCAGAGTTTTGTTTTATTTGTTGATATAGAACCCAGCGAGCTGGGTTCATTGTGCAGTCTGGCAGTTGTTCAGATTGGGTTTTGCATTTTGTCTACCTATCGAGTCCTTTCCAAAAACCTGGGATAGATAGATTTGGATGTTTGATAGTGTTAAAGATTCTACTTCTACTTCTCCCTTTGGGTATTGCTCCCAGGACTGCTATTACTATTGGTACAACCTTTGATTTATTCCTCCACAATTGCTTCAATGTGCAAATCATGATATTTTGTTATTTTTTTCTAGCTGTTTCTCTTCCATTCATGCATCCTGATATATCAACGAACCAGACTTTTTTCACAATAGTAAAGTCAGGTGTGTTGTGGGCCAGATGTTTGATTGTTTGGATGCAAACGTTCCACAGGATCTTGACCTGTTCATTTTCAAGAACTTTGTCAACTTGATGTTCCCAGTGATTTTTACTGCATTCAAACCCTAAATTCTGGCAAAGCTTCCAATGTATGATTTTGGCAACTCGATCATGACATTGTAGATCATCAATCTGTAAAATGTTGCTGTAGCCACCGACAAGATGGTGCACTGTTTCATCTTTCTCATTGCATAAGCAACATTTGCTGTTATTAGTGATATACTGTATTTTTTATTTCATGGAATTACTCTGAAAGGCTTGTTCTTGAACAGCCAAAAAGAAGCCTTCAGTTTCTTTCTTCAGCACCCTTGCTCTCAACCAGCTGCTTGTTAGCTTTGTATCTGCCTTTCCTTCAATGTTATTCAGTTATTGACTGTGCATAGGCTTCTTTTTCCAGTTAGATGCTCAATAGTTTCCTTTTGATATTCTGCTTTCATTCTTGTTGTTTTTCAAGAAGTTTCTCTTGTTCACCTCCTTCAGCAGAGACTACTTTGCTTTTCTAATGTAGCCATTTCAGCCAAGTTTTTCATCTTCCACAGTTTGTTTCACCTGTAAGAATCTTGTGATACCCTGATATCTTGACAAGTACAATCAATTAATATCATGTTGTGTGTGCAGAACATGGTGCATTGTCATTAAGGGTTTTTGGCTCTCAGTCCAAATTATCAAATTCTAGCTCTAAGTCCAATAAATTATTTCAGCTAAGTATTATATTACAGGCACTGCCCAGGTGTTAATTGTTTCCTCTGTTCAGCTTTGATATCAAGATTTTCTGGACTTTATGTATTTTTTGTTGAAGTAGCTTGTTTGACTTGGTTGTTCAACAATTAGTATTATAATTACTGTAATAGTAAGACAATAGTTAGACAAGATTTGACATTTTTGTCCATCTACGTAAGTACTATAATTATTGTTATTGTTTGTCTACCTCATGTTAAGATCTGAAAAGCTCACCTTAGTATCTGAAAAAATTCACTGAAAGATCAAATAAAGGACTGGTCATCATGAAGAAAATGTACCTATGTAGTTACTATAAGTCAGCACTAACTTCATAACTATCAGCCTATGTTTTGCAGAATTAAGTACTCTTAATTCTGCAAAATGGAATTGAGTGGTTTCTTTCTTGGTTATTAAATGAAGTAGCCCTGGCATGAAGCTGGATCTGAGCAAAAGAGCCTCGAGAAAAACCACAAGTGCTGTCTCTTTCAGAGTGGAGTGACCAACTCCGAGAGATGTGGCCCTTGGCATACCGAGCACTGGATGTGGCTCATCGGGCACATAAGAGACAAGCAGATAAAAAGAGAATGAAGCCAAGGGATTATAAAGTTGGTAATCATGTATATTTATCCACCAAGTTTCTCCAGGCTTCACAAAAGTCTAAGAAATTGGGTCCCAAGTATGTTGGCCCATTCCCAATTGTCAAAGTCATAAAACCTGTGTCTGTACGTCTGGAGTTGCCTAAATATCTCAACCGTGTGTATCCAGTGTTTCATGTCAATCTTCTGAAATCGGAACGTACTTCTGCATTGCGGGGCCCTTTGACAGCTCCACCGGCCGCCCTTCGGAATTAAGGGAGAGCAGCATTTTGAGGTTAAATAAATTTTGGACTCTAGGAGACATAGAAACCACGTTCAGTATCTTGTTTCATGGAAACACTTTCCTCCCTCGCATGCTGAATGAATGTGTCGATAGGTTCCATTTGCGGGCTCCTCAACTCCTAGGTAAATTCTACTCTACCTACCCCGACAAGCCTTGACCTTGCTGGTTTCTCCTTTTCCCTTCCCTCTTCTTTTATGTTATGTTGTTTGTCTGTTTGTGTTATTTTGTTTCTGCAGGGATGATGTCCTTTTTCCTGGAGGAGGGCCGGATGTCAACCTCTGTTTTGCTGCTTGCTTTTTGGCTGTCATTGAAACGGGGAGGGAGGGAGGGCATGGTATTTGGGTGTGGGAAATAATCTGTACAGGAGGGCTGTTAATTGGGAGTTGTTCTCCCAGGCAGGCCTGGGGCTGTTGATTATATCCAGCCCCACTTAGACTGAATGGATGTTGTATTATTTTAATAATTGTATCTTTTCTTAAATTTTTTAAATGCTTTTATCTTGCTTGTGAGCCGCCCAGAGTCCCAATGGGAGTGGGCGGCATACAAATTTTATTAAACTAAACTAAACTCACCATCTACTGCGCATGTGGCCAGGAGGGGAGTTTCCCACTAAGGCCAACTGTCTGGCATACCAACCTGATGATGCTTTTTGAAGATGTCTCCCACCTGACAGCTGTGGAGATATTGGATTGGACTATGGACTGGGGTTACCAAGGGGTGGGGAATGGGTCATTTATTGATATCTAATGCTTTCGTGAGCTTTTGCTCAGATCCAGCTTTGCTTAGCTTCTAATTACTTATAATCAGTAAAAGTACTCTTAATTCTGCAAAATGGAGTTGAGTGGTTTCTTTCTTGGTTATTAAGTGAAGTAGCCCTGACATTAACACTTAGTTAATCCATCCATCCATCCATCCATCCATCCATCCATCCATCCATCAATCAATCAACCTTTCAAATCAATCAGCAGATTTTTAGAAAAACAAATCACGACAAAGCCAGTTCTCGAACATGGTAATGCCAATTAAAATTATGAAAGTTAAATGCCCAGTATATTTTAAGTCAGTAGTTTGGTGAAGCTTCTTTTAAATTAAATTAAGAGAACCTTACTAATACCAAACTATCTGTATCATATCTCTGAAGAACAAATGTTTGCCATCTGTAATTCCTCAGTATTTTGCTTTTATAGTGAAAAGACAGACTTTTGATTTTATACGTATCACAATCTTTGCTACATTGAGAAAATACCACAAAAAAGTACCACTTGAAAATTTGCACAGAAAATAAATAAATAAATAATTGGACAGGAAATACATTCTTATTTGCTCAGACTTTCTAAATTCAGGACAGCATATGACCATGGAGTTATAGCTGAAACAGTTTCCTCACCAGCCATGAAAATGATAGTTAATAGATGTCAAAGACATTGAAAGGTCTGAAAGAATCCATAAAAAAATCAGAGAAGAGGGGAAAGGGAACAGCCTGTAGTTCTATAAATAAGAATTACCACTTTATTCAAGTAGCACTAAGAAAAATATGAGTTTGATTTTTTAAAAAAAAAATGAAGTGCAGTATTTCTATTGATTTAAATCGACATAGGACAAAGTTTAAGGGATGTGGTGGCTCAGGGGCAAAAACACTGAGCTTGTCGATCAGAAAATTTAAACCAACATTTAATTATGCCCCTGAACATTTTAACAAGACCCAAATGCATGATGTTCTGCATTATTTTGTTAACAGTTATAAAAGCAACTTCTTAAACAAAATAACAAAAGAAAATTGTTCCTAGCATCTTCTAATCTACAACTTCCCAGTATTATTTAATAATTCACAAATTGCAATATGTCCTAGTTCCATCTGTCTGATTTCATTTATGTCTGAGTGTGATTGTCACTTCCATAGACTCTAATTTTCCACTTGAAATATCATCCTGTGTTTGTAATTGCAATGCAGTCTTCCAAATTTACAAAAGAGCATTTGAAATAAATACACCCAGAATTTTATAAGGTCACTTCACTTCTAAGTGTAAGGGCTGAGAGAAATCTTTTCCCACAGCACTGGAAAGAAACCCTTTAACAAATGCCCACAATATGGCTAAAGTGGTTAGCTTGGAAACCTCTCAGCATGTTTTAAGGTTTTCAAGGTTGGGTAGCTTTAGCAATCCTGTCTGCCTGGAATATGTTGTACTGCAGAGAAGGTGGTATTTTTCCCTTTTGGTGAGTACTATTCAGGATCCACCCCTCACTTCCTTGAGACAGCTTGTCAAAAACTTTCTGCATCTAAAGTTTTTCAGACTGGACAGTTCTGTCATGCAATGTGTGCTTAGCATATAAAAGTCTGGAGTCCTCTTGGTCTCCTAGGCTATATTAAATGTCAACTGGATCAAGTAGTGTTGATACATGCTGTGGGCAATCATAAAACTATTCAACCTGAAGACCTTTGGTCACTTGAAAAGAAGTCCAACAGCTGCACTAACTTCTTTTTCTGAAATGGTATAGGATTTCCTGTCTAAGCAGGAGGTTGGACTAGAAGACCTCCAAGGTACCTTCCAACTCTGTTGTTCTGTTCTGTTCTGTTCTACTCTACTCTACTCTGTCAGCCCTTTGACAATATAATTGAACAAGGTTCTTGAATGAAGTCCTTCACCTGATCCTTTGTCAAAGTGAAGTATTCTTATAAAGTCCTGCATAGCCAGTAGCAAAACAATAACAACTTCTGTGTTTTTTTCATTTCAAATCAATTTATAATAGCTTACTGATAAAATTCATGAAATCAAATTTCTACAGATACTGGAGAACTTTGAGAAAAAAGTACAAAACTAAGCTATTTACACATACTATTTAATTTGTTAAAGACAAACTTGACAATTTCTTTTATTTTATATAATTCCCCCAAAGTCACTGAGAAATATATGTTTCTTTTCCCCACTAGTTTAGAGTAAACATCTACAGGCAACAATGATGTTTTCCCAATTAACATCCTGTTTTTGCCTCTGTGATAAAAGACATCACTTGAATGCAAATAAGCAACAATAAATTGTCAACATTCAGAGTAGAAAAATGCAATAAGGTCTAGCAGGATTTCTGTCATCTCTATAATTAAAAAATCCCTGGAAACTATGAAATACCACATACACAATTATAGTAGGTGAGTCTTCAAGCATTTCTTGTATTTGTTTCAGGAGTTAAGAATACAGACCTTTATCTATCAAAATGCACACATGCATTTCTTCTTTGCATTTCTCTATGGCATTATGACAATATAAGGAAAGCACATCTATACAAATGGAAACCACTGAACAAAAAGATGGTGTGAAGTGATTGCAAATTCTAATCATCTGTGGGACTAAAGTTTATGCAGCTCATTCAAGCATAGAGATAGCTCTATGGAAAAAGAAAATCAGAAGTGAAAATGGGATATATTGTGTTGCCTTAGTAGCATTTAAATTGCTAGCTAATGTGTTTTAAGTTATATTCAGGAATTTATCTGATGTAGCCACCAATATTTTTCTTGTATGACACAATTCTTAATATGAAAAAGAAAAGAAACATTTGTAAATTAAAGTTGAGTTTATTTAGTGTCTGTTTTAACATGTTCACAAAACATACCTACACAGTTAATTAAGATGCACTTCAAACTAAAGCCACATCATTACCAATTTCATTCCATTCTCAAAATTTTAGAAATATTTTATAAGCATATATTAATACATTAGCCACTAATTGAGATTATGTTTGTACTTTGCTACAGGAAGAGGTTGTGCTAAAAATGAGTAAACTAGAACAAAAGCAGTTCAAATTAGCATTCTTCCTTTTTTTCTGAATTAAATATTAAACTTATATTAAGGAAGAAAAAGCCGGTAAATGAAGATGTGCTACTTGAGACTGGCAAACACATCAGCCAAGTCTCAAAACCTCAAAACCTCAATTATGCTCACTCACGACTGCGGGAGGTGGGAGTGGGAGGCACCGTGCTACGGTGGTTCTCCTCCTACCTCTCGGACAGGTCGCAGTCGGTGTTAGTGGGGGGGCAGAGATCGTCCCCTAGGCCCCTAAATTATGGGGTGCCTCAGGGTTCGGTCTTATCCCCCCTACTATTCAACATCTACATGAAACCGCTGGGAGAGATCATCCGCAGGCACGGGATTAGATACCATCAATATGCGGACGATACTCAATTGTATCTGTCCGCCCCGTGCCAACTCAATGAAGCGGTAGATGTGATGAGCCGGGGTCTTGAGGCCGTTATGGGCTGGATGAGGGCTAACAAGCTTGTGCTCAACCCAGAAAAGACCGAGTGGCTGTTGTGTTTCCCTCCCAAAGATCTGACTAGTATACCATCACTCAGGCTGGGGGGTCAAATTGTATACCCCTCAGAGAGGGTTCGCAACTTGGGAGTCCTCCTGGATCCGCAGCTGTCATTTGACCACCACCTAACGGCTGTGACCAGGGGGGCATTCGCCCAGGTTTGCCTGGTGCGCCAGTTGCGACCCTACCTGAATCGGGAGGCGCTCACAACAGTCACTCGGGCCCTAGTGATCTCCAGGCTGGAATACTGCAATGTGCTCTACATGGGGCTGCCCTTGAAGAGCATCCGGCAACTTCAGCTAGTGCAGAACGCAGCCGCGCGAGTGATTGCGGGTGTACCTCGATTCACCCGCATAACACCTATCCTCCGCGAGCTGCGCTGGCTACCTGTCGATCTCCGGATGCGCTTCAAGGTGCTATTAATCACCCATAAAGCCCTACATGGCAGTGGATCTGGATACTTGAGAGACCGCCTTCTGCCAATTACATCCCTGCGACCAATAAGATCACATAGATTAGGCCTCCTCCGTATCCCATCGGCCAGCCAGTGTCGGCTGGCAACCACAAGGAGGAGGGCCTTCTCAGCAGTAGCCCCGGCCCTTTGGAACGAGCTCCCTGTGGAGATTCGTACCCTCTCCACCGTCCAAGCCTTCCGCACAGCCCTGAAGAACTGGCTCGCCCGTCAGGCCTGGGGATAAGGATAGTTGCCCCTCCCGAATGTTGTATGGATGTTGCCTACTATTTTTAGTATATGTCTCTATTTTGTTGTCTGTACCCCCCCCTTTCCTAGTTTTATGTGAGCCGCCCTGAGTCCCCTCAGGGAAAAGGGCGGCCTACAAATTCTAATAAAAAAAAAAAAAAAAAAACTCTTATATCTTTGTTCTGTTAATTCTCATTTATAACCTATTTAAAAGACAATAAATTCCAGAGCATAGATTTTTGTAGGACAATTTACTTGCTTTAGCTAAAACCTGTCACTTATTATAATTAGAACATATATCACAAAAATGTTTGTTTAAATGACTGTCTTTAGAAGGAAGATATGTTTTTTTAATTGTGAGGTGAGTCCTTTAAACCAAATTTAGCAATTAGCAAATGGAGTTCTAGCTCTAAAAAAATGTTTCAAGATGCTTTGCAAAATATGATGTTAGAATTGACCAGGGGAAGGCAATTTTGTATGGCTTTGGTGTGACATTTTGTATCAGAGAGATGATACAGTTATCTTCATTAAGGTGAAATATGGTGAAATTTGCCTTGATAAGTCCTTTCTTAACATCTTTATTTCAGTCAACCCCTAAAGTCTTTTCTATCAGTTTCAAAGATTTAATGGGCCTGGGGTTGACGAGTTCCCGTCCCCACTCGAACTGTGTGGTTTTTTATGGTTTTTAAATTCTTTTGTAGTTGCTTGTTTGTTGTTTCCCCTTCTCTGTATTCCCTCCCTTGATTTGTGAGCCGCCCTGAGTCCCTCCAGGAATAGGGCGGCATATAAATGCAATAAATCCAAATCCAAATCCAAATCCAAATCCAATGAGGCCCTCAAAGCAGACAAAGTGAGGCATTAGAAATGAGGGGTGCCATGTTGCTTTATGGAGTAGTTTAGTGGGGATGGTTTGCTGAAGATTTCTCAGAACAAAGCATCTTTTTTCAAAAATAAGCATGGCCTACTCTAATGTGATATAGTTCTTAAAATATTTTTCTTATGTTTATTTTTAATTATTTAGTTTTGGAAGTTTTCAGTTTTCAGCAAAAACCATGTTGATTCTATGTAGCTGGAACACTTCCCCAGGGAGTATTCTGTGTACTGTATATAGTTCAAATCCTTACTGCCTTTTCAATAAACCTTGGATTCTTTTTTTTCTGTTGCAATATGTTCTGCTCTAATTAGGGTTCTGAATTAGGTTTTACACTGATTACATTCTTCTTCATCTTAGTTTTGATGTATTCTTAACCAAAGTACATATTTGCATGTTTAAATTGTTATTTCTTTTAATGTTATAATTGCAGTATAAATGTCTGAATTGTTGGTTTTACTGAATGTTATTTTCCCACAATTATTTTTAGATTATGTCTTACTACTTATGCTAAAAGCTGATTTTTAAAAGGCCTTGTCTTGAAAAAATAGGATTTAAAGGATAGAGAGCATATTGAAAATTAACCTATATTTGAATGATGGGACTTCTCCTTAACTAACTTGTAGGTCTTATGATCCTCTGAAAGGTTATCCAACAACGTAGTTAAGAGCCACATTGACTACAGATTTGTTCTTCTGCCAAACAACAAATATCATTGGAAATAATTCAAACACTTAAATTAAAATAAATTATTATTGTCTTTGTGTTTCTTTGTGCTAATATTCTATACTCAAGGAGAAGGATGACATTAAAGGATGTAATATGTGAAGGATATGTGATTTTGTTTTTAACTCTGCAGGTTAGACAATGGGGGCAGGTTCATTTTGTAGTGGAATTTCCACCATGATCATTGCAGCACATGACTATATAGTGATGGGCAGATAACAGTTTCTGAGGGATACCAAAAGTTAATTTACTTTCTAATGAAATCAGGAAGCATTCATCTGTGGCATGCCTCAAATACAGACTGACAGTATTGGAGATGTTTGTAGCTGTTGATTTGAATTGTGTAACTTCTGAGTTAGATAAAAAAAGGAAAACAAAGAATGCAACTGAAACATTGAGATAACTCAGGAGTTTTCAATAGACAGCTGGAGAATTAGTTTCTCAATTTAAATGTGTACTTATATTTAGCAAAATGATCACTCAGTAAATAAAACCTGATAAATATTATTGTTAATATGTACCCTGAATCTAACAGTAGACATTGGTTATTGGTGGGCAATTAGCAGATAAAAATTAGGGTATGCAAAATGGTATTCTGTCTTGACCAGGTGCTTTGTGCTGCACAGGAAACTTGGTTCACTTCAAAGCGTCAACATATTTTCACTCCAAGAATGATGGCTTGTGTATGAATACTTGTTTTGGTTGAATAAAGAGGCATAGTCTTGTACAACCCTATCAAGGACAGGAAAAGCAAAGGGAAATGCTCTGGTAAATACATAAATTTAAAACTGAAAATGTTTTTTTCACTAAATATGACTTGATACAGTTCTTAAGACTGGAATCAAGTTTCCCCAAAAAACTTTAATTTGCACTAGAGGTGATAAATGTAAGCAGACTTGCAATGTATTTTTTTAAATGCAACTAATACAGCAAAATTATTAAATATTGCTGCTGAGCTTCAGTTGCTAGAAAACATGGTTATACAGGAGTTGAATGATATTATTCTCAGTTGCAGTTTGGCGCTTACTGAGGACGACCCATTCAATAGCTGGAGCTCCATTCACAAAATTCTCTTGCTCGTCTTACTAACCTACTTTATTTAATTTTAATATTGTTGTAATCTATAGGAACTATTAGTTACAAATGCCAGTATTTTAATTTACCTTTCCCTCTAGTCTGAAAGCTACATTGACAAGAAATATCATTCAATATTCTTTACACTTAAGAAAAGGAAATATTGGAAGACAGCCATGCTGTTCCTCTCTTAATAGGAGCAAGATGCAGATAACCATGCCCTGAGTTCTTTTGCGTAATGATATATCTGTATTGGTAAAGTGAGCCAGATACTCCAAGAAAGAAGGATGTGGTTAGTTTTCAAAGAGTTCTATAAACAGTCTTTCAGAAAAAATAAATAAAAGAAAGATGTTCAATTTACACATTAGTGAAAAGTGACTCTGCCTGGACTGGCATGCCTCCGGGGATTCTGTGCCATCCCTTTTTTTCTCCCTAGATAATAGCTGAACTAACACTTGCTATTTGTGCCAGCTATCAAGATAAATTGGTGGCTGGAGGTTATTTTTCTCATTTACTAGATATTTCCTGATAGCCTTGCCCTTCTAGAATGTAGCATTACTGATCTAAATTGACAGATCAATTAGGCTACAGCAACATCCTCTCCTATAGGCCTAGCTAGCAAGAGAACTGAGTCTTCTGTTGTTCCCAGTTTGTGAACACTGCCTTCTATGGCTTAAGTCACACTCAATAGAGTAGGATTGGTCCTTGCATGGTGAATAAAGAGGCTGATCCAGAGGACTCTGATATGCAGAATTTCAGGCTCATAAAAGTGAGGTAATATAGGTCATGTAGCCTTTTTTTTAAAATCCAATTAAATGAGAAGTGCTACTGTAAATACAAGTGGGTAGTTATCACACTGATGCTATTTCATGTAATAGTTTTTTCCCCTGTGATAGAGGATTAGAAACAAATGCACAAAACAAATTTCCTTTTGAAAAAACTGAATATAGCTTATATCTTGTATTATATGGTTCAGATCACATTATGTTTAAAGGTATATAAATTAGGGGCATTGACTGCTATGAATGTGATATTTTGGAATCTAGACTTTGTCTTCTTTAGAAGAGTAAAGAAATAAAATCTTCAACAGTTGTAGCTGCATTAAATTATATTATTTTTAGTAGATGTACTCTCTCTATATTTTGGGGGCTTCTGAACCTAGCCCAGTCTGCCTCTTACTCATATTTGGATCTGGATTGTGAGGTGGGAAAATGGAGCTTACTGGGAGGCTTCTCCTTATAGTAGGGAAAAAAACACTGCTCCAGAAATTGTGGGTTATTATTCTATCTATATTTTCACTGAGCGACCAGTCATCTTAACCACATGATATCTAAAGAGAGAAGTGGAATATGATGGAAGGAATAAAGGTTAACATTGCCTTTTCTAAATCCTGTATTGATGTTATCACAGCAAATACTTTAGCAACAGCAACTCTAGTGTTTCCCTAGCTACATTATAGTCCTTAGTCTGAGTCCCCCCCTCCTCACAAAAAAGATCTAAACTAAGGTTTCACATTGGATTTTTGCTTTAGAAACTATACTTGCTGATGCTAGTTTCTAATGGCAAGTGAATTGCCCTTTAGAATTATAGCAACAAATCTAGTAAAGATTATCAAAATATATAATCAGTATTTTAAAATAATTATCCATATGAATGTTACATATTAAAAATGAATAAAGAAATATCCCTTATGTTGATGTTTAATGTCTATGGAGATTCTCAGTCATCAAGGTCATGGTTGTCCGCAACTACCGTAGACTTTCTGACGTTTCTTGGATAGAAGTTTTGCTTCTATCCAAGAAACGTTTTCAGCTCTGACTGGATGGTGGGGATTGGGAAGATTTATATTCCTTGCAGACAGCTGAACATTTACATTCTTTTAGTCAGTCATTAAGGTCATCTGGAGATTTATCTGTGTCAGCAAATGGGTCTGGAGCCTTCTTGGAACTGTTGACACGACTGTGTTGTACATTGGAGATAGATGATGTCATCCCCCCCCCACCTCTGTTGAGAGGGCTGTTCAATTTTGGCATAGATGGCCTCTTTGACATCTCTTTCAACCAGCTGTCTTCTCTGTCCAAAATGTGGACTTTGCTGTCTTCAAATGAGTGACCTGTGTCCCTTAAATGCAGATGGAGCACTGAATCTAGTCCTGATGATGTGTTTGTTCTCCTATGTTGTGCCATGTGCTTCTGAAGAGGTTGTTTGTTTCTCCAATGTACAGATCTGCACAGTACTCGCTACATTGTACTGCATATCACATTGATCAGTTTATGTCTAGGTGTTTTATCTTTGGGGTGGATAATCTTTGCCTTAGAGTATTTATGGGTTTGAAGTGGGCATATATGTAATGTTGGCTGAAGATTCTCCTGAGCTTTTCAGATATACCTGCAACATACAGAATGACAATGTTGCTTCATTTATTGTTTTCTTCATTATCTGTTGTGGAGGAGTTCCTATAGGGTCTTTTTTGAGATTTGATGAAGGCCCACTTGGGATAAACACATGTTCTGAGGGCTTCTTTGATGTGTTTTTTTTTCTCTTTCCCATATTTGCTGGTAGGCAGGCCTTCAGCTCGATGGTACAGTGTTCTGATGACTCCCATTTTGTGCTTCAGTGGGTGGTGGGAATCAAAATGTAAATATTGATCTGTCTAGGTGGCTTTTTTATAAACTTCATTGTTAAGGCTTCTGTCTTCCTATGTACCACACAGTTCAGGAAGACTAGACTATTTTTCTTAACATCTTCCCATGTGAATTTGATGTATCTGTCCACAGAGTTGATATGTTTGGTGAATGTTTCCAATTCCTGTGTGATTTTGACCCTTTGTCCTTGGTATAGATATGTGGATGATACTTGGCTCAAGATCAAAACACAGGAAAGAAAAATGCATAAATGTCTATTTCATGGCCATCTTTAATCAGAAATATATATTATGTCCCAATGTGAGAACATTAAAGACATTTTTCAAATTATTAATTGATAATTTGTCCATATATAAAAGAATACAGTAATGAAGCTCTGTATTGTGTATAGCTATTATGCTCTACCAAACTCTATCATGGAATATCTCTCTGTTAGTATATTAGTATCACTAAATCTCATCTCCTTTAAAATTCAGAACTATGACATTTATATATAAAAAAATCATACTTGCCAAAAGATAGCAATCTGTGCATGTCTATTCAGTGTCACAAGTTAATTATATTTCCCAAAATGAATGAGCAGAAGATAATAACTGCAATCCCATAGACATTTATGAGGCCATAAATGCCATTGTTCACTGTAGTTGACATCTGAGTATGCAGGATACACTGATATTCTGCTTATTTCTAGCACTTACAATTTAAAGTCAGTTTTTATATGTGCTAAATAAGCATTCATTATGACAATCTAAAATAAAATTCGGCATCAATGCAAATCAGTTGAGCTGCAAATTTTATGAGCTACATCCTTCAAGTATTATACAAGTCTTTCTCATTCTCATCTGTTGGGATAGAGCCAACCATTATTCCCCAACATAATAAATAATCAGTGGATTACATTTATTTGATATAAAGTTAATAGTTAAAATTATTTATAATTATTATTTATAATTATTTATAAAATTATTTATAAAAAATATAAATAAAATTATTTATAATTCATGTACAGTACATGTATATAATGTTACCCGGGAAAAGACCTGAATACAACAAGACCAGCAAGCAAGCAAGCAAGCAAGCAAGCATGCATGCATACATAGATACATAGATACATAGATACATAGATAGATACATAGATACATAGATACATAGATACATAGATACATAGATACATAGATACATAGATACATAGATACATAGATACATAGATACATAGATACATAGATACATAGATAGATAGATAGATAGATAGATAGATAGATAGATAGATAGATAGATAGATAGATAGATAGATACATACATACATACATACATACATACATACATACATACATACATACATACATATTGCTGGTCTTGTTGTATTCGGGTCTTTTCCTGTATAATATTGAGATTGTCACCATCTTCAGGCTGGTGTTTTGGGCTTGAAGCGTGATCGGAGCTGCCAGCTGCTGTCCCTCTACAAATCTTGGTGGGAAGGTGTGGAGTGCTGGCCCCATTTCAACAAGTGGATTGATTGGATGTGTGGCTGTATCATGATTGGTAGATTGGTACTGATTGGTGCTGGCTGTGGGTCCGTCGTTTTGTGTTGTAATGGCCTGGGTGGTGCGTGGGGCTCATTTGTTTACCAGGGCTGGTTTCCAGATGTTTGGTAGGTGGGAGGTATCATCATGTTTATTCATGTTGTGGGGGTGTTTCTCTATTTCGATAGCTTCCATAATTATTCTCTTGTTGAAGTGTTCAGTTTTGGAGATTAACCTGATTCCTTCAAAATTAATTTCATGTCCTGTAGCTTTAAGGTGCTGGAAAAGGAAGGAAGTTTTTTTCTTTTTTTCTTACTGCGTTCTTGTGTTCTGCGATATGTGCATTTATTCTCCTGTTTGTTTGTCCTATGTATGTTGTAGGGCAGATTTTGCATGGTATTTTGTAGACTCCTTGGTTTTCCAGTTGGATTTTGTCTTTGAAGTTTCTTAAAATGTTGGCTATTTTTTGGTCAGTGTTGAAGGCTGTCTTGATATTGTGTTTGTGGAGAATTTTGCTGATTTTATCTGTGGTGCCTATGATGTAAGGGAGGAGGCTGATGCTGTTGTCCTTTCTATGTCTCAGTTTTTTGGGGGGTCTCCCTTTGGATTAGGTTGGTAATTGTTTTTCTTTGGAATCCGTTGGAGAATAATACATTTGTGAGAGTGTGTAATTCAGTTTTCAGGTGGTCTTTGCTGGCTAGGTGTTTGGTTCTGGAGATGATGGTCTTGGCTACAGAGTTGATCTGTGCAGTGTGGTGAAGGGATTGTGCGTTTAAGTAGCGGTTGGTGTATGTTTTTTTCTGGTCAATGGTGTGTCCTAGGGAGCTATTAGGTTTTTTGTAGATTAGAACATCCAGAAAGGGAAGTTGGTTGTTTGCTTCCATTTCCATAGTGAATTATATTTTGGGGTGTAGGCTGTTGAGATGTGTGAAGAGCCGAGGTGGAGCAGTGATTAGGGTGCAGTACTGCAGGCCACTTCAGCGACTGTTATGTGCAGTTCAGCGGTTCAAATCTCACCAGCTCAAGGTTGACTCAGCCTTCCATCCTTCCGAGGTGGGTGAAATGAGGACCCAGATTGTGGGGGCAATATGCTGACTCTGTAAACCACTTAGAGAGGGCTGAAAGCCCTATGAAGCGGTATATAAGTCTAACTGCTATTGCTATTGCTATTGCTAGTTGTCCAGTTTTTCTTTCCCGTGTGGCCAAATCAGGAAAGTGTCATCTACATATCTAAGCCAGAGTTTGGGTTTGTGTTCAGATTTATCTAAGGCATTGGTTTCAAAATGTTCCATGTATAAGTTTGCAATGACGGGTGAGAGGGGTGATCCCATGGATGTTCCTTCTATCTGTTTGTATCTTTGTCCATTATGGATGAAGTATGTGTTGGTTAGGCAATGGTTGGTCAGGTCCAGGATGTGTTTAGTGGGGTTGTGTTTGTTCTAGATATCTGTCAAGGCTTCTTTTATAGGCACTTGGGTGAAGAGGGATATGACATCGAAGCTCACGAGTAGGTCTGTGGGTTGTAGGTTTTGTTTCTTTATTGTTTCTATGAAGTGGAGTGAGTTTTGTACCTGTGAGGTGATGGATTCTGTGCCAGGCTGAAGTTGTTTGGCGAGGAATTTGGCAAGATTCTGTAGAGGTGAGCCTATGGAGCTGACTATGGGTCTGAGTGGTGTTCCTTCCTTGTGTATCTTGGGGAGGCCATAGAGTTTAGGGCATCTGGAAGTTTTCTCTCTGGGGATGATTCTTTGCTGGATCGCTTCACTGATGGGAGAGGTTTTTATTTTGGATTTGGTGGTTTTTTCCAGGTAGGTGGTGGGGTCTGTGTTTAGAGGTTTGTAAGCAGGTCTTGGAGTAGGTTGGATAGTTTGGCTTTGTAGTCAGACGTGTTTATCACCACTGTGGTGTTACCTTTGTCTGCTGGGAGAATGATTATGTTGTTGTCTTTCCTCAAGTTGGTGAGTGCTATTTCTTCTTCTTGTTGTAAGTTGCTTCTGGGTGGATTACATACATACGTACGTACGTACATACATACATACATACATACATACATACATACATACATACATACATCATTCAGTTTTGGTTGCCATTATGTAAAAAAGATGTTGAGAGTCTAGAAAGAGTGAAGAGAAGGGCAACAAAAATGATTAGGGGACTGGAGGCTAAAACGGTTCCAGTAAATGGGTATGTCTAGTTTAATGAAAATAAGGACTAGGGGAGACATGATAGCAGTGTTCCAATATCTCAGGGGCTGCCACAAAGAAGAGGGTGTCAAACTATTCTCCAAAGAACCTGAGGGCAGGACAAAAAGCAATGGTGGAAACTAATGAAGGAGAGAAGCAACTTAAAACTAAGGAGAAATTTCCTGACAGTTAGAACAATTAATTAGTGGAACAACTTGCATCCAGAAGTTGTGAATGCTCCAACACTGGATGTTTTTAAGAAGCTGTTGGATAAACATTTGTCTGATGTGGTGTAGGGTTTCCTGCCTAAGCAGGGGGTTGGACTAGAAGACCTCCAAGGTCCCTTCCAATTATGTTATTCTATTATGTTCTCTTCTGTTTGTATATGTTTATGTAAGTTGCTTTATATATGCATCATATATATGCATCATCATTATATATGCATCATATATATATATATATATATATATATATATATATATATATATATATATATATATATATATATATGCATTATATATGCATCATCATAAATTATCAGGGTTTATATGTATATAAGAGAGAACAATCATCACCTGAATATTGAACTGCTGCATAAGAACAATTAACCTGATACATTATTTCATCATGTGATTCCCCAATGAAGAAACATAATTTCTAAATTAATATGAATTTATCTCTTCAGATTTCAACATGCTGCATTAAAATCAGGGAAAGTGCTCTAATATAACTCACTCCTAATTTAAAATCTAATTAAAGGAAAAGCATGTCTGCAGGTTATTTGTCTGCTGCCAATGCAAGATAATCATTCCTTTCCTGAATTATTTGTGCTATCTGTAGAAGGTTTGATTTTAATGATACCTTTGAAAAACATATATACGTAGAACTGTAAAATTAAATGGGAGCATCATATCCTTCTGATTATACGCTTCACATGTTATAGGTTTTTGTTATTTGAAGACCAATTTATCCTTAGTATTCCACTACATGTGATTTGTCCTTGATATTTTTGATTCTGTTATAACTGATATCCAGGGTTTTTTTTTCTTTCATTCTTAGAAGGACATTTTGACATCTATTCTAAATAGAAGGAGGGCTTGGGTTTTTTCCCCAAAATGTCCTCAGCAACAGAAGCTGATTCCTTAGCATACAAATGGGAATGAAACGGCAACAGTTGAAGACATCATTCCAAAAATGTCTAGCAGTGTAATATTTTTAACTGCTGTGCAGTATGAAGAAATGGAGTTGATATAAGTGAACTGATTTACATACACCATTATCTAATCCATGCATGGTTCTATATGTGTGTTTTTCCAGGTAGGACTTTCTTTGTCATTTCTTCTCCCAGCTTAGAGCAACTTACTACTCACTTTAAGGGCACATTCTGAGTTGGAAAAACCGCAGGTTTTAACATTTTGAAATTATATGTACATACATACATACATACATACATACATACATACATACATACATTCTGATTTATGAATGAGTTGAAATGAATTTATAAATGCACACATAATTTAAGCAAAACTTGGATTGATCTCTCCATCTTTTAATTCCAGGAATTTCATGCAATTGTTTAAAAGAGAACAAATCTAAAGCACACCGATGAACCCTGTAATGCAGAAAGTGGTTCATGGATGAATCATTTTGATTCTAAAGCTTTCCCTTCCAATATTAGTTGAAGACTGTTCCATTTTTGGGAGGACTATGACCAAATGTTTTGCTATTTCTAGGAAGGGAGACAATTTGTTCATATTACACAAAGCTTACTAGCATCATGTTTTAAATTTATTTAGTCCTATTAAATTCCATGATGCAAGGATGTAAACATGGACTAAATTAGTCTAAGCAATCCTAAGGAAATTTAGGATGGCAGAAGAAAAGTTCAATGGCTATAACCTGTGTTCCACCCCAAAATAAATAAATAAAACATAACAGTAGAAGAATAAATGTAAAAGCAAAACTAAGAATTAGCCCTGACCTGTTAAAACTATGTTGATCAATGAAAGAAGGTATGAGGATAGAAAAAAAATAAAGTAATTATGCAAACAGAATGATGAGGTTTCTGTTTCAATTTGGAATCCCAAACATGAGAACTTTTATTAAGTGTACCTCTCTAGATGGTACTTAAGGCATAAGAAATATACTAAGTAAAATAAATGTTAAGGAAAAACCATTCACATAATAAAGCGAAATCCACCTGTCTGCAGGAGAAAGCATCAAAATAATGTCTTCACAGAAGGAATCTCAATATGATGGAACTCAAAAGTTAGCCATACAACTAAAACATCAGACCATTCTTTGTTATTCCCATGGAGCTGTCATTTTTAAACTGCCTTTTCTTAGAGGAAAAAGACTGGCCTAGTAGAGAAAGTCAAGTCATCCATCAGCCCACTACATGAAATAAAAAGGTACATGGTAATTGCTTGTACCAGATCTGTCACGAAGATGTTTCTGAAAGTTTGACCTTTATCCGATACTTGCCTTATGCAGGCATGTTTCTATTGAGTTTTTACTTAATTTACATGTGAAATGGAGAAAGGCACAGCTACTGGATTATGAACTGATCCTCCTCCTCTGTTCAGTGCTAACAGACATATTATTCTGGGATCAAAATAATCAGAGATTGGAATAGATTAATCATTAACATATCATTGCCGGTATACTATACAAAATGACAAAATTCTCCAATAATGCTATGTTTCCTATAGAAAGACCAAGTTAAAACTACAAGACAAACTGTCTTATTGTGACCTACATTGGCCTCCAAAACTCAGTGCAACTTTTCAGATCAGTAGTGCAAACCAGATGTCATTAAATATTTTCAAAAAGAATCTTTCTCACCTTTCAGGCCTTTTTCTGGTCTTTTACAGGCGCAGGAAGGGTATGGTTAAATAAGTCAAGCATATGGCCACAATAAATTAATCAAAGCTACAGGTATTTTTTTAAATATGCAACATACCATCTTGACTTTTCTTTTTCTTTTTTAGCACACTCTGTGGACATCCATGTCCCTTTCATTTCAGTTGAGTTTTTGGGTTGGGAGATGCCTATTACACACTATAACACAAATAACTCTTTTGAGACCTAAGTTGCGTGTTCTCATTTATCAAAGCGGAGGAATAATTGGTCCCAATCTCCAAGGGCTATAACACGTGTGGTTGAAAGCACAGTTGAATTAGAACAGTAGTAAACAAATTATCTGTTTGTTTTCTTATATTTTCCAGCTTTAAAACTGCTCTCTTTTTTTAAATGAAGAAAGAACTACTGTATATTAGAAGGAAAAAAATAAAGGTGACCAGAACTAAGCTCTGCTGAATTATTAACTGAACTGATAGTTGGATAGTGACATGCAGTAGATTTTATAGATATATGCATTTTATAAACTTTTCTGGTTATCATATTCATCATGATCAACAAATTAAAGAAAGAGATATTTAAACTACCAGCCATTTTGTAAAATACCCTGTATCCCAAAGCAATTGGCAACATTTTTAATGCCACCTTGAACTTCTACACACTATTTTAAGAACTAGTTCAATTCTAATGCCTTATAAAATACTGGTAAAAATACTGGTGAACAATGTGATACCTTCCACAGTGGATGCATAGGAATTTTCTTTAGTCATTTGAAAGTGTGGAAGAATGGGAGAAGGACTGACTTCCTCCAACACATACAAACATACTCCCCTTGAAGATAGTGTGATGGAATGCTTATCAGATTTTGGGGAGACAGCTGAGGCAATTAAAGTAGGAAACTGGGCTCTTAAAGAAGAAATTCTAAAGTTCAGGAAAAGGGAGGAAGTGTCAGGAATATATTCAAAGTAACTCCTCCATAATTAAATTAGGCATAAGTGGTGCAGGAGAATTGCTTTGATGGGCTTGCAAGATTCTGCTACATTCACAATAAAGGTCTTTTCAAAATCCAAGCAGTTGTTTCCTGAACTCCCCAGTCTTGCAAGGCTTGACAGATAGGAGCATAGCTAACTAGCCTCAAAACATACAGGGATGTTTGAAGCATCGTATTGATTTAAATATGTATGTAAAATATGTTTATACTGTCATTCATGCAGACAATAGCAACCGTCCTTGCCCTGTTTCTAGATTATTGCTCAGATAGTCTGAACTTCATGAAAGTGGGATAGACAAGTGACTTCTAGCTTTCAATGTCTTCTCTTTTGTCTGCTTGTTGACAGTTAATAAACAGTCTATCTGATTTAGTCTCTTGCATATCATTTGCAGTTTATTAAAATCAAATAAAGATTATGATATTCATTTAACTCAAGGCTGTTGTTTAGACTGTTTTATTGTTTTGGGCTACTGGCAATTTTCAAAAACCTCCTCTTCACACTTTTTCTTTTTTCTTTCTCTCAAAATAGACATTTAGGCTAGCAAAATCGCAAACTTTTTTCAAAAGTGCATTATGCCTTCATGTAATTTTATATAAGCTTAAAATCCACCATAAAATATTCTTCTAAAACAGATATACTATTTTGTGAAGTTTATGGATGAAATTTTAAAGAGTGCCATATAATGAATGCAGCTGAATCATTGGTTTAGTAAAGTTAGATATAATTTAGGCAGACAGTGATTTCCATCTAATCTTGTCCATGAAAATAGAATTTTCATCCATGGAACAGTGGCATTTATCATAATAACCTAAGTTATTTTCAGAAGCAAAAATGGAATTTTAATGTGCTAATATAAAATAACACTTTATCATTATCTACTAGCAGACTGACTATCTGAAATTCTAACATCATTTTGTATTGGTGGGAAAAAAAGATTCTCCTTGCTTCATGGTTGAAAGATAGATTTTCTTCTAATCATAGTTATTTTAATGTCTGGACTAGAAGAATGTGATATGACAAAACCTCAGTGTTGAAAACACATACATACTTTATTATTTATCCTAAGAATATCCTGAAATACATGATACAATTAGGATAGTGATGCAGATTTATTTTTAGAAATACCTGGCATAGAAAATTATTACTTTTATATGAAAGTTCAAGAAAGTAAATAGGTTATTCAATAACATCTGTTCCAAAAGCAGACCTCCTACAAATTACTGTACAGGACATGCAATGATGTATGAAATCTGATGCAGCTGCAATTTTTCTTGTAATGATACCACAGAATATTGAAAGTATAGCTGAATATCTTGGCAATGCTCTGATAGATACTATCATCTTTGGATAGAGCAGATAGCCTATATTACAGACTTATAAAGTCATTTTAGTTTTTGGCTGATTTACACTGCCACTCTGTAGATGAGAGATAAGGAAGTTGTAGCCTTCTAAATGTTCATTAAATTAAATATATCCCTCATCATGGGTGATGCTGGAAGTGTTTGGAAGTATAATTCAGTTTCATTTGGACAGTTACCATTTTGCTATTCCTGACTGAGACAGAAAGACAGTCTGTTTGACAGGTTATATGACACTTCCACATGGTTAAAATGTTTTCACACCACAGTACTCAAAAGCAGCTTGAAAGTGTCTTTCTTTTTGCCAGTTCAAAAATGTTGAGAACAAAAAACACAGATCATGGCTACACCATGAGTAGCTTCTGTAGCAAAAGAAACAAACCAACAACAACTCTTCAATGCCACTTTGTGCTAAAGAGAAGGAGAATACATTCTTTCCCACTTTCTATCCCATCAAACCATATCCTTTCTATTATGGTAATTTTATTTTGACTGTTTCAATAATGTTGGTGGTTTCCATGCAGAAGAACTGAAAAGCTGTCAAGCAAAACACAATTAAGTGTTTTGTCAAAGCACCTGGTATGCCCAAATATGGGAGGGAGCATACTGCTTCCCTTTTGCCTTTCTGCCCCATCCAGGAGCAATGTTCCCTCTAATTTTTTTTCAGTATGTGCAGAAAAGTATAGTGTTTGAGCGGCACATGCCGGAGCACCTGAATTTTTTTCACAGATGTTTCACAGAGCAATTGATTTATAGGATCCAAATTGGAATGGAGAAAAATGGTTTTGTTCGTGCATGAGTATGTTTGTTTGTTTGTTTGTTTGTGTGTGTGTGTGTGTGTGTGTGTGTGTGTTTGAGTGAGCGAAGGAGCTAGTAAGGGAACTGTGCCTATTTAGAAAAGGTAAATTATTGCAAACATGATCAGTATGGGGACAGGTTGGGTGGTAGAGAGAAAGTGATAAAAGAGTGGGAGAGAGAAAGAGAGGAAGAAAAAAGAGGGAAGAGAGACAGAAAGAGACAGAGAAGGAGAGAGAAAGTGACAGAAGAGTGGAAAGAAGGAGAGAGAAAGAGAAAGAGGGTGAGAGAGACAGAAAGAGACAAAGAGGAGAGATAAGGGAGAAGGAGAAAGAAAGTGAAAGAAGAATGGAAAAGGAGAGAGAAAGAGAAGAGAGACAAAGAGAAAGAGGATGAGAGAGACAGAAAGAGACAAAGGGGAGAGAGAAGGGAGGAGGAGAGAGAAAGTGAAGGAAGAATGGAAAAGAAGGAGAAAGAAAAGAGAGACAAAGAGAAAGAAGATGAGAGAGACAGAGAGAGAAGAGAGGAAGAGGAAAGAGTAAGAGAGAACATTTCATTTCAACCCTGAGGTGCAAATATTCTTTTTGGTAATTTTATTTGTCAATTTACTATTCAATACTCTCATTTCTCCTTAAGTTCATCAAGAATTCTCTTCTTTTTATTGAAGTTATCACAGTACCTTGAGAACAACTTTTTCAGCATAGCTTTACAGCTATTTAAAATATATAGTAATTTAGGTCAGGTTTTCAGAACATTAGTCTATTTATAAGTCACTAAGTGCAAAGAAACAGTATTCAGAAAGTTGGCTTCCCTTTTTGTAATTGCCTATTGTCTGCTTAATTTTCTACCTACATTTTTGATAACTGATATTCACTGTTGACTCATGAAGCCCATCGTAGAAAGAAACCCTGCCTATGAACTTTATTGGGTTTGCATGGAATGAAGTTTGATCTTTTTCTCAACCATACAATAGCATATTCTTTTTAAAGAGGATATAATCAAGATAGTCCATAATTGTCTATCAATCTAACAGTATGGTGATTGACAAACTCTTTATATTGCAATTCTAACTCTTTCAGTCTTAAAGGCTTGGTGAGGAGAAATCCAAAAATTCTTTTAAAGAGGAAAAAAATGCTTGCACAATTGCATCCATGGAGACATGTATATATACACAACACACAGAGAAACAAACTTAACAAAGTGCTAAGTCTGCCCACCAACTAACTAACTAACTCTCTCTCTCCCTCCCTCCCTCCCTCCCTATCTCTCTCCCTCTCAATGAGAGAGAGAGAGAGAGAAAGAAAGAGAGAGAGAGAGAGAGAGAGAGAGAGAGAGAGAGAGAGAGAGAGAGAGAGAGAGAGAGAGAGAGAGAGAATCCCTCCTTCCTTCAGCCCAACACTCTCGCTGGCATCCTGGCCAGATGAGAGGGACTGCAGAGGGTCTCCCTGAGTGTAGGGCAGCGAGTCATTCAAAGGGAAACTTGCTTCTTGGAAGGAATGACCCAGCTTGGCTCCCGCTTTTGCCACCCAACGACTGAACGGAGAAGCGAAGAGGCAGGAGAGACGAAGTGGGAGCCAAGGTACGTCATTCCTTCCAAGAGGCAAGTTTCCCATCGAATGACTCGCTGCCCTAGACTCAAGGAGACCCTCTGCAGTCCCTCTCGTCTAGCCGGGATGCCAGCGAGAGTGTTGGGATGAAGGAAGAAGGGATACACATGCTTGCGCTCCCTCCCTTTCTGTCTGTCTCTCTGTCTGTCTGTCTGTCTCTCTCTCTCCCTCTCTCCCTCTCCCCCTCCCCCCCTCTCTCTCTTTCTCTCACAAATGGCAAATCTGAGCAGCCGCTGCTGGGAGCCCGTCCCATGCCTTCTCCCAACCCCCACATCCCTTTTCTCAGCTACTTTCTGCCTTGTGGACCTATAACTGATTGCTGTCTCCAGGCTGGCTCTCCTCTCCTATTATCGTGGAAGGCGTCTCACAAAAACCACTGCACAGCAGTTGGAAACTGCTGCACGGTGTTTTGTTGCCACGTGTGCAGCCGCGCACCCACGCAGCTTAGAGGGAACATTGTCCAGGAAACTTCCAGCCCCCTCCCCAAAAAAACATTTTTTGGTGCATTTTTGCTGATAAATAAATGAAGGGAGACTAGTATAGATCTATTTCAAGCTATTTAGCTCTCATCAGCTAGCCATACTCTTACTGGGATTTGAACCTGAGCTGTTTTTATATATTAGGCAGTTATATTAACCTGTTAGCCACAAGCTCTCCTCCCTTATCAGCTGAGCCACAAAAAAAAAAAACACACCACAAAATAGTGGGGCTGAAAGGCAAAAGGAAAGCAGTATGCTCCCTCCCATATTTGGGCATACCAGTGCTTTGACAAAACACTTAATTATTCCCCTGGCTCAGCTGAAAATGGAGGAGAACTTGTAGCTTTTATATAGCGCTGCCATGAAACTGCTAAAAGGTTCCCCTCGCACATATGTGGTAGTCATTCCTGACTCTAGGGGGCAGTGCTCATCTCCATTTCAAAGGCAAAGAGCCAGCACTCTCCGAAGACGTCTCCATGGTCATGTGGCCAGCATGACTAAATGCCGAAGGTGCATGGAACACTTCCCACCAAAGTGGTCCCTATTTTTCTACTTGCATTTCTATATGCTTTGTATGTTGACAGAAGCTGGGACAAGTAACAGGAGCTCACTCTGTTATGTGGTGCTAGGGATTCAAATTGCTGAAATGCTGATCTTTCTGATCAATAAGTTGTCTCTTAGTCACTGAGCCACTGCATCCCTGATAATTATGAAGTTGCTATATAAAGATAAATTTTATCTGTAAAGTGTTAATTAATAAAGGAAATAAAATGAAATATAATCTTAATTTTGGGGCCACATATTCTTTCATGTCTTGTTGTTTTGCTCCTGGCACTCCACTCAAGTGCAGCCTTCAGATAAAAAAAAATCTGCATCCCAATTTAAATGGTAATGGGAAATAGGAGATGCAACATGTACCTTATAAAGGTTATAAAGATTAAGCAGATTTATCTGATCAATCTTTCCATTTGATTGACAAAAGATTGTTAACCCACATCGTAAGCATACAATCCTTTAATATCTTTCTGTTACAATTCACTAGTTCTCAGCATATATAGGAAATAGAATCACAGAAGCAACAGTAGCTCTTTAGTCACCAACCACTTTGTCAATTGAAGATTTACTCCTGTACATATGCAAGATATCCAATGCCCAATGTATTCAGAAAAATCTACCTGATTGTTTAACCTGTATATTAGATTCAAGATGATGAAACAAGAACCCACAGTGTCCTTTTTACTCACTGAACAGTTTATCTGTTGTGAACAAGTTATTAAGGCATCCCAACTTTCTTGGAAATAGGACTGTCAATTAGCTGAAATGTAAAGTTGGATAGAAGTTCTAAGTCAAGATTTTAATTGGATATTCCTCCAAAATCATTCTTCACTTTCTCCTAGACTGAGATAATGCTGGAAATGAATATAGAATGTTTTACAAAACAATATGATTACACTGTCTCGGATACAGATAATAAAAAAAATCCACAAATGAAGCCAATATTGAAATAGCCAAATACAATGTCTTCTCTGAGAAACATCTTTACTCTCATCACCATTAGAAATGACTGCAGAAGGATTTGCAGAGCAAAGTTTTGCCTCCATACCACATAGTCCCAGGTCTCCCCATTTATCAGTCAATCATGGAGAAGTGGAAAAAGACAAGGGGAATTTCCTGTTTGTTGTTGTATGTATCAATCTCCCCATTCTAACCCTTTATGAAATATGCTTTTATTAGAAAAACACTGAGAAAAGACATGACACATGTTTGGCCCAAATAGCAGAAATTAAATATTTAAAGGCTTGTTGATTTCAGCGCAATAATTGGTTAAGGCACTAGGCTAGAAACTGGGAGACCATAAATTCTAATCCTGCCTTAGCCATGAAAGGCAGCTGGGTGTCCTTGGGCCTGTCACTTTTTCTCAGCCCAACTCTTTTCACAAGGTTATTGTTCTGAGGAACATAGGAGGTGAAAGGAGTATTAGATATGTTCACCACCTTGACTTGTTTATATAAATAATAAAAGCAGGATTAAACAAACAAACAATTCTTGCTATACTTGCCCAGAAACAAAACCCAATGGAGATTATTTCAGAATAGACATGCATAAAATAACTATGATATAAATCTCTTCCATTAAAATCAATATAATTCAAACACACTCAGTTTGAAATGTCCTCTAGAGAACCAAGTACCAAAAGATGTTGACAGGAATCAACTTAGCAAGGACCTTGACTCTAAACATTTACCTTTCCATTGAACTGGCTCTACTCAAATAACTCCATGTGTTGCAGGTGATAAATAGTAATAGCAATAGCAGTTAGACTCATATACCACTTCATAGGGCTTTCAGCCCTCTCTAAGTGGTTTACAGAGTCAGCATATTGCCCCCACAGTCTGGGTCTTCATTTTACCCACCTCGGAAGGATGGAAGGCTGAGTCAACCTTGAGCTGGTGAGATTTGAATCGCCGAACTGCAGCTAGCAGTCAGCTGAAGTGGCTGCAGTACTGCACTCTAACCACTGCGCCACCTCGGCTCTAGATAGGTTGCCATAGCTAAGTACATGCATCTGACTTATGGTTTACCAAAATACAGCCAATGGCACTCCAGAGTGTTCATTCCTTGATTTGAAAAGGGATCTTCCTCATAGTAAATGTTTTTAAAAGCATTTAATAGTTATATGTAGTAGACTTTGGAAGTTTAAGATATATCACCAACACATTGAAATTATAGTTAATACTAAACACATTTCAAGGAGAGAGGATATCTGATGTGGCATGGGAGGAGGGTTGCTATTTGGCAAATCTGTGAATACCTCTTAGTGTGCTGGTCCATCTTTTTTACCTAAATCTAGTATTTCCTAGTTGTTCCATTTATCTAAATGCTAAAATGAATTTAAGATTCAATTAAGCTCTGTGCTCAGTTATATTATTAAACACAGTTTTCAAAGCTTGAATCAATCCTTTTCAATTCAGACTTCTGATTCAGTATTAATATTAATTGATCTGCCACTGATTCCCAGAACTTTGAGCATAAATAATGAATTTTTTATCTTATCCCATGTCATTTATCTATCTTCTTTTTTGCAATAACCAGCATAAAGTGTAATCAAGGGACTGAAACCAGAATGTGAAATTTAATGCACTGGCCCCCTTGACTGAAGCCTTGGGTTTAACTCTTCTCTTTTCTAGTTATAGTGGATATTTTTCCCCCACCAAGGACCAAATAACATATTATGAATAAAAATCAACACTTTGTCCCTATTGTTTATAAAGACGTAAATGCTAGTCGATTGAGAAATGTAGAATATACAACACATAAATCCTTATGGTAAAGTTTTTAATTGTAAAGGGACTGAGATTTGCCAATTTAAAAAAGGAAACTCTGTAATAATAATAGTAATAAAAACCTCAGTCATTCCTCTATTTAATCAAATAGTTCTTTGGACAAGAAATATATGAGGGTAAATGTAAAGATATTTGAAAATACTTGGATCAGTCAAACTGTTGTTAAAGTAGTTTAGTATTAGCTACACTAAAAGGATTGCCTTTGTTATTTGTAAATGCAAGACAGCTAACTCGAATGTTTGTATTCAAGCAGGACTGTGTAGATTAGTTTAGTTGGGTGTGTTGCTTTAAGAAAGCAAGTCATTTTATCTTGAGTTTGCACTTCTTGAAGCTTCTAACTGAATCTAGACAACCTGTGTCCCACTGAGTTGTCCTTTCAGAGATATTTCCTTACCAGATTCTGCAGTGCCTTCAACAATGACAGAACTTCTAATGTACTGCCTTCACTGGAAAAACTGAGATGCAATCAGAGATGTATCTGCCTTGAAAGATTATAGTATAATCAAACATCAGCACAGGAAATGTTTTGTGACATTTTGTATTATGTCATAAACTGTTCAGCCCATTTTGACCTATATAGCATAGTCAAACATAAACCCAGGAAATGTTTTATGGCATTTTTGAATTACAATATGTTATATAATTTTAGGATAGTTTTGACATCACGGAATGTTTTATACAATTTGTCAAATTTCAGTTCCACAGCAGTCAGGGAATGCCCAATTTTGGACACATTCTGTAAGTTAACCCATCCACTTGGTACAAAACGTTTTGCCCTATCGGACCCTGTTTCAGCCACCTACAGTTACTGGAATCAGAGTTTTAATAGTACATATATACCAAGTTGGGACTGATTTAACTTATTCAGCCACTGCACTGTTTTATTGTAAACCGTGCAGAGAGCTTCAGCTGTTGTTGTGTGATTTAATTATGTTTAATAAATAAAAAATATACATAATATATGTCCTACCAATCTGTTACCAACCACATCAAAGTGAAGCAGCAAGGCATTATGTTAATTCTATTCGTCATTTTGAAATAGGGGAACTATTTTACTGTTACATGTAGAATTGAGGTGACATTTTCACTTTCCTTTGAAGCAGTGGTTCATTTGAAGCTCCAGCAAAGCAAAACAGCCCTTCACATCCCTAAGGTGGATTATGTGTTCCACCACTATGCTACAGCTCTTCCCCTTGTATGCAATGTAATAAATATTCACTTTAATTTAGAATAAATGTTCCTAAAATATGAGTAGCCAATCTCCATCTTCCAAACTGTCCATATATCACTATGTCCGTCTGTCTGTCTGTCTGTCTGTCTGTCTGTCATCTATTATCTATCTTGAAATGTAGATTTAGATGAGGGAATAGAAGTGAAACTCATCAAATTTGCAAACAACAACAAACTGGCAGAAATAGCCAACACTCCAGAATATAGGTTCAAGATCCAGATGTATCTTGACAAGCTTGAACATTGGGCACTATCTAACAAAATGAAATTAAATGTAGAGAAAAGTAAGGTTTTACACAGGCAAGAGAAATCAAATGTATAGTTACGGATTCAGTGAAACCTGGCTTAATAGCAGTAACTGTGAGAAGGATCTTGGAGTCCTAGTGTACAAAAACACTATTGAGCCAGCAATAGCCAAAAAAGCCAGCACAATTATATGTTGCATTAACAGGGGGATAGAATCAAGATCATATGGAGTATTAGCATCACTTTGTAAAGCCTTAGTAAGACCTCTCTTAGAATAGTGCATCCGATTTTGGTTAACTGTTCTGTTCTGATATAAATACAGGCAGAGGAAACTCAGAAAGCTCCCAAGATAATCTTGAAAATCCAAAAAAATTCAAATTAATACAGCATGATGCTCAGATTATGGGAGGAAAGCTTAAGAAAATAAGTAGGTTTCATCAGACTTAAATCAACATTATCAACAACTTTGAAAATGTAATGAAGGTGGAAAACCTTCTCTTATCTCATAATTATACCTTAGGGGATCCTCTTTCATCATGTTTTGGAATTTTCAAATTTTGTTTTTTACAAATTAAATTATATACAGTATATTTTAAAAAGTCTAATAGAAGGGATGCAATTTGAAATCTTGTTTGAGATATCTAATACTTGTTGCTATTGCTTTGGTTAAACAATTTGTAATTAGAACTCTACTGCAAATCAAAGAACTGCATTGGTATATTCTACAGGTACTCCTCGACTTACAACAGTTCCTTTAGTGACAGCTCTAAGTTATAACAGCATCGAAAAAAGTGGCTTATGACCTTTTTTCACACTTACAACCATTGCAGCATCCCCATGGTCGGGATATCAAAATTCAGACACCTGGCAACTGACTTATATTTATGACGGTTGCAGTGTCCCAGGATTATGTTTTGCAACCTTCTCAAAGCTAAAATCAATGGGGGAAGCAGATTCACTTAACTGTGCTACTAACTTAACAGTTGCAATGATTCATTTAACAGCTGTGACAAGAAAGGTTGTAAAATTCACTTAACAAAGATCTCGCTTAGCTATAGTAATTTTGGGCTCCATTATGGTCGTAGGTTGAGGACAGTGGTGGGATTCAGCCAGTTTGCACCTATTCGGGAGAACTGGTTGGTAACTTTCTAAGCAGTTCGGAGAACTGGTTGTTGGAAGAAATCTTTTGTTTTTTTCCACTTTATGGGGCTAATCCTGTAAGGAAGACAGGAAGGAAACATTCTGGTGTTGTTTCTAACCTAATCTTTATTTCCCTGCTTACAGAAACTGCCTCTCCGGTTAACCCTTATTACCATTTTAACAACTAAGGCGAAGTGCCCATCGACCTGAGTGACATTGACTTGGCCATGCCCACATGTTCACATGACCACCGAACCCCGCCTACCCAGCTGGTCATTAGGGCAGAGAACTGGTTGGTAAATTATTTGAAACCCACCACTGGTTGAGGACTACCTGTATTTAGTTCCCCACATTCCCCTCTCACATTCTCATGCTTATGATTAGTTTGTCAAAAATAATAGGAAGGAAGGAAACATTCTTAACCTCGTTGACACTTATTTTGCAAGATTTTTCTGTTATTTCTACACCAGTGACAAAATAAGTAAGTACATAAAATTTAGCTACTTAAATTGAAACTTTAACAACATTTCATTAATGCAGAACAACAATCTCTGAGCATGATGAATGCAAGCAAATATACATTAAGTTTCAACTCGTGCACCATAGCAGAATATCTTCTTGAATAGGAATGGATTTAAAACTGTGAGAGGAATGAATGTGGATTTGTTCAATTTCCATTTTAATGGGAACTTAAACAATTTCCCCATTGATTTAATCAGATAAATTATACATCCATATAAGTACTTTCCAGAATTAATAATAAACTAAAAAAAATTGTGTATTAAAATATGTAGAGTGGATAAAAGCATGCACATAACATGTATATCATGAAAAAGTACACACTAATTGCATTACATTAGGGAGAATTGCCAAGGCAACCAGGTGACACCCTCAACCTTTTCATATTTTGCTAAGCAGATAGTTTCATTCTCCTGTTTAACAAGGAATACATCTCTATGTTTTATTTCTCTGGTTCTTGCTGTTAGCCAGGGGTGGTATTCAGCCAGTTATGACAGGTTCTGGAGAACCGGTAGCGGAACTTTTGAGTAGTTCAGAGAAACGGCACATAGGCTGGCCCCACCTCTGGTGCCTCCCAGCTGATCTTCTTTTGTTGCCCTGAACAGGAGAATGGAGCTGGAAAGCAGGTTAATGTGGTGGGGAGGGAGTGGGGATTTTGCAGTATCCTTCCTCTGTAATGCCCACAAATCTATGCCGACAAAGCAACACCACGCCCACAAAGCCACACCCACAGAACTGGTAGTAAAAAGATTTGAATCCCACCACTGGTGTCAGCTCTCAGAAGAAGACGGGTTTGATGGTTTTGTTCCCCTTCTGAGTCTTATCTTCTAGTTTTCTCTTTCTTTATGGTATCTTTTTAATTATTGGAGTATAGGGGTTAACTTGGTGTTTTGTAGTCATCCACACTTGATTATTTGATTATGATTCTGGCCACCCCTGGTACAAACATGCCTTACCCAACTCTCCTTTTTTCAGTCATCATATTTCCCTTAGCTCATGAGAAATCAGGCTATGTCAATGTAAGGTGTTCCAGGTTTAACAATGTTTTCCTCTTAAAGGAAACAGCAACTAAGGGCAGATGTGAAAAATCTGATATATTTCTTCAACTACTCCAATGGGGATGTTGATAGTATGAGGCCTATTGGCCACTTGAGGCTGACATAAAGATACCCTCACCTAAGATTTCAAAACTCTTCTCTGTTACTCTCCTTCTTCTTTCTCTTCCTCCCCTTCTTAACTACTGTCATTGATCATGTCATTCCCTCAATTCTAAATCTTTTTTCCTTATTATTTATAGATAAAACAGAAGAAAGAAAAAATATTTTATTTTTAGGAACCCAGCAATAGAAAGCTATTTTTCTACACTTCTGAAAGATTATTTGCAAATCAAATTATTAAAGGAAATTATTTAAAATATAGTTCTAGTTAATTTATTATAAAACACAGTACAGTTAGTTTTCAACTTATATTAGTTTGTTTAGTATCCATTCAATGTTAAAATTGCACTGAAAAAAGTCTACATGAAGAAAATTCAGACGCATGGTAACTGACTCCTATTTATGACAGTTGAAAGGTCCTGGAGTCATGTGATCACTTTTTGCAATCTTCTGACAAGCAAAGTAAGTCAGGAAGCCAGAATCAGTTTAGAACAATGTTACTAATTTAACAATTGCAGTGATTCACTTAGCAACTGTGGCAAGAAAGTTTGTAAAATGGGGAAATATTCACTTAACAATTGTCTTGCTCGGCAACATAAATTTTGGGCTCAATAGAAGTGATTCTATTCTATTCTATTCTATTCTACTCTACTCTCTACCTGTATTAGTAATGTATTTAGTTTAAAACTTTGGGTTACTGGATAATAGCATGTTCTTCATTTTGAAATCTATATTACTGAACCACCATTTGAATTTCAAAGCCTGTCCTTTGGAACCTCTGAAATGCTACACTTACCAATATTTCAATGACATAAGAAGACACAAATGTGAGACAGATTGAGATTTTTACTTGGAATGTCTCCAAAGCAATGATTATTTAATAATGCAAGAGCTTATCTTTTTTCATATGATTAATGTGAGTTGGGGATCTCTTAGTAGCTATAGAAAACAATCAGTTCTATTTCCATGACAGATTGATTGCTCACCTTACTTGCCGAAATAAAATTTTGGGAAATAAGGCAGTCAGTAAATCACTCATTAACTGAAGATTACTTTAAGAAGCATTGCTGTATCATTAAAGAGAAAGTTTTAAAGAAGTTGAGTGTAAATTGGTGCAGATCTATAGTAGATAAATTAAGTACTGTAATAACAGTGTCAGTTAAATTTCATTCACATTTACTCAAAAGTAAGTCTTGTTGCATTCAATGGTCTTACTCCAAGGATGCATGACATGTGGGAAAAAAACCTGATTGAGTATATCTCTCACCATCTTTATAAATTATGCTATTAAAATGCATAAGAGACACTACAGATGGAGTCTTGGACAAATGGATAAAAGATACTACAAATGGAATCTTGAGACTCTTCATATAGACGTAGAGGGTAAAAATAAATAAAGCATCAGTCTATTTTAAGCAGGAGCCAATACATATGACCTTGACTGGCAGATATATTGAAATACTAAGAAAATGAAGGTTTTTTTTGCTTATCCTGAAACTTTGGAACATCTGCTTAAATGAAGCTTTCAGGCTGAGATAGCAGCCATAGAATTGGAATGAATGGATCATATTATATAATAATATATAAATTAATTTATGTCTAAAGTTATAAAAAGGAAAGGAAGAAGAAAGAGAAAAGGGCCCTTACTCAATTCCCATCTTTCTATCTTCTTTTAGTAGATTGGATTGAATTGTTCCAAAATATTCATTTTGAATATTGTATAAAAAGTTCAACAGAACCTCTCCATTGATGGGCAGAAGCCTGGTTGTCAGTAGTAATACTTGAAGAAAGATTCTCATTTATTAAACTTGTAGGCCACCCATCTCACTATGCATAGAAGCTGCAAAGTGAAATCTAAAGTTTTTCATGCTTCTAAATGTACCACACTTCAATCTAGAATTGTCTTAAGAATTTTCAGCTCTGAGAGCGGATAGAGAGAGGAAGTATAATACAATATACACTTTATTGTGTCCAATTTCTTGCTATTCCATGGACCATAGCATGCCAGCTGCCCGTTTTCCACTGTCTCCCAGAGTTTGCCCAAATTCATGTTCATTTTGTCAATGACACAATCTAACCATCTTATCTTCTAATGTCCCCTTCTCCTTTTGCCTTCAATCTTTCCCTATATCCGGGTCTTTTCCAATAAGTCCTGTGTACTCATTAAGTGGCCAAAGTATTTGAGATTCAGCTTCATATCTGTCCTTCCAAAGAACAGTCAGGGTTGATTTCCTTTAAGAACTCACACACATGCATATATGCTGGTATAAATAATTTCTCAAATTGCCCATGTGTGCTCCAGGCAGATGCTCCACAGAGGAGACTGCAATTTGTTTGAATGGTGGAAGACAAAGCAACTGCAGTGGAGTGTTTTAAAGGGCACTAAGTTTGCAAGCCTCATTTTCCAATCATTTTCAGAAATTGCCTATTAACCATTTTAAGCTATTAGATGCCTTCATAAAGCAAGTTTGAAAAGTTGTGAGATGAGTTTAATTTCACCACTGAACAAATAATAATAATAATTACAAGAACTTTAGGAATTTGAAATAAACAGTAAAAAGCTAAACAAGATTTTGATCTAAGAAAGTTATAAATGGATTAAGGATCAAATTATATTTGGAACATTGACTTTTACTATAAGATATGGGAATTGACTATAAAAAATAAATAATTTCTCATGGGAATGAGAGCTATTTTGGCTATCTTGGTCCATAAGAAGTATAAATAATTTTACGATTTTAGAAAGTGGACACTAGAGAAGACTAAAGATTCTAAGCAGAAGGAAGAAAAAAATACAAGGCAGCTTTTGGTATTGGTTAACTACAAAATGTTAGAAAAAGTCATAACATAATATTAACAATCTTTTCAGAGTGAACCCAGAATTTAGTAGCTATAATATCAACAATGCTCAGAATGATGTCTGCTTCTATAGGCAAATTATATCCAAAAGATATCAATGAGGGAATGACAAATGTGGAATAATTTTTGCCTGACAAGACAGGGAGAGGACCAAAAGTGAAACTACAATTGATAGGCTCCACATGGGGCTATCCTTGAAGAGCATTCGGAAGCTTAAAATGGTGCAGAGTTTGGCAGTGCAGGCAGTTTTTAGGAGCATTTAGAGTGGCCCATGTTACATTGCTGTTCCACGAGCTTCACTGGCTGTTGGCTTGTTTCCAGATGCAACTCAAGGTGTTGGTTCTTACCTATAAAGCCATGTATGGCATGAGTCTAAGTTACTTGAGGAACCCTATGGGACAGGCCCATCCCACCCATGCTGGCAGAAGAGGCATACTGATCAGTCAAAACTTTTGACTGGCAAGGTTCAGGAGAAGAGCCTTCTCTGCCATGACCCCAGCCCTTTGGACCTTTGCTATGAGCTTGGCTCCCTCTCTCCTGACTTTCCACAAGAACCTGAGGATCTGGTTCTCCCAGTTGGTTTGGGGATACCAAACCATACCAATAAGGGAATACCACATTGGAGGTAGTTGATTGAACAATAACAGCTCTCACACACATATATAGTAAGCTGCCCAGAGTCACCTTGCAATGAGATAGGAGACAAACAAATTTAATAAACAAAGAGTGGGTAAATTACCCCACTGTTAAAATCAATTGGGAATGCAAGTATGTTGATATATGATGCTAGGAGAGTGAAAGAGAGAGAGAAGGGGGGGGGGGAGACAGACAGACAGACAGACAGACAGATTTTTAAATCTGTTAACTGCCATATAAGCTCTAACCATAGCAAAACAAAGAGAAGATAGACAGCGATGTACGCATATATACAAGCACAGAGACAAATATAACACAGACAGACAGACAGACAGACACAGAGAAAGAGAGACAGAGAGGGAAAAAGAGAAATATTATCAAACTGGCAAAAGTGTTGTATAGGTCAGTTTTTGTCCCCCTTGCACCGTTCAGATATGCTATATTTATAATTTCCAAAATTTGAAAGTATCATGGAGAACCCAAAGGTGCTTTTCAAAAGGAAGTCCAGTTGCCTTTTGAAAAGCATCTTTGGGACAATCATGACCTGGATGATTGAAAATCTTCATAGACATTTAGCATGGGCAAAAGTTTAGAAATCTGGGAGTTGCAGTGTGGAGGCCTCACATTTCAGAATGTCTGAACTAGGAGCTACTGCCTCAGCTCCAATGGTGGGTTTCAGGAGGTATGCCCCGGTGCAGGTGTACCGGTGCCTGACAGGAGCACTAGGTACCGTTCCGGTAGGGTGCTCATGAGGGCCCGCTCGTCCGCCATCCTTACCTGTATTTGAACTCTTTGGCACTTCCGCACATGAAGCATATGGCACCTGCACGATGCTCCACCGAGCAGCTGGAGCATCATGGAGGCATCACAGAGCATCGCAGTAGGTAATGACTCATGCACATGCTGTGCATGTGTGCTGCGCATGTTCATATGGTGGATGCTGGGCCCCATTGCACCATACCAGTTGCAACGGGATCTGGAACCCAACAGTGCTCAGCTCCAATTCCTAAAACCTATCACCTAAAGTTAAGACACCAAATTGTGGAACATAGCTTGGGGTGACTAGAATGGGATCAACATATCAAGGGAAGTATTTGGCCATCAACCAAAGAAAAGTATTCTAACACATAAGTCTCATGATAGTTAGATTTAATTTAAATTTTAAAAAAATGTAAAAAATTCAGGCCTCCTTTTTCCCCTCTACTCTGTATTTAGTAGGTAAAGAAGTATGGTCCGTGACAGTTGAACCTTGGTGCTTTGTTATATTTGTGTTTGTATGAGAGAAAGAGAATAGAGATGCAATGAAATTTTGGTACAAATATAAAAGATTTAATAGCTGGTGACTTTATGGAATACCTTTTTAAGAATTAATAATGAAGCAGGTTTGTATATCACATTTCAGAATCTAAAAGCAAATGTATGCCCACTATAGAAGAAGGAATGAGATTTGCATTATGATAAACAAAAGTTAGCATTGGGATTTTTAAAATATACAGTTGTATTATTAAGCACATTATTATGACCAAACTTTTTGTTTTAAAAAATCCCCAAATCTTTTGGTATTTTTATTATTTTTTTCAATATGTTTTAGTACATAGTACTATTTAAATGTTCCAATTACATACATAAATAACACCAAGGAAAATAGAATATGGACCATCAAATAAAGGTAAATCATTTGAATAAATAAGGCCACTTTGTAATCCTGAATTTACTAAATGCTCTTACAGTTTGTGCCATTTGTGAGGAAGGGATTGGAATAAGAGGCAATATATTACTTCTTTCTTTTCTTCTGAAGTATTCACAGAAGATTCACAGAAGATTGACAAGATGAAGAGTCTTTAACTTCATTCAGAACTGAGAGACATCAATAAGTTGAACCTTGAGAATGTAAGACTAAGTACAATATTGCACTGCTATCACACAGAATAAAATCAAAATCATTCCAGATTTTGAAAGAATGCAGGATTTGGAGCAATTGTCTCAAAGAAGAAAAATATATATTCTGCTTGAATATTAAGCAAAACAGTAAGAGTTCTTTGATGATTATCATCAAGTAATGCACTCATCTTTAATGAATATGGTTAAACAGAAACTAGACTATCATTTGTTATCAATATTTTAGTTACAATTTTTTCACTGAGCAGAGGGTGGAACACGATGTTTCTATGATTCAATGAACGTGTGGTAGACTTAGCATTAGGGATGGAAGTTTCCAGAGTAGCAGCTCCATAATAAATCAGACTTGCTTCTTTATAGAAACATAAAATGAGGCTAAGACCCCATTTGGAAACCATTATGAGAAAATTAGTTGAATGTTTCTTAAAATTATTTGGCTCCCAACTTACTTATGAGTTTTAAAAGTAAATTAAAAAAACCTGAACTGGATGCAGATACAAATGAGCAGTCATGAAGACTAAACATATAGTTTAGTTTTAATGGTATCAGTACTCTTAAACATTGGTTTGTAGTATGTTCTAATCTTTATAATACTTAGCTCTTGTTATTTGTTCACCCTTTAGAACTTAATCCTTTCTGGATTTACCACAAATCCTGATCTCTCCAAGGCAAAATCACCCCATAAATATAAGAAGAGATGCATAAATGCTGAAAAATCCCAAATGCACAATGTAACTTTACTAGTATATCTCCCAACATGGGAGAATTACAATAAGAATTTACCTTTTTAAAGACTTAGTGGAAACATGAATGGAAATAGATGCCAAAGCATGACTCAGCTGTTAATTCCCATTTACTATGAAAATGCTTCATATTCAAAAGGACACAAAAACCAACTTCTATTTATATTTATTCCATATGTAAATAAAAATAAATGTACTTGTAATATCTTTTGTACATCTTCTGAAAAATATAATATTTATTCAGGATATTTAATATCACATATTTTTCCAAATACTTCTTTTAAGTATTGTAGAAAATAGCATCTGTTATAAAATCCTTATGATAGATAGGAAATAATAATAATAATAATAATAATAATAATAATAATAATAATCAGCTGCTGTAAAAATATCGCACAGACTGATTATAAATTGCGGCACAATTCAGTAGCACAAATGATCCACTAGAATTTGTGCAAAAATTATAATATTAAAACAGCAACAAACTGGTGGGAACATCAGCCTGAAAAAGTCACCGAAAATCAGATGGTCGAGATCTTGTGGGATTTTTGTATACAAACGGACAAAATACTGGCGCATAATACACCAGAGTTCACACTGGTTGAGAAAAATAAGGTCACAATCATAGACATCGCAATACCAGGTGATAGCAGGGTCGCCGAAAAGGAACATGAAAAAATCGCAAAATACCAGGACTTAAAAATCGAAATTCAATGACTATGGCACAAACCAGCAGTGGTAATTCCAGTGGTAATTGGCACACTGGGTGCTATTCCAAAAGCATTGGAATTACATTTAAAACAGTTAAAAATTGACAAAATCACCATCAGTCAAATGCAATAAGCCGCACTGCTTGGATCTGCACGCATATTACGAAAATACGTTACGACGTCCTAGGCCCCTGGGTGGGGCCCGACTAGTAACCAATGCCAAATCCGGCGAAACAACTGGCCGCTGTGATACAATTGTATAATAATAATAATAACAATAATAATAACAACAACAACAACAACAACAACAACAACAACTCCGCCGTTGCCGGTCCCAAGCCCGGATGAGAAAGGAGGAAGGTTGGGATCAGGTTGGCATCTGGTCCCGTAAAAAAACCCCCCGCCAACCCATACAATATGGTGAAAAAAACGAATCAGAATTCCATACCGCATCGGTCGTCGCACGGGTTAACAAGGGCCGCGGCGGATGTTGGGGTCCCTGGACATCCGTCGACAAGTGGGCTACAAGTGGACCAGCCAACAAAACGACAAAAATATAGTGCAGATGAAAACCGTGCCATAATGGCCTGTTACTACAACTCAGAGCCAGAAAAAAGAGGCTATTTAAAGCGAATGTATGAATTATGGAAACAACAATATCCAGATTCAAATGTTAGTGAACAACGACTAGCAGATCAAAGGCGATTTATTATACGGAATAAAGTGTTTAGTGAAGTTGAACATGAGGAAATTCAGGCAAATTGCAAAAGCCAAAAAACAATATCACAAGCGGAAATAACTGATATTCAAGACACAACTAAAGACACTATAGTAGAACTCCCAGAAGAAGCTCTCGGGGAGGAAATAACATCACCACCACTAGAACCAGTTATCATTGAACCAACTGATGAACTAACTCAAAAACAAAAAGAATTGAAGGATAAGATCATGGAACATTTTCTGCTTAATGAGGAAAGGCAACGTTTACCATCACTAAAAACTGTGCCTAAGAAAATTTTGGCCCCTATCATGAAAATGGTTAATGCAGTGTTTTCAACAATTGAACCGGGAACCATCTTGGAAACAAACCAGTTAATGTACAGCGCAGCTGTAATAGTCACTAATGAACTAGGCATTAAAATTAAAGTACCTAGTCACACAACAGAAAAAGCACCAAAGCCAAAGTGGAAAATCCGTTTAGAACAAAAAATAAAAAAATTAAGGGCAGATGCTAGTAACTTAAAGAACATGCATGAGCAACGACTTAAAAACAACAAAATCATAGATCGGCTAATCAGAAGATATAGATTGGATACAAGAAACATCAATGAAGCTGAAGAGATTGTAAAACAGCAGATAACAGCAACAGCTAGAAAAATTGAAAGATATGAGGCACGAATCATCCAATATAAACAAAATCAGCAATTTCGATCAGACCAACGGCGTTTTTATCAAAGTCTTAATGTGAATGGTGACACCAAAAGTGAAAAACCAGAAAAGCAGGCCACAGTTGAATTCTGGAAAGAATTGTGGGAAAATGCAAAGGACTACAACAAGGAAGCAAAGTGGATACATGACTTTGAGAAAAGCATTGGCAACAAACAAATGCAAGTATTAGAAATAACAACTGAGATGATCAAAAATCGAGTTAAAAAGGTAAAGAATTGGACATCACCTGGAAAGGACCAATTACATGGTTTCTGGCTCAAATATCTGACCAGTTTACATGCAATATTGGCCAGGCAACTGAATGAAATTTTACAAAAGGGCCAAATTGATGAATGGTTGACAACGGGAAAAACATACTTGATTCAGAAAGATGCAACTAAAGGAACAACACCTGAAAACTACAGACCAATAACATGCTTGCCAACAACCTTCAAATTACTCACAGGCATTATTGCAGATAACATGATGGATTATTTGGAAACAAACAACATCTTGCCAGTAGAGCAAAAAGGCAACAAAAGAAGGAGCAGGGGCACAAAAGATCAGCTTCTAATTGATAAAATGATATTAGAAAATTGTAAGAACAGAAAAACGAACTTGAATATGGTCTGGATTGATTACAAAAAGGCATTTGATTCACTGCCACATAGTTGGATCATAAAATGCTTAGAAACAACTGGCATTAGCAAAAATATTACATCCTTTACTGAAAAGGCAATGAAACAATGGAGAACTGAGTTGGCAGTAGGGAATGAGAGCTACGGAATGGTTAATATCAAGCGAGGAATTTTCCAGGGTGATTCACTTTCACCTCTTCTCTTCATCATCGCAATGATCCCACTATCAGTAATCTTAAAAAAAATGAAATTAGGCTACCAAACAGCCAAAAAAGCTGAAAAAATTTCGCATTTACTATATATGGATGATTTGAAACTCTATGGAAAGTCAGAAATAGAAATCCAATCATTGACAAATACAGTCCGAGTATTCAGCACCGATATTTCAATGCAGTTTGGCATGGAAAAATGCGCCACTGTATCCATAAAAAGGGGCAAAATCACTGCATCTGAGGGAATTGAAATGCCCAATGGCCAACTAATTAAATGCAAAGAAAATGAAGCCTACAAATATTAGGCATTCTGCAGTTGGATAACATCAAGCATGGAGAAGTAAAAACTATTGTCAGGCGAGAGTACACCAACAGAGTTAGGAAAATTTTGAAATCTAAATTGAATGGTGGAAATACAATCAAGGCCATAAATACCTGGGCAATACCAGTTATAAGATACACAGCTGGCATAGTTAACTGGACACAAGCTGATTTGGACCTTTTGGACCGAAAAACCAAGAAACTAATGACAATGCACTACAGTTTACATCCACGTGGTGATACTGATAGACTATATCTGCCCCGAAAATCAGGTGGCAGAGGATTATTACAAGTGAAGCAAATAGTTGAAGAAGAAAAACATGCACTGGCTGATTATTTAAAAGACACTCAAGAACATCTATTAATCGAAGTAAAGAACAAAAATCTACTGAAGGCCCAACAGACAAAACAAGAATACAGAAAAGATGTGATAAAATCAAGAATGGAGAGTTGGCAGAACAAAGCACTGCATGGTCAATTTCTGGAAAAAATAAAAGATAAAGTGGACAGTGAACAAACTTGGTTATGGTTAAAAACAGGTACATTAAAGAAAGAAACAGAGTCACTAATCCTGGCTGCGCAAGAACAAGCTATCCGCACAAATGCCATTAAGGCCAAAATCGAAAAATCCTCTGATGATGCCAAATGCAGACTTTGCAAAGAAGCTGATGAAACTGTTGATCACATACTCAGCTGCTGTAAAAAAATCGCGCAGACTGATTATAAATTGCGGCACAATTCAGTAGCACAAATGATCCATTGGAATTTGTGCAAAAATTATAATATTAAAACAGCAACAAACTGGTGGGAACATCAGCCTGAAAAAGTCACCGAAAATCAGATGGTCAAGATCTTGTGGGATTTCCGTATACAAACCGACAAAATACTGGCGCATAATACACCAGACATCACACTGGTTGAGAAAAATAAGGTCACAATCATAGACGTCGCAATACCAGGTGATAGCAGGGTCGCCGAGAAGGAACATGAAAAAATCGCAAGATACCAGGACTTAAAAATCGAAATTCAACGACTATGGCACAAACCAGCAGTGGTAATTCCAGTGGTAATTGGCACACTGGGTGCTATTCCAAAAGCACTGGAATTACATTTAAAACAGTTAAAAATTGACAAAATCACCATCAGTCAAATGCAAAAAGCCGCACTGCTTGGATCTGCACGCATATTACGAAAATACGTTACGACGTCCTAGGCCCCTGGGTGGGGCCCGACTAGTAACCAATGCCAAATCCGGCGAAACAACTGGCCGCTGTGATACAATTGTACAACAACAACAACAACAACAAGAACAAGAACAAGAACAAGAACAAGAACAAGAACAAGAACAAGAACAAGAACAAGAACAAGAACAAGAATAAGAATAAGAATAAGAATAAGAATAAGAATAAGAATAAGAATACTTGGAACAACTTATATCCTCCAACGTTACCTTAACAGTTCCTAGGTCCTTGGTTAGGACTTGAGCTGTTGAGCTATCAACCAGCCCCAAAGGCTGTGAATCTCACCAAAGATTAACCACATAATAATATACAATCATAATGTGGTATTTCTTTTACATAAATTATTACATATTTTTAAGATGTGTAATTTCTATAAATATGTTTTGCAGTCTGATCTTATGCAGATTTGTTCAGAAGCATAGGTAAGCATAGTAGAACTTATTCCTAAATCAAGTAATGGCTGCCCAACTGGGCAATGTTAAATGTTATGTGATTTCTAATCACATAAGCTATATATTACACATTTATGCAAATAGGGAACCAAACAATTGTCAAATTATAAATCCTTCATCATTGGCCGTGCTAGCTGGGATTGCATATTTTTTTTCAGAATATCTGGAAATTATTCCAAACTTCTGAAATATTACATTTGAGAAACTAGACTTTCCCATGAAATCTTGCTAGTGATATATGGTTTGTTATTAATAATTTTATTATTACTCTTTATCTTGCTTATTTTTCACCTTGGGGCACCATACATAATTCATTCTCAAACTTGTGAGATTTTAGAATAAGCAACAACCTGAGTCATTGAGTAAGTGTCATGGGATATGGTTTTGAGCTCAATCTATCTAGTATTATTCTATCACTCTAACAGCAATACATTCTGTTTTCTCATACTTAAAAGAATATCATCATCCACAACAATAAATCTCCTTTCTAATGGAAGTGAATTTTGATGAGCTTAATAAAGCATCCTGATGCAAAATAGGGGTGGGATCCTTTTATTTTTGCAGACTTTAATTTGCTCTAATATATTAGCAGTAGAAGTAGAGCGCTATTTGGGAGTTTCTTTTTTGGTTTAAAATGCTTAAGATCTTGACTATAAATCCAGTATATGAAATCTGACTCAGAGAGACATTATGGTTATGTTGGGGGTGAAATGATGTATGGATATATCTGTTTCTCCTTCGGTGGGCTAATACTGCAATGCTATACATTTCTACTCAAAAGGAAATCCCACTGAGTAAGTGGATAGAGGATTACAGCCTGAGGGTTCTAAATGGAGTAGCTCTATTTCTTGCTCAATAAACATCATAGTCATGAGAAGCTAGCAAGCTAAATTATTGCTCCAATAGTTTCATCCTAATAGCCATTTGCGTCATAAAACAAAAGTAATGTTTTCATTGTAAAATGAATATTTCTGATGTTGTTGCTTCACCTTCTTCTTAAAAGAAACTGGGATCATTCATAACACAAAACAGCTAGAAACAAACAAACAAACTGTCTAAGCAGAAAAACAATTAAGGAAGAAATAAGGTGATTACAGAAGATAGTCAAGAGATGAGGGAAGTTTGGGGGATTCAGAATGATTCCACTTTAATTATCCTATAAGTTGTGTGGTAGAATTACTTGGGAGGCTTTCAAAATTAATGTCAAGCCCTGCAAATTTAGGAAACAAGAACCACTTGGATTATGGGAAGCATCTTCATTGCTAATAGGTAATGTAACAGAATCTTGAATACCTTCCAAAGCAATTCTCCTGCACAAGTTTTATCTAATGTAATTAAGGTGGAATCTCCTTCCTCCCTTGGACTCAAGAATCTCTTCTGTAAAAGCCCTGTTTTATTCCTGAATTGTCTTGCTGCCTCCTTAGGTGTTGTTCCAAAATCTATTAGGCACAACTGCTAACCAAAGCTTTTTAAAGTAAAAGTTAATTATAGTGTTATAAATAAATAACATTCCATACATAAATATATACTTGTAAGTAAACAGCAGAGAAAAAAGAAGATAGATTCAGAGATGTTATATGGTTCATGGTTGCATGAAGGAGGACTATCTTCAGATCCTCATGCCTGTTTGAAGAAAAATGGCATTATAGGTTTTCCTTACCATCTCCAGATGTTTGGGCTGTGAAGTGGGGAAATATCCATTCACACTGAAAATCTGGGATCTGGAAATGTAATGAGAGAGTTATGTGATCTCATCTCCATAAGTTTAGATTCCATCTACATTGTCACTCGTCATCCAATGTCATTGTTCTATGAGTCTCCTTGCTGAAACCATTAGCCAGGATGCCACTCACTGATTATTATTTTCATGATAGGAAGAGGGAAAATCAATAATTGAAGTCTTGTTATAATCTGATATTACCAGTTCATTCCACTGAGCATATCATTTTGGACATGTATGTACCAAAAGAGTTAAATCAGGTGTGGTAAATAATATAAACTGCTGTGAAAACACTTCTGAGACAAAGAAAAATGAGTAATCAAACAATCGTTTTAGTAACCATCTTTTTTTTCCAATTTAGTATAACTCCTAGAGCATTAATATCTCAACATTTCATAGCTATAGATTAGTAGTAATGGAATTATAATTGGCGTTCCCTCATAAAAGTTCCATTAATTAGAAAACAACTTTTACTGTAGTTTCTCAGATTAGTTTAAAAAATGCACCCAGAAGCTAAGTGGTAAATATTCAATATAATCAAACCTTTCCTATATAAATAGAAATTCAAACTTCTAAATTAACTGTGGTCTGCTGTTTAGTTCTTATTATTCACACTATTTGATTATTTAAACTGGTTATTGGATTGTTCAGACAGTAGCCTTCAACTCCCTCAGTCAATTAAACATTTATTGTATCTGATTTGTCAGAGTCAGTGTCACAGCTAATCTCTTAAATCCACATCAGTTCAGGAGCTTTACATGTGTTTACTCTCTTGCAAATCGAGGTGGGTGCATATAAGTAGATTCATAAAGAACAACCACAGATAATCACCATTGCTTTACTTTGCACATGATAGATAGAATAGCAATTTTTAATCTCACATACAGACAACACACACACATATTTCCATATACGCCTATATAGAGAACTGACATTTCACAACTGCTCTCAGGTTGTATATTCTACATGTTGATTATAAGGAATACACAACCAGTATACCTTCTCATAAAGAAGAGAGGCAAACAATGTATTTGGTAATCATGACTATCACAGTCATATCACTGATACAAAACTACTTCAGAGCATTTTTAAAAAAAGTTTATGTAAAATTATTCTTCTATGCACAAAAGCTTTTCCATACATTCCACTGAAGTGATTAAAGTCCATACAAAGAGCAGGCAGGAAACTACAGCATATAACTGATCAGAATTACAGATTTACCCAGAGAGTGCCAAATATTTAGAGAAATATGCATAGGCTTGTCACGCTGTTGGAATTTCACTCTGGCAGTCAGGCAGACAAGCAGGCAGGCAAGCAGGCACACGTGTTTTTCTTTCTCTTTAAAAATTAACCTTTTCATAACAAAGGCCATATTTAAACATAACAGCAGGAGCTCCGGGATTCTAAACCAAGCTCCTTTTTCTTAGGCATCGACAGATATCCATCATCACCTTCATTTTGAAAAGGAAGATAAAAGCAGAATACTCTCTTACCACCGGAGTAGAAAAAGCAATTTGTTCAGCTGCATCCAACTGAGGCTTTGTGAATGAGGCTTTGTGCAGGCAGGCAACACAAGTGATTCTCGGGCCTCACACAAAAGCAAAATAATTGGCTCTCAATGAAGAGATGTAAACATCCATCATAATAGCACTGGAACTGAAGCTGAAAGCTACCTCAGCTGTTCTATGTACTCTGACTGTAGGATGATGTCACAAACATCAAATGGGTGTACTCTCATTGGTTTCTGTTACCTGGATTCATATCTTAACCCTAAGCTGGCAGCTGCAAATTTGAAGGGGATTGCTGTTCATTTGGGGATGGGGCGAGATGCTCAGAGATCCTCCAATCTGAGAAAGGAGAGTAACAGGTGTTTATTGATTAAAGAGAGAAAACAAGATGCTGGTGGGGGGAGGAAGCAGTTAATCCCTCTAATTTGCTTATATAATTAAAGCTTTGGTAATTGCATTCCTACACTCTGCTTACTAAATGACAGTAATAATCACTATCTCACAGAGAATGGATATTAAAGGAAAGATAATACATTACATACCATTGCATTTAGAGGGTTGTCTGTTCTTTTGGCATAAGCTTGCTGACAAAAACATGCTTAAAAAGAAATAGTGGAATAAGCATAGTTTGCAAATAATTTGTAAGCATGGTTATAATTACAGTTGTTGAAGCAAGAACTGGACTTCTATAGAATACTTTTTGTCAATGTAATCAGTGCTAAGATAAAAAGTTCTCATCTGTATATGAAATTGGAGTTCAAATATTTTATAATCAAATTAATTGAAAAGATAAAGTTCAAATTGCAATTCTATGATCATAGAATTGATCAAAATCACCATCCAAAGTCAGTCACAAGATTCTACCTTCCCAGAAGTGAATTCAATATCATATGTATTGTTGAGTCTCTCAATTGTGTTTCTGGATGTACATATGTTACATTGCCATCAGTCTAGTTGTTATCTAAACATCTTCCTTCCTCTTACGATCAACACACACACACATACAAACACCTAAAACTATCATTATCATTATAGGGATAAAACAGTGCATTATAGACCACTAATTTTTGAACTAAGATGCTCAAATGAGCTAAATTACAGGTGTCCAAAAGCCAAGATTCATGACTCCCAAGGGAATGAAATTTGGGAAGGTGTGACTGATTCAGTACTACTGATTACTCCAGTGCTGTGTGGCTGCTACTGCAATTACATGATCTTCATTTTCAACATTCTGTGACAGTTTACCAGCCAGCCTCACAATCCCTTACTCCGTTTTCCACCTAACAGCAGTGAGTTGACTAATCATATGGCTCTTAAAGAAGCAACAATGTTAAGTTGCATGAAGAAAGTCCTAAATATTTTTACTGCTTTATTTTCTCTTCTCTGGCATACAAACATGCACATCAATCCCATCATTGTTCAGCCACATACATAGTACTCCATGCATGACTCACACAATGTAATATTTCTACTGATGTTGATGCTATGGCCAAAGCTCTCACTGTCATCCATTTGTATTCCTGGAGAAACCATCAATTTATGTTGTATAAAGGGAAAAGTCAGGATAGTTCAATTTGCAATCTCTATCTAATGAGTGTCTCATTTAATAGGGTAATTGTGGACCTACTGCAAACAGGTTCAGGAAGAACATCAGACAATACAACTGTATCTTTCAAACAGTATTCTTTTTTTTTTAAAATAAAGTTTTTTTTTAATTTTTTGTTCTCTATATACATTCACATAATTATTATTCTTTTTTTTTCATTCATAATTCTAATACATTTGTCATTCCATTTATAAAATTGTAATATTCTATTCGGGTTGTTTTGTTTATCATCCCCCACCTATTTTGACACCACTTTCTTTTCCTTTCCTTTTCTCCCTCCCTCCCTTCTCTACTTCCTTCCTTCCTCCTTTCCCTTCCTTCTTCTCTTAACTATCCCCTCCCTCTCTCCTCTTCCCCTTCCTACCCTCTCTCCTTCTCTCTTTCTCCCTTCCATCTTCCTTTCCTCCTCTCTATCTTCCTTCCCTCCTCTTCCTCTCCTCTCTTCCTTTCTCTCCTCCCTCCCTTTTCTACTTTCTTCTTTCCTCCTCCCCTTTCCCTTCTTTCTTCCCTTACCGCTCCCCTACTTCTCTCTACCTCTTTCCCTTCTTCCCTCTTTCTCTCCTCACCTTCTCTCTTCCTTCTCTCCTTTTCCTCTCATTTCCTCTCTTCCTTTCTTTTTCTTTTGCTGCAGGTGTCTCTTCCAGCTCTTAATTTCTATTTTCTTGGGGTGGTATTTCCACAAACCCAACAATCTTTGTATATCATTTCTTGTTTTTTTAAAAAAAAGAATATTTTTCTTTTTTGGTCAGACAAAGACAGACAATACATAACACATAGAACCTTCTTCAATCACGTACAGCATGTCGTTTGGTTATAAAGTTTTTGTGCATCACTTCCATAGTCCTCACTTTCAAATGTATGTAAAATCACAAATTATCAACTCATTTCAAACAAATTCTCATATCATCAATCCAGTATATTATATAAAAATTATTATAATTATTAAACATTCATTTGACTATAAATTGCTTTTACATCCTTTGTATGAAATTGCCTAGGTTTGAAGTAAAACTATATAATAGCATTCCATTAAATCCTCCTAAAATCATCCAGTAACATTTCATCTTTCTAACATATTCTAAATAAAAATTAATTATATTTAATAAGAAATACTTTTAAATCTCCTCTCATAGTCCTCATTTGTAGTTTGTATATAATTTCATATCCTCAAACTAGTACCTATATATTATTATCATTATTACTCATTTATATGGCTATATATAATACTATAAATTTAACCAAGTTTGACTTAATTTTTATTGTAAACTTTCACTACATCAACCTGTATCTTTCCAGTAGTAGTGCAGTTTTATATCTTGTGTCACTTGTGGAATTAATTAATATTCTGGTTTTCTTAATAGGTCTTTTATAGACTTCTTTTTGCAGTTTGTTGCTCATCTTATGAGCACTCGAAACCCTCCATCTGTTTCTTTCATCAACTTATCTTTGGTTATCACTGATGTTTCAGTCAAGATTTTTCTGCTTACTTCCATCAAATTTTCTCTTTTTTCTTCTTCTGTACTTTGAGGTCTGAGGTAGAGTTCCAGTCCACCTATCTCCCCTTTCCATAGTCCACTTTTACTATTTCCAACCACACTCAGTATGCTGTCAGTATCAATAATTTTCTTATCTCTTTGATCCTTTTTTCCTTCAATTTTTGGAACTCTGTCCTCAACTTTCTTCCTTGGATAAATGTCATTGATTTTTTCATCTCTTTTTGCTGTTCTTTGTTCTGCATCATCCATTATCATCTCAATTTTCTCTGAAATTACTAATATTTTATGAATTTTAAACATAATCATTTGCAATATTAATGTTTATTTTTCATGATGCGCCATCCTTCCAACTTATAAACACTGCCACTATAGCATTCAAGGCTTTTATTGTATTCCAAACGAATTCATTATAGTCTTTCATGTCAAAGCTTTATCTTCACTGCAGTCCAGCTACTAATAGAAACTCCAAAAGAGCACCTGTGTAAACAATCCATGCTGTTTCCACATGCTCTTTTCACTATCACTCTCATAAACAAACTGAAAGGCTTTGAAGTGTAACTCCAAAAATCAAAGAGAGGAAAGAAAAAACAATGTTTCCAAGCCTCCAGCCTTAAAGTGGCAGTGTTACTTTTTTTTCTCTCTGCTGTTACAGCCCTCTTTAAATAGCAGACTTACGGAGAAAAATTCTCAATTAAAAAAAAAATCCAATCAAATTTTCTAAAAAAAATAACAAAAAAAGATAAAATTTCAATCCACCAGTATATATAGAAAAAAATAAAGAAGAAAAGGTAGAAGAAGAAAAACTGAGCCTTCCAATTTAAAAAATAGGAAACATTTGTAGAACTTCAATTCATAAAAAGAGAAATTAAAAAAAGGATAACACACTAAGTCTAATGTAGCTTAATTTCTCTGCTTGTTTTCTTTTGTCAATTTTAATTTAGTTTTAATTTTCTTTGGGTAATCTCTTTTCTAATAATAAAATTTCCTCACTAATCCGACACACTTTCTCTTGCATTTTCTTTCCATTCCAGAACTGTCCCAACTTCAGCAGCTTCAGGGGTGGGTTTCTGTCATTGGAAAAAAGAGCTTCTCCTGGATCAATCAGGGACTTTGCGGTGTCCCTGAGATCAGCAGGACGTACTCTTCTGTATCGCCATCTCTTCAGGACATTTTAGGTCCAAAAGGACCCTCCAGTGGCAGAAATATCAACTGTGATCTTGGAGCTCCAAGATTGCACGTCGTATTGTCACGACGTCAGCTCAAACTCCTCCAAATGGTATTCTTGGTGCCAAAGATGTTCTTCCAATGAGGAAAGGATGGAACCTTTCTGTGACTTTTCAAGAGCAAATTTGACATTACATCAGACATTATAATTCTGGATCCTAATCAACAAGCCAAATGTATTCATCCTCAAGAGAATGTAGAATTGAGAATGGTTTACTCCACAATGATGGAATTCATCATTGAGATTGTTTGTTGAGATTGTTGAATTATTGGAGAAACTACTACAACAAAGAAACTTGTACACTGCATCTCTTTCAATTGCAAAAGAACAAATTTGAGGAAGACAGAAGCTTTCATTGTCATTAATCAAGACTGGAGATCACCACTTGAACTGGGGAGATGATTTAATGCACAAATTGACAACAAAGTCACCATCTTTGTACCAGACAACAGCCTGAATTAATAAAGGCACATTATGTTGAAATACCAAGAAGATTGTTAGACTCTCATTCAAGCTCTTATGACAGATTTCAATGCGTACTTTTCTTTCCTCTTGGAGTTGATGGCTGGAACCATCCACCCCACATGTTGTACAACAATAAATGAATTATTATGCACATTGAATAATGAACCAGGAAAATGAAATTAGTAACCTTCTAAGTATGAGAATGAGATTAATAACCTTGTAATAACCTTCTATTCCAACAGTATGTGGTTGCTATGTCTGCTAAGATTGAAGGTGAGAAACTAAGTTACATCCAAATGAATCAAGCAATCTGGAGATCAACAACATATAAGAGACCTGTCTAATGTATTGAATGATGATGATGATTTTAGAAGCAACTCGAAAGTGCATCATCCTCTCTTTAACATTTGTTGGTAAACCAAGATAAATGAGGGAAAGGTGGAAGTATGCTGTGATGCCATGATGTACAGTATATATAGAGTATGGCAGTGCTTAATTTTTCACATTGACATGCAATCCAAACAGGCCAGAAATACAACAGCATCTTTTTTTGAGACAGCAGCCAAATAATCAGCCAGATTTAATCAAAAAAAGGATTCAGAGAAAATTGTTCCTGAAGTACCTCACTGGAATACACGACCTCTTCTGTTGATGTGTTGCTTACATGTCAAGTGGGGTCTGCCTCATATGCACTGTCTGCTGGGCTTGGTGAAGCATCCAAGCCAAGATCACAAGATCATGATACATTTGTGCAAGCTGAAATACCAACCCCCCCACAAGTCCAGAGCCACATAAAGTTCTATTGAAGCAGATGATTCATGCTCCACATTTCAGCAAAATCTCAATGTGTTGGAAAAATGGTACGTGCAATGAATAATTGTACCAAAGATAAACACTTGTGCATTCAAAAATGACATTGTCATGATTCTAAGAACTATGCTAAATTTACGAGAAGGTGACGGTATAAAGATATATAAATGGGTGCTCTCACTATACATAAAACACAAGAACAAACCATGGAGAATGTGCTAATGTAGTTGGAGAAACTGGTATTTCAGTAGCTTCAGCTGTATGTTACCTGAAGCCCAATCAATGATGGGTTTCAAATTTTTTTACTACCAGTTCTGTGGATGTGGCTTATTTTGTGGGTGTGGCTTGGCAGTCATATGACTGGGTGGGAGTGGTTTGGAGGTCATGTGACTGGGTGGGCATGGCCAATTTAGTCGTCCATTTTGCCAATTTAGCAGTCCATTAAGCAATACAAAGCAGCCCCCTTTTCTATTCTTTTTAATACTGCAAGAAGTTTTTGCCGAAGGCTTTTTTTTTACTAGGGGAGAGAGGTTTGTATTGCCTGGGGATTTCTGGGAATTTCTCTTAGAGGCACTAAAATAACCAAGATGATATAAGGTCTCCTGCTGCAGCAGGGGGTTGGACTAGATGACCTCTGAGGTAACTTCCAGCCCTGGATTGCTGTGCTGTTTCAAAGCATCCTCTGAAGCTGCATCTAGTGCAAGGTTTGTGGTCCTTCCTTCCATTCCTTTTTCTCTCTCCCCCTTCCTTCCTCCCTCTATCCATCCAGCCAGCCATGTCACATTCACTTTCCTTTCTCTTTTTCTCCCTTCCCTCCCTTCCACTATTGATTAGTTTAGCCTGAGGAAGGATAGCATTTTCAATAAGCTCTCAACTCCATGCCAGTGGTCTGCAAACTTGGCAACTGTTAATACTTGTGGACTTCAACTCCCAGAATTCTCCAGCCAGCAGAGCTGAATTCTGAAAGTCCACAAATCTTAAAGTTGCCAAGTTTGCAGACCTCTGCTCCATGCACTTGGGGATCCACAAACGGTGAAGATTTATTTATTTATTTCTCTCTTGAAGCCCCCCCCCCACACCTTTGCTCCCAGGGGGCTTCAGGGAGGCTTGCTAGTCCCCCCCCATGCTCTATTTTGGGTCTAGTAGGCCTCCCTAAAGCCTGCTGGGAGCCAAAATGGGGCTGGTGGGGATTCTGGAAGGGGTGGGGGAAGGGAAGGTTTTGAGCCCAGTGGGGATGGGGGGGATGCAGCAAGCTTGGGCGGGGGGCTAGAGAGACTTACCTATAGGCAGGAGGAGGAGGCAGCTCAGTTGGGGCGCAGGGCAGGCACCATGTGGCAGCTTAGGCAGGGAAGCCACTCAGGAGGTGAGGAGTGACTGTGTGCGACAGGTGGGCAGGGCATCTGCACTTAAAATGGTCTGTGCATGTGCACAACAGTAAAAGGAAAAAATTACATTTTTCCATGAAGATTGTTCTGCGCATGTGCAGAACAGAAAACTAAGATGGCACTGCTGCTGAGGATAGAACTGGTATGGTCACGTGTCTGCTGGAGTTACTACATATTCGCCCGGACTGGACCGGACTGTTGAAGCCACAGAAAGGGAGGTAAATGTTAGAGTATTTTAAAGAATGGCAGATTAACCACAAATGTTATCATAAAAATATTCTTTGATAAACTAAAACTTACTATATATATTTCTTCTTTAATAAAATGATGTTTCCTTTTTTAATTTTAAAACCAAAACAATAACAATCTGCCCATGGTCATTCTGTTTCTCTGTTTAGGTAAGGAAATAACCCTGAAAGAATGACACAACAGGACATGAGTTGTCTAGTGCAATTTTGGGGCCATGGCCCACTATCAGGCCACAGTCTATTCGCAACCAGGCTGCTTGAACAATGGGCTGGTGCGCATATGCTCACACAGCTGAACTCACACAAGCTGCTGGCTGGCGCATACATAGCTCAACTTGTGCAAGTGTGAGTACCTACACAGACACACACTAGACCAGCAGTCCCCAATCTTTGCAACTTGGTAGGTTTGTCCCCCTCTCCTCATCAACCGGGCTGCCAAGCTGCAAAGATTGGGGACCACTGATTTTTTTTTTTGGGGGGGGGGTCAAATACACACAAATATACATACAGTCTGTGGGACCTGGGATAGCAGATGATGCTGTTTGATCATGTTAAAGGTACTGTCACAGGATATAAGCTGTTCCAAGGAAAGCCATTATTTTTCAATTGATTGATGGTGGTCTTGTCAATGCCGATGGTGTTCAAGTGGTATTCCAGATGCCTTGGGATTGCACCCAAGGTGCCTATTACAATTGGTACTATTTTTGATTCTTTTTTGGGGGGGGGGCATTATCATTCTACTTCTATTTGCAGCTCTTTGTATTTTGTGGTTTTCCCCCACCTCTTCTATTCTGCTATCTCCAGGTTCTTGCAGCAGACCTAATCCAGAATTGTCTTTCTTAATGATAATTGTTAAGTCTAGGGTGTTGCATGACAGGTGATTGCCTGTTTGAACTTTATAAATATTGTTATTCCAAATTAGGCCAACTTAATGGCTAGATCAGTTTTGGGCTGAGAAAATCACAGATCAACTCCTCCGCACCCTGTCTGTGATATGCCCTATTTTGGTGCCGCAATGTTCTCTAGCAGCTTTTTAATTACTTTTCTCCTTGCACTGTTTTGAGCCTAGCAGTGCTGAGAGGCTGTTGCTGCTTTACTAAGAATGTCTAAAAAATTTGGATTGCAGCACTGTGACACAGCTATTGCCATCCTGACCTCCTGTCTACCCTATGGACTCTCTGCTATTTGAACCACTTTACCTATCAACACTGAAGGAGGGTGTTCTTCACTGCAAAAACAATGTCCTAGTATTCATACACACTAAATATTCTAAAATGGGTTTCTTTTGTTATAAAGATAATAAATTATACTATGAAAACCTGTTTTATATAAACATTGGATGAATAACTTGAGCATAATATATGCAAAACTGAACCAGACAGAATACAGCACTGCCAATTTCTATCTTTCTTTAAGTCAAGTTTGATTCCTGTTATCAACTATATAGTTCTTTGATTTGGTATTGCTTTTTTCAAGAAATTACTTTTATTTCCCCGTATAATCTGCAGCTCTGATATTTTTTTAGGAATCTCATCTAAGTACTAACCAGCTCAGAATTGCTTTGCTTTTCCAGATCAGCCAAGGTCAACTATATGAACCACTCTCGCTGAGCTATTTCTTCCATTCTCAGGATCTCTATTTGGTTAAACCTGAGGTTTGAGGAAATACTGCAAACACATTTAATTCTGAATCCAGGTTATCCCTTCATTTTTGTTTTGCTTTGCTTTGAAGCTGAGCATTCTCATCCTCTACAAAGAAAACACAGCTAAGTGAAAAATACAAAAGAATAGACGTGAATTCAATAAATCACTCCATCGTTGGCATGTGATTTTTTAACAGTTGTACAAATTCAGGATTTGAAATTCAGGAGACTTAATAAATAGCTTTTCTGTGGAGAGTCCAATGCAAGATATTTGCTAAAATGTACTTTTAACAAATGGGTAAAAATGTGGATTTTGAGATGGAAATATATAGAGAGAACAAGATTCATTGCCATGCAAAATGATATATTAGTGAGCAAAAAGATTAATTTGGACAATGAGGATGCAAACTTTGGAGGTTTCTAATGATTAATGATAAAAATAAAACACAGTAGTTGTTAAGGTGATATGAGCCATGATTAAAAGAATTATTTATGAAATAAAATATGTTTAGGCATATCACATGTATAAATTATATTCCTCTGAAAATTTACTACTATAAATAGTCAAGGTCAAGGAGAGACACTCTCAATAGAAATCAGTGTGTGGTTGGTTCACAGCTACAGCTTCTTTTTCTTCAACCGAGAAGTTCAGAAGCCCACATATTCTGTTTTTTTTTTAATGACATGTTTCAATTTAATACCTTCCTCAACCAAACTACACTATTCCTTGGGAAAAATTCTAGTTCCAATACATTAATAAGGTTTGATGCATAAAATAGCCGGTCTGTAATTCCTAGCCCTATAAATAAATAAGCACAATTCAACCATTTTGTTTTGTTTTCCATTTAGTCAGTTGCCAGTAATGATAGAGGAACATCATTCATAAAGTGTTAGTTTGGTTTTCTTCTATGTACATTTCTATCAGTGCATATTACCTGAATAGATTGCTCATCTTGAGTTCTTGCCAAAAGCATTTTTCCAGCTTTGCCCAGTCTAGTTCCCTTCAGTTGCATGGAGACTGTAACTTGCCTTGGAACAGATGTTTAAAGATCTGAATGTGGATAGCATAAAATCTAGCTCTTTCCCATGATCTGATCATTTCCCTGTCACAATAAGATTGGCTGCTTCCTCTGACCTCATGTCCATTCATGTGGCCAGCTCCAGATGCCTTTTATGGATTCTTGTGGACTCTTGAGCATCTTTCTGATAATTCAATGGGGCAGCTCTGTCAGCTGCCACTGGCAACAGGAGGTGATCCATGCTCTTGATTGGTCTTCAGTGACCTCTCTTGGTTCACAGTTTGTTTCCCCCTTGTTTTGCTGAAGACTGCCAGGAGATAGAAGTGATAGAAGTTGTTCCAGATAGAAGTGATAGATGTTATTCCAGGAGTAACAGTGGAGAAATACCAGAAATGAATTTGATCTACAATGGGTTTCAGCTCACATCTAAGCCTACACTAAACCAATAAGAGAGCCTTTACTTCCCCTCCATTATTTCATTGGGGAGGATGCCTTGTTTAGGGTGTCAAATTCCCTTTGTGTTGGGGAACATCTTGCAGCAGTTATGGCTATTAAATGGAAGAAACCTCAGAATACCTTAAAAATATGATCATTTAGACAATTTTCAACTGTAATTCAGACCTATCATGGAATAGAAGCAATATTGGTTACACTTGATATAGCCTAGATAAGAAAGTTCATATCTTCTGATTCTATTAGTTCTCCAAGAGTCTTCAATACCATCCACAATGGTCTCCTTCTAGGATATTTCTGGGGACTGAGATTGGAGTACTAGGGTCCAGTGGATCTCCCCATTTCCAAAGGGCAGTTTTAGCTGGTGGTTGTAAGTGGGGAGAATTTAACAAAATGCCGTCTTACATGTAGCGTGCCATGGGATCTGGTTTTCTCATAATTTTTAACATCTGTATGAAGCCAGTGGAAGAGGTCATCTGTCCATTTGAAATAATAACAGCATGTTGCTGATATACAACTTGGACCATTTCAGTGACTCCACTAAAGTCTTGCACTTGGCTGTTGAGATCTGAATAGGAAGAAAGAGGCTGAACCAAGCAAGCTACATCCCCGTAAGGTAAGTTGCTATTTATTCAGATGATTTTTCTGTTCAATCTAATGGTGTCTCCAAAAGATAGCACCATTCCAGGCTACTGCTAGATCAGCAGTTCAGCGGTTCAAATCTCACCGGCTCAGGGTTGACTCAGCCTTCCATCCTTCCGAGGTGGGTAAAATGAGGACCCAGATTGTTGGGGGCAATATGCTGACTCTCTGTAAACCGCTTAGAGAGGGCTGAAAGCCCTATGAAGCGGTATATAAGTCTACTGCTATTGCTATGTGTCTTGGAGTCACCTGGACTCATATCTTCTGCTGTATGGGTGGTAAGATTATGGTTGGAAGGTCTTTGCTCATTTAGCACAAAGTTTCATTTAGTGCACCAGAAGCCTATCATGAACAAGAGTTGAATTAAGTTGCAACATTAATTCATGCTCTTATTGTCACCAGTTAGATTAGACAATGTGCTCTACCTATGGCTGCCTTTATATACTGTACCATCAAAAAAACTGAAGTTGATTCAAAATATAGTGGATCATGTATTAACCAATACTAAATGCTAAGAGCACATTACACCTGTGTTTATGAAATTGTTTTCTTGGTACATTTTTAAGTGCTAGTTTTATCTATAAGCTTTATATGGTCTTATAAAACTATAACGAATATGGCTTGTTTCCAAATATTGGAAAAACTGTCACTTCAGATAGAACCAACCTGTCTAGGAAGAATGTAAAAAACAGGGGTTTTTTGTGTCTCCACAAAATGAAGTTAGAAGAGTTGATGCCAGGATGAGAAGTGTCTTAATGGTCTCTTTATTATGGAACACTGCCCCTTGACAAACCTCAACATTATTGTCCTTTAGGAAACAAGCTAAAATGAAGATCTTTCAGGAAGATTTTTATTCATTGAGTGAATGACACATATCTGTCTAGACTGTGATAATAGGAAATAAATATATTTTAGTGTTATACATGTTAGAGTTGGTGTATTGTGTTGTAAGAATTTTTCAAGTTAGGTTTTGGTAATAAATGTTTCATTACCATACTAGCTAATGGTGCAGGAGATGTGCCAAACTGCAATTTGTTGACTAGTGAATGTTATGCAAAGAAATTGTTGGGGCTGCATCTTGTGATACATCCATGAACATGATTAAATATGTACTAACTGCTAACTATTGGCGTGTCATGTGTCTAAATATTGAATTAAGTTATTTTATTTCACTTCACTTGTATGCTGCATGTTCCTGAAGCTCTGGACAGATAAGTAGATCAACCTAAAATAATGATCAAAATAATAAATCTACCCATAATATAAACAAATTTGGCAATATCAAATAATAAACATAAAAAATCATGTGCCTGCCAGATTCATGTTTACACAAAATTCAAAATAAACAATAAAAAGCTAAGAAGGAAATAAAGACCAGAACACATACCCTTCAGCCAATATCCAGAAAAGCAGGCATTAACAACAGACAAGCAATCAAGCAAGCAGAAAACAATACTTAAATCAAGGAACTACCAAAAATGAAAACATATCCCCACCAACACTGGCAGGGCAAGCTGCTGGGTAAACAAGGAATAAATCCCATACTCACTAATATTGACAATGTTACCCTGTTTCCCTGAAAATAAGGCCTCCCTGGATAATAAGCCCAATCGGACTTTTGAGCATATGCGCTAAAAAAAGCTCTCCCCAAAAAATAAGCCCTCTCCAAAAATATTGCAACACAACAACAGCCATGAGGTGACCACACTTGCCACCTCCTGCACCCCAAAAATAATAAGACCTCCCCCAAAATAAAGCCAATTGCTTATTTCGGGGGTCAAAGAAAATAAGACCTTTTCTTATTTTCGGGGAAACACAATACCTATTTGGGTAACAATTGTCTGCAAGCAAACAAGCATCAGATAATATCCACAGTTCAACCTTGAGCTACACTTATTCTCTTCTATTGGAATATCCAGGTATTGACTGCTTTCCTGAAACTCAGAGAGGAAAGGAAAATCCATGAGAAGAAAATTTCAACCAATGGGAAGTGGCAATAAGAAATGTCTGCTTCCAAAGTCCTGTCAGATGGCAATTGTGTATAATCAGGAGGGGAATTGACCCTATTCATTTTGATTAGAGAGGTTAATGCAGAAGAAGGCAGTCCCTCCCTCTGTTTACAACCAGCTGACAAGCAGCACCTTCAACTGGCAACCAAATTTCTTGCATTTTTCAACACAGCATGTTCTAAAATTTCCACCAATTCTCAGTTGAAATTACATTTTAGATTGTCTGTATGAAAGGAGGTTAGAGGTACAGTATACCATCATGTGTTTTGCCTTCTAGTTGATCTTTGCAGATACGTTTTACTAATCTCTGTCTGTATATAGTGGTGTTTTTAGCCTTTATTTACATATAATTCCTATTTTGTTTTTATTTAGTATTATGTATTTGGATTTGCACATAATGGTTTCTGTGCTATAGTTATTCAGAATACTTAGAGTAACTTATTGGACTAGAATATCTAGATGTATGGGAGGGTTGTCCTTTTAATGGCTATTTATTTGGTAAATAAATACACTTTTTTGATATTACTGTTATGGCAGTTGGATGGCTGTGTCTTTTTGGTTGAAGTTGTCTGAAGATAGGTTGAGCTGGACAGTGTCTTATAGATAATTTGTTTCTGTGTTTTATGATTTGATGTGCTATAGTGGATTATGGCTGATTTCTTCATTTGTATGAAGAGTTTTCAACTGCAGATAAGGGTAGCTGCAGAAAGGAAAAGAAAAAAAGGAAGGAAGGAAGGAAGGAAAGAAGGAAGGAAGGAAAGGAGAAAGGAAGAGGGGGAGGAAGAAGGGGAAGGGGAGGGATGCAGCCTATTTGCAGAATTAATATTAGCAGTACAATATCAAATTACAAGAGTATATACTGAATCTTTACAAGAACAAATCAACCCAAACCAACATAGAATCTTTTCATTTAAGAAGAGCAAATGTATCTCTTGGAAGATTTAAGGTAATACATAGACTTAATTAACCAATAAAAATAACTTTTACACAATCCCAACATATTAGCATTACTTGTGTGAAGTGCATCCTTTGCATTACTTGTCAGGAAATATACTACAAGAATACATACTGGCAATCCACCACATAAACTTTGACTTTCCCATGGGGAAGAAAAGACAAAAAGTAATTTAATAGGCAAGCTGTCATATAGCAGCTATGAAAAGTCTTCTCTCTGGCCATGTGTTTAACTGCTTCTGTCCTCCTGATACTTCTCAGACTCATCACTCCATTCATTCAAAACTAAAAATAGAAAGAGCATGACTGGTTACTGTTGTTCTATTGGTTAGGCTTCAAGTTCTATTGGCTTTGTACACACACAAAAAAAAGTCTCAGTCATAAGCCACAAGACAGCAATTCAATTTCAGTGTTTAACATAGCTGTAATATTCCAAAGATGTGATTCAAAGGTGGGTTGCTGCCGGTTCGGCCAAACCAGTAGTGGAATTCAGGCCTGGGTCGCAGAACTGGCAGTGACTCAGGCCTGCCACTCCCCCAAACTGGTTCCCTCGCTGCTGCTTGGCAGCTGCCATTTTGGATTTTAGTGATTCCACATGCACACTTCACTGTAAATTGTTCTGTGCATGTGTGCAGAACAATTTACATTGAAGAGCGTGTGCACAAGAACGTTGCACGTATGTTCCAAACCGGCAGGAACATCAGCAGCAACCCACCCCTGTGGTGATTGTAGTAGCGGTCATGGTGATTATAGCAATTTCTTATATTTTTGTTTCATGCTTGAATTACTTAAAACAGTGGTTATAAGATTAGAACATTTTAAAATTGGTTTGGTATATTTTGTCTAATTTTAGGTGAAGCCTAAATAATTGTAACAGGCATCCTGAATTTCTTTTAATGTACCTATTATTATCTACCATAGCATTGCTTGTCTCTGGATTTATCAACCAAAGCACAGCCTCCCTTTCCCTATGCCAATTTACTTATCAAGCTGTTGTATCCATGGGCAAACTTTATAGCCATTTATTACTGTGTTTCTCAAAACACAGAGATTTTTCCCCCCATTTGGTTATAAGCACAATTAAAAAGCTAATTCATCTGAAAAATTTTAAATTATAGATGAATGTGTTTCTTTCTTCCTGTGAATTATTACAGATTAATCCTGCTTTATGTCTGGTAACATAAATCATTTTATATTGCTTTGCCTAGTTTTGCTTCAGTACTGGCATCTTAAAGCAATGCATAGTAGAAAGCACCCCCCCCCCCAAAAAAAAAAAAACCACTGCTACCCATAGCCAAAAACTATTATACAACTGAATGAAAAAACCTTCTTGGCATTTAAAGAAATGGTAGTTTATATTCAAAATCATGGAAATATTAAGGGTTCACAAATAAATGGTGAGAATAAAACTAAATGAAGCAAACAATAACAATCAACACGCTGAGGAATCTATGCTGCAAAATTTCATGACATATAAGAGATTTAGAAAGATTTCAGTTGTCTCAGCTGGGAGAATAGTATGTGTGTGTATACATACACACACATTGTAGACTACACATTTACTTGTTGACACTGTATTATTCTGTGTACTACAAATGAATATTACATTGCAAAACCTCCTACAGCTATTTTCAATGACAGATTGAGGAAAAATAAATAGTGGAAGACTTAGGTAGTTGAAATATTTTGCTTTATTATCCCAGTTCTTAATGTGACAAAAATCACAACGACTTGAGATCTATCTATCTATCTATCTATCTATCTATCTATCTATCTATCTATCTATCTATCTATCTATCTATCTATCTATCTATCTATCATCTATCTATCATCAAGAGATACAGTATTAATATGGTATTCTAATGCATGAAAACCAAACATGTAATATGTAATGGTGCCTTCCACTGATTGAGCAGTATTAATCTTTGGTACAAGCTTCACTTCTCCCTTTATCACCTTTTGCATATTCTAATTTCGATTATATAGAAGGAAGAACTCAGGGGAGTTGCTTTAATACCCCAATCAATACAATACAATAGCAGAGTTGGAAGGGACCTTGGAGGTCTTCTAGTCCAACCCCCTCCCTAGGCAGGAAACCGTATACCATTTCAGACAGATGGCTATCCAACATCTTAAAGACTTCCAGTGTTGGGGCATTCGCAACTTCTGGAGGCAAGCTGTTCCACTGATTAATTGTTCTAACTGTCAGGAAATTTCTCCTCAGTTCTAAGTTGCTTCTCTCCTTGATTAGTTTCTACCCATTGCTTCTTGTTCTACCCTCAGGTACCTTGGAGAATAGTTTGACTCCCTCTTCTTTGTGGCAATCCCTGAGATATTGGAACACTGCTATCATGTCTCCCCTAATCCTTCTTTTCATTAAACTAGACATACTCAGTTCCTGCAACTGTTCTTCATATGTTTTAGTCTCCAGTCCCCTAACCATCTTTGTTGCTCTTCTCTGCACTATTTCTAGAGTCTCCACATCTTTTCTACATCATGGTGACCAGAACTGAATGCAATATTCCTAGTGTGGCGTTATCAAGGCATTATAAACTGGTATTAACACTTCACATGAACTTGATTCTATCCCTTTGTTTATGTAGCCTAGAACTGTGCTGGCTTTTTTGGCAGCTGCTGCACACTGCTTGCTCATATTTAAATGGTTATCCACTAGGACTCCAAGATCCCTTTCACAGTTACTACTATTAGCAAGGTACCACCTATACTGTACCTGTGCATTTCGTTTTTGTTGCCTAAATGTAGAACCTTACTCTTTTCAACATTGAATTTCATTTTATTCAATCAAGAAGCAAACAATACCCCAATTAATGAACTCCAAACAAGCCAACAGCAAACAGCCCAACCAAAGAACCAAGACCAATCCCACCAACACTGACAAGGCAAGCGACCAGAATATAAAATTAGAGTAAGCCCCACTCCTACTAGCATGGATGATGTTACATAATTTAAGAACTGCATGAAAGCAATCAAGCTTAGAAAGTACCAAGGATTCTTCATTTCAGCTGTCAACTCTGCATTAACATATTCTCCTCTAGGTACCTATAAAGAAAAGCTGGGTTCATACAAAATATTGGGCTAAAATAAAATTGGATTATCTAGGCTCTAGCATGTTAGATGAGCCAGACCAACATATTCAGCCATAATACATTTTAAAAATTTATTACAATGTAAGGTGAAAACAGCAAATGTATTTGTAGACTGAGCTTTAGGTTCAACATGTGGGAACTTAAGCAAAGAATTTGCATGAATCTGTGTCCTGTTTAATGAAGAACGGTTGTAAACACAGCTTCATCTTCAATTACTAATGTCTTGTTATATTGGAACTAGGATTTGAGAGACCTTGAGAGAGAAAGTGGGGTGTGGTGAGAAAAAACAAACAAACCAAAAATGAATACATTGGGAAAGATGGTATATGCAAGATAAAGCAAATATTTCTTTCTCCTAATTTTCCTGTATTTAATTTTTTCTGATATGATAATACTGCAAATGAGACATCATGTTCTGAATTTGAGATTGAACTACACTAAGTATTGGGTCTGGCATAAGAACCTCATGGTTTGCATCTAAATAAGAGCCTAGCCCTCAGGTTTTTTTATTTGTCACATTGAACCAAAGTGAAATACATTTTTGTCTTACCATTAAGCTAGCCACAATAATTGAATGTGCAGTAAAAATGTCCAGTTTACAACAATTAAATGAAAAGCCTGAGTGGTAGACAAGAACAATTATTAACATATTTATGATTTTGGTTTATTATCCATAAATTCACAATATCTATTTAAACAATCACTTTCAGCTCTAGTAATTGTAACATTCAATATCTTCTAACACATTTAAAAATATATATTTCCAATGTCAAAAGCAGCTATAAAACAATAAATCACTGAAGTGGGATCCATAACTATAGAATCTAGAAATGAATGAGTTGGTTTAGTCATGATTTAATTAATTCCTTTTGGTTTGCTTTTTAAAATTATATTGCTATAACATAGAGAAATAAATAGGAGGGGAAAAGATGCATTAAACAAAACAAAATTCAGTTAATTATAATAAGGAGAAGGAAATATAGCCCAGTCAAGCCTATAAGACTGATATCAGGCCTACAAGATGGACCAGACCAGGAAATTAATTCCACAAGGGTTAGGCTAAAACGACTTTGAGTTTTGCTATCGTAACAGGACTTCTGGGAAAGTAGTGTTGGACTAAGGATTACTTTAATGACCATAATGATAAGAACAAGTCCTGACTACAAGAGTTATTTTGAAAAATGTGCTATGGATTTGAAAATGGATTTTCAAAAATTAAGCTATAAGAATAATATGGAAAGCGGTAATACAATTGATTTAACTTTGATACTGGCTCATGTCTTAATAACTAAAGAGGATATATGAATAATAAATCAAAAGAGTCACTGGAAAGCTTGAATATCTTAAATTTTCAAAGGGGACATGTTAAACCACTGAAGCTGTTCCTGAAAGGAAACAAAGAGAAAGTTATAAGAAATCAATTTGGAAACATTATTTAATGGGATTAATGATCTATGTTTAAAAAATTAAAGGGGAAATATAAAGTAAACTTATTTGACCAGTTAAATTTTTGTATTGTGATTTCTGGCAACTTCTAATGATGTTTTTTTTTTTTTAACTAGGACTGAATGGTGAGGTGTTAAAGATCTGTTTATAAATGGGAAGAAATTTATTTTCTTAGAGAAATTAACAAGTTGAAATATGAAATTGTTTTATTTGACTAATGTTAAAATATGTATGCATTAGCTGATAGCTGGTAGCTTTTTAATAGGAATGAACGGTGAACTTTTATAATTTGATTATTGATAAGGAATGAGATATAGGAAGAAGATATTTTTTTAAACTAAAATATTAGAGAGGGTGTTAAGTTATTGAAATTGTTTATAGGTGTCTTGAGGAAGGGATGAGTCTTTATATACATTTTCTTTTTTTCTTTTTCTTTTTTTATAGCTCTTTACACTTCTTTTTTTTCTTTTCTTTATTTTGTATAGTCTTTTCTTAGTTCGTATTAGTTTTTTAATCTTTAAATTTGTAACCTTTTACAGTTAGTCCCCAGCCCATGACCATAATGGAGCCTGTCCATTATGTTTACAGAAGTATTGACATTGTGAGACAGCTTTGCTTAACAATCCCGCTCCCTGCTTTCCCTAATGCTGCCATTAAACAAACCTGAGGATTGTTAAGTGAGCATGGGGTACATCAGAGGTGGGTTGCTCCTGGTGTGGGCCAGATCGGGCGAACCGGTAGTGGTGGTGGCGGGAGGCTGCGCATGTGAGCATGCTAGCACCCATGAGCGAACCAGTAGTAAAAAAAATGTAAACCATAGATACATCATGCATGGGGGAAGCCCTTGAAGGTTTGCCACCCGCTGGGTCCCTGAAGGAGGCAGAGAAGCAAAGCTTACCAATATTTTCCTGCCTGTCTAACTTTCAGATCCAGCTTCTGCTGCAACCATTTTCAGCATGTTTATGGTTTAACTGCTTTTTCTTTTGAGATAATTTTTTTCTTCAACTCCTCAAGGCAAACAAGCTGTAGGGAAAAAAAAAATCTTTGCTTGTTTTCTTCCTTTCCTCTATTTCCAGCCTGGCAGTCACTCATCAAGGTAAATAACTTAGAGATTTTGTCACCCTTTTTCCCAGAGTGCAGTAAATTCAGTAAATGAGGTGGTTAAAAAGAGATTAGAAGCCAGAAGATAAAGAATTCCATTTCAGCCTCTAATGCAAGGGGGCGGGGGGATGAGGAGAGATCATCAAATCTATCCTTCCGAGATTTTTTGTTTTCTTTATTAAAGAAATGTGGGTTTTTTGGGAAGAGATGGGGTTAAATAGGGGAAAGATTTTAGGAAACTCTTATTGAAGCTGCCTAGTAGCTGGCTTTCTCAAAGACTAGCAAAAGCCGGGAGAGGCTTGTAGTCTCCAGATGGCCAGGTGATTGGGGCAGAAAGCTCCAAAAGCAGCCTCCAATTCCAGAAGGAATTTTTGGAGCATTAAAAAAGGCAGCTGCTTCCAGGAGGCATGAGAAATAGATCTAAGCACTGCAGAGACCAGTCAAGCGGGGTTGGCGGGGAGAGGACGGGCCACTGCCGTGTCCATGTGGTCAGTTTTAAGGGCAAATGACTGTGAGGGTGCTTCAGTCACATAACTTTGAAACTGGTCATATGTTGTAACTTTAAATGACCATTGAGCAACCTGTCATATCTTGAGGACTTCCTGTACTTACAAATTATTTTATTTTTTACAAACAGATTGGCTGTCACAGAATGTTGAAAGTCCAGCTATACTGTACATCCTCCTCCTCCTCCAAGTTCAATGAATATTCAATGGATTTCAGCCAGGGATGGGTTCCAGCAGGCACTACTGCCAGTTTGCTCATGTGCACGTTGTGCACGCATGCATGCTGCGCATGCGTGTGCAGTGCAAGTAAAATTGTTCTGCACATGCCCAGAACTTACAAACAAGATGGCGACGCCTATGGTGCCACACCAGTTTGGGGATGTGGCAGGCCTAGGTCACTGCTGGTTCCAGCGTCCCAAGCCGCCAAACCACTACCAGTTCTCCCTAACAGGTCTGAACCGGTAGGAACCCACCACTGGTTTCAGCTACTTCTGAATGCCCGGATTTTAAAATTATTTAGCCCCTTATCTAGCCTAGGCAAGAGTTCCTGCATCATTCTTTCAGTCATCTTTCTTACTGCTTCCCTTGGCAGAGCTTCATTTGGAACCTTTCAAGAAATGTTTAATATTTGCTGTAGAAATGTTGGCTGAACTATCTCAATAGTGGCACAGAGTAACTGAGAGATTAATCTGATAAAGTAGAGTTTTGTAGTAATGTACTATGTGTTCGGGTCGAAGATGTTATGATGGCTTCAGATATCAAAATGTTTTCCACAGTGGACTTTGTGATTTTAGCTTAGCCAACAGATGTTTCCTGAATATTTTAATATTTATATTTGTCCATTTGTGTTCATAGCTACTTAGAGAAAGCTAAAACTTTAGAGTTGGAGTAATTTATCAGTAGATTTTCCTCCTTGCATAATTTAATTAGGGATTAAAGTACTCTGGAAGTCCCAAAGTACTTTAGCATCTTATTTTTGATTATTTTATTTATGTTGTGATCTCCCATTCTTGTTTTGTAGGCAAATGATACTTCTTGCAGATATTTCAATTCTGCTACTTTGTCATGAAGTTGTTTGCAATTAATGTGTGTGATCTTCTAGCAGCAGTTAAATGTCCACTGTTTCTTCAGCTTCTTTGCAGAGGCAGCATTTGCTATGTGTTGCTGTTTTCTCAATTCTGGCTTTGCAGGCATAATTACATACAAATATAGTACATGTGCATAATTATTATTTCAATCTGATCTTGAATTGGCCTTTCTTGATACCCGTGAGAGATTCATAGAGGCTATTAGAGTCAATCTCTTGTAGGTTTGTAAAGTGGAAGCCAGTTTCATGAAGCAAAACAATCTTGTTGCCTTGGAAATATTGAGAAAAAGAAGAAAGATATACCAAAGGAAACTTTTCCTTCTGCAATGATCAATAGATTACTGCACTAAATGGCAGGAGTGTTCTATGTAGTTTCTTTTAAAGCATGTAACATTTTAAGGCATTTTTTTTAAAGAACTTTCTCCTTCACACTAACATTTTCTGCCCTTCTGCCCTTTTATTTTGACTCTGTAAACGTTACACATAAATAATAAGTAGTTTTGTCAATTTCTGCTCATTTAGAAATTAGGAATCATCAGTTGTTTAATAAATGAAATTTACTGGCACTGTTGCTTGGCAGTTCAATTTTCAGTAGCTTTCAGAATGGTTTTTAACACCACCTTTGTTAGTTGCTACAATATAAACTGAACTTTTCCAATACTGGCTGCTTCCATTCCTGTTTACAAACCATATATAGCACTTTCATTGTATCATCTTGTAAGCCTTTAAACAGTTTTTTCTGGTATGTCTTCCATTTCTGCAGAACAACTTTTTCTAAGGCCCATTTAATTTTCCCTTTCCAGAAAGTTTGGAGTCCCCATATCAAAACTTTATGAATAGTATTGATATGGACATCATCTTTATAATAACTCTTATACACATTCACACTGTTTTATACAATTTCTTCCTTTACTCATTGTTCTGCTTTTGGGATAGAAGGTTCTCTTTCTAAAAAAATTTAAAAATAAATCTTATCATTTCTATTTTATTATTATTCTCTAAATACCTTCTGGTCCTTTCTTGCTGTTTTTTGCATTCAGCATTTAGTTGAGAAAATATATTTCTGTCTTCATTGCTTTTAACTTTCTGCCTTTCTATGGATACATCAGCACATCAGCAAAGAATTATTTCTCCTTCTTTTGCTCTTTGTATTTCAGGGTGTTTTTATTTGCTTCATCTTTAATGATGAAATGAACTTCAATCCATATCTTCTTTTAACTAACTATCCACATCTGATGGATTCAGAATCCAGTCATAGCAGGGTATCCAATATGTCTGTCAGCCTTCGCAGAGTTTATTGCTTTTTATATAGTTTTAACAAGCAGCAAAGAGTATATAGCAACAGCATTGTTATTGGTGTATTCTCCTTGGCAATATTTAAGAACATCCCAGCCAAGGTAGAGTCTCACATATATTGATGGTTCCTGCTGATGCTTGATGGTGCTAATAGACATTTGAGGTAAACAGGTACTGAGGCATGGCAGTTTGCTGCATACAGCCTCTACGTAACCTTTATATGACCTCTATCTCTACACACATCATATAGTCTAATATATACCTTTATATGACCTCTATCTCTACACACATCATATAGTCTAATATATATATATATATATATATATATATATATGTTTTCTGAGGTTTTCGCGGGTGTTACTATGTAGGTCTCTAGTTGTTCGGGTTTTCTCCCGCGTAGAATTGGATATGTCTTTGCGACGTTTCGACGAAGTCACATTCGTCATCTTCAGGCTGCTGCTGACTACTTCAGGTTTGGAAGTAGTCCTACTCCTGGAAACACCAAACCTGAAGTAGTCAGCAGCAGCCTGAAGATGACGAATGTGACTTCGTCGAAACGTCGCAAAGACATATCCAATTCTACGCGGGAGAAAACCCGAACAACTAGAGACCTACATATATATATATATATATATATATATATATATATATATATATATATATATATATATGTGTGTGTGTGTGTGTGTGTGTGTGTGTGTGTGTGTGTGTGTGTGTGTGTGTGTGTATATCTATATCTATCTATCTATCTATCTATCTATCTATCTATCTATCTATCTATCTATCTATCTATCTATCTATCTATCTGATTTTTACAACCCCCGGTATGCCCAAATATGGGAGGAAGATCACTACTTCCATTCTCTGTCCTTCGGCTCGTCACAAGAGACCATCCAGGCAGAAACCCAATATTTTTACTGTTGCCTTTTTGTTACATTTTGTTGTATTTGTGCTGATAAATGTGCTGATAAATATATATATATATATGTATATATATGTATATATATGTACATTGTGACAACAAAATAATCTGCATGTGCATGGATATGTCTATGTATTTTGTCAACAACAAAACAGATTAATTTTCTGAGGAAAAATTAAGTCAACTCAAAATGCATTGATACTAATAGATCCTGTTTTGTGTATCTTTCCCCACTGAAAACAAAGAGAAAACAACTGAAATGTTAAATAGCTCTGATTCTAAAAAAAGGAAAAGGAAAAGATCACCTTGAAATAATTAATAACGAAGACTGCAGAAAGTATCATGTGAACCTAGGATACCTTCAAATTAATCTTAGTTTATATTTCAAATGTGTGTTTTTTCTTCTATTTTACAAAAGCTGCTGTTGCATTCTGTTTGACCTTAATTAGTATAATTGATAATAGCTTCAGAACTGCATGCTGTTTAATCATGTAGTTACATCTTTCCTGACAGAAGAAGAATGAAGGAACAGCTGGGAGTCATCTATTAATACTTAGGCAATGGAAAGCTCTTTTTTGTTGTTGTTGAAAGGGTGGGTCTCCCATGGGATAGCTAATGACAAAATAATATATTTTCAAGTGGATCACAATGATCTGTCCCAGAATATGAAGGACATAAAAAGAAAGATCAAAGCATAGTGGAAATCTGGCATATTAGACAAATCTAGGGCTAGCAAAAAATACACCTGCACAATAAGCAAACAACAAATAAGCTGGCTAGCAGATAATAAAATAATGAAGTTTGTTTCAGGTCTTTGCATAGGCAACTGCAAAGTTCAACCAACATATAATATTCGGAATCATATATTTGCTTCATTCAATGATATTTATGCTTAAGCCAGTAATTATCCAAAGCATATATTCTAGCAAGTTATTTTGGATAAAAACTATCAAATCCCTCAGAGAAAGAGTCTTCTATCAAAGATTCAGAAAAATGATGGCATTTGGCAGAAGAAGGAAAGTGAAGACCTTCAGAGCAGGGAAAACCAACAGAAACACAAATAGATTTTCAGTGCCTAGATTTTCTTTAAGCATTGTCTTCTTGAAGATCTTTTCTCCCAAGGTTTCTTTTCATTTTATGGTAAAAGGGAATTTCTTGCTTATCAGGTGGGTTTTTGTCATTCTCATCCATCAAAAAAAAAATCACTACCATGGCCCTGAGAGAAGGAAGTGAGTATAATGGCTAATTACGATTGGAATATTGTGTTTTACTATGTTTTCATATGGCAATATAAAAAAGCAGGTGCTATCTATTACTTTAAAAAAAATATTTGGGAGTACTATATCTTATGTTGTGTTTTCATATAAACATTTTAATTTCTTGTTCTTTATTACTGTCATAATAATAATTAAAAAAAACAGCAACAGTTGCAAGGCAACAAGGATCTAGATTTGCCAGATAATTCTGTTACTTCCTAAATTACCTCTGCTCTTACACATTTTAAAAACTAAGTACTTCCCTAATAAAATATCTCCAAGTATATTTTGCTTCATCATGGTTAATGTTGCTTAGTATATTGGGAAGCTGTGGCGTAACGTTAATTTAATGTTTAATAATTACTTGTATTGTTAACTATTGTTCGATATTTTAAATCTTAGCATGAATCTTTGGGTGAAGATGAGTGGAAAAGCAAAATCCATAGTTGGCCTTCGATAAGCTGCCTATAAATGACCTTTTTCACTTCAATTTCCTTTGAGCCTGAGCTTCAAGCACAAATAAATTAGTCAAATTAGTTAAATGACAACTAGGCCAAAGGAGAAACAAAGTTCCCCATACCTCTTCTGAAAGTCCTGGAAGTGTCATGTTGTAGCATAAAGAAATGAGCCTTCAAAATAATATGTTTTATCCTAAAATACACATATACTGTATAAAGTTAAGTTATAGCATAAATTCTAGGAAACTGTGAAATTAAAAAAAGGATGTTCTGCAATACTTTGTCCAGGAGATACAAAACAAGTTTATTCAGAAATCTAAGTGATGATTACTGCAACTTTCATTTTTACTTTCCCAAACTATACTTTTTAGTTCATTATCCCCCCCCCCCCATTCTCTTACTAGTTTGAACATAGTTTTATTTTATATTAACTAAGCTGTTGTTTCCCAGCAGATTCCACATCCTGCCAATAGGTCTAGGTTTTCTCTGGCAATATTCTTCTAGACTCCCATCTTTGTTTAGGTAATCCATCCATCCCAGTGCTGGGTTTCCAAATGTTTTATTACCAGCGTGCTCACTCTCTGTCTCTCTCTTGCATGCGCAACACTTCTGTGCATGTGCAGAAGCGTCTGGGTGGGTGGGCGGAGCCTCCCACTTCTGCTACTACCAGTTTGCCTGATTGGGGCTGAACCGAAAGTAACCCATCTCTGATCTACCCTCTTTCAAGGAGTATAACTATATTTATCTTGTGCCTTGTCTATTTTTAAATAAGAATACTATGTGGCAGTGGGGAGCATCAGTCAGAAGTCTGTGGATGCAATAAATATGGAGAATAATTTATTACCCTTATCATCACCATGAAGGTTTGAATGTAAACTCTTACTAATACTTATTTAATTTTTTTTCTAATTTTCCACATTTCCACCCTAGGCTCCTTTTCAGTCTCTTCATTTCTCTCCACAACTGAGTAAGAAAAGAAGTTTTTAAACTTCAGCTTTTAGATGAACATATTTATGCCTTTAGATGAGAATAAATGGGAGTTTACACAAAGGCAACATTTGTAATCTGCACCACTAAGTAAAACTAGGAAATAAATAAACATAGTGCATTGTTAACTTTATAAAGTACATTTCATTGGATTTATCAAGAGACAATCCTTACAAAAAAAGATTTAATATCTAAAGAAAAGAGGATAGGGTGGGAGAAACAAAAGCCTTCTTAAGTGATAAATGTATTACCAAAATTGTAATTTAGTACTGTATCATTAGGAGAAGGAATATAACTGGTGTATGCATGAAAAGTATGCACTTAATCTGTCTATAGATATTGAAAATAATGCACTTTATCTATAGATATAAATAGATACCTATTATCTATGGTGGTGAATTTTAATTGTTAAGGAGAGCAAGGGAGATATCATGAATGTAGCTGTTATTTGTTATACATTATTCCATCCTCTGATTTTTTTTCCTACAGAATATTAATATTCAGTCCCATGCCACCTTAGTTCAAAATTTGGTTCTTTCAGCTCTCCCTCTCCCTCCCTCCCTGCCTCCCCCCCTCTCATTCTTTCTCTTTGGGGTTTCTTAAGATGTTGGTTTTTTGGGTCAGTGCCAAGATCCAGCTAGAAAACCAAGGAGTCTACGAAATACCATGCAAAATCTGCCCTGCCACATACATTGGACAAACTAATAGGAGAATAAATGCACGCATTGCAGAACATAAGAACCCAGTCAAAACAAAACAAAACAAAACAAAACTTCCTCCCTTTTTCAGCACCTTAAAGCAACAGGACATGAAATTGATTTTGAAGGAACCAAATTAATCTCTAAAACTGAACACTTCAACAAGAGAATAATTATGGAAGCCATCGAAATAAAAAAATACCCCCACAACATGAATAAACGTGATGATACCTCCCGCCTACCAGACATCTGGAAACCAGCCCTAATCAACAAATGAGTCCCACCCACCACCCAGGTCGTTACAACACAAAAGAACAACAGATATACAGCCAGCACCTGAGCCACACAGGATGATACGAAACAGCCGACCAATCTACAAACATCAACTCCATCTACCAATCAGGATGCAACTATACAGCCAATCAACCCACTTACAGCAGCAAAGCCAGCACTCCACACACACACCCCACCAAGATTTATAGAGAGACAGCAGCTCCGACCATGCTTTACTCGCACAAGCACGAAGCCGAAAACACCAGCCTGAAGATGGCAAGTGGGACCTCGCTGAAATGTTGCCAAGACAATCTCAATCTTACATGGGAAAAGACCTGAATACAACAAGACCAGCATATGTAGTATGTATGTATGTATGTATGTATGTATGTATGTATGTATGTACATATGTGTTTGTATGTATACACACACACACACACACACACACACACACAGAACAGGACAAGTGAAGGGTTCAAGAAAAATAGCTGTATTTTTAAAGAAGTAATGAAGTAAGGGGGGGGGATGAAACCATGGCACCCAGCCTGATATTTTATCAATTATTTCATCATCATGTCGTTGAATTGGTGTTGACACCTAACTATTGCCTGGACTAATCCCTGCAGTTTTCTTGGCAAGATGTTTTTGCTCCTGTCTTTTTCTATAGTTGAAAGAGATGACTGAATCATATTCACTCACTGGCTTCATGCTTAAGGTAGGCTTGTAGACTGGTGTTTTAACTACACCACACTGGCTCTCAGTTACAGCATAGAAAAGAAAAGTAACATTCTGTGAAGCTATTTTGACAGAACTGTGTTGAGTTCCCCAAGGTAGGATGAACTAGGCAGTAGCTCCCCACAGATTTGGACTAACACAGCTATGAACTAAATCTTGTTTACTGGAATTTCAGCCATAATACAAACTGACAATGAATAAGCAGTCAACATGGAACAGACAGGGCAGAATTTATAGGCAATCACACTTCAAATTCTGTACATTGTTTAGACACTAATCCTATAGAATGGAATATTTGAATTCTTTTCCTTACACTGCTTTGTCCTGCTCATGGAAACTGTTGCATTTTACCCGCTCTGTCCACCGTGACTGCTCATCTGTCAAGATAATTCCTATAAATAAACTGAAACTTGCTGTCAGAAAAGTAGCTCTGACAGTTTTGATAAGCTCTTTAGACATAATTTAAGTGATTTGTGTCCAATGTCAAATGAATTAAAATTAGGGCACTGCTATTAATTGTAATAACATAAATATTTCATTTTTGTTTCAGAATCTCAGTGTTAATGTACTTGTGATATATTCATTAAAACATATGGCATATATTCTGATGTCAACATTTATGTCCCATTTCCCACTCCCACAAAAATATTCTAGCTTTTTGTAGAAATTTATTGTACTCAAAATATTTTCTTTTGGATCAATGCAAAGGACAAAAAAGGAACACACTAAAATTTTCACTCTTGAGATGAAAAAGTAAAATCTAGTTCAATGTGTTTATGCCAAGACTATTGAATTCCATTTTAATTTCATTCTATTATATTTCTATATCAATATGCAATTTTAATAAAGCAAAACTACAGAAGAAGTGGCATTATTTTAAATATATTTTTCATAAAATCCACATTCATGTATAATATTTAATTATTTTAAAATAAGCCAGCACAATCTTTATTGTATTAGAAAGTAGAGTTATGTGAATATTTTACTGAGAATTTCAATTCAAACATTTTTCCAGTGTAATTATATATTTAATACATTCTGGTAAAGCAGGATTCATTGATTATAGACAGGGATGATTATCTAGAATTAACAATAAATCTTGGAGCTCCTATAGTAATAGTGGTCATTTTTATAGCTTTTCTCATTGAATGCAGAATTAGACTTCGATAAAAATTATTCAAATATCTATTCTTTCTTTCAATGTTGTCTTTTCATAAATATTAAAATGTCTATTTGGTTTTAAAAAAGGCATTCGCTCCAATAATTGTGAGAGGATATTAAAAAAAATTCTATTTATGCCTTTTTAATTGCAGAATGTGTAGGATAGGTATGTCTGATTTTTTTCATATCAATTGATAAGTATAGAATTTTTAACATGCATTTTAAGCAGAATAGTGATTGAATAAAAGTCATCAAGTAAAATAAAATAACTGTTTTAAATTGTGTGTTGATACAGCAGTGGTGGGCTGCAGGCAGTATGCGCCAGTACGGGCCTACCGGAGCTGCCCAGAGCACCGGGTACCATTCTGGTACAGTGATCTGGAGCCCCCCCCTCCCCCTAGCTTCTTACCTTTGCTTTAAGACTTTGGCACTTCTGCACACATGCATGGCGCATACAGTGCCTGCACGATGCTCCGCCAAGCAGCTGGAGTGTCACGGAGGCTTGCAGAAGCATTGTAAGCAAGTACGACACATGCATGCACCGCGGGCGTTTTGCACATGCTGCACATGTCCATGTGGGTGATGCCGGGGTCGTTCCAACTGTACCAGTTGGAACGGAATCTGGAACCCACCACTGTGAGATATATATATATATATATATATAATGGTTTGAAGCCACTTATAGATATACTAATTGATCTCAATTACAATTGTCAAACTTCGCTTTCTTTATACATTGATGCCTGAAGCAACAATATATTGGACTGAAAATTCCCATATATCTCAAATAATCAAACTGAATTTAAATATGTTGCTATCAGAAATAGCAATAAAAGTGGCTATGTGAGCTACAGTTAAATTGAATATTTGCCATAAAATTAGTGTTTTAAAAATGAATGTCTTCTGAATGATAAGTAGTAGTCTTATTTCACTTAAACCTTTTAAAACTTTTGCATGTGCTTGAATTCCCATAAGTTGCACTTCTTTTAGATTTTTTCAGCTAAAACCCCTTTTGCCAAGCAATGTTTAGCACTGAATATTTTCTCTATCAGTCACAGTAGGATAAGAGCTCTAAGTCACAACTCTGAATCACTGCTAGTTAAACTGCAGGGGCAAGAAAGAAAAGGGTAGGCATGGCACCCTACCTAGAAACAGATGTACATAGACCGACAAAATAATAAATATAGAGAGATTAAGGGAGAGCTTAAAAATAGAACAGCCATGTGAAAGCGTCCCAGTATAACACGATGAACAACAGCATGTGATTTTCAATATTGTACTATTGATGGCATTACCTACTTTCCGGGGTGGTTTTTTTTTTAAAAAAAATTGAACCAGAAATATTTAGTTGTTTCTCATATATTCAAGTTGGCATGCTTCTACTAATCATAGCAGTTAATCAACAAATTGAGAAAACTGGGGAAAAGAAGCTTCACTGCTATTCTGAACTAAGCTACTAAACATGGGCAGTGGCCTCATATGTATGTGAAAATGTATCACTATGCATATGTATTTATGTGCATGTATGTGTACACACACACACATGCAAGCATGTTTTTATGGGTGCACACTCAAACACAGATGGATAATACCCTAACCCTGAGGTTTAATTGGAGGCAGAATAGAGACTGGTAAAATTTCTTCAAAAGCCAGATAATTCTTTGTAAGGTAACTCAGCAGTATAAACTGATAAAAAAAGGTTGTTCTGATCTTTCTTTATTAGCTCATACCTAGTCAAAAGATGGAGAACACCTGAATCTTGGGAGACCTAAATAGCATTATCTTGAACCATACTTCTATACTACCTTCTATTGACTCCAGGTTCCTGGAATGCAAAGAAATTAAAGAGAACTATATATTGTTATGCAGATTATTTCATTATTGCTTAAGGGTCTTGTATGAATAAAAGATATAGTCAAAATGAATGAAGGATAAAGGTAGTCACTTATGATTGACCTTGATTTTATCTGGACTCTAAAACAAATATTGATCATTACTTTGCAAGCATTACTATGATCAAAATTCAAGACCAGTATATTCCTCTTTCTATATTATGCATTTTCACTACTATTTTCTGTGCCATTCTGTAAACTACTCTCAGATTATCCAGATTATTCCAAGTAGTCTGTAAAATACACACCAACAAAAGTGCATTTAAGGCTTATTGACTAACACCCTATTTTTGGTATGGCACTCCTGAAGAAGTCCAGCTTTACTTATGACAGCCGAACACAATTTCTTTTTACTGGGGCAAGAAAGATTCTGCCAGGGAGATTTTGCCCCGTCCATTTATAATATAGTCATTTAGTTTACTTTATTGTCATTGCACCTCGTACAATGAAATTAAATGCCATCTTCAGTGTACATTATAACTATAAAAATAAAACACAAACACATCCTTCACATTCTATACAATTGAACTGAAAACCCCTGATATTGCATTAATATTGCACTATACAGTAGAATTCAATATAGTTAACTGCTCTGGGATAGAAGCTGTTCTTCAGCCTATTTGTCCTTGTTTTTATTATCCTGTACCGTCTGGCAGATGGTAATAGTTAAAAAAAAAAGGGTTCCCAGGATGAAAGGGATCTTTAAGAATGTTTTGGACTTTCTTAAGGCACCAGGAGTTATAAAGCTCTTCCAAAGACCATATGTTGGTCAAAAGCATTTGTAATTAGTTAACCTCAATATTGGGACATGAATCTAGCATGTCTTAAGCTGCTTGCAACATATCATGTAACTGACTGTACAAATGTTGAAAAGTATACACATATGAGACAAAGATAAATTATCTCTCACAAAGCTGCTGACACTAGTTGATCTATACTCTGCATTACTACCAGAGACCTTGATCCCATCTAGATTCCCAATGGACCGTTATGTGAAAATTAAATGAAGAAAAGGTACTTCTTGAACATGAAATAAGCCATTATTCAGAGATTGAAGATAATCAGATAATTAACTGCATATTGGATAATTTGCATTCTATCAGTTCAATTAATAAGATAAATACACTGAATAGTTGTCAGCCTCCCCAGGTAACACAGGAAACCCTTTATAGTTGCTGAGTGTGAATATACTTAGTGAAGGTAGGAATGTCCTTCTAAGCCCCTGGCATTTCGCCAAATGTAATATTTTTTTGGTCCCAGAGTATATACAAGTTGTAGTGTTGGATCCAGTATTACGGGGACTTGTAAAGGAAAATTTAAATAGGGTTGTAGTATCTTGATTGCCAAAACTGTGATTTGAAGAAAACTGTACATTCAGAAATTGGTTCTAAGAGCAAGGTTAACCCAGGTTACATGCTTCTGGCAAATTAATCCACCCTTTGAGCAATGTTCCCTCTAATTTTTTTTCAGGGTGAGCGGAAAAGTATAGTGTTTGAGCGGCACAGTTTCATGCCTGAGCACCTAAGAGAGCAACAGTTTGAACTTCTGTCTCGTCTGCTGGACATTTGCGCAACATTCCAAGCGCCAAGCACCAATTGTGAGCGAGGTTTCAGCCTGATGAATGCCAGGCATGAAAAGTGCCACTCAAACACTATACTTTTCCGCTCACCCTGAAAAAAAAAAGACTTCTGCTCAGCTTTTAGATCATTAGACTGGCTAGAGAGAGACATGGCACCAACACGTCCTGGGTCCTGGCATTTTGCAGGCAACCTGTCCTCTCACATTCCTTTGGAATGCAACCCATCACATTTGAATTAGATTTTGCCAATTATCCTATTAAAAGATAATCCTATTATTCTAAAATATGACTAACTCGATATTAAAAATGTAAATATTTAATGCTGATAAATAATAGCAGTAATTGTTATTTAGTATGATTAAAATCAGTACTGATATATCAATATATCTATCAAAATTGACAATAAACACTAAAATAACAATACAAATATATAATGTGGAATATAAATGTAATAAATATAATATATAAATACAACATAAATGTAATAAAATAATTTATCATGAAACTCTCCCCCTTTAAAGTAATAAGATCAATTAAATAGTCTAGCAAGTTTGGACAATATGCTATATGTTATGTTACTTAAGAATATATATATCTCAGAATCAGATACAACATCCACATCATTTCCAACTGAGTCAATAAAATGATATGCCATGCCAAAACTATTTTAAATAAAGATATGAAATTAATCAAGTATTGCATTTATTTTTCAAAATGAATGTAGAATTTTTTTATTATTTAAGTTTTGTACCCTATCTTTTCTAACTAACGTTAACTTTAAAAAGATGTTACATCAGACTACAATACAAGTAATTAAATGAAGACTAAAATAAGTGTTTTGGCATATTGAGCTTTTTATATTTCTTTCTAATATTGCTTCCTTAGTTGAGAACTTCCTCCTCAGCTTACTTACGCATTAACTGTTTGTTGCTTTTATGGCTTATTCATTCACTGCTCCATCTTCAGTTTTTTTCACATGGGGCAGGGCTTCCTTCCTTCCTTCCTTCCTTCCTTCCTTCCTTCCTTCCTTCCTTCCTTCCTTCCCTCCACTCCTTTGGCCACCAAATTTGATCCAACTCTCTCTCTCTCTCTCTCTCTCTCTCTCTCTCTCTCTCTCTCTCTCTCTCTCTCTCTCTCTCTCTCTCTCTCTCTCTCTCTCTCTCTCTCTCTCACACACACACACACACACACACACACACACACACACACACGTGTTCTTTGGGGGGGGTTGAATTACTCCGCCTCACTGCGCAAAGTCGGCTCAGCATGTGTTCGGCCCCTGCTTACGCTGAATCAAATCTGCAGCCGGCGGGACCATTTCAAAGCCGCCAGTCCTCTTGCTCCTTCTCCTTCACCGGCAAAGCAGCGGGTGGTGCCTCCCCCTTCGCTCGGAGCACCTCAGCTGGGCTCTGGGTTATCCCTGCCATCGCCTCCACCTCCGCCGCTTTCCTACTAGCTCCCGCGGCCTCAAGCACGGCAGAGGAGGAAGGGGGAGGGATAACGCGGGGGCCAGCTCAGGTGCTCCGCGTGGAGAGAGAGGCACCACTGCGGGAGCTTTGCTGGTGAAGGAGAAGAAGCAAGAGGACTGGCGGCTCATCAAAACAAGTCTGGGGAGGTCCTTTGCAGGCGGCCAGTTCTAGCTGCCTGCAAAGGACTTCCCCACGTTTGCTTTGGTAGAAAGCTCTGCGCGGCAGTTAGAAATCTCTGTGCGGAGGTTTCTAGCGACGTGCGCGGCCGCGCACGCGCGCACCTTAGAGGGAACAGTGCCTTTGAGGCTATGAACGGTTGCCTTTTTCTTTACTATGATGTAGCTCCCTGCCCAGAGGTGGTATTCTACCAGTTCGCACCAGTTTGTGTGAACCTGTAGTGGTGGTGATGAGAGGCTCTGACCACCCACCCAGCCATCATCATGGATGCTCTGTGCATGAGCAGAAGTGCTGCGTGCGAGCGAAGCACATGCACATGCACACACACTCCCAGTTCCAAACCGGTTGCGAAGGTAAGAGATTTCATGCCTGCCCCTGCCTATCCCTGCTTGCTTATCTGGAAAAAGCACCAGAAGATCAATTTCCTCATAATGTTTTCTTCTTTCCCTGGATGCCTGGAAAAAGTGGGGAGGTTTTATACAGTAGATCACCACATAAAGAATTTACTGAAAGAAATTCAGACACATATACAAAAATCTCTGAAGGCTGGGTGTGGAAATGAGTGAAAGAAAACCTTAGCCCATTCATTAGGATGTTCCCAATTTCCTTCCTATCCTCAGAAGATAAATTGCCACCTTTCTTTTGTTACTAACGTTTTTAACTGTTTTAAAGTTTACTCAACAGACAACTATAACAAGCCTTCTGCAAATTGGGAATACCTGCACTCCTTGAAATGTACTGATGTAAGATGGTTATTTATTTTCCTTCTGAAATGAGCTTGCCACAATTCTCAGATTTCTATTTCTAAGTCTCATATTTAGATATAAACACTGTCTAAAATGTATGAGAGGGATAATGGGCAGTTATTCCATTTCATTTGTGTATCCAATCCTTACACCAAACCCAAGAACAGTAATTTTTAAGCTCATGAAACCATTGATAAAATGTTTTAAAGGGGTTTAGGAAGAGAATTTTTTTTCAACATAGACAAGACATGTAAGATAAAAGTATCTTCCATTACATACAGTGTGCCCATTGGTCACAGAGTTTTTGTGCATCCTTTCCAGACACTACTACACTTTTAATTAGGTGGAAACCTATTAACTTTAGTCCATAGTATTGATGATAACAAACAGTTTCTTCCATAGTGAAAGTAACAATAACAATACCACATGCTCATATTGAAATCTACTGGGCTGAGATCATTTTTCACTGCTCTACAGATTGGCAGGTTACTGTCTAATTTCTTATTTATCACACAGAGTTCTCCATGTGAAAATAATGAGCCTCCTGTTGATTTGTGCAGTCTGAGAGCTCAGAAACAAATAGGTGAATCTCCCCTAGTGTCAGAGATCACAAATATTTGCATCATGAAATTGGATGGGGTCACTTAGTTTAGCTACACAGAGGAAAAGCTTTCCAAGAGTTGGTGGATTTTAGCTTGGCCTCTCTATAAGCATCTCCCACCTCTGCACCTTAGAAAGATGGTACCATCTCAGTTTAACCAACATGTATTGTACATTTCAAGTAATATGCAGTATTTTATTTGAAATCTTTTGTTCCTCCTTCATCTCCTTTTTTCATTTCTTGTTATTCAGTTCTGTCTGCTGTTTGGTTTTGTTTTGTTTTTGGCTTTGATTAGTCCTGTTCTTTTTTTATAAATATAAATGTTTATATGTTCAAACACTGAATATATAAATAAAAAATCACTATAAATGTATTGTTACTCAAACAAATATGTTTAAATGAATAACTTTAATAAGTTTCTCCCTGAATATAATATCTTTGTTGAATCAAATGCAGATATTAAGTGTCTGGAATAGGTCTAGGACTAAGAAACTAGTTATCCCAGAGTGCTTTTACTCTATAGTTTTGATTCTAGTTTACCAGCCATTATTTGGTTAATTCAACCTCATATTAATTCAGTATTTATTTAAAAAGATTAAGCTGTTTATTCTGAACCTTGTTCTATATCAATGTTGTGTAATGACCTATGGCTACACTTATAATAAACCGACATACATAATAAAATAAAAATATCAACATGGTGATCAAATCTTTTTCTCCATAGCAATCTCATCAGAACAAAACCATCTTCCTCCCCTTCTTTTAACTAAAGACAGGCACTTGGAAATGTGTGTTGAATTATATATAAATAGAAGAGGGGACCCGGCATTGGGGAAATCTTCTGGGTCTTCTGAATGCCTCTCTATACAGATGGACAGGTTTCTGAAGCTAGTAAATAACTACATTTTTTTCTGTTAGAGATCCTGTATTGGTTTGTAAAACTGTCACCAGTTATAGTTGGTTGATAGCATTGGGGAAATGACCACTCACAACACAACAAGAATGCAAATGAAATTGCTTTGACTATAGGTGCCTTGGGAGCTTGCTAAACATTTTACACAGCAGCCACATCCTGTCACTTTTCTCAACAGCCAGAAAAACTTGCTCTGTTATATAGATCTCATGCTGTCCATTTTTCAGAGTCCTAATACTGGGTGTACTCAGGCAAAAATCTTCCTAAAGACAGGCAGTGGCTTCTCAATCCCTCTTCCTTATGCAGGATTATTTCACATTATTTTTGGTGCCTCAAAGGAAAAAAAAGAAACAGATTTTAGGTGTGCAGAATATGCATGATTATGATCATGATCATTATCATGTTAAATAAAATAATGAGTTTTACCAGCCTTCAAGAATGGTTCAGAAGTGTGAACATGTAGAATAAATTAAGAGCAGATTTCTAAATCGTATAAAGTAGATATTCTTCTCTCCTAATGACATACTATATATGAAGGAAATGAGAATATAAATAGCATATGTTTTAGTCTCCAGGCCTTTATGCATGTTAGTTTATCTTCTTTTCACTTTTTCCAAAGTCTCAACATCTTTTTTGTAATGTGGTGACCAAAACTGGATGCAGTAGTCCAGTTGTGGCCTCACTAAGGCTTTATAAAGTGGCACTAATACCTTATCAATATCAATATCACCAAAGTATCTGGTATCTCCTAGTTCTTTCATGTAGATATTGAGTAGGAAACAAAATAAAATTTTGTGTGAAATTACAGATAAATTATGTATTTATCTTCTTCACCATCTTCTACACACATTTTTTAGGAAGCATAACAATCACCTGAAATGGAACACCCAAAATTTGTCAGCAAAGAAGTCTGAGAAATGTTGTTACTGCAAATGTCTCTGAACTTGATATTATTATACAATTGTATCACAGCGGCCAGTTGTTTCGCCGGATTTGGCATTGGTTACTAGTCGGGCCCCACCCAGGGGCCTAGGACATTGTAACGTATTTTCGTAATATGCGTGCAGATCCAAGCAGTGCGGCTTTTTGCATTTGACTGATGGTGATTTTGTCAATTTTTAACTGTTTTAAATGTACTTCCAGTGCTTTTGGAATAGCACCCAGTGTGCCAATTACCACTGGAATTACCACTGCTGGTTTGTGCCATAGTCGTTGAATTTCAATTTTTAAGTCCTGGTATTTTGCGATTTTTTCATGTTCCTTCTCAGCGACCCTGCTATCACCTGGTATTGCGATGTCTATGATTGTGACCTTATTTTTCTCAACCAATGTGATGTCTGGTGTATTATGCCAGTATTTTGTCTGTTTGTATGCGAAAATCCCACAAGATCTTGACCATCTGATTTTCGGTGACTTTTTCAGGCTGATGTTCCCACCAGTTTGTTGCTGTTTTAATATTATAATTTTTGCACAAATTCCAATGGATCATTTGTGCTACTGAATTGTGCCGCAATTTATAATCAGTCTGCGCGATTTTTTTACAGCAGCTGAGTATGTGATCAACAGTTTCATCAGCTTCTTTGCAAAGTCTGCATTTGGCATCATCAGAGGATTTTTCGATTTTGGCCTTACTGGCATTTGTACGGATAGCTTGTTCTTGCACAGCCAGGATTGTTTCTTTCTTTAATGTACCTGTTTTTAACCATAACCAAGTTTGTTCACTGTCCACTTTATCTTTTATTTTTTCCAGAAATTGGCCATGCAGTGCTTTGTTCTGCCAACTCTCCATTCTTGATTTTATCACATCTTTTCTGTATTCTTGTTTCGTCTGTTGGGCCTTCAGTAGATTTTTGTTCTTTACTTCAATTAATAGATGTTCTTGACTTTCTTTTAAATAATCAGCCAGTGCATGTTTTTCTTCTTCAATTGTTTGCTTTACTTGTAATAATCCTCTGCCACCTGATTTTCGGGGCAGGTAAAGTCTATCAGTATCACTACGTGGATGTAAACTGTAGTGCATTGTCATTAGTTTCCTGGTCCAAATGTCCAAATCAGCTTGTGTCCAGTTAACTATACCAGCTGTGTATCTTATAACTGGTATTGCCCAGGTATTTATGGCCTTGATTGTATTTCCACCATTCAATTTAGATTTCAAAATATTCCTAAATCTGTTGGTGTACTCTCGCCTGACAATAGTTTTTACTTCTCCATGCTTGACGTTATCCAACTGCAGAATTCCTAAGTATTTGTAGGCTTCATTTTCATTGCATTTAATTAGTTGGCCATTGGGCATTTCAATTCCCTCACATGCAGTGATTTTGCCTCTTTTTATGGATACAGTGGCGCATTTTTCCATGCCAAACTGCATTGAAATATCGGTGCTGAATACCCGGACTGTGTTTGTCAATGATTGGATTTCTATTTCTGACTTTCCATAGAGTTTCAAATTATCCATATATAGTAAATGCGAATTTTTTTCAGCTTCTTTGGCTGTTCGGTAGCCTAATTTCATTTTTTTTAAGATTACTGATAGTGGGATCATTGCGATGATGAAGAGAAGAGGTGAAAGTGAATCACCCTGGAAAATTCCTCGCTTGATATTAACCATTCTGTAGATCTCATTCCCTACTGCCAACTCAGTTCTCCATTGTTTCATCGCCTTTTCAGTAAAGGATGTAATATTTTTGCTAATGCCAGTTGTTTCTAAGCATTTTATGATCCAACTATGTGGCAGTGAGTCAAATGCCTTTTTGTAATCAATCCAGACCATATTCAAGTTCGTTTTTCTGTTCTTACAATTTTCTAATATCATTTTATCAATTAGGAGCTGATCTTTTGTGCCTCTGCTCCTTCTTTTGTTGCCTTTTTGCTCTATTGGCAAGATGTTGTTTGTTTCCAAATAATCCATCATGTTATCTACAAAAATGCCTGTGAGTAATTTGAAGGTTGTTGGCAAGCATGTTATTGGTCTGTAGTTTTCAGGTGTTGTTCCTTTAGTTGGATCTTTCTGAATCAAGTATGTTTTTCCAGTTGTCAACCATTCATCAATTTGGCCCTTTTGTAAAATTTCATTCAGTTGCCTGGCCAATATTGCATGTAAACTGGTCAGATATTTGAGCCAGAAACCATGTAATTGGTCCTTTCCAGGTGATGTCCAATTCTTTACCTTTTTTACTCGATTTTTTACCATCTCAGTTGTTATTTCTAATACTTCATTTGTTTGTTGCCAATGCTTTTCTCAAAGTCATGTATCCACTTTGCTTCCTTATTGTAGTCCTTTACATTTTCCTACAATTCTTTCCAGAATTCAACTGTGGTCTGCTTTTCTGGTTTTTCATTTTTGGTGTCACCATTCACATTAAGACTTTGATAAAAACGCCGTTGGTCTGATCGAAATTGCTGATTTTGTTTATATTGGATGATTCGTGCCTCATATCTTTCAATTTTTCTAGCTGTTGCTGTTATCTGCTGTTTTACAATCTCTACAGCTTCATTGATGTTTCTTGTATCCAATCTATATCTTCTGATTAGCCGATCTATGATTTTGTTGTTTTTAAGCCGTTGCTCATGCATGTTCTTTAAGTTACTAGCATCTGCCCTTAATTTTTTGCCTTTTTGTTCTATTATTATTATTATTATACAATTGTATCACAGTGGCCAGTTGTTTCGCCAGATTTGGCATTGGTTACAAGTCGGGCCCCACCCAGGGGCCTAGGACATTGTAACGTATTTTCGTAATATGCGTGCAGATCCAAGCAGTGCGGCTTTTTGCATTTGACTGATGGTGATTTTGTCAATTTTTAACTGTTTTAAATGTAATTCCAGTGCTTTTGGAATAGCACCCAGTGTGCCAATTACCACTGGAATTATCACTGCTGGTTTGTGCCATAGTCGTTGAATTTCGATTTTTAAATCCTGGTATTTTGCGATTTTTTCATGTTCCTTCTCGGCGACCCTGCTATCACCTGGTATTGCGATGTCTATGATTGTGACCTTATTTTTCTCAACCAGTGTGATGTCTGGTGTATTATACGCCAGTATTTTGTTGGTTTGTATACGGAAATCCCACAAGATCTTGACCATCTGATTTTCGGTGACTTTTTCAGGCTGATGTTCCCACCAGTTTGTTGCTGTTTTAATATTATAATTTTTGCACAAATTCCAATGGATCATTTGTGCTACTGAATTGTGCCGCAATTTATAATCAGTCTGCGCGATTTTTTTTACAGCAGCTGAGTATGTGATCAACAGTTTCATCAGCTTCTTTGCAAAGTCTGCATTTGGCATCATCAGAGGATTTTTCGATTTTGGCCTTACTGGCATTTGTACGGATAGCTTGTTCTTGCACAGCCAGGATTAGTGACTCTGTTTCTTTCTTTAATGTACCTGTTGTTAACCATAACCAAGTTTGTTCACTGTCCACTTTATCTTTTATTTTTTCCAGAAATTGGCCATGCAGTGCTTTGTTCTGCCAACTCTCCATTCTTGATTTTATCACATCTTTTAAGGAATTACTTTCTACCTACATTTTGGAAAATAACAAATAAATATAGAGTAAAATCTAATATAACCCTAAAACTGTTATTTTGCCACAATGGCATGAATCTAAGGAGCTCTGAAGATTTCAAGCAGGTAGCATTGGAACTGTCTTCATTCCACCAGTAACCACATCTACTTTAGCCTGTAACACACTCAGTGGTTATTTTTTTCCACAGATGTATCTCCCCACACAAAGAAGATCACTAACTTTTTAAAATATATTAAATCTATTAATTAATGTTACATTATATTATAGCACAGTAGGTGTTAATGAGGGAGTAAAATAAATATTTGTGGAATGGAATGCAGTCAAAATATGGAAATGGATCAGTGCATCAGAAAACTCAAAAATCAATTTTAAATGATCCATGAATTTTCTCTCCACTAAAGCTCCGTTTAGCAGTAAATTGAAACTGTAAATATGCTGCGGTAGTCTCATTAACATTGCTTTGTCACTTGTTTTTATCTAAAACAAAGTCAGTCAAGTGATAAATATTGCTAATTCATTTCTCTTTGATTAGTGGACTGCATAAATAGAATGAAGTGATCAAAGACTAAATTAATTCTGGCAATATATTAACATTTGAACTCTCAAATAATATAGAGCAACTTTCCATATTGATCATAGATCACTTTGTTAGTTAATGCCTCATAATTAATTTGGATGAAACAGCCCAATCATTTGATGCCAAGTACTCAATTTTATTACAAATCTGTATGGCCGGAATTTTTCTGCAAAGCGGCTCATTTTGAATCTATGCTCAAGAACTGTTTAGGTTATGGCATCAGCTATATTTCTATATTTTTCTTGCGGTACCAATCTTTTTTAACTGATTCTTGTAAAAAGATTCAGTCCTTGTAAAATTTTTGCTAAATTCAGTTTGGAATTCTATGTCCAGACTCCTTTGCTTAAGCTTTACCATGTCCTGTTCATTAATAAATATCCCCTGTAGTTCCAAGATAATATCCATAGTTTAATATTTTATTCTCCTTATGTACACTGAGAGCATATACACCAAAGACAAATTCCTTGTGTGTCCAATCACACTTGGCCAATAAAAAATTCTATTATATATCAATAATGTGTTAATACATTTATATAGTATATTATAATTTTTGACTGGACATCTTAAAGCTTTCAAGTTTGAACGCCCCTGGGGGTTTTTTCCTAAAGGGTTAGGAGGTGCAAGGGTCTTATAACTTGACAGCTTTAAGACTTGCATGCTTCAAATGCCAGTGTTTCTGAGCCAACATTTTGGTTGCTAAGCAAGAGTGTTGTTAAGTGAGTTTCACCACATTTTACAAGTTGGCCATGCCCACCCAGTCACATGACTGCCAAGCCACTCCCACCCAGTCACATGGCCAGAAAGCCACTCCCACAAAGCAGGCCACACCTACAGAAGAGGTTCTAAAAAAAATTGAAACCCACCACTGAGCTGTCGATATATCCAATATGCCCTGACCTCCTCATTCCCATCAGATGAAAGACAGTACCCATTTTATATTGATGGAGAAGCTTATATATGCAAAGTGAAGTTTGGACATAGTTGACTACATTTTCAAGAAGGACAAGACAGATGACTCAGTTTACTTTAATCCTGTCAGCCATTTACTAGCATTTTCTATGCCAGATATCTGTATTACAAATGACTAGTTTAGTTGAAAGAAGAGAACACAGGCAAGTAAACGAAATTTAGTCACATCATCCAAACTGACTCAAGATTTTCTTCTTTACCATCAATTGCCTAGGGCAGATTTGTATGCTTCCTTTATAGAGTACAAGTATCTCTTGAATCAATATCTAGGAAAATCCTTTGCATAAATTCATACTCTCCTCATTGTATCATCACTTCTTTGCCCTCATATACATTTTATATAAGAACCGCAGACTAACATTAAAGTGCCATCTTATATAAACAGGTAAACTAGAAAGAGGGTAGAATAAACTACTCTAATATCATTCAATTTTCACATCAATTTGATAAAGGGGCATTTAACCAAAGGAATACTATCTTCAAAAGTTAATCCAGTAAGCCAAAGGCAATTTGATTATGTACCATCAAGTCATTCTTTGAATCCTAGTGATCACATAGACTTTCCCCACGGACCTATCTCTGTCCTATTTTTGCAAGTCTTTCAACAGTGTATTTATTGTCATGATAACCTTATCAATCTACCTTGCTACTGATCATCCTCTTCTTCTCTTTCCTTTACTTTTCCCAAAATTATCACATGCTGTGTCTCCACATGTGATAATTTGAGTCTGGTTATTTGTTCCTTGAGAGAAAACTTTGAGGTGATTACTTCAATGATCCATTACTTTGTTTTCTTGGCTGTCCACAACTTTAGGTTCATCTGTATATAAATCACCATTAAGACTGAAAAGAGCAATGAAAACTGTGCCATACTTTTAAACAGATCATTTACTCTGTATCAGCTTTAACAAAATTAAGGCTTTAGACTTACTGGTGATAGTTGCTGTGATAGGCATGGCATAAAACAGATGACATGCTTCAAATATTTACGCTACTTATTCCAATGTACAGGGAAGTAAAATGTTCATCCTATTGATATCTAACTAAACATCTGAAGAATCTCATTCGTTAGTACTTATTTCTTACTAGGTATTATTTTCCAGCATTTCTAAAATTGTTTGAAAGTATGGCTATTATGGCTACTTATGGGACCAAGTAAGCTCATGCATTGTGTTTGCTAAATAAATTGTTTCAAGTTGCTTTGTGCAATCCTAATAGGTACTCTGCATAAAAGCAGAGACTCATTAATCAGAGATGAGATTATAGATAAGAACCTTCACTCATTGGCTAAAAGAGCACTTCTACTACTAATATTAGACACTCCTACCTCTGTTTGGAAATTCAGATCCCAGCAAAAGTCCTAAAAGATCAGGACAACAGCTTGGGGTACATTGACAAATGATAAAGCTTTGTAGGCTGGTGGGGAGAGAGAGGGGAATCATTGATCTGAAAGGAGTGCTGTTAATAGAATTGCAGAAACAAACAGTGCGCCCACTCAATATTTTCCTTGGTAATTTTTTTAGTGCAATTGATAACTACTGGCAAGAAGATTTTTCTAAGGTTCTTAAATATTTCTGAGCCCTAGATGTTTATAGTTCTACTAATACTTAAAAAGAAAAACAACCTTTTTCATTCTTCCATGATTGACAGTAATCTTCTACTGCATCTTAGGTAGGCAAATACAGCAGCAGTGGACAACCAAGCACATAAAAGTGCACTAGTGCAGGTCATCTCTTTCTATAACAAAGATGAGTTCTGCTATAAATCTGAGGCGTTATGCTATTCTACCCATCTGGGATTGTTGAGTAGGTCTGTCTGTTACCATGTGATAAGATTGTTTATCCTGGATTTTGTAAAGACAGCCCTGAAAAAACATCAATGTAGAGGCCAAATCAAAGTAAAAAGAATAAAACCTCATAGGACCAAATGCTTCATGCAATAAACTTCAATTTAGCAAACAAAAATATACACAGCTAATGAGATTTGGCTTCAATACCCATTGCACTGAATTATAGTCAATATTATAGAACAAATTTCTTCTGCCATAACTCCATTTGTTTCATTGTTTATACATAAAGATTTCATAAGCTTGTTTTTAATGAATCTTCAACTGGCTGAATGAAAGCAATGTTCCAGCTGGATGAAAATCTGCAAATCTGTTTAACCAGAAACAAGCAATACAAAACAAAACCTCCAACCTACTGCCTTATTCAACAAGATTTTAGCATAAGAAAAGATAAATGCTCAGATTTTGAATGAAAGGAATATACCATAATGGAAGAGAGACTATGGTATTTAATGGAATTCAGAGGCTTCATGAGTTTCTTAAAAAAAGAAAACAACATGTTAGTTACGTACATGGATACCAGAGGTGGGTTCTGGCTGGTACGAACTCTACGGGCGTACAGGTGCCAGAAATTTGCAGTACTTTTGCGTACCCATTCCATGGTGGTATGGTCACCCCCCAGACTGGTACGCTCCCCTGCCCTGCCCTCATTTATAAGGCGCTTCTCAAAGAGAAGGAAGTGACGGCGAGGCTTCTTCAGAGGACCCGAGGCAAGAACAGCATTGAAGCTCTCTCTGAAGCATCTGGAAAAGGTACGCATTGGTTGGAGGGGGGGGGGAGGAATTCAAACTTCACCTTCCTGGTGTGGTGCAGGGCTTTGGACAAAGGCTGGAGGGAAGGACCCTGGCTCGCGCGTCCTCTCCCTTCCCAAGTGTAGTTTGATTGCAGGCGGAGTCACATTGCCTTTCAAACCTTTAATCAGTGAAGCTGGGCTGGAGTTTTACATAGCTTTATTCAGCTGTTGGGGGAGGGGGAATCACTTTCTCCCCAGGCCCCCATCCATTTTTACCCCCTATACACACAGCTGGATAAAGCTATGTAAAAATCCAGCCCAGCTTCACTGATTACACTGATTTGAAAAGGCAATGTGGCTCCACCTGCAATCAAACTACACTTGGGGAGGGAGAGCACCAGTGAGCACTGAGGAGACTACAGGAGGAGGCAGGAAGCCAGGGAAAGAGACATGCTGTATTACACACACTTTCCCCCAGCCCCATTCTTTCGGAAGGCTCAGATCTCAGATTGGCTCCCCTCTGGCTTCTCTGCCTCTCCCCTCACCCCAGCCTGCCAGCAGGAGGTGATTGGGTGGACTTTATTGCATTCCAGGCATTTTCCACCTGGACAGCATGCTGCATTTGCAATGCAGGAGGTGTTTGGGGAAGACAGCAGGGAAATTGGGGGGGGGGGATGACAGAGGAGCTGCTTTCAAGCCATTGGGAGAGATATCCAATCCAACTTTTGTGTGTGTGTGTGTGTATGTTTGAGAGAGAGGGGGAAGGGATTAGGAGAGATGATCCAATGCAACTTCTGTCTGTGTGTGTGCTTTAGAGAGGGGGGAAGGAGGGAGAGAGGGAGGAAGGAGGGAAAGGGAGAAGAAAAAGAGAAAGAAGGAAACTTATTTCGCAAAGGAGAAAAACAAATGCTGTCACTTTAAATGGGAACTGAGCATGCCTGGCTGTGGAATTCTGGGAGTTGAAGTCAACAAGTCTTAATGCTTATAACTTTAAATTGAAAAAAAGTTCAACAACAAATTGGTTATATATTATATGGTTTTATGTTTTTGAAGTTTTGGGGTTTGTGCAATATGGGCTTTGTGTTTCCAAAACGGTTTGGATGATTCCCTGCTTGTGAATGGAGCCAAACTTTCTCTAGGGTCATTATCTCATTATCTCTATCTGGCAGGAATGTGGAATGAGCCTCAGGCAGGTTTCTTTATTAGCAGAAAGAAAGAAAAACAGCACAGCAATTTAGGGCTAGAAGGCTACTGGGAGGTCATCTAGTCCAACCCCCTGCTGCAGCAGGAAACCTTACATTGTATGAATTATTTTGGTGTCTCTAACAGAGAGGAAAATTTCCAGAAGGAGAAGGAGTTTACTACGACAAGGCTGCCATGCAGAGGAAGGCAGAGATAGTCCTTGACATATGACTACAAGTGACCCAAAATTTTGGTTGCTAAGCAAGAACGTTGTTAAGTGAGCTTCACCACATTTTACCCAATCCACTCCTGGTGAGTGACATCAAGTTGGCCACTCCCACCCGGTCACATGACTGTCAAGCCACTCCAACCCGGTCACATGACTGCCAAGCCGGCTTCCACAAAACAGACCACACCTATAGAATAGGTTCTAAAAAAAATTGAAATCCACTACTGATGGATACCTATAAATGCAAAATAATTCATTCAACTTCTTTACTATTCCAGATTTTCCTTCTTTTGTCTTCCAATGACCTTAGTTTGCTATCTGTTTGTAGGTTTTTATAAACCTTTCGCTTGTTTCCTTCCTCTCCTTTTCCAGAAAGATTTCAATTTTGTGATCTGGCTTCCCTTTTTTAATAGTTTCCAACACTGATTGTCTGTGAATGAATGTTAGCTCTGCTGCTATTATTGTGGTTTTAAAGGTCTTCCAGACTAGATAAATTTGACACTTTGCTTTCTTTTTCTGTTTCTTTTTTTTCTAGTGCTGTTATTCTGAAGATAAGTTTTTATTAGATTCTCCAGACAAAATTAATTTATGTATAAATTATATAGTGAGGTAGACACTGTTTCCAATCAGTACAATATCTCTAGCCTAAGATGTTAGGTTTAGTTTGACATCCAGCTACCCTCTGGTCACAGTTCCAACTGTTCTTGGAAAAGGGTCTTTTTGAAAAAGATATTTTACACTGTGCTATCCAATTTATAGTAATGAGATTTGTAAAAGAATGGCATGCATCTTCCTTGTACCTATCTGAACCCATATTGCAATCTGACAATTATGAGCTAAGTGCCCTTTAATAACCAAACCATAATTCAAGGATTTTCATGTCCAATAAAGAGACAGCATATAATGAAAAATTATGTGTTTAAATGCACTAAATATTACATCCTGAGGTAAAACCAACAGCAGAGTTTGTATCAAAAAGAGTAGATAACAGTAAATATTGTGGTAAATGCTCTTGTTGTTTGGGTGTTTAATCACTACCAACTTTCCGTAGTCCAACGGACATTAGTTTACCTGAATTGTCTCACAGTAGCTGCTTCTGTAAGTTTTCATAAGCTTCTGCTTGTGATGTTAGTAATAATAGCATCTGACCACTTTGTCTAGCAAGATCTGAAATACTTCCTATGCCTATATGGCAAACATGTCTGATAACAGTTTCCAGTTTCTATTTTCTCAAAAATACATTAGAGTTAGAGATGGGTTGCTCCCGGTTTGGCCCAGTTCAGCTGAACTGGTAGTGGAATTCAGACCTGGGTGGCAGAACCGGCAGCAGCCCAGGCCTGCCATGTCCCCCAACCGGTTCCCTCGCTGCTGCTGGGCTGCCACCATTTTGGATTTTAATGACTGAATGTGTGCAGTTCATTGTAAATTGTTCTGCGCGTGCACGAAGAACAATTTACATTGAACAGTGCACGCATGCGCAGTGCACTTCTGATGCATGCAGTAATCCACCCCTGATTAGAGCCTACAACAAAATTCTATGGTCTTTGAAGTTAAAACAATTAATCAGTGGAACTACTTGCCTTTAGAAGTTGTGAATGCTCCAACACTGGAAGAGACTGGACAACCATTTGTCTGAAATGGTATAGGCTAGCCGCCTGAACAAATTCTGTCCTATCCTATCCTATCCTTCCAAAGGCAACCCTGCACAACCCTAAGAAAATGTCACTGCTTTAAATAATCCTGTCATTGAAGTTAATGCAACTTTTAATGCAATTGTACTGTTTTTAAAAAAGTATGAAAAATTGTGGAAAAAAGGTTTATTGACTCACAGACAAGTGCTATACAGCTCTATAAATGTCTCAGCTGTGATAGGCATCTGTATTATGATCAACAAGCTGAATATCCTTATGGATACCTGAAAGGGCATAGCAAAATGGCTGGGAGAAGAATATCATTATTGGCCATGTATGTATCGCACTATTAATGTAAATTGATTTTGTGAATTGGATGAATGCATGACATTTACCTATTATTGGGAAAGAGTTTCTTCTATTCCATTACAAAATGGCTTCCTCATTACCCAAACAATTAATGTAGGAATTAAAATGTATTAGAAGTTCATTTTATCCACACATTAGTGTAATGAAGGCTGCCTTCATTAGCTAAATTATTCCTCATGGCATTTTGGACTGTTAAACACTATGTCTACTGTTGACAATCTAGTAACTAATTTTAGTAATTCAGAGAGATATTTAAGTCCCTGGAAGAGAACACTACAGTATGGATAAAACTGAATAAGGTTGTTCTGAGGATGGAAGAATTTTCATCAGCAGAATTAAGATGGGGAAATATAATCTCTCCCCTTTCAGCTCCCATTTCTTAAGTGTTGCAATGAACATAAATTAATATTTCAAAGCCAATCTTAAACTTCACTGGGGATTTAAGAACAGAAGAGAGAAAGAAATCCAAAGCATTTACTTTGCCCTAGGAAACAATATTAATGAGATAAAGCTTCACATTTGAAGTACTAAAAAGTAATATGTGGAATGATGTTTGCATGCAAGGGAATAACAGTGATTCTCTAGAACACTTTTTTGTACCTTTGTGCTCAGAAGTGATATATCAGATCCTGCCCACCTAGCAATTCAAAAGAATGCAGATGTGAGTAGATAAATAGGTACCACTTCAGTGGAAGGTAAATGTGTTCCATCTGCCTTTGAGGTATAGCCATGCCGGCCACATGACCATGGAGAGTGTCTTTGGACAACGCTCTTCCCTCAATCAAAAAATAGATATGAGCACTGTGCCCTAGAGTTGGAGATGAGTGACAGGGAAACCGTTACCTTTACTTGTATCTCTCAAATAAATTAATTTAGATTTACCTTAATGAGACTTAGTTCTCTCTATGACCATACAATGCCTACCACATATAAAAGTGAATATTGACAAATGAGTTATACAGATTTTTTAAAATGTATTATTTATCATATTTACAAAGTGCCTCTAGGTGGTATATGGAAAAATGTTAAAACATAAAAACTGAATATAATAAAATTTAAAAAAGTAAAATAATAGCAAAGATGTTTAAAATGCAATATTAATTAAAGATTGAGGACACTAACCAGCTGCATGACTGCATGCGCCTCTACAAGCCCCAAATGAGGTGGCAGAGTTAGATCTTTAAATGTGCTCAAAAGTCCAGGAGAGTGGGAATCCACCTCAGCTCTGGGGGAGGGGGGTTCCCAAGGGTGAGGGCAACAGCAGAGAAGACTCTCTTCTTGGACCCCCCCCCCTCAATTGGAATTCTTTAACTGATATCATCTACAACATATCATTCCTGCCTGATTAGGTGGGATGGGCTGATGTGAAGACAGAAGGCAGTTTCTTGAGTGAGCTGCATATAATATAAGGTATAAAGCATTACATTGTTATATTATAGTGTAAATAAATGTGGAAAGCAAGATTACAATAAGATACAGTATATGTTAGATTGGGTAATGGATAGGCACACACAGGCTTAACAGTAACAACAGCCTCGGTTCTGCCCCAGGACCACTTCATGTTCTTAGCCAGGAGACGGTGTAAGGGCTCAGCAATGGTCGCTTTCTGTTTGAGAAAGACGCTGTAGAAATTAAGGAGGCCGAGGAACGCCTGCAGCTTGGTTTGATTGCGAGGTGTTGGGGAGTCCTGAATAGCTTTGATGTTTTGTATAGTTGGGTGACTCCCAGAACCATTGATCAGGTATCCTAGGAATTCAACCCTTGGCACATTAATTTGGCATTTCTCTTTTTTGAGATGGAGGCCTTTGTCTCTAATTTGAGCCAAAATTTGAGCCAGTGGGAAACTCCCCACTGTCACGGGGAGTTTCCCACTGAATTGCTTGAAGTTCACCCGGAAGGTGCCTTGGCCCACGATGGGGACCCGGTTTCCCTGGTAATCACGTAGGTAGATGTTAGGGGTGTGTAGGTGCTGCTTCTGTAGGCTAGGGATAGCCTGCTTTAGGGTCGACCACGGTATGATGGTCAACGATGACTCAGTGTCGATCTCCATCTCACATGGAGAGTCCTCGATGAGGACTGTGACCTTCAGCTTTTTGGGCTGCCTCAAGCGGACTTGTCCCATTGACGTATGGTAGGTGACTCTATTGTCACCCTCTGAGCGCTGTGGTGGCTTCTGCTAGGCCCCTGGGTTGGGCCTCTGTTGGCGGCTTGGTGCACTTTTAGGCTGCCAGGTGGTGGCAGGGAATTCGCTCTGGCACACCTCGGTGATGTGTCCCTTCCGCTTGCAATGCTGACAGATTGTGGAAACGGCAAGACGATCTGGCATGGTCTCTTCCGCAGCTAGCGCAAGTTGGGAGACACAAATTGAATTTGCGTGGCTACTGCACATGCGGCAGCTGTCATCTTCCTCACCTTCTGAGTTCTCGGGGTCTGCAGCCTCGTGATGTACGCATGTACTTTTTCATGCATCTTGTGGTACGCTTTGGCCCTGCAGAATCTCGGTCGATTTGGCGGCTGATTCAGACACCCTGGCCTTGTCCAATGCGATTTGCAGAGTCAGGTTAGATTTAGCGAGTAACCTCCTTTGCAGGGTAATGTCCCATACGCTGCAAATTATGCGGTCCAGAATCAGCTCGCCCAGGCCTTGGAATTTGCAGTACACCTTGCGAAGCGCCACCACATACTCGTTAATTGACTCACCCTCCTTCTGGTTTCTGATGTTAAACTCATGCCGGTGAACGTGGTTGGATGACTTGGGCATATAGGGATCTTTAGCATTTGATGTAACATGGATCTGTGAACTGCTTGGAGCGGTGTCAGCTCAGAAAGGTTTTTCGCCGTCTCAAACACTTCTCGGCCACAGTATCCAAGGAACATGTTCTTCTTACGGCCTTCGGGAATGCCCATGAGGTCATTTGCCTTGAGGAAGCAGTCAAATTGTAGTATGTACGATTCCCAGTGCTCGGTGACTGGGTCATACGGAGTCAGTGGGGCGATTTAAGTTTGTCGCTCAAAAATGGCTGCTTGATGCCATCCTGAGCTCCGGGCTGGATGTACTTGCTGGATTGCTATGCTCTTTTTGGTTTGCCTAATTGCCTTCCAATCCCACCTTCATTGCCAATGTTAGATTGGGTAATGGATAGGCACACACAGGCTGAACAGTAACAACAGCTCTTTATTGACTACAACAAGTGAAAACAATCCAGCAAAGGTTGAGTCTGACAGCAGCCCTTTTACAGGGAGCTGTCAGACCCTTTGACCAATAGGATTAAACCTCTGTTCCTACCAGAACAGAGGTCCTTGGTGGAAACCACTGTAGATAGGGTGAATATCTAACAGTATATGCATCTTCTTAGTCAATAATGTCACGCTTTTCTAATACAGCATTTAAAGTATTTGTTTTTACACTACTAGTCTTAAAAAGAAAGATCTATCAGTGCAAAAAAGTTCTGCACTAAATTAAAATGCCAGAACTGGATACTATGACTAGAGAATCTATTTTGTAATCCAATAATTAGGTTCTTATCTGTAGTGCATATAACATGTCTTATTTACATGTTGATCCATCCACATTATTGTTCGAATTGTGTGTGTATGTGTGTGTGTGTGTGTTGTGTGTATGTAGGTATGTGTGTATGTGTGTGTGTGTGTGTGTGTGTACACACACACACACACACACACACACACACACACACACACACACACACACACACACACACACACACACACACACACATATATATATATATATATATATATATATATATATATATATATATATATATATATAGTGCCACAAGTGTGCATTTAGGATCTTTGGCCTGCCACACTCTCATTTTACTACGATTTTTCATTAGTAGGGTGTTCTGTCCCCCCTTCCTCGCTCGTTAACAGACGACAAGCAGACAAACTTAAAAGGAACTCACTTTATCAGTTCTCGGCTCAGACTGGCTGCGAGCCCAAAAATAAACATAAATAAAGTCTCTGACAAGATAACAGAATACCAAATAAAACTCTTACAAAGCAATGCACTTCGCCAAGTGTCTCCTTGAATCAGGGTTACAGAAAGCAAATCACTTCTCCAAGTGTCTCTCACAAATAAACCACGACCGATGATCAATGAATGTTAAATGAACAAATGAACGTTGACTCCTGCAACCAGGACATGGCACCATCCGTTCTTTTATCACCAGAAGACGCCACTAACGAGCCCCAGCTGCATTGTTAATCTTGCATCCCGAAAAGACTCACAGGAGACTTCTGCTGAGTCACAACACTATCCCCCACCGCAGGGCCCTTTCCCCGCGTTCCGATGGTCTGGATGCGGTTGGAATGACTTGTCCACAAGATGGCCTGCACCCATTTCCTGTGGTGCCTTTTCATGAGTCCCAAACCTCTGCAAGAATAGCCCCTTTGAGCCGGAACTCCCTAGGTATCCAGTGGCCACCATGTTTCCTTCCGCCCTTCACGGTGTCGACACCCCGTCCAGGGTCCTTCACTCTCTGCAAGGTTGAGCCACCAGTCCTCCTACTGTCGGAGACTGGCGGCCGATCCAACAGCTCCGGCCGAGCCCTAACACCCTGTCCAGAGTCCTCCACCTCCTCCAAGGCCAGCCCACATGACCCCCCGCCGTCGGAGTCCGGCGGCAGCTCCACCGACTCCTGCCGAGCCACCACGCAATCCCCTCCTGCAGAGCCCTTCCCCCGGTTCCGACGATTGGGGTGTGGCCCAGAAGGGTTGGTGACGGCCTCCACGGAACACGGTCCAAGACACTGGTACCCCGCCGGGAACCTAGAAACAAAGTCCAGTGCTCCAGGGCCGGAGTCGACAAAGGCTGGAATCTCGGCGGAGTACTCCTTGCAGACCTGGCCCATTGGCACTGGGCACATGACTCCACGCACCTCCGCATGTCATTCTTCAGATGGGGCCACCAAAATTGACAGGAGGCCAGGTGCAACGTCCAAAAAAAACCCCAATGTCTTGATGCAGAAGCGCAATGAACTTGCGAGAGCACCCGTCAATGGATGTGCCCTGCGGGAACATAGAGCCGGCCCTGACACTTCAAAAGATCCCCTTCCAAAGTCCATGGGGATGCCGGCCCCACTTCTGCCTTTCGTCGCTCCACCCAGTCGTCACCCCGCTGCGCATCCTGCATCAAAGACTGCTTGCTCACGGGATGACAAACGGCAGCGCAGGATGCAACGGGTAGAACAGTCCGAGGTGGAAGCGAGTTCGCAGGGTCAGAGTTCTCTGCTTTACACGGCAGGGCATCCGCCCTGGGACTCCACCCCCCCCAAACGCACACTAACTTGTGCGAACGGGTTATCACGGCCGCACCAACGTGCTGGTTGTCTGACATGATAGTGCGTTGCTGAGGGACGGCTGCAGTCCGCGCAACCTACTGTTCTTCTTGGGGCAACTCCCTGCCAAGTGACCAAGATCCCCACAGTAGAAGCACAATCCCTCAGCATGTTGTCTGTCCATCTCTGTCCGTGACACTCGAGATCTGACAGCACCCAACTCCATGGGCTCCTCCCAGTCCACTGCAGTCCCTTGCTGAACCGGCATGCTGGTGGTCTCCTGGAATGCATGGCGAGGCCTTCGCCTTTCCAGCCGGGCGTCTATCCGGAGGCACAAGTGGACCAACACGTCGAACGTTGGTGGCCTGTCCACCCTCGCCAGTTCATCCTGCAAGGCCTCAGACAATCCATCCTGGAACGTGTCCATTACAGCTGGTTCATTCCACGTGGAATCCTGGCTACGCAACCTGAATTCAGTCACATAGTCCTGCAATGAACCACTCCCCTGCTGCAGTGACTTCAGACTTCTAGCTAATGTTTTCCCCTTGATAGGATCTTCAAACATCCGTTTGAAGTACTGACAAAAGCCCTGGAAGTCATCCAACAAAGGGATCTGCTGAATTAACAAGGGGGTAGCCCAACGGGCAGCTGTGCCTGAGAGCAAACTGATAATGAATCCCACCTTCGACCGGTCAGTGGGAAAGTCCTCCGCTCTCAAACTCAGGAACAGCTGGCATTGTCCCAGAAATGCAGCAAACATGGCCAGACTCCCATCATATTTATCTGGCATGGCTACTGGGCACTTCCTCCTTGGCTGGGGGGGGGGGTTTGCAGCTCTCTGCAGCTGTTTAATTTCATCCGCCAAAATCGCGATTTGTTATGCCATTTGCCTATTTTCAGAAATTAATTGCTCCATAATTACTCCAATGGAGGCTTGTCAGGCAGGAGTCAAACTGTTCTGTCCTCGCTCATTAACAGACGACAGGCAGACAAACTTAAAAGGAACTCACTTTATCAGTTCTCGGCTCAGACTGGCTGTGAGCCCAAAAATAAACATAAATAAAGTCTCTTACGAGAGAACAGAATACCAAACAAAACTCTTACAAAGCAATGCACTTCTCCAAGTGTCTCCTTGAATCAGGGTTACAGAAAGCAAATCACTTCTCCAAGTGTCTCTCACAAATAAACCACGACCGATGATCAATGAACATTGAATGAACGAATGAACATTGACTCCTGCAACCAGGGCGTGGCACCATCCATTCTTTTATCACCAGAAGACGCCACTAACGAGCCCCAGCTGCATTGTTAATCTTGCATCCTGAAAAGACTCACAGGAGACTTCTGCTGAGTCACAACAGTAGGGTAATTGGGAGGGGGAATAGTAAGGAGTAGAATTGTAGAATGTGTTGTCAAAATAAAACATCCCTTTCTAGAAGCCCAAGGTCATCCTTTTTCTCTGCATCTCTGCACCTGACCAGAACTAGATAGGTGGAAATGCCAGCATGGCAGAGGAAGATTGGACCATGTGATGGACTTGTGGGTGTGGGGCAAGATCATGAACTTTCAACAGGGTGGAAAATCCAGGAAGCTTTCAGATTCGGGTTTTCCACAGATGTACCAACGTGTCTCTCTTATGAAATTGGAACTTTGATGAAATCTCTGCCTTGGATTTAATTCTGGATGATATTTGGAAGGCTGACATATTATGCATCACAAAATGCATGTTTTTAATGCACCACTTAAACACATTGGCATTGACACCAGTCAGCCAATCAGATATGAAAACAGAACACTATACAAAGCATTTTCATGCTTCCAGGCAATTATGGATTAATTGCATTTCAACTGTACATAAGAGAGTATGTTAAACTTAAGATAACATATTGAAGGGTATTAATTAATATTCCATTTGTATTAATTTACTATGATTGTACCTTTGAAAATTGAAATCTCTTTTCACTACATAGCCTGATGTTGTAATGTTAGAGATGAATCTGGTTCAAATTTGCAACTGATGACATTAAAAAAACAAACACCAAAGCTGTTGTAGTGGTGAAGAAAACGTATCAAAAGTGATATTCCAATAAGCAACAGGCAGAATGCTAAGTCCATAAAAGCTCAATATTTTTTTTCCCAGTAGGCTTTGCTGTATTATTACACTTGTATGGTAAGGCACGTCCCTGATTTCAAACTTACAAGTCTGTTACCAATATGACTGATGATTTTAAAAAAATCCATAATGTGCATATTTCATCTACATCAAAGTATTTGCCTTTTATAACAGACCCTGGATAATAAACACAGCAGTTGCTTCAAAGTGAATATCAATTTGAGGTTTGTGGATGACAGAAACAGTTGGAATGTTTTTGAATTCAGCTAGCAGCACTTTTCTTCCTAGTTTCTGTACTGGTGTTCTAAAATGCCATTCCTAATATTATAGTCACTGCCTGCAGTGAATGCACCAGTTCATATTAATTAGCCTAGAATATTAATATTTTAACATAATACAAAGTTAACACGCTAAGCTATTAAAAGTATAGGCAAAACTAAGCTTGACTTGATTGACTAGTCAATCTACAAGATATTCGATTTGAATGAAAGCTTTTTTTTTAAAAAAATGAACAATTATTTACTGATAGAATTCAAATTTTATTGTATTAGAAGTTATGAGTGCCAAGTTGACACTTCTATAGGAACAAGAATTTAAAAAGCATTCAAGGTGACAATTGAAAAGTTTCCACTGAGGATGCTATATTTGACATCTAAACTAGTTATTCATCTCTCAGCTGTAAAACTAGCATTCAAGCAGAAAATAAAATGTATTGGAAAAGAAACATATAACCTTGGTAAATCTTGAAACACAATCCAGCTAACTTAGTCTTACTGGACTTCTTACTGAAAGCTTGATTTGGGAAAGTCAAATGCAAATATGACTGCTAGTGTTTATGGGATATTCAGATGTAAATAAGAAAAAAATGAAGTTTTAAATGAGAAGAGTATTACAAAATATAGAGGAGGAGGGAAAGTTATTTTATATACACCAGTGGTGGGTTGCAGGCAGTACGCCCCGGTACAGGCATACTGGAGCCTGCATGAAGCACCGGATACCATTCCGGTACGATGCTATGGAGGGCCTGCCACCCCGCCCGAGCTCCTTACCGGTCTTTTAAGTCTTTTGTTCTTCTGCGCATGTGCATGGTGCGTACAGTGCCTGCACAATGCTCTGCTGAGCAGCTGGAACATCGTGGAGGCTCTCGGAGGCTGTCGGAGGCACTGATGCATGTGACTGATGTGCACATCCATGTGGACGCCGCCGGACCCGTTCCAACCATACCAGTTGAAAGGGGTCTGGAACCCACTACTGATACACACATATTTCAGGTCGGGACTTGGAGAAAGATAACTACTAAAGAATCCCTTGCTATGTTTTAAAATGGAAAAGTTACATATCTGGCTTTTAGTTGGTAAAATTATTAATAACCTTGAGCTATTTGCTATTTGTGTTAAGGCTAATTGTTGCCCATAAAAATTTGAAAGAAAAAAAATCTGTTTTATTTAAACTAATAGCTGAATATTTGTATTTTCCTGATATATACAAAAGGCGGAGGGAATGAGCAGCATCTGAAACAAACATGACAACCTAGAAATGATGATGGGTATATGGTAACATTAAAATAAAGTGATTTTGTTATATACTGTACAAAGTTATATTCATAAGCCATAACATTTGATGCAAGTTCAGAACTCACACTGTTTCTGTGATGATGTCATCAAGTATGTATTGTTATTTGCCCTCTGTTGCTCTCTCGGTCTTTAGAACTAACATCTAAAGTTATATGATTTGATATCTATCAGGAGCAGCCAAGCTTTTTTCAGTACAAGGCCTCTAAATAATGTGCTAAGAAGGAAACACTTAAAAAAAAAATCAGCCAAGCAGGACAAATAGTTTTTTTCACATTAAAAAGTACACTTCACTGGCAATTTCAGAGGACTCTGAGGATCTTATTCAAGGCTTTGGGAAATTGCATTCAACCCCAAGAGTATATGGGGTTGTATATAGAAAAATATATTTTTCAGAAAGCTTTTGTTAAAAGTAGTTTATCAATTATTCACATGCTTTTGTACTGACTTTCCTGATTATGTAATACTTTTTGTTATGTTTGAATGCACACTAAAGCCAAACTTTTGCTTTGATGGAGTCCTGATGTATTTCTTTTACCTTAAAAAAAACATGTTTTTACTTGCCACTTAAACCTTCATTTAATAAGGATGGACACAGGGCAGCTATAATAATTCGGACCCGTATTATTGATGGTGATGAAAAAAATCTAGAAAATGCAGGATCTCTGATACTTCTAGTGCACCAAATCCAAATCTAATCATAAAATAGGAAGGCTTGAAAAATGTTAAAACATTGATATGATAGGCAACTATTCAGAGTTAATTAATTTAAGTAAAATTTGTATTTTAGTGGTATTTGGATGCTTCAATTCTTAAAAGTATAAGTGAAGTAGGGCCAAATTTCTTACTGTTAAATGAGGCATGTTCATATTGCTATTTTATTTACTTAATTATTTATTTATCACATTTCTACATTGCCCATCTCAGTTAAGTGAATCTGGATGGTTACCAGAAAAAAATGTGGAAACACACACACACACACACACACACACTTGACACTTTTTAAACTTGAAGAAAAAATAAGAGAAACCAAGAAATGGGGGTTAGGAAAAAGCCAGCCCAAGTGAGAAAATGTAAGCCACAGTCCACAAATAATAGACTATAGAACCATGAAGCACCCATTAAAGGGATTTCTATCCTAGTGCCATCTCAAACGTCTTTGCATCCCAAGGGAAGAAATCGTGGGTTAGCATCTTTGATGGGTAGCCCACAGCCAAGATTGAAAAATTACTAATGTAAAATAAACGAAAGTCCACATTCTCTGTCATCACATGTTGTATTCTCTATATATTAAAATGACTGAAGAATGTGCTAAAATCTAAATAAACAAATCAAAATAAAATGTAAATCAACACAAAAAAGAAGAGTCGAAACAGTTTTTTTTTTCATAGAAGAAACTTTTCAGGAAACTGAAATATTGATTTGAGCATAAAAATCAAGTTCTTCAGGGTTAATATATCCCTTGTGCTGAATGTTTGCTTTATTTAGTATTTAAAATATCAGTACTCCAGGCTTCTACACGTTTCCATGAATACTGACATTTTGCATGCTATAATTTATCAATAATGTGGATAAACCCAAATGTTACATCTATACTATTGATAACATGCATATATGTATACAAAAAACTGGTCTCCCTTCCCTCACCTTTTTGATATATTGCTCATTTTTTGTTTTTCTTCAGTGGGTCTTGCCTGTCCTCAGTGATCACAGATAATTGCTAGTTGAGAAAAATACCCTAAGGCTATTTTCTTCCATTAAAACTGGCAGATATTGGTTTCTATTTACAAATCATACAAGTTCCTCATGCAGTGAATTTCAGGTCATTCTGCCTTGCTTGTTTCATCACTGAAGTTGGAATTTGGCAATCTAAAGTAGCAGCTTGCTTTCTACAAAAGAAATTTAAGTTTCTGTATGAATATGCATTAGTAAGAATATCAACCGCACGGGCTATTTAAATAAGAATTAACACAAGTGGTGTTTTCTTATGAGGTCATGGTATCCAATTATGTGGCAGTCTCAGTAGCTGCTGGATGTTCTATTCAAGTACATCTGCATCCTGATAAAGTGCTATATATTTAACATTATACTCCTTTCAGGTTATGAGCAATTCTAGAAGAAATGCTGTTTTATGATTTTAACAGGGCATAAATAAATGCTACTGTACGGTGGTCAACAGCTGTAAGGGAAAATCATATAAGCAGGGTAGCACTATTCAGAAACTCATTTTTTAAAATTTTCAGGTAAAGAATAAAACTCCTATTTGAACCTCTGGAAAGTACTGTGGTAGGGTGTGTTAGGATTAAGATATGAGATTGAGAACAGTGAACACTTAATGGTTTTCACATCCCATTTAAATGATTTTATTCTCAAGAAGGAAAAAGGGGATCATATCTGCCCTGCAGGACCCTTTGAGAGAAATACATTCAAATGCAACATTGTAGGTTAGCAGTTTGATTCTTACCGACTCAAGGTTGACTCAGTCTTCCATCCTTTCGAAGTCAGTAAAATGAGAACTGAGATCGTTGGGGGCAATGTGTTTAGAGGTGGTATTCAGCAGGTTCTGACCAGTTCTGGAGAACTGATCGTGAAAATTTTGAGTAGTTTGGAGAACCGGTAAATACCACCTTGACCTTGCCTCCATCTATTCTCTGCCTTCTGAGTCCCAGCTGATCAGGAGGAAATGGGGATTTTGCAATAACTTTCCCCTGGAGTGGGAAGGGAATGCAGATTTTATAGTATTCTTCACCTGCCATGCCCACCAAGCCTTGCCCACAGAATAGGTACTAAACATTTTTGAATCCCACCACTGAATATGCTGACTTTGTAAACCAGTTAGAGAGGGCTGTAACGCACTGTGAAGCAGTATATAAGTCTTTGTGCTTTCGCTATTGCTAATACCGATACCCAAATACAATAACTTTTATGCATTTATTTACTTATGCACATGTTGATATAACACATGTTCCAAAAGCTCTAGAGGGAGGGAGGGATCTTTTTGTCTCACGGGTTGAACAGTCTCCAAATGAGTATTTGTTTGCTTGCTTGTTTTTTTAATACTGTAGGTCATTTATGTAGTTTTCCTGATGTTTGGGGGAAAAAGTCCTGTCCTTTATTGAATATTGAGAAGAGATCACACTCTCTCCTTATTGGTTGCTTGAACTGTCTAAATCAATTATTGTCATCATAAGTAGTTTGACACCTTGTCTCACTATACATCTGAGACCACCAGATGAATTGAATCAATTACAATGAGATGAATGCACCATCGGAGAACATGAAGGGCAAGATTAGGGACAGAATATTCTGGGGTTTTGGTCCCTAGGAAGGATCATCAACTTTAATGGCAATAATAATTTTTACTATATGTTTTCTCACAGCATTAGAGTTCTCTGTCTACAATTTTTCATCTATTTGAGTCATCTTGTAATCCATTGCCTTAAAGTATTCATATGACTCTTCTCCCCCAAAAGATTTTTACTTTTATATTTGTCTCAGTCAGTCCACACATTAAATATACTTTGGTCTATTACAATAAAACTGATAACAAAAAATCAATATTATATTTCAAGTTGACAATTTCATAACCACACACATCATTTCTTTATAGTTCAAATCACTGCCTCTCAGATCCTGTATTTGTTGAAATTATCCATGCACATAGTTTAAAAAATGGAATAAACTCTGGTTTGTTTCCTCTAAGTTTATATTTCACAGTAGAATGCAGCATTTAAAGGTGAAAGGCTTTGTCCCCCCCCCCCCCAGTGAATATTCTTCTTCTGATGAATTCAATTTTTAAAAGAAGGATAAGATGGCTTCCCGTCTTGTCCATCAAGAGTAAAGAAGAGGGTGGTAGTTCCTTGTGACCATCTAAAAATAAATTTAATGCACAGCTAAATCAAAAGTTTCTTTGCAGGCATTTCATGTGGTGGTTGAAAATTTGCTCTTCGGGGACTGTTTGGAGAGTTGAGGTAGAGCCACTCTGATGGTTTTTTCAAGAAGAATGTCTATAAGTCACAATCTCTTTGTCTCTTTCTGAACTTTAGGAAAAATACAGACAGATAAACTTGTCACACTTGCCAATCACATTAGCAGGCACTCCAGCTGAGTTCATGCGAGATCAATACTGGTGATTTCAACCCCCCTGCATTTTTTCCACATTAGGGAATCAGCCATATCTAACTTCATAGGTTTCTGGAAAGCTACACAAATAAACTATAGTCACATTCCTCTGGAATCAATGGCACATAGCTTTTATATTAAAATGTGCAGGGGCTCCACCACAGAACATTCCTGTTAATGTTCTGAAATACAGCTATATGCCAATCTCAAAGCACTCCTTTGCTATAATGTGCACTTCTAGAATTCCTCTTTCAAAAAGGTTATACCATTCATGTATTTCAGTTTAAGGGCAGATGAAACTCTTCCAAAGGAATTACATTCACAAATCCTCTACTTTCATAAAATGAATGGAACAGCTGTCAGAAATTTAAGTAATGGGAATGGTGCTAATGTTGGTGATTGTTTTTGTTATTTGTTTTGCTTCATTCTTTGGATAAAAATCTTTGGTATTTTTTTAATCTGGCAGTCAGATAAATATAGAGAATTCTGAGAAATCTGTTAAATTGCAGGTGTGAACCTTAAGTGAATGCATGACCTGTGTTAATTTGATTCAGTTACTTCCGTTTCAATTCAGCTTCCTTTTAAGGAGAAAATGATATTTAAAGCAAGCTCTCTCTCTTAGGAAGTGTTATCTTTCCAATTAAACATTGTGAAATGTACTCATTGCATTTGGAGCCACTATTTATTAGACAACCTCACAAAGTTTTAAAGTCACTAACTAATTTACACATGACAAACTGTGAAGTACTTTTCTTTTAAATGTTGTGAATTCTAATGATTGGTCTTCTTTTTCCATTCTTTTTCTCTAGCCCCATCCCCACCTCCCAAATGGGGAACCTGTGGGCTGGAGAAAGATTGTTAATTCATCCTCTCTTCATTCTCTATAGAAATTTAAAATGTCTTTCAATTTTGTTTAATAGAACAAAGTTGTACCTTTGCTGTTGGCTTGGCATTATGCCAACTTAGGATGCCTCATTGACTCAGTGTGGAAGGATGTCATAAAATAAGTTAAAATAAAAATTGTCATGCATTAGCTGAATCCAATTAATGTTTAGAATACTTCATTATGAGAAGAGTCATGACATGCCAAAGAGTGGAGTTTAACTAAATGCAAATGTTAGTGTCCATGTTGTAACTGATAAAAAAGAAATTATACATATGCTGAAGAACTGGAGAAAAATCTGAATATGAATGAAGTTAGTCTGGGCAGTTTGTTTAACATATGTGTAGAAATTAACTCCCACGCCTATCAATTGTGTAAGGTTTTAAAGGTATACTATAGAGGCATACTTCCAAAGGGAAAGATAACAAGAGAGAATAAAGAAACTACAGGAGGATTTTATATTTTTGTATGTTTTGCTGTAAAGATATTTAGCAGAATTGAACAACAGTTTGAAAGTGCCGTATGGCTTTCTATCATGCAACGATGCTCAGAGTCTATTTTTGCTCTCTAGCAGGTCATTTAGAAATGTTTGGAGAAAAAAAAGGTCTTCTACTTAAGTTGATTTAGAGAAAGCATGTTATGAAGTAAGAGGGTTGAATTATAGAATGTTTTGAATGAATATGCAATTGATGGTTGTTTGCTGAATGCAAGAAAAGCAACATATGATGGAAATAAACTTAGAGAATGGTTCAGCAATGAGCAAAGGTAAGACAAAGATCTGTGATATCGACTTGGTTATTTAAAGCATTTCTGAATGAATGTGCAATATTTGGTTGACAAGCCAAATTTACAGCACATGCTAGATAGATTGTATGATGTAAGAAGGACTAAAAATCTGAAAACTAATATTTGGAAGACCAAGATAATTGAATTTGACAAGAAAAATTGAATGAATAACTGCAAGCTATGATGAAAATTTCAATGCAGCAGGACTTTGGGGCCCCATCTCTAACTTTAACTGATTATGTCAAGACAGGCTAGAGAAATAGATTTCTTGCAGTGGTAAGGTTTGGCTAGAAGGGCAGATATACTTACTAAATTTAAGACTGTAAACTCTGAACAACTTTGAGATGTTAATACTGAATCCTCATGCCTTTTTCAACATGTTAACTGTGATATATCACCAAAAGCTTAGTGGATATAACTAAAGAGAATTGCCACCATTTTATTCATTGTTAGTATTAGATCAGTTTCATAATTTATTTATAGTTGCAATTTCATCATTCTAGAACATTCTATTAAACCTGAAAGTAGAAATCTCTACTTCCAATATAATTTTTAGAAGAGTCAGAAATACATTTATCTTCCAGCAGGAAGAGGTTACACTACATTTCCCCCTTTTGTCTTTATTTTGATATTCTAATACTTACTATGCAATTTAAATTCTAATAACTATCACCCAGGTAGTACTATGGGTAGCATACAGCCCATCAATCACATTCTAGAAAATTCAAATAGAAACCATATTTCCATTTGGTAAAGTATATAATTTGTCATTACACACCATTAAAAAGGTGCAAATAAAAGATGGATATAATGTCTCTCATTTTTTTAAAAAAATCACTATAATTTTTGCTTTGCCACACATCACATAAATGGCATTGTACTCAATCTAAAAAATTGCTTCATGATAATTTCTATCATATTAAAATTTTATCATTTTTTTTCTGAAAAATTGAGGCAACATCATTTAATTAAATTTCCAAGGGATTCAGCTTCCAAAACTTCAAATCAAAACAACAGGTTTGAAACTGAGTATGCTCCCTCCAGCTTCATGACTTGTTTGTCCTAGTCCCTTATGTGAATGGTGGAAAATGATGTAATGTTTTGCTATATTAACTGAAGACACGTGCATACGGTGATACACACACACACACACACAAACACACACACACACACCCCACTCAAATAAATTAGTGAATGTACTCTGAATTAGACTATTTGAGGCTTGCTTATAGGAGAGCTATCCAATTTTGCTCCCCCTTTACTTAAAAGTTATAGCCAAATGACAAACAGCTTCATCAGGAAATTATCAAGCACCCCTTCTTCTCTGTGCACCAGCCGAGAATGCTTCCTATTATTTAGGAAAAGGTGACATCAAGAAAAAGCAAATTATATACTATCTGCCAGCAGGAAATTCATCAGAACATTAAGAAGCTTTGTGCCTTTGGAAATTTTTTCAAGGTTTTTGATGTTTTCCATTTCTACTTCCTGACAGCTCCAATACGTTAAGGTAGCAGTCAAGGTAAAGTTCAAGAATGTCACAGCAGGGCTTTACACCAAGGTACATTTGAAAGGGATGAGAGAGAAAGAAGAAGAAAACATGTCAAACTTGAGCAAACATACCACAAAACAAAGTATGAAAGTTGGTGATTTCAACAACGTTATCTCTTTTATTGGAAAGTATTCCAAGCAGGTTGGTTGCTTTCCAATTAGCTGCATGAGAAAACCTTAGTACCAAATTTCTTGGAAAATTCTTACAGCCCTAACCAGATGCAAAGTCACTGGTATATTTTGATATAAAATTGAATTGTATAGCAGGAGGGGGGGGGAGATTGATGCATAATCATGTAAAAGGAAAATGGCCCTGAATTAAATGAACTCTCATCTGTTTTCATACCCATTTTAGCTCATCTAAGATTATACTCTCTTTTTAAATTTAAATTACTGGGGGAATGAATCTAATCTTCACGCCACAAAATATAAAATTACAACACTACAATATTGTAATATTAGAGCAGAAAATAATTTTAATAATATTGAAATAGGAGTCATTTCTAGGCCAACTACCCTGTAATTGACTACTGAACAAGGATCCATATAGTGCTGAAGAATGAACTAATGAACCACTAAAAACACATGTAATGTTTTTTGTTTAAATGAGGCTATAATTATGGGTTGTGCTGGGTGCCATTAATTATGAGACACTAGAGTTCTGCAATTGCTCAGGATAGGCCCTGGAGGATTCAAAAGATAGTAGGCACAAGGTTTTACATTCAGGTTTGGAACTGCCTCTAAAGAAATGTATGTGTTACATAGGAATAGAAGTCACCTCCCATGAGCAAATTGCCTTGGGAAAAAAGGCCCAGATGCATATTTCCACTTCTCTCTTCAAACATCTATATTTTATTTTGAATCTTCAAAATAATACTTCAAATTAATACATATTTACAATATATTTTTCTAGTGTTTAAACTATTTAAACACTAGAAAAAAAATAAAAACCACAAAACAAAACATGACTTACCTTTTACTCCTTTCACATTTAGTGCATATCCATCATGTTAAATGTGACTAGTAGAAATGATAACATTTACAATACCAGGTTCTGTAAATCCAAAACAAAACAGACATGTATCAGAAAAAGACAGAAACAAATATGTATCAGAAGACAGAAGACAAGTATTTGCAGCAAGCATATATTGTCAAACAAATATGAAAAGTAGATATGAAAATAAGGTTTAGTATTTTTTGTACATTCATCATCTTCAATCTAGTTTTCACCTCTTGTTGTCCATTTGCTATTCTACGTTTCCCCTGAGTCTCATGTAGCCTACTTTCCCTTGACCTATGTCATTACTTTTCATTACAGCATTCCCAGCACTACTGACTCTTTTCCTTGACCCCAATATTCTACTACCCGAGGCATGAAATTAACATGAATGCCAAGAAATATACAAATATTTCTAGCACAATTTTAAACTTAGAGGTTTGTGACAGTCTTATACATATATTTGACAGTATACATCTGGGTTTCTCAACCTTGATAATTTCAAGCTGTGTAGACTTCAATTTCCAGAATTCTCTAGCACTGGCTAGGGAATTCTGGGTGGAACTTGATATCCATGCATCTTAAAGTTGTCAAGGTTGAGAAGTATGGGTATACACAAAGGGTCTGCAAAGTTTCAAAGTTTGTTCTCTCAAAAGATGGATTAAAGCTCTCTTTCAAAATGCCTCAATAAAGAGGAGAAGCATTTTTCAAGGCACTTAGTTAACAGAGATGGCAGACCCAAACAAAGTTTCCAGTAATTAGAAAAATAATATTTTAAGTTCAGTAATGACGTGGAAATACCATAGATGAAAATATCTTTGTAAAGGAATTATTGAGCTAATGTTATGAAATATAAGATTCACTGAGCCATTATGGTTTAAATATTACACTTAGATTGAGGAGAAATGGATTAAAATCTATCTCCAATCATGGAAATATTTACTGATTTGGGAGCAAACTTATTATCTCAATCCAATTATCTTGCAAGTTTACCATGGTGATAAAACAAAGGAAGGTTTTTATTCAAACCAACTTGAATGTTTGGCATATGGATGCAGTTTGCAGATGCAACAAATGAATACCATATTTTTAGAGTATAAGACGCACCTTTTTCCCTCAAAAGAAGAGGCTGAAAACCTGGGTGCATCTTATACACTGAATACAGCATTTTTGGCCTCCCAAAACCCCGCCCACTTTGCAAAATGGCTGTGCATAGCCTTTAGGAAGCTTCCAGAGTGCTCCTGGGGGCTGGTGAAGGCAAAAATGAGTGAAAAATGGACCGGGTTTTGTCCCCCAGCCCCCAGGAGCACTTCATAAGCCTCCTAAAGGCTTTGTATGCCCTTTTTTTGGGGGGACAAAAAATGGGCCCTTTTCGCAAAAAAACAGACCATTTTTGCTCATTTTTGCCTCCCTCCAGTCCCCGTGAGCACACTACAAGCCTCATAAAGGCTATTAAAACCTTTTTTTTTTAAGAAATGGGCCCATTTTCACAAAAAAGGGTTATTTTTGGGAGGTCTGCAGAGTGCAAAACCTTTTTTAATTTTTTTTTTAATTTGCCTCTTCAAAATCCTGATACATCTTATACTCTGGTGCATCTTATACTCCGAAAAATATGGTAAATGCTCTTTTTCTTATCAACTAACTACCATGCTAGATTTAAAAATATAATAACAATGCCAAGAAAAATGGCTCACTACAAGACAACTGGGGGGGGGGAGAAGGGAACTGGGCTGTGCAAGCAGTGGCCCAGTGTGTCCTTGCACACACACAGCTTCACTCACACAAGAGAAGAGAAGCCTTTGGGATGGGTATCATCCTTCTTCAGGCTTCTCCGTGCCAAAAGCTTTTGCAAAGCGATGAAAGGCCTGAAGCAGCATGCTATCGTTTCCCCAAAGCCTTTCATCCATTTGCAAAAGCGGGCTTGTACACATGCACGCACGCATGCACACCTCCACTCACACAAGAGACAAGATAAAACTTTGGGGCATGCACATCAGCCCACCTCTTACACAGTCCAGTTCTGAATAGGCCACAACATGATAGTGAACCGCAGCCTGGAGGTTGGGGACCTCTGCTTTAATAAATGTTAATAAAAGCCTACCCGTCTATTTTCTATGAGTTCTAAGATATTTGGATGTGGCTATTCCGCAGGTAGAAGAATTCCAGTATTCAAGATACATGGGTGAAAGTAGTAACTGAACCTTTTCCAGGTTGATAGGAATTAACAATTTTGTTTACAGAATGCCAAAGAAAATTACTTACTGTCACAGTAAGTAAAGGTAAAGATTCCCATAGCACATATGTGCTTGTTGTTCCTGACTCTAGGGGGCGGTGCTCATCTCCATTTCAAAGCTGAAGAGCCAGCGCTGCCCGAAGACGTTTCCGTGGTAATGTGACTGGCATGACTAAATGCCAAAGACACACAGAACTCTGTTACCTTCCCACCAAAGGTGGTTCCTATTTTTCTACTTGAATTTTTACATGCTTTCAAATTGCTAGGTTGGCAGAAGTTGGGACAAGTAATGGGAGCTCATTCCGTTATGCGGCGCTAGGGATTCGAACCGCTGAACTGCCGACCTTTCTGATCAACAAGTCTTAACCACTCAGCCATTTCATCGATTACTGTCACAGTTTCTGGATGCTATTAGTGCTTTAAATTAAACCCTATGCAAGATCTTTGATGGATGGGCCATAACCAGGGATTTTTCCATCCAGTTCTGAATAGGAATGCACATTACTACTAGAATTGTTACAGATTTGGGGGTCCTTCTGAATTCCAAGCTTTGGATGGAAGACAAGTGACAGTTGTGGCTAAGAGGGATTTTGCAAGGATCCATTTCATTTCGTATTGAATTGCAACTTTTTCTTGAGCAGCAGACATTTCTCATAATCACTTGTGTGTTAGTCACCTTCTATTTAGACTAATGGAATGCTCTTCACCAGGGGATGCTTTTAAAACTACCCAGAAACTATAGGTGGTCCCTAATGCCTCTATGCAAGTAATGAGTATCAAGTACATCCATGTGACATCTCTACAACACATTTGCAATGCTTACCTGTTGGTCTCTGGATGTTTATGGAACTGCCTTTCTCTTATAATTGTATTTGATTCCTCATCATTTTGTTTTATTTAATAATGTTTTAAGTCATAGTATACCATACTATGTATATATAGGTAGTATTAATATGTGTATGTGTGTGAATATATGTATGTATGCGTGTATATTTATTTATTTATTTATTTATTTATTTATTTATTTATTTATTTATTTATTTATTTATTTATCAGCACAAATACAAAAACAAATGTAACAAAGGGAACATTAAAAATAATGGCTTCCTGTCTGCATGGTCTCCTGGGGTGAGCCGATAGACAGAGAAAGGAAGCAGTATGCTTCCTCCCATATTTGGGCATACCAGGGGTTGTGACACAATACATACCTATTTCCCTGGCCTAGCTGAGAGGCTGTAGCCGGCTTAGTGACTAACACAACTGCCTAATATGTAATACAGCACAGGTTCAAATCCCAGTAAGGGTATCACTAGCTGATGAGAGCTAAATAGCTTGAAATAGATCTATACTAGTCTCCCTTTATTTATTTATCAGCACAAATGCAATACATACATAATACATACATACATACATACATACATACATACATACATACATACATACATATATAAATACATAATATATCTATCGATCGATCAATCGATCGATAGATAGAGAGAGGGGGGTATACATAATATGTATATAATGTGTTTTATGTATGGGTAGATATATACTTTTTTTGAGAACAGGCAAAAGATTTTCATTTTTAATGTGTAACAGTGGGGTGACAATAAAAAATGACAATTAAGGTTACCTTAATTTTAAATCTTAAGCTACTGAATCATTTTGTTAGGAAATCATATGAACACAATAAATACAACTTCAAACCATCATTGCTTCTACCACATCCATAAAGTACTTCACAAACTGCTTTTTATTTATCAAGTTTATCACCTTTCTATGAACATCTTGTCTAAGGTGACCAGACATCCCGCTTTTGGCAGGATAGTCACACTTTTTCACAATTTTTCCCGTGTCCCGGGTTGTTTTTAAAAAGTCCTGATTTTTTTTTAGAGTTACAAAAAAGCGTCCAGCCGCCAAGGCTCTCCTAGCAACTGGGAGCATATATTCTTCGAGACGAGCGCATTCCCGCCCGCGCGTCCCTGGGAGCTGTTGCCAATGGCTGAGGGAGGAGAAGACTTACTCCATGTGGAGACCGTGGACTTCCCTCACGGATTTTTTCTTTTTCTGTTGCTTTGAGCAGCCCCTCCCTCCCCCCTCTCTCTTCCTCTCTCTCTCAGAGCTAGCTACCAGCTGCCTCCGAGGCTGTCCAAACTCAGCCCCTCCCCCCTGCCCCGGACTGCTGCTTCGCCTCGGCTGCTCGGGGCTTCTAAATTGGCATTGTGTGTTGTTTGAGGAGGGGATTACTGTGCCATAGAAACACAGTGTATGACTCACGTGGCTGATAACCTGGTCTCTACAGAAGAGGTCATTTTAAAAACTTCGGAGCGAATCCAGAAAGAGGGGAGAAAGAGGCTGAAGGAGTCTGTGAGGAGCGGGGATTTTCTAAACGTCCCATTGAATCCAGAGGAGGGGAGAGAGAGAGAGAGAGAGAGAAAGAGGGAGTGTGTGCACGGAGGGGGGATTTTCTAAACCCATTGAATCCAGAGGAGGGGAGAGAGAGAGAAAGAAAGAGGGAGTGTGTGCACGGAGGGGGGATTTTCTAAACCCCATTGAATCTAGAGGAGGGGAGAGAGAGAGAGAGAGAGAGAAAGAGGGAGTGTGTGCACGGAGGGGGGATTTTCTAAACGTCCCATTGAATCCAGAGGAGGGGAGAGAGAGAGAGAGAGAGAGAAAGAGGGAGTGTGTGCACGGAGGGGGGATTTTCTAAACCCATTGAATCCAGAGGAGGGGAGAGAGAGAGAAAGAAAGAGGGAGTGTGTGCACGGAGGGGGGATTTTCTAAACCCCATTGAATCTAGAGGAGGGGAGAGAGAGAGAAAGAGGGAGTGTGTGCACGGAGGGGGGAACGTCCCATTGAATCCAGAGGAGGGAGGAGAGAGAGAGAGAGAGAAAGAGGGAGTGTGTGCACGGAGGGGGATTTTCTAAACCCCATTGAATCCAGAGGAGGGGAGAGAGAGAGAGAAAGAGGGAGGGAGTGCACGGATGGGAGATTTTCTAAACCCCATTGAATCCAGAGGAGGGGGGAGAGAGAGAGAGAGAGAAAGAGAGAGAGAGGGGGGAATGTGTGCACAGAGGGGGGATTTTCTAAACTCATTGAATCCAGAGGAGGGGAGAGAGAGATAGAAAGAGGGAGTGTGTGCACAGAGGGGGGATTTTCTAAACCCCATTGAATCCAGAGGAGGGGGGAGAGAGAGAGAGAGAGAAAGAGGGAGTGTGTACACGGAGGGGAGATTTTCTAAACGTCCCATTGAATCCAGAGGAGGGGGGAGAGAGAGAGAGAAAGAGGGAGAGTGTGCACAGGAGGGGGGATTTTCTAAAAGTCCCATTGAATCCAGAGGAGGAGTGTGTGTGTGTGTGTGTGTGTGTGTGTGTGTGTGTGTGTGTGTGAGAGAGAGAGAGAGAGAGAGAGAGAGAGAGATAGACTATCACTAAGTGTTGTAGCTTATGATTCTTGATGAATGTATTCTATTTTTTTTTTATGTACACCGAAGACAAATTCCTTCTGTGTCCAATCACACTTGGCTAATAAATTATTCTACTCTACTCTACTCTACTCTACTCTACTCTACTCTACTCTACTCTACTCTACTCTACTCTACTCTACTCTACTCTACTCTACTCTACTCTATTCTACTCTACTCATTTCTATTTCAATTCTAATAAAGAGTTTAGTTTCTCTCTCTTGAAAATGTAAGCTAGCATAAGGCATTATAATGCAAGCTAGCTTTAGCTTTCAAACAGTTCATTTAGTGACCAAAGTTACAATGGCATTGAAAAAAGTGACTGATGACCATTTTTCACACTTAGCGACAGTTGTAGCATCCTCATGGTCAAAATTTTGATGTTTGGCAACAGATTCATATTTATGATGCTTTCAGTGTAATTGCCTTGTGTGACCTTTTGACAAAATATATAATTTTTAATCAAGCCCCCACCCCCGGTCAATGGTGTCCCTCTTTACCAATCTGAAAATCTGGTCACCTTAATCTTGTCAGCCAATCAGGCAATAACTCTCTTAGTTTTCCTCTTCTTCACACATTCTTGCTTCCTTCATATACGTATTTGTGCTGCAATTGAATTCTGATTCTTTCTCTCTAATCATCTCAACATAGCTTTATAAAAAAGGGTCATTTTTATGTGCAATCTACATGTGTTCCATACCCATACATTTGACCTTTTTTTAAACTGCACATATTTCTTTCAATATATTCTTTCTGAATTTTTCTACTCAGTTCTCATATGTATATATAAGTGAGTTGCCAAAGAACATTCCTATATATAGTACATAAATTTCACTTCTTTCAGCAAACTTTTATTACAAGTGACATTGTCCACTACTTTTATATCAGAATTTGTATTCAATAGAGGTTTGATAGGATATTTCCATCAGTCTTTTCTTGCACAGCTTTCTATTAAGCTTCTCAAATTCCTTTTGTTTTTCTAATTGATTATTATTATTGTATTAGTGTATAGCATACAATTATTTGTTACATTTTTCCTAATTAAGTAATTATTAATTATTTTGGCCTCCAGAAGTTCTGGATGCTCTGACACTGGATGTTTTCAAGAAGAGATTGGACAACTATTCGTCTGAAATACTATAAGGTTTCCTGCCTGAGCAAGAGGTTGGGCTAGAAGGCCTCCAAGATTCCTTCTAACTCTGCTATTCTGTTACATTCACTTTCAGATTAATATTCCTCATTTGCATCATACAACCTAATGTATCAATGATTTGATACAAATAATTCAATGTTATGGTCAACTGTACAGCAACACCTGTATACAAAAATATATACATACTGATGGTGCCCAAGTAATACACTTTTCAAAAGTCACCAAAATATTTCTTATAAATTTGTCAATAATTATATTAAAGAACTAAGGGGACATCGGCCTATATTTTCTATGGACTAGCTAAAGAAAAGCATCTATTTCACCAAATACCTTTCCAACCAGAGTTAATGAATTAATTCCTCTCAAATTATTTATGTTCATTCATTCTTTCCCTTTGGGTACAGGATTAATAACTTCCTTCCACCAATCGATAAATACTGATGCAGTCTTCACAAAAGCAAATAAATTGTATAAACATACTAGACGCAAAGTTTATTCATACTTTAATGTTTTTTCAAGTTCACTTATAACACTTGGAGCCTTAATACTCTTCAATATTTCCTCAGTATATGTGGTTTCCTTTTCTTCATTGTTTTTTCTTGAACATTGATATTTATTCCAATTCCATTCTTCATATGTGAGACTTAAATTAATATCTAACTTTTCTCTGGCAGTAAGCAACAATTGCCCAGTTTTAAAGTCAAGATCATCATAACGAAAAACCTATTACAGAGGTGAAAGGGAGGAGCACAAAGAGCAGGAAATTGTTTTATTGGCTTTTTTGCAATATGGAATTAAAATTCTTATCTAAGTGAGTCTTCAGGGTCTTAAGCCAAGTTTGACCCTAGCACACAGTCAAGCCATGGAAAATGAAAATTTCTTTCAAATTCTTGTCATCAATGTGGTAATTGTAAATCTCAAACAAATTTCTAAAAGATTCTTCCCAGAATTTCCTCACAACCCTTTCACTCCAAATTGTTTTATAATTTTAAATTTTAATTCCATTTGCCCTGCTGACAGATCCATTCTTATCCCTGCTCACCACTTCCAAAAGTTTAGGACTTCTTTGGAGGGGAAAATATTCATGCCTAAATCCTTGAATATTTATCTTTCTAAATAATAGAGTTAATTAGGTATTAGTTTCTAGAACTGTTCCTTCTTTTTTTTTACTATATATATTCATTGCAATTATTTTTCTTCTTTTTACATACATTATATACTTTCTTTTTCACAACCCTGTTTTCCCCCAACAATTATTCTTTTACACTTTTTTCCTCATCCATAGCCATTTTCACTTCATCTGTCTATCTTGTTTTAACACTTTTATCAGCATAATTTCACATACTTCTATGGGAATCTTTAATGTAATAATTTTTACTCTGATCCAAAAGCTTTCACGGCATCTTTTCTTAAATCCATTCCCATGGTTCTGTTCCAAGACTAATCTATTCAGCTCCTAAAGGACTCATACTTTTCAATTGTGCAGTTATTCATTTTTATTCTTCTTTCTTTCAGCATTATCAAATATTATGCATAATCTTCAATGATAAAGATTGTATAATATATTCAGAAGTCATAGGATTGCCATTTATATATCTCTACTTCTTAAAACTTCTACTTTACAATTCCTTGTACTGATATAAATTTTTCCTAATGCTTGAAATATGAACAATAAAAAAAATAGAATAAGTTTTTTTTCCATATTCTCCAAACATATCACAGGTCTGCAAAAATAAATAAATTATGAGAGCTTTTTTGGTTATTCCATGTAATCTTTATGTTTTTTGGTGCGCTGAATCCGAAATTGACCTCCGTTTTGTCATAGGACATCACATTTCCTGACAATTTAGGTAACTATGTTAAATAAGGCAATACCTCAAAATAAATGGAAATAGACTTATAAAATTAAAGATTTATTACAATATTTTCATGAAAATCCTTTTTTGAACTGAAATGAGCTCACCTACCCACACTAAACTCAATTCTTCTTCCTTGTGTGGCTCCTCTTGGTGCATTTACGCTTGTGAGTAGCATCTGGAATGTCTCTCTGAAGCATCCAACAGTAGTCTGCCATCATTGTAATGCTCCATTTTCCCTGGTATCTCCTTTCCATCTCTTTAATGTCTTGGTGGAATCGTTCACCTTGTTTCTCACTCACAGCTCCCAAATTTTCAGGAAAGTAGTCAAGGTGGGACTGGAGGAAATGCACTTTCAAACTCATCAGGCAACCTAAAGCTTGAAATGCTTTCAGCATTCTTCCGATGATCTTTTTGTAATGAGGATCTCTGTTATTGCCTAAAAATTTCTGTATGACTTCTTTAAATGCATGTGTGGCATGCAGGAGAGAGCAGCTCTGTGTCTGTACACGAGACGTCACAGTGTGGCCACGCTCCCTGCACTGACCAGAGATGCTGCTATCTGCCCTGTGTCTCCCTCCCACTGGATTCTTCAGGAAAGATTAACCCCTTCTACCATTAGAAGCACAGACTTAAAACATGCTTAGCTTATGTATATATTGCTGACCATCAGATTTACAGTGCTATATTTTTTTACATAACTCGAACAAACCCTTTAAGGTTTTTTTTTGGCATTTTATATCTTAAATGCACTTATGTGAATTAATTAATAGTAATTTGGACTTTAAATTTGGTTAAAAACCCATAATATAAAAAATATACCAAAAATTAAAAAAAATGATAAATTTGAAGACAATTTTGCATTTTGTGGCAAATCATGACGTCTAGGAGATTTTTGAATATTTTATTTGTTTTCAGCACACCAAAATACATGGAAATTAGATGAAAATAATCAAACAGCTTCTTAGTCGCAGACCTGTGGAGGGTTTTAAATATATAACTTATTAATTTCAGGAAGAAATAACATCTCTCTAATTAAAGAACTATGTAAGCAAATTCCTAAATTCTTAGTTGGAAAACATATTGTATTTGGTATGCCTGGCTTCCATCAGGACATTGGTAATATTACATAGCTTTTTTTTATATAGAAGAGATAACTTTTGGCTACATGACAGGCAAAAGAATAGCAGAATAATAAGAGTTGGAAGGGACCTTGGAAGTCTTCTAGTCCAACCCCCTGCTCAAGCAGGAAATGTACCATGTCAGACAAATAATTGTCCAACATCTTCTTAAAGACTTGCAGTATTGGGGCATTCACAACCTTTCAGACCTCAAGGACTACTACATTCATAATTTTAAATCCAGTGGACAACTAACCTGTTAGTGGAGAGAAGCGTCCAGAGTCAACCCTAGGTTTGCTGTTCTCCATATGTTTTATCCTCCACTTCCCTAATCATCTTTGTTGCTCTTCTCTGCACTTTTTCTACAGTCTCAAAAGAATCAGATACTTTAATAAAAACTTCATTTTAATAGAATAAATTCAATTACTATATTTTGCTAAACAATGTTACTGAAAAGATATTGCCAAAACTTGACTTCCATTTCAGTCTTGCTCAGAATATTATAATTCCATTTTCTTTGTAATCTTTATTTTGATTGAACTGTTTTTGACTTGAAATTCTGATGTGGATTTTTGTACATTCTTAATTTAATGTTAATATTATAAATTAATTTGTTGTCTTTTAATTCTCCCTTATTCTTTAACCTTTCACATTGAACAGAAGGATTTTTATTTTTAAAAATGGCTGTATCTTATGTTCTATAAATAATATTACAGTTTGTGAACAAAAGTTTGCCTGCTTCTGATGCCCTTTTGTTTTATGTTTGTGAAGATAGTATTTATCTACATTCAGAGTTATATTTTTCTGATTCTTACTGAACATCACTAAGGTCTATATCAAATTTCGACTAAGGAAAATTTTCTGGTCAGTCTTATATAAGCCTAGATGAACAAACCTTTCTGAAAACAATGAGGGCTCAGTTATTTGCAAGTTATATTATGGGTTGGGGAAAAATGTAAAGCCTATTCCATTCATCATCTTATAAAGTGAATCTGTTCAATAGGATTATTCCATGAAAGTGTAATTAGAATGAACCACTGGGGAAATCCTATGCATGCTTTCTTGTAGTAAGTTTCATTAAATACTTTGCGATTTATTTCTGGTCAAACATGCATAGGGCTGGTCTATAAAGCACAACCAAGTTTACCAAGGTGAATTCTTGATTCTTGGGAAACTTCAGAAGCTTGATCCAAACAACTAAGAAGCCATGAAGTCATTTACATTTAATTGGAGAGGTTTGTGAAGTTTTTACACAACTCTTAGAAACTTAAGTTAATGGAATTTAAAAGTGCTTAACTTTGGCTGAGGAATTCTTTCTTTCCTTAAGAAATCCATATGATGAGTGCACCATGGTATATTTCAGAAAGCTATGCTTTGCTAACACTGCCAGCATATATTGTACATTGGTGCCCTTACATAGTTTATTATTTCAATATGTAAATTTGTGGATTGAATCACTTTTTCTTCATGCTTTCTGTCATGATGCATTGGAATAACTAAGATTTCTTAGTGTACCATGCTGTAAATTATGTGCAAACAGAAAATATGAATTCTAAGTGGTTGTCGTAATCAGATTTCTTTCTCTTTCTGTATTGCTGTACAAAATGTTTTAAATTGCTATGTATGACTACCATTAAAACTGTTTTGGTATCATGGATAGACTATGATATCATTGTTATTCAGCATTATGATAATAAAAATATATATTCTTAAACTTCAACAATCTCAGTGGGATAGATTTAAGTATTTGCACCTAATTCTGTGAGTTGGGGAAAATTCTGTGAACCTTTGTAAAAACAGTTGGTAAGACTTCAGAGATTATGTATATGTCTCTAACCCCTACACTCTTTTACCTTGGCCTCTTTATCATCTGACTCCAGAAATCAACAAGAATAATTGTTAGTTTATATCTAAATCATTGTCACATTTTTTCACATGGAAAAAGACCAAAAATTGCCCTACTTAGCATACTAATAAATATAGAAGTAAGGATGACAGAAACAAAAAATAAATTATGCAAATTAGGTAAATGTACTTGAACAAAACAAAATATAGGAAAAACCCTCTGGTTATTCAATGTTTCTGTACACTCTAATAGTTAATGTTACAAAATATATATAAAGAATTGAGGAAAAAAATAGTCTGGCTGGGTAGATATTTAAGCAATAGGTCAATATTTTCCTCCCTAATTCACACGGGATTTTACATCAAATTTTTCCACAAATATTGAAAATCTACCTTCTAATTTATTATACTCCTTACCTATAAGCACTATTTGAAACATCAATTTATTTCAGTTTACACAGTTGTTGTTTCCAACACCAACTTACTCACTGTTTACTTGGACATTTTCCCTTTGGATCAAGTATTTTCAGATCTCCTATTGTTGTTAATTTGCATTCATGAATATGTCCGAAATACCTTAGCTGATACATTCTGCCTAGAGCACTATCACCTACAGATGATTGACACTTGCACTAAATACTGTATCATATCTCTGTCTCCAGCAGGATGTATGAAAAAGTATTTCTTGCTTATACACAACCTTTAACTCTATAAGCAGAAAGGGAATATTTACAGTGATTCCCATCATATTTCAAGATCATATATGCTTCTATTGGATTAGATTGAATATCATAGAACAAGTTATTCTCAGAATGTCACGTACATATAATTTCCAAAGGAACATACTAGAGTAGATTTAAACTGAAGCATAAATATTAACTTGCTTCATTTGTCATAAATAGAACATAGTTATATGTAGGGGATCAAATACTCTCTACCATCTCAACCTTTATAGTGGACCCAAATATTTGATCATCTTACATCCACTCAAGAAAGTCCTGCTATAATAAATAATGCCTTGTGTAATACTGTTATCAATAACAAAAATATCAAATATGCCCTAGTCTTTCCCCATCTAGTATTTTTCAATATTGGAATTGATTTATTTGTAGGCCGCCCTTTTCCCTGAGGGGACTCAGGGCGGCTCACAGAAACCCGGGAGAGGGGAATACAATACAATACAGTACTAAGACGACAACACATAATAAAATAATACGCAACATGCATACAACATTCGGGCGGGGTAATGGTCCTTATCCCCAGGCCTGACGGGCGAGCCAGTTCTTCAAGGCTGTGCGGAAGGCCTGGACGGTGGTGAGGGTACGGATCTCTACGGGGAGTTCGTTCCAAAGGGTCGGGGCCGCTACTGAGAAGGCCCTCCTCCTTGTGGTTGCCAGCCGACATTGGCTGGCCGATGGGATGCGGAGGAGGCCCAACCTATGAGATCTTATAGGCCGTAGGGAGGTAATTGGCAGAAGGCGGTCTCTCAAGTATGTCTGTTTGAAGTCCAATTATGTTAACAGCTGGATTTTCAATTTAGTTGGAAGATGCCAGTTTGAGAGGGTGTGTGAAAGGGTCTATTTAATACCAAGTTTCAAGCTATATTTTAATATAATCAATTTAAGCATAAGGCTTAAGTAATAGAAATATTAATATCAATTCATAACTCAAGTTAAAACAAACACATACCTCAAATAAATATTCCAGGAATTAATATATGATTCTACCTAAAAAGGCTTATTGTTCAGAAAAATATAATTTCCAAAATATATTTTTTAAAAGGATGCACTGTTTAAAACAAGATTTTTGTGTACGTGATGCTGTGATATTTGTGAGGCACAAACCTATATTTCATGCAATTTAAATGCATCATATAATAATTTGGGAAACAAATATACACTGCTCAGTCATTCTCTATTGAAAGGAATTCCTTTTATAATAATGTCATTGTTAGCATATTAATTTCATGCATGTGGCTTAGTTTGAGAATCATGCAAATGCAATTTACATTCATAGCATTTTTCAACTATTGGGTAAGAAGATTAATTTTAGTTTATCAATACTGAGAAAATGGCTTACATCTACATATAACCTTTGATGAAGGCCTTGATTATTTGAAAATGAGGGGTCAGAGCAATTTTAAAAATCTAAGATGATCTAAGTCCATGAAGAATATTTTTCATTTTAACATATACACTAGAAAAAGCAATAAAAGGCAAATATTTATCAGAACGAAGCAAATCATTATATTGTTCTCTATATAGGTAGTCCTTGACTTACAACAGTTCATGTAGGGCAAGTTCAAGTTAAAACCTGTGTTAGCAATAGTCTGTATGTATGTGTGTGTCTGTGTTTTGCAAAAACACTATCTTCACAACTCTTCATGACTCTTCAGGAAAAGATATATTTCAAACTTTTATAGAAAACAAACACACACACACACACACACACACACAATATAAATTATATTTATATATAATACAAATATAATATAATAATACAATATAATATAATATAATAATGTATATAATAGTCAGTGATCTGCAATTATGCTATGAAACAAATGTAAATTATCAAAACCCCTAAAATTTTAATTGGTCAGAACTATAGATCAGTGAGTTTTGAAAATGCAGTTGAACTTGCAACATCAGAAAAAGAAAATTACTGCTTAGTTTTAGCTAATGTAAATGGGAAAAAAATTATTAATCTTCTTTCACTTCAATGCTTAATTCACCATTCATGCATTCATTCATTCATTTGATTGTATAGATAGATACAAGATATCCTTCTAGCAAATTTCTTCCAAATTACATTTATAGCATTGACAGAGAAAACAACAGGAGAGGCAGATTTGAAAATTAAAAATATTACATCAGCATAACCTTTTTGTTTCCTGATCCTAACATCTAGAGAGTCAATCCAATGAGCTTCTGCTTCCTTCTTAATAAGATGTCAGCAATGAGCACATGATAAATACTTACAAATGCCAACCCCATATCCCCATTAGACACAATGTTATAATGTCATACTGTAATTAGAATTGCTACTGAGTTTGGAGAGGACTGAACTTTTTTCTCCCAGTGGATCTATAATATTTGTCAAGAAGCTCCCTGCTTCAGAAGTTTACTATCATTGAAATAGTGTAGCTGAAAGGACAGGAAAAGTTAGACTGCTTAGGCTGATTCCTTCCTCTGTATGGAAGGAGATTTAGAAAACCTCCACTAGGCTAGCAAGAAGCCAAGTCCCTAAATTTTTAAATACATCCATTTCATAAATGGAAACAATTTTGAAGATTAAAAGGATTAATAATAATTACAGTTTAATAGATTCAGATTAGGTGTCATTATTTATTAGTGTCTGTAACATATTGTCTCACTTTAAATGTTATGCTTCTAAACCTAAAGCAAGTACCAGCTTCTTAGTATTCTGTCATTTTAACTTGTTGTCTATGTCCTAAATTTTACATCATTACTGCCTGTCTCCCATAGCAGCTGATTGGCCAGTTTGATTTGGCAGATCTGGAGTGCTCCAGATCTTAGTGATTAAACAATGCCATCTTTTGGGACACAAGTAACACAGTTTTTCTATAGCAGCGCCTGCCCTCCCTAAATGAGGTTCCCCTTGCAATTCAAATGCCTGGCCCTTGCAGTTTTGAAGGACCCTATACTGAAGACAGCTGATCTTCTCTTCTCTTGCAGGTTTGTTTTCTCTGCCATCTTTGTTTTGTTTCTTGTATTGTTAAAATGTTTTTAACATTTTTAAACTGCCCACAATCACTGAAAATTGGGAGGCATCATCATCATCCAATAACTATGATTTTCTCTAACTCTCTTGCACATTATTTTACCATTATCTTTTAGTATGGTACTCAGTTCAGTTATTTTCTAACACCCAATATTGATAGTTACTCTATATGTACATATTTATTCTGTGTAATACATTTATTTTTCCAAGTGAAATCTGGATGTTTTGCAGATGTTGCTGTATATGTTCTAGCATATCTAGGAAACAAGACCAAGGATGAGGGATGCTGACAATGGTATTTCTGTAGTACCATAGATTACCTGCTCATATTTAAGGCTAAAATTTATATAATCCCTAATTTAAATAGGTTTCTATTTGAATGGGTTTCTATTTTATCTATTGGGTTCTTAGCTGCTGTAAAACTAGTAACTGTGCTAAACTCATATCCAAGGAATGTTAAAACCCAAAGTACTGAATAATCAAAATATTTTACCTGAAACATATTTAAACTAGTGTATATAATGTTACTCATAAAAATTCACTTCCAAATTTCCTTCAATTAAGGGATACATTTTTATAGTCTTACTTTTACACATTTTTTGCATTTAATACAATGTTATTCTGATATCTCAAAGGCATCCTTAGGCAGAATATAGTCATATGTGTTCCTGCATTCGCCAAGATGTTAAAATTAAAGCTCTATAGCAGTGTTTTTCAACCTTTTTTGTGCAAAGGCACACTTTTTTCACAAAAAAAATCACGAGGCACACCACCATTAGAAAATGTTAAAAATATTTAACTCTGTGCCTATATTGACTATATCTTCTCAATTTACAATTATCTCAATTTGCAATTGTCTTTTGTGAAGTATAAATCAATTTATCAATTTAAAATCCACTCTCTTGAGATTATACTTCCTAGAATGCTAGCATCCATCCAAGGGTATGAGGTAGGTATTACCTAGTTCCTCACTCATTATTCCAAAACTGAAAGCTAACAACAGCATCATTGAAGTATAGGAACAGTATTGGGAGAGGACCAATTGAGGGCATTCAAAATCTTGGAACTGTTTTGTATAGCCTGTGCTTTAGCTTCGGAGCCATCCTACAGGAGCGAGTCCAGTGAATTTGACAGGGGGGAGCAAAGCTGCTCCCCGAGGCGCCGCAGGGAAGAGGCGGCAGAGGTGGGTGATCGCGGGAGAAACTGCGCTTGGGGCGGCGGGGCTTGGGCTCCCTTTCCGAGGCAGCGCAGGGAAGAGAGCAGCGTCTGCGCTGCTTTTGCTGGAGGTGGGGGAGCGCATGGGAGTCCTGCGGTCTTCTGCCTTTCAGGGTTCAGGGCGAGGCTCGTGCGCGGAGTTGCCCCTTTGAGCTCGTGTTCATCGCGGAAGGTCTCCCATTCCAGCTTTGCGATTTCCCCCTTCCCGAGTTTGCCTTGAACCTTGCCCCTTCCTCCCTTCCTCCCTTCCCGGGACGAGAAGAGCCCCGTCGGCTTGTCTGGGCCAAAATCTGCCTGCGGGAGGGTGACGGGAAAGGGGAGGAGGAGGAGACATTGCTAGGAAAGCGGGGGTGCTGGCTTTGTTCCTCTTGCTTTGCGTTCAATCTCCTTGTCCTGATTTCTCTGCCGGGAAATAAGCCCGGAGGAGCCAGGTGCAAGTCAGCGGGCATTTGCGTGGTGCCGCGAACGTGATCCCGGAATCCCCGGCTGGGGTTGTCAAGCAGACCAATCTGCAGCGCTCCCGAAACGGCGGGCTTATTGGGGGAAGCAGTGGTTTTTTTTGGAAGTGAATGGCCTCAAAACCTGCGGAATTCAACAAGTCTTGTTTTGAAGAGCTCCGCTGAAAACACCCGGTGGGTGTTTTTCCCACGGCACACCTTACACTATGTCACGGCACACTAGTGTGCCGCGGCACAGTGGTTGAAAAACACTGCTCTATAGAAACAAATTCTCAAAATGATTAAAAGCATTTGCAAGACATGAAACAAACTGATCAAACAAAAAGCACCATAAACCAAATAGTCTACCACTGACTAAAAAGCTGTTAAATGATCCAACTCTATTCATCTTTAAGCAGATATGATCTAGTTTTAAACTTTGCACTCTATACTGTATTTACTTCCTGTAAGGAAGTAAAGGTTTTAAAAATGGACACTGGACACCTCTCTTGCAATTATCACAAATTTTGTATGTAGAAAAAGGCTGCAAATAAAGCCTTTTAGATCTGCCTGTGATGTTCGGTACTTTCTCCTGGTCAGGTTAGCATGATGTCTGAGGTATTTTTTCTTCTTCTTTAGTGCTTAGATTTCTATATGTTAAGGATTCCTTATCTCAAAATAATTTGGAAATATTTAAATGATTAGAATTATGTGTATAGATTTTCTCATTATAAATGTTCCTGATAGTATACAGATTGAAGTATCAAAAGAACTATCATGGCTATGCATAGAGCTAAAGATGCAAATATGTAATCCCATTTAACATCCAAAAAATAACGCATTGAGGGTAGTAATATCTATTGAATCAGTGTACCTCAATAGTTCATTTTTTATTATGCATAAGGCTTTTCAGAGGAAAAAAGTATTAAACTTTTGTATCACTTTGAAGGTATTATTCTATCAGAAAGTGATTTGATCTGATTGGATTAGATTAGTTTATTAAATAAGTATTTGAGGTAGGAGTAGCTTTACAGATATTTAAGGCAATCCTGAGATTAATCATGAGCTGTCTGGAGAATCTCAAACACTCTTAAAAAGTTTTCGTCCCCATATGGTCAAAGATGTTTGTAATTTAAAATTTGTCTAGGTAAGTTTGTTTGGAATGAGAAGGCGAAATAAGATATTTATACTACTGATTTCCTCTGATATGTTGCTTTAATATATCAGACTTTACTTGAACCTTGCCATAGTTGAACTGAAAATGCAAATAAAATCTTCACTGATTGTGGCACATCTGTTACTAGCCCTTCTAGCCCTTCTGTTACTAATTCAGCAATTCTGGTATTTTCATCAACCAATATTGAATTCCATCTGACCATGAGCCTAGTCAACATCTTGCAGGTTCATCTGGCTCAGAAGATTGCTTTTTGGGGATAAAATAACAGTTATTGCTCCATATGTTCTATCTTGGACTCAAAGAAGAAAAAATGGATTTAAATATAATAAACAACCAAGCAAATGTTGATTAACCTTTGGCATTGATGATTACATGTCCCATCTAGCTTACATTGATTCATATTGTGAAATCTAAAGTACACTTTAAAGTAACGTTTTGATTGAGGTTGCTAAGATTTGAACATCCATGTTCATCCTTCTATGGTAACTGTTATCTGTCTTTCTGTTACTTCAGTTCTATAGATTTTGAGACTGAGTTAAAACTTATGATAGACTTAGTCAGAGAGGAATGAAACTCTAAAAAAAGCAACATCCATCATCTTCAGGAAGTAGAATGAATGAAAGAAAGAATGGTAGCCACCAGGTTAGATATCAGTGAGCTGAACTACAGTAAATCCCTCTTGGAAGATAAGAATACGAAGATTATACATACAGTAGAATGACTAGAAATATAATTATATCTCCATTCAATCAGTTTACCATAGAAAATGGGGGCAAAGATTACTTTTTAAGGACACAATTTCTCAGATTCTTACTATTTCACAGACGGTCTACATGGATAAAAGAAGAGCTTGAATTAAAATGCCACAAACATATTAAGCCACACAGAGTTACCTTTGGTAAGTTTGGCTGCCAATAAATAAATAATTATTAAGCATATCTTAGGTAAATATAAATGGTTAAAATTTAAACCTTGAATTTAGGAAAAAACATTTTTCTAATTAGTATTAAATTTGTGTTATTGAAGTGCAGTATTGTTAAATGGTTGTTGCTGACTAAAGAAGTGTGCATGCCCAAGATGGTGTCCTGTCGCGTTTGAGGAGAGCTTCAGGGAGATGATTGTCCTTCTCGGGGCTTGCAGGGGGTACTCTATCCCATCGTTGGTTCCAGGTCTAGCTATGAGAACTTCCTGGGACCTTGGGGATACCCCTGAGCTGCGATTTATTGCTTTGTAGCAATAGCAGTTAGACTTATATACCGCTTCATAGGGCTTTCAGCCCTCTCTAAGAGGTTTACAGAATCAGCATATTGCCCCCACAGTCTGGGTCCTCATTTCACCCACCTCGGAAGGATGGAAGGCTGAGTCAACCTTGAGCCGGTGAGATTTGAACCGCTGAACTGCAGATAACAGTCAGCTGAAGTGGCCTGCAGTACTGCATTCTAACCACTGCACCACCTCGGCTCATAGCCGGAACATTGTGAGTGAAACGGGGCGGTTGGCGGTGAAAGGAGAATGAAGAGCGTTGGCGGCTGCCGGTGTGGTCAGCGGCGGCGGTGGGTCGCCCGGCCTGGGGTCTCTGCAGCCGGCGTGGGTATGGTCGTCGTCATCAGGACACCCGGCCTGGGATCTCTGAAGCCAGCGTGGGTGTGGTCAGCAGCAGTGGTGGCGGACACCTGACTTGGGATCTCTGCAGCCGGCATGGGTGTGGTCGGCAGCGGCGGTGGGACACCCGGCTTGGGATCCCTGCGGGTGCCGCTCCCTACACCATGGTGTTATCCTGACTGCTCCCCCCCTCCTCCTTGCTTATGGACATGATAATTTGGATCAGAGGGGAGTGGCTGAGGCAGCTGGCATGGATATTTATGCCAGCAGAAGATGGCTTCGGTGGTTGGCATGGGCACGGTTGGAGTGGGGGGGTCCTCGTTTTGGCCCCCTCCGATATCACCACCGTTGCCTGGGCCACCGTACTGTGTCATTTGGCCATTTGGCCACTACTCTTGTGACAATATGGACTGGGTTAACGAAGTGTGGCCCTGGCGATGGACTGGCCACTTCACCACCTTGTAATTCACCATCTGCTGTGTTTTTGACATCTGGCCATTACTCTTACATATTGTCCTTAACACCGACCATTGTTATGATGGACATAAGCTTCCTGCTACCCCCCTTGAACACTGCTGGCTGCCCCTCCCCCATGGACATTTCATTTCCTCGTTCCATCTCCCCATGATGTCATCCCATTTGGTTGATGTCACACTGTCCTCTATGTTACACTGCAACAGAACTTTATTCCCTTTGGGAACTCCCCCTTTCCCGGGGATGGCCTTCTTGCCTATCAAGACACTTCCTTAATGACGGATCTTGGGATCCGAGAGGTGGCATGTGAAGAAGAGACTTCTTAGGGGTTTTTTACAGGGGTTTTTTAATCAAATTTTAAGGGGTGGCGCGGGAGTGATACGGATGGCTCAGACAGGCTTGTGGGGGAGTCTGCCAGGGCACAGGCCAGAGCTAACTAATGGGCACGGGTCAGGAGTGCTGAGAAGGGTTGGGATTCTGGGGGAGACATTATCATGGGGGACACCTAGGTGCTCCCATGTTACACCCCTTTTAGGCGGCCTGCACTGGTTGCCGGTTGTATTCCAGGTGTGATTCAAGGTACTAATTATGACCTTTAAAGCGCTCCATGGCTTAGGCCCAGGATACCTGCGAGACCACCTACTGCCACCGGTAGCCTCCCACCGTCCAGTGCGATCCCACAGGGTTGGCCTTCTCAGGGTGCTGTCAGCCAAACAGTGTCGGCTAGTGACCCCCAGGGGGAGAGCCTTCTCTATGGGAGCGCCTTCTCTCTGGAATGAGCTGCCCCCGGAGCTTCATATAATCCTTGACCTCCGGTCCTTCCGACGCGCCCTAAAAAATTGGCTTTTCCAGCAAGCCAGCCTGGCCTGAACAAAACAAAACAAATTATTGATTATTGTTAAATTTAATTGAATTTTCTTAAAAATGTCATTGTTAATTCTAATTGGGTTTGTTTGGGATATTCTATTTAATTCTTTTTAACTTTTGTAATATGTGTTTTTTTTAAGGTTGTACGCCGCCCTGAGTCCTTGGGAGAAGGGCGGCATATAAACCTAATAAACCAAACCAAACCAAACCAAACCAATCCAAAATACTATTTTTGTACTATAGCATATCCTTACTAACTGAAAAATTACTATACAAGTTTATAGAAATAAGATAAGTCAGTGTCCAAAGTTAAGGATATAATTCGTTAAATATTTTATTTATGACAATGTCATGATGTTATATAGATTTTAAGGCTTTAACTTTTGTTACCTATTTGTAGATTGTTTTATTAAGATTCAAACTTACATATAATATATTTGTGGGAGAATATGTGCCCTTTATATTCGGATTCAGATCATTGGGTGGTCTCCCTATTTGTAGAAATACCGTATGCCTTGGGAATTATATTTTAGAAACAACTAAAATGCCACAGGTGCATCAGAATGAGAGTAGAGAAGAGGAAGCCATATAGATGAAGTAGAGATTGAAGAAATCAATAATATTCTTTTTATAAAGAAGGTTAAAAATTCATGCAGGGTAAATCACATACTATAGTAAAGGGTTTCATAGTTTGCTGTTTAGCAATAACTTCCTGAAATTTCAATCAAGGAATACCATGGTTCCTAGTATATTATGAAATGTATTTGATTTAAGTGGCTAAAGTTTAGCATGCTTTAGAAAAAAACATAATTCACTTTTTAATGTGAGTACAGACAGGTTAATAAATATACAGCATGAGCAAAAGGTGAGGTGGTGGGGTCTTGCCAGTGTTAATGATGCCACAAGCATAAGGTTGACAAGTAAGAGGGTCTCTCTTTTTTCAGAGCAGTGTAATCAAGCATCAAATATATGGTAAGCAGATACCCAATGGTCACCAGAGACTTGACAGCTTGAATTACTTAGTTCTAATGAAGATAAATAGTGTTCCAGACATGGACATTTATTGCACCCTGAAGAAAAATTGACAATGAGCTTGTTGCTAGGCAACTCCTGTTCAGCATATATAAGACATACACCTCCTGTGATTTGATTGCTATCAATACTTAAAAGTAAGGAGGGGAAATATATATTTCTGTTTGCTTATGCTGCAAAAATGTGGTAATGCTAACTTAATGGAAAGCTACAATTTTATTTCCACAGCTACCCTCTCCCCCATGTACCACATCCTTGTTAAAGAGTCTTTGCAACAGATAGGAATTACTTGGCGGGAGTGGGGGTGTTATAGCATGGATCACTGAAACATGATTGGGGGATGATGGAGGGATTAGTTAATTTGCATGTGGCTGCAACAATGACAACTCTAAATTTGGAAAGGAAGAATTATCTGCAAGTGACTGGAAGTGAACATTTAAAGGGCTTTATGAACAAGCTGGTTACATTTGCACTGCCAATCAACTGCTGCCTAATAGTATGTCTCCCTGAACTTCTTCACCTGATCTCTGAGCTGATGGCTGATCCTTGCAGACTGAAAGTACCAGGGGAATTAATTTTCCATGCTCTCAGAACTGAATCTAGAGTGGCTCAGGATTCAGGCCTCCACACAAATAACCAGCATGTTCAAATTTATTACCAGCACAGATCACACAAGTCAATGGGAGTCTGCTAGAATAGTCACTGTCTTCAAAATGGTGGTTATCACTGGGTGATCTGTTCCTTTATAACACATATCACACAAATTGGAGCCATATTAAAAGGGTAGTGATCATTGCTGTGCACATTTTTGCTGTTATCAATACAATTCTTTATAACAAGAGGTTCATGATCTGAAAATGAAGTACATTTCTGATAGTCCTTTATCATGGTCAAATCATATAATTGTCTCCCTGAACTCATGACAGCTCCTAACCTTTTGCAGGAAAAGAACCATTAATATGGTCCAGCCCCAAATGCCTTATGCCTAATTGATTCTGCATTTATATAGAGTTTGATTAATGACAACTTCATGGATACATCCATGTAGTTCTCTTGGCATATGTAGAAAAATCGCTCTCCATTGCTTTCTTAGGGGATATTTTTGCTACTTCTCATTCTAAAGGATTGCCCTGGGATTTCCTGTATAGCTATCTGGGCTATATCCATATCTGCAGCTTAGCTTGCAGACCCAGAAGCATTTGGTTAGATGCTCCTAGCTGTTCATGACACACATTTGATACCCTTTCAGTTCTATCATTAGAGTATCATCCACTCTAGCGAGGGAAAAGCCAGACATTGGTTGAAAGCTATATATCTAAGGTAAGTGGGGAAAGTGTTAGTTTTCACCCACAATATTTTTTACAATATACCTTTTTTAAAAAAATTCCATAAAACTGATTATAAAAAGGTGCAGAATGTCCTAACCTAAGACAAAGCAAAATCCCTTGGTTATAATCAGCCATCCCAGAAAGCTTATCAATTAGTGAAATCAGCATCAGATAATTTCAATTAAACAGATTCTTCTAACAAGTTTACTGAAGTTGGGAACCTTTGAAGAGAATTATTTAAACGTGGTGTCCTAATTGCTTTGTCAGTGAAAAAAAATTGTCAAAGGTCTTCTGAAAGGAGATATGCTAAGAATATGGATAAAATTCTACAATAAAGAAATAGCAATTGGAGATATGTGTGAATGTGCGAAGCTGCTGAATAGAAACATCTTGTATTAAATAAAGAATTCTACATAAATTTTGTTTTAATGGTATGAATCACTTCAAACTCGGCTTTCAAGAAAAACTCTATTCCCTTGAAAGACGTTTCACTTTCAGCTCACTACTTCAATATTACAAAAGTTTCCAGGGATCCAACTTTGTTTTGTTTGTTCAGGATGAAAGCCTCAGAAATCCTATTAAATTATATGTTCCAAATAGGATATAAGTCTGAAATTGCCAAGCATTGAAGGAAAAAAAGCTGGCGACAAGCTGTACAATGTGACAGAAAGTGAATCAGTTACTATTTTGCTCAACCATGGTATTTTTATTTCAGCCCATTGGATGGATTCCCACATTATCCTTGTCTATCAGATATCATGGTAGACTAGAATCTTTGAGTTCACAAGACACAGTAGGCCGACATCAAACAAATTACCAAAGAAGGGAAGTTGGATATAACATTACTATTATTTTGTTAGCTTTTGCATACAATATTTGATGCAGCCATTAACAGAAGTAAGAGATTCAAGCAGAATCCATTATTGAAAGTTTGAATATGATCTATTCTTTCATTTGAAAACTCAAAAATTGTGCTTACAAATAGATCTCAGCTGACCTTTGTGACTTCCAAAATTCTGATCTGTAAATACTGATCTTGCTGCAAGTTTTAACAGAATAACTAAACTTGGTACAGTTTCTCACCAATTAAAGAATAGGATCTGTTTCTCCTCAATATTTCATGACAACCTTCCCACTTACCCACTCTCTGATTTGCATTGCAACATTTAGCTTAAATCTCTATTGAGTAATTACCCAACATTGTTCCACAGGAAATCAATTCATTCCCACAATTTCCCCAGGCTTCAGAATGCCAGCATTTTGGCTAGACTGTTCTTCTCCTCTGATTTAAGAATTAAATTCTGTTTACTTATTTTTGTCAGGTTTAATCAAATACTATAAATGGGAAGAGAAAGAAAGAAAAGAAGAGGCACACTCTCCCCCTCTGTTGTTTTGGAGCATAAGACTTTAAGGTCAATAACCCAAGGTACTAGTACATTGCTAGTGGCATAATGTTCTGAGTTAATTGCAGGTATGTTTCTCATCCAGAGAGTACAATATTAGACAATGGCTCCAAAATGTTGAATAACCATTATAGATCAAAGACCACAGACAGATATTTAGACAATATAACAATGTGCCAACAATGCACAAAAAAGGCAACATTAAGAAAGTCAATGAACAACTTTAGTTGAAGTAGTTGAATACAACATTTTAAAATGTATAGTTTCTCAGAAGCATGCTATAATTCTTTACAAACTAAGTTTTTTGAGCACATGAAATACATAAACAAATATATAATGTTGGCGGGGGGGGGGGTCAACCTATTTTGGTGTATATGTGAAATACTCAAGAAAACAATGATACCTTGATCTTCAGCTGATGACTTGCCTTCAACTCTTCATCTTTCTCCTACACTGCACCATAGAATGAATAGATGGATGATAGCTTTCACAGTCTGACAATGGCCAGAAAGAATAGCAGTGTTGTGGACATTGACAAATTGGTTATATTAAACTTTTGCCATAGGGAGCCTGCAGTGGTGAATGAGACACCTTAAGCAAAATACCAGTTGCAAGTCTATTGGGGGGGGGGGGGGGGAAGATGCTGGTATTATATAAGAATCTTTTCTAGAGGTATTTACTTATAGGCGTATCCAGAAGATAAATTGATTTGTGTAATTGTACTGAGATGTTGTTTGGAAGCCTCTCTTTTAATGATGGCCATCTGAATAATGCTTTTATACACATTTTACTTCTCCCAAAAAACTCCTTATCATACTGATAATAAATTAGATCAGAGGGGCAGCTCATTACTTAAAACATCCTATTAGAATATAACAGTCAGTACCTGTTGATTCCATTATAAACCTCAGTTTATGACAGTGCAATAAGATATTAGAAATCATGTTGGTTATACTAATACATACCTATAGGGATATATTTGTCAAGCTACATTAACATGTTATTTTAAATCTGCAAAGAGACTCAAAGTAGGAAAATATTTGTTTAGGAACTAGAATCACAAAATGAGATTTAATTTTTATCATATGTTAAACACCATTAAAATCAACAGCGTGCCCGAAGTAATCCAAAAGCAGCATTGAAATCAGAAACTAAAAAGTCAGATATTGTTTGGTTTTATAGTAAATGTAAAAAAATTGAGGCCTACATAGATTCAGAGTTCTTTAAGGAATATTCATGGGGATTAACACATAAAGTCATATGAATAAAATATACTGATAAATAATAGTTCACCATTTATGGAGCCTGTCAGAACCTTCTAGTATCAGATGAACTACAGTGTAAAGATGGTATATAGTCCCAGAATAAATTTCCCTCCTAGCCGCCACCTCCTCCTCCTCCTCCTCCTCCTCCTCCTCCTCTTCTTCTTCTTACTAAAGGACTAGTGCAAAAAAAAAAAAATGACTATGCAGAAAATAAATATGGTTCCCATTATTACTGCCCTTAAAGCTGATAAAATAAGCAGGATAGCAATTTTGAATTAATATATGCATTGATTCATTATTTATAAATAAATATAAATAACGCTATGGAACAATCTCCCCGTGGAGATCCGCACCCTCACCACCGTCCAGGCCTTCCGCACAGCCCTCAAGATCTGGCTATCCCGTCAGGTCTGGGGATAAGATTTTACTCTCGCCCCTCCCGAATGTTGAATGAATGTTGGGTTTTTTTATTGCTAATTATTTCTATTCACATTTTCTTTTTGCGTTTTGTCCCGCACTCCCCTCCCCTATTATTGTAAGCCGCCCTGAGTCCCCTCAGGGAAAAGGGCGGCCTATAAATGCTTAATAAAATGATATATATATATATATATATATATATATATATATATATATATATATATATATATATATATATATATATATATATATATATATATATATATATATATATATATATATATATATATATATATATATATATATATATATATATATATATATATATATATATATTTGAAATTCTTAAAACTGTTGCTTAATATTTTCAATAGATGTCTCCCTTTGAAATATTTGTATTCAAGAAAATGACCAGTAGTGATGCATTTAATTGTTTGCTCCAAATTAATAACTGCAAAAATATCAGATTTTTGAGATATAATGCATAATATGTCAAAAACCCATAGAAGATAGAGGAAATCATAACTAAAAAAATCAAAAAATCAATACAGTAATCTGGTTATTTCTTATTCTATCTAGTTGCCTTCTGCCTGAAGGAAAATTCAAGGTGATTTATGCAGCAGAAAGGCTTCTGCTTATCCCAAGTTGCTATATCATCTGTACTGTAGAAATTTCAATAAAAAAACATAACATATTTCAGTAATGTTGAAAATGATATTTTGGAAGAGCTTATAACAAATAAGACATGGTATCATTAATAAGTACCCGTATACAGATACGGGTGGGGGAGAAAATCCTTTCGCTTACATTGTCATATTAACAAATGTGCACTTGCTTTAATAAATTAAGCAAAAAATGAAAAAAAATTGTGGCTTTGGGGTTTTCTTCTTTCTTTCTTGAGTAGAGAATTAAATTGCTGCCACATTTACTATATGGGAAAATCAGAATAGATTCCATAGAATTATAGAGTTTGGAAGATATAAACTATGTCACTGAAACCAAGCCTCTTTTCCTTGTAGAAATCCATGGAAGAGGGCTATCTAGCCTTAAACAAATCCAGTGAATGAGAATCCACCACCACTCTGGTAATGGATTCTATTTATCAAATTGTTATTAGAATTTTTATGCTTTTTTCCCTTTGATACTCAAATTAATATGTATACTGCATTCTGAGAAGCTAAAAACTTACTGGCTTTCTGAATGTACCCTTTCAACAATTCCAAGTGTGCTATCACAATCCATTTCTGGATGTACATGTGATATGAGTTTTAAAAATAGATTATAGCTGCCAAGTTGACTTTTTAACCTTCCCTGGGGATGACTGGGGATCTCCCCTGCTTCAGCCTTATATTTACAAAGATAAATCTCAATCTCACCTTCCAGTCCCTTCAATATTTGAATGAAGGAAGACTGATGTCACAAGTTTTCCAAGGATAAGTGTCAAAGCATATTTCACAATATTCATAAAATCAGAGAAAATTGCTTTTTACATGCAGAATTGTTTTAATTCCCATCAGTGTCAGAACTTTTAGCAATGAATGATTCCCCTTGCTGGCAAGAATGAGAAACTGCTTTTAGAATTACCCCCCCCCCCCCAAATTCTATCAAGATTTGTAACACATATTAGGATGCAAACACATATCTAGTGCAGAGGGGAACAGAGTCTATTCAGAGCATTTAAATGACTGAGTATTCCTGACCTAAGGAAACCTGAACAAAACTAACATGCGAACCACACAATGCTGGACAAATGCTTTGTTGTAGATTTTTCTAGGCATTTCTGGATGGCTGTTTTATAGAACTGGTTGAAGGAGCTGATGCTTTCATCAAAATAACAAAATGAGGATATTGCATATATAAAGAAGAGAGCTTGAATCACAATGGCATGGAAAGAATGAAATTTATTTCATTTGTCCTTCACTATTTACAATGACTCTTGACATTTGCTTGCACTAAGATGTGAAACAGAATGTTAAACTAAATGGAATTTTTACTGGATTTATAAGTTGGTTTCTATGTATAATTATCTTAAGAGTTTATGTAAGGTAACGAACAAAGAAAAATATTAAATCTGCTAAAATATTAAATCTATTAAATCTGCTTCTGGATGATGATTATCTGAGAGAACAATTTCTCATGACTCCAAATCTTTTATAATTATGTAAAGCTATTAATAACCAGGAAATTAGAATCGGTTTAAGAGTTAAGTACATCTATAAGATGTTCTTATAATACTTTCCACACATGCAGGGAAGTTTTGATTTAATTTTGACTCAGTATAAAAACAGTTGTTTAACATATCCATATTATTTATTTGTATCTATCCTCCATCATCCATCATTGATTATCTATCTATCTATCTATCTATCTATCTATCTATCTATCTATCTATCTATCTATCTATCTATCTATCTATCTATCTATCTATTTTTTATCTAATTTTTGGAGAATAGTCCTAAGGTTGCTTAAAATGTTGTGACTTTAAAGGGAGAATGCTTCCCCAAAAGAAGAAAGAAATGAATTTAGGTGTTACCTATCTACAAATAATCCTCAACTTGTAACAGTTTATTTAATAACTGTTCAAAGTTACAATGTCACTTAAAAAAGGTCACTTATGACTGTTTTTGACCCTTATGAGTATTGCAGCATCCCCATGGTCCCTTGATCAAAATTTGAACGTGTGGCAGCTGGTTCATATTTATGATGGTTGCAGTGTCCTGGGATCATATGATCATCTTTTGTGACCTTCTGACAGGCAAAGTAAATGGGGAAGTGAGAGTCACTTAATAATGTGTTACTAATTTAACAATTGCTGTGATTCACTTAACAACTGTCTCACTTAGCAACATAAATTTTGTGCTCAGTTGTGTTTGCAGGTAAAAGGACTACCTGTATTGGAATCATATAATGCACAAAAAGTATTTCTTAGAGGACAAACAACAGATAGTAAGAAATTATTAGCATTTCAAGACCTATTAATACAGGAGACTGGAGAATTCAAAATGGTGCCAAAAAAACAATTGTCTGCAGAAAGATATAGTTTTCATATATTCAGTTACAAGAAAGGTTTAAAATGGCTAAAAAGACAATTGTAACTTAAAAACACAAAATGGAATTTATTTATGTACAGGTCAAAATGCATAATTTATTGTTAAGATTTGAAACAGAAGATGGAGATATAAAAGATTTCATGATACAATTGGCTGTTAATTTTGGATACAGTATACGCATTGACACTTGGAAGAGAATGTGGGTAGCTGTATCAAATTTACAATGTATCATTATTTGAAAGACAACTGGATTGATAATGTGCTGTATATAGTCATCAACTAAAGTGCAATGATCCATTAGTTCAATTCCCATATCAAAATTTCAGGAAATACTATTTACATTTGATTATTTACATATGACCTCCTGGGGTTCAATGTGTCTAATACTCATGAGCACAGGACCTTTTTACAAGCATCGGTTGCTACCAGGATTGTGCTACAGAGGCCAAAATATACAATAGCTTTATCACAGCTGACATGCAGAGTGTATATGAATGAAACCCATGTAAACAACTATGTGTAAGATTGGAATTTGGGCCTGAAGAAGAAAAACGTTTCTCAGAGAAAATATTTCTGTGTCTTGCTGCACATTCTATACCTTTGGTGCATGTGATACTATTAAGTATGAAGAGGTGGGTGACTTGCATCACAATGTTACAACACTTTCTTGTCAGCCTCCATCTTCCCCCCTGCACCACTACTATCACAATGGTATGCTATGTAGTCATCATCACCACGATCTAAGCATTTAAAAAAATATATTTGGAAGAAAATAGCCGTTTGTGCTCTTCAAAGATCAAGCTTTTTTATGTGTTACTTGTCTTAAACTTGTTAATTTGTTAGTGAATTATCCATTTTTTAAAATCTCTGATTAGAGGACAAAATTATTTTTTGCTAATTCTTCCATGTAAAAATGTGGGTCACCCTCAGGAAAATATAGCTATCTTTATATTCTGAACACTTAAATTGCTTTCAATCATAGTTAGGGAAATTTTTGCCTGGGCTTCAAAAGAAAAGAAAATAGTATGTTAATTTATTCTCCTACAGAGACCTCTGGATGGAGTTTTCAGGTTCCGGAGGCTGTAGCTGGTGATGAAGCTGTCAAAAAATGCTATACTTTCCTCACCCCTTGAAAGATATATGATATCAGTGAAATCAAAAACTTATGGCTGCTACTGAAACATTATTAAAAGAACAAAGAGTTCATAGATATTTTTTTCCTTATTGCAGTAAGATACATATTTTAAAACATCAATTAAGCTACTAAAAGTAACAAATTAAGATGCTGCAATTCTGCATTTATTCATTTAAATAATAAAATAGTCTCAGTCTTGTCTTTGAGAACATATCTGAAAGGATAACACAATTTTTAAAAGCAAATTGAAAATACAAACAAACCAAGAGTATTAAAAGATGAAAAGCTAGCAAAATTAACTGAAACTGAATGCTTTGTATTCTTCATAAATCCAGGGTTCTTCTAAAGAAAGCATGAATAAAAGTATGAAAGAATATATAAAAGAAAGAGTATAGTTTATATCCTCCCAATATATTCTCATAAAATTGTTGTGACTATAGAGAAAACCTTGTCCAGATAATCTTTAAGCATAATTCAGGTAATAGGATACATAGAACTAGCCACCCCAATAAATATTGTTGGGCAGGTAAGTGGCTAAATTATTCTGAATCCATACTGGTTTATAAAAGACATTGTATTTAGTTTAAATTCACTCAATAGAAAGCCAACATTGTGATAAAATTGATATCCTATACCTTATCAAAATTAATACTATTCTGGATTATTATAATTGCAAATCCAAATGGAATGCATTAGAATAGTCTATCTTCAATTATGTTTTACTATCTGAACATCAAAATAAAGGCTTTCTATATAGATAGGCTTTTTCCCAATGTAAACCACATCTCAATATCATGTACATTAATTATCCAATTTTTATCAACTGCAGTAGACTGCAGTTGAGTTAATATATGTCTAAACAAACATTAAATTCAGTAGATTAGGAACAGAAAATATGTTAATTTAATAGCCAATTATAGTTTGAACAGAACAGATATTCCAGGATTTCTGTTTTTAGCTGTAGGAATAATTGACTAAAGATAAAATTAATTGTTGTATTACTTTTGTTTGTCTGGATGAATTTGGGTGTATTTGTATTTGTCTAGGTGTATGAGATTGTTTGAGTTTATCTGGAAAGCTGATGTGACACAAATATTGGAAGACTCCTGAAATATACTGTAAAATAATAAGAAAAAGCACTGAAAGCATCTGAAAACTTTGAAAGCTCCCAAACAGCTTTGAACTGATTAGTTAATATAGCTAAAATATGAAGTAACAGAGTTTTGTTGTTGCTGCTGCTGTTGTTCCTCCAATACTACCTACAATGTCAGATCTGGATAAAGAGAAAAAAGACTGACAAATTCAAAATCTTTCACTTTCTCCCTTAAATGGAACATTTGTCTAAGCTACTGTTATTGTTTTCTCCCAGGGGGATTAATTTTCACCTCAGAATACTCTCATACCAGGGAATAGACTTCTTAACCAAATTTGCTTCCAACCAAGCTATTTAAAGATAGAGGAATGTTAATGCTATCTTTGAACTGGTCCTTTAAGAATAAAGGGGAATAGCTCATTACCATAAGTTTTGCAGGGAGAGGTTGCTCAAAGTTACCATAACTGTTTATGTAAGACACAAATATTGAGAGAGAGAAAACTAAAATAAATGAAAACTATAAAAGCATTTTCCATCTCAAAGGAACTAAGCTTCAAGATATAGTGGCAAAAGTAAACAGCCTTTGCAAATAAATCAGATTTCATTCCACATAATTTGAAATGTGCTTAAAAAGAATCCATGATCTTTATGGGAGAGCTATAATAAACTAACAGTCTCTGTTCCTTCACTATCAGGATTTATATGATGATTCTGAGGATCTAACATTTTGTAGTTTGTAGTTTTCTGAGGTAGCTGCCCAGTAAAAATAACGTCTAAAATGTGGATAGCAAGAGAGAACGTATGCAAAATTGCATAAATATGAATGAACAATATGCAAAAACAGGTTAGACTGAAATAATTCTTTTTTAAGGTGTACTTTAGGGACTTCTAACAAAATATACTGAGGCAGAAGCAGGAAGAAACACACTTAAGGTTAAGTGACAATAAAATTGTCAATTCCTTTTCTGAAAATCGTGCTGGAAAATCACATTTTAGTGCCAGAGACATTTATCTGCATTAAATGCAGCACTGCATTCTCACATACATCTGTATTTAAATCATCTATATCTTTCTTTTTTATAGCTGTAATAGGAAAGTCTGTTCCTTTGAATTTAGAATTAGGATAACAGATGGTAAAAAGCTTAGTTTAAAACCAATATGGACTTTAAAATATAACCACATTTCCCACATTCTCCAATGTAACAGACATTTAGTTTGGTATAAAAAACAGTTTTTGCTATAGTGGAATGCATCAGCAGATGTCTATGCCTTAGCAAGTATGTGCAACAACATTACAACATTCACTCTCTCACACACACCTATTTCCTCTTTCTTATCAAGTGAATGGATCCAAACACTGAAGAAAATCCAGGGTGTCTTATAAAAAACATAATGCAATCTAAATGGAAGAAAAGCATTAGGCTCTGGACATTAATGTTCAATAACAACATGAAAAAATACATATTTTTTGAACTTGCAACATGTTTCTGAAAAGATGTTCAGCTATTGCAGTTATGGGCAGATTAAAAACCATGGTTAACTAAGAGAGTTCTTGGAGGCAAGTTGACAGGACATGTATCCAACATTTCAAAGCAACAGTATAGATGTGATATAAAGAGTCTACAATACTATCCCTACATAAACCTAAAACCACTGTCACGACAAATGTTTTTAGGAAAACCAATATTTTATCACCTGTGTTTTGTGCAATTACTAAATGAATGATCAATGCGGCTTTGAATATAACAGTTGGTATAACTATTGTTATAAAGTTTTGGGAGAGGAAGTACTGATGCAATACAGTCAATTGCTGAAAAAGCAACATAGGCACAAAATATGAAAAGGAGAGTCAAAGGAGTTATCCTGCAGATCTGTCATGGCTGGTGAGCCATGTGAAAGCTGGTTTTAGGAAAAGTGCTGTAGAATGCCCTGGCAGATAATATAGATACAACATCATTGATTCATTAAAACTGATTAGCCCCATCTATTGTTTCACTTTTTTCTCTTTCACATTCTAGCACAAATCTTATACTCCCACATTCCCTCCCCTTCCCACCTCTACAATTATTTCTCAATTCACTGGAGAGTAGGTGGCAATAATTAAATCTGTTTCTTTGTTAAATGGAAATAGGACAGGGAGATGCAGCTGTCCCCCTATTGGTTAGAATTAATTAAGTATCTAAGTTTACAGATACACACATCTATCTGGGAGGCTAAATTGATTTCCTACTAGACTAAAAGACAAAGGCAGGCACAGAGGATGAATTGATTGATTGCTCAGATTAGGTCATGTAGAAGCTTATTGGTAGATATTAAAGTAAATTTTTAGTACGAAGCTCCTTGAGACAGGGAAAACAGGAAATAAATTCTCTAAGTTTGCATACTTGGTCATTTGTACTTCAGATGACAACATAAACTTCCCTAAGTAACTAAGATCATCACTATTATCAGCCACTTACTTTAAACACTAATTACTAGCTTTGCATATTGAACTTCCAAAGTTAAGAATCAAACTTGCAGCCCTGAGGTGGCATGTGTTTCTTTTTATTAAACAATAGATGCTTATATATAATAGTAATAATAGCACTTAGACTTATATACCGCTTTACAGACTCTCAAAGCAGTTTACAGAATCAGGATATTTTCCCCAACAATCTGGGACCTCATTTTACTGACCTCGGAAGGATGGAAGGCTGAGTCAATCTAAGAGAGGGATAGTAAAATAATCAAATCAAAATCTAAGCAAGGAGACAAAAGAATAATTAAATTATTTTAAGATTACTTGTTCTATTTTACATTGCTTATGAAAATGTATTGATACATTTTTTTTGTCTTGTTTTATTAAGAAATAGATGGACAATCTTTTATAAACTTTTTAAAAAGAATTTGAGATCTCTCAAATTATTCCATTAAAAGTTCTACTCTTCAAACAGCAAGTTACAAAAATGCAGGGCACTTCTCTGAATGTTACTGCTATTGCTGTTGAGAATGAAAGTTGATATTCTTCCTCATGAAAGAGTGGAGGAGGTTATTTGAGAAATATATCAAAACCGGTTTCTTTTACTAAAATATTTTTTAAGAAGCGCAACAACAACAAAAATTATTCTGTCCTGAAAATATTCACTGCAGGAAGAAATATCTTGTTTCCAAAACCATGATGTTCACCAATGGTTTTTTTTTTGTCCTAAGCATCACTTGGCTTTAGTGATGAAATAACCTCAGACTGCATTCAGGTAATTTGGAAGAGTAAAGATGTAATACTGTAAAAATTGCTTTGGACCTCATGTGAATATGGTATCTCTCCACTATTCATTAAAGTAACTCACCAAGTCTGAATAAAAGAGGTGGTTGCTTAAGTAAACCCCTCATAACATTACAGTTAATGTAATTCTTGAGGCAAACACATTTTTCTTCAAATCTCATAGGAAACTTGAGAGGGAGGTAGTTTCGCTAATTTACTAAATTGCCGAATGATCCTATCTTGGGACAATCCAAATAATGTCTTCCTAATCATTTCATAGGTATACACTTCTAATAAATAGAATCTAAAAATGATTCAGGTTTTTGTTAATACTACACTCATCTTTTTGTAGCACTAGAATTTTCTGAATGTTTTTATGGTTTGCTAAGCGATCATCCAGATATTCAGACTGGATTTTGCATTTTTGCCCACTTATTTGTCCTTCCCAAGGAACAGGGATATGATGATGATAATGATGATGATTATGATTATCCAATCATCTTGCAGTATGAGACAACCTTGAATGATTTCTCCACAATATTAAAGAGCCTACCACAGTGTCAATTCTGTCAGGACCTTAACTGGAGATACAGTAAACAAACATACTGAAAGTTCCAGAATTAAAGTGTAATTAATAAAAACCACCCAGTTCATCTTTGAAGTTAATAATATAAGAAACAAACAAACAAAAACAGTTTCTTGTTTACCTCAGTCAATATTTTAGAGGAGAATACAAGACAGTTAAACAGCACTTCATAATCTGTGAGTTTACAGAGTAACATATTCTATTCACAAGATAAAGCAGAAAGTTGGAGAAGAAATGGAAAAAGTGTATGGTATCAATTCACTTTATGCAATATTCATCCTTAGAAGGAGTATTCAGAAAACAATAAAGACTTCTGCACCATAGAAAAAGGTAGAATTCTGAAAGTTTCCTGCCGTAGATGGAGAGGCATTTACAAAAAGCATCATTTTGTACATCCAAACATTAAGGGGAAGGAAAATGAGATTTGCTAAGAAGGAATATATTTTGCCTAGACATCACACTGCTTGGGAATGGAAAATAAAACTTAGTGTTTCTGGACTGAAGAGGAGAAATTGGAATTGTCTTTCCTTTTCATTACTGGACTACCTGTGTACATAGTTCTTGTTGTCAAACTCTTGGAGAAGGAAGATAAGGAGTTTCATCAATGGCTACTTATTTTGCTGTTTAGCTGAATTGTTCAGTGTGTTCTTTGACTTTCTGAAGCTGGGATTATCTGAGAGCTAGGAGCTGAGATTACACCAAATGGTGGACATTGATATATTGTTTCTTTATTTGGTTCTGGATCCAACAGACCACATGAAGCTGGTTTATCTTTCAAAGCAGGTCTGTTTCAGGGACCTAGAGAGTTAGTGATTTTGAAATTTAAGATGGGAAGACTATGGTTCGGCTCCTGTAATGTTAAGCAATCTCTATTAGACTGTACTGCATGTTTAATCTGATGGAATAGATTTCTGCACTTTTGGATGTCACATTGGCTAGGCTCAAATCCAGAAGTTCAAAAAGTTTTCTTCTGGGATAGGTAAAATTATGGATAGTGGTGGAAAGCTCAGGAATGGTTTACCTTTTTTAAAGTTCTTCAGACTGACTTTGGATTAAAAAAAAGAAAGGACCAAGGTAATGCTTTCCTTCTTTTATAGGATATTTATGTCTGTGATAAAATTATTGCTAGTTTAAATAATGATATCTGTGACAGATACTAGAAAAAAAGAAGCCCAGGATAACAAAAAAGGAGTAAAATGGAGACAAGGGGGAAATATTGGGTCAGGTGCAGTGGTGGAATTCAAAATTTTTTACTACCAGTTCTATGGGTGTGACTTGGTAGGCGTGACATGGCTTCATGGGTGTGGCTTGGCAGCTGGGACTCGGGAGGCAGAGAATAGATGGGGGTGGGGCCAGTCAGAGGTGGTATTCTTCGAACTACTCAAAATTTCTGATACCGGTTCTCCAGAACTGGTCAGAACGTGCTGAATACCACCTCTGGTCAGGTGACTACCTTAGGTTAACTATTTTCTTCCTACCTGACAAAAATGTGGTAGTTCTGAAAAGGTTTTCTAGACATCTTTTGATTAACCAAGAACCTTCTGAGGAAGGGATAATCAGTCCCTGAAAAGTCTATGTAATTGCACTGAATAGCAAATGCCTAGGTATAGTTTATGGTTCTGACAACATTATTGTATGCAGATATAATTTTGTTACATCTGCCATTATTTTATCATCACCCATCAATCAGCAATGTAATGGGAAGAGCTGAGGCAGATGCTTACCCATTCTTACTTTGGAAATATTATCCTTAACTCATTTTAATATCTTAGCCCCAATTGTTACTAGAATTTATGTACACAAGGTAATAAAAGATTACCAAAGGCTTACCACATTTCATGAAATGGGGATAATTTTTGAAATTGATAGGCCATCCATATTCCTTCAGGGCACCAGTTTTAGTGCAAAAGGAAATTGTTATCTGCAGTCACAGGTTTGATATGTTTGCTTGACTACATTTTTAAGATTGCCCAAATATTAACCCAAATAAGACGCACAGTTTAGGTAGAGCCAAATCAGATAGCAATACCATAAAAACCAATAGGTGGAAATGAAGACAACCAATAATTTCAACAATATCCTAAAAAAAAAAAATTGCAAAGATTTCACAACTGAAATTATAGGTAACTGATTTCATTTTCATATATTCATGCCAAAGTTGAGGTATCTAGAATCTGAAATGGATTCAGGAATTCTGATGGAAACTTGATAGAATTGTATACCAAAACATAATATACAAAAATCATCTAACTCTTTATTTTTCATGTAAAATTTGTAATAAAAAACAGAGGCAATTGGAAATAAATTATTGGGGGAATAAAATATGTTTATTTTAAAAACAGATTTTATGCATTAATGTCTTTCTGATAATATAGTCAAGTGGGATAAAACTTAAGGAGTTTATAAAGTATTTTTTTAAAAAAATATTTAATTTACAAGCAGAATAAAATGAAAACATAAGAGAATTACAGGAAAATGTGATATTTCTGCACTAAAGTTTAATATGCCAGCCGGGAAAGAAAGCAGACAATTAACAAGTGTTATTCCCAGATCTACAGTAATAGTACTGAAGTTGGTATACTAAGTGCTAAATGATACAGAAAACTATTGACTAGTAACATGGGAGTCAATGAAGGAAATCTTTATATTCACTGGGGCTATGTGTTATTAGCCACAGTGAGTTTTACCTTGCTTTCATTAAGTATCTGATTAAAATTTTGCATAGGAAAATGTATCTTCAAAAATAAAAAAAGAAGATTGAATACTATGGATGTAAATACAGATTCAGGAGAAAATAAGTCTTATCTGTGTAAATTCCTAAGGTGCATGCTTCCCAGAGGAAATAATCTGATTAAAAGGAATATATTTATATCTAACATTAGAAATTGTGCTGGAGCAAGGAAATGACTGCCAAAGGCCTTTTGTTAATATTGAAAAGCATTCTGCCTTTGATATTAAAGATAACGTATCATGAGTAGTAGACACCAATAGCCTTATTATCCATGGATTTGCATAGAACAGTCAACTATTGGATTGCCAAGGTGCAGTCAGAAGTGTCATAGTGTCATTGGTGGCCCTCCATTTCGTATATTGCATAGATTAAACTGAATGAACAATTTGTAGTAAATGTCATATTCTTTTTTTTTTCTTGCAATAGAGCTCTTACCACAGTAAAGTTCACATTTGCTTTTGAAAGGTATCTTTAAGGGGGTGGAGAAAGAAGAAAGGTACTTTTCTGTGATAATAAGACAAATATACTTTGTCAGGATGATGATAATTCACCTTTCCAACATCATTCTTTCTTCTGCTTTATAGTTGAAGTATGATAATTAATACTTCAACAGAAACCTGAAAACCTTTGCTTTTTCTCAGCACTCTTTTTTTTAGAAGCCGAATCTCCCATTATGTATTGAGATACAGTATAGTGAATAAATGCTGAGGAATTTCTTTATAAGGAACTACTTAAGAACCCCTTTTCAAAAGGCAAAGATGTATGTTTGGAATTCAGATTCCCAAATTCTGGGCACAGCAATCATTCTGAAGTAAAACACCTATAGATCTAGTTCATGTTGGATAGTTTCTTGCTGAACTTGGATCTCAGTGAACTTTTATAATTTAAGCTAGTTAAGTTGTCCCTTGTGATTTTTCATTCTGTGGTCTTCATCACATTTCTCTAAACCTGGCATGAATGTTGACTGATTTTATATGGTTGGCTGATTTTTATATAAAATCAGTCAACATTCAGCAGTTCAACAGTTCATATTAGTCATAATAATCCCAAAGTATTTTGCTCTATACTTAGTCTGAAACCCCATTTTGCAATACATTCTTTTTTAATTTCAGAACCTTCACATATTAATTTTCTCATTAATTTTAAATCCAGTTAACACATCAAATCCCTTTAATTTTACCATTCATATATCTATTTCTCCCATAGGATTTTCAAAAATAAAACCCAAATCATCTGCAAGTGCCATTAATTTACTATGATTTCCAATGGAAAATATGATATTCTTTCTGGATTGCTTTGACTAAGAATCAGCCTACATTGATGATGATGATGATGATGATGATGATGATGATGATGATGATGATGATGATGATAATAATAATAATAATAATAGGATGAAGCATTTAACAATGATACCCATTGTCACTTGGTACCAAGAATTTTATAAGATAGATCAAAAAATCGCAGCTTCCTGCAATAACACCAGCGGAACTGCAAAAAACTGCGCTACTCAGAATATTGTATAATTTAATAAAGTACTTGGTTGATACCTAGGATACTGGCAGCAACCCATATCAACCATTAGCACCAGTAAATGGTATTTGTGATGCATTTTTAAATGTTCAGTTGACTGAGTTTCATGTTTAATAAATAAAGTTAATAATAATAGTAATAGTACCTGCCACAAAAAATAGGGGGCAGAGGACTATTGCAAATCCATCAAACTGTAGAAGAAGAAAAACGAAGTTTGAACGATTATGTTAACCAAAGTACAGAAAAATTGCTATAGGCTGTGAAAATGGAGAACAGTATAAAAACATTACAAACAAAGGCCGAATATAAAGAAAAACAGCTAGATGACAGATTCAATCGATGGAAAACCAAAACTTTGCATGGACAGCACTTGAAAAACATTTAAGGAAAATGTGATAACAACTTGACATGGACATGGCTTAAGAGGGGAACCATCAAGAAAGAAACAGAAGGTTTAATGCGCTGCTCAAGAACAAGCACTACAAACGAATGCCATGATTATTTTTTATTGTAAATATCAATTGGGGGGTTTTTTTTGGATACTTTATTTAATGTTCCCTTTAATTTTTGTAATATGTGTTTTCTTTTATGTTGTATGCCACCCTGAGTCCTTGGGAAAAGGGCGGCATATAAATCCAATAAACCTAAACCTAAAACCTAATAATAATAATAATAATGCCTGAAAATCTTTGGCATCAGCAGCAACATACAAAAAATCATGGAAACTTCAATGAACCTCTGGAAAACGAAGCTTATAGCTAATGGAGAAGAACTGGGTGAAGTTGAAATTAAATGAGGCATTTTCCAGGGTGATTCCCTTTCACCCCTACTTTTTATACTCTCAATGCTACCACTGATAACCATTTTGAAGAAGGTGAACTGTGGATACGAACTTGCAAACAAAGGATTGAAAATTTCACACTTGGTGTACATGGATGATTGAAGCTGTTTGGTAAAACAAAAGCTGAATTGAATTTATTAATTGAAAGCACAAAATAATTTAGCCAAGACATTGGTATGCAGTTTGGAATTGACAAATGTGCAACAATGGCAACCAAGGCAGGCAAGATCCTAGAAGATGATGGAATACAACTTGAGAATGAAGAAATGATAAAGGCAATAAAACCAGAAGAAGGTTACAAGTACTTGGGGATTTTAGAGACCTCTGATTTAATGCATAATAAAGCGAAGGAATTAACCTCAGCCAAGTACATTCGATGAATTTGCAAGATATTAAAATCCAAACTGAGTGGAGGAAACATCATAAAAGTCATAAATACCTGGGCTGTACCTGTAATTCGATACTCTGCAGGAATAATTGACTGGACCCAGATGGAGTTGGACAATTTGGACAGAAAAACAAGGAAGCTTATGACAATGAATCATTCTTTGCACCCTAAAAGTGATGTTGACCGATTGTATCTACCAAGAGGAGAGGGTGGTCGAGGACTCCTACAAGTAAAGCAGACTGTGGAAGAAGAAAGACACAGCTTGAATGATTACATCCAGAAAAGTGAAGAACCAATTATTAAGGAAGTAAATAAAGGAGGCATTTTGAAGACAACTAAGTTAAAAGCTGAATATAAGAAAGAAGTAATTGAGAAGCGAGCTGAAAATTGGAAAAGCAAAGCTATGCATGGCCAATAATTGAAACGTATTGAAGGCAAAGCTGACCAAAAGCTAACTTGGAACTGGTTAAGATCAGGAGCAATGAAAAAAGAAACAGAAGGCTTTATTTTGGCAGCTCAAGAACAAGCCTTAGCCACAAACTGCATGAAGGCAAAAGTTCAACATGTTACCACCAACAGCAAATGTCACCTCTGTAATGAGAAAGATGAGACAGTTGACCACTTGATCAGCGGATGCAGCAAAATTTCACAAACTGACTACCTACAATGTTATGACTGCCTTGCTAAGATTATTCACTGGAAATTGTGCCAAAAGTTTGGATTTGAGTACAGCAAAAACCACTGGGAATATCAGGTTCAGAAGGTTTTAGAGAATGAGAAAGTAAAGATCTTGTGGGACTTCAGAATCCAGACTGATAGACTCTTGGCTTACAACAATAAACTTAACCTAACCTAACCTAACACACCTGACATAACAATAATTGAAAAGAAAAAAAAGTATGGTTCATTGACATTGTAATACCTGGTTATGCACAAATTTAAGATAAACAGCAAGAAAAAATCACAAAATACTGGGACTTGCAAATTGAGGTTGAGCGACTGTGGAAAAAGAAATCATATGTTGTCCCAATTGTAATTGGAGCCCTTGGAGCAATACCTAAAGGGCTACTTCGCTATTTGGAAATTTTAAATTTATCAGACTTGAACATTCTGATTCTACAAAAAACCACCCTACTTGGAACAGCTTATATCCTCCAATGTTACCTTAACAGTTCTTAGGTCCTTGGATAGGACTCGAGCTGTTGAGCTACCAACCAGCCCCAAAGGCTGTGAATCTCACCAAAGATTAACCACATATAATAACAGTAACAGTAACAATAACAATAACATTGCTGCTGATTGACAAGCTAATTCTAAAGAATTCAAGGAAAAGATGAACCAACTTGTTCAGGGCTTGGATAGACTATAAGAAAGCATTTGATTCAGTTCCCCACAGCTGGATCAAGAAATGCCTGAAAATCTTTGGCATCAGCAGCAACATTCAAAAATTCATGTAAACTTCAATGAGTGTCTGGAAAACTAACCTTATTGCTAATGGAGAAGAAGTGGGTGAAGTTGAAATTAAATGAGGCATTTTCCAGGGTGACTCCCTTTCATCCGTACTTTTTATACTGTAAATGCTACCACTGACAACCATTTTGAAGAAGGTGAACTATGGATACGAACTTGCAAAGAATGGATTCAAAATTCAATGAAAAAGTCAAGATCTTGTGGGATTTCAGAATTCAGACTGACAGGCACTTGGCCCACAACACACCTGATATAACAATAGTTGAAATTTAAAAAGTTTGGTTCATTGACATGGCAATACCTGGTGATACACGAATTGAAGATAAGCAGCAAGAAAAAAAGAACAAAGTACTGGGACTTGCAAATTGAAGTTGAGTGACTGTGGAAGAAGAAATTGTGTGCTGTCCCGATTGTAATTGGAGCCCTTGGAGCAATACCTATTTGGAAATTCTAAATTTATCAGACTTGAACATTCTGATTCTATAAAAACCACCCTACTTGAAACTGCTTATATCTTTACCTTAACAGTTCCTAGGTCCTTGGTTAGGACTTGAGCTGTTGAGCTACCAACCAGCCCCAAAAGGTGTGAATCTCACCAAAGATTAACCACACAATAATAATAAAACAACAACAACAACAACTTGTATCAACCATTAGCACCAGTCAATGGTATTTGTGACAAATCTTTAAATGTTCACTTGACTGAGTTTCATGTTTAATGAATAAAAGAAATAATAATAATAATAATAAGAGTATATGTTGCCTGCCTCCAAGAAATGGAAGAGAAGTAATACTATTCAGATTCTAAAAGGATGATTTCCTTCCCTTCTTCCTATCTTGTAAGTTTGGAAAGGAATTATAATAAATGTACTACTGATAGTTCTTTTTTAGCAACCATAATTAGATCTCATCGATTAGGCCTCCTCCGAGTTCCATCTGCCGGTCAATGCCGACTGGCAACTACGCGGAGGAGAGCCTTCTCGGTGGCAGCTCCGACCCTATGGAACGATCTCCCCGTGGAGATTCGTACCCTCACCACCCTCCAGACCTTCCGCACAGCCCTCAGAATCTGGCTATCTCGTCAGGCCTGGGACTAAGATTGTAACCCGCCCGAATGGTATGAATGTTGTGTTTTTAACTATGTATTGTCTTATATGTTAAAGTTTGTCTCCCCCCCGCTTTGGGTTGTGAGCCGCCCTGAGTCCCCCCAGGGAAAAGGGCGGCATATAAATAAACTTCTACAATCTACAATCTACAATCTACATAATCAGGACCAGCAACTTAATCATTAAACAAAGTAATTGCTAAATGAAACTGTGATGGTGTTTACAATCTTACTTGCGGTAACCTTTGCTTTATAGACCTGTGAAAATTTCAAATGCAAGGATAGATCCCAAAGTTATTTTTTTCATGACCATTGTGAATGCAGAGGGTCACTATATGGTGCAGATACTAAACAAGCTGTGTCTATTTCATATTAATTATTAAATGTCTAAGCTTGCTAGTCTTTATTGCTCTAAAATTTGAAAATATGGATCTGACCTTTTTTAAACACTGTGCTATGGCTCTTATTTTTAAAGTTAAACATTTTACTTTTCTTCCTTATTTGCATACTCATTCCCCTGCTACAATCACCATTTTATATATTTTTTTAAAAAAAATCTGGAATAGATTAGAATGATGCATTTCTGATTTGCAAACCAAATATTCTTAGGCACCTATTCTAATGGCAAGAGATTTCAATGCAATGATTGGCATGATTATATGATCCTATATAATATGTACCATCTTTTCACCTCTGCTATAGAGATAGTTCTATCATTTCTCATGCATCAAAAAGAAGATGTGGGAAAATTCCGAAGAATATGTTTGCTACATGTTTTTCAAAGCTGTATCTAACCTTGCTGAATGGTTCAATGCCTGCTGACTATTGAGCAAAATTCTCACAGTGGGCCAGCACAAAACCTTCCCTAATATATTATACTGGAGTTTCACAATGTAATACCCATCATTTAGAATTGTTCCATAGACAGCCATGCTGACAGTGATCATTTCCTAGAAATTCTGTCCTTGCAGATGTCTGACAAGTTGCTTCTTGACTTAAGCCTTGTAACTATAGGAAATGAATTCTTCCCTACTCAGGTTAAATAATCCTCACAACAGGAAAAAACATTTAATAAATTCCTGGGAACTGAGACAGCACATTAAATTTACAATGCAATAATTAATTGTTCAGATGAGTTAAATGTAAGTCATTAGTCTAATCTAATTCAGTTACTATAACCTTTCTCGCATCACCCTCTTCCCTAAAGACTATAAATCATAAACTTATATTTTAAAGATTGGTTTCATTTGGATTGCTTGGAAGCTAACAAACCCCTAATTTAGCTTTTTAATAAACATAAAGAAGATTTGCAGACATATTCTATTATCAGTCTATTATGAAAAGAACATTGTGAAATAGACTGGCTCCATGTTGTCAAAGAAGTAAGACTACATATTCTATCCTTATTTATTTAACCAATGTGCTGAGTTTATAATAAGGGAAGCTGGTTTGGAAGAAGATTAATATAGTTTTAAAATTAGAGCAACAAATATCAATAATCTATACTATGCTGAGGACACTAACCTGATAGCTGAAAATGAAGGATTTGCAAGGTCCAATAATAAAAATTAAGGAATGATAAGGTAGATCAAACTAATGACAATAAGTAGTACAACCAAGTTTAGAACTGCCAATGAAGATGTCAAAGTGATGGATAGCTTCTTTATTTTAGATTGACCATAAACACTAAAAGAACAAAGTGTCAAAAACTATGCTGCAGACTAGCAATTGGTAGAGCATCCATGAAAAATTATTCAGCTGCCCTTGATGTGTCTATACTTACAAAAATCAGAATAGTGCCAGGAATGGTATTCACTGTGAGATTCTCTGGAAATGAGATGGATTTTGAAGAAGAGGATAAGAAGAATTTTGTCCTTTGATGAGAATACTATGGATATCCAAGAAAGCACAAAAATGGATTATTGAACAAATCAAACCAGCATTCCCACTAGAGGCACAAATTACAGGTTCAAATAATCTTACTTCAGACACATTATGCAGAGACCTAGTTCTTTGGAAACACCTCCAATGCTGAAAAAATGAAAGAAAGAAAAAGTGGTAATGATCAGCAGCATGGTGGATGGACTCAGTTACAGTGAAAGTGGAAGTACTTTTGTAACCCCTGAAGAACCAGGGCAGAATATCAGGTAGGACATCTATCTATGTAGTCAATAAGAGTCAAGGGTGACTTGATGGCACATAAACAATCAATCAATTGAAGAGAAGACAACATAAGAAATAAAAAAAATAGTTAACCGTTTTAAACTCAATGCTAGGTAATGATTATTTAACAGCAGAAATTATTCAAACAAGCAATAATAGAAAATCCTGGTCCTGGTCTTCTCATTGATCGGATTGCAATGTTTACCAAAGATTAGACCTCAGCAATAATGATCCCTATGGAAAAAAAGAGAAAGGGGACTTACCAGCTAATTATCATCAAATCAGTTCATTTATTAAGTATCAGCAAACTATATGCAAAACTTCTAAAAATTTGAAATTGGTGGAATGGCTGAAAGGAGAATCCATGCAGAGAAACAGACCAGCTTAAAGCTGACTTCTCACCCAGATCAACTTTTCATTCTACAATAAGCAGAGAAGTATGTGCTAGAGCAGGAGTCAAACTCACGGCCCATGGACTGGATGTGTCATGTATTGGCCACGCTCACCCCCATTTCAGCAAAGAGGGGGGAAAACATGATATGTCACGTGATGACAACATGACGCCGTGAGTTTGATACCCCTGGACTAGAGCAAGATCAGTTTTAGATGCTGGTTTTTTTTTTTAATTTTAGATCAGCCCCCCCTTTTGGGGGGGGATATTGGTTAACCTTGGCACCGTTGGGTCATTGTTTCAGAGATATTTCTGAAAATGATGATATTAAAAAATCTGATATATAAACAGGGAAACAGAATGACAAAGATGAACATAAAAAAAAACCCAGTGAGAGCAGGAGTGACTTCCAATTTCCTTCCACATTCCGCATTGAATTTTATTGTGATAATCTGGCAGGGAGCACTGGAAATCTCTCTTCCGTTCCCTTCCCTTTCCAGCAAGCAGATAAATGGCTGTTGCTAGGTGAGGGAAGGAGGGAGGGATTGTGAGAGTGACCAGAGAACTGACACAGAATGTTGAAATGAAGATCACATTACCTCAGCCGTAGCCCAGCAGCCAAGCAGCAGCCAGTAGCACTGAAGCAGCCACAACTTTCCAAAATTTCATTTCCTCAAGAGTCATGGGTCCCAAATTTTGGACACATTCTGTAGATTAGCACATTTGAGATACCTTGGTTCAAAAACTGTTGCCCTCTGATACATGATTTCATCCAATCAAAGGTCAGGACAATGAGTGTTTTAATAGTACATAGATCAAGAATTATGCTATGGGACAAACTTGATAATTCAGCATTTAAATAGGTGTCTATTGCTTCTGATATATAGGCTTCACAAAATTTCTGAGTTAAAAATCTGTTTCATCTCAACAGGTTATTTAAGCAAAGCAATTCGATAAGTGGAACGGGACAAGGTTGCAAAATGGAACCATTGCTATTTAACTTCTAGACAACTTCTTGGTTGACCATCAGGACAATAATGGTTTTTTTTTATTTCCAAATCTTGCTCACAGATATGTATCTATGTTTATGTACATTAAAGATGTTCTTTTAGTCCAGACCTTGTTTGAATTAAAATAACTTTAAGATCCTTGTCATTTATTGCAAGGATGAAGAATGGCAATAAATTATGAAAAAAATAAAAGTCCTCATATTTTCTAAATGACTTAGATCCCACAGGTGGCAGCTAAATGGAATATAATTGAGCAAACCAAGACTTTCAAATAGAATCAGTTTTCAGACTTCTGGCGGTAAAAGTTCTCATTTAGACTATGTAGTTCAGAATGCCACCTCTCCTCACAAAAAATAAGCTTTCGCAATTGGAACTTTCTATTGATCAATATGTATCTTCTTTATTCCTGCTGCCTTAAAGTTATTCTCTGCCAAAATATGCCTCAACCTCTTGCAGGGTAAATTGGAAAAGGTGTAATCTAAATTTCTACCCCACTATGCTTCAAATCTAATCCTCCATTGTGAAGCTGGTGTAATTAAAATCAGAACTAAGATTTGGATATCTTATTTCCATACTGGTTAAAGCTAACATTTTTATCGGTTGGCTTATTTTCCCCTTAACATTAGTGGATAATTTCAATGTTCAAATGGAGAAGATATTTATCAGAAAACTGCACTTTTGTGGATTCTCTGAAGAAGCTCCAATTTTTAAGGTATGAATAGGCCCAACAGGTATTAATACAGTGCATGATGGACTAGATAAACCTTAACTACCCTCACGGTTAACATTTAAATTTCTAAGCTGAAAAGAGCTTTAACATTAGCTCAGTTTAATGTACCACCTTTCACTGTTCTGGAAGGCAAATTTTGTATCTCACACACATACCATTCTGCATCCTATTTCTTATAACACAGGTGCTGTGGAATCTATCACTCAAATTTCATTATATTACAGTTTTACTTGAATTAAAACTTTGATTCATGTATACCCAATATATAGCAAAGTATCCTGGGCTTATAGACTCCACTGATGGGATACAAAGAGCCCTCGGATAAGCCTCTTAACTATATATGATAGCTCCAAATTTAGAATTTCAATTAAATTAATAATGTTTCTCAGACTCCTGCCATTTAATTTTAGGGATTTAGCCTTTCAAACACTATAATATTATTCTTAGTTTTTAGGTTATTCTTAGTTCTAGGTATTTTTAGCTTACTATTAATAGTAGTATACTATATCTCCATACATGGAAAACTCATCAAAATGTTTGATCATTTCTAGTTTTGTTTTTAAATGCTTGCTTTGACTGAAATAAAGTTGAATGCAACCATGAAAATAAATATCATAGGTGTGTAAATTTTCTACTCTTGATTGGTATTCAGTTTTATAAACAGGAACGAAATCAATGCTATTCCCATGTCATAAATACAATTCATTCCAAAGCAGATTGGATGAAAGGTCACTATCAGATCTAAAGATTGGAATAGAGAACATATTCAAAATAGAAACAAGATGACACAGAATTGTTTGTGGATGCATACAATTGAAGAACAATATAAATTACCATTTTTGATTCTGTGTTTTGATTTTGATCAGAAAAATTAAACTTGCCACACATCTATCTATACTGCTGTTCTGAGCATGGTGGTCACAAGTTCGTCATTCTTAAAGAATTTAGTTGGTCTCACCCTTGTAAATTTCATACTGCTGAAGGAAAAAAATAACTTTTGTACAGATGGTCACACATTCTATAAGTTTCAGTTAGTGTCATTCCAATTTAACCCACTATTTGCTATCTCTATTTGCAATTCCATTCATCCAGAGTCAGGAACTATCAATCAACATTTTCTTTTCTGGATTTATTCTTCAGTTTGTTAGCTCTCATCCAGTCCATCATAATAAAGCTTATCCAGTTTTCATGACTTTTCCTGTTTAAATTGTGTAACATATTGATTTGGGATTTACTAAAAGTTAATTGTATGCTAACTATTGTTGTGGATTATTGGAATAAAAAATCCTTCTTGAATTTCCCCCACTTGGACTGAATAATATGTAATAGTCAAATTTCCTAGGTACCTTCATATCTTCAAATTTTTCATTTAGTATAATAATTTGAAGTCAGTCTTAGTTTGAAATATAGTGTAGCGCATCTAACAGTGTGTGGGTACTGTTTTTTATGAGAAGATAGAAATAACTGTTCTGAAACACTTGAATCAATTAATTACTACTATTCAGAACTGTAAAGGCATACTTTTTTGCAATTGCTTTTAAATTATTTAATTCTGCTCATACATTATTTATCAGGCACAACACACAAACCCAGCCCCTACACTCAGGAAAAGAAAGGAATGTTGAAGAATAAACCCCATTGAAATCATTTTATTATTATTATATTATCCATACAGAAATATATAACATAAAGGTAATTCATATAGAATGCCAGGTGTCTCCAAAATAAAAATCTAATTTTGGAAACTGTCTTACAGTCAGTTTTTTTTGTTTGTTTTCTTGTCAGCAGAAAGGCTGGCAGTTGACAGCAGAAAAATAAGTCATGCTGAAGTCTGGCCAAAGAATGTGTTGAAAAGGGTCATCAAGAGGCATGTAGTATATACCAGCCAGCCTTGGAACTTAAATAGATTTATTTCTTCCTATCCTTCAAGGTCAAGGAAAACTAGGCAAAAGGAAATAGTAAACTCTTACAAAATGCTTCAGTTGGATGTCAATTTAGAACTTGATCAAACAAGCTCATAACTGCAAGGCTCCCTCTCCCTCTTAATTCACATACTAATTCTTACTACATTACTAGCATTTAAGAGTCTTTAAAAACATTAACTTCTAGGCTCTGATTTATCTGAGATCTACTCACAAACCTGGGTAAAAATAAAATAATTTTATTAGATTTCTAATTATCTTAGAACAGTTCAAAAATATTTGCATGTATCAGAAGCTAAGGAAGCAGAAATTTATTGTCGACAAATCAGTTCATAAAATATTTTAAGTAGTAATCATGAAGCAATAACCAAATGCCCCAACAAAAGGATAGGATGCTACCAATTTGTGGAAGAAAATCTTAGTGATAGCCATTCTAGCTAGGGAATTATGAGAATTGGTGTACAAGACTGGAAGTTACCATGGTTGAGAAATACTGTGATGCGTAGCATAAATCTGGTACTTAAACAAAACTATCTTATCTTATTATTGTCTTTCTTATTTTAACTTGTATTCCTATTCTGTCTTCTATAATATTGCTTTTGATAGATGAACTATTTTTTCCCATTGTATAAAATCAGATGCAATGAAGGAATTAATCCTGTACTACTTTTTACAAAGTTGCTTTCCTCACTTCACAGGAAATTATTACCAGCTATGAATATTAATGATTGCATTAAAGTTTTTAAATTATATACAATACAAAAGCAACAATGCTTGCATCAGCAGTTATTATTGGTTAGGGTGAAACAGGAAAATCACCACCTGAATAACTAAGCAATGAATTAGAAATGGCCCCAATTAAAGCTGTGCAATATAGCAATTCAGGGGTTTATGCATGCATATGGCTAGAGAAAAACAGCTATGGAACATTGGTACATGCTGCTGCCATAGTAAATGAGAGGGGATGAACACTTTGATAGCAGTAATGTATGATCAAAAGCATTCATGTTTTATTTTCTCTCTTAGGCCCTTGTTTCCCCTTTTAATATCCTGGAACCAATTCAAGTCCTTATGGCATCCTGGAATTCTATGGGATTCTGTTTTACAGCCCCCCCTCCCCCCACCCCCAGCATAGGGCACAGATTCAGTTCTTGGACACCCAACTGCTGTCAATTTTACCCACTGCCTGCATTATTAGTATTGAAATCAAGGAAGTATATGATTCTCATTGACATGAGCTATTAGTGTAAATCTGTTTTGTCTGGGCTAGTACACCTGTCACCAGGTTGGGTTGACATTCTTGGCCTGAGCATACAGTCTTTTATGGGTAACATTACATATTCATAAATGTGATAGAAGGTTGCTCATTAATGAAATACATCCAACCTAGTGTTATCCCGCCAGCCTTTAATTCCATGATAAATTATGCTTTGTTATTCAAAACAACAGCTTTGTTTCTATAAGAATTTTCTACTAAAATAAAAACTTATCCATATACTTCCACAATGCCTTTTCTAAAGGATTGCAAGCAGTCTACTAAATTCACAGATAATTTATGGACTAGATAGAGATTTGAGATTATTAGGAGTGTTGTGCAATTTCGATCAATAATCCTGTTGTTTTTTAACCCTAGAAGAAACCTAGTCTTGTTTCTTTCTTTTTTTAGTTCTATATTATTACTAGGCAACCTGTGTACCATTGAGTCATTGTTTTAAAAATATTTTCTTACCTAAATAGAGAAACAGAATGGTTAAGCATCTATTGAGATTCTCAATCATCCAGGTCATGGTTTTCCCAACGGTGCTTTTTTCAAGAGGCAAGTGGACTTTCTGGTTTCCCTTTGAAGACATTTTGCTTCTCTTCAGAGCTGAAGAAGCTTCTTGGATGAGAAGTGAAACATCTTTAAAGAAAAACTAGAAAATCCAGCTTCCTCTTGAAAAAAGCACTTTTGGGAGAATGATTAATCGTGGTCAAAAAGGGAGTGGAAGCAACTATGCCAGCTTTCCCATTAAGTTTCCTTATGGGAAACTGGCTGGGGTCATTGGAAATATTTCTGTCCTGCCAGCTCTTCTGGCAAGTAAAGAAAAAGGGATTGCAAGACTGCCCAAAAACTGAAAAATGAACCATTGAAAATGTGAAAATGATCACATGACCACAGCAGCAGCCCAGAAGTGCAGTAACAATTTTGGACATATTCTGTAGGTTAGCACATTTTGGGCATTCTGGTTTAAACATTATTGCCCTATGATGCATCATTTTACCTAGCTAAAGGTCAAAATGAGGGTTTTAGTAATATATGGATTTTGGGTATCTCTCTGTGTGTGTTGATTTTAAAAACCCCAAATTTTTAAGCCAAATTAATAATTGGCAAAATTTCTTCTCAAGACCGTTAAACACCAGCTTACTCATACCTATATCAGTTCAGGGATTCAGAAAAAAGTAGTCCCAAGATTGTAATGATGAAGGGAGAGAAGGCTAGCAATAAAAAACATGACCCTATGTATAAGTTTTGATAATATGTAAATAGCATTTGAAAATGAACAGGCAATCTTCAATCCACTCCCCAAAGTCCCTTTTCCATCATTACCACCACCCACCCCAGAAAGTCAGAGGCGGTAATGGTTAGCTAAATGATTAGCAACAAATGTTTCCCACCATGCTAGCCTATCATGGTGAAACAATAGGATTTCCAATATGTTAGGGATAATTATTTATTTCAGTTAGCAGAAGAAATACCGAACAGATTTTCTCTCCAGCCATTTTTATATGCATGATCGAAAAATGGTTGTGGAACTTTAAATAGATCTGGATATAATTGACCTATTGAAAATCTCCACCAGATTTGTGGGCAAAAAATTAAGGATGTGATTTATGAAGAACTTCTTTAACACCTCTGTTTAAATAATTCCCTCAGGAAAAGTTCTTTCATAATGTCTTCTCTTGGGATTAACTTAAAACAAGGAAAGCCAATGAGGCTACAGAATAATAGAGAGATGATTGGGGAAAGCAGCAGAGCATATCATACAATAGCTTCTTTGCCGCCTTGTAGCTCAATACATACAAGAATATTACTATCCAGCAATTAAAATGTCTTCAAAATTATATTCTCCTTTAAAAATAATATCTAAGTAATTTTTGAATTCATTACATTAAGTAAAAACTCATAGAAAACACATCAAGAGTTTCATCTGAAGTCTGTTTTTAAGACCTGATTTGTAGTAAGCATCCTCTGTGTCCTTCTTTGTCTGGAGACCAACCAGCTGGAAATGATTGCTAGAATTGAGGCATATAAATTGACAGCATAATCTGTAATACAGCTCTTAAATGTGCATACTCATAAAAACATTCAGATCTGTTAATGAAGATAAAGAGGTAGTATAATATCAAGTTATTAATCAATTGGAAACTTTTTATTGAAATTACTAATAAGGCATCGGGAAATTCAAATGCATATACAGTATAAACAAAGCACTGTATATATGCTGTTCTACTTTATTCTTTAAATGCAACAATTATTTTATGGCATTAAAAAAATCCAGATGAATTTCAGAGAGCTGTTGGGCACAGCAAGATTTTTTTTTATTAGGCACTATTAGTTGTGTGGATGCATCATTTTATTTGATGGGCAAATGAGATGAGAGATTTTCATTATGTTTTTGTTTATTAGCCTCCAAATCATATATTCCAGCTGCGTAATGTACTGGTAATATCTCTAAAATTTAAGATGCAGCGTGATATTATTAAGTAATTTAAACTGGAATGATGTTAAGAAAGACACTGAGAAATAAAGAGCAGAAGGTCCTGGCATGATAGCAGGCATAATATTGGATCCATTAACACTGTGAATGTCCTTTGGGGAACTGACAGTCTGTCACTTTGACAGGTGCAATCATTATTTAACAAAATGTCCTAACATTCCTTACATTGCCCAGATTTGTATTTTAGCACATTCATCCATCCACTTTCAGCAGAGTAGTCCCACTATAATAAAAAGGAACAATGCCAGAGTACATGATTCTTCTATACTACTGGCATTGCTTTTCTTGTGAGTTTTTATTACTCAACTGACACAAGTGTTAATTTTATTACTATGATTTAGTATCATGATTCCAAAATGTATGTCTTGAATGTGATGGAATAAGATGGGCCAACTATAAAAATGTTTTGAACTCAAAGACCTACTGTGAGAAATGAGAGCATCAATAAAAATAGAGATTTACAATCCCTCAATGCATTATTAATATGCATAGTGATACTCCTTAAATATGTGATAACATTTCAAAGTATAATTATGTTGGAAGAAAGATTGACTTAGGAGCAAGTGGATAATATATAAACGATGCCTCACCTCAACCTTTCTCTTATTTTTATTCTTTTAATTGCTGCAGAGTGCTGACCCAGTTCTAGACCGGGAGTCCTTAAGGATGGGAAGGATCATAATGCTAACCTCCATACAGATACACACTTTCTACATCCCTCCATCCCCCCTCCCTTTCTCTCTACATTTTTGTATATATTTGTGTGTGTGTGTTGTGTGTGTGTGATGCCCATTATGCAGTCATCAGAATATGATATTTTTTTCATAACAGCAGTGAGTGTTTGTATCCCTTTCTTATGTTTTTCCTTTAGCCACTCAAGGAGTGAGTCATCTGATCCTGTGCTATGCTCCAGATATAAAAGGCAATGCCTTCCCTACCTGGAGCTGGATACAACAGGGATATATGTATCTGCATATGAGTTGGAGTGAAGGAAAAAGCACAATACTCCAACAAAGCAAAGATGCCTGGGGCCTTCTTGAATGGCATGGAAGAGAAGCTGGAAGTGCTAAGGAACAGAGAACTGATTCAGAAGTACAGGTGGCCTTAAATAGTAGGAAGGGAAGCTGTGCCAAGCAGCCATACCATTTTTTGCAGCTGCATCAACAGCTAACCAGAATTGGTAACAAACTTGCCCCTTCTCTCCCAGAAGATGAAAAAAAATGCCAAAATCAGAAGGGCAGCTGAAGCCAGAGCAAATGACACCTGAACAAAAAACATGGAAAATGCCAGATAGCAATCAAGGCAGTCAAACCGAGGGATTGAAAGATGGATACAATCAGGTTGAAAACTTTAGCTTTTGTACAGCCATAGCCAGGACAGGACTAAGATTTTTTTAATTTAAGACATCTATAAGTAATTCAAGCGTCCTATAAAAGAGGAAGAAAAGTTAATAGAAACGCATAGAAACAATAGATGCAATCAAAGTAAACCTGAAGACTGCACAGTAAATTTTAGAAAAGAAATGAATATAACCTCAACTATACTTCACAATAAGGAATTATTTTTGAAGAATAAGTTCAATTGTTAGACAAGTCTGCAACTTTGTCAAGTTTCCTAGTCTGTGGCCTAAACTATTTCCCCAAAAGAACTTATTATAATGCCATTATGAATACAGCTGAATAGGTATGTCTTTCTGCTGATTCAGCTCCAATGTTCATGATGGATAGATGGATAGATAGTACAGGGATTTTTTAAAAAAAAAGCTTTGGAAGTTCAGGCTGCAAAGTTACCAAATTCAGGTTTGATAGAGAGTGAATGAATTTGTGATTATTGGTTTTTGCAGGATTGTGATCATTTGAATCTTTCTGGACTCTTTGGGATTCTGGTTATCTCATTATTGCCTCTGGGATCTTGACTTCCCCTTTACTTAAGATTTAAGATTGGGTAAGTAAGTTAATTCAGGTTCCTGGTTCATTTTATCTTGCACAGCAAGCCCGTTAACCCAATCAGAATACAGGTGGGAAGTAGCTACAATATGAACAAAAAAAGATGGCATCTTCTAAGATCATTAAAAGGATATTATCAGACAAAACAAAGTTAATCAGATTGGACATATCAGAAGCAGCTTTTTAATATGTACTTAGACTCTACATCATGTGAGGTCATCAAATATGTATGTGCTTATTTGTCACCTGGTGGTACTCAACATTTTAACTGACTTCCTAGACATTCAACTGTGTTATAGCAATCCTAATAGGAAGCTACAAATGCATGGATCAATTTGGCCCGCGCATTTCAGTTCAGGAGAGGCTAAAATTAGCCATTGAATTTATGGTGAAAGATGCATTTATAACTACAGCAACTCAGACAATCCCTATTCCAAGTAATGGATTGCCTTTGAAAAATGCAATAAACAAGCTGAAATTAGAAAAGGACAATGATTTTATTTCCAGATAATTTATTTTCATGAATAAGTATTTAGGAGTTGAAACAGGTTTTTCTCCCTCATTACTATTTTTTAAAATTATTTTCCACCTGAAAATTCAATGCTTATTTCATGCACTCTCTCCTGGAGGGCTATTATGTTTTTGGGAGCCTGGAGGCTTTCTTTCTTTCTTTCTTTGTAGGAAGAAATAAATATGTTTACAAGATGAATAAGTAAAGCAGGAGCATACTTAGAGAAGAATGGATTACTACAAGTATAGATTTGTCATTGCAGTGAGTAGTAAAAACCACTATATGAAAAATTACAGGAATGTATATGGAACTAAAAACTTATTAATTTTATTTTGCAGATCTATAAGAAATCTACAGAGTTGTTTAAGTAAAATGTTTTAATGACAGCAGTGCTAAATTTAAAATATACTTGGAAAATTAAAATTTCCAAATAAAGCAAAATAAAAAGGGTCCCCACCCCCCAAGAATAGCAAGCAAACAAAACAATGTATTGGTCTATCTATCATAGACAAATGCACAAATGTTCTTCTCTTTAAGGAAGGCTTAATTTACATGTTCAAAAGCAAATTTATTTCTGCATCATTAAATGCATGAACATTTTGGTATAAATTTTCTTTACTCCATTTCACCCACAATTTTCCCCCAAGGCAGGCTTTTGTAGTAGCAGTTTGGGGAAGGGAAAAGACTGAATGGTTGCACTGTAATTACTTTTAATTTCAAGTGATTTCAATGGGAACAATTTAAGAAGGCTCTGCAAAATTTCAATGGGGTGATTTAATTCATAGGTGAGTTAATCTAATCTAATCTAAAGAATATACTGACAGCATCAAAACAGTCATTTCAATTTATATCAGCTTTGTCTCTGATCCTGATGTGGATGTCTATACATGGATACTTGTCTACACCTGTATAGAAGCTACCAGCCTTAAAGTAAAGTTGAGGACTAAATGATGCTCATTGTGGTGTTTTCTGAAGCAGATAATATCACCTTTAGCACTTCAATTTGAGAACAAAGGGGGACGTGTCACTTCTGGTACTTGAAATGAAAACAGATTCAACAAGACTGCCATTTAGGCAGATACTTAGCCACCTTCAGAATTGTTGCGATATACGTGCAGGTATGCATTCAGCCATACTGTAACACTAGAACAGAAGCAATAATTAACCATATGATTAAATCAGTAAACTAAAAGCAATAATTGGCCATATGATTAGATCAGTAAGACAAACTGTCCAACTCCAAGCGTTGATTAAATCAGTACCCTTAACACTAAGCAGATCAGCAACCACAGACTTGTAACTAAGCGTTGATTAAATCAGGGGTTACAACTGTTTAACTCTCAAACATTAATTAAGCATCAGAAGTTTGCATGCTGGTAAAAGATTTATTTGCTGACTATGGGCATTCTTTAGGTTCAGAGGTCTACATGGAAGTAAATGAGTTACCATATACCATAGACTTGTACAACCATGATTGGTCCACATAGACCATGTGAATCCACCCTTTCCTTTGTGTATGTCAATAAAAAAGCACTCTGAAAAGACAGAGATTGCCACTTCACCCAGAATGCAGCCTTCGTGTCTTATTGGGAAGCAGTCTCAGGAATTGGAACCGTGAAGTGGACCACCGGTTGGGGAGACCCCTGCACCCGGCAGGCGCAGTCTCTTCAAGTGGTGACCCCGACGTGATTCACTCTACAACGTTAGGAACCAGTCGAGGTGCGACGCAGAAGAAGTGAACAACACTTCAGGCGTGCCCAACACCCTCATCTCTTACCCAGTACAAATTCGTAAGTATGAGGACAGGTTTGTCTAAAGGGCAGGTGGCTCACCTTATGGGGACAGATTGGTCTAAAGAGCAGATGGCTCACCTTAAGGAAATTAGACAAATAGTTGGAGCTCACAAAAATATATTAAAGAATAGAGGTGAACTTCCTACAAAAAAAGGGGTTGAGGAATTATTGAAATATATTTGGCAAAACTGTCCATCATATTCCCGATATGGGTCATTGGATATTAAAACATGGACAGATATAGGTTCTTATTTACATGAGGAACCTAGGGCACCTCCATCCATATTGATAAATTGGAAGGCTGTTTTAACTGCCCTTTGTTTGCATCAGGGAGATACTTTTACTCTCTCAAAAAAGCAAAGTAAACCATATAGTAGCTTTATAGAAAAATTGCAAAAAGTAATAAATAGGGAAATTAGTAACGCATTAGCCAGAAAAGAACTAATGATAAAATTGGCCTTCGAGAATGCATGCATGCCTCTGTCACCCTCAGCCCCTGAAGCTCCTCAGCATTACATCCCTTTAGAGGACGCTTCTGCCTGCTTTCCAACCTGACTCACAGTTGGGAAACTAATCCTGGGGCGTTCAGCCAGCCCCACACAAAAGGCTGCTTCTTATCTTCCTTCTTATCTCAATCTCTTGGCAAGTGAATCTATAGATGCTCCAATGCCTGGCTCTTCTTACTTTCTTCTGGTCATCCCGGCTACCTCTCTTCCATTACCCCCTATGATGCCTCTCTTAGTCTTTCCTCATCGTGATTTCATGTCTCAAAGAGTTCTTGCTACCTTTTTTTTTTAACTCTGCCTGCAAGCTTTCTACCCTCCCCAAGCCCCTCCCTTACCCTTAATCCCCCAACAATGCCTTTTCTGTGGGGGAGGGAACCTTGTTTTCATGTTTTTCAGGCCTGGAAGATTTACTCTTCAGGTGAGTAAAGATTTTTTTTTCTTTTGGGGGAGAAGGAGAGTGTTGCCTTGTGTGTGCATTTAAACCCTCTGCACATTTATCTGGCCAACCTACTCGAAACCTGGCCCCTAGAAGACAGTTTTCATTTAGATTTTGTAACAAGTTTGCTGATTTTCTGGCCACCATCAGAAGAACTGAAGAGAAATTCTACCTGAGTTTCTTCCCCGAAGTGACTAAGGAGTCCACAGGGATATGTTAGAAAATTGTTGCAGCTGTAATAGTTGTCTTTTAAAAGAAAAGTAGAGCTCGAGCCCCACCCAGATGCAAATAATGTGTTAATAAAATATCTATATATCTTGCTCTTTAAAACTATGCCAGCGCTCAGCTGGGAGAGCTAAGAGTTTGGACCTTTAAAACTATGGCAGCGCTCAGCTGGGAGGTCCAATCTAGAACCCTGGCCAAACAGTGTGTGGACAAACATCTCTATACATTGTCTCTATAAATCTTGACCTTTAAAAATATGCCAGCGCTCTGCTGGGAGATCAAGATAGAAACGGAACATCACAGGGCAGAGACAGGTATTTACAAAATAGTGCTTAAAGAGATAGAACAGTGGTCCCCAACCCCCAGTCCGTGGACCGGTGCCGGGCCGCGGAGTACCTGGCACCGGGCCGCGCAGCGGCCGGGGGCCATGATCGCGAGGGAGGGGAGGTAAGCTAAAGGGGCGTGAATTAAGGCCGGGCGTTCGGTTGCTGAGCAGCGCACGCAAATTGGTGGCTGGGGTGGCCGGGCGCGTGCCTAGGACAGTGTGCGGAGCGGGGCCACCGGACTGAGCCTCTCTCAGAGGCGGTTGGTGGGCGTGTGCCGTCGCGAGGTTTCGCCGCGAGGAATGTGAGAAGCCCAGGTGGTTGTTTCCTCCTCCCCTCTTCCCCGCGGGCTCTCGCCGGCGCCGGGCTTTCCCCTCGCTCGTCTGCGGCCGCCGTTTTTGTCTCCCGCAGAGGCTGTTCCCCGAACCACCACCACCACCACCAACCCGGCCTCCCCTGTCAGCGCCCCGCGTCATGTCGTGATCTCCGGGCGGACGTGTGAGACCAGGGAGGTGGCGGTGACGGCGGCTGCTGCTGCTGCTGCTGCTGCAGCCGCCGATGGGGCTGCTCCGGATTATGAAAGTCGTGGTTGTGTGTGTGTGAATGCGATTTTCGCTGGCAGAGCACTCGGGCCACAACATGAGTGATGTCAAATTGACCACGCCCAACCCAGCCCCACAGGGTCAAACACAATCCTGATATGGTCCTCAATGATATCGAGTTTGACACCCCTGCTTTAGATCCTGATAGTGTTTTAATAGACATAAAAAAGATGAATAAAGACTAACCTCTATGTTATTTTTATGGAAGGCCTGCCTGAAAGTTATAATGGTAGATTGTCCACAGATTTAAGCAGGCGAACACCCTGAGAACAGGGGCATATCAGAGAATGCAGACTTGAGAATAACCTGTCAGGACACGGTAGGACTTCCTCTAGCTACCTTAGAAAGTGCCTTCCTTGTTACAGACCTAGGCAGTGTATTAACAATTTATCCCAAAAGCGCAAAAGCTCCTGGGCCGTGCGCAAAGGCTCCAGGGAAGAGACGCCCTCCCACCCCTGCGCGCGCTCAGCGGGCCACGGTAAAATTATCAAAGGCTGACTGGTCCGCGGCGATAAAAAGGTTGGGGACCACTGAGATAGAACAACGGGCGTAACTTCGAGCAAAAGTAAGAAATTTAGCAGGTAATAAGGTAAAGCCTGACTGAATGGGAAGACCTAGGTAATTGGACTTGATTACTTTGATGTAATGTCTGTTAAAAAAATTCTTAGGTGTGCATCTAATAACATGTAGAATTGAATTGAATTGATGGTGATATGTTTGATCAGCTAGCTAAATAAATAAATAAGCTTGGGCTTGAAGCTGTGGGGGAGGGAAGAGTAGTTAGGATTTAAGCTGCTCTCTGAGTTTCCCCACTGCTTGGAGAATGAGCCATAAGTTCTCCAAGGAAAGAAATTTGAAGATTTAAAGTGACAGGACCTCCCCCAGGCCTGAAAGTTTTGTTTCATGGTATGTGTGCATGTGTGTGTGTAATCATTTTCAGACCTGGAGGGAAGTTGAGATTCCTTAATAATAGAAAATGGAGCTCATTGGCTTATGTACAGCTCCCTGAAATAATTGTAATAATTGCTTTGCATGAAGAATGAATGAAACGGGATTTTTGTGTGTGAGATCAATTTACACAAGCAGTCTGATTGCAATGCAAATGTATGTCAATGGAAAAAGTTGGTATGAATGTACTTTAATTTCTTTCATATAAAGAAACAGTAAGTTGCAAAGTTGTTTAATGGTCTGTGTGTGTATGCTTGTGTGTTATCATTCCCAAACCTGAAGGGAGGGTGAGATCCTCTAAAAAATAAAATGAAGCTTGGTGGCTTGTGAAAAAGCTTCCTGAAATAATTATAATGATTGGTTGGCATGAGCAAGCAAGATCAAGCATGATTGCAGTATGAATGTATATGTCCCCAATGCCCCAGAAAGTGGTAGCTGAAGAGATCCAAAGATCTGTGATTGCCTACGTGAACCCCCCCCCCCCGCTTTTTTCCCTCTGAGTCATTCTTTGGAGGGAAGCAGGAGAGGTGGGGAGAGTGTGTGTCTGCTCATTTTTACAGTGAACGTGTGTATGAAATGCCCCCAGAGATACCTGTGAATGCCTCTGTGCATTCTTTCCCTCATTCTTTTTGGGTCATTGAAGGGCGGCTAAAGTTTTCTGCTCATTTCAAACAATTTTTGTTTCCTCTCTCTTCTGAAAAATTTGGAGTAAATGGGTGATCTGCTCCTTCACCCTTACCTTTCACTGTTATCTTTTCATCTATAAAAGTTATGCAGTTACATTTCCTTTTCTGCTCTGAATGCAATTTTGATTTTTTCTCTTTTCCTTCTGGAAAATTTTGAGGTTTAAAATGCTTAATTAAACCTATAAACAGAAATGATTTTGAGATATTTTGCTTACATTTGTAAAAGTTCTAACATACTTGATGAGAATTTGCTTCCATCTGAATGGAATCTAATAATTTGGAGCGTTGACTCAAAGTACCTCTTTTTTTTAATTGCATTTCTTTAAAAAGCTGTTTTTCTTCCCTTTCTCTTTTACACCTGAGTGCATTTTTAAAAGCTTGTGAGTCAAGGTACTCTACCCTATAATATTTTATTTGTTTGTTTGCAACACAAGTTGTTGTCTCTTTTGAAAATTTACTCATCTTACTGCAAAAGTGTTTCAATCATAGAAGCAGTAGGAATGTCCTGTTCCATGAACTTTACATCATTTACATTGTCTGCCTTCTGGAATAATGTTTGGATTTCCACATTTGGACAGAATGGGTGAGATTCCACAACATGGGACTAAAGATATGTCTGTAAAGAACTCTATACTTGGCCTCTCTTTTTCTTCACCTCAGAAACAAAGGACTGATAGCTCAAACATTAACACTTGAATTGGCTGCTGGTGATTGCATTCTGATAAAACCTGACATGAGGAGAAAAAACTTACCCAAGCCCGGGACAGACTCTACCTGACTGACCACTCTTATCAGCAAGCTAAGCCTAATGCCATCCAGCAGATATGAAAGAATGGACTCTGAGATGGAGAAGTAAAGACCAAAGGACTCTCTTTTATCCCCAGAAGACTATAGGGGAGGGTGAAAATTGATCCTAAAGTTTTCTTTCTTTGCTTTCTTCACAGAAATTCATTGTTAGGTTTCTCTCTTGTCTCATTTATATTGTAATCAGTTTAATGTATTCATGTAAGAATTGTATTTTGAGAATGACTAGCACAGCAATTCTGAACATCTTAGATTTCTGTCTAGTGGGAGGGAAAGTTTGTCCAAAATGTCTGTATTTTCTGTATTGTAGAAGCAGCTACACACACACACACACACCAAGAAAAGGACAGAGAGAGAGAGAGAGAGAGAGAGAGAGAGAGAGAGAGAGAGAGAGAGAGAGAAGAGCCCATTCAGAATTAGATTGAAACTATCTCCTCCACACACAGTTTTTGCACATTAGCTAAACTCAATTTGGCCTCACTAAAATAAAGAGCCAGGGCAGGTTGAAGAACCATCCCTTTTAAAATGGGCAGCCTGTAACTTAAAGGGAAAGCAAGGCTGTGGATAATTTTTAGGATTTTTGCTTATTTAAAACCTGTCTGGAAGCTCATGTAAAGTGATATCTGATACTAATTGGCATGGAAAATTGGATACTGTAAATTTCTTTCCAGAAATTAGTGCCCTGGTTGCTAGACCTTCATGGTTGAAAGCTATCTGGGAGCCACTGAAGAGATCCTTCTAGTGTCTCTCTCAATGTTTTTTCATCAGAAGAATTAAATCTCCCTGATCTGACCAATTTTAAAACAAAAGGAAGGGGAGTATGTGGGAAGTTTAATCTGACAAATTGCTGTCTTCAAATTGATGAAACTGGCAAGGTAGTGGCCGATCTCAGTTGCAGAAATTGGTACACGTACCTGTGCAAAAATGGACAGGATTAATGGATGATGCAGGCTTCCTGGGAGGAATTTTTCGCAATTGGAAACAAGCCGCCTTCATGGCAGGCATGGCGCTCTTAGGGTTTCTCCTTTTGCCCTGCTTAATCCCAGTGCTCCGAAGCATCATTCAATCCACAGTAGAAAGTATGACACAGGGCAAAAACATTAACACAGCAATCTTTGATTCGCAACACAAAGCCCTACTAACAGCATTCTCTGATGAAGACCCAGAGAAAAACGATACTCCCTTCCGACTCCTCAAAATTTAAAACAAAAAGAGGAGATGTTGCGATATACGTGCAGGTATGCATTCAGCCATACTGTAACACTATAGAACAGAAGCAATAATTAACCATATGATTAAATCAGTAAACTAAAAGCAATAATTGGCCATATGATTAGATCAGTAAGACAAACTGTCCAACTCCAAGCGTTGATTAAATCAGTACCCTTAACACTAAGCAGATCAGCAACCACAGACTTGTAACTAAGCGTTGATTAAATCAGGGGTTACAACTGTTTAACTCTCAAACATTAATTAAGCATCAGAAGTTTGCATGCTGGTAAAAGATTTATTTGCTGACTATGGGCATTCTTTAGGTTCAGAGGTCTACATGGAAGTAAATGAGTTACCATATACCATAGACTTGTACAACCATGATTGGTCCACATAGACCATGTGAATCCACCCTTTCCTTTGTGTATGTCAATAAAAAAGCACTCTGGAAAGACAGAGATTGCCACTTCACCCAGAATTCAGCCTTCGTGTCTTATTGGGAAGCAGTCTCAGGAATTGGAACCGTGAAGTGGACCACCGGTTGGGGAGACCCCTGCACCCGGCAGGCGCAGTCTCTTCACAGAATGACTTCATTTGGGCTAAAATATGCCTGCAATTATTGCATGGCATATTACTCTGTTAATGAACAAAAATCTTTATAGGCTTTGCTTGTGGAATTGAGTATTGCTTATTTACCTACCAAAATAAAGGTGGTTGACAGAATTTCACAAATGGTAATAAGCAGTAAGGTGCATCTGTTTAGTTTACAGGCTTATTTTACTTTGAGATTTGATTAGTTTTTGTAGTAGATTACAAACTGATTTGCATTTCCTACTTGCCTCAACATAAAGTCAAGCTACTTACTATTTGGGAAGGCCAAAAATGGATGATGTTCACCCCAATCCACTCCCAGCCTGCTAGAAAGGTAATTCACAGTTAATAATTTCTTCCAAAAGAGGCTAAGAATTTTTTTAAAAGAAATATAATAAAGAAAGAAATTTATAGATGGTTTGGAAGCCAGGATTTGCAAAAATAGAAAGTGGGAAGTTTGCAAAGGAACAGTGGCAAAATTTAGTGAATACTAGAATACTAGTAGTTTGCAATACACTGAAAATATTGCTTTAATGTGGTATTTCCTGCTCAATTTTTATACAAAAGCAGATAACAAGGAGAAGAGAGCTTTATATTCTGTATTGAAATTTGATTGATTATGTACCATCAAGCCCTTATTGGGTTTTAAGAGCCATATAAATAGATTTTTTCCAGGATGGTCTGTCCCACCTGCTCCTTTAGGTCTTACAATAGTGTAAATATAATCACTAAACTGAGTCTGTCCAATTAGCTGTATCTTCTTTTTTTCCTTTCTTCTACCTTTGCCAGCATTATAAACTTCTCAAAGGAGCAAAGACTTCACATCAAGTCCAAAAATGCCAGGGAATTTCTAGAAGCCTGGCACTGACAAATCAATAGACATACAGACATTAACAACATCTGTAGACTATGTAAAAGAAACTATCACTCAGCAGCAATCAACACCTGGATTAACTTCAAGGTTAACATCAAATAAACAGCACCCCAATCAATAAACTGCCAAAGAACCAACAGCAAACAGCCCAATCAAAGAATCTCTACCGCCCTGCCCCCCTCTCCCCAGCAACACTGACAGGCAACCCACTAGAACAGTGGTCTCCAACCTTGGCAACTTTAAGACCTGTGGACTTCAACTCCCAGAGTTCCTCAGCCAGCAAAGGAACTCTAGGAGTTGAAGTCCACAGGTCTTAAAGTTGCCAAGGTTGGAGACCACTGCACTAGAATATAAACTGACAGCAAACTGCACTGATGTTGTTACCTAGTTTGGGTAATGAAACAACTGCTAGAAAACAAACAAGCTCAGAGAGCACCAAGGGCCCCTCACTTCATATAATGTTTGCAAAATATAATAATCTGAGACCAATTATTTGTGCCTTGGATGAGATTCTGTCCTGTCAATAGCTTTTTGTTTTTGTTTTCAAAAATAACCCGTTCCAAAAATATGTCTTGAGTTTTGGGCATCTGCAAATGTGAGTCAGCAAAATTTTACTTCAGTAAAAATTGCTGAACAAACAGCCAAGAATGAAAGAATAGGCATGACAGGAAATGAATGGGCCACTTCCATCAAACTTCCATCAAACGTTTATCCAGGCCTCTAACATTGTTGTAGGACAGATTTAAATTCAAAGAAATGATATCCCAGGTTGATGTGGGCAGGGATAAGCCATAACAATGGACACTGTTTTCTGGCATTGGCATGGTGACAAGCCTTGACATATATTCATTGCCTATGTCACAGAGGTCTAGTGCATTGCCCCCAGAATCACAAAGAAAGAGTTGGACTGTTTAAAATGCTCAGGCATAACTCACTAAATACTACTGACAAAAGTTGCAACAAAGAGTTGTTCAACAAGATAACAATATGACTGGCAATTGTGGAAGATTTCTCCATAGTTCCTAATAAGAGGATAAAAAAATGAAGGATTTTCTTAAAGGTCATTTATCCAAACCTATACACATGGGTCCTGCTGATGCTGACTACAGATCGATTAGGTAAAGAAGACTCTCCCAGCCATCCCCAACAATCTCACTGGGTGAATTTGGTATTAGAAGAGAGAGTGTTCCGAAAAGAAAGTGGACGATGGAAAGGGTCATAAGGTAACAATGATTCTTACATAATAGTCTATTCTTCATCTATCTATCCCCACAGCAAACGTCCCATGGCATAGATTCCAGAAAGCTGGGAATAAGGCTATAATGTTCACTGGGTTTCCATAGATGAGGGTGAACCTGAAGCTGAATCTTGCTGGCTGTCATCCAACTCTTCAAATTCACTCTCTTTACAATTAAAGAGTATATGGTTGTTAAACTGAAATATATTTGTGAAAGTATAGCTATTAAATTCAAATAACATCTACCTACACCAATTAAAAGTAGTTCCGTTTAAAATTCAGCACACAGAACATGTATCATTTTTTGTTAGCGTTTACATGTCAACAAGATTTATTTCTTAATACACATTTAGACAATAGATATTCCTTTGATTAATCGGGCTGCTAATTGAGTGCTGAATGTACATCTACAAATGCCCTCTAATATTTTTCTCAAGGATAATCACTAAATGTACAGTGTTTACAAATAACTAGTCTGCTTAAATAAGCTTTAAGCTCATAAATAATGATTTATTCTAACAATTATATTGGGAATCTACAGCTCTGATGTATAGATCTTATCAGTTAGTAAAGGATTGTGCACATGCCATTATACACTATGCTCTGTTCTAAGAAACGTATGACTGCCTTCCTGATTGACAGCACTCATCATCCATGGGAAGATGGAAGAAGATGCCTAGATCACATACACTTGCACAAGTGATCAGTGTTAGTAAAGCTACATCAATCATCTTTTTGGCAAGCATACACATGGTGCAAGAATACTTTTTTAATGTTTGGTGTAAGATTCTCCCCCCCCCCCCGATATCTATTTGCATATATAAAAGAAAATTGACAACAACACCTGTGCAAAAATTATCCCCTTTCTATTGCTGCTGTAAACATAAATTCCATTTAAATGTTTTCAGGATCAAGGGTTGGCAATATAGCCCCCAAATGTTCTATTTGATAGTGTGCCCTTAAGATTAAGGGCATTTTGTGGATTAACCTCACAGCAAGACAAATATTATGTGAAAGGCTTAGTAGAGGGTCTGGTGATTGCTACTGGTTTCAGTATAAAGATTGCTCCCTATCCTTGCAAAATATATTTAAGAATCAGAGTTCAGTTATAAGACAAAATGAATGTTTATTATTTCTGTGAGAATTTAACAAAAAGAATGAAAATTGCTAAAAGAAATGAGACAACCCAGTGTCTTTGATAATACATATATCAATCCCAAATCTTTGAATTCTACCTCTGATCCCACATCAATATGCATATTAGACTTGGCCAAGATGAGAACAATCATGTCATTTTGGGAAAAGTAACTGTATATTTCTATACCTCCTGCTGTTTGAGTGCGTCCCTCTTGGAATAAGTGCCTATGCATGAATTTTTCTTGTCTTCTGAATGTGATTGATACATGTTATTAGCAAGATATGCATGCAGATATAGTAAGGGTTGGATGCCTTCAGGCAAGCTGTTTATCCCTAGAAGCTTCAGAAGCATCTTTTGTTTTGGAGACTTTTATTTTAGGAGGCATATAGGATGACCTGGTTGTAAACAGGGGATCACCAGAGATTTTGTTTCTTCCAAGAATTGGTAACATGTTTACTTCAACCAATGGTTTACACATTCTCTTAGTGTGCCTCTTGTCTGGCTTAGCTATGAAAGGCTAATCAATTGATATTTTCTAATATATATTATGACATGAAACATATTTTTAACAGCAGACATTGGAGTCAGCTAGGGAGCACACCAGGGGTGGGTTTCAAAAATTGTTCGAACCTACTCTGTGGGCGTGGCCTCCTTTGTGGGAGTGGCTTGCCACCCATGTGACCTGGTGGGAGTGGCCAAGACGATGTTACTAGATATTACTAATTACTAGATATTATTAATATTACTAGATCATTATTAATGTATAGATAACTGCGGGACATTACACACCCACCCACACCCACAAACTATGACAGTGCTAGGAAAACACCCAAAAAATAAAAATCCCCCCCCCCCAAAAAAAGACTGCCAATGAAACCAGGTTTTTTTTCCTAAGCCTAAGAACAGGGAAGACAAAGTCACTGGAATAAAAGCCATCAAGGCAACGTGGAAAATTATAAAGGACAGGCACTCACAGAACCATCAACCACCTCAGAATTACCTAAACAAGGAGTGTCAGCCTCTGCTTCACTGTTGCTTCGGCTGCCATGAAACGGGGAGGGAGGGCATGGAAGAGTTCTGGAATTCAAGCTTCTGCAGAGGGGTTTTTAAAAAGAAAACAGTCTTTTTGGGAGGGGGAATGGGCTGTGCTTCTGGTTTTGGGGATCCCCCCACCACCAAAGACCAGTTGCAAATCTCTCCAAATCCTTTTCAGGATTTTCTTTTTAAAAAATGCCTCTCTGCAGACGATCTTGAAAAACCCCATCCCATCTCTCCTTGCCTATAGTCTTGGAAGATTCCACTGAGAAGCTTCTGCAGAGGGGTTTTTAAAAAGAAAACAGTCTTTTTGGGAGGGGGAATGGGCTGTGCTTCTGGTTTTGGGGATCCCCCCACCACCAAAGACCAGTTGCAAATCTCTCCAAATCCTTTTCAGGATTTTCTTTTTAAAAAATGCCTCTCTGCAGATGATCTTGAAAACCCCCATCCCATCTCTGCTTGGAAACTTCCGCAACTTCACAGTAAAAGCAAGTAAGAATTTCTCTCTCGCTCGTGAGATTTTCTTTACTGTGCAAAGGCTTGGTTTAAAACTGCAGGCTCCCGGGGAGGGGGGCAGGGGAAAATGCTGCCCATATGCCCCCTTCCAAAGCAACCTTGCAGGTTTTCAAGATCATCCGGAGAGGCATTTTTTAAAAAGAAAAACCCTGCAGGCACCCAGCGACAGGGGCTAGGAGCTAGGAACCCGGAAGTTAATTACTTCCGGGTTCACTGACGAACCGGATCGCAAGAACCGGTGCGAACCGGCAGGAACCCACCCCTGGAGCACACCCTCGGATAGCTATAGGCAAGGCAGTTTTGTTCTATTTCCCCCTTTCCCTGTCAGCCCTACTTCATATATCTTCTCACTCTGTCAGATTCAATCCAGTTCTTTTCCAGGTTGGATTTAGCTCTCAGTCCACTTCCCCTGGGCAACTCCCAAGTCTCAATTTTCCCTTACCAATATTGACATAACCTTTTCCCGCCTCATTTTTTTTCCTTTCCTTCTCCCTACCTGTCTTCCTTGAGGTCTGCTATCAAACTTGTCCTGACCAATGTCAGAATAGAAATCCCACACAGCTGCAGGAGAATTCAAAAAGACAAGATGGTAGATGCAGATATATGTCTTAATGTAAGCCCCTTTGTACATTCTGCCAACTCTGTCAACACCGAGTGCAATAGGTAGGGCTCTGATCACAATGCTGCAACTGCCATCTTGCCCATTTTAAGCTCTCTTGCACTATTGCCCTATATTTCAGGATTCAGGGGTGGAGTGATAACTTCACACTTTGGGGAAGGAAAATGACTCAAACCTGGGTATTGTTATCATAGTGGACCAGTCTGATCTCAGTCTATTTGCTTCTGGTACTGCCAGGTCTAGCCTTTATATTAATAGTGCTTTGAAACAAACCCCTTTTTCTTGGACCACCAGTTATCTTTATTTTCCAAAAGTGTATACGCGGTCCATCTGGGTTCTTGGTACATTGAGCCAAATGACAATGGCAAGCTGAGCATTCCATAAACATACAAAAAAGGTCCTCATCAATTGCATTCCTAACTTGCTACACTACCTGAAAAAACTAGCACTGTAATATTTTTAAAAAATCTATTGAACAAAAATGAAAAAAAATACTGTTTCATAGACAGATCTCATTATTACATTACTTTGCAGTTGTGCATCACATTAACTATATTATAGAATCTGTGCTTCCTTCCTTATACAGAATTCATAATACATGAGAAGGTACATTTATTTTTACACAAACTGTTTTGGACAATAAAGCATTGATTCTTCTTTCATGCCAGACCTCTACTGCTAATGTGAAATTTCATTTTCCTCTTGTTTGGTCCTTTATTACCTATTTCTAAATGTTGTGGCTGTAGGAAAATGTCAGTTATTTTAAATTCTGCTATATCCCTGAGCTCGAGTTATAACCTTAAACAAGGCACTGAAAAACTCTAGGGAAAAATGAATGAAGAACCCAGTGGATTATGTACCTATCAGACCTCTGTTACAAATGTACATTTACAGGAAATAAGTTTACCATACGGCAGCATTCAGGCTATCAAAACATCAATAGAAAGGAGACTGAATGGAATATATGCAATGGGTTTTCTCAATAAGAAAGGTAATAAAAAAAGGCTATTGCTGGCAGCCACCCATTTTATAAGGTAATGTAGCTGCTTGAGAGCTGAGTGGTTTATTTTTCTCTCTTTGTGGAAGAAAGTTCCCTGCTGTTGAGTTACTGAAATTAATTACTCTGTGGTAACACTTCTGCTAATCTTAGACCCTTTTGAAACTGTATTCTATTGAGTTTTACATAGAATAAGCTGAACATTACACTTCAAAAGCTTTATATGAAATGGGGAGAATTTCTTTTATGTTTGTCTGCTTGAAAAGGAAAAATTATGAAGGGACTGTTCTGGTACTTATTTAGGTAAGGAATTGCCTTTTTATTGTTTATGCTTAATAGAGGTAGGGGGTATATATGGTATAACCATGTGCCTGCCCTGCTAGCATTATTGTTTCTAAACTGCCTCAAGAAATATTTTGACTTTTTTCTTTCCTTTTACATAAAAAGTCCATATGTAGAAATTCACTTTCTGTGATTGATCTCCTAATGTACATATCTGGCATACCTTGATGTAAATTAATAATTACCATCTATCTCTCATTTCATGCCTGTTTTCATAGTTACCTTATGACATCAAATCATATATTTGGTCTCTAATCGTTCTATGATGGTTTTTTGTGTTCTTGCTTCTTCTTTGACTATTTTGCCAAAGCATAACCAGACAAATACCGCTATCTCAAGGTTAGACATGTGATATCTCTTCAAATATCTGTCTGTAAGATTCATACATTTTGGTTTCTCTACTATCCTCCTCGCAACAATTATTCAGTCTAACAACTTTTATTTGTTCCTGTCAGAGCCTTTCAAGTTAATATTAATGAATGCCTTCCAAATATGTCTACCATAATCCAGAATGATTAATTCTATATTGCATAACAAGAATACTGAGATTGAGAAAATGGTTAAGATTTTTTTGTTTATTCATGAACAAATCCAAGATTTCAACTTAAATACATGTAGTAACTGGAGCTGGCAACTTCCATGATCACTGAGCAGAAAATCATGTGACTACAGCAAGCTCACAATGTCACTTCCCATTTTGTCACTAAGTGAATCATTGCAGTCGTTAAGTGAAACACCACCTGACAACAACTTGCCATTTTTTTGGCTGACTTTCCAATACTACTGCTTGTCAGAAGCTAGTTTTGAAGCAAACAAATGGTGATCACATGACCACAGAACATTGCAATGGTCACAAATACATATCAATTGCAAATTGTCAAATGAGAATCATGTGACAGGAGGATACTGTATGGTCATAAATATAAGGATTGTTGCAAAGCATGTTTTATACCATTGTATCTTTGAATCAGAGGTGGGTTGCTCCCAGTTCAGACGAATTGGTAGTGGAATTCAGGCCTGGGTCGCAGAATCAGCAGTGACCCAGTCCTGCCACATCCCTGAACCGGTTCCCTCGCTGCCACTGGGCCACCACCATTTTGGTTTTTAAGTGACCTTGCGTGTGCTGTTCACTGTAAATTATTCTGTGCATCCGCGAAGAACAATTTACATTGAATAGTGCACATGCACGCAGCGTTGCACGTGGGTTGCGAACTGGTAGTAAAACGGGCAGCAACCCACTCCTGCTTTGAATGGTTATTAAATGAAGCAATAGATCATTTTTAAAAAAATATTTTTTATTGAATAAACATGAAAAACATGTAAAAAAAAGCAATTGGTAAGTAAAGACCACTTGTAGGGTAACTGTAAATAACCAGCCATGAATCCACACTGGCAAAAGTCAGCATTAATCAAGTATCAGGATTCCAGATACAACCTTCTTCATTTCGAAAGAAGCAGAACTTGGAATATAAAAGCTGGAAGAGTTGCATATAGTCAGGCTATTTTGCCACTAATGACATCTAGCATCACCATACCATTACACCCCTTATTGTCAAAATGGTACAAAGCCTATCCTTGTCACTGTTATTTTGGCAAGATAGTTGGATGACTATAGAATATAAGTTATTGTTGGGTAAATGACCTTAGCTGGCCTCCAAATTTTGATTCCATGTGTTGGAAGAAATGTCCATCTTGCTTCAGTTCCAAGTGGAGGGGGGGGACACTAGAAACATGGAGGCTGTTTGGAAAGATGGTTTTAATGATGGACAGGACCACATGGTTTGCAATCCTGAGGAAAAAAGAGATCACATGCCTTGAAGATCTTGAAGAAGAAAAAAAGGAAGAGATACTGAGAGAGCCTAAGTTTTATACACTCTCTTAGGCCCCACCTTGGAACTTCCTGTTCCTGTGTAAGAAATATATTCTGATTGGTTGTCAGACTCGCATGCTTGGTTTAATCTGCTAAATGATGTAATCTCCCCAGGTGCCATGTGATGAGTTTTGTTGCTAGATAGGTAGAGGGCTAATCCTATCATGTCCTGAGGGCCATGTCTTAATCCCATCACCTGGGAGCTGAAGGGAGCAGGGAGCTGCAGAAAGTTGCTTTGTCTTTAAAACATGTTTCTCCATTTCTCATCCAGGGAAATATAATATTCTGCCTTTTTAATATTTCCTAAAACATTTCATTCTTCTAGGAGAGGGGTGGGTGCTTACTTCCTTCATATGATATCATCTTATAACTATACAAGGCCTGCATTGCTGTTCCAGTCTTTGTTACACTACAAATACTTTGCTGGGAAGCAAATCAGTGTATTCATGGAACCATTTCAATTCCCTGTCCCATACTATAAACTTTTACCAATAGCCAAGGCAGGAAAGATAGATTTCAGAAACCGGAATATATTTGTCACCAGCCTATTAGAAAATCTTAGGCTTCTACACACAGAATTGTAAAACCTCTAAACAAAGCAACAAATGCTTAGCTTAGTGAATTATTTAGCAAAAATGTGTATCTTAGGAAATAACTTCTGAATCCAAATTAAATTTATTTTATAATATGAAATATTTCCACTTCACACCTGAAGCAGATGGAAGGCAACTACATCAGTAAATCAGACCTTTCAAATTACAGAGGTTTATGAAGCTCATCTACATTTTAATCAGTCATAAGGGGTTTATTTCAGGAAAACGTCAAGAATGCCAATTTTTGCCACCTGGATATACAGGGAAAGCTCATAGTAAATCAAATAAAATATGTTACCCATTTTCATTTTGCATATATTTCTCTCTTGAGCATATTGTATTGCACAGTTATGGATATCAACAGATTTTACTAGCAGTAATATAATACCGTCAAAACTAGACATGAAGCTTATTTTACATTCCTAGCCCATGTAATTGGAGTTAATACTATTTCAGTTTAAAAATATGTAAGTGCATGTCTGGTTCTCATATTAACATTTTAAAAAATCTAACCAGCTTTTGTAGCATTATGTATAGTCTGAATTTGGGAGAGGCCGGTTTCATATACTCAGAATATATAATAGTTTTCCTCTTTTATGAATGTGAGTTATTGATTCTGGAAGGAATAGACCTTCATCTGCCATGCTGGTCTAATGTGGATTGGCAGATGTTATCAGTGTGAGTTTGGAGTATCCACTGATACTATTCATATTGATATTATGGCAACTTATTTTTCAATTGGCAACCAGACTTTCTTATTGTATCAGCATTTCTGAGTACACATATATTTCAGTCCTATATGCAGGGTAAATATTCTAACAAATTCAGTCAAATTAAATGAAGTTCCCTATCATACATAAGTTAATGTAAAATATAATATTATCTGTGATCATCTATCAAAGAAAAAACTGGCAGCTTAAATTAAAAGTTTAAATTTCTACTATAACCACATGAATTTTCACTGACTTGACTCTTCCTGATTTTAGTGGCAAGAACACTTTTATTCATTTTTCCCCATTGAAATGTATGAGTTTCAAAGAAATGTATTGTTTTAATTATTTTTCCCTTTTTTATGAAATGGTGATGCAAAATGGAACTTTTTATAGCACAAGAAACCACCTTGTAACATTTATCATATGAAACATTATACAGAAAAAAAGTCATATTTGAGGATGTTATAAAAACAATTGTGAAAACTGCATACAAATAGCATATATTTGGGGAAGCTATAAAGGAAAAATGATGTTACATTTCAGGAGAAAAGACTAATAATTAAATAGCTTTATTATTAACATGCATTAAATATAGAATTATTTCTAACTTCTCATTTCCATGTAACTTTATAATCAATTATCAATATATTCCCTTTGCTTCCATATTTAAAGTCCATTCCCTGCATTGTGTTATTTCATTCTTATATTTTTAAATCCTCATTTTTGTGACTGTATAGGGACAATTCTAGGTGACCCATTCAGGAAAAGGTTTCCTCTTTTTTGTGAGTCCTCCTCAGGCTGTGCAGGAGCATTGGTGTACAGCACATCCCCTGTGAACACAAGCATAAGGGCTTTTCTACATTTCAGGCTTCAGTTACTTGACTCTTGTGCTAGAAATGGAGAGAAGAGCCAATGTTGCAACGGTACGGACGTGCGGTCTCGATGCTCTGAGACCGACGCTGATACTTTTGCCACTGGGTGGTCCAATCGGACCTAAACTGTCCCAAAGAGATGGTGAACAGGAAGACTATGTCTTGCTGATCTCAGGGACCCTGCAAAGTCCCTGATTGATCCAAGAAAAGGTGTTCAAGCTGGCGACAAAAGGCAACCTAGGCTGATGAAGTCGGGACGGCTCTGGAACAGAAGGAAAACAGAAAGAGAAAGTGTGTCCATCTGGTGAGAACTTTTTCTGTTTTGAGAAAGATTGCCTCCCAAAATTTTTAAGATAATTAAATCCTTAAGTCGAAGAAATAAGCAGCGAAATTAACCTGCAGTGGATTGCCTTGGAAAGTGTTTCTATTTTTTGTAATTATATTTGAATTGGATTGAAGTGATCACAACCTTTTTTTTCCTCCTCTTTTTAAAGTGAACGGACCTGTTTTCTTCTATTTTTTGTTGCTTTACTTTTTAACCTAAGGACTAAATCTTCTTCTTTATTTTAACAAAGTTTCAACTACTTGTTACTAAATTTTATTCAAGAACTTTGTTTCTCTTAAGCCAAAGATAATATCAGAAAGTGAAAGGAAGCGAAACTGCCGCTCGGAGGCTAGAGGCTAGAGTTGTTTTTTTTTAAATTATGCACTTGCTCCTGTTTCCCCTTTGATCTTACTGATTCTGTACCTCAAAATGCTGTAGCCAAGGACACAGAGTGTTTACACAGATGTCCTTTGAGAGCTTTATCGGCACGAGAGGAAAAAAAACAGAACCCTTTTCTTTTGAAGATTACAAACATATTTGCATGTGAGCTAACTTAAAAATAATAGCTTGGAAAGCTAGGGCAGCAGTAAACAATAATTTAGAAATATGGATCATTTCTCAGAAGAGGAAACTTTGATGTTGCAAAATATCTTGGCTGGAATTCAAAATTTACTGGAGGTAACTGAGAAGAAGATAGAAAAACTAGAGTTTTTACTAGTAAAAAACAGTGGAGATGGAGCCCCAAAAATTAGCAGAATTAATGTGGTTGAAAGAGAAAAAAAGGGAGTATGGAAAAGAGAATTTGATGGATTGAAGCTCTACCCCAAATTTCAAGGCACAGAAGAAGAAGAAAGGGGGAAATGATGGCTTTAAGGAGAGAAATTTTACTAGGATCACGATTGACAACCGAAGATACATTAATTAAAGCAATAAATAGAGGGCGCAGAGATTACCTGAGAGATGCAACAAGCAATAAAGTGCAGAGAGAATTCCATAAAATCTTTATTAAGGAAATAAACAGAAGACTAATTCCACAAATGGCAAAAGAAACAAGACTGTATGCCTATTGGAAGGACACAGGTTGATATATGAAAGTTGACTATAAAAAATTAGCTAAGCCTTGTGATTAGAAAGTAGTAACAGTAATTTTTAAATGGTTATGTTAAATAAATAATTGATAATGGCAACAAGGTAAATATTTGTGTGGGTTTGATGGGAGGAAGTTGGATATAAGTAAATGATTTTGCTAATAAATATTAATGATAATAATAATACTGAAATGATAAGAGATATAGTTAATGAAATATAATGTACTGGTTTAACAAAAGGAATTTGGATACAAACTGCAAACAGTATCTTGGAAAAAAGGCTTAGAATTTTTTGCTAATTAACCCTTATTTTAAATGTGTTATAAAGGGGTAATGTTACTGGAGATATGAAAGTTGATAACAAAAAATTAATTAAGTTTTATAATTTATAAGTAATAATTTAGTAATTTTTAGATGGCTATGTTAAATAAATAATTGATAATGACAACAAGGTACATATATGTGTTGGCTTGATGAGAAGAAATTGGATATAAATAGTAAAGGATTTCCTGTTAACAAATATTAATAATGATGTAATAATGGATATTGTTAAGGATATGTATATGTACTGTCCTAACAAAAGGAATTTGGATACAAATTGTAAACAGTGACTTGGAAAAAAAGGCTTAGAAATTTTGCTAATTAATTCTTATTTAGAATATGTTATGAAGGATGATTTTTGTAATAATCAACAAAATGTCATTATGTGGTTGTGTTTTTAACTATGGACTATTTTAGGCAAAAGGATGTTAAAACAATTTTAGTCAAATAAGAATTGTGGTATGCTGAAAGTAAGATTCTTAAAAATAAATTGACTTAAAACACATAACTGGTATGAATTATAAGTAATGACTGTGGAAGAAATGCACAAAAGTTATTTGTAACCAATTGACACACTTTCTACAAGATGTAATGTAAGATGATTCTTTTTTTTGTGTAATTCGTGGTGGGAATTTGACCTTTTTAGGCAAGGTCTTTCTTTTAAAAATAATGACAGGCCGCAGCTTAGTTCCATTAGCCAAACATGACAGAACAACTGTGAAATGTTTTTTTTCATTTCCTGTGGTTCTGAGAAAAATAGTTTTGTCTCCCAAACTTGCCACAGTTCTGTTGCTTGGAAGATCAAAGGTCATAGGTGTTTCATCCATATTTCCAATATCTCCCAGGTCATAGTTATGGATCCTTCTTTGTTTTATGATGAATGAATGGAATGACATCACTTTTTCATCAAGGTCTTTTGGCAACTTCTGTGAAATCTTTGTTCTTTGCCGCAAACATAGGGCAAACCTATTCATGAAGCGGGTACACCATCCTGCTGACGCAACAAATTTTTCAATGCCTGGTGCTTTTAATTTGTCACCTTGTGCCATTTGAAGGGCACGTAAGCGAATTCCCATGCGTGTTACGCAGTAACCATTTTGACGACACTCCATAACCCATTTATGCAATTCAGTCTCTAGAGCCCCATATGAAGTTGTTAAACCACGTTGAGCTTTTTTTGCCTTTGGAATCTTTTCCAAGTCAGCTTTCTTTTTCTGCCATTCCCTCATTTGTTTTTCATCAACACAAAATTCCCTACTTGCAATACTGTTATTGCTTTCTTCTGCTCTTGACACAACCTTACGTTTGAAACCAGCTTCGAATGACCTGCGTTTTTCTTTTGGTCCAGGATTACCGGTAGAAGTATTGGGATCCATTTCTAACAGGATTAAAAAAAAAAGACTTGTTCGGGTACCGTATCTTTTGAGGCCTAATGCAGGCTGATATTACAGAAAGTGATGACATGACTGTTTGCATAGAGCAGCCTGTGTTAGGGCTCATAATATACATTCTACCAGTGTCCTGCCTGTGCCCATTAAATATACAGCCTGCCTGTGCCCATTGAATATACAACCTGCCCTGTGTCCATTAATTATACAGCCTGCCATTGCCCATTGAATAACATATACAGCCTGCCCTGCAATGTTCCCTCTAATTTTTTTTCAGTGTGAGCGGAAAAGTATAGTGTTTGAGCGGTACATTTTCATGCCTGAGCACCTGAATTTTTTTCACAGATGTCACCTAAGACAACAACGAAATCAGTGTTATTTGAAACTCAAAGTTATGTTTATTCAAGGGACCCGCTTAATTAAAGTGTTCTATAATATAAGTATGACTTATAATACTGCAAGTCTGCAATATTAAAATACTTGTATAGGGGATCCCCGGGATCCCCCGAAGAGATCAAATCACAACCAGTATGCCACCTTCTTGGTATATTGTTTTTATTTTCATTGAGTTTTTAAAAATGAGCATTATTTCATCCTTTTTTTCTTTATGTTTGATTGGTATCTGCAATTTGTGTTAATTCTGTTCATACATATAATATAAATGAAAAACCCAGCTCTCTTAAAAAATCTTTTAAGTTCTTTCTGGTGCTCTCTTTTAGAATTGGCCAACTAATATTTCTGTTCGCCCAACTAATGCCAGGCAGAGTTAACTGAAAAAGTAATTTTTCATGAAAGGACATTTTCCTAGGATTTTAATTGTTCTTACTGTCAGATTTCTCGCTATTTCCAGCTTGAGTCTCCTTCTGACAAGTTTCAATTGTTTCTTGTCCTGTCCTCAGGTGCTATTACTGCCACCTCCTCCTCCTCCTCCAACAGCACCAGCACATTTGCTGCCCAGCGCTGCGGCTGAGGTGAAGCCGCCAAAGCTCCCGCTGGCGCCCCCGCAGCGTTGGGCGGATATCCGGCAGTGCTGTTGGAGGAGGAGGAGGCGAACCAGCCTGTCATCGCCGGCCACCGCCAGCCCCGCCGCTCTTCCTGCCCCCTTCCAAGCCCCACAGTCCAGCGGACGCAGCAGAAGCAGCCCCGGGGCTCCGCTGCCGCTCCCCGCATTTTCTGGACGGGGATCCCTTGGAGAGGGGATTCCTTCCTGCGAGACTGTTGGAGGAGGAGGAGGTGAACCAGCCTGCCATCCAAGCCCCACAGTCCAGGGGGATCCCTTGGAGAGGGGATTCCTTCCTGCGAGACCCCATCCAGAAAATGCGGGGAGCGGCAGCGGAGCCCCGGGGCTGCTTCTGCTGCGTCCGCTGGACTGTGGGGTTTGGAAGGGGGAGGGAAGAGCGGCGGGGCTGGCGGTGGCCGGCGATGGCAGGCTGGTTCGCCTCCTCCTCCTCCAACAGTCTCGCAGGAAGGAATCCCCTTTCCAAGGGATCCCCGTCCAGAAAATGCGGGGAGCGGCAGCGGAGCCCCCGGGCTGCTTCTGCTGCGTCCGCTGGACTGTGGGGCTTGGAAGTGGGCGGGAAGAGCGGCGGGGCTGGCGGTGGCCGGCGATGGCAGGCTGGTTCTCCTCCTCCTCCTCCAACAGTCTCGCAGGAAGGAATCCCCTCTCCAAGGGATCCCCGTCCAGAAAATGCGGGGAGCGGCAGCGGAGCCCCGGGGTTGCTTCTGCTGCATCCGCTGGACTGTGGGGCTGGGAAGGGGGCGGGAAGAGCGGCGGGGCTGGCGGTGGCCGGCGATGGCAGGCTGGTTCGCCTCCTCCTCCTCCAACAGTCTCGCAGGAAGGAATCCCCTCTCCAAGGGATCCCCGTCCAGAAAATGCGGGGAGCGGCAGCGGAGCCCCGGGGCTGCTTCTGCTGCGTCCGCTGGACTGTGGGGCTGGGGAGGGGGCGGGAAGAGCGGCAGGGCTGGCGGGGGCCGGCGGTGGCAGGCTGGTTCGCCTCCTCCTCCTCCAACAGGCAACAGCACTGCCGGATCCAGTTGTAGACTCGAGTATAAGCCGAGGCGGCTTTTTTCAGCCCAAAAAATGGGCTGAAAAACTCGGCTTATACTCGAGTATATACGGTAGGTCTAGTATATCTATCTGGATGATCCTTACTAAATATCCTGATTGGTAGAGTATCTCTGCTTCTTTAGCTCTGCCACACATGCTAGGAAAAGTGCCACCTATTCCTTTCCTTTGTACAGCCACAATGAAAATATTGGTCTTCACTGATAAATCTTTTGTCAACCCCAATCCACTGACTCACTCTTGACAACTTTCCAGGGGTGGGTTCCTGCCACTTCTAACACTCTTCTATAGAGGTTAGAGTGCCGTTTAGAACTGGTTCCAGCTCCCTCCCTCATCATCAAGATGAAGAGCGAGAGGAGGAATTCTGGGAGTTCAAGTCCACAAGTCTTAAAGCTGTCAGGTGTGAACATCCCTGGAGGTTTTTTCCCTAAAGGGCTAGGGGTGCAAGGGTCTTGTAACTTGACAGCTTTAAGACTTGCCCACTTCAGTGCCAGAGTTCCTAAGCCAACATGACTGGAGGAGGAATTCTGGGAGTTGAAGTCAACAAGTCTTAAAGCTGTCAAGTTTGAACACCCCTGTGGATTTTTTCCCCTGAAGGGTTAGGGGTGCAAGGGTCTTGTAACTTGGCAGCTTTAAGACTTGCTTGCTTCAAATGCCCGAGTTTCTGAGTCAACATTTTGGTTGCTAAGCAAGAGCATTGTTAAGTGAGTTTCACCACATTTTACAAATTGGTCATGCCCACCCAGTCACATGACTGGCAAGCCACTTTCACCCGGTCACATGGCCAGCAAGCCAATCCCACAAAGCAGGCCACACCTACAGAAGAGATTCTAAACAATTTTGAAACCCACCATTGCTTAGATCACACTAAACTTCTTTAAAAGTTGCATTTTAGTGAATCTTTCAAAAATCTCATTTCTCTAATATACACGAGAGAGCAAGACTTCTATATCTCCATTCATTGGAGCACTTAGGCTAGACCAACAGCTTAGGGCTCTGCAGCACAATTTCTCTTAAGGGAAAGCACTGATGTGTATCACATGATTGCTTTAGAATTCCAATTAGAATGTCACACATACCAGATCAATCAAATGTCAGTAGTTCTATATCTGTTCTTTTCTGGGCTATTATTTTTCTATAACTAGAAGTTGAAAATATTCTCAAAGAATAGCTTAAGTCATAAACATTGGGCTCAGTTTAGTCTTCTGATAGATTGATCTACTAGTGTCAGACTTTAATACTTCTGTTATTCTGAGAGTTAAGGCTATCATATTAAAAATGAAATTCCATGTTATGCTAAGAATTATTCTTTTTTCCTCCTCCAGATTTGGAAAGGAAATTACATAAATTAAGAACACAATCATATTAAACTTTTATTCTGAATGAACCTATTCGAAGAATTTTGCAACATAAAAACAATAATTAAAAATTATTCTTTCTTACTACATTTCTACATAAAGTGGGACCCACAAAATTGCAAAAAACTTTGACCTATTTTTTCCAGCTGCATGCAATATGTAAATTTTATTATCCATATGGATGAGATGGGTGAGCTAAGAGGGAATAAAATAAACATTAATAGCTTGAGAGGGAAATACACAGATGGACCCATGGATATGTTTATGCTTTGAATATATTATTTTTACTCTAGATAACTTACTCCATTTATTGTTTCCAGCTGGATTCACCAGAATGAATATGAATATATTCAGGAAACTATAGTCTGACTGATTTTCATCTGGCTATAGTTGCTTTAAGCAGCATTTGACAGTATGAAACTAATTGAAGTAAGCAATGCACAATAGGGGATCATCACAATTTTCTAAGGAATTATTCTGTAATACGGCTTGGAAGGTGATGTGGAAGTTTTCTGCCAGGCTGATCACTTGAATTTTTAGTTAAAAATACATAGTGATATACTATTATGTTATAAGGTCTATGAATTTATGTGTTGTTTATATGTTGCTTTTCCTTTAACATCCTGGGAAATGATGCCACCTTTTTATTATATTATGATTCATCATTTTGCATATTCCTAATATGTTGAGAGAATCATCAAGAAATTTGCTTATTGGAGAGATAATGCATATTGATTACCCAGTTCTATTATTAGCAGGACAAAATTAAGATTTCTCAAGCCTTATGTTACACAGAGCACTTCCTCAATTTTACACCTGGTTACAATATTCTCAAATAACTAGTGAAATGACTTTGGGATGCGACCAAGGCAATCATCAAATAGGAAGGAACTTAGCTTGCTGTAGGAATGTGGTTGGGGCAAGCAGCTCAGAAGGTTCCTCTCTAACCACATGGTTTATAAAGGGGACAGAGGGAGAAATGTACTTTCAAACTGTCAAGATTCTGTTAATGTAACCTTACAATAAAATAGAATGAACTTATTTGGCCATGTTTCTTGTCTGGTTCATTTTACAAGATTGACAAATAAGTAGCACAGCAACCAGATATTAAACAAACAAGGAGAAATATTGAGGGATTTGATTGAATTTCAAAATTGTGTCATGTAATGCTGAATATTTACTGGATTCAACATTTGATCTGCTACTGAAATATTATTTAAAACATAAACAAGTTCAAAGATTGCCTGATTAAGTTGATGCGAAATTTGAATATAGTTATAAAGATGTAACAGTGGGAACTTCAGTGGGGAAAAAAAATATTAACTTCACCCTGAATGCTATACTTAGAATTGGAATAAGTTGTTTCATCCTTAATCTATTACACCAAACATCATAACTAAACTTAATAGCTGCTTTCCCCAAAAATACTGAAAATGGAATGAGCAGAACAGTTCTTCATATGTGGTAGCTGTTAGCATTCCAAATATCATCCAAAATTAAATCAGAGCCCAAGGCAGAGCTTTCCGCAAAGTTCCAATTTATTAATAGAGACATGTTGGTACATCTGTGAAAAACTCGAATCTGAAAGCTTCCTGGGTTTCCCCAACCAGTTGAAAGTTAATGATCTTTCTCCCACACCCACAAGTCCATCACATGGTCCAATCTTCCACTGCCATGCTGGCAGTTCCACCCATCCAGTCCCGGTCAGGCTCAGAGGTGTAGAGACAAAGGATGACCTTGGGCTTCTAGGAAGGAATTTTTTATTTTGACAACAACACATTTTTCTCCTTACTATTCTTCCTCCCAATTCCCCACTAATGAAAAAGCACAGTAAAATAATAGAGAGTTTGGCAGGCCAAAGATCCTAAAAGGAACCGGCGGCAGGCCTGACAGTAGCAATGTTGCAAAGTTCAAAATATTGGAAATTAATTCATTGTAAAATGGAACAAATTTTAAAAGTGATAATTCCCTTTCAACATTAGATATTTTTATCAGCTTTTACCAACCCACGCATAGTTTCAAAATATTTGTATGTTGACAGCTGCAATGACTTTACTGTTTGCATTTAAAAAACTGTTAGATATCCCCCCCCCCCCCCCCCCCGCTGACAGGCTGCAAGAGGTTTCCACCAAGGTCCTCTGTTCTGGTGGGAACAGAGATTGAATCTCATTGGCTAAGAGGTCTGACAGATCCCTTTAAAAGGGGATGCTGCCCGACCATTCCACAGCCAGATGTCTACTTGACTTGCAATAAAGAGCTGTTGTTTACTGAAGCCTTTTGTGCCTCCTTTACCCAATCTAACAAAAACCACATTGGAAAAAGTGTCTGATGCCTTCTATGGAAGAATTGTAAAACTGTGAATATGCTTTATAGTATAGTATAACTTGAAATCTAAAAACTAAATCTGATATACAGTTCATTGTTATTTAGAAATTATTTCTAGATTATATTTGTATACATGGTATTGTGCAACATCTAAACTTTGTGATCTGTAATTTATATTTTAATCTGAAATATAATTTACACATAATTTACACTATTTTCAGTGTATTGTTTTAATATGTATAGCTTTTTTCCCTTTATTGATTTCACTTGTGCTATCCAAATAATTTTTCAGTTCAGTAGAGACTTGACAATAAATTGGGAATGAAATGTTTTATAGTAATCTATATTATAAATGGGTTATTTGAATATATTAACTAAGATACTAATTAGAACAGCTGGTTATTCAAGATTTCTTGATTATCCAAGTGTTCAATTATTATATTACTATATTTTCTTTATTATTTTAAATGTGTATCTTTTCATTTTATTATAATTACTTAAATTATAGTAACAATTATTTTTTAAAGAAAATAGTAAGAAAGCTCACTAGATTATTTTCATGTGGTGAAGTGTCTCAGCAAGGGAAATAAAATATTAACTCGGTCATAGAGCTGAGAGTAGAAATGATGATTCTTGCTTTTCAGACAGATCTGTTCTAGACTTTCTCATCCTCTCTCCTCCCACTACACACATTGCTTCAGCCCCTTGAATGAAGGAATAAAGCATTATTCTTCACCTGCCTGGCTTCAGACCAACCTGCCCAATTTAGTGCTCAAAAATGTGGTGACAGTCTGCTCACATTCAGAGAGAGTGAGGATGAACATACTAGACGACTCTTATGAATTGTTCCTAAGGGTAGCAGAAAAGATTGGTTATTTAGCACAGAACCTTTTCTATTGGTATATGCTTCTCCCAGGTGACAACCTGAAGTTTACTGTTACCTAAAGCTATCATATCAGGAGTGCAAAATCAAGGTGCTTGGGAGAAGGAAGGCTAGAGAGTTTTCTGTTTTGTCTGACTTAATTGCCTTTCTTAATTTTTCTAGCTAAGATCTATTACACCATCTTCTAAATTTCTGAATAGTTTATTTTAATGGCATTTTTATTTTTGAACTGTTCTAAAACCCCAAAGCATCAGCCATGCCATTGCTGCCAAAGTCTAGGACAGGCAACTTTCAGGCTAGGATGAAACATAATTTTTTCTGGACAGAATCAAATCTGCCATATTTTCTTAGATATGGGTAGGGTGTTTTGGGAAAGAAGTTCTTTATTTTTTAGGCAATGATTATTGCTACCAGATCCCATAGACATTGCTGAGCAATGTAACTGATTGGACTCTTTTACTTCCTTTAGCTGCAGTTAACTAAACTGGAACATTCTATCTGGATCACAGATTAGGTGCTCTGAATTAATATACCCTACAGACATCTTTGTTGTGCATTAAATTGGGATGTGTTCAGTAGCCTATTTGAAATCTCATGTGTTCTTATCAACTGAAATGTACTTTTGGCCTTACTTTCCAGGGATTGAAACCTTCTATAAGGTTTGATTAATATTAGCTCCTGTTGTTTTTTTTATCTCTGGCTTTAGCTCAGACCATAAGAAAGGCCCTGCAGGTTTTCATTTTCAGAAAAGTTCAAATGCCAGCAAAGCCTTCTAACTTTAATGACACTTTGAGAGGAGAAACTGATTTAATACCTATGGAGCTTTGAGTGCACACAAGGGAACTCTCAGAAGTCTTTCATGTGGATTGATAGTGTGTTTTCAGAGGATTTAGAGTCAGCATTACGTCCTCTAAGGATTCTAAGATGTGTAAGTCCTCTTTACTATTTATTAATATCCTCAAAGAGGCAAGCCCTCTCATTTAGTACTTGTGCCTTAAGCCAAGAATAGATTGGAGATACATTTTGTTCAGTTGCCATACTTTTCTGATCTTTGTTGCTGAATTTTTAGCTGAAAGGAAAATGCATGCAATGCAGGCAAAAAGAAAAAAAGTGACCCTCAGGGAAAAAAATATGAACAACATAATTAGGAAAAATTATGTTTGCAAAATTTTGTCTCTAGAGAAGCCTTCGTGTTGTGAACATTATTGTCTATTGGGCATTAATGGCATTTTTATTTCCTCAAGGCTTTCTAATGTAAATGAATGCATTTTCCCCTCTTTTGGTATAGTTATTTTGTTTGCATGTTCTATCTTGTTTTTAATGATAGAAGTTGTTGTATAAGTAACATATAACATGTGTGTGAGAGAGGCGGGAGAGGGGAGGGAGAGAGAGAGATGTATGTATTTTTAATTGTCTGTCTTGGCAGATTGGATTGAATTCATATTAATGGTAAATATGAAGGTGAGTCCACACATAGGGATAGTTGTGCACATAATGGACATATTTTAACCAAATACATTGAAAATACTCTATACCATTCATTAGAAGTTCACTGCAATACTTTTTTCATTCTAAAACTTTCAAAAAGAAATTATTTTTCATTACATTTAATGACAATTTATAGTTGTTGTTTAAAAGATGGTACCAAGGTTGGATTTGTTTTCTGGATAGTCTGAATTGGTTGAGGAATTTTGAATATTACAGAATGTACAAAATGTATGTAGAGATGAGGCATTTTCTGAAAGATCTTTCAAAGTTTCCCCATTTCAGGGAGACCAGGCAGGAGGGCCATACATCAACCAAGTTGTCTCACATCTAGTCTTTGGGTGATCAGAAAGCAGTCAGAAGTTATTTTAAAATATAAATCCAAAGCAGATATTCATTGAAGGAAGTGGATGTGGAAGCCAAAGGGAAAGCCAGCTAAAAAATGTTAGAATATGCTTCTGGAGGAAAATGTTCATTGACATTTGTTCATGACTAACAACTGATGCAGTAAAAACCCCATCATGATAATAAGAATGCTTTCTTATTTTTCCTTTCTCCATCTAATACATTTTATTTGCTTTGCTTTGTTGTTGTTTTTTTGATGAAAGGTTTGGGGGATAAACAATAGTATGTGACAAACAAAATCCCTCAGTCACAATTTATGCCACTGAAAAACAAAAGTTCCTTATATCGTTCCATTTAAAAAAAAACTGGAGTAGAAAGATATTTTGCATTGCATTATCCTTGCCATTGTACTCCACTCATGCCTTTGTGTTTTAAGCACTGAGCCACTGGGTGTCTGCCAAGCAAACATTATGTCTGTGCTTGTAATAATGATTTTTAATCTTTGATTTGGTTTGTGCAGCTGTCATTGATCAGCACTGTCTTGTCACCTATTTGCTTTGGCATTTGAATCCTGGTAACCATATTTGTTTAACTAGCTTAAGTGCTGCAGAAGCCCTGGAGGTTGTTTGCAATGTTTATCTGTTAACAGGGCTCAGTATAGATTTATGCATCAAGTTTCAAAGAAATGTCATCTATTTTCCCACAAACCCATTCTTCTATACTCTTTGTGCCTGCTGTTTATGTTATGATTAGAAAGGAAATACTCAGATAAAAAGTTGGCCTTCAGAATATGACTACACAAGGGACTTGTCAGGAAAGAGACATCATTATTTCATCAGAAAATAAATGTAACCAGTTTAGAAGAAAAAGGCAACGTGTTAATTAAAAAAACATTAGATTCATAGCACAAAATTTAAATTTGATTCCAGTAAAGAGAAATGATACAATTAGTCTGTCAAAATATTTGCAGTTCATTTAATATCAAAACATTTATGTATATTTCTTAGTGTATTGCAATAGAATTTAAACTCTAGAAATGATAGAGATAGTTGTAATAAGAAAGGACCCAGATGCTAGAGATCTCTAAAATGGAGTCCATTATATTATACACCATCATCAATAGAGCAAAAAATTGTAGGTCTGAGGTCTTGAAACTGATAGTCCTAATTACGTTGATGTAAGAAGTTAGTATAAAGTTCTGTAGGACTCTGGATATGTCTAGTCATTAAAAATATACTTACCTGATGAAAAACTCACCTCCTATATTTATCATAATTCCAACCCACCCACCCACCCTCCAGTCAGCAGCCAACACAATGTCCAACTGTCAAGCTCCACATAGCTGAGCAAGACTGAGGAGGCAAGAATTACATCAATTTCAGTAAGGTGTCTTTAATGCTAATGTGAGGTAAAGACAAATATCTTACAAATGCACAAAGAAATTTCCTAACCTAATTTATAGTGAACTTATTAAGGTAGGGTCTCTTTGCATGATTTGAAATGCTTCTCAGGTTCTTATATCTGGGCTTGGTTATGTTTCATTGTTTATATTCGCTCACCCTCCCATTCTTTACATGGACTCTAAGCAGTTTACAATATGAGAAAAAGATTTAAAAAGTTAATAGAAAATAATTAAAATTAAGAGAATTAAATAAAAAACTAAAAATCAAAATAATTGTTGACATAGAGGTGGAGATTTTCTCTTGACCACCTCAGATTCCCTTAACACAGCACGCCCCTATCAGGGATCATGCCAGGTTTTCAAGCACTTCTGGAAGGTCAGGAATGTCGAGGTGGACCACACCTCCAGCTAGAGAATAATCCAGAGGGTGGTCCCCCCACAAAAAAGGGCTCTTCTTCCAGACTCCACCAGCTGAAATTCTTTGGCAGACAGGATCTGAACTAGGCCTCTTCTTCTGGAAAGAGTAGGATGGACTAGTCCCATTGGAGTGAGATGGCTCCTCAAGATATCCTCAGCCCATGTCATAAAGACGTTTAAAGGTAATGATCAACACCTTGAGTTGGACCTGGAAAAAACCCAGAAGTGCAGCTTGTGCAACAGCAGTGTTACATGTGCCATCTGAGGGGGACTCCAGAACAGGCTGCATCACTATGTTCTTGTTATGTTGGAAAGAGCTCTTTGTTAAAGTTTTAATAATACCCCTTTGATTTATTTTATCTTTTTGTTTTAATTATGTCTGTGTGCCCTTCAATAAGCTCATGTATAAAAAGGCATGACAATTCCAAATGATATGGGCTAAAAATATAATCAAGAAATCAATAGGGTACGTATATGTACTCATGTATACTATAACTTCTTTGAATCTAAGTGTAAAAACATGCTCAGTGCATGGTACAAAAATAAAATACATTTGCAATTCTTAAAAACCTCTTCCTAGGTCCTTGCATGCTTTGAAGTATTTTTTTTAATCAAATCCATAAGGCTGATTAGCTCCAGCTTATAGTATTATCATAGCTGAACAAACAAATCTTAGAGAATGAAAAATAATCATGCTTTTTGCTTGGTTTAAAGAATTCAAGTGACTTCTAAATGGAATTTCATTGTATATGGTAGTCAGTATGAGAGGAAAAAGAAATCTGCTGCTTTATTTATGAGTGGCACATGGGAGTTCATTTCAATCACATTTGGTTTATTCACAGAGTTCCATTATGAAGGACTGAATTCATTCTGATCATTTTGTCAACGTATGAGAAAATTGAACTCTAACATATTGCGATCCCCAAAGAAATTGCCTGGTGCTAAAGAGTTTCAAGTAATTGTTAAATTCCCATGTTCCTCAGGGGAGAAAACATATCCATGATTAGCAAAGCAAGCCAGAAAACATAATCATAATAAAAAGTCATTCTAATGTGGAAGACAGCACCCCAATAAGCCATTCTTATTAATTGATATTGATTCAGTTTGTAATTACTACTAGAATTCTAGATATGGGATTTATAGTCCTCTGAATTGCTTTTTAAATGGTATAGATTTTCTTTACTTCAAAGAAATATGAGTTTGGTATGAAGGGGAAAAAATCAAAGAAAAAATATTCTTCATTGCTCAAACGGTTATATAATCCAGGTAAGTGAAGAGAAAATTCGATATAATGACTTACCAACCAATATAATCTATACCAAAAATAATAATAATGAATGATACAGAACTGTTTAAATAGGTTTGATTCATAAAGTAGAACAAATTTTTGATTTACAGATATATTTTTCTTATATATATTTTCTTATAAATATATTTATATTTTTACACATATGCATTCATAAATACTTTTCAGTCCATTTCTGTATAAATAACATTTTTTAAATATATATATATATATATATATATATATATATATATATATATATATATATATATATATATATATATATATATATATATACACACATACATACATACATACATACATACATATATATATATATATATACATATATATATACATACATACATACATACATACATACATACATACATACATACATATATATATATATATATATATATATATATATATATTGTGGAATTTATAAAGTGTAACTTCTGTTTTAAGCTAGTAAAATGTCTGTTTCATTTTTGTACAAAAAGTATCACAATATGTGGAGAAATGCGAAAACCAAAAAAAGAATGATAGGAATCTAACAGTTATATTTGAGAAGTCAAATCAAGCTTTTCTGTTACTTAATAGACAAAGCACAAAACCTTGAATAAGTGTTTTCATAATTTAATGCTTGATTTGAAAGCTAGAAAATTTAACATATTTTACACCATACTCTTTATAGATGCAAAGTGTACATGAATTGAATTCAACTGCAGATACATGGGTGAAATAAGATGAGTATTTCATTAAAATTCATAGAAGTTGTGGCTGGGATACATTATTTCAGATGAAAAAGAGGAAAGGAAAAAAAGTTCTTTCTTCTTCGACTTGTATGCCCTCATTAAATAGATTATATGAACATAATTAGATAAAGTATCCTTCCCCAGTCAAATCTGTTCATGTACTGAACTTCGGCTCCACAACTCTTCAATCAGCGTGCCTGTTCGTTATGCTGTTAGTTTTTGGAGTTGAAACCCAAAACACTAGGAGGATCTAGACCGAGGAAAAATAGAACAATTTGTATCTGTGTAAATTAATCAATGCTAAAGGTTGATGTACTCTTGCCAGTGCTACATGCCTGTTATGTAGTTGGCTTGAATCCTAATCTTGCAAAACTATTTGATGCTTAGAATCATTGCTCTGAGCTTTTCTACTTTTATTTATAGCAGGTGCTAATTAGCTCCTCTTTGAGGATTTCAAAAGCAAAAGTGTGCTTTTATAAGCACACGTGTAAGCACACATGTGTAAGAGATGCTTTGAATGTTTTGGATTTTAGGTCACAAAACACTACTGTTAAAGAAATAAAGAAAATAGCTATCTAGAATCACAAAAACAAACATATTTAGCCCTTTGAATCCAATCTATTGTTCAATACAGGAATGCAAATTAAAGCATTTCAAATAGATGGGTGTCTAGCTTCAATTTGAACATGTTAATTAATTAATTTCAATTAGGAATTTGAGAGTTATGATAAAGGAGAATCCATAATCACTCTGAGCAATAGATTCCACTGCCAAACTGACATTAAAGAATAATATTTAAAACTGTTAATTTACTGACATTTGTGAAATGTTGATAATTCTAAAAAATGTTTTTAGTGATATGAATATATTTGTGTGTGTATGAAAACCCTTCTTACCAAATTAATAGCAAATGATTAGTTACTTTATTCATACTAGCAAAAAAGAAAAAAAGAAAGAAAACCAAGTCAATTTATCTTTCTATTAGTCATCCTTTTTCTATCTTTCTTTCACCATTTCCAGATCTCTCAAGAGAGATATGCCTTCTGATAAAGTGCCACTTTGGCTATCACCTCATGAAGAACTACATAGAACCAAGATGGTATTGGAGTGTAAATGGATGACATATCAGGACTTAAACATATTTTTAAAAGATAAAGACAAAGACAGGAAAACAATTAGTAAGTGAAGGATTTGTTTGTTTATTTGTGATTAATTATTAGAGAATTTTGGAAAGATTTAAACTTGATTTTAAAAAGTTTTGTTTTCATAGGAGTTAAATCTAAACTGGATGTCAGCTTATGTTCTGGAGATGACCACTTGATTGCTAAAGTACCGTGTTTCCCCGAAAATAAGACAGGGTCTTATTTTCTTTTGACCCACAAAATATGGCTTGGGCCTTATTATCAGGGGAGGGCTTATTGTTTTGGGGTTGCCGGGTGGCTACGAGCGGTCTCCCGAAGAGCCGGGTACAACCTCAGGGGCGAAGCAGCCATGAGTTGACCACGCTCACAAGCAGGTGCCCGGCAAACCCACTCTCCAGTTGGGCAGAGTGCCATTCACTGACCTAGGGGTTATTCCTAAGGCGCCAAGCCACATGAAGCTCTGCCTGCCCCCCAGCTCCTGAGGCTTGGCGCATTCGGGATACCCCCCTAGGTCAGTGCATGGAGCTCTGCCTGGCTGGAGAGGGTGGTTGTGTGATCTCCTGTTACGCCCCCAGGTCGCATGCCTCCCAGCCTCACCATGCCCTGGCCCAGTTCTCCCTGCAGGGGCAGGGCACCGCTGCCACTGCCACACTCCAAGCGTAACTTCTTCTCTGGCTTCCAAACTCTGGAACTCGGCTTCCGATTCTTCCAGCATTGGCTGCTCTAGGTGTGCACTCTATGGCTGTGAGCTCTATGGCAGCCGGCCCAGCTGGAGAGGGTGTTTGCCAGGGGGCTGCTTGTGAACCGAGGAGCCGAGGTGGCGCAGTGGTTAAATGCAGCACTGCAGGCTACTGCTAGATCAGCAGTTCAGCGGTTCAAATCTCACCGGCTCAGGGTTGACTCAGCCTTCCATCCTTCCGAGGTGGGTAAAATGAGGACCCAGATTGTTGGGGGCAATATGCTGACTCTCTGTAAACCGCTTAGAGAGGGCTGAAAGCCCTATGAAGCGGTATATAAGTCTACTGCTATTGAACGTGGTCACCTCATGGCTGCTTCGCCCCTTAGGCTGTGCCCAGCTCTTTTGGAGCCTGCTCGCAAGGGAGCTGCTGCCCAGCAACTCCATCCTTCAGTCAGGCAGAACGCCACTCCCCAACCAAGCAGTATCCCAAAGGCACCAAGCAACATGAGCACTTTCCCCCTGGCTCCTGCGGCTTGGCGCCTTTGGGATACTGCTAGGTCGGTGAGCAGTGGTCTGCCTGGCTGGAGGGGGGGTTGTCCAGGATGCTTATTTTTAGGGAGGGCCTTATATTTTTGCCCACACGAAAAATGTGGCAAGGTCTTAGTTTCAAGACAAGTTCATATTTTCGGGGAAACTCAGTATATAAAATGTTATTCAAGATGAATATGTCAAAGATTGCATGATAAAATGGGTAAAAAACATTGAGTGTAACATATTGCTAGACAAATGGGGGAATATATTGACTAATGAACTAAAATTATATTGAATTATAACTTGAAAGAAAATTTTTACAAAGTGGTGTATCACTGATATTTAACTCCAGATAGACTAGCAAAAATGGATAGAGCTGGGGTGTCAAACTCATGGCAGTCGGGTTGCTTATATTTACCCGATGGGGCCGGCCTGGAAAATATCAAAGGACCAGCCCATGGGGCCTCTGTCAGCCAAAAACAGCCACACAGAGGCCCTGCAAGCCCCCTCATGGCCCGTTTTTGCCTCCCTGGCCTCCTGCACACTCTGCAGGCCAAGAACTACAATGCTGATCCAGCCCTCAAAGTTTGACACTCCTGGTATAGAGGGACTTCTAATGAGTGTTGGAAATAGCAATAGCACTTAGACTTATATACCACTTTACAGTGCTTTACAGCCCTCTCTAAGCGATTTACAGAATCAGCATATTGCCCTCAATAATCTGGGTCCTCATTTTACCAACCTCAGAAGGATGGAAGGCTGAGTCAAACTTGAGCTAGTGAGGCTCAAACTGCCAAACTGCAGGTAGCTGGCCATCAGCAGAAGTAGCCTGCAGTACTGTGTTCTAACCACTGTGCCACCCTGGCTCACAACCAAAATTCAGGTATATTATATCATAAGTGGTAGAATGCAAGTATGTGAAAACATACTGGATAAATATATTAATGATAGTGCAGAAAATATTTAAGACACAAATGAAACCTAAAGCTTTTCTTTTAGGTATTATGGATAAATCAATTGAAAAACAATTTGGAACACTAGTCCTTCACATGGTGATCACTGTGAAGATTGTATTTGCTAAGCACCAGAAAGGAAAATAAATGCTGACTGTTGAAGAATGAATTTTAAAATTGACTGAAGAGATAGAAAACTAACTGCTTTGATTAAAGACAATGGACTAGATGGCTTTATAAGAGACTGGAAACCGTTTGTGGGCTTTCTACTTGGTAAATACAATAACAGATTGTTAATGGAGGGTTTTGAAAACGATTATAAAGTTGGGGTAACCTATTGACTTTTTCTTAAACTTTCACATATATATTCTGACTAGGTGTTTGGTTGATTTGATTATTGGATAGGGATCCTCTCACGTGGAATATTTGTTTATTTTATATACTATTCTTGTTAAATAAGGTTAGGGAAAGCTTACAACTATTTGTAGAGCCATTATATAAGGGAAGGAGAATTTATTGTTTCTTTTCCTTTTTATTTTTTTCAGCATCAAGCTGGGGTGGGTTCTTAATGTTTAGTGTTAAATTTATTTGTTATTTGTGTCATTTTTTCCCCCTTTTAGTACACATTTTTCCTTTTTTGTTGTTGTTAGTATTGAATATATGTTTTTCTGTTTTGTTTTTCATTTTATACTTGTTGATAAAACTGTGTGTATGTGTGTGTATGTGTATGTCTCTGTGTGTAGGGAAGGGGAGAGAGCCTTTGTAAAATGTGTCCAAAATAAGATAATCTGAACATGATCATTTGTTCTCTAGATTCACTTGTTTTCTTTTCTTGACCATCCATGGTAGTTTTAGAATTCTTCTCCAATATTAAATTTCAAAAATCTCATTTCATGTTTCATTTCCATAGATACAGGAAAAACTACTGTCTCTATGTTCTTTGTAGATATAAATACATCAAGGAAATCATTAAAGGTAGAATTCTAAACATTTGTAATAATTTATTAGAAAAAAGGACAAACTTATTGAATGAGTTAAAAGTAATATGAGTATCAAATTTAAAGCATCATATTTTATAGAATAAATAAATGACAGGGTCTGTTATAGTTGTTTGTAGCCAAACAGGTGGTAGCAAGATCTTGGAAGACATAAAAGCAAAATGTAGATATTCTTATGTAATTAAATTATCTTGAAGCTGGATTGTCATTATTCATTAAGAGTCATTATTCAAAACTTTTTCTATTTTCTTTAGTGTATTTTAAACAAAACAAAATGAAATGCAATAAATGGATTTTATTTAAACAAAATTAAATAAAAGTGATTAATACATCTTCTGGAATTGTTTTTTAAAAGGTGGATCAATTTCTTATTGATCAACAAATTTATTTTTGCTTACAAAATTTCCCAGGACTTGATGTTAGATTGCCTGACAGCTGGACCTTCCATTCCTTGAAGTTTGAGAAAGCATGAGGTCTCCTGCAATGATCTAGAATTTCATATTTTTTTTCAGATTTCAAAAAGGTAATATATAAATTCCAACCAGACTTACAGCCAATTCCATCACTGCCCTAGGCTGAAATTCACTCTTTCTGAAGATTTAAGTTCATTAAAAGCATGTGAAATCCTCATGGAAGACACTGGGCTTGTCGGCTGCAAAGCCATCAGCCCAGGTTCGAGACCTGAGCAACATGGGATGGAGTGAGCTCCCATCTTCCCCCTAGCTCCTGCAGTTTAAAACATGCAAATACAGGTAGATAAATAGGTACCACTTTGGTGGGAAGGTAACAAGGCTCCATGAGGTCATACTGTTCACATGACCATGGAAATGTCTTCAGTCAATGCTGGCTTAGTGGCCTTGAAATTGAGATGAGCACTGCCCACTGTGACTAGCAGAGTAAAATCCACAGGGACTCCCTTTTTTAACAAAAATTAAGAATGGTAAGAAATGCAAGTAAAATACGTAAATTATTTATAAAATAATTATTCAAAAAATAAATATTAATGAAGTGCGTGCATGTCTAATATGGAATACAATAATTTTGAAATCACAAGGAATGTTTTATAAGAAAAAGAAAAGTGATTTCTTTTGAGAGCCAATTTGGTCTCTTGCTAGGACACTAGACTAGAAACCAGTTTTGCATTAGGCATGAAAGCAAGCTGGAAGATTTTGGCCAGTCTCTCCCCCACCCTCTCCCTCCCTCTCTCCCTCCTTCCCTCCCTCCCTCTCCCCCCTCTCTTTCTCCAATGCACCTCACAGATTACTGTGGTAGGGAAAATAGGAGGAAGGAGTATTAGATATACTGTAGCTCACTGATTTGATTTATTTATCATAATAATAAAGATGGGATTAAAAACAAATAAATAAATAATTTAGAAGACCAGTGTGTAGAATTTCAGACTGAAATTTCAACAGACTTTGCTTAAAAGACAATAAAAAATTAATGAGCTTTGTGTGAAATCAGAGCAAAGATGTTTCTGCTAGCTAGGACAACATAAAGAGACAAATAGAAAAATAGGCAGGAAACACAATGGAATATAGTTCTACTTTGAAAAGTTAACTACAAATTGATTTATGCACTGCTTAACCTTTGCTTTGTAAAGTTCCAGTAACATTTCCATTATAATCCCAACAAACCTCTTCCTACATAGGTTACTAATAATAAAGAATGTCTTTACATCTGTCAATCACTCTTTTCATACACAGAGAACAGTGCGGGAAAGGTTATGATCTTGAAAATGGCTTTTTGCTGCCATTTAAGCTGTTACAGGTATATTGGCTTCAGTACAGCTTAGAGACTTCAATTAAAATAGCCTTATAGCATTTTGACATTCCACTTCTAGCACTTTTTGATGCTTAATGTTATATTTAACAGGTCTTAAAGACCTAGAAAAGTTATTTAAATTGCAATCTCAGGGGAAGAATAAAACTCATTTTGAAAATAACAGTCATCAAGGCTTTTCCCATTACAAAAGAAATGCCAAAAAACTGTTGAATGTTTAACATTGCAAATGCCACAATCCATGCACTTTCCATTCAAACAGATTTGAATGGAATCTACCTAATATATTTCATAAACAAAGGCTGCAAACCTAAATAAACGTGCTAGGCAGTCAATACTATGAATACAATACTGTGAAGCATGCCATGTAAGTTGTTTGTTCATTTTAGGCCGTATTAACAAATGCTTTGTGCCTTGTACCATAAAAACAGAGGTGGACATTGGTGGAGCAATGCAATAGTGGACTTTTCTTTCATCTTTTTAATCAATCTTTTGATGTATCAATCAAATGGTAAAAAATCAGTTTAATAAATAATATTCTACATACCACTAGTGAAGAGATAAAACTGAAGAGTGAAATTGATACATTATCTGTCAATTCATCTTCCTGTGTAATCACCTGAATAGTAATACTGTTTGCAGTTTTCTTTAAGACTGGCAAAGATTTAAATATTTGCATGTTCTAGTACTGGGCCAGAAAATTAAACTAGACCTGTTGTTGGATTTATTTATCTGGTCACCAATATTTGGTTCTTTTTATAACCAAACATGTTATATTTTTATCATCATTATTAGAATTCTATTTGTTATATTACACCTACAAGTCATCCAAAATGACTGCTGTGAGATTGGTGGCTATTGTTTTATTTAAACCTTTGCCTGCAAGACTGGGGAGACTTGTGGGAAAAGATAATAACTGCAGATAATAACCGCTCCCTGCAGATGGGCGCATATCTCACACATGTGCCCTCCCCCCGTGCATGTGCAGCAGAGACCTGAAAACCAGCTGGCCAGCAGGAGGTCCGGATGAATGCATGGTGGAGCTAAGCTGGGATGACAGCTTGTGTGCCCGCAGAGATGGCACTACATGCCACCTGTGGCATGCATGCCATAGGTTCGCCATTACAGGCCTATAGGATAGAACAGTCTGTATCCCTGGGAAGTGAATATTCCATAGAATAGGGTCCACCATATCCCAGATACCTATGGTGGAGAACCCACCATAGATAATCTCTTGTTGACAAAGTTGGATGGACAAATTCAATTCTTTTTGTCTGATATATCCCAATGTTGTATTATAAAAGGCTTTAATAGTAATATCAAGCATTTTGGACTCTACTACTACTAACCCATGCATGACTTCAGAATTAATATTAACTTGATAGAATTATCCTATCAGAAGTGTACTATCAATTTTTTTGAACCAGTTGTAATTTCCAGGTTATTTCCAAAGGTAGCCCCACATTGAGTACATTGCAGCAGTCTATATGAGTGATGATCATAATTGGTGCATCAAAGTTGGTGAAATTCTCCCTAACCTCTGTTTAAACAAGTGTGAAGAATCCACAAGAGCCCTCATATCACAAACTTGCTCATTCAATGGGTTTTTATTTATTTAGCATATGACAAATACATGGACTTATAGTGGTTCAAATGTTAATGTCCACCCAGCCATTCAAGGACAAGGTGGTATGTTAAGGTCTATGTTGGTGGTTTATGTTCAAGGGGTAGTGTACAGGGGTGAAATCTTCCCGGTTTGACCAAACCAGCAGGGACGATTGGCATTGGTTCTTCGAACCAGTAGCAAAAATCCCTGGTGGCCCTGCCCACACCCACCTGGTCATCCTGTCACCACACACCTTTTCCGGCCGCTCAACCCACCCACTCAATCTGAATGTTTCTCCCTCCATTCATAGCAGAGCTATTGCAGCCTGTCTCTTTAAGGTAGACCCAGGGAGGGAGGAGGCGGGGGGGGCATAAAGGGAGCAGAAGCTCCACTGTGAATGGAGGGAGAAAAGTTTGGATTAACTCTGCCACAGAATTCAACATTAAATGCAGCAGAAAGAATCCAAATGTTTCTCCCTCTGTTCACAGCAGAGCTGCTGCAGCCTGTCTCTTTAAGATAGTCCCTGGGAGGGAGGGGGCCAGTGGGGGACCATAAAGGGAGCAGCCGCTCCACTGTGAATGGAAAGAGAAACGTTTGGATTCTCTCTGCTGCATTTAACATTGAATTCTGTGGTCAAGAGAATCCAAAGGTTTCTCCCTCCATTCACAGCAGAGCTGCTGCACCCTTTATGGTCCCCCTGCCCTCTCCCTCCCTTGGAATATCTTAAAAGGACAGGCTGCAGAAGCTCTGCTGTGAATGGAGGGAGAAATGTTTGGATTTTCTCTGCCACAGCATTTACTATGAGCCCTTCTCATGCTCATACACACATTTTTTCCTACCGGGTTCTGGGGGCGTGGGTTGGTGGTGGTGGTGTCATATGACTCAGTGGGCATGGCCATGAGTGACATTGAGTTGGCCATACCCACTCAGTCACAGGACCCCCCCCCCTCCCCATCCACAGAACTGGTAGGGGAAAAATTGAATGTCACCCCTGGTAGTGTAGCTTTATCTAGAATTACTTACAAGGGCATTATTATTAAATTTTCTATTGCGTGTTGATGCCAAGCAGCTTCTCAAAAGTTTTTTAATGTAGTTTTCAGATCTTTACAGCCCTCAGATAGTAGTCTAGAACTGATCTCTACTATCACTCAAGAGTGCTGTACGACTGAGCATACTGATTACACTTCACTAAATACCCTCCCCAAATTGTTTGAAGACATATTAAATAATACAATAAATAAAACATAGAGTTCCTGCTTCAAACAAGGATATGGTGGGCCCAGTTTTGGAGTTCAAGAATACAGTACAGTATATTCATCTCCTGGTCATGAGGCAAATAAACTAGGCATTTAAGAGATTCAGTGCAAGTTATTTAATCTTTACATGCAACAACAATGTAGATCTAATTTACATTTTGCATTTAAACCCCCCAAAAAGTAAGTAACAGCAGCTGTGGTTACTCACATAAAAAAATTAAAAATGAATGTAATGGGTAATAAACTTAAATAAAAAATGATCAGTACTACAATTTTAATGACTGCAGATACAGGGGTGTATAAAGTTATGGGCATTTCTACTCTATTCAGTATGCCTTCTCCAGTGTACATATGATGTGCTACAGATGACCTCAATGTACAAAATTATATTAAGCTAAGAGTTGCTTTGGAAATGTTCTTCCAAAGGAACAAGGATTCTTCATATTTCTGAACCCAGCTTGCGATTGTGTAAAAAATAATACAAAAAGGCTATTTCTTTACCATTTTATGGATGGATGGATGCTTTCCTCAATCTGACTCATATTTTAATAATGATAGCATTTTATTCACCTCTCACTGTGACAAATTCTCAAATTTTCCTTTAATCTTTTCCTATCAAGTATTTAAGATTCAATAAAACCAATAAAATTAGGATATCCTCACTTAATCAAAATAGTACAGAATTTGAAAGCAAATAGTACAGAAACTGAAATTAATATAAGTCTCTTCTGCATTTTCCCAACCTATAAATATTATTGAGGCATGTTGCACAAAGTGCTACAACTATATTGTTCTTTGCCATTACACATCTGTTCGTCCATCTGAAAACTGATTACTCACATTCAAAGTCTGAAAAAGGTCAGGGAAGAAGTTCTCTTGTGATGTCTCTTAATTTGTGAGAAGCTAGGCAGTTGTTAAATTTTGGAAAAATAATTATAGAATGAAAGGTGTGACAGGCATTCCTTCCACCTTTGGTCCCCTTATAACTAAATAAAGAAAATAATTTCACCATTATTTTACTCAATTTGAAATAAATGTTAAAAGCAGATTTTTTTCCCTTCTAATTAAAATAAAACTACTTACAAAAATACAGGATAATTTTTCACCATGATGGTAGATATAACTTTAATCTCATAAGTAACACATTCACAAAAGTTGACCCTTTTTTACTACATGTATAAAACCATCAAGAATACAATTAGTCAAAATAGGATATTACATAATTGTAATGTGGGAAAGGGAGTTCTTGCCAATAGAAAGTAATAGAAAGTAATGAGGAATACAAAGTTATTACTGATTTTTTTTTCTCATGTATTAAGTAATAGCTGCATGGTGCTAATCACCAATAGACCATTTTTAGCATCTTACTTTTGTTTTGATACTCAATTCAGAATGGGTCATTATAATTCTCACCAACTGATTATATTTTATCCTATCCTTCCATGCAAGAATAAAATGCAAATCGACTCTTCCCTCATTTATCTTCATAACAACCATGCTAAGTATTTTAACCTAGGAGATGATTGGCCCAAGGTGATCTTTATACTAAAAGAACTAGATATTTGAGTTCAGTTCAGTAATAATCTGATCTCCAGCAACTATGCTATATTGCCTTGGTCCATTAATATCTGATTGATTATTTTGACAGTGTGAAGGGAATATCTAGACAACAATGTCCCAAACTCTTGCTGTCATCAGATATTATAATAGAATTTGGACTATTGGGCAATAAGAATCACTTTCAGTTTTCCACCTCCATGGTTAATTATTGGTCATTTTTATCACATAAACTGCCCCTTGTCCAGGTAATTAAAAATGAGGTTCAAAACAAACCATCACTCAGGAGATTGTTGAAATTAGTTAAAGTTACAATGTCAAACAAATGATAACATTAAGAACCTTTTCCTTTCGTGTCAGGATTTCCCAAATCACAGAATAGGGTAATCTGATCATAAGCACCAAACTGATTGGGAGGGGGGCAGATCTGTCCATCAGAAATCCAACAGTTATCTTTCCTGGCTCATAATGGCATTTTGCAAAATTGAAATACAGTCTTCTTTTGAAGATATTGTACTGTGGAGCAATTCAAGAGTAACAAATCAGAACTAGATGTCCAACTCTGGAATAGAGATGCATCTATCTAGATTTGCGCTATTCTGGGGAAATGAAAATCTATCCCAATTTCTCTGTTATATCTCAGCTTCCAGGCTTTAGCCAACTCTGAAAGCTCAAATATATAAGATCTTATTTTTTATAATAAATATCACACAGATCACCTTCCTCTGCTCTACATCCAAGAGACACTGGCAAATACTTATTAGAAAAACTTTTTTCTACCCTTTAAAAAAATAAAACTGCTTAGTAAAGGAGATATCAAAACAAGATCAAACCAAGTAAAACAGTAAAGTGTGTTTCATCTCAGATACTTTTCTTACTGGAATAAAGCTCTAGAAGCCATAATTTTGAAATACATAGACCCAGACATTTTCAGTTATACACTCTAAAAAATTTAATAAGTAAAAAATAGAACATAAGTTTACAAATAAAATCAACTCACAAGGCCACTAAACAGAGGAATTTAATTAAAATGGATTCTTTTTGCTGGACTTAGAGATACTGAATTGATACTGATACCATCATTTGGAGCAAGCATAATGGGAAGAAAGAGTATTTGCTTATGAGTAAATAAAATGCACTATATATTCAACCAATATTTTAGAATAAGCACTTTAACAACTTAGAAATACAATATTTGACAATCTGTCAGCTTCTGCTTTGCTGTTGCTTCAGCTGCCATGAAACGGGGAGGGAGGGCATGGTATTTGTGTGGGGTTATTCGATGTGCTGGAGGAATGTTCTGGAGTTCTCTGGATGGTCAGACTACGCATGCGTGGGTGTTTCCCGCCTGGACTAATGGCACCGACATTCCATCTTTGTGATGCCTTTTGAAGTTATCTCACACCTGACACTTGAAGGACTTATGATTGGACTAGGCCTATGATGCCAGGGGGTGTGGAATGGGCTATTCTATATATCAACTGCTTTCGCGCCTAATTAATCAGACTTCGCTATGCAACCGCTCTTTAACCATTTTTAATTAGTAAAAGTACATTTGATTTTCCACGTATGGAGTCTCATGGTCTTTCTTTCCTAATTATTAAATGGAGAGGTGCTGACAAGTAGCGAAGTCTCAAAATCACCTTTCCAGGAGATCACCATCTACCGTGGAGGGTGCAAATGTCTTCGCCAGCCAGCGGAGAAAAGGAGGGAGAACTCCCCGCCGAACTCTTGCTTCATGAAGAATTGTCTCAGCTGCAGATATCAAGCCCAGCTGATCCCCCCGGTGGTCCACCTCGGTAGGACAAAGAGAGGAGGGGGCAAGCTGGGATGCGGGGGTTACCCGAAGAAGACACCAGGAAAGACTGCTGGAGGCGGGAGCCGAAAGAAGACCCCAGGGGGGAGATCAACCTGATTACTTGGAACAAAGGTACTTTGGGCAAATATGTGGGGAAGACGAAGAGGTCAGGAGGGGCTGGGAGCGAGAAAACCCACGCGCTGATTCACCCCCCCTCGTGCTGATTCACCCCCTGCTGCTGGGCCTTTTGCCAGACTAGGGGGGCCACCTCCCAGAAGACGCAGAATGGCTAAAATTCCCCCCTTGCCTGTGAGATATGATGGAAGCCCTGCGAAACTGGGGTCTTTTATCATGCAAATTTATAATTACATGGAGATCTATGGCCCAGATTTTGAATCAGATACCATGAAAATAAGGATGATTTTACTATCATTAGACGGAGAAGTGTCTGACTGGAGTACTGGGTTACATCAATCGATTTCCCCCCTCCTGAGGAATTTCAATAGGTTTATGGAGGCTTTCAAAAGACGCTTTGATGACCCCCTTACTGAGAAACGAAGCAAATTAAAATTTATAACCCTCGAGCAAGACAACAGACCGGTGTCCCAGTATATTCAAGAGTTTCAACGCCTTTCCCAGTACATGAGGGGGTGGAGTGAAGAAGCCCTTTTGGACAAATTTGCTTTGGGCTTGGATGAAGATATCTATCAGCAATGTGTCAATCGAAATCTCCCCAAGCGCTTAACCGTTTGGTTTGAACACGCTGCTGACATTGAGCTGGATTTAACGAGGCTCCGTTGTGCAAGGGAGGAGAAACAGAAAAGGAAGGAGAAAGCTGCAAAATCCACCCCCCCCCCCTAGCCGGAAAGCCCCGTTCGGAGGGAAGAGCGAGGGGAGAGGTGGCCCCTCGGGGAAATCCAGGCCAGTCACGTGTTTTGGTTGTGGAAAATTAGGCCATCGCGCACCCAACTGCCATGCTAAATTACCCTCAACCACCCAACCCCCGTCCAAGCGGGAGGAGAGATCTGGCAAGTCCTCAGACAAGAGAAAGAAGGAAGCTGCCTTCGCTGTGGATTCCAGACCCCCTCGTTTCAGCCAGGCCTTGGAGGGAGAAGTGGACGCCCCCCCCCCAGCTCTTCTGATGACTCGGATGGCGACACATCGCCTCGCTGGGTGAGTTCAAACAAAGGCCCCATGCTAATCCCCATAGAATTGAAAGTTCCGCCTGATGGGGGGCCGGAGTCCCTTCATGCCTTACTTGACTCAGGGTGTTCCCGGTCAATGATCAATCCTGCTATGGTGGAAAAGTTGGGCCTCAAATTACATACTTTAAAAACCCCCATTGTCTTCTGCCAAATAGATGGGTCCATCGCGGGCGGGGGGCCCGCTCATTTCTTTACTGAGCCCTTGGAAATGAAAATGGGTTCCCACACAGAACTAATCTCTTTCATTGTGGCTCCTGGGATGGACAGACCACTAATTTTGGGCCTCCCTTGGCTTCGAAAATGGAACCCTCGCATAAATTGGAGGGAAGGCTGGTTACGCATTCGCACGAAAGAGCCTCCGGAAGGGGAGGGCGTTCCTGAGAAACCTGTTAATTGCAATCCTGAGGTGGCCGCCAGAGGGCAGGAGAGGATTGAAGGAGAGGAAAAGATTCCTAAAGTGTATTGGGACCTGAGGGGAGTTTTCAGTGAAAAGTCTTCCGACAAACTTCCACCCCACAGACCTACTGATTGCTCCATTGACATTCTACCTGGGGTTAAGCTACCAAAACCCCAAATATATTCCATGTCACCCAGAGAGATGGAAGAAATGCGGAATTTCATAGATAAAAATTTGGAACGGGGATTCATTGAACCTGCTCGTCCCAAGGTTGCTGCCCCTGTACTTTTCCGTGAAAAGAAAGATGGCTCTCTCAGATTATGTGTTAATTTTAAAAATTTGAACGGGATATCGGCCCAAAATGTATACCCACTTCCATTGATGAAGGACATGTTGGCCCAGTTGGGGAAGGGCCGCATTTTCACTAAATTGGACATCAGGGAAGCTTATTATAGGGTCCGCATAAAGGAGGGAGATGAATGGAAGACTGCTTTCAACTGCCCTCTTGGTTGCTTCCAGTTCCGGGTCATGCCTTTTGGCCTGCAGGGGGCCCCTGCAGTTTTCATGCAATTAATCAATGAGATCTTGCATGACCACCTCTACAAAGGAGTTATCGTATATTTGGACGATATCCTTATCTATACTCGCTCCTATGACGAACATGTCGCACTCGTGCACACTGTTTTGAAAAAACTCAGAGCTGCTGATCTTTATGCCAAATTATCCAAGTGTGAGTTTCACCAAACTAAGATTGACTACCTTGGATATCGCATCTCTCCAGCCGGCATTGAAATGGACCCTGAAAAGGTGAGGGCGGTCACTGAGTGGGACGCGCCTAGAACTCGTAGACAGTTGCAAAAATTTTTGGGTTTTGCTAATTTCTACCGTCAATTCATTCCTTCTTTTGCCAAAATTGCGCTTCCTATAACTAATTTGCTGAAATCCAGAGGTGGCCCTAAACCTAAGCCTAGCAAGCCTCTTGACTGGACCATGGACTGCCAAGCGGCTTTCGAGAAACTGAAACGCCTTTTTGCTGCGGAGCCGGTGCTGAAGCATCCCGACATGGACAAGCCTTTCGTCGTCCAAGCTGATGCCAGCGACATCGCTGTTGGGGCCGTCTTGTTGCAATCCAACGACCAAGGTAACCTGCAACCTTGCGCGTACACCTCCCGTAAGCTCACAGACACTGAGAGACGTTGGGCAGTTTGGGAGAAGGAGGCGTTTGCGGTGCGGTGGGCCCTGACCACGTGGCGCCATTTTCTGGAAGGCGCTAAGCACCCTTTCGAGGTGTGGACTGACCACAAGAATCTGGAGGCTTTGAGAACGCCGCGCCGTCTCTCCCCCAAACAAATGTGGTGGGCCCAACATTTCAACCGGTTCAATTTCACACTCAAGTACATCCCTGGTGGGAAGAATTTCATGGCGGACGCCTTGTCCAGACTCCCTCAATACAACTGCTCTAAACTGAGCATCGTGCAACCAGTGCTTCCCACTTCCAGCCTGGCGGCTCCGGTGGTTACTCGCCAGCAGGCACGAGCAAAAGTGGACGTGACTCAAGATTTTCTTTCTGACCTCAAACTCGCCTTTCCCCAGGATGACTGGTTCCAGAAGCATCAAGATGAGTGCACAATGAGGGACGAATTGCCATGGATCGGCGCCAAATTGTATTTCCCCACCTCCCTTCGTCCCGTTGTCCTCCAACGTGCTCACGACTCCAAATTGGTGGGTCATTTTGGTTTTGTAAAAACTTTGCATTTAGTGAAGAGACGATTTTGGTGGCCATCTTTGAAGAAGGACATTGAACTTTATGTTGCCAGTTGTCCCATTTGTGCGGCCGCGAAACGGCCTCCAGGTAAACCGCAGGGATTGCTCCAGTCTGTCGCCCGACCGGTTGCCCCTTGGAAGGAGATCTCTATGGACATTATTGTTGAGCTCCCCGAGAGCCAGGGGCACACCGTCATTTGGGTCGTTACGGATTTGTTTTCGAAACAAGTTCATTTCGTGCCCTGCCACAACATTCCTTCCGCTAAGGCGCTAGCTAAACTCTTCATTTCCCACATTTACCGTTTGCATGGGGTGCCTGATCGCATCATCTCCGATAGGGGTGTCCAGTTCACCTCAGTGTTCTGGAAGGAATTTCTCAAACGTATTGGCTCCGTCCAGGGCCTTAGCTCCACCTACCATCCTCAGACTAATGGCGCTTGTGAGAGGACTAATTCTGTTCTTGAACAATATTTACGTTGTTTCATCAATTATCAACAAGATGATTGGGTGGACTTATTGCCGCATGCTGAGGTGGCCTACAACAATTCTGTCCATTCCAGCACTGGTTTCACGCCTTTCTGGGTGGTGTATGGTCAAGATTTTGTTCCTATTCCTGAATTGCCTCGTGACCAGCCGCAAGTTCCGTCCGTCGCTGACTGGAGCGAACGTCTCAGCCGTATTTGGCCTTTGACCCTGGCGACTCTGGATGCTGCACATCGTGCCCATAAAAAACAGGCGGATAAAAGGCGTACACAGCCATATGTATACCGGGAGGGTGACTTGGTTTATTTGTCCACGAAGTTCCTTCACACCACGCAGAAGTCCAAAAAGTTGGGGCTGAAATATGTGGGTCCGTTCCCCATCGTGAAGGTCATCAATCCTGTCTCTGTTCATTTGCAGTTGCCCAAGCACCTTAATCGAGTTCACCCGGTATTCCACATTAACCTCATTAAACCTGTTCGTGTTTCACATTTACGTCCACCCGATGACCCTCCGCCTGCTCCTTTGCTGATCGATGGTGAACGGCACTTTGAAGTTCGTCAAATACTTGATTCCCGCAAGCGGCGTAATCGCATCCAATACTTGGTGGCTTGGAAGCATTTTCCTCCCTCTCATGCGGAATGGGTTGACAAGTCCCATGTTCGTGCCCCCCGGCTGCTTCTGAAGTTTTATGATGCGTATCCTGACAAGCCTTAATTTTTCTCTTTTCCCCTCCCTGTTTCTTTTTGTGTTTTGTTGTTCGTCTGTTTGTTTGTGGGTTTTTTTAGGCCTGAACGCCTTTTTCCGGGGGACGGCCGGATGTCAGCTTCTGCTTTGCTGTTGCTTCAGCTGCCATGAAACGGGGAGGGAGGGCATGGTATTTGGGTGGGGTTATTCGATGTGCTGGAGGAATGTTCTGGAGTTCTCTGGATGGTCAGACTACGCATGCGTGGGTGTTTCCCGCCTGGACTAACGGCACCGACATTCCATCTTCGTGATGCCTTTTGAAGTTATCTCACACCTGACACTTGAAGGACTTATGATTGGACTAGGCCTATGATGCCAGGGGGTGTGGAATGGGCTATTCTATATATCAACTGCTTTCGCGCCTAATTAATCAGATTTCGCTATGCAACCGCTCTTTAACCATTTTTAATTAGTAAAAGTACATTTGATTTTCCATGTATGGAGTCTCATGGTCTTTCTTTCCTAATTATTAAATGGAGAGGTGCTGATACAATCATTTTATCCTGTAGGAAAGAACTTTGATATAACCATTTTTATTGTTTGCAGAATGTCTTAATGTTGGCTTTCTTACCTGATTATCATTTCCATATAAACAGAACATGGAGAGTATATACAAAAGTCCCTGTAATAATTGAAAGTTTTTGATCAATTGCCATCTAATTTTTGCTTTGCACCTGACAATATGTTCTACCAGCTGTCTGACATTTCTATTTAAAACAACTCCATCAAATTCATTAGAATAGAAAAGTCTTTATCAATTTACACCCCACTTCAATAAACACCTTCCTTGGAAAACAATTTCTTGTGAAGTATTTTTCAGATAACACTTTTCATTCTTAATAAATTTATGTTTGTTCTTGTTTCATTGTTACTGATTATTTAAATGTGGAGGGAAAAAAGAAGCATATAAAAAGTTCAGAGATGGAATAGATATGAATATTTTGTTAAGATTAATACTAAGACTATGCAGAAACTATCTAATGCATTTTGAAGGCCAAATAAGATTCCAGAAATACTTGAACTAGGAACAGTCTTTTAAAACTTGTTTCTATTTATAAGAGATTCTGTTCTTACATAACCAGAAAGAAAAAACCCTCTTTGGCGAGTATTGTTTTTTATGTTCTTTACTTTAAAAAGTAGTTGGAGCCCAGCTGCACGGATTCAATTCAATTTTATATCATCCAGCCTGAGCAACCAACTACCCAAAATTCCTTAGAGAAAATCTACACAGATTCAAGCCAGAGGCTAAATAAACCCAAGTATTCCAAGTTTCTAGCAAGATGTAGATTGGCTATTTATATAAACAGGACAACAAAGAGTAACATCCTTTCTTCAAACTCTCATCTTGATGCTCTCCAGGTTACTAATTTTGTCTCCAGTGTATTTTCTAAACCAATCGTAACTTTTACCTTGAGTCAACCAACCTCAAAAATGTGTCATATTTTTTATATATATAGCAACTATTTGCTAAAACTACTTCACAGTAACCTGCCCATTTTTCTAAGCTGTGCTTCTTGAGAAGCCTTGTTTTCATTATCTCTTTAACTAGTTAAGTTGTTGTAACTGATGTAACAAAGGAAGTTTTGCCACAAAGATCGCTCTCAATAGAGAGCAGGTAATGATCACTAAATTCATACTAGAGTGCAACATTGATCCCCCCCCTCCCCAGACCTGTTTTAATGTTGGTTCTTTATACAATTTCATAGAAAATGTCAGATACTTTCTCAACACCAGCACAATAGTTTTATTTGTTCCTCTGGTAGACTACTAGTGCTCCTTTAGTTTAATAAAAGCTAGAATTTTAAGAACTGAGACTTTAAAAAAAGATAATATAATATAAAATCAATGTTTAAACATAATTTAGCTGTGCATATCTTTATACCCATTAAATACTAAAATTGATATAAATATAATATACAACTTTAATTCATTCTCAAATATGACATGACATTTAAATTCCTATGAAATCTCTTTGGAAGAATAATGCTAATTATATAATTATCATTAAATTGCTATACTTCTTAGGTCAATTCCTATGCTAAGAATCATGGTGGTACTAAATTGACACTAAGAAGTTTCTGTCAAATATGCATGTCAGATGCAATTTTCAATTGGCAATGTGAATGTTAAGCAACAAACCTTTGGAGCAGAAAGCATAGACCTTAGTCAACAGAAAAGGTTTAAAATATTTAGTCTATTATTTTAAAAAAATATTGAAAAAGTAATGTTTGTTGATTAATGTTTACATAGATTTCCCAAGGACTGTGTTTTATGACTTTCAGCTGCATATGAATTAATTCAGAATACTTAGGGTCAGCAAGTTATAAATTTAAGATCATCATTCTGGTTAACTTGCAAGCCAGAATTGTTATTAAAACTCATTGCTTTAATATAAAGAGGCCATAAACCTAGAACCTAACTTTTAGTCATACACTATATCTCCACCAAAACAAAGTAATAGATTCACAGACTTGGAGGAAGAAATCAATCTAACATTATTGTCATTAATCTCTAATATTTTTGATTTGGCCTATCAAACTCTTTATGTAATCTTTTTTCAATCATCAAGTCCAGAAATCACCATTTCACTTCCCACCCCGCTTTTCAGCAAAAAGCCCATGCATGGTTTCCAGTCTTTTATAAAAATACTCATTGATTAGTTTGGTTTTGCCAGCTCTGCTACTTCTGCCATCTTCACAATCCATTCCTTTATTATGGGTATTTGAGTAACTCTCCATCTTTATTATAAACTTTCTAATCAGTCCTCTATAAGTACTTTCTAACTGATTATCCATAAGTCCCAATAAAAAATATTTTTCCATCAATAAGAATCATCAAAATTATTTGTATCATCATGTGTATTTGTTTCCCCTGCATGGCAAAATGTTCCTTCATGTGTTTTCATATTTCTAACATTGACTAGAATACATTTATACATATGTACATTTATATGTTCAACTTCTGTTTCAAATTGCAACAGATGTTTATACATTTTTGCAATCACCTGTTCATCATTTATACACAGTTCATCTTCAAATTCCATTTTATGTTGTTTAATCCCCATTATCTTTTTATTTTTTTCTTAATTGTACATATGAAGACCATTGAAAACTAAATATCTCTGCAATTAATTCTTTCTTGGCTTTATTTTAAGCTCTCCATCATCCTGTATTAAGAAGTCTTGATATGTTAACCATTTGTCTTTGTCTGCTTTTTTTTTTACTATAAAATGTTTCTTATGCTGAGATCAATAAGGTATTTCTGGGTACAACCCGAGTTTATATTTATTCCAGATCCTTAATATGGCACTTGTCACATAATGATTGGATAGTCTGCCACTTTTTTATGTACATGGACATATGTGTCACATAAAAAAGGATCATGGCTTTGACCACATGATTATGCCCACTATAATGACCTTTTTTGACTCCTAAAGGATACCCTTGCAGAAAATGCACAGAAGTATTATACAATAATGTCTGTACTGCTCTGTAAACATACTGGCTTACCATGCTTCAATTCAATTCACTTCAAGGAAACTGAACTAGACATGAGGGCTGCAGAGCGATTAAATTATATGATACAGATAAAAAGATAAAAAAGAGTGGCAAAATAAATTCAGACTACCAAAAGAAATTATAAAATAACTGAAAAATTAAGTAGAAAAATACAAGGGAATAAAATGGTCAGAAATTGAGGAGCTAGCTTTCAGAAGAGAAGTCATTTCCACTCTGATGTCCAAGAGAATGTTGTCAAAATGTTTATTGGTTGCAACTCTCATTATTAATACAGGAATGCCAATAGTTTTATAAGTGCAATATTTCTGCAGGGCAGACAATTTCTCAATTTCCAATTTTTTTAAAATTGATTTTTGTCCTGTTTCTGAAGGAACTTTTAAATGATCCAAAAAATGATCCAAGGTGAAAATACTTATTTACTGGTGCAATGACTTAACAAGCAGAAGGACATTTTGCTGTTCTCATTTCAGAGATTGAAAAATGATGCAATAATTAGCAGCAATGTTGTTGTTGAGTAACATTTGAAGAACAGGGAAACATACGCATTGCTGAATTGCTGAATTGGGATGTACTGTATAAAAAAAACCCACATATCTAGTGTAAAAAAAATTTTTTTTTGGGGGGGGGAGTAAGCTGCAAGGATTCTGAGTCTGAAGAACGAAAGCCTCATTACATCATGAGCTGATGACTTCATCATATTAACTAGACAAGCACAGTACAAATAAGTGTATAAATAGAAAAGGGCAATCCATTTCCACTTTGTTGTGAAGAAAACATGTCCACATAGTGAGAGCCAAGGTGGCGCAGTGGTTAGAGTGCTGTACTGCAGCCATTTCAGCTGACTGTTATCTGCCGTTCGGCTGTTCAAATCTCACCGGCTCAGGGTTGACTCAGCCTTCCTTCCTTCCGAGGTGGGTAAAATGAGGACCCAGACTGTGGGGGCAATATGCTGACTCTGTAAACTGCTTAGAGAGTCTAACTGCTATTGCTATTGCTATAGTCACCATTATGTGAGCTTAACTCAAAGAAGAATTTTTAGGAGGAGAAAACTCATTTTCTTCACCAGCAGCTTTAATAATTTTCTTATTTATAACTTAGATAAATGTATACATATAGAAAGGTATGTGCCATTCATAACTTTCCTATTATAGTTATTAGAGAAAATACATACCAAAAAGATGTATTCCTTAGAGAAAATTTGCACATTAAAATGTTGCAAATAAAGAATATTTAATTACATTAAGATTAATTAAATATATGAAATGCTTTATTTCTCATGTATTCAATACTTTTATTCTGTCACGTTAAAAATTACCAACTGTTGAGCACAGTAACTGAGCTTTGGGCACCAGATTCAGTTTTCAGCATGCAAATCTTGTTTCAATAGTTCAATAGAAGCCACTGTTTAATTATTTCTCAGGGGAACAGAGTGAGATCTAATTAAGTTCAGGAAGCTTAAACATTCTAAACTGTTGGTAGCTTCTGATCTGGGAAAATCTTTTCTTTGCTTAGAATTCTAGTATTTGCTACTATTTATTTCCACAGAGCTGGTTAGCTTTGCACGATAAAAAAATAAATAAATATTAGCCATGCGAAAGATAAGAGTTATATTTTGAATTCTACAGGTTAATAAATGTCTCACTGATATCTGCTTCTTTTATGTTAAGTATCAGCAAAATAGTTGAATTAAGGTCTACTCTTGAGAGAATTCACTTATAAAAACCTAATCCATGCCTTTAATTTTTTATTTATCTATGGCCGATATCCATACCTCTTCCCCAAGGGCCTCCAATCTTGCCTACCCTAGAAGCTTCCTGATTTTCCCCAGGAGCTTCTGGCCACTCAACCTCTCTTTCAAAAAGAGTTTGATCCATAGTCATTTAATTGTTATCATCAGAATATTGTTGCAGCATGAAATCACATTGAACTTTCTACTAAATTTTTCCCATATACTTGACCATCAAAGAAGCTAGATGTCAAGCTTTCCCGAGATGGCATAAATCAATATTGTAGCTTTTCAATTCTCTTTTCAGCATATTCCCAGTCTTGAACTGTTGCTTTTTTTCCTCATTATGTATGTATGTATATATGTATGTGTTGTGGCCCAGCAGGAGCCTTTGGAGCTGCCACCAGACTCCGACAGCAAGGGGCCCTATGAGTCGGCTCTGCAGGATGTGGAGGACCCTGGATAGGGTTCCTACTCCAAGCAGGGTGCAGAGAGGTTGGTTGGCCACCAGGAGGCGCCTGAGCCTTGGATCAGTGGGGAGGAGACAAGGGAGTGTGAGCCTGAGGTCAGCAGTGAGTTGTTCCTGGATGCCCGGCACCGAAGAGCTAATAGGCGTCAGGAACAGTTGCACAGTTACAGGAGGTAATTGCACTCAGCTGGTGGTCATTAGGCTCCTCTCCAGACTATAAAAGGACTGCTTGTGCACACGCCCCTCTTGCAGAAGTCAACATAGGAACGAATGTTGGAGAACATTTTTTTGAGCTTGGGATTGCTGCCCAAACTTGTCTGTGCCGGTTTGCTGCCAAGGACCTGTCTGTCTGTTAATTAAATGCCATAATTTATCTTTGGCTGGGAGTGTGCTTTGGTGTGGAACGAGGGGGGTCAGAACATGTATGCATGCATGAATGCATGTATGTATGTATGTATGTATGTATGTATGTATCAGGGGTGGGTTCCTGCTGGTTCGCACCGGTTCTTGCGATCCGGTTCGTCAGTGAACCCGGAAGTAATTAACTTCCGGGTTCCTAGCTCCTAGCCCCTGTCGCTGGGTGCCTGCAGGGTTTTTCTTTTTAAAAAACGCCTCTCCGGATGATTTTGAAAACCTGCAAGGTTGCTTTGGAAGGGGACATATGGGCAGCATTTTCCCCTGCCCCCCTCCCCGGGAGCCTGCAGTTTTAAAGCAAGCCTTTGCACAGTAAAGAAAATCTCACGAGCGAGAGAAGTTCTTACTTGCTTTTACTGTGAAGTTGCGGAAGCTTCCAAGGCTGTAGGCAAGCAGAGATGGGGTTGGGGTTTTCAAGATCGTCTGCAGAGAGGCATTTTTTAAAAAGAAAATCCTGAAAAGGATTTGGAGAGATTTGCAACTGGTCTTTGGTGGGGGGGAATCCCCAAAACCAGGAGCACAGCCCATTCCCCCTCCCAAGAAGACTGTTTTCTTTTTAAAAACCCCTCTGCAGAAGCTTCTCTGTGGAAGCTTCCAAGGCTGTAGGCAAGCAGAGATGGGGTGGGGGGTTTCAAGATCGTCTGCAGAGAGGCATTTTTTAAAAAGAAAATCCTGAAAAGGATTTGGAGAGATTTGCAACTGGTCTTTGGTGGGGGGGAATCCCCAAAACCAGGAGCACAGCCCATTCCCCCTCCCAAGAAGACTGTTTTCTTTTTAAAAAACCCTCTGCAGAAGCTTGAATTCCAGAACTCTTCCATGCCCTCCCTCCCCGTTTCATGGCAGCCGAAGCAACAGTGAAGCAGAGGCTGACACTCCTTGTTTAGGTAATTCTGAGGTGGTTGATGGTTCTGTGAGTGCCTGTCCTTTATAATTTTCCACGTTGCCTTGATGGTTTTTATTCCAGTGACTTTGTCTTCCCTGTTCTTAGGCTTAGGAAAAAAAAACTGGTTTCATTGGCAGTCTTTTTTTTGGGGGGGGGGATTTTTATTTTTTTGGTGTTTTCCTAGCACTGTCATAGTTTGTGGGTGTGGGTGGGTGTGTAATGTCCCACAGTTATCTGTGCATTAATAATGATCTAGTAATATTAATAATATCTAGTAATTAGTAATATCTAGTAATAACATCGTCTTGGCCACTCCCACCAGGTCACATGGGTGGCAAGCCACTCCCATCCGGTCACATGGGCAGCAAGCCACTCCCACAAAGGAGGCCATGCCCACAGAGTAGGTTCGAACAATTTTTGAAACCCACCCCTGGTATGTATGTATGTATGTATGTATGTATGTATGTATGTATGTATGTATGTATGTGACTTTGAAACAGCGAACAAACTAGTCTCAATGCAGGAAAATGTGATTTAAATATTTGATTCATTGCAAAGGTTACTCAAAGGCTGGAAATGGAGGGAGAAGACAGAATGGAGAGTAGGTTAACATGAGAAATAAACTTAAGAACCAAAATTTCTTAAGGCACAAATGGCAGTTATTTGACAACCAACAGATGCCCAGTTTCAAAACCAAAAAGCAGAGGATGAAAAAAAAAAAACCAATGGAAGATATGGGAGAAACCGGCATTGAACTACAGCACTGTTATACTACAGCACTGTAATATAAAAATGGAATTGTACCCTTATGTTGGTAAAGGGCAAATTGTTATATATTATGATTTGTGTTCTGTCATATTCAAAAGGGCTAGCAACTGCTCTGTGCTCCCTGATTGGTTGGGACACAGAAGAAGCTGTTGCTAGCGTACTCTGATTGGCTATTGCTGCCTATAAATACTCTGGTGACCGTTGGAACCGTTTGAATTGCTTGTCATCTCTCTTCTGTAACTAATAAAGTACACCTACTGGCTTATCCATGGCTCCTGTGTTCCCTCCCACATCAGTATGCAACAAATGGCGATGAGGATGGGATAAGCAATTCCCACAGGGCCTGGATCAAGAAAAAAGCCAGTCGCAGCCACCTCTGTTACGCAGAGGTCCAGAGGCTACCCGAGGCTACTGTCCAGCAGCAGCAGCTGTGGCCACCGCGGCGTCTATGCCAACTTGCACTGGTGCCAAGGACGAGCAGTGGACAGCGGAAACCGAGGCCAGCATGCGCCCAGCCAAACCAGTTCCTAGCCAACTGTCTGGGCCCGAGGTCATTGGGTGGTCTGGCCACTCCGCATGCTTGCAAAGCCAGTCTGCCTCCCTACACATGAGATCAGCCTGCCAATCTCCAGGAGAGCTGCCTCTACTAGCCGTCGCCGAAGCCGAGAGCCGAACTCCGCCTCACCACCGGCCTCCATTCTTCAAAACCGCACTGCCGGCTCGCCCTCTACGCCCTCACCCTCACCTACTGCCTCCGCTCCGTTTCGTGGCTTAAAGAGTGACACACCGGTCGAATTGAAGTCATTTAAGCCTCTGCCGGCTTGCAGAACTGCCTTTACAAGTTGTCAAAGCCTTCCGAGCCAAGCCGCAGCTCAAATACACATTCGGCTACATTGTAACAGCCTTCTACCTTCCTGAAACCGTCTTGCTACTTTGTTTCTTACTGCCGGTCTAGCCGGTTTTCATCGATATAGTGTTACGAAACATGCTGAAAATGAATTAAAACAAAAGGAATGTGAGGGGAAATTATTAAAACAAAAATAAATGCGCAGGAATGTGAGGGAAAATTATTAAAACAAAAAGAATGTGAGGGGAAATTAGTAAAACAAAAACTAAATTAATTGAAAAAGGAGTTGAAACTACTATGCTTCTGGGCGTGTTCTTTTACTGTATTTACTTCCCCTCCAACTGAGCTGGGGGGAAGGAGTGTTATATATTATGATTTGTGTTCTGTCATATTCAAAAGGGCTAGCAACTGCTCTGTGCTCCCTGATTGGTTGGGACACAGAAGAAGCTGTTGCTAGCGTACTCTGATTGGCTATTGCTGCCTATAAATACTCTGGTGACCGTTGGAACCGTTTGAATTGCTTGTCATCTCTCTTCTGTAACTAATAAAGTACACCTACTGGCTTATCCATGGCTCCTGTGTTCCCTCCCACATCAGTATGCAACACAAATCAGCTTTTGAAATAGATTATTCTCTATCAGTGTTGTATTGAGAATCTGAGAGCTTTAAGGCAAGCACGGCCTTGGAGAAATCAACTCATATCTGTTGAATATCTGAGAAATTCTGAAGTTTTGCTAAAGAACCACACAAAGTCTCCTTAGGCATAGAGCATTGAAGCCTGTATTTTATTACTAGTATTACTAATAAACTATTATTATTTTATTAATCCTTGCACAAATATGTTCAGTTTAGATAGGTTATGACAAGATACAAAATATATTAGACTAAACTATCGTACATCAATATTCATTCATGAACTGCTAATCTTTTTTATTGACACAAGCAATATTATGAGTCCTAAAATAATTCAAGTTAGAATAAGAAATTTTAATTTAAATGATGTTAATACCAGTTTGAAAAAACCTCTTGCAACTTCATACAGTTAGAAGCCTAAATATTTAAGTTTGCAATCCTAGTTCTCATTTAAATCTAATTACAACACTGGCACACTTAAGTTCACTCACTGATTCCTTAAGAGTTCCACTGAAAAATGACCACTTAGAGAATTGCAAGTGAGTTAATATCATGTTATACTTTCAAAAAGCTAATTATTCAACTAGTTAGTCACTAATTTATTGGACTTAAAAAATACTAAGTATTCTGGAATCAGAAAAGCTTATATTATTCTTTAAAAAAGAAATTGTCAACATATATAAATGCTTTAAAAATATTGTTGTTATTTAAAGAAAAAAATTACCTAAGTATTAATATGTTTTCTGAGCTAATTAATACAAAATCATCTAATGTATCCCATATTTGTAGATCTCACAATTATCAATAATTTTATTAATTATTATATAGTGAGCAATCCAATTGTGCATTTCAACATAATGTCACAACAGGATTTTCTATAATTTATACTGTAAATTTGAGTTATATCTTTACAAGCCATGCAAAAAATTATTTTAATTGCCCAAGAAAAACAAGGATGCAAGCATGAAGAAAAAGAAATGTTTATTTTACAATATAATTCCACTAATTCCATTTATATTTATAACTTTAATTCTTTAATTGTATTGATGGATAAATTATAAATCAAAGGTATTAATAAATAAATTCATTTCCAAACAATAAATGACTGTTTTAATTATAACATGTAAATATATTTAGGATCCTAAATGAGGCCACAAAATTCTATTGTGACTGATTAAGGCTTATTCAAAATGTTTTCTTTCTTCTTGAACGAAAACCTTCAGATATCCTTCCACTATCTCGCCAGGTTTTAGTTGTAATTTCTGAAAAAAATAATGGTACAATGGTAGATTTTAACATGTCTTTGAATGTATGTAATGAATGGAATACTATATAAAATTCAGCCCATTGGTTTTATTTTAAAGAACTATCACTTAAATATTTTTAATGCAACAATGTGTGTATGTGTATGTATGTCTCAAACAAACAAAGGAAAAGAAAAAAGAGTAGCAAAATAAAAGATAAATTCAAGGGATCAAATAGTTCAGAAAGTAACTCTGAAATGGCTGAGTAAAATAGGATTGAATAAATCTCACAATTTGTAATTCCAATTCTCAGAAACATGAAAATGATATCCTGGCTCATTAGTATATTGAACTTATAGGATATTGACTGGTGAACTTTGAAATATTAGAAAGAACCCAACTGGATCTAGCAGAATTCCAAGCAAATGCAACTTAATACTTGTTTTGTAAATCATCAAATCATAGATCTGGATGAAGAAAACCAAGACAAGGTTTTAGTGTTGAGTATTTGCTGCTCGCTGAGCTTGGTTGTTTACTTGCAGACATATAATTATCTGATTAAGTAATTGGGTAGATGTTGCTGAGAAATAGATATTTTTGGAGTTAGAAAAACACAATCTGAGATTTGGTGGCATGAATATTTGTGATATGACAAAGCTAAGGTTAATATAGATTTTAAAAATCATTATGTTGAATGTGCTATTCTGAGAATATGGAATGAATACAAATCTTGGTTGCATCTAAAACACCCTTATGGCTTTGAACAAAAGAAGCATTTTATACATGTAAATGCTAAGTATAAATGATTAACTTACGATACACTCGAATTTTTTCAAGGTGAATCTTTTGTTCTTTCTCTTTTCCTTTTTTTCTTATATGAATTTATTATAAAGGTTCAAAAGAAGATAAGCAAGTAACAAAAGCTATATATAAGTTTTTGTTAGTTGTTATCTTCTTTAACTTTTAATATTTTTAAAACATTGCAATAAAAATAGGATTAGAAATATTTTAATGCCTGTCTTACTTGCATTTTTTGTAGCAATAGAATCACACAGACTTATATACCGCTTCATAGTGCTTTACCACCCAACATATTGCCCCCAACAATCTTACAGAGTCAACATATTGCCCCCAACAATCTGGATCCTTATTTTATTGACCTTGGAAGGATGGAAGGCTATTTGAGCTAGTGAGAATTGAACTCCTGTCAGTCAGCAGAATTAGCCTGTAATACTGCATTCTAACCACTGTACCACCATAGCTCTTAGCCATCTTACTGATCAATCATGGCTATCCAAAAAAGCAGGCTTTCTGAAATTTATTTAGATTATTTATTTTACATGCCACCCGTCTCATTATTGATGCGACTATAGGTAGTTTATAAAATGATTAAAAGATAATACAAAATGATTAAAAGAAAGGTTAAATGGAAATGACAAACCAAAATGAGAGGAACCATAGAGGAAGGGATATTCTCTCTACCCTGTCACCACCTACCTAGCAATACTGTAAGCACCTCTATTGGAGGCCTATTATATTATTATATTTAACAATCTTTTCATAATAGGGAAGATTTTAAAATATCATCTTCCTTCATTTTATGTATCAGTCATTGCTTATCTTCCAACCTGGAGAGCAATCTCTTTTCTGTAACTATTAAGAGTTTCCAGCATGTGATTATTAATTCATACATAATACAAATGCCCAGAAAACATGTTGAAATTATGTTTATACACTTCAGCCATAGCATGTATAATATAAATGTATGCTTTTTGGACAATATTTGTCAATGCAAAGGAACTGTCCTAGTACTAAAACCATACATAAAAGAGGTCATTTAAATTTATCCCCAGACCTACAAATTTGGCTTTAAAAATCCGCAGCTAATATTCTGCTTTGTAACCAATTATGATTTGTGAACAAGTTTGTCAGTGTGTTAATTTAAAGGGTATGTGACCATAAGGACTGCATGGCATTTGGATAATTCAGCTAGTTAATGAGTCTAATACTTTTTATGGAAAACTGCATCTTAATTCCCAAACTGGAAAGGTTGATGAGTCCATGATTCATATTGTTGCTACACACTGCATTCATTAAAGACATGGATATTAATTATATATAATCTTAAAAAGGAAAAAGAAGTAAGCTATGAGGAACAGAAGTTTATAGACGACTCGGTATTAATAAAGATTTAGAACAGCAGTCTCTTCTGTGTAAAAACTACAGCCATTTACTATTAATTAACTTAATTGATAACAATTACAACGATATCTGGCATTTTAATCATGCAAATATGTCTTCTGCTGTCAGAGCATAAAATTAAAAACAGCTAGGAGTCTTTCATTTGCAGTGCAAGCTGGAGAGGAAATTAAAGTAGGCCAAATAATAAATGAGTGATATATTCAATTTAAAAAAAATAACACAGATACGGATCAGAACGTTAAGAACAAGGTACCAAGATACTTTGGTACAAACATAAAAGATAACTATTTTTCCTACATTAATAGCGCTAGGAATGGACTTGGAAAGAATAAAGAGATTATTCTATTAGTTTAATATTTAGGATAAATATTACTTCTAAATATTAAGTAATAATACAACATATTTTGAGGGATTTAAAGAATATCAGTGAAGCACTAATTTGCATCTACTAATCCACATTATTTGTGGATGCAAATTATTAAAATATGGTACAGCTTCTCTTTCACTCACCATCTGTCTTGATTTTGGTGTTGACATAGACTCTATCTGCCAAAAGGATGGACATCAGTGGTGACGGGAAAAAACTCCACTTCCATTTAGAGAACTTAAGAACAAAGAGCCGAGGTGGCGCAGTGGTTAAATGCAGCACTGCAGGCTACTTCAGCTGACTGTTATCTGCAGTTCGGCTGTTCAAATCTCACCGGCTCAGGGTTGACTCAGCCTTCCATCCTTCCAAGGTGGGTAAAATGAGGACCCAGATTGTTGTTGGGGGCAATATGCTGACTCTGTAAACCACTTAGAGAGGGCTGAAGCGGTATATAAGTCTAACTGCTATTGCTATAACTTACATGGCCCAAATTTACTCCAAAGCCTGTTCAACTATTTAGAGCAGTTTTAATGAGTTAGAGCAGGTGGAAGAAGAGGAAAGTGAATTGCTTTTGATAAAAGGAGGCAGAATCCCAAAATTGGTTAGTAATGAATACAAGTCTGAGAAAAAGGTGACTAGTTATAGACATAACAAGTGCATTAAAACATCAGAGATATCAATGATACATTTATGGGAGAAATTAATGAGAAGGAGAATACTGATTATGTTAATAAAGTATTAAATAATTACAAAGCTCAAATGAAATAATTTAGCTGCGAAGCATGAGAATAAAACAGATGAAAACCATCTTTGAAATAATACAACAAGCAGATTGAGTGAGATTACAGAAGCAGCAGGCTGCAAGGATAGAATGAATTATAAGATTTTTAAAGTTATATATGTAATCCAGGGGTGGGTTCCAGCTGCTGCTACTGTCGGTTCGCTCAGGGGGGCACTGCACATGCGCTATGTGCGCTTGATGCACACTATGTGTGCATGCACAGTACTAAAAAAAAAGATGGTGGCGTCTATGGTGGCACTGAGAGAACCGGCTCTGGGACATGGCAGGCCAGGTTACTACCTATTCTGCCAAACCAGTCCGAACCGATAGGAACCCATCTCTGATGTAATCAAAATAAATACCAATGTCCTCACTAAACATTCCCCAGATACTGAGAGAATTGTCAAAGCATCACTTCTTTGACCTTACTCAATATGTAAAGTTGAACATCATCAACATACTGATATTGATGACACTAGGAGGTGGGACTTAGTGGTGGCACCTATGATGTGGAATATCCTCCACACTAAGGTGAGGCTGCCACCATCACTCTTGACTTTTGGAAGGTCTCTCAAGATCTGGTTGCACCATCAGTCCTGGTAACTCCAGGGAACTTGTGAACTTGTAAGGTGATTCTATTATTAACATTCCTCCAAACATTATTTTTTCTTTAGCCGTGATTTTTTTAGGTTTTAACACTTTTAGTGCAACAATAATTATTTTTTAGCTAAGTTATATAGTGCTCAGAATCACTTAATCTGCAACATGGCAGCTATATAAAATCAATCAATAAGATTGGGGAGTGGATTGAGTTCTGAGGTACTGCATAGAGGAGGGGCCACAGGCCAGCATCATCTGGAACCAACCCTAGAAGGAAAAGAAACTAGTACATATTGTATCCCCCTCCTCTTAATCACCAAAGCTGATCTACAAGAATATGGTCATCTTTGTATTGAAAACCACTGAAAGATCAAGAACAGCTGGCATCAACATCTTACCCCTATTCCACTCCACCCAGAAGGGATCGATAAATCTGATCAATAGTGCAACATACTTAAATTTGAAATATGTAAGGGATCATGGTAATACAACTTTATTTAGGGTTGGCTGAACTAGCAATATGGATCAACTTTTCAACAATCTTTCCAAAAAAGGGGAGAGTGGAAACAAGATAAAAATTGTCCGATGCAGTTGGGTATGTTAATGGTTTATTCAAGTAATACATCAAACAGAACTTGAATGCCAGTCTAAAATTATTAAGCTTATTTGTCTAGAGTTTTGAGTGCAAACTATATATTCATTATATGCTGGTTGTTTTGAAAGATTTCAACTCCATGCAACATTTGCATTATAGTAGATTTATTCTGTAGCAATAAGATAGTGATGGATTTCTACCATGTGAAATCTAATCTCTGCATCTTCAAGAAAACATTTTAGGGAAAGCTTATCTGTTTTTAATTAGTTCTGGAAAACAAGTATTCCTTATTCCTGTTTTGCTAGAATATGAGGCAAGAATAACTGCCAGGAATACATCTGTAAACAGAAAAGCTGGATTATCTATTTCCTGCACATCCACTGTTCATTCAAACAGAAAATGATTGTTTTATTATAACGTAAACATATTCACTTGTGGTTGATACAGTTGTACTGACTAATTAAAAATGAGCTGCTGTAATTAATCGATTTCAATGAATCTTCATAGCTTGAGATATTAATTCCTTTTTCTTTTATATCACACTGTCATTTAATATTCTTTTTGCTTCTAAATGAAAAATCAGTGAAGCTATGTTTCCTCCATATGAAGATACCGAAAGAACATTTTTTCCAATGCTTGGATTAAAGTCTAGCTTCCTTCAGGCACAATAATTGGACCCTTCCCCAATGCCTTATTCAAGAGGAGTACACAGTTAATAACTTTCACAATCACAACAGAGAATGATATCATTGATAGAATGTTGTGTGTGAGATACCACTTTACTTGGTATGATTCAATACTGGGACGAATATCAGCTTCCAGAACTTTTTGAAGTTTTGAAGTTATGTGGCTTTGAAAACCAAAATGAAGCCATGACTCCAAGTTCATGAAACATAACACAAAGTGTTATACTTATAGATATCAATCAAAATAGCAGATTAGTTTTGGGAGATCTCTAATGAATAGGTGCATTTTGGAGATAGCTAAAATTGTATTGATATAGTAAGATATACAAGAAATGCATTATTCTGTAGATGGAGATATAAAAATCAGTACAAGATATTGCCCACATATGCCAAAAAACAATAAAAAGGGATTTGTTCTCATACTGTGCACAATTTGGCACTTCTATTTTCACATATACACTCACTAAAAATTTTATGTTGGTATTACTGCACTATAATAAAGTATGATGAAGAAAGTAGGGCATTTTACAAAGAAATGAAAGGGGTATAAAATCAGGGGAAAGAAATCAGATTCTATCAAACTAATTAATATAAATCTAAATAAATTGTCTGTGAGACTTAAATACATCTGCTTGCTCTGTCAGTAATGGGTTGAATGAAACTTGACTAGAAACAGTTCAGATTGCTCATTTATACATGAAGACTGACAAATTGAGCATCCATATTTCCTGGAGGTATATTTTACATTACAGAATTTTTATCTGTGTGTGTTTCCTGATGTGTTCTGTGTTGTGGTTACAATTTTGCAAGGAATTTTCTTGGTGTTTTAAAAGCAGTACACTATGCATCTACTTGTTGGCCAAGAATGTTTCAATTTGACTTCGGTCAAATCACCCAATTGAAGTAGATTTGCCAACTGAAGCAGAGATCTGGCTTGAAGCAGGAAATTGAATAGGTGTCTTTGAAACACTTAACAACCCTTTCAGCTAGTTCATATATTTTTTTTACTGTGGCTAGGGTTTTTCCAGACAATATGCTGTGTTCCAATCTCATTTCCAGCTAAAATGGGATTGCATGATGGGATGATCTCTCTGATATTGTTATGAGTCACCAACCAAATAGTTTAATATCTTATTGGGTTCTATGTCTATTAAATTCTTTTGGGGTGGAAATACTAACATTATTTTGGGCTTCATTCACTTTTTCATCTTGAAATGTGGCCAATCATGAGCTTTGACTTTGCTTTCTCTTGTGTTTACAGATTGTGACATTTCTATGCTGATTTTGCAACACAACCTGGAGCTCAGCTCTCAGCATTCTAATGATGGGCTCAGGGCTTCCTTTACTTTCATGTTTTGTACAATTTGGGCCAAGATGAAAACTCTTGACAATTACAGAACGAATGCCAGGATAACACAGAAACAGGACTGGAGTGTAATGCTACAAATGCTATTTTCTTGGTGCCAGATTTTTTTTCCTCTTGGCTTGCCTATCTCACTGTGCCATTCGCTTCTGCTGCCTCTTTGAGCTAATTAACATAGAGTATTGGCAGCAAGAGGGACTCCAGATGCAATTGAGTCCTGCCAGTGATAAGTGGGACCTTTCCAGGAAGGACCAAGTTTGCCAATCAATTATGCTAACCTTCCTAGCATCCCAGTAATCAAAATTATAATACCTTACAAGAACAAGTCAGTAGTCTTTCTTCCAAGTCCTCTCAGAACATGGTTTTCCCTGCCTAGCAAGCTACCTTACTTGAGTCGGTACCAAGGAGATCCTTACCAGATTGCCTCAAACCTGTCAACTATCAACATTGTAATTGGAGAGAGGGGGGAGGGGAAAGATAGAGCTTATTTTTAAAACCAATTTTTAAAAATTATATTTTTGCATGGGAGTAGCACAACTTCAGCATTAAGTCAAATAGATTAGATAGACACACATGTACATATTCTTTTACTGGGTAATTTGGAGACAAATTTTGGGGCACGGGTTAAAAATCAAGATATCTTTTTTGAAGAAGTGGCAAGGAATGTTTCTAATTCTGCTACAAAAATAGATTTTGGTTGGACATTAGGAAAAGTTTTTTTATGCTAAATGTCTATGGAAATTCTTAGTAATCCAGGTCATAGTTGTCTCAAAGGTGCTTTTTTCAAAAGGCAACTGGCCTGTTTTTGTGAGGAAGAAGAAAAACACATTTTGCTTCTCATCCAAGAAGCAAAATGATGTGAGGCAAAACTGCTTCTTCCTAAAAAAAAACAACATAGTCCAGTTGCCTTTTAAAAAGCACCTTTGAGGTTCCTTATGCTCAGATAATGGAACACATTGCTGTGGAAATAGATGATACTTTGCTGGAAGTATTTATAGAAATGAGAAGACTGTGAGAAACGCTTTAGTGATGGATTCTTGCCCAATGCATGGGATTAGACTACATAATACCCAACGTCTTTTCCAATCCTTCTGTATGAATTTACATTTTCCACCATATGTATTTTTAAGCTTTATATATTTTTATTCATTTGTTTGTTTGTTTATATTTCATCTTTCTAAGTCACCCTTCAAGGGGCTGTATATGTATATTCTTTATTTATAACAACTCATATTTAAGGAGTAACCTGATCTGTCAATATATGCCCACTGTTTTCTCCATTACAATCTGATAGAAACTGGGATGTGATTAATCTGGAATGCTTCGAAGGAAAATGTCTCAAAGGTGCTACAGAACTTTCAGTATAGTCTCTATCTTTTCTGTAACAATATGTGGAAAATGTTTAAAAGCTGTGTTTAATAGGATATCTGTATAAATAGCCTGCTTGCCATTTTAAGTAAAGGGAAAAAGTTTTGTTTATGAAAAAGCCTACAAACCAGTCCTCCCTTAGCATTTTATGTTATAAGTTCCTCTTTTTCATTCCTATTTTAGTCAGCCTGACCTTCTCTGATCATAGCAATTGAGTTCAAAGGACTATAGGAAATAATCTCTTGATTTGGTTTTACTAAGCCTTTCCTGTACTAAAGTCCTTGATTAACAAGCAACTCTGAGTCAACTGGATATATTTTTATCTAGCTAACACTACCCTTCTTAACTTTGTTTACACATGAAGAATGAGTCTTTAAAAAAGAAAAATCAAAATTATTGCAGAAAGTCTAATCAGTGATTAGAGCTATCAAACATCATATGCATTATACTTTCTTCACAGAACAACAGATAAACAGATAGGAAGCATTAGGCACTGCTGGATAAAACAAAAATCCACCAAAGTCCTATGTTTCTAAACCTGAGATCTTCTGGCAAGATATAACAAATTAGTGGCAAACTCTTATCAAAGAATATGCCCAAGAAACAAGAGCTGGTGTCTAACTCTTGAGTAATTCAAGGTTATGAAGTGCAAAATGCATTTCAGTGGGAACAACTTTGAACATAAGAAGGGTCTCCAAGGTGACTTCGTAGGCACTCATTTGTCCACTTAGACTTTTCACAATGCCTGAAAGATTCCATGCTGAGCCACTTCTATATAAAATACATGAAATGGAAAGTTGGCATGCCGCAAAACAATATCATACGTAATCCCCAAAATGTTTCTGGGCCCATCACAGGATGGGGAAAAAAAATAAGACAAAAGAGTGCTGGGTTTGAAACTGTCACCACTTGTTTTGAAATATTGCATCTTATGTGAAACCTTTTTCTCTTTTAATTTACTCCTTAAACATGACTTGCATAATCATAAGTAAAGAATATCTGTCTGTCTGTCTGTCTGTCTGTCTGTCTGTCTGTCTCTACCTACCTACCTACCTACTTACCTACCTACCTACCTACCTACCTACCTACCTACCTATCTACTTACCTATTTTGACACTGTCCAGATGGGTGCACTGGTTTGTAGGCTTTTTCAAAAATAAAACTTTTTCTCTTTACTTAAAATGGTGAGAAGGATATTAAAAGACAATTTCTAACTTAGCACTGCTCCAAGCTTTCAAAAACCTTTTTTGAAAATCCAATATAAAAGAATTATGCGAGTCACTCTTTTGGTTTATTATTTGCAATTGTCTTTTGATTTTTAAAGTGGCAAACAATTTGTTCTGTTATGAGACACATTTTTCCATGTCATTCTTGTAGTCTGTCATTTGTAGATCCACTTTCAATACTATCCCAGCCTTGGTATATAAAACATTCCTGTTCTGTCATTTGTTTCAAAAATTCTTTTGACAAAGTCTATTCAGAAGAGCAAACATCACTTCTGACATTGTTGATATTAACTTCTCCTAGGCGCTGCTTGGAGAGTCCAAGCATGAGTTAACTTCAGCTTGCTGCCCAAGGACTGAGTTAAAATTTTGTGTAGCCACGCCTCCTGTTCCTTTTGGAGGCCAGTTTAAAAAACTCAGTTGCCCTAAAAGGAGGTAGTTTGGGGAGCTCCAGTACTTGAGCAGCAGAATTGGACTCTCCAAATAGTATAGTGATAGTGTAGCCTTTATTATTTTTGTCTTAGCTTTATTAGAGTGTAGATTCATTGTAATTTAGAACAATTTTTCCCCATTTTTTTCTTCTCGTCGCGCGGAGCAGGCTGCTCGGAGCACAGCTGCCTTCTGTGATTATCGCAGTTGAGGCACCACCAGGGGGGTTCGTTCAGCAGCTGCTGACAAACCCTGGAGCAGGTAGGAAGCTAGGAGAGTCCCAAAAACCATTGGAGGACTTCCTTCTTGCTCCAGAGGCTCCTCTGAGCTCTCCGGATTGCTGACAGTCCCCGTCGTTTGCTCCAAGCCTTCAGTGGCCATTTTGAACAGTTTATTTGGGGCTGTTTTTATTGCCGCTGCCTGGCTCCACAGCAGATCGCGTCTAGGAGGGGTATTAACTCAGTAACCTTGCTCCAGGCTGCCAGATAGGTCTCCTCCTCTCCAGGAAAAATTATCTGAGCAGCTGCAGGGTGTTTGGCTGTGTCTTGGGCATACCCCACTTTAAAAATTGGCGCAGATCTGCAGGCACTATGGACATTCTCCAATAGGCACCATTTTGTTCCTGCTTACACTCTATTTCCTCAGGACAGTGACTGATCTAGTTGGCTCTCCAATCACCTTTCCTCGACTCCTGGTGGCACAAATCCTCAAGGAAAGACTCTTTTATTGTGCCCTGATTCTTGACAATGGCCAGCTACAGCAGAGCTGAGGACATTGAGCACACAGGTCCTTCCACCAGTAGGTGTAGCAGGCCCAGTTCTGCTAGCAAGAGTGAGGGTGCTGGGTGTTCATCAAAGGGGAAACAGCCCAAACTTAAGAAAGTGTCCAAAGCTGCTGAAAAAATTGCTGAGAGATGCCAAAGGGCCCTGGAAAAACAATTTCAAAAAGCCCAAAGGCTTGCCAGGGTGCCTTCTCCACCTGCGGAGGCTTCTGCAGGACCTTCCCTGCCCAATTTCCATCAGGATATATCGCCATCCCTGGCAGAGGAGGGGGAGCTTTTTGCCTCACCCATCCAGGGCATCTCCAAGATCCCTCAGTCCATCCCTGGTTGAGGATTCGATACATGAGGTCTGTTACCTTATTGAAGAGGAGGACTTTCCATCCCTTAGGCCTAGAGCCAAGGCCCGTTGCTAATCTGAGGACCAAGGTCCTGACCTGCCCCAGGAGATGAAAGAGGGTATCACATGCACGATATCTCAGGGGATTGCCAAGGGCATTCAACAGTTAGGCCATAGCCTGCCTTGCCAGGGTCATTCCAGAACCAGGACACACGGCCCCAGTTCCAAGGACCAGCCAGGGAGGGGCCCATCTCCTGTCTCTTCTGCTGTCAGCGAAGAGTCTGAGGTGGAGGAGGGTGGCCAGGAGGCCCCAGAGTTGTCGGAGGATGAAAACCCTGCCCCTGACACGCCTGCCTTCTCAGGTTTATTCAAACCCTCAATGTTCAAGGCTATTCTCACCAAAGCCAGAGCATCCACCCAAATGGGCACCCCAGAGCAGGGCAATAAGGAGGCCACTGGATCTCAGGATCCAAGCACCGGTCTCTTTAAGGAAACTACCCCATCCCAGGAATTGGTTCCAGCCCCTCAGCTCTTCCTGGATGTCATCCAGCATCAGTGGGCACAACCTGGGTCCATGGCCAATCCCAGTATGGTGGACAAGAAGCTCTACTCTATGGAGAGCAATATTGAGGATATTTTAAAACTCCCACTTGTCGATGAACCCATACTAGCCCTAACCTCCAATTTGGTGCTTCCAACTGACCTGCTGGAGGGCCTCAAAGCAGAGGATAAAAAAGCAGAGAAGGGCTGTCACAAGACCCACCAGGCTACTGGTGGCCATGAGGGCTTCTTCCTCCTCTTCTTTTTTCAATAGGGCATCCCTTTTCTGGCTACATAAATTGCAATCCAAACTGCCAGCAGGCAACATTAGATTGTGCCAGGATGTCAATAAAATTATTGCAGCAGTTGAATATTCAGCAGATGCTTCAATCAATGCCACTACTTTTGTCAAGAGCTCTAGCTTCCAACGTGACTTTGCGCCATCTGCTGTGGCTCCGCCACTGGCAGACAGACATGAAGTTGAAGTGGAAGCTTGCTTCTGCTCCCTTCAAAGGGGGAAAACTCTTTGGGGAGGACTTGGATTCCCTCTTAATAGAATCCAAAGACAAGCGCAAAATCTTGCCATCAGTTACTAGGAAGGCTGACCGCAAGGATCACTCTTATTTTCATAGGCAGTCCTTTCAGAATGTGGATCCCCCCAGCTGCCTCTGCGGGATTTAATCGATCCTATCCTCAGGTGCAGGATCGCACCCAAGATAAGGCATCCTTTAGAGACAAGGGCATACAACAGCAGGCCAAACGCAGGTCCTTCTGAGGGGGTTTTTCCAACTGCCCCTTTCGTAGAAATAAGTGACCACCAACCCTCCCATAGGTGAATGTCTCCAACTCTACACCATTCAGTGGGAGACGACAACTGATGCGTGGGTCCTGAACACCGTCCATCATGGCCTCACCCTAGATTTCCTCTCCCTTCCTCTGAGGACTTTTGTCCTATGCCCAATCCAAAAATCCAATCTCAAACAACAGCTGATGCAGGCAAAGATCTGACATTTATTGGACATAGTGGCCATAGAGCAGGTTCTATTGGGCCAAGAGTGAAGGGGATTCTACTCTATCCTCTTCCTGGTTCCAAAGTCCTCGGGAGGGTGGAGAGCTGTATTGGACCTCAAGAAGCTCAACATCCATCTGGCATACAAGCACTTCAAACTGCAATCACTTCATACCATATTGGGTTGCATCAGGCAAGGCAACTCCTTAACATCAATTGACCTGAAGGAGGCGTACTTACACATCCCCATTCACCCAGCACACCACAAGTTCCTGAGGTTCCAGTTGGCAAACAAACATTATCAGTACAAAACTCTCCCCTTCGGCCTGTCATCGGCCCCCAGGACTTTTATCAATTTCCTCGCTGCAGTCGCAGTGCATCTCCGATCTAGTCCAGTGAGGCTCCAGTGCTACCTGGATGACATTCTGATAGCAATAGCAATAGCAGTAGACTTATATACCGCTTCATAGGCCTTTCAGGTCTCTCTAAGCGGTTTACAGAGAGTCAGCATATTGCCCCCAACAATCTGGGTCCTCATTTTACCCACCTCGGAAGGATGGAAGGCTGAGTCAACCCTGAGCCGGTGAGATTTGAACCGCTGACCTGCTGATCTAGCAGTAGCCTGCAGTGCTGCTCTTAACCACTGCGCCACCTTGGCGTCAAGGTGTCATCCATGGCTGGTGCCATACAGGTGTCATCCATGGCTCAAGCACATTGAGACCTCAACACCACCATTTGCATGCTCCAATGGCACAGATTCTCTATCAACCTGGAGGAAAGCCACTTGTCACCAACCTCCAGAATCCAACTCCTGGGCATGGTGATCGACTCCACAATCTGCAGGTCTTTCTCATGTAAGAGCGGGTGAACAGCATCACATCCCTGGTACGATGGGTCCGTGCATTTGGATCATCATCCGTTGTGACTTTATCCCAATTGTTGGGGAAACTGATCTCGTGCATTGCAATAGTTACCTGGGCACGATTGCATGCATGGGAACATCAGTGGTTCCTCCTTCCAATTCAAAGATGCAAAGCCAGCAATTTCCAGAGGGTGGTACAAGTGCCCCCAAGGGTGCTTCGATCGCTCATGTGGTGGCAGTTGGCGGAATTGAAGGAGGGGTCCTTCTTCAAGGTTTCAGAGCACCTCATCACAACAACAGACACCAGTCTGTATGGCTGGGGCGCCCACCTACAAACACACATGACACAGGACATATGGTCAAGAGTGGAGCTCTCCCAAAACACGCACCTCCACGGTTCTTCTCTTGGTTCCAGTGCCCCGGTGTAGAAGGAATGGACTCTCTCTGCTGCCGCTGGCCTCCCAGCCTCCCTTATACTTTTCCGCCTCTCCCTCTGATACCTCAGGTGATCAGAAAGATCCTGATGGAGGGAGCGGAATTTCTACTGGTTGCACCTCAGTGGCCAAGAAGATCCTAGTACGCCAACCTTGTAAGTCTTTTGGTGACCTAGGACTGGCGCATACCTCGGGAGTGGATCTCCTTCAGCCAAGGGGCCATTGCACATCCGGATCATCAGTGGCTCCAGTTGGCCTTTTGGCACTTGAGAGGGACCTCCTGAGGCAGGACAAATTTTCTGACAAGGTCTTCCGCACCATCCAGGCATCCAGGCAACTTTCCATGGTGCAAATCTATGATGCGACATGGACTGTATTTACATCTTGGTGCCATTCTCATCATATCAAAGCCACTACAGCCACAATCCAACAAATTCTGGAATTTCTGCAGGAGGGGACGAGGGTCTCTCACTCAACACTCTTCAGTGACAGATGGCTGCCTTAGCCACCATCTTGTCCAGGGACGCTTCTCAACCTCTCAGCAGGCATCCCAGGGTTTGCAGCTTCCTGAAGGGAGCTACCAACCTCCGTCCTCCGCCAATACACCAATACGCAACTTGGGATCTATCGATCATCCTGCAGGCCTTAACCTCGGCCCTATTCAAACTGATTCATTCCATTAGTTTACGACATCTATCTTTTAAGACTGCCTTTCTTATAGCCATCACTTCAGCTCATATAATTTTTGAGCTGGCAGCTTTTTTGGTCAGGGAGGACCTTTGTTAATTCTGACAGGGTCATTCATCAGCTGGACCTGGCTTTCCTCCCAAAAATTAACACCTTATTTCATTGGACGCAGGAAGTCATTCTTCTTAATTTCTGCCCGCACCCCAGACACCCCAGAGAGCATGTTTGGCATATACTGGATGTTCGTCATGCAGTGCGCGTATATAGGAAAATGACAGCTTCCTTCCGCAATCAGAATCATTCTTCCCCCCCCCCCCATGAATTGTAAGCCGCCCTGAGTCCCCCCAGGGAAAAGGGCGGCCTATAAATAAACTTTCCAATTCATATCCTTTCAACCTGGCTCCATGGGCAGAAAGGCATCATCTTTGCCCAGTTGCATTAAGCTGGCTTATGAACATCAGGCCAGGCTGGTTCCATCTCGCATAACGGCCCACTCTACGAGGAGTGCCGCAGCTATGGCTGCTTGGGCCACGCAAGTGCCCATTGAGGAGGGCAGGGAAGCTACTTGGTCCTCACCATCTCCATTTATACAGAATTACAAATTGGACTCCTTTGCAGCTGCTGAAGCTTCCTTTAGAAGGAGGGTCTTGCAGCGGGTCCTCGCACCCCCTAATAACCAGGCCAATCCTTCTTCCCTCCCTGGGACCACATAGCTTCGGTATGTCTCATGCTTGGACTCTTTGAGCAGCGCCTAGGAGAATTCCATTGACTTACCTGAATGATCATTCTCTAAGAGTTGTGGGAGAATCTAACCCCAACCTGGGGTCATCCATTGGTGCACAGGTTACCACCTCTAAGGACACAATACAGCGAAATACTGCATTCTTCTGGGTCTCATACCTTTGTTTTTTAAACTGGCCTCCAAAAGGAGCAGGAGGTGTGGCTACACAAAATTTTAACTCAGTCCTTGGGCAGCAAGCTGAAGTTAATCCATGCTTGGACTTTCCCACAGCGCCTAGAGAACGACCATCAGATAAGTCAACGGTCATTCTGATTCCATTTTTCAAAAGTATCCTGTATTTCCAATGTTATAATATTTTGCATAATTCTATAGCTGTTACAGGTTTATGTACTCTTTAATTAAAAACTTTAGTTCCCTCTAGTATACAATTATTAAAATTGCTTATCTGTATAATGGGAGAAAAAATTCAAAGCAAATCCATTTTTCCACTGGAAGGATTATTTATAATTAATTTTAAAATCATATATCAAATTTATCTGGACTTTTAATCCATTTATAACTTCTTAAAATCAAAGCCTTAATTAGTTTTTTGGGTGATTTTTCAAGTTTTTAAACCTATAGTTAAATTTTTCTTTTGTCAAGGACGGAAGGCAGACTCAACCAATGTTTTCAGCTATGTTGATCTAAAAGTTTCTAATAACTGAAAAATAGTTAACAAGCCATTTCTAATGATTAGAAAAGCAGTATGTGAACTTATTTTCCTTTTTAGGGTGTTGGCTGTGGTTTGAGGAAGATGGCTACTTGCCTCCCTTTGCTCAAAATGGCAGTCTCCTCATGAAGAGCAATCTTCTGAAGCACTTGTGGGTAATCGCTTCTCCTCTCTTTGTCTGGACAGGTTCAAAAACAGATATGTAAACTGGTTCTTTGTTTTTCACTTTGATCATTGGCTTTGCTTTTCACAGAACTGTCTTCAACCTGCCATTACTTCTTCTGGAAGACTCACTTGTTGAGATATATTGTTGTTGTTCTTTTCTCTGGCTACTTATATTTTTAAATGTGTTTTAAAATTACATACTTGAAATACTTAAAAACCAGATTTATATATAAAATCAGAATTATAAAATAACTGTATTTTGTCACTCTGAAATATGTATGTATGTATGTATATATGTGTATGTACACACACACACACAAACACACACACACACACACACACATATATGTGTTGTATTTGTGCTGATAAATAAATAAAGGGAGACTAGTATAGATCTATTTCAAACTATTTAGCTCTCATTAGCTAGCCATACCCTTACTGGGATTCGAACCTGGGCTGTATTACATATTAGGCAGATGTATTAACCACTAAGCCACAAGCTCTCCTCCTTTATCAGCTGAGCCAGGGAAATAGGTATGTTCCAGAGAATGGAAGCAGTAAGCTTCCTCCCATATTTGGGCATACCAGGGGTTGTGACACTAATATATATATATATATGTATGTATGTATGTATGTGCGCGCGCGCGCACACACACACACACACACACACACACACACACACACACACACACACACACACACATATATATATATATATATATATATATATATATATATATATATATATATATATAATATATATATAAATTGTTGATAATTAAAATGCTAAATATCACTGCAATATGTTCAGAGTTAAAATAAAATACAAAACATAACCAATTTACACCAGACATTTCTGTGTACTTGTTTTAATAATAGTTAATTTCACTGTGAGTTGCTCATTTGTTGTTCTGTTATCTGTTTTCAGCCTGAAGTGGAAATAATTCATTCAGTTAAATGGCATGTAGGAATCATCAGCATAGGGAGAGAAATCTAAAATATAATCTGGTTCTGTTCAAATACACTTTTGCACATTCTTTTATAAAATGGAGTTTGAATTGGGTCATATCTGATAATGACTCACACTGACAAAGAACAGAAACTTAGATACAATTGTAAGTTTTAAGATTATTTTAAATCAAACATAATGTTTCTAGATTTGCTGCTATAAGAAAGACAATTGACAATTATATGTTTACTTTTAAATTGTAGTATTGTGAAAGATTTGCTGTTTCAAACAATTCTTCATATTAATTTTGCAGGGATGTTTTAGGTAATGTCTATAGTTATTTTAGAGAAATAAAAATCACAACTTTTCTAAACTTTTGATGAGATATTAAAGTTATATTTTTAAAAAATTGACATATCAGGAGTACCTATCTTAATGACCTCCTATTATAATAGAAAAATGTCTGCTTTAAAATAATAGTCAATTAATTGCATTAAGCATAACAGCCTACTGATGTCGTTTGCCTACTAATACTAATAGGATTTATAAAAGCCCTTTTAATGGATGGTTCAATAATTAAACAAAAAAACTGAATGCACAGTACTTTATATTACACAAGTCCAGACAAACAACATTTTGGCAAAATCGAATGTAATTAAGAACAAGAAAAAATTCTGGCAACTTTGCAATAATACGAATGCTAAATAATTCTAAGAATATACATGGTGGTGTAACAATGTATGGTAAATATAAACATCTCACCATTATGGGTACATGTGTCTTAGGGTCTTAGGGTCGTGCACAGTATCTTAGCTGTTCCTTTTGTTCAGGGAGCTTTAATATTCTTGGGAATATGAATATATATATATATATATATATATATATATATATATATATATATATATATATATATATATATATATATATATATATATATATATATATATATATATATATATATATATATATATATATATATTCATATATAATCATTTTTAAGATGGTTAAAAATCTTCAATAAGCCCATAGATACCTAAGGGTATTTTAGCATCTGTTCTGTTAGATATTGCCACCTGGGCATCAATTGATGGCAATGCAGAACAAATGGATTCACATCTGTGTTCTGACTTTAATTGGAACAATTTGAAGCAAAAATCTTGTATATGACAAGCAGGTGTCTTATGCGTAACATTGTTGTTCCGAATCCATTAAATATCTGTTGGTAAACCTTCAGAATCACACTGAACTGAATGTTTACCCTTACACTGGGCAAACAGCATGGTATTTGGATTTGTGTGAATACAAATTTATCAAGTTATTCTTATACACTTCCCCCAGGCAGTTATATTCATGCTGTAATTTCTCAGCTTACACTTGAACAGAAATATCCATATGTACATATATCCTGAACAGATTGAAAAACAAGGTTATTCAATATAGATCTAAAATCTAGGTTCAAGATCAAAAGTATTTTTTGAATATATCAGCACTAAGCAATGTGTTTTAATCAATGGGGAATAACTCAAGTAATTCAGTTCAAAATATTAAGATTTATTTTTGATATACATGAACTCATGCCCGCACAAAATAAAGAAATTGTCAAAGAGAAAGTAAATGTAGTACATCTAGCCCTCACTGCATGGATGGATACATTATTTCTGGACTCCACTCTTGCAGAGCCAGCTGAGACACAGGGGAAAGACTTGGCAAACCATCTCTGGGTTGAGTTTCAGGAAGTTGCCTCTGGGGATGTGGACAAGGCTATGCGAGCTGTGAGTACCTCCACTTGTGTACTGGACCCGTGTCCCTCCTGGCTGGTTGCCAACAGCAGTGAGGTGACACGAGGCTGGATCCAAGCGGTTGTTGTTGCATCTCTTCGGGAGGGGCGCTTCCCCACCGAGCTTAAGGCAGCGGTGGTGAGACCCCTTCTGAAGAAACCGTCTTTGGATCCAGCTGTTCTTAACAACTACCGTCCAGTCTCCAACCTTCCCTTTGTGGGGAAGGTTGTTGAGAAAGTGGTTGCCCTCCAGCTTCAGCGTACCTTGGAGGAAGCAAACTATCTTGACCCCTTCCAGTCCGGCTTCAGACCAGGTTACAGCACAGAAACCGCTTTGGTCGCATTGACCGATGATCTCTGGAGAGCTAGGGATGGAGGCTTTGCGTCCATCCTAGTTCTCCTCGACCTCTCAGCGGCTTTCGATACCATCGACCATGGTATCCTTCTGCGACGACTGCGGGAGGTGGGAGTGGGCGGCACTGTTCTGCAGTGGTTCTCCTCCTACCTCTCGGACAGGTCGCAGTCGGTGTTGGTGGGTGGGCAGAGATCGTCCCCGAGGCCCCTAACATATGGGGTGCCACAGGGGTCGGTCTTGTCCCCCCTCCTATTTAACATATACATGAAACCGCTGGGCGAGGTCATTCGGAGGCACGGGATAAAGTATCACCAATATGTGGATGATACACAATTGTATCTGTCCGCCCCGTGCCAACTCAATGAAGCGGTGGACGTGATGAACCAGGGTCTGGAAGCTGTTAAAGACTGGATGAGAGCAAACAAACTGGTGCTCAACCCAGACAAGACCGAGTGGCTGTTGTGTTTTCCTCCCAATAATTTGACCACCGTACCATCAATCAGGCTGGGGGGACAAAACTTATACCCCTCAGATAGGGTCTGCAACTTGGAAGTCCTCCTGGATCCACAGCTGAGTTTTGATCACCATCTATCAGCTGTGACCAGGGGGGCATTTGCCCAGGTTCGCCTGGTGCGCCAGTTGCGGCCCTACCTGAATCGGGAGGCTCTCACGACAGTCACTCGAGCCCTTGTGATCTCTAAGCTGGAATACTGCAATGTGCTCTACATGGGGCTGCCCTTGAAGAGCACCCGGAGACTTCAGCTAGTACAGAACGCGGCCGCGCGAGTGATTGTGGGCGCACCTCGGTTCGCCCACATAACACCTATCCTCCGCGAGCTGCGCTGGCTGCCTGTAGATCTCCGGGTGCAATTCAAGGTCTTACTTACCACCCATAAAGCGCTCCATGGTAGTGGATCTGACTATCTGAGAGACCGCCTTCTGCCAATAACCTCCCTGGGTCCCATCAGATCGCATAGAGCGGGCCTCCTCCGTATTCCATCCGCCAGTCAGTGCCGACTGGCGACCACCCGGAGGAGAGCCTTCTCAGTTGCTGCTCCGACGCTATGGAACAATCTCCCCGTGGAGATTCGTACCCTGACCACAGTCCAGGCCTTCCATACAGCCCTCAAGATCTGGCTAGCCCGTCAGGCCTGGGGATAAATTTTCTTGCCCCTCCCGAATGCTCAGTGAATGTTGTGTTTTAGTACTTTTTAGTTATTTCACATTTTCTTTTGTATTTTGTCTTTCACTCCCCTTCCCTTACTATTGTAAGCCGCCCTGAGTCCCCTCAGGGAAAAGGGCGGCCTATAAATGCTAAATAAAATCTAAAAAATCTAAAAAAAAATTTCTCCTGATTATAACTAAGGAAATGGCAAGGAATAGCCAAGAGGACCACAGGTTAAAATTATGGCCTGTATAGATGAACAAAGACTATTTAGAGAAGGAAAAAGAGAAGGAAAAATTAAAAAGGCCGAAGTTTCATCTACATCAAAGTATAAAACTTTCTTAATATAACAGCAAATAGATTTTTCCAAAGAACACCCCCACAAAAAAAAAATCTGAAAAAAATGAGTGGGGGATATTAATTCTAAAACAGGAGATTAACACTAGAGTATACTGTAGTAGTAATCAAGCAAGAAAAGATACAAAGTTGGAGTCAGTCTTGAAACCATACTAAACAGAACAAGAAACTTTTGAGAAATAGAGGAAAATTGTATCCAGGCTCAGATTAATCTAAAGGATCTTTACTTAACTAGATTATATCTTTTTCAACAAAAATCATCCTAAAAATCAGAAAATAATTATATTATTTAGAATTATAAGGTATATAGTAACAGAAGTTCAAGTGATACTTTGATAAGCTATCTAATTTGAATGTGGAAATGCTATGCTATTTTATTGCCAGTTTTCCGGACTATATAATTATGAGTTCCTTTCTGGATTTATTGGCATAAAGATCTTTGTCACCAAATATGTATTTCATTTTTCAGGGACCTCTGGAAACAATTGCACTTAATCTAATTCCCTCAAAGGTTTCGGTGAATAACATTAATGAACATTGCAGATAATATATGGCACAAAATTTCTCAAAAATTATAATAAGAAGATTAACTTCTTATAAATGTATATACAAGAAGACTGGAATTGATTTATTTTAATGTGGATTAAAAAATAAGAAAGTGATTGTGGATTCTGCTTTTGAATAGAGAGAATTCTTCCTTACGGACATGCTAACATCCATTCTTCCAGTCGATGCTCACCAAAAAGAAAACTGCTATAATAAATTGAGCTGGTTGGACACCCAAGATCTAAAAAGCCTGCAGAGTTAATATAGGACAAATTATAGAATTTTACAGGTGAAGCATCCTTACTTTGTTCGTTCTTCCAACAAATGACACTACCTGGTTAAAAAAAATCCTTAATATGGGATGGTGCTGGGAGGAGCAATAAGTTTGGACAAATGGCTACACTGCCAGGCTTCTTCATCAGTTAAAATCTTGTTCTGTTTTCATTCAAGTGTTTTATTCAGATGCATTGAAAGGTAGTGACACAGATTTTGTGCTATTTTGGAGTAGTATTTTTGGGTCACCTTTATCCTTTAGAGGGCTAGTGTAAAAACAGGGTCAGAGTATAGGAAAGAGAAATTAAAGAAGCAGTGATTCCTGCTATTAATGCATATGTGTAGATATGTGAAATCTGAAAGATAGTGTATCTATGTTGGGTTGGAGGCTCCTTCTAACTTCTGGAGGAAAATGAGAAGACAGATGTCAGCAAAAGAAGACAGGGAGGGAAAAAGAGAAGAAACCCATTATTCTATAGAATTCTTCTAACCCCTCTAACAGCCTAATACAACACTTACCCTCATCTTTTCAATGACTAAAAGACACATATAATATATCCATGCACACCTTCAACTACATACCAAGAGAAGGAAAAAAGTGAATTAAGCCAATATGGGAATAATCAAGAAACATCAACTCCCCAATGGCCAAGCAAGAGACAAGTACAGGTAACCCTCAACTTATGACTACAATTGAGCCTAAATTTTCTATTTCTAAGTGAGATAGTTATTAAATGAGTTTTGCCCCATTTTATGACATTCTTGCCATTTTTGTTAAGTGACTCTCTGCAGCTGTTAAATTGGTAATACGGTTGTTAAGTGAATAAGGTTTCCTCTTTATCTTTGCTTATCAGAAGGTCGAAAAGTTTAACACATGATCCCACGGCACTGCAGTCTTCATAAATATGAACAAGTTGTTAAGTATCTCAATTTTGATCACATGACCATGGGATGCTGCAATGGTCGTAATTGTGAAAAACAGTCATAAGTCACTTGTTTCGTGCTTTTATAACTTTGAACAGTCACTAAATGATTGGTTGTAAATCGAGGATTACCTGTATATAAAGTATATACATCAAAGAGCTAACATTCTATCAAGAGAGTATTATATCAAATTCTGTATTTTAAACAAAATATTACCATTCTTGCAAAAAGACTGGTAAACGTGCATTTATTAGAACTTCACATATTCCAAACAATTGCTTTGGAATGAAAAAGCAAGTATTATGCAGGCAGATGCCTCTGTGGCCATATGTCCAATATTTTCTCCAACCCAAGAAAAAAAAGGACACTGAAAGAAAATTTCAATGTCCAGAAGAAAATTGGGAATGCACTAACCTGTCCAAAGTTAACACTGGAGAACTAGATATATTGTTAATTAGACATTGTAGATTATTCATACAGCAAGATTTGTGTCAAAAGAAAAGGGGGAAATGTATTTTAAAAATGGAACAGATAAAGATGAATTTAGGTTGCTTCACAGTGAACTGAAAATGCAATGAAGGCAATATCATGATGATATATCATTTAAAAATCTTCAGCCCATGGTTATCTAGAGAGCAAGTCCTTAGATAACTTTTGAAGTAGGGAAAAAAATCCTGACTGGAAGTCACTTATGACTCACTTCCAGTGAATCTCACCAAGCTCAAGATTGACTCAGTCTTCCATCCTTTCGAGGTGGGTAAAATGAGGACCCAGATTGTTGGGGGCAATATGTTGACTCTGTAAACACTTAGAGAGGGCTGTAAAGCACTGTGAAGCCAGAGGTGGTATTCAGCACATTCTGACCAGTTCTGGAGAATCAGTAGTGGAAATTTTGAGTACTTCGGAGAACCGGTAAATACCACCTCTGACCGGCCCTGCCCCCATCTATTCTCTGCCTCCCAAGTCCCAGCTGATCAGGAGGAAATGGGAATTTTGCAGTAACCTTCACCTGGAGTGGGGAGGGAAGGGAGATTTTACAGTATCCTTCCCCTGCCACTCTCACCAAGTCAAACCCACAGATCCGGTAGTAAAAATTTTTGAATCCCACCATTGTGTTAAGCGGTATATACAGTAAGTCTAAATGCTATTGCTATTTAGACCTTTCAGTCCTCTGCTGTAGTCTTCTCTTTTTTTTTACAAAAAAATGAAATCTGAACATAACGTGTTGCAACTTCTATTTTCTGCAGCACTAAATGCTGAATTCTGAATGAAGTGTCATGACTGTCCCAATTTGAATCAAGTTACTTCTGCTGCTCCTTTGAATAAAAGAAATGTGGTACTTCTCATGCCATAAAGGTGGGGGAAATGAAGTGAGGGCAAGAAAGAGGGAGGAGAAACAAATTATAGTAGACAAAAGTCAAAGCATGAGTAGAAAGTGAAAACTGGGAATTCTGTCCAGAGATAGTGACCCCATATAAGCTGAGTTCAAAAGAACTGAAAAGAATAAAAACAACATGGTTCATGTCCTTGAAGGGAAATTTAAGGGTGCACATGATTTTGGAGAAAGCATTGATAATTAGTAAAAGAATATGCTCACAGCTGATTTCATATCTGTTTCCGTACCCGCAGAAATGTCTTGGGAATAATCATCTTGTACCTTGACAAATGCTTGGCAATGGAAATATCTCAAAAGCTGCATATATTAAATCTTTACTAGTGGCTAAACTAAACTTCCATTCTCATTTTCTACCAGCTGTGGTTTAGAATTTTAAATGACTGGAGCCCATATTGTATATGTATCTATTTGAAAATGAGTTTCAAAAATAGAGCTTCCTTTACATTAGTTCTATTTGACATTATTTCCCATGGTTTTATTTGATTGGCCATTATGTAGATATGGAATGTAGAAAGTCTACAAAGATTCCTGTGTCTGAAAGCTCAGCATGGCTCTCAGATTGTATTATTTCATATATCTGTGGCTCAACAAAGTAATTTGTGCAGAGATTGCTTGAAATAACAATATAACACAATTTTCTATGACTTTTATCTGGAAGATTTTTTTTCTGCTTATGCGGACCTCATAAAAATGAAGTAAAATTACTATATTTCTTTTCATACTTTTCTCATTTTGCATAGAAGTATGCCAAGTACACAGAGTCTCACCCTTTGTTCTTGAGACTTTTTATCAAACATATTTCTCAATAAATAGGAAATAGAACAGGAAAGGGAGGGGAGGAGAGGGAAAGGGCATGCAATATGTGAAAATTGTGTATCTTACAATCAGTGGAGGAAACAATGAGGTTTTTCAAATTTACATAAAAATAAATCTGAAAATAAGTTTTCATCAAACTCTTCAGTTAAATTCATTCAACTAATTATGTACCCAGATTCATGATTTGTTATTGTGAAAAAAGAATATGCATATTATCAGCATGATGCAATTTAAATTATCCACCAGAACATAATTAACATAATATACTTTTCATACAATAGATTCAAATCTTTATTGCCTTAAAAGAAATAATTGCTTTGATAGTTGCTCACCTAAGTATTGAGAAGAATGCAATAAAATTAACAAAGAATTTTAATCTTTATGTACACTAGTACTGCTATACAGTTTTAACCCTTCTTAAGGTTGGAAATTTTAAGACTTCTGAATATGGGTTAAAAGAATGCTTTTTAGAACTTAGGGTATTTTTATTTAATATAGTTATTTATAGTTATATAAATAAAGCACAGAAGAAGACAGGCAATATTATCATTATGGCAGATAATATATGTGCCAGAATGAATTATAATTTTTTTTATCCAGTGTTTTATATACTTCTTCTGTATCTACATATTTCTTCTGCACCTATATAGAAAATATCAATCATCTGCTCTGAGTTATAATTTAAACTGGAGCATCAAATTTGCATTCTGCAAGAGATGACCTGCTTGGTTAAGTCATCTTCATGAAGATATGTAAATAGTATAAACAAAGAAAATTACAGAGAGTTTGAAATGATTCTACATAGAACAAGACAAATATTTCTTCTATTGCCATCTATTAAAGTTATCTAAATAATTAGACACATTTATTTGAAATTAATTCATGTATACTTGATTTTCAGGCTTAACTGGAGTGGGATAATGGAATGGAGGAATATGTAGAATTAACTATTATTTTAAACTATTATTTTGTGCTTAACTTTGCTTTGCTTTGGGTTTTAATACAATTAAAAAATCAAGTTATTTCTCTAGATCTCTTCTTCCAATATCTTTGGATGGTATACAATCATCAATTATTACTTGACTTTTCATACCTTCATGTAATTTTAGCTCCTCAAGCAATTTAATATTAGTGCTAATTTTATATTAGAGCTATGATAACATTTGTTTTTTTTTATATGAATCTTACAGTTTATAATTTTGACATGTTGAACACTGTAAACATTTTGATTTGATGTTTGGCCATGTGTATATCTATGTTGCTGAAACCTAAATAGTTTGTTGCAGGTATACAATCCAATAGCAGAGTTGGAAGGGACCTTGGAGGTCTTCTAGTCCAACCCCCTGCCTAGGCAGGAAACTGTATACTGTTTCAGACAAATGGCTATCCAATATCTTCTTAAAGACTTCCAGTGTTGGGGCAATCACAACTTCTGGAAGCAAACTGTTTCACTGATTAATTGTTCTGTCAGGAAATTTCTCCTCAGTTCTAAGTTGCTTCTCTCCTTGATTAGTTTCCACCCATTGCTTCTTGTTCTACCCTCAGGTGCCTTGGAGAATAGTTTGACTCCCTCTTCGTTGTGGCAACCCCTGAGATATTGGAACACTGCTATTGTGTCTCCCCTAGTCTTTCTTTTCATTAAACTAGACATACCCAGTTCCTGCAACCGTTCTTCATATGTTTTAGTCTCCAGTTCCCTAATCATCTGTGTTGCTCTTCTCTGTACTCTTTCTAGAGTTTCCACATCTTTTCTACATCGTGGCGACTAAAACTGAATGCAGTATTCCAAGTGTGGTCTTACCAAGGCATTATAAAGTTATAAAGAAACCAGCACACAAAATAATAGAAAAGGAAGATTACTGTCCTTTTGTGTGTTGAAGTCACCCACTGACCATCTTGCTCCAATGAATGGCCTGCACAAAGAGATACAGAAAGGAAGACTTTAATTGCTTGCACTACTATATTAAGGGTGAAACAAGCACACAAAGCAATAAAACAGCTACTTACATAGAAAAGATGACTGTTCTAGCGGTCATACTCTGTTGCCTCTTCATCCTGTTAAATAATACTAACTGCAGAATAAATAAAACAATATTGGACTCAATTGTGGTTGTAAGCTGAGGACTACACTACAGGTAACAGAAGGGACCTCTGTTTTCATCCAACAATGTACAGTCTTTTCAGGAAGGATGTCCCCCAACAAACAGAAAAGATATAGTTTTTCATGTAAGAAGTTATACCAAGAATGAATGTCATAGGTAGATTAACAGAGCAATACAGATTTCTTTTTCTGAAATTTATTCCTCAGTTCAAAAAACAGGAATATATGAATTAAGTTCAGTACTTAGAACAGACCAAGCAGCTATTCAAGAGTTAGTGGTGTCATGCTTAGAAGCAATGGTAAAGCAAGATATGGATTTAAAACCAGTAATATTTGGTTGGCATTTCAAAGGGAATACAATGCATATTTAATTTTACACATGTTAACAGCTGCTGGAATTGTGTTTGCACAACAGTGGAAAAACAAAGATATGAAAATTCATAAATATTAGAATGTGCAGGAATGAATAAATTGACAATTAAAATCAAGAAGGCTTTGAATACTTTTTCACGTGAGATTTGTTTTATCAATTGCTAACTAACAGAAACAGAAATTAGAAATCTAAAAGTATGAAAGAAAACACCAATTATGTAAGGAAAGGTCACTAAAATGTATAAGAAAATATTATTAGTACTTGATCATTATTAATGTGTAGATAACTGTGGGACATTACACACACCCCCACACAAACTATGACAGTGCCAGGAACACCAAAACACCAAAAAATAACAATTTCCCCCCAAAAGGCTGGAGATGAAACCAGTTTTTTCCCCTAACCCTAAGGACAGGAAAGACAAAGCCACTGGAATAAAAACCATCAAGGCATTGTGGAAAATTATAAAGGACAGTGCCAGGAAGCCCACAGAACCAGGAACCACAATTACCTAAACAACCAGGTATCACACAGAAACACACAAAAACTGGCAAAGGTGCCTTGCACCAACCTGGCCTGCCCATAGAAAAGCAAAAAAAAAAAAAATGTTATAAATTTTATGTGTCTCAAAGTGGCTGCTTTTCTATGGGCAGGCCAGGTTGCTGCAAGGCAGTTTTGTGAGATTTTGTGTTTATTTCTGTAGTGAATTCACTACAGAAACACAAAAATCTCCCAACGTACATGCAAATGAAACCATTAAAAAATATTCTAGACACAATAAATAAAATAAAATAAAAACCATTAAAAGCATAAAGGAAAAAACCGGGTCACTTACCAGCAGGCAGAATCAGCAGCTCTCCTATGCGATGGATGCAAGCATGCGACTAGGTAGCAGGTAAGGTGGCCTGGCTGGCAGGCTTAGAAGCAGCGGGGGCCTCTGTGTGTCTCATATTTGGCCTCCAGTGCCACTCTGCCATCCCAAAATGGGCCCATGTATCCTGTTTTTGGCCTCCTCGACCTCCTGAGGGCGGGTGGGGGCTGGCGGGGAGTAGGTGGGGCAATGTGGGCGTGGCAGCCTCATAGTCCCACGTGGGCCAGATTAATGGCTTTGGCAGGCCATATCTGGCCCGCGGGCCATAGTTTGAGGACCCCTGGTTCAGCCCCATTTTACAAACTTTCTAGCCAATGTTGCTAAGTGAATCTGGCTTCTGCATTGACTTTGCTTGCAAAGTGTGATCACATGACCCCAGTGCAAACACGGTGCTCTGGGAAGCCATGAAAGCGACTGGGGAGCGCCGAGAACCTTCCTGCCTCCACTTGACTTTACACGCTCCTCACGATTGCAATAGACATCCAAAGTGGTGGAGGATGTTGGGCTGGAAGCCCAAACCCCATTAGTCACAAAAACTGTTTCTGGACATCTATTGTAGTTGCATGGAGCACACGGAGAAGAGCGTGAAGCCCAGTGGAGGCAGGAAGGTTCTCTGCATTCCCGAGAACCTTCCTGCCTCCACCAGTTGCTGGTTGCCCAGCTAGCATGGCTCCGCATGCATGTCTCCTCCTCCTCCTCCCTCCTCCTCCTCTTCAATCCCCAAAGGCTCTTCTCCTCCTTACCAGAGCTCAGTGGGAGCCAGGCACAAGGGATGGGAGGAAAACCACACCTTGGAAAACTTTGCCGAGAAGGGAGGTGGGGAACCAGTGGCAGGCAGGGACGTCCTGGAATGCCCCCATGCTTTGCTGGCAGCCACGCCTCCTAGGCAAGTTCGGGGAGGTCCTAGGAGGCCGGCTACACTGCGCAAGCTACCGCCCACGAGTGGCAATGGAATGGGCAGGGCAAGCGAGTGAGGGGGCGGGGCAGGCACTCCATGACAAACCTATTCTAACCAGTACAGTAGATTTCTGGAAACTCTTCTAGCGAACTGGTTAGAACCGGCAGGAACCCACCCCTGATGCGCACCAAAAACCTGGAAGAGGAACAGGCAACACAATGTGTGCCAGCAACTTGGGTCCACATGCCGCTTCGGGCACACATGCCTTAGGTTCACCATCACGGGCTTAGACATTATTTAATTTTCTTTATTTCTGCAATGGACCATCTGGTTTGATAAAAAAATGAATAATGTTAATGTTTCACTGCTTTCCCAGTCTTAAATTTATATAATATATATGTAGAAATGATTATGTAAGATATGCTGGTGACTGAATATATGAATTCAAGGTTGTGAGTTGAGTACACTTTCTGATATTCCGGAAGGTTGAATATATTCTGAAAATTCATTTATGTGAACTATGATGAGAATTGGAATAATTTATTAAATTTATATGCTACTGTAATCCTAGCCAGTCCATCTTTCTCTAATACTGCTCTTTATAGGTGTCATTTTTTTTCTCTTAGTGAATCTAGGTTGATAGAAAATAGGATAAGATACAGAATGAAGTATTTAGTTGTATTTTAAGAAGCAGCGATAAAATGTCAGTGTTGACTAATTTGTTCAGGATGAAAGGGAAAGATGCTTATAATGTTTTTTTCCCTTTTTCCTTTATTTAATATTGTTGTATTCCCTTATATTTATATTTTATATTATTTATTATTTTATTTTGGGTGCGTATATATATTTCCCTTCTGTGGCTGATATGTCACTTGGCCCTACTTCAGCTATTACTACTGCTGTAGTACTTGTCTACTACTATGATGTTTTGTTGATTGGCCAGAATCTGCCTGTCTGTCTAGATCTGGAAATCCCACAGGATTTTAGCTTTTTTATTCTCCATGACCTTCATTGGAATCTCCCATGTGGACTCGGGATGATTTAACTCATTAACTGTGCAGATGTTCCTATACACAATATCAACCAATTTGTTTTGCCATTCAGAATATGCTCTTTCTGCCAGCATCTTACAACTTGACACCATATGTTGGATTGTCTCTGAGGCCTCTTCATAATCTATATCTCATATCCTGTCAATAGAGATAGAGATAGAGATAAAGATAATGTAGATGTAGAGAGATATAGTGATATATAGAAATACATTTTATTTCTGTATTGGATTTTTGTATTATTCTTTAATAAAATCCTTAGAAAATTATTGAAAGAAACTCAATTCTTGACCCTGAGAGAAAAGGAAATGGTTTGTTTGTTTAGTTCCTCAGCAATTTCTAGGTGCTTCATCCAACATTAGCAAGCTTCTTGTGCATATATTCATACTCTGTCCAAAACAAATTTCTCAAAAGTTTTCTTCTGAAAAAGAGATTTGTGTTTCCTTTTTTTCCTATGTTATTCTCAAAATGCTTTCAAGTTGCTTTCGCAATTTTTCTGCCCAAATATATATATTTTTTCATTTCCTTAACATATTTCTTCATAACTCTATAGGCTCCCTGGCATCTCTTTTTCTAGGCCTACTCGAAACATCATGAAGAAATACAGGACCTGCCAAAAGGTTAAGGCATTTTGGATAAAAATATGGTGGATTATGCAAAATATCTTTAAAAGAAGGATAAAGTTTACTCCTCAGTTATTCTTACTAGGTATATGTACTGACTTTACAGTGGTAGAGACTAACTTGATTCTGCACATAATAACGGCAGCAAGACTGTTGGTGGTGCAATACTGGAAGAAGGAAGACTTGCCTACAACTCAAGAATGGACATTGAAAGTTACAAACTTAGCTGAGATGGCTAAAATATCGGCATATCTTAAAGATCACTCAAATGAGAGATATAAACAAGACTGGAAAAAATGGATTCACTATATACAAAATAAATACGGGACCAAGAAATTCCAGTTAGCCTATGCTTAAGATCAGAAATGATTTAAATTGTTTAAAGTTAGTTCAGTAAGAAGAAGCTAAGGTCAATGTAGAATGTTATTAATTTCTTTATTTCTTTTTTTCTCAATAGATTTTAGACTGTGTTTGTTAGAAATCCATACCGTGTACGGGTTCTGGGAAGTCGGGGGGGGGAAGGACGAGGGGTGTTGGGGGGAGGGGGGAGGGAGGGAGGGGTATATATTAGGCTAGACAAGAATCTGGTGGTAAACTAGAATTATTTTGACATACAAAAAATGGTACTTCGATGTCTTACTGATTGAGGAATGATGAAATGTTTGTCTTAAAAGAAATAAAACTTTTGAACTCAAAAAAAAAAAGAAATACATAAAGTTATCATAATTATGTTTTCTATTGTAATTTTCTTGAAATGTTGAAAGACGGGGAAATAAAAGGCACTAGAGAGATGACTATTCTGTGATTTATAAGACTGTCTCACACACACACCACTACCTAGATACAAGAACTCCAAGCTGCATCCCTGATAAATTTGCTAATGCTAGTTACTTTTTACATCGAAGACTTTTTTTTAAAATGTTAAATTAATCTAGGCTTAACCATACTGATTTATAAACTGTATTTCACCCTAATCTACCATTGGGTTCATTCCTTTTTAAGAGTTTTGATGTCAATAGTTCCAAATAATGGAAATAATCAACTTCAAAGTCTGGCAGGAGGGTGTCTAGTATTGGTTTTCTCCCTAATGAACAGAAATCCATCTAAATCCAAGGGGGAAGTCTTAGTATTTTATTGCACAGGGATGCTGATTTAATAGCCGCAAGACTGCAGACACAATGAATTAGATAGGACTTGTTGATTTCTTTTTTTTTTCCATCTATGAAATGAAATTTAAATCTGTCCATTTGAAAGATTTTGTTTCCTTATCTTTTGCATTTTATTATTATATTCCAAAACAGCATTATGACAAATAATCAGAACTTTTAAGTTTAAAAGCTGGAAAACTGTCTCTTGCTTAGATTTCATTATTTATACAGGTTTGTTGTAATATATCATACACCAAGGAAGAAATTGCATTTTCTTGTGCTATAATTTAAGTGAAGTCACAATCACTCTTCAGTTTATGTTAATACTTAATCTTCATTACAACAACATTCATATAAAAATGTAAATTTGATACAATTTAATGCAGACAAATGATTACAATATAAAAAGTAGCAGCTCATTATTTAAATGTTCTTAATCTATGCCACTTTACTTCTGAACTTCTTTTTCACTTAAATAGAAGACAAGAAAGATCAGGTTTGCACAAAAAAATAGAGAAGGTCAATTTTTAGTGAATACTTTATTTCAAGTATTTGAAAAAAAAGAAAATTTGGTGCTCAAAGTCATGAATCTTATCTATTTAATATACAAATCAAGAATCCTTTAAAATACTAATGTGTATAGTTCTCATTATAGTGGGGCAGCATAGGAATATTCCAATAGCAATTGTAATATTCTGGTAATCACAAACATTATTTTGTTCAATTATTCATGCAAAGAAAAAATGAATAGTATCCTAGATAAAATCATCCACTTCTGAGACTCTGTAATTTTGACTTACAGAGTCTCAGAAGTGGGTTATTTTATTTGGGATACTTTCTTTTCTTGGAGAGGGTGAGAATAGTTCTGACCCTATCAGAATAGTTTATAGGCATAAAGAAACAGTCTTATAGTGAGACAGCTCAGTTGCCTTTTTATTTCAGTATTGTTCATTCTAACTTTATATTGTCTTGTTCTTCATAATAGAAAAGAGTAGTCCCAAATGCAATTGGACTTTGTTTTTCCTTGAAGGCATTTCACTTCTCATCCAAGAAACTTCTTCAGTTCTGAAGGAATAGTGAGGAATGGAAGGATTAATATTCCTTGCAATCATCTAGTTATTAACACTAGCAATGACCAGATGACTGCAAGGAATATAAATTCTTCCATCCTCCATCATTCACTCAATTGAAGAAGTTTCTTGGATGAAAAGCAAAACATTCTTATGTTTTTTGAGGGACAACCATGACCTAGATCAATGAGAATCTCCATAGACATAAGAAAGAGTACATCTTCCATCATTCCTGCATAATTCTCTTAATGACCCTGATGAATCACTTATCTATAGCAAAAAGTTCATAAAACTTGCCTAATGACTATATAATTTAGTGACAGAAGTTCCAGTCCCAATGGAGATCATAGGTCAACAACTATCTAAAACTAATATAGATATCATCAACTTTCTTAAATTTCCTATGAAGAGGAGATACTGTCTAAGATGCTGCAGATAATTCTTCCAAAAGCTTTAAGTATTCTTAATCTTAAGAATATCATTAAGTGTTTGTGACTAACCACAATGATGCCAAAATGATGAAATCCTGTCATGACATCACAACCAAAGGTCCATTCTTTTATATTGGCATAGTAATGCTACATGCAAGAACAAAAGGGTTTGGATTAGGGTTTATATTGCAACTTTACAATATAAATTTCATCCCTTACTAACTATTATACCTGTTAATATACTTGTGAGAGCATCATAGGCAGATATAACTCAAATGCTCAGTAAGATACTCTAGATATTGGGCAAGACTGTAAATATTTTAAATAATCATTTCACTGTATTTTTGGTTTAAAAGTCTTCTGACAAACGGAAAATTTATCTACTTGAAAAAATATGTCTTATAATTACAGAATAACAAATGGAGGTGCTTTAAATTAGATTGTCCATTCGGTCCAATGTTGCCTATTCTGATTGCTCTGCAGAGCTTCAGCAATTTTCTATCATCTGCCAGGAACTGAATTTGGGAACTTTGACATATACAGTATGAATACAGAACACCACACTTAAAAAAATAACAAAACTATTACTTGAATGATGACTATTTTCACATGTGAGTCCAGAATATATTATATGTATCTCCTGAATGGGACTGTGGAGCATTTCACATTCAGTCTCCCAAAGGTAATTTACAAGGCACAGATACACAAATGTAGATCTTATCTAAAACACCTTAAGCTAGGTGATGGAATAATAACATAGTCATTGGTGCCAAACATTTTGTGGGGATGAGTGGGTTTCCCTTAGTTTAATTATGATTCTAACAATGATTGAACAATGAGTAACACTATGCCCACATTCTTAAAAACAACATAAGAAAGATCTTGTTATAAATTTATGTTTTGAGTTTTTAAAAGGAGAAATATCAAGCAAAAATATATGGCATTTTTCTTTCTTCATCATATGTTCTATTGTCACATTGCATATATTAATTCTGCAATCCTATGGCCTTTTACCTAACAGGCAAGCTTTATGAATTAGTTGAATTTACATACACATACTCATATATAGTACTGCACTGTTTTTTCTAGTAAAGAAGAGAGTTAATGCTTATACTATAGTACTATAGTACTATACTTATAGTATAGTACTGTGTGTTGCATTATGACTAATATTTGATGCTTTAGTGCTGCATAGCAATGATTAAATAAGAAAGAAATGTGGTGTAACCCATGAATATCTATTTAGAACAAATGGTACATATAGTTTGAAGTCACATAAGAAAAGAAAATAGAAAATACATTGCCAAAATTCATCTAGGAAGAATTTGATTTAAAATACTATGATATCAATTTCTTAGATTGTGCTTTAAACAAATATTTGGAAAATTGGAGCAGAATAAAGATATGTCCACCTGAGTTTTTTTCCTATCCTTTTTTACATCCCAGTTTCAACTGTTTTCTAGCTATTGTATGCCAGAAGCCAATAAATCTTTCTTTTCTTAATTACGTGTCAGGTTTTAAGTATAGAATATAGACTGGAATAGAATATTCTTTATTGACTAAATGTGATTGGACACAAAAGGAATTTGTCACTGGTGCATAAGGTCTCAGTATATATACAAGCAACAAAGTGATAGCATAAATCTTAATTATGAGATATAATCATAAATCATAAGATACAACCAACAAAGTTATAGTCGTACCAATTGGAGTAGATAATAGGAAAGATGAGAAGGATAATAGTGATAGAGACCTACTACATGGTAGTATATGCTTAGATATGTAATAGAAAACTCAAACTTTGTGTTCACTCAAGCTTCCTGTCAGTTTATTAAGGTATGTAAGATAAGCATATCATATATAATTCTGCAATATTTCTGTTAACCTACTATGGTTGAACATGTGTTCCTGCCAGTGCAAATATCATGTCAAGGTATGTATTTAAGAGGCAGGATAGTACTGTGCTGAACTACAAAAAACATCAATATTACCTGTTACTTAAATTTTTTATTTGAAAAATATTAGTATAGTATAGATATACACCATTAGTATAGTAGCAGCATGGGCTTCTTTCAAGATTTGATCCAGCATCTCTTTGGTATAGTAAAATTTTAGCAGGTAGACACATACTGAAACCAAAAACGTCACATCAAGAATAATTTTGAGATGAACCCATCTCAGCTTGAATAAGTTATTATGATTTTCATCCACTTGTAAGTTTTGAACACTAGCCCTCTGATACAGAGAAAAATGTAATGTGGATTTCTCACCAGTACAGAAATACTCAGTGCTTTGATCTCTACCTATGGAACCAACCCAAAGCATGAAAGTCATCACTCACTGGCAATTTTTGCCACTCCGAACTTTCTATCTCGTTATCTACCTCCACAACTAGTTTAATTCATTCACAACCTTGATCCACATAAGTTTCTATCAGGAAGATTCATTTAAATCACAGATGAACTGATTTATAAGAACATACTGAAATACTCAATGTATTAGGGAAAGCTGTTTAACCTTAAAATATTTGCCTGTTATTAAACCCATTGATATTAATCACAGTGGATAGATGCTCATTCTTCAGTCAGACACAAACGTAATACTCTATATTTCACAGAAAAATTCCCAAGGCAGCCAATAGGAATTTAGAGTAGTACTGTCTGCAGACTTGTTGGTGTGTGTATGTGGGTGTGTATGTTTGCTGACAGTGCACTTTGTGATAGTGTAACAGCTTCAGACCAATAAAAACAATTTAGAGTATTTTAACTGCAACCATGCTGTAATAAAGTGCTATCATCACTCAATTAAAAAAGGGTATTTACTTAACATTTTCTCTAGTGTATTTGGATCGCCAGCCCTTGGGATTATTTTCTGATATATGGCATAGTTAATGAATGAATGGAAGAGCAACTGCTTACCTTCAGGAAGAAGCTGCCTGATAACAATAATCCATTAGGAAACTAGCAACGTCCTCTGATCTATCGCCTGCAAACCAGAGACTTGAGGAGAGTTTCATTCCTTCCAGTCAGTCCCCAGAAGAAAATCAGCACGATTTGAATATCTCTTAAGCTGTGACACTCAGGAGCTCTGGTTACATTCTATTTCCCACAGGACAGCCGTCCGATATTCCAGGGTACACACAACAGTGAAGATAAATGGGAAAAGCTGGAGATAAATTAGGGATGGCTAAGTTAAAATTGTGTCTCTGCTTCTGACTCTCTCATCTGCAGTCTGAAAGTCTATTTTGCTGTGGAAAAGCTAGATGGCAGACTGCCTCAGCAAGTTCTTTGGAAGCTACAGAGAGAATTTCCAATGAAGATTTCTTCTTTTTGTTCTTGGTGTGTCCCCCCCCCCCCCCCCCCGCCTTTCATTATCTAAGCTAATGTGACTGAAAAATGTTTAGTTTTTCAAAAAGTGTCTCCTGGCATGGAAGTCATTTCATTGTTGCTTTCTTTCAGGTATATAAAAAAACAAAACAAAAAGCATGCCACTGGGATCCATATTTCCATCTGAATGGAACACTCCAACTTTTCAGATAACAAAACTAAGGACTTGCTAATGCCCTGTTTTCAGCGCAGAAATTTTTCCAATAGCCAGTAAGTATCTAATTCATGCTGCTGGCTGCTTATTCCTACATTTTATTTCACACTATCATCTCTCCCATACCATTACAGCCGTGTCTTATATTTAATGTAATTGTAAACCTCTTCAGAGTGAATGTCTTATTTTGTGTCTAAATGAAACTCTTACACTAAGACACCTAACAACATGGAGTTTCCATCCTGCTTTTTATGTCCATCAGAGCATTCTAGTGAATTTTGGTGGGATAATTATAGAAAACTGTGAGCAGGGCATCCTGATATTTTTAGGTTGAAAAATATATTTTAAAAAAATAGTGTAAACTCAAAGATATACTATTATCAAAAATAGCAAAGGTCCTGTGTTCAAATCCTGCATTTGGGTCCATGCTTGCATGAATGATGTGACTCTTCCAAATTTGCATCACAGGTAATCCTCAATTTATGACCACAATTGACCCCAAAATTTCTGTTGTTAAGTAAGACGTTAGTTAAGTGACTTTTGTACCCTTTTTATGATCTTTCTCACCATAATTCTTAAGTGAATCACTGCAGTCGTCAATTTAGTAACACAGTTGTGAAATGAATTTGGCTTCCCTGTTGTCTTTGCTCGTCAGAAGGTTGCAAATGATGTCCACATGACCCCAGGACACTACAGCCGTCATAAATATGAGTCAGTCCCGAAGCCTCTGAATTTTGATCACATGATCACAGGGATGTTGCAATGGTAATAAGTGTGAAAAATGATCATAAATCACTTTTTTTTCAGTGCCGTTATAACTTTGAATGGGCACTAAATGAACTGTTGTAAATCAAGGAGTACCTGTATTAATCTTTCCAGTGCAGCTTGATTGTCATCCCTTTGTGGCTTTCACCCTTGGAGTTTGTTCCTTCCCTTAGAGAAACCTTAAGCCTACAAAAGACTCTGCTTTGAAAATGATGAGGCAATCTTTCACCTTGAACAAAAGGACTTTTACATAATCTGCATTACATATTGGATTTTTGTAAAAAATAAAAATGTAGAGTGAAGTAGAGTAGAGTTGATGACACCCAATAACATAAATAAATACCAAATAATTTCTATTTGACTACAGCTCAGATAATCCTAAATTGTGGAAAATATCAGTTGAAGCGGCCTCATTCACAGTTGAAAAATATAAAAAAATCCTCTAACTTGGCATGAAGGCCTGAGGAAAAGGCACATAATTGGTATGCCGTAGAAAACTTTCTTGTACTACACTCATGCTGCTGAATTAGGAATTAGGAATGGTGTTTGGTTTTTGTTCCTGGATAAAGTGTGGAATATATAACTTTCTCCAATACATTATTCCTATATACTAGCTGGAATGCTTTGCTTGCTAATATATATGATAAAACATTGGTACAAGGATTGCAGTATTTGTGGAAGAGCCATGTAACCAGTATCAAATACTTAGAGGAGAAAATGAAAGGTAATTCGTTGTTGTTATAAAGCAATTGAACAACAACATTTCTATCAGTTTGAAGTTTTCATTTCTGTGGAGAAGAGCCAAGGTGGCACAGTGGTTAAAGTGCAGGAATGCAGGCTACTTCAGCTGTCTGCTAGCTGCAGTTCACCATGTCAAATTTCACCAGCTCAGGGTTGACTCAGCCTTCCATCCTTCCGAGGTGGGTGAAATGAGGACCCAGATTGTTGGGGACAATATGTTGACTCTGTAAAATTGCTTAGAGAGGGCTGTAAAGCTCTGTGAGTGTATATAAGTCTTCGTGGCATTGCTCTAATTAGCTTTTTAATATATCATAAAATAGTGATAATTTCTACCTGATTTTGGAGAACTCAAAAACAGTATATTACTAATTTCAGTGCTATCTTCTAATATATGTTTATTTTAAAATAGTCTAGTTAAAACAAATAAATATAATAAGGTGATTCTGTAAAGGCAAGGCTTCGCATTTTCTCTCATCAGAATTTTAAGTGAAATATGTTGGAAATAGGGGTGACATTGCAATCTCTTTTTCATCTTTCTCTCTTTCTGTCACCTTGGTGTCTGGGAGGTTAAAAAAGTAAACATGGCAGCCAAAACCATGCAATCAAAACTGGTTTTTTAAATGTGCATATTGATGAGTGTGAAAAAGGCAGAGTAGTAGATGCAAGGAAAAAAGATTCATTGTGGCAGCAATCATCTTGACTTTTTGTGATGTTCACCCACCGCCACACAGGCACTTCCTGCAGATACCCTTGCTGACATTGTTTTACTTGTTTCTAAAATATCTAGTATATGTGTACATACATATACTCACACACACATCCATAATGTGGTTAGAATGCAGTACTGCAGGCTACTTGTTACGTCCTGGCATAGTTGCAGACAAGCTAAGAAGATCCCTATTGGCTGAGGCACACCTGCTGGCTGGCAGGAGAGTAACAAGCACCTGATTGGCTGCCTGTCTGACAGCTAGCAGTATAAATAGCTGTCAGACATGGAGCCTTTGTTCTTGTTGTGTGGTTAACTAGTTCTGTTAATAAAGCCTTGATCGTTATACAAGCTTCCTCTCGTTCCTCAGTAGCTTCGAATAAAGCACTGGTGACGAGGATGGAATCGGGTTTCTAAAACACCCACCCGCAGAGAGCTTAGATATACTGAGATTAATAAGGAAAAGGAAAAGAAATAAAAAAGAAAATTTTTTTCCTCACAACGCCATCATGTCAGCAATTCCCCCTTTTGCCACTTTTATGCCGGACAAAGAATCTTGGGAAGCATTTCTGAGAGATTTGAATGCTTTCTCAAGGCAAACAATTTTACTTACATTTCCTCAGACAGGAAGCAAGGCTATTTTTTAAGTTCATGTGACCCGGAGATGTTCTCCATGGCTAGGGCTCTTGCAGCACCTGTTCCCATGTACTTGCTACCATGGGAAGTCTTAATTAACAAGTTAAGAGCCCTTTCGCTCCAGCCCCATCTCGCATAGCCCAGAGGCATTCTTTCTGAAAGTGTTTCCAGGGTGAAGGCGAGACTGTGAGTCGGTTCATGGCTACTTTGCGGAATTCAGCCATACATTGTGAATTCCAGAATCTTGATGAGGCTCTATTAGAGCAATTAGTATGTGGAGTAAAGGACTTGTGTCTCCAAAAACGTTTATTAGCCCGTTCTGAGCTTACTTTACAAATAGCTATGGACGAGGCTAGAGCAGCAGAACAGTCTGACAGATCTGCCGCTGAAATTCAGAGTTATCAGGCTGCCCACAACCAAGCCTTTTCTTTGGTGGCAGTCAATCACCAGCATGATGGGGATGGAAGCGCAATGGGAGACGATGATATCAGTCGCCTCAGAGCAATCCAAGGGGATAAGTGGAAGGCGAAGCTGAGAGGTTCCCGGTCTAGCTGCCTAAGCTGTGGCGGTAATCACTTGCATTCCAATTGCAAGTTCAAAACGGCCACCTGCAGACGCTGTGGGAAGACGGGTCACCTATCATACATGTGCCATGCTCCCCTGAGATGGCATCACTGTGATCTGGCAATCAACAGAATGGCAGATGACCCAGCAAACCCAGTGAGAAGTGTCGTGTTATCAATCATGCTGCTGATTCTGAGGAGCAATCGAGACTTTAAAAAATGTACCTCACAGTACTGCTGGAAGGCACCGCATGTAAAATGGAAATTGACACCGGGTCTACTTGGTCCATTATATCATGGGGTAACCTCAAGCGGTTAATGCCTTCTGTTAGCAGTTAGAATTGAACTTGTGTCCCTGAAAATTAAGAGACTATCAGGGCAATTACATCCAAATATTGGATTGTGGGGGGTTTGAAATTGAATATGGGTTTTTTAAAGGGCGCCTGCCCCTTATTGTAGTGGCTGACCCCCTGGCTATCTTATTGGGCCTTGACTGGTTTGATTCTTTAGGTCTTTCTATTGCAGGGGTCCACGCCACGAATTCCGAGGATGACTACACCACCCTGACCAGGGAGTTCGAGGATGTTTTTAGTGACACTCTTGGTAAATATACTTGGTCACCAATCTCCTTTAACTTAGACCCTACCATTACCCTGATCCGATTAAAAGCTCGTTGCGTTCCTTTTGCCTTGAAAGCTAAGGTGGACGCTGAAATTGATAAATTGTTGGCCCAAGGGATATTAGAGCCTGTAAATTATGCCCATTGGGAAACCCCCATTGTGATTCCTCTTAAGTCGGACGGATCCATTAGGATTTGCGCCGACTATAAGATGACCATAAATAGAGCCCTTTCCTTCATTTGCTGCACTCCTTGGGACAGGGTAAGCTGTTTGCCAAACTTGACCTGGCCCAGGCATATCAACAACTGACAGTTGATGCAACAGCTGATGCCCAAACTATAGTAACTCACCGTGGGGCTTTCCGGTGCAGATGCCTCCAGTTTGGAGTATGCATGGCTCCGGGAATTTTTCAGAGTATAATGGAGCGAGTGCTCCAGGGTCTGCTGGGGGTAATAGTCTGATGTTTTAATTGCAGCAGATAATCATTAGGAATTATTATCTAAATTAAGGAGTGTCCTTCAGCGTTTTCGCAGCGCTGGCCTAAAATTGAAAAAAACCAAATGTTTCATAGGGGTAGAATCTGTTGAATTCTTAAGGTTTCTGATTGATGTCCGAGGAAATCACCCAACTCTGTCCAAAATTGAAGCCATAAAAAATGCCCCTGCCCCTACGAATAAGGCTGAACTGCAAGCCTTTTTAGGGCTCTTAAATTTTTATGCAATGTTTCTGCCGCATAAGGCTACAGTTGCAGAGCCATTACACAGGCTGCTTGACTGTTCAGCTGCCTGGAAATGGGACAGCCACGAAGCGCATGTGTTCGCGGCTGTCAAATCGCTGCTTACGTCATCCGCTGTCCTTATGCAGTACAGCGATAAATTCCCCCTCATTCTGGCTTGTGATGCATCCCCTTATGGTATCGGGGCTGTTTTGAGCAACCGATGCCCTAATGGGACAGAGGCACCAGTTGCTTATTTCTCCTGGATCTTGTCCTAGGCTGAGAGAAATTATAGTCACTTAGATAAAGAGGCTTTGGCAGCTGTATCTGGAATCAAGTGATTCCATAACTACCTCTACGGCCGCCACTTTTTGCTCCTTACTTACCACAAACCCTTGTTAGGGATTCTAGCTGGCCTTACTCTGGCCATCCTTTCTCCACGCATGTTGCGGTGGACTGTTTTTTTTTGGCGGCTTATTCTTACCAACTTGAATACCATCCTGGTAAGAACATGGGGCATGCGGATGCCCTCAGCTGCTGTCCTTTGCCATCTTTAGGCCCCGATCCATTTCTGGCTGCAGCAGTCCTCTTAATAGAGGACTTAGAGTTGTCTCTAACGGCCACTGATATAGCCATTCACTCTAACCAAGACCCAGTTCTTTCCAAAGTGCTGGATTGGACATGCAGGGGGTGGCCTAGGGAAAAGCTGTCCAATGAGTTCCTTCCATATTTTAGATGGCATCTGGAACTTTTGGAACTGAAAGATTGCTTGTTATGGGGCAGCAGGGTGGTTGTTCCACATTCGCCCTGCAATATGGTGTTAGACTACCTCTACGAGGGCCATCCAGGCATAGTGCGGATGAAATCCGTAGCCCACAGCTATGTCTGGTAGCCCAATCTTGATAAGGAAATTGCTGGGTGGGTCGGCAGCTGTCAGCCATGTCAGCTATCCTGACCGGCTCCTCCAATTGCATCGCCAAGGGAATGGAAATTCCCTCGTGGATTGTGGTCCTGCATCCACATGGACTTCGCGGGCCTGTTCCAAGGGCAAACCATCTTAGTTGTAGTGGACACATTTTCCTGTTGGATAGAATTGGTGCCTATGAAATCAACTACTTCAGTGAACACAGTAAGGGCCCTGCAGTGCCGGTTCGCTACTCATGGATTGCCGGACACATTGGTGTCCGACAACGGGCCCCAACTAACATCAGCAATTTTCCAAGCCTTCTTGGCAAGATTGGGTATTAGGCATATCCTGGTGCCCCTTACCGAAGTATCTTATACTTTGGAGCATCTTATACTCTGAAAATATAGTAATTTACTGCCCCCCCACCTGAATAGTTTGAATGTTGTAGACCTGAATACTTGAAAAGACTAGAATTTCCATACATTAAAATATCTCAGAAACTACCAACAAGACTATTACAACACTTACTTATACTGATGAGGTTATCTACTTTAAAACATCAGCAAATTAACAAACAAGCTCAGAGAGCACTAAAGACTTCAGTTTGAAGACATGTAAATACAAGTAGATAAATAGGTACCACTTTGGTGGGAAGATAATAGTGTTTTGTACCTATGTTGTATAGTCATGCCAGCCACATAACCACAGAAATGTCTTTGGACAATGCTGGCTTTGGATTAGAGATAAGCACCGTTCCCTAGAATCAGATCTGACTAGCATGGGAAAACTTTACCTTTTTTTAAATATATAAATTGATTAAACAGATACATGACAGAATTAAATGGAAAATTGCCACAGTTAGAATAGATGGGTTTGTTTCCCACAAAAGTAACATAGAGTGCAATACGATAAACTTTCACTGAGAGGGATTAGATCACCTCCAGCCACATAACCACAATCAACTAAATTCTTCTTGTCAGAAGGATTTTTCCATGGATAAGCTCATTGCTTAGAGATACTAATAGTTGACTGGGGCAAAGCAAGAAGGATTCAGTATTAAAAGATGATCCATGTATAACAATCTCTTTATATTAACATGAATTACCCAATGCTAAACTTAGTTTTATACTCTGTTGCTGCTGGAAAATAAATTCACAAATCAATTGTGTTCTCACTACTGAAAACCATTTTTTCAGCAACTATTGACTGTATATTTAATAAACAAGGAAATCTGATAATGAATTCAGTTGAAGAAAGATTTAAATGTTAATTAAATAATAACCCACACAGATTTTTGTCACATTAAAAAAACAATATTTAAATAAAAAGGTTTAGTATCGTCAGGGTAGAATTTAATACTTGAGTCATTGAGAAACAAATTAAGTTAACAAAGAAGCTAGCCATTTCCTGTGCTGAACAGAAGCCTCATCTTCTGATTTAATGATGCTCTCACAACAGCAAATAAAAAGGGTCACCAGTTTGCATTAACACCATTAAAAGTCATTGACAATTTATTTTCCCAAGTGACGGGGTCACATAACAGCATCATCTTTTTCAATGAGTCCCAATAAACAGGAGCTTATTGGTTTTAAATCTGTCTCCTTTAATCAAAACTTGGAATGTATAACTTTATAATATAGAAATATGGGAAATTTAATTTAAGAGGCAGTCCTTACACAACTTGCCAAGAATCAGCTATGCTGAACACAATGGAAATTTCTTTATGGTATGCGCACAATTATGTCATGAGAGATATGGAGAATTTCCCTGGGCAGGAATCAGTGATGTGCGGTGAGGTTTATGGCTGGTGAGGCAAGCGGGCAAAAGCCACCCTATGTCGAACACAGTGGCAGGGTGTTCAGACGCCCCGGCGCTGTGTCCGCCATCCCGCTCTATGGCAGACACAGCAGCAGGGCTTTAAAGCCCCGGCGCCATGTCTGGTGCAGGACCATTAGAGATTTTTAACAAAATATCTTATGATTGAATCTGGGAACAGTTTGAGTGTGTTGGACCTGATGAATTGGACAGGGTCCTCAATGCTGTCAGTGCAACCACCTGTCAATTAGAACCCTGTCCCCCCTCCCCCCTAACTGATGAAAGCCTCCAGGATGGTCACAACAGGTTGGTTCAGGCAGTGAAATATTCCTCACTGCAGAGGTGTATGCTTCCAATACCTTTTAAGGAGGCCCTGGTTCACCTTCCTCCTCAGAAAAAAAGATCTTTTGATCTCACCTTTCTGGACAATTTCCATCAGTCTCCCTTTTTCAGGAAGATAGAGAAGACTGTTGCATGACAGCTTCAGAGACTCCTGGATGAAATGGATTATCTGGATCTGTTTCAGTCAAGTTTCAAGCCCAGGTATGGGACAGAAACCATATTGATTGCACATATTGATGATATCTGGGGAGAGCAAGTAGGGGTAGTGCATCCATTCTTTCTCACCTTGACCTTTCAGCATCCCTCAATACCATTGACCATGGCAGGGACGTGCAGTCAGGGGAGGCAGGGGAGGCAGAAAAAAATGTAAAAGGAAAAAGGCTGTGGATGACTCTGCTTAGTGCTTAACTGTTTAAAAAAATCCTCTAAAAAAAGTGCCCTCTACAGAAGGCAGCATGAGAACGATGTGCCTCATCTAGTATGACTTTATGATCACTCCAGCAGAGTTAAGCAAGGGTTAAAAGCCGAAAAATTCCTGACATAGATGAGGCACATCGTTCTCCTGCCTCCTCCGGTAGAGGACTTTTTTAGAGGCTTTTTTAAACAGTTAAGCAGAGTCATCCATGGTGATTCTGGCAGCAACTAGCCCAGCCTGACCTCAGCTCTTGCCTTTTTCCTTTTACATTTTTTTTCTTTTCATGATCGCAGGCAAGAGCAGAGTTGAAATCCTCTCTGAAACAGCTGGAAAAGGTATGTGTGGGTCAGAGGGAGGGGGAGGAATTCAAACTTCATCCTCCTGGTGCAACTATGTGTCTGTGTGTGTGTGTGTGTGTGTGTGTGTGTGTGTGTGTGTGTTTGTTTGTTTGAGAGAGAGTTTGTTTGAGTGAAGAGAGGCCAGCCAGGTTGCCTGGGCGGAGGCAGAGGTTCCCTTTGTTCTTTCAGGCGGGGGAAGGGGGGAGAGGCTTCCTCCGCTCCATCCATGCCTCACCTGCTCTGCTCTTGCCCGACAAGCGCGCCCCGGATGCCGCACAGCTTTGGTGGACAAAAGAAAGCACTTTAGTCAGTGAAGCACTTTCTTTCACCCACCTGAGCCTAAAGCACTCTCTTTCACCCGCCTGAGCTCGCAGCAGCCCACCTGAGCTCTGCCGCGAGCTCAGGCGGGCAAAAGAAAGCGCTTTAGTCAGTGGGGTGTTGGGGGAGAGGAGAGCATGCTCAGGCATTCGCTCCTTTCCCCTGACACCCCACTGACTAAAGCACTTTCTTTTGCCTGCCTGAGTTTGCGGCAGCCCACCTGGGCTCTGCCGCGAGCACAGGCAGGCGAAAGAAAGTGCTTTAGGCTCAGGCGGGCGAAAGAAAATGCTTTAGTCAGTGGGGTGTCAGGGAAGAGGACTGCCTCACCAGCCATAAACCTCACCGTACGTCACTGGACCATGGTATCCTTTTGGGCCAACTGTGGCATTTGAAAGTAGGTGGCACAGTTTTGTACTGGTTTGGCTCCTTTTTCTAAGGGTAGTCTCAATCAATAGGGAGTGTGAGGTTCAATCCATAGTAGTGCTTTTTTGATATGCCACAGGGCTCAGTACTTTACTCCTTTTTAATATCTACATGAAATCAGTGGGTAAGAACATTCACCACCATGGGATGAGGTACCATTAGTACACTGATGATACTGAAGTTTACATCTCCATTCCTGACCCAAGTGATTCAATCACTGCCCTCTTGTGGTATCTGGAGATTATGGGGATCTGGATGGGGAACAATATACTTGTGCTGAATCCAGCAAGCCTGGGTGGCTTTGGTTGTGTGGAGCTCTGGGTTATGGGCCTTTTACATCTTTAGTTCTAGGTGGGGTTGCATTACCCAGACCAAACCAGTGCAGAACGTTGGGGTTCTCCTGGACTCATGATTCCTGCTTGATGAACAGGTAGCAGTCATGTTGTGTTCCAGTTTTGCCTTTTCCTGGATCAGGAGTGCCTGCCATCAGTCTCTCAAGCCCCTGTCATCAACATGCTCTATATGGGACTACCCTTGAAGAGTCTGCCTCTGGGTCTAATTCAAGGTGATAGTTATTACCTTTAGAACCATCTTGGTATGGGTCCAAATTATCTGAGGAACTGTCTCACTACAATTGCATTAGACTGCCATACTTGTGCTGGCAGAAGAGGTACGTTGTGGACCCCATCGGTCAGGGAATTTCAGCTGGAAGATCCCAGGAGAAGAGCCTTTTCTGCCATGGTACCCTCTGGATCATCATGATATACAAGATGACATCTGCACCCTCTTTTGGCCTTCCAAAAGGGCTTGAAGACCTGTCTTTGCCAACTGACCTGGAGCCCTGGTGGAGGTTAATGGATTAAACAGACCCTACCTCATTCCTGTGTGCCCTTTGCTCCCTTCATCTCCATCTTGGTCAAGTGAGTTTTAACTGAATTTTGAATTTATTGTATTTATTGTTTTAAAGTTCTATATGGTATTTTTATTGAATGAAGTTTTTACATGAAATTTTTATTGAATAAGCCACCTAGAGTCACCTTGTTAAGATGGATATCATAGATGTTAAATGATAGGCAGGCAGACGGCAGGCCAGCAGGCAGGCCCAAAATTGAACCCAAGTGGCTATAGAAAGGACAGTAGTCTTAACTGTCACAAGAAAATTAACTATTGGAAATGGCTCTAATTCTTGTGTTAAAATGAATATACATTATTTAGGCATGTCTTACCAAGTTTCTAAGAATATTTTCATTATGTGTAAGCCAGGAGACAAGACTCTGAGAACTGCTGTCCAGTTGCTAGAAACTGTGAAGCCACATATTAAATCAGTTCAGATCTTTTTTGTTGTTTGTTTTGTTTGGCAGCAAGTCATAAAATTTCCCTGTCCTGGGATGTGGCTAATGTATGTTAATGAGCTAGACCATTCATTGTTATGTTACATCCTTCTCATTCTTAAAAAGTCTAAATAACAGAACAGGCTTGCAATTTGGCCTCTGTCCTATGTGCATATCTCTCAGGGGCTGGGATTCTCAACAGAATTATCTTTATGACTTGTCTAGGCAGAATCATAATTGGCAAGATGGTGCCCAATATATCCTGGTGCACTAGTGTATGAGAGCTTTACAGGATATTGGGCTCAGAAACTCACTAGCAACTAATGCAGTGATTAGAAAATTGATGTAATCTTCCAATAGTGAGTTTCCTGGCTATCAGTGAGACTGCTGCATTCCAAACCAGTTGTAGTTTCTGAGTAATTTTCAGAATGCAATGCAATAAACCAATCAAGTGATAATCAGCATGAGAATCAGTGTTGCCAGAGGCAGGATTAATTAATTTTTCATCCTCCATCAGTTAGAAGGTAACTTTATGCAATGAACATGCATTTTGTTGGATCAACATCTAGATCACCCTCTCAGTTAATGGCAATCAGCCTCTGATTCAGGAGTGGGCAATCTTTGGGGGCTACTTATTTTCAAATGATGCAAAGGCTGAACTGAATGAAATAGTAGTGCCTCCTCATAACATAGATAGGGAAAACGTACCTTGTTCCTTTTTTTGAGAAACGGACAGTGTGGTGTGTGTACGTGTATGATAAGACTATGTTAACTATAACATACACTAAAATGATATGTGTTTTTATTTTTCAACATGGCAAGGAAAGCTACTGTCAGTATTGTAATGCCAAGTTGCTCAAGTAACAAGTTCAGAAGACTAAGCAGTTGCTTATTCTTGGTCTAACTCATGTGGAATGGAGCAAATAAATAAATCTATGATCTTCTTTAACTGATAGAGGATTTTAGGGAAGCAAAACTAAATCATGGCTATAATTTGGAAAATTTGTAGAGTGAACATTAATCCAGTATGCCAGGATTCCACAAAATAAGCAATAAATATAATTATTTGTGACAGATACCAGGGCGGGAAATATTTCACAAGCTCAGCCTGCTCTCTTTCACCTCTCTTAAAATTATCTTGCTTTCTCCGAATCACAAAAATAATTTCTGAACTTTCTATTAAATATGTACCATGTAATGGAAAGGAAAACAGTAAGTAGAACTTGTGCTGATTATATTTTTATTCCAATATAACCTGGTTTAGATAGCATTTTCATAAAGAATAAACCTAGTATTACAAAAACAGGAAGCCCAGAAAGAAATCTTTTAATGAGGGGAAAACATAATACAGAAAATAGAAAGCAAAACTCCTCATTTAAATTGTTTTATTTTTCAAAAAAAATCCTATTTGGCAGAATAGGATTTTGAAACTCTTCAAAGGCTTTCATTTCAAAGAACTTTGCTCAAAGCATTTCAAAACATTATCTGCAGCAATATTCTAAACCAATTTTAGTAAATCCAAAATGGCAGCAATGGTTCTGCAGGCATCAGCTAAAAACACAGAGAGAAGAAAGGAAGAAATCTTCTTGCATTAGTTCCAATTAGATCAGACATCCACACCCTCAATGCCATTGCCCAATTTAGTCTAATTTGATTGTAGAAGCCTGACACCTGAGCTAAATAACCTTATTATTTCCAAGAAAGAAAAGTATGCATGCAGTTTCAGTGGATAAAAGGAAATGAACCAGTGATACATTCTTTTGTGGCTAAATATCTGAAAAAGCAACGATATTTAGAAAAGTATGAGCCATTCTCAAAAAATGATTAATTTCTGACTATAAGAATGCAAAAACTATATACATTTTGGGTAATGTGTGTATCTGATTTTCATAGGTCAGGACTCATAGGGATACAAAATTAATTAAGGGTTCAGACTGGACCTGTTGCCAAGTATTGTGAGTTTTTCATTTAGGCTACAACTCTCAATGAATAATGCCTGTCAAGGCATATGATGGAATCAAACCAGAAAAGAGAATTAAGACATTTAGTGATGGGCATATTAAAAAAGGAGTGAGAAATTATTTACTTTGATATACATATAAGTAGATATTTTAATCACAGCATGTAACCGACAAAATGGACAGAGCTTTGTTTTATTACTAAATACAGGCAGTATGGAATTTAAAAAAGAGGGTTTTTAATGCCAGAGAGAATCTTTTTGACAATGCAAAAGCACTTTCTATAGTAAACAAGTAATGTGACAGCCTAGAAGTCACTACTGAAGAAATAACTGTAGATTTCTTTCCTTCCTTCCTTTCTGATATATGGAAATGTCAGTAGGCTGCTTCTTAAAAAGAAAATAGCCAGGGTTACGTATTCAGCTATCTCATATGTGACACTAATCTCTCATGCACAAAACTCCTATATTTTCCTTTAAGCAATATATGTAGGGTTTTTTTGGGGGGGGGCACTGACAAATATTCTAGGAATAAACTTTAATATGAATGATTACTGCTGCAAGAAAAATATTTTCTGTATGTTTCTTTCGTTCTTTCAATGAAAAGGGCATTGCATTTGATTTTGTTTCCTATAGGGATGAAACTTTCATATGTATGGCACAAGCTTTTTGCATTTCCCTTAGTTATAAAATTTGTGCATATGTGACAATGTCTTGTGTTCATAGTGTAATCATTTTTCCTACAATCTGCAGTCTCCCTGGTTCAATTAAATCCAAAATATATTTCATTAGGGACTCTCCCATGCAGCTTTTTCAGATCAGGAAGCATGAATTGAGAGCTCCAGGGTGGTGAACATAATAAGAGAAGAAAGCATAAACAGAAACAGCACTGCTGATCACCTTCAAACAATAAAAGAAGCTGAGCAATACTATGCAAATAAATTCTAGCAAATTCTAAGTTCTAAAGCATCCTGAGAATGAAACTATGAAGCAGGATAACCTTTTAGCAAAGGAAACTTTCAGAAGAGGAGAGTATAAAATTATTCTATATAAGGAGTCGAGGTGGAGCAGTGGTTAGGGTGCAATACTGCAGGGCCACTTCAGCTGACTGTTATCTGCAGTTCAGCTGTTCTAATCTCACCAGCTCAAGGTTGACTCAGCCTTCCATCCTTCCGAGGTGGGTGAAATGCAGACCCTGACTGTGGGGGCGATATGCTGACTCTGTAAACCGCTTAGAGAGGGCTGAAAGCCCTATGAAGCGGTATATAAGTCTAACTGCTATTGCTATTGCTATTCATTGGGATATTGTGTGTGTGTGTGTGTGTGTGTGTGTGTGTGTGTGTGTGTGTGTGTGTGTGTGTGTAACTTCTGTTATGTACAGATTTTGCAACACTGTGTTGCTTCTTTACTTTGTGTATGAATTTTATGTGGGCAAAGCACACATAGAAAAGCAAGTTTATAAATCCTTTCTGAGGAGGTTCAGCTTAATTCCCTGTGGTCATGTTATTGCATAATTGCTCATTTCATTACTTTGCCCTTCTCTGAGAATAAGAACAGGAGGAGGCAATGGAAACTAATTGTTAACAACTGTTGGAGAAATGATCTTAAGTCACTGGACTGGCCTATTAGTAGGGTATTAGGAGTCCCAGAAGTACCAAATTCCAGCAGAGATATAAAACAAATTTATATTAGTATGTGTATGTGCATTATAATAGAATTATCTTCTAATAACTATTTTTCATTTGATACTTTTGAGCTACCAACAGTTTTCAATTGTCCCTTAAGCACAGCCATGCCATGCAGACTGGCCATGAAAAGAACTAAAAATATTGATCCATCTCTTTATTATTATTATGTTAAAATGTTGTTGATATATTGGCTATTAGAAAGTCATAACCCTAAACAGAAGCATCCCTTATTAAAATGTGGTCCTCATCTCCTTATATGTCCTTTTGTTTACACTTTGAATACCAACTTTGCACAAAGAAAAGAACAAACCAAAAAATGGAGTTTTCTCTTTGAAAAGCAGGTTAGAAAATGATTTAGAAATATGAAGAAAAATCCTATATACTGTTCAACTTCCAAATCAGTCAACATCAGTTGCCTCTCGCCTGAAACATCAAACAAAGGCAACCCACTTCTCTGTCATCCTTCCACTGTCAAACAGAAAAGACAAGCCATAGTGCTTGTTTCTTCTCTGAGGGTCTTGCATTAACCTACCTTGCCCTTCAAGATAGATCAGAGTAGGTCAAACCAAAGTTATGAATGCTGATGCTATTTTTATTATAAGATTAGAGTAACAATATCTTGCAAATGTGAACATGATTCTGCTTTGCTCTCTTTATCTTCAAGAGAATTAGGGATAGTCCCATCAGTTATGTTCTCAAGTTATATTTCTACCCTTGAGTCAGATTTCTTTTATCTGACCTTTTATCTGACCTTTGTTTCAATGACAGCTCTTTATCTTATTCCTCAAGGTTATTCTTCTGGCCATTACAGAGAGTCTTGTGGTAAAGATCAGAAGCCAAAAATTTCAGGTTCTAATCCAGCATCAGGCAATGGAAGTCTTGAGTGACTTTGACTCAGCCAATCTTTCAATGTAACCTACCTTAAAATATCATAGTTGTTCTCTTGGGGGGAAAAAGAGGAGAAAGCACTGTGTATATCACCATAAGCTCCCAAATGTAAAATATGATAATATCTTCCCTTTGGTGAATATTACACAATAGTTCCTCCCCTACCTCCTTATACAGTTTAATCATTGCATAAGAATAGTTCAAATCCCAGTAAGGGTATGGCTAGCTGATGAGAGCTAAATAACTTGAAATAGATCTATACTAGTCTCCCTTTATTTATTTATCAGCATAAATGCAACACACACACACACACACACACACACACATATTTATAAACTATGATAAAATAATAGATATGAAGTGTCAAGAAACAAAATTTCTATTGAATTGCTATGTCTCTCCCTTCCTTAGTAAATTTTATTCAGACATATAAAATCTATGCAAATCCTGAAACTTTTTTCCAACATGCATATACAAGAAAACAGCATTCTATTCTACCTGATGTTATTGGGGAAATAATAGAAAACCTGCTTAATGTTGCAAATCACAATAACTTCCTAAATTATCTGCATATCCCTGCAAGTTGACACACTGTTTTTTATTCTCACAGGCCATAAACCCCATGAGCGTATGTCAATATTTCTTATATTATTGCTTTGAATGCCTAGCAAGCACTGCAACAACCCATGGAACAACTTTCTTGCATCTGTGCTTAGCTTAATGTCCTATTCCATGACAGAAATGTAGTACAGCAATTAGTACAATTTGGGTCATTAAAGGAAAGTTTCACTTCATCAGAGGTTCAAATTGTAAAGCAATGTGGCATTTTGCTTGTAAATAATGGCATAATTTGCACCATTTCATTTTGCTGTATAACCTTTGGTAAAATGTAGTCAGAAGCTTCTGTGGGACAGTGACGTGCGGTGAGGTTTATGGCTGGTGAGGCAAAAAGAAAGAAAGAGGCTTTTGGCCACTCCGGCGCTTTGTTCAACTCCGACAAAGCTCCCGAGCAGCCAAAAGCCTGTTTCTTGAAAACAGGCACCGGGAGGGAGATTGAAAAGGGCTGGCCTTGGTGACATCACAATGTAAAGTAAAATCTCCCCTCCACATTTTCAAGCCGTTCACAAAAATGCCCCATTCCGATCCTTCAAATGCTGCAATCCTGGAATATGTGGAAGGCTCGAAATGGGGCATTTTTGCAAACGGCTTGAAAATGTGGAGGGAGATATTCCTTCCTCTCCCTGTTCTGAAGGTCAGCACAGACTGAAAACAGGATAAGAGACAAAATCCCCCCTCCCCATTTTCAAGCAGTTTGCAAAAATGCTCCATTCCATGCTTTCAATCCTGCAATCCTGGATAATGTGAAGGATCAGAATGGAGTGTTTTTGCAAACCGCTTGAAAATGGGGAGGGGGGATTTTGTCTCTTATCCTTTCAGTCTGTGCTGACCTTCAGAACAGGGTGAGAGGCAGGAATATCCTCCTCCACATTTTCAAGCCGTTTGCAAAAACGCCCCATTTCGAGCCTTCAGTGTGAATATGCAGAGGAGAAGCCACCTCTTATAGGCATGAAAATCCATACACTTGGTACATTGGAAGAAGCCCCGCGAGGAGACGCTGCTGCTCTGCTGAAGTGCAGGAAATCTCCCCCACCACCTGCAGATCGCCCTTTCAAAGAGGAATTTCAGTGGTTCCCCAAAGAAAGTCAAAGACAAAAGGCTCTTTTTGCACCATCGAGGAACCCAGTCAAATGACTCAAATCCCGAGTACCTCGTGGGCTCCTTCTGACATCCCCCCGCCCACAGCCTTTTGTTTAATAGCGATTTCTTTCCCCATGAACTAATTGTGAAGTATACCAAGCAGATAATCAGTGCACCTGTTTTTAAACCTGGGATGACTTGTAAACTTTAATATTCATATGATACGCGCACATACACATATCAGTTTTCAACTGCAAGTGGTTTAAAGTAAACAAGATACCACCAATAGCCTTCCCCACCCCCCACCCACCCCATACCTAGCGACTCAAAAGTCCCGGTGAAGCCCCGAAGCACCAGGAATTGGCCTCCTGCCAATTACCTCCTCGCGACCTCTAAGATCTCACAGATTAGGCCTCCTCCGAGTTCCATCTGCCAGTCAGTGTCGACTGGCAACTACGCGGAGGAGAGCCTTTTCAGTAGTAGCTCCGACCCTTTGGAACGATCTCCCCGTGGAGATTCGTACCCTCACCACCCTTCAGACCTTCCGCACAGCCCTCAAGATCTGGCTATCCCGTCAGGCCTGGGGTTAAAGATTATAATCCATCCCCACCCGAATGATGAATGTTGCTCTATTTTTTAATTATGTATGTTCTATACATCATTGTATGTATCCCCTCCCACATAAGTTGTAAGCCGCCCTGAGTCCCCTCAGGGAAAAGGGCAGCCTATAAATAAACTTATACTATACTATACTATCTTCACTTTCCGACTGCTTATCGCCGCCGCCGCACTCCACCACCTCTCCCCCCCAAGTCCTCTGATGAACAATCCTCCGCTTTCTTCAGCTCGGATGGAGCCGGGACACCCAAGCTGCTGGCGGGGGCGGCGGCATGCACTTTAAAGTGCATGCCGGCTCGGCCACCATTCAGCAAAACATGTCCTGGTTTGTGGCCGGGCGGCACGCTTGCACTTTAAAGTGCATGCTGCCCAGCCACAAACCAGGACATGTTTCACTCTATGGCGTGCTGAGGCGGCATGACTTTAAAAAATAAAAAAATAAAATAAAAAATAAAAAAATAAAAAATGAAAAATAAAAATAGATTTGCCAGCCCGCACGCCAGCAGAGGCGGGTAAAAAAAAACACCACACACACACATATACACATAGTAAAAACAAATTACAATTACTTAAATTACAAATAAATTGAATTCCTCTCCCTGCCCCCTCCCTCTGACCCACATACCTTCCAGCTGCATCAAAAATGCAAGATTTGGTCTAGCCAGGGCCAGGCAGGCTAGGCTAGTTGCTGCTAGAATCACCACGTGGATGACTCTGCTTAAATGTTTTAAAATAGCCTCTAAACAAAGTGCCCTCTGCAGGAGGAGGCGGGAGAATCACGTGCCTCATTTGAATACGGATTTTTTTGCTTTTTAACCCTTGGTTAACTCTTAAAAGGCGAAAAATTCCTTATGCAAAGGAGGCCCATAGTTCTCTAGCCTCCTCCTACTAACCGCACTAAGGAGACTCAGAGTCACTGTGACTTAGAGTCTGGGAGCAACTACCCTGGCCTTTTTAATTATTTTAAAAATTGTTTCCTTTTCCTAAGGAGACTGGTGAGGCCCCTCCTCCCCTGCCCCTAGTGACTGCACGTCACTGCTGTGGGAAGTGATACAAAGGCAATTTTTGGTCAATACAATTTGTTTTACAGATTTGATAGTTTCATATGATTTGTCAATGGAGGTTCTCGTGGTATAGAAGAATATATAAAGCTGCCTTCTACCAAGACAGGCCATCAGTATTATGACTAGTGCCAGCATTTCAGGATTTTGAAACTGTTTTTAGAATTCATTTTATTTCATAATGGAGTGTTGTGATCTATCAAAATTTGAAATTTAATCTGTGTAATATCAATAAGATGCTAGATTCTATTTGCTTTTATAATCTCTGAGTTCAGTTTATTCAGTGAAAAAAATATGGAAATGTTCTGGTATTATGAATTAATCAAGATCTGACAGTTCATTCACCAGATATAACAAATATGATTAAATGCTTTTCTGATTGCATTCACTCCTGAACATATGAAACCAGATTACAGGAGTATTTTTGCCATTTGCATTTTTTTCTGCCATGTTCCCATGATGTTGCCTTTATCTCATTCCTAATCCATATCTGAGGCAACCTTGGCTGTTCCATCATTAAAAGTAAAATATTTCCCTTAAACTGACTACAACTGCAGCACTTTAAGAGAGTATCACATGTGACTGCATATCTGACCACTCTATGACAGTATATTCATAGGTGGCGTCATCCGGCACCCATTGTCTACGGGAGACTAGTGTGGGTTTACCATGTCTTTTCAAATCCCATTTTGCTTTGAGGATTCAGAAACTCTGTATCCTTCTCCTGCTCTTTCCTAAGCAGAAGATCTTGAATAACATTGTAATGTTTTATGGAGGTGGGGAGGTTGAAAAAATGTTTGCAAACTATTTCGAGGCAAAGGCCAATAGTGATCATCACCAAACAAATCCTACACTGATAAATAGATGAACCAATAGTAGAAATCAATAAAAAGAGAAAAGAAAAAAAGAGGAAAATCTCAGTCAGCAAGGAAGTGAACACAGCCTGACAACAGGTAATTGATGTTTTCAATGACTCCACAAACCAAATAAATTATCATCCATATTTTCAATAATAAACAACTTATTCTTTGTACCACCATGTCCAGATAGGTACTGATGGTATTGATACCTTCAATACCAATAACAATAGCACTTAGACTTACAGTATATACCGCCACTGTAAGTGGGCTGCATATTGTCCCCAACAGTCTGGGTCCTTGTTTTACCCACCTCAAAAGGATGGAAGGCTGAGTTAACCTTGAGCCACTGAGATTTGAACTGCCAAAATGCAGCTATCAGTCAGCTGAAGTAGCCTGAAGTACTGCACTCTAACCACTTGCGCCCCTTCGGCTCAATAAAGAAGCTTTGGGGGCTCTGCCAGAAATATCATACAGCCAAAAATCATTAACCTCTGGATGAAAGGAATACACCTTTCAACTAATAATATAGGCATCCTATTCCTTATACCAGATGTTTCTCATAGCTAACCCAATAACTAGCCTCTTTTGCCACAAAAATCATCCTACAATCCAAAGCTGAATTATCCCATGGTGATTTGTCACTAATTCATTCTCAAAAATGCCATACATTATGGAATCCATCAAAATCTAAACGAAAATTCTGGTGAGAAAGAATATTATTCAAATTCAAAATTGCAATTATTACTGATTCCTGTCCTCCAAACCTGCCTATTTGTATAACCTATAAATCAGAAAGGGGATCCAACAGTATCATAAATTGCCCAGGACAATGTAATAACCATTCCAGAGATAAAAAGTTGAATTAATTCAGCCATCATGACATTAATCTCACTCATCAGCCAAAAGACCTTTTCCACTTTTAGCCTAGGAACAAGAAGTGCTGCCCAAATCCTACCACCATGTGCACTATTTGATCCATCAGTATATATATTTTACAAAAATCTAAATCCAAAGAATATTAAACTGAAACTAGATATCAAAATCCAGTCATGAAACCGAATTATTCCACATATCCTTCTTAAAAGCCAGACTAGATTCAAGGAGGCCACATTCTTAAAGTATCCAATTCTGACCAAGAAACCTATTGAACAAAATGAGGTCAGTGACCATCCAAAATTTACTATTCTCAACAGACAACACACACACCAAAAGTCAATATATTTAGGAATGTGGTAGGAGAATTACCAGAGGCTTTCTTGACATCAAGAAAAGCCAATCACTGGAATAGGTTGCAGCAATTGACTTTCTTGATGTCAAGAAAACCTCTGGTAATTCTCCTACCACATTCCTAAACACACTACAAAGGTACTAGCACTCAATTTGAATTAAATTTAACTTGCATAAAAACTGCCTTATAAGACATACTAAAATGAAGGCCTATGTTACTGAAAGATACTTTCAATCTCCTACACACACACACACACACACACACAAAACTCCAAAGTCTCAGAAATAATGTGCTGTACTTGAATATGTGATTTACACTTATTCTCAACATATTGAACAAACAAAATTGAAACCAACAATAAACAATTACTCCCAAAATGTTGGCTGAAGAAACTAATTGAATTGAAGAACTATACAAAAACAATTTGCCATTTGTTACAAACCAACTCTGTGAAAAAAAACAACATCCCCACAATTTTAGTTTGAAAAATAATTAAACACCCACTCATCCAGCCAAAGTTGAAGAGCAGTTAATGGTGAAGTAGATAGTGTTTCACTAAATGGTGAACCCAGTGTCTTATAGCTCTTAGATGAGCTTCTTAGCTACTAATAGGTATAGGTGGCAAGTTAATAGGGAAAGAGGGCCTTTCAAAGTCTCCAAATCCAAGAGCCATTGATGCATAGTATAAAAACCCTGAAAGCTTAAAACTGTTCTGGCTCACTAGATTCCTGGATGCTTTGAAAAAGGTTCTTTCTTCACCCCTTTCACCTATTACTTCAACTAGTCTGGGCAGGCTGAAGAGAATTACCAGAGTATCTATACTTGCCAGGTCTCTCTACCTGTAGATCCATTGTTCCATGTGATTACAGAACTTGAAAAGTTTAAAAGATTCAGAAGACTTTTGTCGGAGTCTAAACTGATGGCTTTCTTCCTTTCTTTTCTTTGTGTTCTTGAATACACTTTGATTGTGGCTTGCATTATGTTATTATGCTTAAGCTGCCTTAGAATAAAGCCTTAAGTATACATAGTGAGTAGTCCTTGTTTCCAAATGCAAAAGAACCTGTGACCCAAGCCCAACTGTGCTGGAGACAGAGCAATTCAAAGACAACTCATACAGAAATGATTAGATCCCATTTCTGAAACTGTTTCTATTGTATATTTAGATATTGGCAAGATTTCAAAGCTAGATTAGCACCATCAATAGTGTCTGAAAAACTATAAATTGGAATAAAAATGAAGTGTAAAAAATAGAAGGGCATAAACGGTAGCCTTTTCATGAGATTTTAGAGATGGTATCACCAATATTTTACAAGATGTGATGATGATCACAGAAGATTACAGATCTACTAATTTATTTTGGCATGTGGTGCTTGGAAATGTTGCCAGTCCATGTTGTACTGTACATGTTTACTGAGAAATAAATGCTATCCTAATCAGAGGTAAGATTCAAAAAAAAATTCTACCAGTAATGTGGGTGTGGCTTTGTGGGCATGGCATGGCTTTTGGGGCACGGGAGGGGAAGGATACTGCAAAATCCCCATACCCTCTCCACCCCACTAACCTGCTTTCCAGCTCCATTCTCCTGTTCAGGGCAACAAAAGAAGATCAGCTGGGAGGCAGCAGGGGCGGGGCCAGCCTATTTGTCAGTTCTCCAAACTACTTAAAATTTCAGCTACCAGTTCTCCAGAACCTGTTGGAACTGGCTGAATACCACCTCTGGTCCTAATCAAAGGAGGATGTTCTCAGAACTGAAGCATTATTTCTCTATAAATATGAACAGAGATTCAGCTTTTAAATATACTTGTTGGTGGATGTCTAGTGCCCTAAGTAAAACTTATGTCCGTCAAATTGCTTTGAGAGGCCAGTGACATTGCATACCAGATGAATGAATAGCTCTTCCATTTGCTCCACTTCCACCCCACTGCTTAATTCTCAGTCTTTGCCTGTCAATTATGTAAGCCTCAATTTAGAAATCCATTGCCTGCATCTTTATCTATTTAGAGTAATGCACCACCTTGGAAAGGCGGGTAGGGTGGAAAAGTGCAGTGTATCTTCCAGCTTAGTAAAAGTGACATTATTTTCACAGAACAGGTCAGTGCATGTATCTCTGACTATTTTCTCCGTTCTTTTTAAATCCCGCTTTGCTGCCTTAATGGAACACTTTTCTCCTTTGTTCACCAAGTAGAATATTAAAAAGCTTTATCTGAGGTTCAGTTATACGCAAGTACAAACCATACTGCAGTTATATAAAACAGTACTTCTCTTTTGAGCGCTGCAAAATTCACTGAAATTTGAATGCCTTTCACTTCACCCTGTGCCATTATTTCACCAATACAATCATCACTGCATTAGCATTCAGCTAGTAATTACTTAGAACCTACAAGGTCATGTGGTGTGATGGTAGATATGTCCAGTGGTATTAAGTTGCACATTAATCCTGCTAATTTATTTGTAGGGGAACTGAACAAGTGCTCTTCCAGCTGTATTCTGTTTTGCAAAAGAGAGAGGCAGAGTACTGTAGGAAAATAATTAGTCTGAAAACAGATCCATAGTTACTTAAAATATACTGCTCCCATTAATAAGGCATATAACCAAAGAAAGTCAATAATACAAGATATAAATGAGATATAAATGTCACCAATTAGATGTATATGTAATTAAAACTATCATAATTTAGTATTTGCATTTTAAAATAAAGCAAATAATTTGAAGCTACTCTATCAAAATGCAGAAGTCATAAAATGCTTAAATATAAAGGCACCTCTACATGTAACACTACTAGATAATTCCAAGATTCTGTGATTCAGCCCCGTTATGTTTATTAGGCTTGTGAGTTAATTAAACTTCTAGCCTTTCTATAAGAAAAGTGGAATTTCTGTGGAGAGAGTTTTGCTTAGGAATACTAGAATTTGCGGGTAAATGATTTTGCATTGACAGAAACTCTTACTCCAACCTGTTTCTTGGTTTGCTATTTCTCCCCCCGCCCCCCAAAAAACACTTTAACACTACATTAATTGACTATACAGCAGTGGTGGGTTTCAAAAAAATTTGGAACCTACTCTGTGGGTGTGGCCTGCTTTCTGGGAGTGGCTTGCCGGCCATGTGACTGGGTGGGAGTGGCTTGCCAGCCATGTGACCGGGTGGGAGTGGCTCGCCGGCCATGTGATCAGGTGGGAGTGGCCTGCCGGCCATGTGACCGGGTGGGAGTGGCCAAGATAATGTCAGCATTCCCAGTCAAGATAGAGGTATAAATTACACAGAAAAGAAAGAGGCATCCATTCACCTGAATTTAACTGTTTTTGAATATATAGGAATGTAAAGCCCACAGCATCTACTTGGTACTTTTTAAAGCAGCAGCACCTTTTTCCTCATTTCATGAAATATCTACTTTAAAGAGTTGTGGGTGGGGTACTATATTTACAGTCTTGTATTCTCTTTAGTACTTTGTTTGCAACAGAATCCAAAGTACCATGCAGTCCTAGCACTTGTACTAAAGCTAGGCAAGTTATTTTACAGGGCTCTGAGCACTCCTCCAGATCTGGTCAATGAAGCAGATGTTCCAAAGTACTCCCACAACTTTCTAATGCTTTGAAATCCCACCAAATGATTTATTCAAGCCTATTTCATACTTTCTTCTATATGGCAATCAGGGTGGTTTTACATATGGTTCACAGGTAGTCTATTTTCCAAGTACTTAGAGGGCCAAGAACTGCCTTTCCTAGATTGCAGCTTTAGCTTCCTTGAATGTTAACCTTTAGGCCATTCAAATATAGACTAGTTCTGATCCTGGAAACATATTGTATGCTTTATATATTAATATCATATTCAATGTAATCATTATTGCTAAAAAACAGGCAGCAGTTAGAGTAGTTTGTAACAAAACATGAGCAAGAAACAAGAGGTTGATTCACCACCACCACCCCTATTTTAGCTTATTTCTGTTTTATCTAATATTTTCCTGCAATTCTTTCATAATCCAGACTACTAAAAAGAGTTCTACATAATGATACTTTTAAAATGATACTTTTTTTAGAGGCTTTTTTAAACAGTTAAGCAGAGTCATCCACATGGTGACTCTGGCAGCATCTAGCTCAGCCTGACCTCAGCTCTTGCATTTTTCCTTTTACAATTTTTTCTTTTCATGATGGCAGGCAAGAGCAGAGTTGAAATCCTCTCTGAAACAGCTGGAAAAGGTACGTGTGGGTCGGAGGGAGGGGGAGGAATTCAAACTTCACCCTCCTGGTGCAACTTTGTCTGTGCGTTTGTGTGTGTGTGTGTGTGTGTGTGTGTTTGAGAGAGGGGGGAGGGAGCATATTGAGACAGTTCTTTAGTTTATGCACTATGTAACACTCTAATACTATGTCTTTGGGTCTTCTGAAATTTTAATTCTCCAATCATAAGCAAAAACTATGTTTTCAGTAGAATGAATTTCCACTTCTACTTACACCTGCCAGCCAAAATGCTGCTAGTGGTATTGCTAACATGGGCTGAGGAGGAAAACCTAAATTTTCTGAATCCTGGTGCAACTGTGTGTGTGTGTGTGTGTGTGTATGTGTGTGTGTGTGTGTGTTTGATAGAGGGGGGAGGGAGGGAAAGAGGAAGGAAGGAGGGGAAGGGAGAAGAAAAATAAAAATAAAGAAGGAAACTTATTTAGCAAAGGAGAAAAACAAATGCTGTCTCTTTAAATTGGAACTGAGCATGCCTGGCTGTAGAATTCTAGGAGTTGAAGTCCACAAGTCTAAAAAAAAATTGCTGCCCCACCAGCAATAAAACTCACCGCACGTCACTGGTGTGTGTGTGTGTTTTAAGCCACTGAACAAAATGAGGCAGAAACTAAGCATATGGATAAATACTGGACAGAGTAGCAGAACAAATCTTTGTGAACTCTGTTAAGACAGCTGGAAGAAGTGCTGATGAACAAATTCTGCACTTTAAACTCTTCTGTCTGTAATGAGCATAACTGAAGGTTAGTCAGAAAGTGTTGTGAGATGAGAAAATGGGAATGGTGTGAAAATTCTCTAAAATAAACTATTAACTATATGTCACGTTTGTAGCTAACTGGAGGTTCTTCCAATTAACTTTAAGAGCTTAGGGTCCTGATATTCCCTGCAATCAGCTTCGGAGGTTCAAAAGCCTTAAACTTTCCTCATTTTGCTTACGTTGAGAATTCTGTCCCCATGTTCTCATCATGGTACATGTTCTAAGTTGTTGTTCCATTTTAATCCTTTTTTTTCCCCAAGATACAAGAAAAGGACCTTTTTAAAGCCCCCTCATAAAGAACATTCAGTCAAATCATAACCAGGAAAATAAGAGTCCTTTCACTACGGTAAACGTATTAGTTTACCTTAATAGGTTTCCTGCTTTGGTGAAATTATTTATTTGCTTGCTTTAAAGGGAAAGGAGAGATAAAGGCAAATAAGCTGTCCATCCTCACTGCTGTCTTGCTAGCCCACATTGGCCTACTTTTCACCTATTTGAACAATTCCAACTTTTAAGTTAATGGTCCCTGTGAAATTACTAAAAAAAATCATTTATAATTGGAAACCCTTTGTGGGCTTTTTGAAGGAGATGGAGAAAAATCAAATTTTGACATATGGATTTGACAATTGTTAAATTAAAAAGCAGAGAAATATTTTTTTTAAAAAAATTCTCCTTTACTTCTTGTGGGAAAATAGACATTTTATTACAGTATAAGCATTCTTTATATCCTTGGAAGAAGAAGTCAGAAGTGATTATTTCAATATGTTTATGTTTTCCTTTCTTTTTCTTTACACTTTTTCATACTTATATCCCTATTCTCCTTTTCACTCTTTATCATTTCTTTTGATTGTTATATTATGGTGTGTGTGTGTGTGTGTGTGTGTGTGTGTGTTGTGTGTGTGTGTGTGCACGCGCGCACATATATATGTATGTGTGTATGTATGTATATATATATATATATATATATATATATATATATACATACATACATACATACATACATACATACATACATACACACATACACATAAACATACACACACACATACACACTTTGTAGAATGCTATAAAATTATTTGAAAAGAGTTCCAACTTTGAGGTGGTTTAGTGTAGTATTAGAATTCCATTGCTAAATAAATTTCTTTATACACTTTCGCTGTGTATAAAAAGGTCCCAGTGAAAAGAAATTTAGATGTTATTGAAATAATAATTTTGTTTTAACTGCTTTTTCATTTCCTAATACTTTGAATTTTTTCACAGTGGGAAGAATATTGAACAATTTTGCTTTGGTTTTTTTAAAATGTATTTTTAATGTTATTTAGTAATTATAGTAATCCCCCATCTTTACCTCATAAAAAGAACATGGATGGTAAATGAAGCTGAATTCACACTACTTATTATTTCTTGGTTTAGTCTAATTACTTTAAAATTATTTTCCTAAAACTTTTTATAGTTGAGTTGCTAATTCATTTTTCTTTAAAAAAAGAAAAGAAAACTCAGAAAGGCCTCATTTGGGATTGCTAGTACATTCAGATTTTTTTAAAATATTAAAATATTCAAAAGGAAGTTTTCAGAAGAAATAAAATCAGCATTCATTTCATTTCATTTAATTTCATTTATTTGGTTTGTATGCCACCCTATTCCCGAGAGACTTAGGGCGGCTAACAATAAAAAGGGAAGGGGATACAAAAAAATAAAAATTAAAAAAACAGCAATTTAAAATTCAACAACAGTCGTAACCTCGAGTGGGGCTGATACTTCAACAGCCCCAGGCCTGCCAGAACAGCCAGGTCTTAGTTGCTTTGCGAAAGGCTGGAAGGGTAGTGAGGGTCTGGATCTCCACGGGGAGATCGTTCCATAGGGCCGGAGCAGCCACAGAGAAGGCCCTCCCCCGAGGGGTCGCCAGCCGACATTGGCTAGCAGATGAAATTCGGAGGAGGCCTAGTCTGTGGGATCTAATAGGTCTTTGGGAGGTGGCTGGCAGGAGGCGGTCTCTCAAGTAACCAGGTCCGATACCATGTAGGGCTTTAAAAGTAACAACTAGCACCTTGAAGCGTGTCCGGAGCCCAATGAGCAGCCAGTGCAGCTCGCGGAGGATAGGTGTAACGTGGGTGTACCGGGGTGCACCCACAATCGCTCGCGCGGCTGCATTCTGGACAAGCTGAAGTCTTCAAACACTCTTCAAGGGCAGCCCCATGTAGAGCGCATTACAGTAGTCCAATCTTGAGGTGATGAAGGCGTGAATGACTATCCGAAGGGCCTCCCAGTCCAGATAGGGTCGCAATTGGTGCACCAGGCGAACCTGGGCAAAGGCCCCCCTGGTCACAGCCGACAAATGATGTTCTAAAGTCAGCTGCGGATCCAGGAGGACTCCCAAATTGCAAACCCTCTCTGAGGGGCGTATAATTTCACCTCCCAGCTGAGAGATGGAATATGCTTCAGCAAATGAAGCATATTCAACATTTTTCAACATAAATTTGTACGATATAGGCTAATATCCAGTTTATTTCTCTTGAAAAATATGAACTCAGTATTTCAATTTAGGAATGTGTCCTTGTGATGCTTCTAGTGAAATCTTGGAAAACATTTTCAGACTCATGTTGCATTTTATTTATTTACACTATTTAGAGACCATCAACTTCAAGCAGTTGTGCTTTTTAAAATAAGAAACAATAAAATAAATATTTCATTTTTTTAAAAAACCCACAATAAAATAGAATTTCTACAATAGCTCAGCAACCACCTTACCCCAAGTACTGGGGGAGTAGCCAAAATTTAGTGCACATTATTGTGGTGGAAGCCATATGGTTTTCAAGGGTATGCTATTCTAGAAGGCAGGGCTATGGCAGAGAAAGCATGTTTTCAAGATCCTGATAGAACACACTCTTTGATCAAGGAGACCTGGAGCTTACCTATTTTGCAAGATCTATATTGATTGATATCTAATAATAGGTTTTTTTTAACTCACTGGATTAAGAATTGGTTCCATCTTTGCAGCAATTCTATTTTATTTCCAATGTATGACAACATACCTCATCAGTTCAAAAATTAAAAAAATAAATTAGTTTAAATTAACGGTAAATTGACTTGTATGACTTTACTCATAAATTTATGCTGGGTATGTGAATACATAATGTTTGGAAAGTGAAAGTTGAAAAATTTGACACGCCCTAGGAGAATATTAAAGAATCGCCATCAGTGTTACTACAGTTCTGCTATTTTATTATTTAGTCATTATTCATTCATTATTTTTCAACTTTCCCCAGGAATTCTTATATGGGGCTGTCCGCTCATTTAATCCCCAAAGAAGAAATCTAGAGTACAGTAGATTTGTTGAAGTTTAAGTGTATCTGGCCAAAGTCAACTGGTTGGTATCCAGAGTTGGCCTAGGCATCAGATGCCACTACTTTTATATGACTATATGAACATATTTTTTTCCTTTAAAGCACAGAGCTACTACGCACAGTCTCTTCTATTTATATGAAGATTTATATTCATAATGACTATATATTAAGAAATGCATTTCCAATATAACCAACTATAGCATTATGTTTCTCATCTTGTAATATATTTATATCTGAGAATCAAGAGCCTGCAGATATGCTGTGTATAAGTGTCTATACATTCTTAATAGAACTTGTAAAAATTTAATGGTCTAATATTACTAGATTTTTGTTCTTATACATGAGCATTTTGGATGCATTTTCATATTGAAATACCACATGGATTTAAACCAGTTGCAGGTTGATTATATCCAAATATTATATTCCTTGAAAACACATTGAATATCATATTTTAACTGCATACAAAGAAGTTTTAAGTTCTGTATAACATGTAAATAAATGCATTTTAGTAATTAATTTTATTACCAAAATATATGAGATCCCATTTGTTTATAAATAAATAAATATCCTAATTCAATATGATATACCTTATTTATGAGCACCATTTTGACTTCTACCCATCATCAATTGTCCTAGCACTGTGTTTCTCAACCTTGTCAACTTTAAGATGCATGGACTACAACTGCTAGAATTCCTAGCATGGGGAATTGATAGGATTGAGAATCCCTGCCCCAGCATAGTGATACAGTATGTTAAGTGAGGGAAGCATATAAGACACTACCACACAAAGCAACAGGAGAAGGCTTAATGCTTTTGTTTACAAGATTTTCCTTTTTCTTCAATTCAATGAGTTGAATCATTAATCATCATTGCTTATATCAACCATGTTTTCAAAATGATGGAACACCCAGGAAAGAAAAACTGGAGATTCATGTATCATCATCATCATCTTGCTATTTGTATTTTTTAATAAAAAATGTTAAAAAGAACAGAAATGATTAACTATTTTTTGCCATCTTTCACAGATTTTTTTTATTCTTTCCAACCTAACAGAATTTTAGACTAATGTTATAAAAGGCATTCATGATTCTTTCAGCAGAATAAGATAGAACAGAACAGAACTGGATTGGACTATATTTGGTAGTAAGACAAACTGACAAAGAAATTAATGAGTTCAAAAATGGGAGGGCAAAAAATCTTCCAGTTCATCTCTATGGGAAGATATAGCATTTTGGAACAGTTGCAACTGTTCCACTCTGAACTGTCTTTGTTCCTGCTTATGTGACCAATACTAATATAGGACTTGAAAGAATTCAATAAATTATACCATGTATGCCTTCCTACCTTCTATGTACATGTGTGTAGTCTTACATGGTTATCTGGAAAGAGTTTGATCCTGTTAAGCTTGAGGAAGTACACAAGAATTATTGAAGTTATTAGTTCAGCAAGCTTTGTATTAGGTGCATGCTTTTCCTGCCCTGAGAGGGGATGCGAGTGGGTTCAGGCAGTGATTAATTCCTTTTTGATGAGTGAACGGGCCCACCTCTTCTTAAGGAGGTGGTTTTGTGTCCTTTCTCAATGGAGGTGTCACTTGATCTAACTAGTCTGCACAATTTTACAAAACCTTTTTTGTATACAAAAGGCAAATACAAAACCTTTGTCAGACCAATTCTTGAATATAGCTTGTATGCCTGGAATCCATGCTGTATATAGGACATTAATACGATTAAGTGGGTCCAGAGGTATTTCACGAGAAGAATACTCCACTCCTCTGCTCACAATAGAATTCCCTATGCCAACAGGCTCAAAAGTTTGGGCTTGGACAATCTGGAACTGTGCCGCCTGTTGTGTGAACTAAGCACAGTACACAAAATTGTCTGTTACAGTGTCAATGACTTCTTCAGATTCAACCTCAATAATAAACAGACAAACAATTGATACAAACTCAAAGAAAACCATTCCAAACTCGATTGCAGAAAATACGACTTCCGCAACAGAGTGGTCAATGCCTGGAATGCTCTACCTGACTCCATTGTTACATTCTCTATCCCTCACAGCTTCAACCTTAAACTGTCAACTGTGGACCTTACCCCATTCCTAAGAGATCCGTAAAGGGGACATGCATAAGTGCACCAGTGTGCTTACCATCCCTGTTCTACTGGCCCCATTTATTTGTATTCAATTCTTTCGTTCATGTCCATGTTTATATCTGCTATCTTCTACATGTCTGACAAACTAATAAATACAAATACAAATGTTTGCCAAGTTGCCAATTTTCCCTTTTTGTAGGAAAAGTTGTTGAGAAAATGGTCACACTGCAGCTTCAGAGGACTCTGGGTGAAATGGATTATTTGGAACCTTTTCAACTGGAATTTGGACAGGTATGGAACCCGAGAGAAGTGGTGGCTCAGTGGCTAAGTCCCTGAGCTTGTTGATCAAAAAGGTCGGCAGTTCAGTGGTTTGAATCCCTAGCGCTGCATAACGGACTGAGCTCCCATAACTTGTCCCAGCTTCTGCCAACCTAGCAGTTCAAAAGCAAGTAAAATTCAAGTAGAAAAATAGGAACCACCTTTGATGGGAAGGTAACAGCATTCCATGCGCTTTCAGTGTTTAGTCATGCTGTCCACATGACCATGGAGATGTCTTCAGACAGTGCTGTCTCTTCGGCTTTGAAACAGAGATGAGCACCACCCCTATAGTTGGGAACAATTAGCATGTATGTGCGAAGGGAACCTTTACCTAAAAGAATTTGCAAATTCTTTTCAGTCCAAACCTAAGCTACTAATCTAAGATATATCCCGAGCGATTCCATGGTCTGGCTATCCTGATCCTCTTCCCCTCCCTCCTGGTTGAGAATGCACAGTGTCTTCAGCAGGGCCTCTCTCTGAGAAAGTTCCATGTTGCCAAAACTCTTTCCCATTGCTCCTTCAAGTGCACATTTCATCACATGTTCCAATCAATATTGATGGGTTTCTACAGGGTTCTACATATCTCCCTCCTTTTAACATCTACATGAAGGTGGTAGGTGAGGTTATGCAACAATTTGGATCAGTATGCTGATGATACCCAGTGTTATATTTCCACCACAGACTGCCTGTGTGATGCTGTGGGTGTCTTGTCCCAGTGCTGGGTGCTGTCTAAGAAGCACTGGGTGATTTTGGAAGATTGGACCTTCTAGTGCCAACAATATTCCATCTTTGGTTGTGGATGAAGTGGCACTTTCTCAGAAGATGTAGTATGCAACCTGGCAATGGGACCTGAGACCATCAGTGTGTGGCCAGAAGTAGTACCTCTCCCAGGAGTGTTAGTCATTAATGATACCTTTCTCTTGGCTGGTATGTATTTTAATTTGGTAGTTTTCATTGTTTTTATTTTTACTTTTAGTATTATTCACAACCTAAAGTTACTTGTTGAGATGGGTAGCTATATAAATTGATGAAATAAATAAATGTGTGTATTTAATCTATATGCTTTGGCAAGATACTCCATGAATCCATTTTGTTTGTTTGTTTTTTTAAAAAAAATGAGGATAGTTTATCTAGCCTGTTGACCAAGTACCAATATTGAGAGAAAATCTAAAATACCTGAACAAAAATGTTTTTAAATTATATTTGTTTTTACAGATTTGGACTATCTAATGTCAGCATTCCAAATATCATGTAGAATCAAATCAGAATCAAAGGCAAAACTATGCTTAAAGTTCCAATTTAATAAAGCAGGCATGTTGTGGGATCCCAACTCTGGAAGTTACATCAGAATCCCACCCAGTTAAAAGTTCATGATCTTGTCCCCACACCCACAGTCCATCACATGGTCCCATCTTCTCCTTCCACGCTGGCATCCATGCCCAGCTTCTTCTGGTCAGGTGTACTGGTGTGGAGACAAAGGATGACCTTGGCTTCTAGCAAAGAATGAAAACAATACATCCAAAATCCTACTCCTTCTAATCCCCCCTCCCATTGACTATACTTAAAGAAACAGCATAATGAAATAAGAGAAAGTGTGGGAGGCCAAAATTCTAAAAGGAATATAAATGCAGGCCTGACATCTAAATTATTTTGAGTTTAGTTCTGGGGGTGTTGTGGTAACAATCTCAGAGGATAACATTTCATGAAAACATGGCACTTTGATAACTTCCCAAGGAGCCCTCTTAGCAGTGGTGGATTAAGGCTCACGGGTGCTCTAAGCACTGACAAATTTTGGTGCCCCCCCTCCTTTGTACATACTGTACAAATCTTCATTGGGTTATTTTCCTTTCTCAACTTTCTGGTGCCCCCTTTGGGCCTGGTGCCCTAAGCACATGCTTAGAATGCTTAATGGTTAATACGCCACTGCCTCTTAGAGAAGAATACACAGTGGTAATATGGTTGAAGCTGCAACTAGAATTGCTACTCTGTTTGGAGTTTGAAAAAATCCAGAGATATGTTTAAATTTATGTCCATTAAAACATAAAAATGTTTCATTTAAACATGGCAATATTTTAAGTGTATATATCATATTTCTATCCTGGAGTGTGTCTCTGCAGGGAGTTCTCTATAATGACAGCACTTGAAAGGTTAATGGCATTCATTGTTCTACTAATCTATCCTTTGAACCACTGATTAGCACTGAATTTGATTTGGATCTACTTATGGTTGAAAAAATATTAATCTAGTTTTTGCAGTTGAAATCTTATGTTAACTGATGAAGATATATTATTAGCATACACCTAAAAGAAAAACATCCATTCTTTTTAGGAGAACATTACAAACTGCTAATGCTAATTCCTGAAAAAATCCTTTAAAAATCTACACAATTGTAAAATAAATTGTATTTACCTGAAAGCTATTAATACCAACACATAACATATTCTCTCCTTTATAAACTAAATTTAGTTTCCCTAAAGTATTTATGGAATGTTTTGCTAGTTTGTTGCTGTTTCTAAGCTAGTGTTAAAAACAAATGTTCTAATGCAAATCACAGATTGGAGCATGGACTTGCATAACAAGCAATATTTATTTAGCAAGGCAAGCCATTAACCAGGTTTTCTGTTTAGTTTTAGAAGGAATTAAAAATCAAACCTTAGTAACATAGCAGCCAGGATAATAGTACTTAGTTTGACTTGTTCAATAATCATTTTCTAAGGAGAAAGTTCATGAACATTTAATGTTTTGTTAATTTTCAATCTGTACTGCTGTTTGGTTTAAGGAAGGCATTAAAATCTTTCTCAGGATTTCCATAGTTGTACAGAAGTCAACCTAATGAAATATGGGCCACTAAACTGGAGAGGACACATTCATTTCAGTACAGCAATTGCTATAATTCTTGAACTGAACTGAATGGAATAGATGTAGAGATATGCAGATTTGTTTTTCACCAAAACCAAATCCACATATAATCAGATATTATTCCTGTCGGGGTCAATTTCTCAATTGCTATCATACACCTTTTACAGTGGATACATCTTTGATAATATTCCATGCCAATTTTTCAATAAAATGTGTCCCCATGTATATCTCTTTCCCTATGCATTTATCCAATTTTCCAGGCATTTTCAAAAATATATGCTGATTTTAATGGAACATTTGCACATGAATAAAATGTGCATGAATATTAACAGACAGCATTTACTTCTGCTGAAAATTTTGTAATGGAATTATGACATTTCAAATTTCAAAATAAAATAAAATTTGTCACTTCCCTTAGGCCAATGGAACTTCATAGAACTTTCCACTTTTGCATGTGTTGTAGCTTCCTTCATCTTGGACCAAATAAAATTATTAATAACAAAATTGCTTAATGTCAACTAACTCTATTTCATGGTAGCAGTGAATCATAACATAATTTTCCAGATAGAGAGAGACATCAGTTGTTATAGGGCAATTGAGATACTGTAGATGGAAGACTAGAAGGTCATCCCCCTAGTTCAGTGATGGCGAACCTATGACACGCGTGTCAGTGCTGACACGCATAGCCATTTGGGGTGACACGCACATGATTCATCCCTAAGGTGACCAGACGTTCCGCTGTTGGGACGCGATGCATCTGTAGCGGAGGAGCGGGATCCCGAGGGAGGCTGTTGCAGAAGGGCGAAATCTGAGATTTCTTCGCTTCTGCGGCAGGATAACATTTGTTCTTTAGAGGAAGTGGGGGAGAGACCACTACAGTTGCATTTCTTTTCTTGCTGGGGATTTAGAAGTCTTATGTTCACTTTTATTCCCGGGAAAAAAAACAAACCCGAGCCTCCGCCGTTGTCCAACCCTCGCGTTTCCTGGCAAGAAATCCATCCCCCATTATGACGAGGTACGCCGGCTTTCGATTGGTAAGGCATCCTCGGCATCCCCCGGGTGATCTCCGGGCCCCCGGCTTCCCCATCTCCTCTCCTATGGGGAGACGTGCATCATAATGTTGTAAGCTGCCCGGAGTTACCTGTGTGTGAGGTGGGCTGCCCTATGCATTTGCGTTTGTGTGCTGGAGAGAGAGTGAAAAAGAGAGGGAGAATTATATTAATTAGAAGCGGCGGTGGCGGACGTCGGCAGCGACTGTAACGACTGCTCGGGCGAGGTGCGGAGGAAGAACGGAAGGTCCCTCCCGCCCGCGACGACGGCTCCAGCCATGGACGAGCAGGCTGGCCCCAACAACAACAACGCACTGCTCTTGCCGCCACCTCTGGATGGGAAGCAACCACGCCTGTGCGACCCCTGTGCTGCGGTGGGAAGCGAGTCTGCAAGGCGTGGTTGCTTCCCACCCGGAGGTGGCAGCAAGAGCAGCGCATTGTTGTTGTTGTTGAAGAAGACGCCGGGGCCAGCCTGCTCGTCCATGGCTGGAGCCGTCGTCGCGGGCAGGAGGGACCTTCCGTTCTTCCTCCGCACCTCGCCCGCGCGGTCGTTACAGTCGCTGCTGACGTCCGCCAGCCGGCGGCTACCGGGCCTCGCTGGAGTCAATTGCAAAACCGCGTTCAGTGCTTTGAGGACCTGAGGCATCTTGGGAAATGCAGTTCCCTATCGGAAAGAATGGAGTAGCTGCGAATTTGTAACAACAGAAGATAATAACTTGGTGCTTCGCAGGTTACGAAAATCTCAAGTTTGATTTGCACACTGTTTTTTAAAAGTTAGATAAAGAAATTATGCTGTGAAAGCGACTAGAAAGCCTCCCCTCCCCTTCCTGTGTGCGAGAAAGGGAAGGAGAGGAAGGAAGGAGGGAGGGGGGAAGGAAAAGAAGAAGGGAGGGGGGAGAAGATGGAAGGAGAAAAGATGGATGGAAGGAGAAAGAATGGGAGGAGAAGGAGGAAGATGGAAGAAAAAAAGAAGAAAAAGAAGAAGGGAGGGAGAAAAGAGGGAAGGAGGTAGGAAGAAAAGGGGAAGAGAGGGAAAGAGCAGAAAGACAAAGAGGATGAAGTTGATAGGCAAGAGGAAAGAGGAAGGAAGGAAAAAAGAAAAAGGGAGGGAGAGAGGAAAGAAGAAAAGATGGAACTAGAAAGGAAAGAAGGGAGGGAGGAAGGAAAGGGGAAGACAGGGAAAGAGCAGAAAGACAGAGAAGGTGAAGGTAGATAGGCAGAAGGAAGGAAGAAGGAAGAAATAGGGAAGGAGGGAAGGAGGAAGGAACAGAAGTGAAGAGGAAGAGAGAAATGGAAAGAGCAGAAAGACAGAGAAGGTAGATAGGCAAAAGAAATGAAGCTGAAAGAATGGAAGGAGGAAGGAAGAGAAAAGGAGGAAGGGAGTGAGTGAGGAAAGAAGAGAGGATGGAAGGAGAAAGGAAGGAAGAGAGGGAAAGAGCAGAAGACAGATAAGGTGAAGGTAGATAAGCAAGAGGAATGAAGGAAGAAGTGAGGAGTCTCGAGGAGGGGGAAAACATTTAGTGACCAGAGTTACAATGGCATTGAAAAAAGTGACTGATGAACAAAGAAGTTACTAAGCAGGTATGTTAAATAATTTGTTTTTGGTTTATTAAATACAATTATATTGCAATTATATATTTTTGTAGTTTAAACTATAAATTGCGCAAAATTATGTTTTTGTCGAAGTGACACACAACGCGAGTTATGCTCGATTTTTTGCCAATTTTTGACACACCACGCCAAAAAGGTTGCCCATCACTGCCCTAGTTCTTTAACAAGGACTTTGGAAATTGAGAATATATTTGCTTTTTTCTTTTCTTTTTGCTTCCTTTCTGGAATATTTATGAGTAATCAATTAATCCAGAAATAGACAACACTGAACTCTTAATAGCCTATCACTTGTCTCAAAAAGAGAGAAAATTACCTTTCTAGCTTTCACTGTATTGATCCTGCAATTTTGTACCTTGCATAAATAGTTGTAAATCTAATAATCATAAATAGAAACTAACTAAGCTGTGTTCCTAAATTTCATCCTGTTGAGTGTTACCCTTGAAAACAGCTCAAAAATACTGTAGATTGTTGAAGATATAGAACATGTAATTACCCTATTAAAACAGCTCCTGTGTTCTGCTGCCTGACACCATGCAAAGTATTAGTTATGATTTATGAAACCCTGCACAGTTAGGATTAGACTATCACATTTTCCCCTTACAAAACTGCTTTAACATCGTCAGGAGATATTAGTTCCCACTATCAGAGAAATCCATCACAATGATTTATCAGTAAACAATTGCCATGTTGGTCTCTATGGCAACTTTATCACTTTGAAGAAGTTGGAAAATGGTACGCACACAAACACACACACACATGCACAGACATACACACCATTTCCAAGAATGTATTCTGGTTTAACAGTTTTTAGCACTTGTTTTTAGCTTTCCATTTTACTGTCCCATTTCATTTTTTATTTCATCTCTAATGTAACAGATTATTTTCTTTCCATTTGAAGCCAAATTTTCTCAAGTTTTAGACAATTCTAAAATCAGCTTCTCTTCCTCACTGCCTTGGCTTTGGCATTTGCCTTATCCAATTGTATACAAGAAAAATAAAAAATCTTCACTTCTAGGAAAGGGAGATTGGGGAAAGGTGGGAGAAAACTACTAATAAAATAGAAGAATACACAGCTGTGCTCTTAGGGGGCAATATATTTTTTTTGTTGCCTGGGAGCAACAAAACCTACTTTAGGGTGAAGGAGCAAATTAAATTAAGGATGGGAAGTAGCATTTTTAGATATCTAAAAGGTGCTGCATTTGTAGCAAAGTAGGTGAAGGGACAAAAAGTGGGACAAAAAAGTGAAAGTAGATAAATAATTATGAAAATCTAAGATCAAGAGAATCTTGATCCAAGAGGAAAGGGCAAAATAAGAAAGCAGCATAAAAGATTTTTAAAAAAGACTAGACCCAAATAAATAACACCTAAATCAATGAGACTGTATAGTCTACATTGTAATGGACAGCTAAGGGTTTTAATTGGGAAGATGTAATAAAGAGTAATAATTCCCCTATCAGAAGAAAGCGGTGGGGGGAGAACAAAAATAAAATATTGGCAATGTAAGCATCCTTGCACACTCTTATATAAGTTCATCTGAAATAATTTTGCCAGAACAGAATATTATTTATAGCCTTTACTCTTTATGCATATTATTTTTTTAAAAAATCAACATTGACAATAATGCAATAATTCTTGAGATAAGAATGGAAGAGAAAAACAAATAATTTGGATGGCAGAATACTTCATTCTTTCATTAATAACTTTCAGGTTTGGGCAACTTTGGTGGTGGTGGGAGGTACAATCATACTAGCCAAGGCATTGATAACATGAACTGTCCAATTTAATGGCTGAACAGTTCTGAAAACAGCCTTCTGAGTCCCACCTGGAGGGGTGATTCATCCTTTGCTAAAATGTCAACTAAGACTGAAGATCCTTCATGTGTTAAATTATTTTTCGTTTATCATAACTTTCTGAATCCAACTTTCATTCTTATGAAAAATTGAAGATTTCGTGCCCAGGAGTCATACATATATTATGCTCATAAGAATTTCCTAAAATACTTTCATCAAAAACACAGATACAGAACGGGAGATGAAGCAAATTGACTCCTCCTTTCAGTAGAATATTACTATTCTACTCTGAAATATGTGATGGGTTCCTAGCTCTAGCTACTTATCGGCTACCTGCTCATTTTTATAAAAAAAAAATAAACTGCTTTACATACACAGAGAAAAATAGTGTGGCTTTTCCTTTTAGTAGTGGTGGGGAAGTGCCAGACTATAACTGCTGTTCTTGCAAACCTAATCAAATAGCAAACATATATATCTGAAACTATTAATCTGAATTCTGGCAAACCAGATTTCCCAAGAAGGGGAACCAATCTGCAATTTCATTATTTGTATGGGATGGCACACAGTCAGCTAGATGTTCAGACTGGATCTGTCATTTTTATTCATCTATTGAATTCTTCCCAAGGACCTAGCACAAAAAAGATGATGATGGCTGCTGCTTATTGTTATTTTAAAGGAAGAAGTATCCTGAGCCCAAATATCTCTGAGAGACTTGCACTTAAAAAAACAAGGAACAATAAAATATGAAAAAAGATCATGTTTAACCTAGAATAAAGAAAGAAAACAGAACATAAAAAAGAAAAATCAACAAGGACAAAACTACTCCTTTACCCCAACATTTTCAGAAGTTTTGAGAACATCATCAGAGTAGAAGCCAAACACGTCTCTTCTGTTTTAAAGGGCAGGTCTTCTCACTGAGAGATATGCTTCCTAGGTCTCAAGAAATTTCATTGTTTAATTGACCGAACCAGTAACATACTCACCCTGTCTAATTTTATTGCCTGGGCAGAAACTATCAGAGTTAGGCAATCCCTTTTATAACCAGGCTCTATATCCATGAAGGACTTGATAGCTAATAACCAGCACCTAAAATACAACTGACAAACACTGCAGCTGGGAAAACAGCAGTGGCACATGGGCATACCATGACCTACCCATCACTGCCCATGATCCAAGACCAGCTATACCTTTTGAGTGGTCTTTAAGGGCAGTTTCAACTATAGAGCATGGTAAAGATTATTTTATGAGGTTTAATAGGGCATGACAAAGCCTCCCAATCTAGGAACAGAAACAACATTCTGCAAGTCATCCTCTCCTGTTTTGTAGGCCTCTTTATACTTTTTTTTTTAAATGACTGTTTTTATGTATTTATTGATTTTATAATTAAGCTATAGAAATATGATAAATAAACAAACTGGCTATTTATTTGATTGTTTATGTTCCACCTTTATTATTTTTATAAATAATTCAAGGCAGTGAACATATTCAGCACATCTTCCTCCTCCTATTTTCCCTCCAACAATAATCCTGTGAGGGAGTTGGACTAAGAAAGAGTGACTGGCTTAAAATAATGCAGCTGGCTTTCATGGGTAAGGCAGGACTTGAACTCAGTCACTCTCTTCAGGCTCCCCTGACAACATCTACCACCTCCTCTACCAACAGGAATATAAGACCATGCCTGAATTACTCACCAATATCAAACAGATAAGTGCTATCCAAGACTAAAACAAGAAGTTCACAGATAGAGGAACTGAATACATCCACAGCAACTCATTCTTGTCAGAATTGAGCTGGAATGTATTCATAACTCCAGATATGAACAATCTCCATACCCTGGATAGAACACTGAGTATGTCACTTGAACAGTCCAGTTAACACGAATATTTGGTATTCATTTGTATACTCAAGATACTGAATATAGCAGAATAGAAACCTTATTGATTTGGTTAGTTGACCATATCAAAAATGTAAAACTAATCCAAATATTCAAATAGTTAAAAAGGAAACAATAGGGCATGTTTAAAATAAGTCATCACCCCTACAGTCAACCTAATATGAATCAACATATTCCATCTTATTTTGAATATGGGCACTTGCCCAACCATGAGAATGGCAGTGAAATTCTCCTTTGTGAGGAAACTAAAAAGAATTTATTTTTCCATCAAAGTATATAAGAGTGGATTTTTAAAGTTCAGGGGGAAAAAACTCTTATTTTAGAGTTTCAGAATTCTAAATCAGTGTTAGTGTAGTGTTGTGACTCAGCAGTTATGCTGAGAGCTTTTTCAGGATACAAAATTCAGTGTTGTGATTCAGCAGTTCTGCCGAGAGTTTTTTCGGGATACAAAATTCAGTATGCAGCTGGGGCTTGTGGAGGAGGTTTGGAAATAAAAGGACAGATGCTGCCACGCCCCAGTCACTGGAGTCAACGTTCCTTCATGTGTTCCGTGTTTGGTAAAATATGGTTTGATTACTAATCGTGATTTATGCCTGTTACACTTGGACAAGTGCTTTGGTGTTTCTTGTAAACTGATCCATGAAGACTTCGAAAGAAGTGCATATTGCTTGTAAGAGTTTTGTTTTGAATTCTTATCGGAGAGTGATGTTTATGTTATTTCTGGGCTCGAAGCCAGTTTGAACTGAAAACTGATAAAGCAAAGTCCTTTTAAGTTTAATTGTCTGTGTTTGTTAACGAGCCGTCAAGGGGGGGGGGGTCAGAACAGATTGACTCCAGCCAAGACAAGCCTTAATCTCAGTAATTATGGAACAACTCATGGCGGAAAGTAGATTAATGGCACAGCAAAGAACAATGTTGTCAGATCAAATTCAGCAGTTGCAGAGAGCTGCAAGACACACACACACCCAGCAAAGGAGAAAGTTCCCAATTGCCATGCCAGATAAATATGATGGAAGTTTGGCAATGTTTAATGCGTTTCTGGGAGAATGCCAGCTGTTTATTAGCTTGAGAGCGGAGGACTTTCCCACTGACCGGACGAAGGTGGGATTCATGATAAGTTTGCTCTCAGGCACGGCGGCCCGTTGGGCCACACCCTTGTTAGTGCAACAGAGCCCTCTGCTGGATGACTTTCAGGGCTTCTGCCAGCAATTCAAATGGATGTTTGAAGATCCGATCAAAGGGGAAACAGCTGCCAGAAGTTTGAAATCCTTGCAGCAGGGTACTGGGTCATTGCAAGAATATGTGTCTGAATTCAGGCTACGTAGCCAAGATTCCACATGGAATGAACCTGCTTTAATGGACACGTTCCAAGATGGATTGTCTGAGGCCTTGCAGGATGAACTGGCAAGGGTGGACAGGCCACCGACGTTGGACGTGTTGGTCCACCTGTGTCTCGCCGGGTATTCCAGGAAACCACCAGCATTCCAGTTCAGCAAGAGACTGCAGTGGACTGGGAGGAGCCCATGGAGTTGGGTGCTGTCTGACTTCGGGTGTCACAGACAGAGATGGACAGAAGACGTGCGGAGGGGTTGTGTTTTTACTGCGGGGATCTTGGACACTTGGCAGGGAGCTGCCCCAAGAAGACCAGAAGGGTTGCGCAGACTGTAGCCGTCCCTCAGCAATGCACGATCAAGTCGGACAACCAGCGCATTGGTGCGGCCGTGTTACCCCATTCGCACAGGATAGCTTGCGTTCGGGGGGGTGTGTGGAGTCCCAGGGCGGAGGCCCTGCCGAGTCAAGTACAGAACTCCGACCCTGCGAACTCACTTCCACCTTGGACTGTTCTACCCGTTGCAACCTGCGCTGCCATTTGTCATCCCAGGAGCATGCAGTCTCTGGTACGGGATGCGCAGCTGGGTGACGACTGGGTGGAGCAACAAAAGGCGGAAGTGAGGCCGGCGTCCCCATGGACTTTGGAAGGGGATCTTTTGAAGTGTCGGGGCCGGCTCTATGTTCCCGCAGGGCACATTCATCGACAGGTGCTCTCGCAGATTTATTGTGCGTCTGCATCAAGACATTGGGGGTTTGTTCGGACGTTGCACCTGGCCTCCCATCAATTTTGGTGGCCCCATCTGAAAGATGATGTATGGAGGTTCGTGCAGTCCTGTGCCCAGTGTCATTGGGCCAGGTCTACAAAGAGAACTCCGCCGAGATTCCAGTCTTTGTCGACTATGGTTCCCACAGCACTGGACTTTGTCTCTGGGTTCCCGGTGGGGTGCCAGGGTCTTGAACTGAGTTCTGGGGAGGCTGTCACCAACCCTTCTGGGCCACACCCCAATCATCGAAGCCGGGGGAAAGGCTCTGCAGGCGGGGATTGCATGGTGGCTGGTGGGTCGGCCGTCCAGAGGGTGGAGGACCCTGGACAGGGTGTTAAGGTTCAGCCGAAGTTGGTAGAGCTGCTGTCAACCTCCGACGGAAAGGGGGTTGGTGGGTCAGCCTTGCAGAGGGTGGAGGACCCTAGACAAGGAGTTAAGGCTCGGCCGAAGTTGGTAGAGCTGCCGTCAACCTTTGACGGAAAGGGGGTTGGTGGGTCGGCCTTGCAGAAGGTGGAGGACCCTGGACAGGGTGTTAAGGTTCGGCCGAAGTCGGTAGAGCTGCCGTCAACCTCTGATGGTAGGAGGGGTGGTGAGTCGGGCTTGTGGAGGGTGGATATCCCTGGATGGGGTGTCGACGCTGGGAAGGGCGGAAGGAAACATGGTGGCCACTGGATACCGAAAGAGTTCTGACTCAAGGGGGCTATGTCTCCAGAGGTTTGGAATTCATGAAAAAAGCACCAAGGGAAATGAGTGCGGGTCATCTTGGGGACACGTCATCTCGACCATCGGACCCCGGGGAAAGGGCCCTGCAGTGGGGGATAGTGTTGTGACTTCAGGATACAAAATTCAGTGTTGTGATTCAGCAGTTCTGCTGAGAGTTTTTTCGGGATACAAAATTCAGTATGCAGCTGGGGCTTGTGGGAGGAGGTTTGGAAATAAAAGGACTGATGCTGCCACGCCCCAGTCGCTGGAGTCAACGTTCCTTTGTGTGTTCCATGTTTGGTAAAATATGGTTTGATTACTAATCGTGATTTATGCCTGTTACACTTGGACAAGTGCTTTGGTGTTTCTTGTAAACTGATCCGTGAAGACTTCGAAAGAAGTGCATATTGCTTGTAAGAGTTTTGTTTTGAATTCTTATCGGAGAGTGATGTTTATGTTATTTCTGGGCTCGAAGCCAGTTTGAACTGAAAACTGATAAAGTAAAGTCCTTTTAAATGTAATTGTCTGCGTTTGTTAACGAGCCGTCAAGGGAGGGGTCAGAACAGTGTAGTAACCTTGTATTGGACATAAAATTTAATAATTTGAACATTGCCTATAGGATTACTGTCTACTCTCTAGTTTCAGCAGCATTAGTTTAGAAATCCAAAATAATGTAGAAATGCTATATATAGTATGCCTGACTGTAATCATTTTGTACTGAAATCTCTTAATCAGCAAGTCCCTCTATAATATACTAAAACTATTTTCATTAAGAGTATTAAGTTGATCACCAGTGACAGCTGAAGTTGAAGGTGATCTGAGCTTAAAATAAAAAAAGAAAGAAAAAAATTTCATATCAGCTAACCCATCCTGTTTCTTACAACATGAAAAAGAAGTTACAATGCTTAAGGGGTAAAAAAAGAAAATATCTCTGCATGAAAATATCTTCTGAAGCTCCAGCAGCTTCAAATTTTAATTGCCTTCAATTTTTGTTAAGTTGGGATATTTCCAAAGCTTTAAAATTAAGCTTTACATGTATAATCATAAAATATATTTTGACATTTTTGTGTCCTCATGACAGATTTTTCAGATATATCTTAAGGGCATCAGTTCTTTTTCTTACCAACACATACACACAGAAATAAATGCAACAGATGTTGTCTTGAAATTTGATAAGAAAATTATGACCTGCTTCTAAGTAAGGGGCTAAGAGGTGAAATTCCAGGAGGCTGTTATTTGAGGAATGAAAATTAGCAGATGTTTTCTGTTATCACCCACAGCTGAGGTGCTGCAACAGAATTATCTTATCACAGTCAATAGTTGAAACCATAATTAGTCACTGCTTGCTTCTGATTATCAAAAAGATAAAATCCATTCTTGTTAGCAATATTCATTTTCATTATTTGGCAATAAAATATCAGACAAAAGTCAAATAACCTTTTCAGAATATTTTAAACTGAATGCAGTCAGTGTGGAAAGAAATATATACATTCAGAATTAAATTGCAGGCAATTATGAATCCATGTAAAAAATGTGAGTCCTTATCTTCCAAACTCTGAACTTGCTAAATGTAGCAGAAAGTGAAAGAAGAATCAACATCTTGATAAGTTTCTTGACTCTACACAGATGTACTTCTTATCAAAACTTTCTTGCAGGTTCAAGGACTTTTAGAATACGATTACTGGGCAGAAAATTATCTTACTTTCTTTTTTAAAAAAATCCTATCTAGTGAAAGACAACTTGTTTTTTGAAAGGAAAGGAAAAATTCAATAAAATTCTCATGGATAGAGACAAATAGCTTCAAAATGGCCAAGGATGTGTATAAATCCTGACATTCATTGTATAATTGTCTCTCTAATGGCCTGCAGTTTCTTTGACTTCCCAGTCTTCAATTAAAATCTCAACTCTCAATCTTGAAAAAAGGTGTATCACGAGAACTCGGATATAAATTGCCTTTTTCAGGATGGAAAATACAAACAGACAAAAAACATCAATACTTGTACTCTCTGAAACATCCAAAAATAAGGTAAATTTAAAAACTACACCAAGATTAATAAAATTCCTAGGCACCCTGACTACAAGAAGAAAAGTGTGGTAAGAAAACTTTATTGTGCCAGAGTGTATCAACTTTTTTCCATTAGTTTTTTGGAGCTCCTCCTAAGCCTTCTTGGATTTTGATAAGATTTTTAAAATCTCTATATTGGAATAATAGGGTAAACTGGTTACGGAAGATATGACATATAAAATTGATACATTCATACAATTTATCGTAACTACCAACATGTATGGAAATTGGTGTTCCAAATAAGGCTGCCCATTTTTATGGTTAGAAGACTAATTAAATGGAAAAAGAGAAAACACGGAGGAAGTTTTTCTACACATACTGCTTTGCAGAACGACACTGTAATGCAAGATACTGCAGTGCTAAAATAAAGAATAGCAAACAGGATTAATTTAATCATCTTCAGTCATACAAATTGTTTAAATATTTTATTGATCTATAACAGTGTTTCTCAACCTTGGCAACTTGAAGATGTTTGGACTTCAACTCCTAGAATTCACCAGCCAGCGAATGCTGGCTGGGGAATTCTGGGAGTTGAAGTCCGGACATCTTCAAGTTGCCAAGATTGAGAAACATTGATCTATAATATTACGCTTAGAAAATATAAAATACATAACTCCTATGCATCCTTTCTCCAATAAAACAAATAGGCTTTTATTTGGTGGACTGTGGTAAAGAGGTTATTGTCAAGGAGGGCACTTGTGGAAAAGAAATAAAACAGATTTTTTTTCCCCACCCCTTAGGGCTGTTTCATTATTCCAGACAAGACTTTATATTGATCCGCCTCTATTTATTTCTAATTTTGTTGCCTTTGATTGAACTGAGCTCTAAATCTTCTCATGGCATACATGTTGTAAGAATGCAATTTTGCTACAAGAAGTCCAAGGTAGCAATGTTCTCCTTTTATGCTCTAATTTAGTCTGCTTCACTGCAGATTTAGGACTCTCAAAGAGCATTTTAGCACAAAGACCAACGGTATATTATATAACTTTAATTCTTTAAATAGCAAATGTGACACTAACTACTCCGGATATTTGAACCTCCATGTAGGAGTGATCCACAAAGGATCCACCGCTTTTATTAGGTCTACTAACCAGGCTTGATCCCTCCCCTAATACTTACTATTCCATTGGTTGGCCCTATAGCTGTGGCCAAAATAAGTTGAAGAATCCTTGCCTTCCAGAGACAGCAAATTGAAGCAATATGTGCATTATTTCCTTCTATAACAAACTCTGCACCCACAAAGGTGACATTCCAAATTAGCTCCCAGTATAGGCTGTCATGATTCCCCACAATATTCTGAGGAAGTTTAGTTTTTCAGCTCTTGTATACTGAAGAGAAACTGGTCATTCTGATGGCCTTTTCTTGGCAATAGCACATTCACTTTTATTTAGACAGCCTTTGTCCCCCCCCCCCAAACTGACTCATAATTCGATGAATGTTAATTACTTTAATTGTTTGCTTGCAGTTCTATAGATAATTTACTTTCTTTTTTCTTATTTTGTGTTTTTTAAAATCATTTAATTGCTGATTGCATATTATTACTTGTAAGTGCATGATTTAAATTTAAAGTCAGAGCAAACAAACAAAAATTAGAATGATAAAATAAATAAACCATACTATACATTTTTTATTCTATGTGTAATTCAGAGTTGAAGAAAATGAGACCACACTTGGAATCCTGTGTCAAGTTCTGGTTGCCATGATATAAAAAAAGATGCTGAGATCCTAGAAAAAGTGCAGAGAAGAGCAACTAAGATGATTAGGGGACTGGAGCCCAAACCATACAATCAATGGTTGAGGGAACCAGGTATGTCTAGCCTAACAAACAGAAGAACTGAGGAGACATGATAGCTGTCTTCAGGTACTTGAAGGAGCGGTCACAGAGAAGAGGAGTTGACCTGTTCTCCAAAGTACCTGAGAGCAAGACAAGAAGTAACAGGTGAAAAATCACCAAGCAGAGATCCAACCTAGAACTAAGGAGAAATTTTCTGGCTGTGAGAATAATTAATCATAGGAATGACTTGCCTCCAGAAGTTGCAGGGAAAGCTGACAGCCCAGGGATCGAGATTTGAGCACTGCATGATAGGGTGAGTTCTTGTTACTTTCCCTCCTTTTTGCCCACCTAGCAGTTCAAAAGCATGCAAATGCAAGTAGATTAATAGGTGCCACTTTGGTGGTATGGTAACAGGATTATGTGTACCTCAGCATATAGACATGCAAACCACATGACCACGGAAATGTCTTCGAACTGGAGATGAGCACCACCCCCTAGTCTTGGAAATGACTGGATAGGGAAAACCTTTACCTTTTCTTCCTATGAATATTTATCTTTAAGTAACTAGCAATATTTTGGCATTCCTATTTAATAAATGTTAAAGCCAAAATATATCTATGATTTAACATTGCACACATTAAATCAAATGTTAAGGAGTCATTGCAGCATGGAGTACCATCTGCTTATCTTGTTGCAATCAATCATTTTAATAAGAGATCATAATTATTTACCTCATGCAGAAACAAGCACTATAAAAAAAGTTCTAGATGCTTATTTCTCTCAAACTACTTTTGTGTTTGAAAAATAAATGCCATTTGTTTTTCATGCTACTATGTTGATCTGACAACAACATTTGAAGGGGACCATAAGAAACAAATATTTCAAAATGTTGTGCAAAACACTAGTTGATAAAATTTGACAAGATGAAAAAGTCATCACTGATACCTTACTTGAAACATCTGATAATTATGTGTTAAATAATTGCTATTGCATCCAGAAAATCTCTTTTTGAACTAAGGCAATCAAGGTTAAAATAAATTCCAGTATGTACATGAAACTATTTTTTTTTAAACAAACATAAGAATCCAGATTCTAGATTGAGAGCATTGTTTGGTTTCAATTAATTAATTATTAATTCAGATTGCACAGTATAGTTTTCTATAGTGCACATTTCATTTACAAGAACTTATTGTTATAAGATATGTTAATGGTCCTTAGAAAGCTTTAAAGGGAATTAGGTGGCTTCAAAAGGAAGGATAGGAATATCAATAGCAATTAGTTGTGATTATTAAACCTTTGGATATGAGATCTTACGACAAAAGTTAATGAAGATGAACTGTGTCTCATAGATTCCTGCTTTTGATCTTTACAGATGTTTTTATCTGGTATTATGAAAAACAGGTCGCTGGATGAGAAGAACCTTGGTTTGTCTCAAAAAACGTGCATTGTGTTTAAGTATCATTTGCTGGATTTTCATTGCTATCTACTCCATCAAGGCTACACAATCTGTAGATCCAAGTCACATGTGGCTTCCGAAAGCAAAAGGAGAGAAATGATTGAATAAGTGTGAAATAATAAGACTAATTGGATTTAGTTAAAGTATATTTCAATTAAATTAATATTAAATCAAATTTTACTTTGTTCTGGCTTCATTCACTTTAAGCTGGCCTCACAATTCTGGCCCTCAGCCCAGAAAATGTTTTGCCTCTTAGTATTACAGGAATTACTGGAGAAACAATTAGCTTCCAGCAGAATTAGTTAGGTAACTCAAATATACTGTGGAAGTATTTGTTTTTCTTTTGCTTCTTGATTTTCATTTTCAGTTTACTCCCTTCCTGCTAAGTAGCATCTTTGCATCCATGAAACTTTTCCCAATCCTAAATACACTATGCAAATAAGGCTTATTTTGTAAAGGAACTAATGCCCACTGCCATGTTTTGTACATATTATATGCAAAAATGGTAGTTTACATTCAGTGCATATAATGAAGACTCCAATAAGCTGGGTTTTTTGCATCTCATGCAAAATATGTCAGTTGCTATACTTCCACATGCATCCACTTCAATCTCACCCCACTTCCAACTGCACTCCCACATAAGTCTGCATAGTTGTTATACTATTGTGATGCATCATTTTATACTTTTGCAATTGACTGCTCTTGAAGACCATCAGGAGGTTACAGTGGTTCAATTGTAGTGGCCTTGTGTCACTGCTGCTATGTAAACTGCATTGGTTGCCAATTGGCTTCCATTGTAATTCAAGGTGTTGGTCACCACCTATAAAATCCTATCTCCAATAGGGTTCCAACACAAAACCGCGCTCGACCAAACCACGTCCAACTAAACCGCGTAGCTGACGTCATCAACAGGGCGACAACAGCGCGGAGACAGAAGCACACTGTAAACCCTAAACCTAAAATTAACCCCTAAACCTAAACCTAACCCCCCTAACCCTAGCCCTAACCCTAACCCTAACCCTAACCCTAACCCTAACCTTAAACCTAACCCTAACCCTAACCCTAACCCTAACCCTAACCCTAACCCTTAACCTAACCCTAAACCTAACCCTAACCCTAACCCTAAACCTAACCCTTAACCTAACCCTAAACCTAATCCTAACCCTTAACCTAACCCTAAACCTAACCCTAACCCTTAACCTAACCCTAAACCTAACCCTAACCCTTAACCTAACCCTAAAGCTAACCCTAAAGCTAACCCTTACCTTAAGTTGAATCGGCTTGCTTTCAAAACGCTATTTAAAGTGCCCTTCTTTCTCCACGCTGGCTGTTGTCGCCCTGTTGGTGATGTCAGCGATGCGGTTTAATCAGGCGCGGCTTAGTCGACCGCGGTTTTGACAGGTCATGCTCCAATAGTTCCTCCTCTCCCCCTCCCCCTTCCTAGGTGCAAGCAGATAGAGTGGGTACACTCCAGGTCCTTTCCATCAAACATTGTTATCTTGTGGAACCAAGAAAGCATTGCTTCTCATTTGCTGTCCCAGCCCTCTGGAAGAGCATCTGGCCAGAGAAACATATGACATCTACTTTTCTGGTATTTTTGAAGGTTCTTAGCTCTGTTCACATGCCTGTGGTTAATGTATTTGGGAGGCCTGTCCTGCTTTTGCTGTGATGGTTGTTTTTAGTTGCAGCTGATGTATTTTGTATTATGCTTTTAACTATTTTAATTGTATATTGGATTTCGCAAGCAACCATAATTTCTTTTATATCTCCGACCTTGACCAAAATGGCCTCTTAGCTTTTTTCCTAATTGCCTCTTATAGTTTGTCTAAATACTGGAACATCTATGTGCATTAGCTTTTCTGATAGAAATATATATTTACCTATTAATCACTTATTTGTTCAGCTAAAGCAGTATTCCCGGTACAATTAGGAGATGGCTGAAAAGTACAGCTGACTGTTCTTTGCCCTCTCTTTCAGTACAAAATATGCATCAGTGGATTGTAACAAGCATTAAGGTCCATTCTAATCCCAGCTCTCATTTACTTTATTCTTTTTTTTCTGCATGTATTGGTCTTGACAATGAAAGCAAGAGTCCCTGTTCAATAATAACAATTACAAGGGTAAGCAAAATTTAAGACTTCAGAGCTCACAATTCTTCCCCATGACCTTCCAACAAGCCATCTGGTGATGCGATAATGAACAGAAAGAGATTAATATTTTAGGTCCATTTTTGGTATTTTTTTCAGGATTTAAAGAATTTAAGGAAACATAAAATGGGCAGGAGGAGGAAACCTTTCTGTAAATTCATATTTTACCTCAAGAATTTCCTCCAGCTAGCTGTTTTTGGAAATGCTTTACTTTGCCCAAGACTCTATATATCTCCACAATGCTTTTACTTGATCTCATTACTTTAAAAAGTCTTTGGATTCAGCAGATTCCTTTTCTTCTCACTTCCAGATTCCTGATTTTTTCCCATTTTATTTTTCATTTTTCAGCAGCTAAAACCACAAACAGAAAATATGAGGCAGACTCATTGAAAGCATTTGCTTTCACTCTAATACTACTTTGATGGGATGAAAGAAGAAATTAAGTGATTAATTTAACAAAATAAATGGAGGCTTTGAAATATCCTTTCCCATTAAAAGAGAAATTCCTATTGAAAATTTCAGTGGAAAAATCTGCCTCTGAGGCCTTTTTATTTTAAAATTAATTAGTGTACCATGAATAAAATTTGTTATAATTTGTGTGTCTCAATGGCTTGTGGATAAAACCTTGATTTAGTTGCATTACAGTGGATGAATGAATTTGTAAAATTCTATGTAAGTCCTAGTCAAAGCAGTGCACTTTGAAACTCAAACTCCATATGACACAATATATTGCTTTATTCTTGAGATGACCTGGCATTTCTCCAAAATAACTTTTTAAGGAAAAGATCAAAGTTTTTGTTTCTCTTGTATTCTATTACCCCAGAAATAGAATTTGTAGAATTTCTAAAAATGTTCTCCATTGTCTGTGTTTGTGTCCATCCAATGTGCACAAGCACACACACATTGGTGTGTGTGTGTGTGTGTGTGCGTGTTACTATTTGTTCCCTACAAATAGTAGGGAAAATATAACAATAAGTTATAAAAAAGGTACAAACTGAGAACATAGTTATTTCTACTAGCAATGGAAACAAATCAGCAAAAGGAAGAGAAACTGAAGGATGGACAATGCGTGATGGCCATTGTTAATGATGAGCCCTATTATAATTTATGCACTCCTTTCTTAAATTTCTCTTACGACATCTCAAATTTACTCTTTAGGTAAATTACTTATACAAAGTTAAAGTTAGAATCCCAAAGTTGAACTTGGTTCTTGGTAGTTCCACTCCTCAAATCCTCAAAAGTAGTTTAAAATCAAATAATGGTTGCCTTTACTTCTGTTGACTTGAATTGCTGTGAACAAGACATGAAATTCACTACCCATGATTTCCCAAATACAAGATTTTCATATCATTTATTAACCTGACTTCTTTAAGACTAGACATGCCTAATGAAAACTCACTAATATTTCTCCTGAGTTCAGTCACATCGCTCCTTCATAATTCCTTACATCATGTAGAAGCCGCTTTCTCCTTTATTCTTTACATCATATGGAAATCTTTTTCTGTTTTTCAAGCCACGTGACTGTCTCCAACCTCCCATGTAAATATTACTTATATTAACCTTGGATAATTTCTCCATTAGTGATTTATATCAATTTCTAGCATCACCTAGCCTTTCTTGAAGTTATACAAAACCTAATATTATAATTATGATTGGATGAATCTGGAAGTTCTTCTAAATTTCTTATGGGGATCCTGACCTAGAAATGTATGAACTTTTAAAGTTCTGAAATGTGGAGATATAATATAACAAGAATGACTATTTTATTAGGCTATCACAGTATTACAGCATAACCTTAAAATTTAATTGTCCTTCTGACAGACAGAGAATGTAAGACTAAGATTACAATTATGCTCTTGATATTTAATAAAATTACTCTTGAAAAAGAACATGAGGATGTTTTTTATAAATTTAAGGCTTCTGTATTACTAAGTGGATTCATTATTTTTATTAGACTGTTATTATTTAAATTAAAAAAACTCAACAAAGCATTATACAAGTTTCTCTAGGTAAGAAGATTTTCTGTCCCAATTACTCCTATTTATTCATTTTCATGGTTGTTTGTTTACATTGAATTTCTATGAAAATCTCTTGGGTAGTTGAAAAACAAATATTAAAACCATAAAATATACAATATTATTAAAATTGATATGAAATCAAATGGGAAAGAATTGAAATACTGTAGATGCCAAAAGAACCATCACAGTAGCTAGAAAATTCCAGTTGGTCTTTGTTCGCAATGTCTCATAACACATGGAGACTCTGTATATATTTCCCCTAATTTATATAAATGTTGAATTGTATTACCCCAATCTATTTTTTTTAAACCATCAATCATCCTGCTTTCTGCCTTTGACATAAAAATTTCTTCAACACAGGCTGTTAAGATGCAAATCCTCCTGATGACAGCTCTTTTCAAATATGCAATTACCATTGATGATGCTAACTTTTGAATTCTGTGTGTGTGTGTGCGCGCGTGTGTGCATGCGTGTGTGTGTTCCCATGCACATATGCCTGTATATGATTTTTTTTACAGGGAGGAATAAAAGTATTCTGCAAATGTGTGCAGCTGGGAACAGAATATCCACATTCACAAAGGAATTAATAAAATAATTATTTTACATCTAAGAAAAAAAAACCTTACAACAACAACTCTACCCCTATTCATTCATTCAACATTAATCAAGGAAAAAGTCAACTATAAGTTCCAAGTATGTTTGTAAGTTCCATAGGTGTATAAAACACTGAAAGTTTGTACAAAGTCTACACCAGTGGTGGATTCAATTTTTTTTTACTACTGATTTTGTGGGCATGGCTTGCTGGACATGGTATAGCTTAGTGGGTGAGGCTTGGTGGGTATAGCAGGGGAAGGATACTGTAAAATCTCCATTCCCACCCCACTCCAGGAGAAGGTTACTGCAAAATCCCCCATTTCCTCCTGATCAGCTGGGACCTGGGAGGCAGAGAATAGATGGGGGTGATATTTACTAGTTCTCTGAACTACTCAAAATTTCAGCTACCGGTTCTCCAGAACTGGAAAAAACCTGCTGAATACCACCTCTGCTCTACATTCAATTAGGCAGGTCATTCACAGTTAAGACCAACTTTGTTTATTTATATAGATAATTTTAAGCTTCTCTACCCTAAAACAGATTCATGCACAGGATATAAAAAATTGGGCTTGGAAATTAATAGAAATGCAATACAGATGACTAATATAATATGTCATTCAGTTCTAATAAACAGATTTAGATTTAGATTTAGATTTAGATTTATTTTATTTGTATGCCGCCCTTCTCCGGGAGGGACTCAGGGCGGCGAACAACTCAAAGGGGGAAAAGGGGAACATAGAACACAATAAAAGTAGTTAAAATAGCCAAGAATCACACAACCACACAGGTCGAGAGGGGAGGGGAACTCATCAACTCCAGGCCTGCCGGCAAAGCCAGGTTTTGACGGCTTTTCGGAAGGCCTGGAGAGAGGTGAGGGTCCGAATCTCTGTGGGGAGTTCGTTCCAGAGGGCCGGAGCTGCCACAGAGAAGGCCCTCCCCCAGGTAGTAGCCAGGTGGCTGATAGACGGAACCCGGAGGAGGCCGACCCTGTGTGATCTAATGGGTCTTTGGGAGGTAATTGGCAGCAGGCGGTCTCTCAAGTACCCAGGTCCAATACCATGAAGGGCTTTATAAGTTACGACTAGCACTTTGAAGCGTAACATTTGGGTTACTCTGTTTTGCAGTAGTTAACACTTTCTGGTTTAAAAAATAAAAAGTGCCACAGATTAAATGTACCAAAACATGACTTTGAGTACTTCAATTACTGTATTCCTTTGGTAGAATCACTATCCAAAGCAACGATGCCAATAGAATATTGCAAGCCGAACAGAACACTCCTTCAGAAACATAATACATGGGTTCCTATGACTTGCTATGTGGAGTCTGATCGCTGTTCCTAGCAATTGGTCTTATTCTGCAGCTTGCTAGGCCTGAGGAGGTACTGCTTTAAAGAGTCCAACCTTCAGGCCTTTATCTTTTTACATTTTGCCTGTTCTTTAGTGTATAGTATAATTTCCTGGGAATTGAAATCCATACATCTTAAAGTTGCCAAGTTGAAAAACACAGGTCTACACTTAATATTTTGGCATGTTGGTGTCAGTTTGGTTCTCCTCACATTTTGACCTTGCCATAGTATGCTTCCCATCATCACTACTTGGAGGAGTCAATATCAATATTGTTACAGTTGTAAAATAAAACTGGTTGTAGGGATTATGTTGGAAACAATGACAAGGCCTTAAAGGGCATTGGGTTAAAGAATGAGAAGCTTATCCTCTAAAATACTACCTAGCTGACTAGTTGAATTACCTAGACCTTGTCTATGTTAAATGCCATTATATTAGTTCTCTTTGAGTCCATTTATCAAACCAGAATAGTGCTTTGTCTAGATTAGATGACAAGGGAAATGAATAGGTGGCTTACATTTTCAAATTGAGGATATCTAAGTTAACATCTCTGCATGATCTTTCCCAATAGCTTCCTTAAACCATGAAAACATCTTGAGACATTTCAAAACTTCTTTTTCACTGCTATTTGAATGATCTCTCCCTCCCTCCCTCCCTCCCTCCCTCCCACCCACCCACCCTCCCTATCTATCTATCTATCTATCTATCTATCTATCTATCTATCTATCTATCTATCTATCTATCATCTATCTATCTCTCTATCTCTATCTCTATCTCTATCTCTATCTCTATCTCTATCTCTATCTCTATCTCTATCTCTATCTCTATCTCTATCTCTATCTCTATCTCTATCTCTATCTCTATCTCTATCTCTATCTCTATCTCTATCTCTATCTCTATATCTATATCTATATCTATATCTATATCTATATCTATATCTATAATCTATCTATATGGATATCTCTGTGCAAGCCCCCCAGTCACAATTAGAATTTGCAAGTAATTAGAAGAGATATAGAACCCAAGGTAAGAATTGGGGACAAATGTTCAGCAGAAGTAAACCTAGGCCAGCAAACAAGACACAGTGAAGAAGAAAAGAAAAGGGGAGGGAAATGAAGCATAGAAGAAGCAATTTAAAAAGAAAATAATAAGGAAAAAGGTAGGGAGGCCTTTTCCCCCTCTCTCTTTGCAACAAGTAAAAATAAGGGAGGGAGGGAGGGAGGGAGGAAGGATTCTTCAAATGTGAATAGTTAATATTTATTACAACCCTCTGTGGGGAGCACACCATTAGGCCTAAGAAAGTGAAGTTATGACCAATATTTTACATATTGAAAACTTCTGAACAAGCTAAAACAATTTAAGAAGAGATTAACTGATTTTAGTATACTTTTAGTATGTATCAAAAGCATAAATTGACCATTTGGAGAAATAGCTTCTGCTTTTGCTTATTTTTCTCCCTATGGCCCAACACATCTATTACAACTGTAATCTAATTTGTCTTATTGTGCATTTAAACAAAAAGTTGCTTTTTGATTGTTAAACAATATATTGTATTATATTTCCATTAAGATGAAATTTTAGTACAGAACAGAATCTAAGACTAAATTCTGAAATACAACTTATTAGGTAAAATAAGAATAAATATAGAACAAAAATATTGAACTTTGTCCTAAAAAATCATTTACTTAGAACACCTAAAGAATGTAATGATGCACTTTCTGTAATATGGCAGCCTATTTAACACATTTCCAAGCATTCTTCTCCTTCTTAGTTATAATATCTTAACCAGAATTTGACTTGGGATAGATAATTCTCATCTGGAAAATTGTGTTGAATAAGGTTTATGCCAAATATTGTATCTTTTTTTGCCGAAACAATGTACTGCTGTGGTATGCTACTGTGAAATACTTAGATTTGCTGCTAGAAAGAAAATCCAATCACCATGCTGGTTCAGGAATGTATGTATGTAGGTACAGTATGTATATATGTATGTATGTATGTATGTATGTATGTATGTATGTATGTATGTATGTATGTATGTGTATCTCACCCACCCCTGAACTGATTATTCTTTTTTTACAACAATGAAACTGGAGCAATGTTATAACATGACTTAGGGTGCTTCCAATAGAATCAGAAGAGAAGAATACAATAGCTCAGTTAACTGCCAGTTACAATCTCTCAGAAACCATTTAAATGGTATATAAAGAACATTTATGCTAAAGAAGTATCCATCCCTTCATCTCCCTCCATCAATATTTAACTGAAAAACTTTTAAGTGTACAATTTTTTATTTAAGACTTTTTCTGCCCACCTCAAAATATCTTAAAAATGCTTTCTCATTCTTGTAGCTTTTGTTAAGTAAGACAGTCTGAAGATGACATGGATTTAATTTCATCATTGGAGAGTTAGAATGTCTATAACTTGTTAATCAAAAGACTAGAAAAAAGTATAAATAAAATGTGCCTCCTTCACAATTCTCATCCACTCCCAACTACAGATACTGAAGGAATCTTTACACAAGTTTGGTGACCTATCAATTAAACAGTGTCACTTTTTATTGATGGATATATATTTATGGAACCAAGAAGGTGTGTTTTCTGTGTCACAATGCCTACCCAATGCAAAAGCAGCCTTCAGCTAGCCCTAACCCCGCCAGCCTTTCAGAAGACACCTAAAAACTTGGATCTTCCTGCAGGAACTGGGGCACGTAAATGTGTGAGTCTGCTGAAAATGTAAATATCACTGTTGTGTCTTGTTCCTGATGTGGTTTATATTTCTTTACTATTGTACTGTTGCAGTTTCATTCCGTTTACAATTCAATTACATTTTCTTCTTTAATGTTTCCAACTTTGGAATTTTAGTCTCCAATCATAAGCAGTATATCTTCCTTGCAAGTTCTGCTAATTTCAAATTGAACTTGATCACAAAACCAACTCCTTTTTTTCTGCGTGGGTGGTAGGAGCATAAAATTAAATGATTGCCATATTGGAAAGTAATTGGACAATCCACAAACTCTATCACATATTATTGGGTCATTGTTGGCATTGCAACCAAGTGCTATTCTTGCTGGTTATAAAAGAAATGCCTTTCCTTTTTTTTATTTCCACATACTTAATAGTAAACAATGTGAAAGTACTGAAGTATAACTAAAAGTATCCAAGTGTCCAGAAAATTTCAGTTCACTGATGTCTAAGATTATCAATCTGCAGTTGTTTCAATTGTTCTGTCACTTTCTTGAGCTTTTCAGTTTCCATATTTTTTACATTCTATTTTCCCACTGTAGCTTTGTCTTTGGATTTATTTTTTCATTACATGGCAATATCAACAACTAGGTATCTCAAAGGTGTATATTCAGCTACTTCATTAACAACATTATGAAAAATAGCTTTTCGTTCAGCAACATGTTGAGTGCCCTCTGATCTAAGGGGCCCGTCATCTAGCACTATATCTTCAATTATTTTAAGAACGATGGGTTTCTTGGTAAAAAATACAGGACTGTTTTATCATTGTCTTCTCCTGTACAGTATGAATTGATACATTTGCAATTGTCATTAAAGATAGTCATCTCCCTCCAACATCTTCTTTTATTTTTTGCTGCTCAATATAATGTATGTTTGCTCTACCTGGGCAGCTGGGTTTACCTTTAAGCCTTGAGCGACCTGCTGGGAATATCTAGACTTGCCATATATTCCCAATATTGTTTGTTCATCCCTCCCAAGAACATCCTTTCCTTCCCAACCCTACCACAATGGGGCAGCACTATAGGACTTTTAAGGAACAATCATGCCTTAATACAGGGGTGGGTTTCAACCGGTTCGCGGCAGTCCCCGCGAACCGGTTGGTCAGCGAACCTGGAAGTAAGTAACTTCCGGGAACGGCGAAGGGCCCACCCGCCCGCCCGTGCTCCTTACCGGTCTTTGAAGGCTTCTGCGCTTCCACGCAGGCGCATGGCACATACAGCGCCTGCGCGATTCTCCGCAAGCAGCTGGATGGCACATACAGTGCCTGCGCGAGTCTCCACAAGCAGCTGGAGCATCGTGCAGGCGCTAAGACGCATGCGTGAACTGCGCGCGTGCACGAGGATGCCGTCGGCCCCGTTCCAACTGAACCAGTTGGAACAGGATTAGCAACCCACCCCTGCCTTAATATATAAAGTTATGAACAAAAGAAATGTACAGCAGGATGATCCTGAAAAGCTAGTAAGAAAAGCAATGACAAGCTACTTTTGAATTGATGTAATTTGTCTCAAGTCATAGTCATACAGAGAAAGTCATGTAGAGAAAGTCATAATTCCTAATAGGAAATGTGAATATTAAGAAAAAAATGTTTAGAATCATATATATGACTGGAGAAATAATCAATGTAAATTTCATAAAAAAATAATTTTAAAATTATCAAACACATGCATAAATTAAATGAAATAAGGATAGGAAAATGGAGAAAACAAATGAAATTCAGTTTAATCTGTCCCTAATATACATTCAAAACTGACTCATTTAAAATTCTCTGGATAAGGTCCAGAGAGTTTTAAATCAGTCAGTGAACACACACATATCCAAAGATTAGTAGACAATAGTGAACAAAGAAAATCATCTTCTAGTCCGTCCATCTACTTAAAACTGTCAAACGTGGAATGGGTCCTGAGTAAGCAAAGAAAAATACCCAATTAAATATTCAAGACATCTTTAATGCTATACAAAAGAGTTATGCTTTTGTCTGAATATCTTTTTAAAAGTATATCAATATTGGTCCTATTGTACAATTACATATATTTTCCAGTTTCCAGGGTGATAATATTACAGAGGTTTTGGACTAGATTTAAGTGATATAATATATTCTCACTTTCTTTCTATGTCTCTGCCTTTCTCTATTTGCATCTGTTACAGATATATGAAAATATCTTGATACTACTTTTATTTTGTCCTTGGCCCATAAAAGGAGAAAATGCTTAACTTTGTTAACTGTATCATGTCTAAAATAACATTTTCCATTTTAAGCTGATAGCATCCAGGGGCAATAGCAAGGTATATAGAATATTGCCTCTTTTGCCAACTATTCTGTTGGCATCACAATCAGATAAACTGGAAAGTGAGATCTAGCTGGTTGCAATTGTCCATGTCTGAGTGATATGGGCATGTGTTTGACATGTGCCTAGAGGAAAGAAATTCTGCTTGTCCCTTCCAAATGTGTGGATACAGTTCTTACATCTCAGCTCTATAGCTAGGATGTTATGTAGGCATCACTATATACAGACTTGTGGTACCGTGGAGTTCCAAGACAGTATTGTATCTTTGCTCATCTGCTTTACATGCTTTCTGGCATAGTTTCAGAGAGGGAGACGATTACAACAAGGACAGAAGTTTCAGCCAGCAAGTTCATGTTTCATTTGGTTTCACTTGGAGTCTGAGTTGAATTATAAATATTTCTTTCTCCCTGGAACTGGTTAAAGAGTAAATTAATAAATAATGAAATACTCAGTTGATCAGTTAAAGAACATTTTTGTTTGACCCTTAGTTGGAATAGATGAAACAAGATTTACTTGAAATGGCAATGAAACATATCATTACACTAACTGAATCACTTAAATTAAAACTCAAAGAGAAAATATTGGAGTACCTCTAAAATACATGAATTATATGACTTTTGGATCAACACTTCACAAACCTAAATTTCTGGTTGGTAACACAGATGAATGAGTTTTTGCAAACTCAAATAACGAAGAATTGATAATATTTGGAAGAACTATCTAGTACAGAAAAACGCACTAATCCTAACAATTATTACTTGTCTTCTCCCAACATTTAAATAATTTACTGCAACAATGACAAACCTAATATATTTTATTGGGGGGGGGGGAGCAGATCTTTTCCAAAGAACTTCCAAAGGCACAAAACCCTCATTATTATTTGAAAAGATGTGCCCACTTACAAATAATTTAGATGCAACCAAATGGCTATCAACTCTTAAAGGTAAAAAAAATCAATTTGCAATATAATTGTGGCCTAAAATTATTTAAAAAAATCAAACCTACACTTTAATGTCTCTTGAAAACTGCCCATTTGTATGTAAGAATGAAATTCCATATAGAGAAATATACAACTTTTACAATTAAAAGAAGCAAAATTGCTTTTAAAAAAGATGGATTATACCTAATGAACTGTAAGTCTGGAAATGCCATCAGACCATTGCTATGAGAGAGGCAATATAAATATTTAGGATTAATAAAAGCTTCTTAACTTAAAAAGTTAAAAAGAATACTGGTTCCATAAAATTAATGTAGAAATTATTTTTTTTTAAAATTAAATATAAGGGAAATAATTAAAGCTATAAATATTTGGGCTGTTCCAATTATTGGATGTGTTGCAAGTATAATTGATTGGGCACAATGGTGAATTAGACACACTTGAAAGGAAAACAAGGAAATTAATGACCATGAATGATGCCTCCTACCCAAGAAGATATGTTGAAATGCTCTATTTTGCCAGAAGAAAAGGTGGGTGGTAATTACTTATAGAAAGACAAACAGTTGAAAAAGAGAAAGAAGGCTTGGATGATTATATCAGACACAATGAGGAACTGCTACTGACAGAAATTTGTATTTATTAGTTTGTCAAACATGTACAAGATAACAGGTATAAATATAAACATAGATATAAACAAAAGAAATGAATACAAATTGATGGGGACAGTAGGACAGGGATGTTAGGCACGCTTGTGTGCTTATGCACGCCCCCTTTACATACCTCTTAGGAATGGGGTGAGGTCCACAGTAAGGCTGAAACTGTGAGGGTTTGAGGATGTAACAACGGAGTCAGGTAGTGCATTCCAGGTGTTGATCACTCTGTTGCTGAAGTCGTATTTTCTGCAATTGAGTTTGGAGTGGTTTACCTTCAGTTTGTATCAATTCAGGTTTCAGGTTTCAGGTTTAGTTTATTTGTATGCCGCCCTTCTCCGGGAGGGACTCAGGGTGGCGAACAACTCAAAGGGGGGAAAAGGGAACATAGAACACAATACACATGATTAAAATAAACAAGAATCATACAGCCATACAGGTCAAGAGTGGAGGGGAACTCATCAACCCCAGGCCTGCCGGCACAGCCAGGTTTGCCCATGTATTATTGAGATCCAATTGTAAAGAGAAAGTACTAAACATTACAAAATTCAAAAGAAAAAAAAGGAAACAATTCAAAATCAAATTAATGCCTAGAAATTTAAACCTCTTCATGGACAATGAACACATGCTTTGAATTATGCTAGTCTATGTTGTGGCTCATCAGGAGCCGTTGGAGCTGCAAACAGACTCCAACAGCGAGGGGCCTTATGAGTCGGCTCTGGAAGATGTGGAGGACCCTGGACAGGGTTCCAACTCCGAGCAGGGATCAGAGAGGCTGGTTGGCCATCAGGAGGTGCCTGAGGCATGGAGCAGCAGTGAAAGCCAAAGGGAGTGTGCTCCTGACGTCAGGCCTTGGAGCAGTGGGGAGGAGACAAGGGAGCTGGTCCTGGACGCCCGACAACGGTGAGCTGATCGACATAGAGAACAACTACGCAGATACAGAAGATAATTGGACCCAGGTGGTTGTAATTAGGCTCCTCTCAAGATAGTATATAAGGAGAGACTTTTTGAGGAGGCCGGTTGCAGGATTCAACTTAATTATCAACGCTGGAGAAGCTGTTATCTGTATCTGTCGGACTCTGGGTTGCTGCCAAGGTTCTTTATCTGTTTGTTCGTGTTTGGGCTTTCAGCCACCAAGATTTATGTTTCCTGTTAATAAAGTGTTGTGGCATTCCAGCTAAGCTTGTCTCGGTATTCCTTACTGGGCATTCGTTACTGGACGGAGGAGGGGGTCAGAACAGTCTATGACCACAATAAAGATTTGATTTGATGCTGTTGAAAGAAAACCAGATAAAAATTTGACTTGGCAGAGGCTGAAAGCTGGAGTTTTTAAAAACAAAAGTGAAAGAGCAATTGTATCAGAAGAAGCACAGGCAATGCAGGAAAACTTAATCAAAGCCAAACATGAACATATTTGGAATGATAGCCAATATCAACTGTGTAATATTAGAGATGAAACTGGAGAATACCTCATTAATGGCTCTAGAAAAATTGCCTAACCTGAATATAATCAATACCAAGATAGAGTTGCAAAAACTCAGATGGACTTCAAAGCACTTTAAATTTTTAAATTGATTTTTATAGAAAGTCTTAGTTTTAAATGCACTAGACACAGAGATGGGGTAAAAGCTGAGAGGATTTATTAAGCAAAGCATGGGAAAAGAATAACATTAGGTGCTAAATTTAATATATACAGAAAATATCTACAAGCATGAAAAACATTTGGTAGAGGAGTGTAAATGTAGCAGAGAAATTTATATTCTTGTGCAAGCTGAATAACACTTGTATTTATCAAAGGCAGCTAAAGATGCTCCTAGCTGTCGTAAAAAAGCTTTCTTAGGAAGGCCTCTACTGTAGCCTTCTCAAAAGTCACAAAATATTCCATTGAAGTTACTCATCCTAATTATGTACATGTATTTTTTAGACCTAGTAATCAAAATCTTACACAAACAGTATCAGTTTATCCATCCCACTAACCCTTTTTGAGTATCTGGTCTTAGCAAAGAACTTCTAAAAGAAAGGAAGAACATTCTTGAGAAAAACTATGTGAGAAGATGACCAATCAAGAGGGTAGTGTATCAAACTATGACCCTGCTGGGCTTGTCTTCTGATGATGAGGAGGAAGAAATAGAGAAAGGAAGAATAGTCCTGGAGGAGGTGATTCCAGCAATGTTGAAAACATGAGTTGCTGAAGTAGACAACCAACAAACACCCAGGACTTCCTATCCATCTCCATTGACAGCATCTTAGACTTTGATGGTCAACCACCCAGGGAAGAGGTGGATTCTTACCTATTCGGTCCGGTTCAGGAGAATAGGTAGTAACTCCAGCAGACACATGACCGTACCGGTACTATTCTCAGCGGTGGTGCCATCTTGGTTTTCTGTTCTGCTCATGCGCAGAACAATCTTCATGGAAAAATGTAATTTTTCCCTTTTTTACTGTTGTGTGCATGCACAGGCCATTTTAAGTGCAGATGCCCCACCCACCCACCTGCTCCACCCAGTCACTCCTCAACTCCCGGGTGGCTTCCCTGCCTATGCTGCCATGTGTTGCCTGCCCTGTGCCCCAACTGAGCTGCCTCCTCCTCCTGCCTACAGGTAAGTCTCTCGAAAGCCCCCCTCACGGAGCTTGCTGCACCCCCCATCTCCACCGGGCTCACAACCTTCCCTTCCCCCGCCTTTCCAGGATCCCCACCAGCCCCATTTTTGCTCACAGAAGGCTTCAGGGGGGCCTGCTAAGCCCAAAATAGAACATGGAGGGCTAGCAAGCCTCCCTGCAGCCCCCTGGGAGCAAAAGCACGGGGTGGGGGCTTCAAGAGAGAAAGAAATAAGGAAATCCTCACCGTTTGGGATCCCCAAGTGCATGGAGCAGAGGTCTGCAAACTTGCCAACTTTAAGACTTGTGGACTTCAACTCCCAGAATTCAACTCTGCTGACTGGAGAATTGTGGGAGTTGAAGTCCACAAGTCTTAAAGTTGCCAAGTTTGCAGACCTCTGGAATGGAGTTGAGAGCTTATTGAAAATGCGGCTAGCTATCCTTGCTCAGGCTAAGCTAATCAATAGTGGAAGGAAGGGAGGGAGAGAAAAAGGAATGGAAGGAAGGACCACAAACCTGGCACTAGATGCAGCTTCAGAGGATGCTTTGAAACAGCACAGCAATCCAGGGCTGGAAGGGACCTCAGAGGTCATCTAGTCCAATCCCCTGCTGAAGCAGGAGACCGGTGACGTGCAGTCAGGGGAGGCAGGGGAGGCAGGGCCTCACCACTGTCATCATGAAAAGAAAAAAAAATTAAAAGGAAAAAGGCTGAGGTAGTTGCTGCCAGAGTCACAGTGGATGACTGTGCTTAGTGCTTAACTGTTTAAAAAACCTCTAAAGGAGGAGGCGGGAGAACCACGTGCCTCATTTAGTCTATCTTTATGATCACTCGAGCAGAGTTAAGCAAGGGTTAAAAGCTGAAAAATTCCTTATGTAGATGAGGCACATGGTTCTCTCGCCTCCTCCTGTAGAGGGCAGTTTTTTAGAGGCTTTTTTAAACAGTTAAGCAGAGTCATCCATTGGGGACTCTGGCAGCAACTAACCCAGCCTGACCTCAGCAACTCTTGCCTTTTTCCTTTTACATTTTTACATTTTCATCATGGCAGACAAGAGCAGAGTTGAAATCCTCTGTGAAACAGCTGGAAAAGATATGTGGGTCGGAGGGAGGGGGAGGAATTCAAAATTAATGTAATTTGTAAGTAATTGTATTATTGTAAGTAATTTGTGTGTGTGTTTTACCCACCTCTGCTGGCACGCGGGCTGGCACTTTTTTTATGTCGGACATAGCGACAGGGCTTTGGGACATAGCAGCAGAGCTTTTGGACATAGTGGCAGGGTGGCTTTTGCCTCTAGCACCGGGGCGGGAAAGCTTTGAAGCTTTCCATAGGTCCTCCATTGGTTCCATCCAGCATTGATTCTTTGAAGCTTTCCATAGGTCCTCCATTGGTTCCATCCAGCATTGATTCTTTGAAGCTTTCCATAGGTCCTCTCTGCTTTTAAAGTCTTCCATTGGTCTAAGGAAGTTTTTCCTCTACGGCAGACACAGCACCGGGGCATCCAAAAACTTCTATGGCGAACACAACGCTGGGGCTTTTGGACGTCCAAAAGCCCTGCCACTGTGTCTGCCATAGAGGTGGGAAGCATCCCACCTCTATGGTGGACATAACGCCGAAGCGGCCAAAAGCTCTTTCTTGACAGCGGCCAAAAGCCGCTTTCTTTCTTTTTGCCTCACCAGCCATAAACCTCACCACACGTCACTGCAGGAGACCTCATATCATCTTGGTTATTTTAGTGCCTCTAACACCGAGGAGAAATTCCCAGAAATCCCCAGGCATTGCCAACCTCTCCCTCCAATAAAAAAAGCCTAGAGCAAAAACTTCTTGCAGTATTAAAAAGAATAGAAAGGGGGGCTGCTATTATTGCTTAATAGGCTGCTAAATTGGCAAAATGGACAGCTAAATTGGCCATACCTACCCAGTCACATGATCCCCAAACCACTCCCAACCGATCACATGACTGCCAAGCCACGCCCACAAAAAGCCACGCCCACAGAACTGGTAGTAAAAAAATTGAAACCTACCACTGACCCAAGGCTAAGCAAAGATATACTTTAAAGATTCATATCAGTCAGACTGGCCAAGAAAGAGGCCAGCAGACTCTAATCAAAAGTATGCTTAGCTTATTTTTTAGCTGCACTGCCTAGATTCTTTTTGGTTTACTTTCCTATGCTGGGCATAGAGCTCTGGATACTACCTCACCGTATCCTTCTTGAATATGTCATTATGTTTATTGTTGTCATATTTACTGGTTAAGTATTGGTTACTGGTAAAAAAGACTCTACCCCTCTAAAATTTGTGCCTGAGTTTTGCCTATGAACTGGTCTATGACTGGCTTCCAGGTTGCCATCTTGCTGGATGGCAACCAGAGGGGCCAGTACAGAAAATGTTGAGGCATCTGTACTTTTGGAGAAAACTAAAGTTTTAACTACCAATAGTATGCACAAATATGCAGAAGAGAAACCATTTTATCCAGCAAAGCAGAGAGAAAAAAATGGAGCATACTATTTAAACTCGCACCATGATAAATGTCTTTTGCAAAAATATTATACCCACTGGGTGTGATGTAGAGCAAGGAAAAAGAAAACAAAAACAGAGAAATCAGCCAGTCACATTACTTAGAATGCCTTGTAGCTGCATAATTGTGACACCCCAATTTGGCAGTGAACCAGAACACAAGGAATAGAGTATGGAATGGCAAGGGGAGCAGAAAATTCCAATTGTTTATAGTTATCCATCAATTCTAGGATGGAGAAATAGCACTTCAGGCTATTTCAGCCTAAACTGTAGGGAAGCCCAAAAGTTAAAATAGTAAATGGAACTGTATATTCAAGATTTTTTTTCCTTCATTTTTCCCTCCACTGCAGACATTTTCCTAGCTCCAGGTCAAAAGCACAAAGACATGCAATTATATTATCAGACAGTGCTGATTTATTAAAGAAAAATTCATTACCACAATATTTCTCTAACAATTTAAAAGATGGTTCTACAGTGACAATATGTTTTATTTCAAGTTTTATATTTGTGAAACTATATAAAGGGGAAAAAAATTCAGTGTTTTTCCATGTCTTCTTCTGGAATGGTTTTTCAACTTCCCAATCCAGCCTAGAGCTATGTGATTTCATGAGGATCTTTCATCTTAGAAGTAACCAGGTCCCAACCTGATTAATTTTTCATGATCACCCAATGTCAGCTAGATAATGACACTTATCATTTTAAGAGCTGGCTAGGCTATAATCCAAACTGAGTTGCCTTCTCAAGCAGAAGATTTGGGGGAGTCAAGCAAATGAATTGTAGGGAGGCTAAAACAGAGCTATATTTTAAATGGGATGTGCTATCCCCCCACATCACCCTGCTGCCTGCAAATGGCTAAGGACAAAATCTCATTTCTGCTCTAGTGGTCATAAAATTAAGCAAAGTATCTAGAAAGGGAGCTTGCTATTTTGTCCTTCAGACTGGGCAATAAAATCTTAGACTCTCCATGTACCTTATTTGGACTTCCACACAACTCAGATATGAAACTACTCAGGTGCTCTAATAAGTTATTGCTTTATTATTAAAAAGGAGGCCTGAATATACCTAAAACATGCTGTCAAGGTTCTGAGTAATGAATCCAACCAATCCAGCAACTCTGAGACTTTTAGCTTTCTCAAAGTACTGTTTTATTGAGTACATCATTTCTGCACAGTTGAAAAACAAACCAGCTCTGGCTATTTCCTGTGCTTTCAGTGTAATTAAAGATTAGATAGCTCTCTCCCTCCTTGTCACAGGTCACGTTGTCCAATTAGGTGTTCTGGTGTCTTCTTGGTGACCTCTTTCAGTCTCTGGCCAGCACCTGGTAGGATGACCTTGGTTCCCACGAGAGAGTAAGTTGTTGATGTCTAATCTGAAATTCCAAAGCTTCCTCCTTTCCCCAAAGTGTGTCAAGATGAGAAACAGAGAAAATGGCTGTGACAAGCCCAACCAGTTTCGAAGTTGTCACATGCATTTGAAGATTATTGCTCTTTGCCATCCAAATTTCCTTTTGATAATTACAGTAGCAACTGCAAAATGTCATGACAGGAGAAGCAACAATAGAATAGAATAGAATAGAATAGAATAGAATAGAATAGAATAGAATAGAATAGAATAGAATAGAATAGAATAGAATAGAATAGAATAGAATAGAATAGAATGACAGAGTTGGAAGGGACCTTGGAGGTCTTCTAGTCCAAACCCCTGCCTAGGCAGAAAATCTTATACCATTTCAATCTGTACTATTAGTCTGTGCTATTTTATAGTGCAGACTATAATAGTCTGTACTATTTTGACTAAATTGAGCAATCACAACTATTAACAAAGCAGGTCATGAGAAGGTAAAGGCTAAATGAGCAGAAGGCATTCCCAGCTGTTTTCATTCACAATGGGATGTGAGCAATGTTCCTAAGTGGGATATAGTCTTGGAAGAAGCAAATGACATTTCATGGACCATCATATCATCAAGCATATTTTGAAAACATAACTTTCATCATTTGCATTATAACCTTATGAAGCATGTGACATTATTTTCTTGACATTATAGCTTCTGCCAGATATTTATAGATGGAGAAAAGAAATGATGCCATCCAGATCATCAGATCATATTTCTTTTGCCCTATCAAAACATGAAAAAACCCTCAAAAATCAGCCTATTTTTATTCTTGTGGCTTATTCATTTCACAAGTTTTCATGAAAACACAAGAATGAGTCTACTGTAAAGCTGATGGAATTGCGAGAGATGATGAAACTGACAGCTTTGATGAAAGGAAAAAAAGGGATAAATTTTATTTCTACATGGAAACCATTATTAGACATTGTGCAAGAAAATAAAAGCTCTGAAAAACTGTTTTGGGGATTTGATGGTTAATATTATATGAGATTATTGAAATAATGTAGAGAAATATTAACCTTAGAGCAAGTGTTTGATGTATTGGAAGCGAGAGAATGTGCTCACATTTGCGATCTGGTAGGGAAGGTAAGTAAATCCCACTGCTGATCATAGGAGCTTAGAATATGGGTTTTGGAAAGTTAATAATGAATTAAGGGGGCAGAGAAATATGGAATTATAGAATTGATTAGAATATACTTTCTCATGGAAAAATGGGAATTATTTTCATTTTTTTATGATAAGGAGACCTTGAAGGCTGGACACTAGAACCAGGAGATTTAAAAAATGGAGCAGAAATCCTTATTGCAATATCTTTCAGCTAATGTTTTGGACAGAATAGATCAGATACTTGACAAAATTGATAGTGTGCATTCTAATGAAGTTGTAAAATAAGAATGAGTTTCACTGGATATTTATGAAATAATTTGAAGGGGACTTAAATGTAATTCAAATGGATCTGAAGGATGATTAATTCTCTAAGGGAGATGAACATACATTAAATCAGAAACCTGGTTTGGATATTTTTTCCTCACTGGAAATACAAAACAACTTTGCTTAGATTTGGGAGGACTGTTTTAGTTGTGATAAACAAAAAGATAAACTTTACTTATGGATACAAGAGAAATCTGTTAAAATTTTAAAGGAATTTCTCTTTGAAAAACAGATGAGCAGCAAATTACTTCTGGGACTCTTTTTGAAGGAATCGAAGAATTTAAAAAAAACAGGAATGATTTATAAGTTTGGCTTGTTTGATCATGGTTAAAAGTAGAAAATAGTTATATCTGGGTTCTCTTACAAAACCTTTGCTAACAAAGATTGATTAATGTAACATTTTGATTGCTTCTTTTTTCTTTTCTTTTCTTTTCTTTTCTTTTCTTTCCCTTTCCCTTTCCCTTTTTCCTTTCTTTCCTTTTTCATACCCTCTTTTTCTTATTTTTTTTTCTGTTTGCATTTTTTGTACTTTGCATTGACTTTTATTTTTACTGTACATGTACAGTTCTTAATAACCTTATTTGGAAAAAAAATCTAAGAATCTTGGATGAAAAACAAAATGTTTGGTTGCCTTTCAAAAAGCACTTTTGGGTCAACCATGACCTGGATGATTGAGAAACTCCATAGACATTGACACCTTTGAAACTACTTTTTGACATTTTGAATGAAAGAGAAACAAAATATTAACTCTGAGATTTAGGATTAGATTTGTTTATCGATTGTATTGTGTTGTATGTTATGACTTAATTTTTGTGAATTTCATATAAAAGCCAAAATACTAATATTTACTAGATTATATGTCAGACATATGCAAATATGTAGAGAATGAAAAAGTTCTTAGTTTTACTTTATCCTCTATTCATTTAAAAATATAATTATAAATGCAATTAATTCCATTTATGATAGAATTTAAGTATCATTATTTCTGGCATAATGGAACCAGCCCCTGTCTCCTATGCAGTTAACAGGAGGGTAGCAATAGCACTTAGACTTATATACTGCTTCACAGAGCTTTTCAGCTCTCTCTAAGTGGTTTACAGAGTCAGCATATTTCCCCAACAATCTGGGTCCTCATTTTACCTACCTCAGAAGGCTGAGTCAACCTTGAGCCGGCGAGAATTGAAGTGCTGAATTGCAGCTAGCAGTCAGCTGAAGTAGCTGCAGTCCTGCACTCTAACCACTGCGCCACCTTGGGTAAAAATGACAACCTTTGAACTTAGCCAAATCTTCTAAATTCTATAACTAGATTGTACCGTTTCTTTCCATATTTGATTTTAGAAATGCTGGATCCTTTTCTTCCCATTTAGAAAAAGGAAAAAAGAAAATCTGGATAAATTCCTATCTTACCTTACCCATATCATATTACTTCAGATTTCTTCTTTTAGAATGTTCAGAGAAAGAATGATCTGTTATTAAGATATATATGTTCAACTTCTAGATCATTTAGACATTGTCAATAATATATTAAGAATGATCCCTTTGTCTCGTGTTGTATTTCAGGTAAGATTAAGAAAAGCTCTGTCTGCACGCTATTAAGAAACAATGGAGGCAAATTGCTAAAAAATAATTTTATCACTATCTTATCACCATCAATAGTCTGCTTGAATGGAGAAATATTCTATAGAGGATAGGATTAAGCAGTATATTATATTTTCTGATTTTGAATTATTACCTCACCCTTTTTAAAGGCTAGAATATTAGTGTTGACCGATATGAATGTGGCTTTTCTGAAATCATAATGCATCTCCACTATGTTGGAAAATAAAAATAGTCATCTGAAAAGCTATTTTGTTGGCAGGCTAGTTCCAGTTGCATGAAGAATATTACATGGGTACAACAGAACACAGCAAAGACGCTATACTATTATATAGGAAATATGGATCGAGAATCAGATCATCTAAGGAGAATTCACTATTTTTAGACTGTCACATAATGTACAGAGAGGAGAAATAGAGGATAGTTGGGGCTTTCAATTTGCAGTCTAATGGATCTGCTTTCATTATCACTCTAGAAGAAAACCCTGATTAAGATTAACATTTTATAATAGTGTAGAAAAAATATTTACATGATTCCTATTTTTCAGAAATGTGAGCTTCATAAATACCGTTTCTAAATTCTGTATTTAAATGTTTCTTCATAGTTCAGTTTTTTGTTCTGATGTTTAAGGAAGCTGAAAATTAAGTCAAATGTTCATTATTGTCTAATAGAAATTCATTTTCATGTCATTTTATTTTGCATGACTAGGCAATCAAAATAAGCATCATTTTATACTCTACAAGTATTTTCCCTACTAGCATCTCAGGGTTGATTACAGATACTAAGTGCTAGTGACACATTACACATTGCTTGTATTAGTAAAGAGCTTGCTGGCTAGTAATATTAAACTTACAGTGTGACCCAAATAGTGATTAGCATTCTTGATCTGAGAGGTTGGCTCCACTTTTTATAATAGAATTTGCTACTTTGACCTTTCCATTATGTTTTGCAAAAAATCGCTAACATTAATTAAGTGAAGAAAATAGACATTTTTTTTTTCTTCCAATTCAGTCATGTCCAAATCTAAGGGACTGCCTGGACAAGTCCCTGGAGTTTTCTTGGCAAGGCTTTTGAGAAGTATTTTTGCCATTGTCTTCTTCCCAAGACAGAGAAAAAGTGATTATCCCAAGTTGGTTTTGTGCCTAAAGCGGGACTATAACTCACAGTCTCCCAGTTTCTATAATTAATCTAATTCAGTGTGTGTGTATGCTTGTGTGTGTGTCTGCTGGCATTCTTTTAGTGCTATGATGAAAAGCACAAAATATACCCAAAACACATGCCTGAAAACAAAAATGATGACATTTCACAGAACACTGTTAGGCCTGAAATGATAAATATGGAGAGGGGGGGGAGAAAGACCTCAAAACATAGACACATTGTCTGTAACATAGACCTTTCCAATATAAACCTTTTCATGAATTTGCAGGCACATTGTTCTTGTTGCCTTTAATGTAGAAAAGCTTTCTTCTTTTAGATAAATGATTAAAGCCTGACACTTTGGTCTAGCTAATTCCATATTTCTTTGAATTCTTTATGATATAGGGGAGGGTAATCATTCTGGAAAACCAAAAATAGCCATATTCCTTTCTACTTCCCAATTATATTAATTTAATTGTAAATTAAAACATAAAATGACTGCTAGCATGAGAAAAATCACATCTATTGTCCAACAAAAGTTTACTCAGATATGAAACCTCCAGATGAAAGGAGGTAGAGAAATTTTGGTTGTATAATACAATAATACAATACAATAGCAGAGTTGGAAGGGACCTTGGAAGTCTTCTAGTCCAACCCCCTGCCTAGGCAGAAAACCCTATACCATTCCAGACAAATGGCTATCCAACATCATCTTAAAGACTTCCAGTGTTGGGGCATTCACAACTTCTGGAGGAAAGCTGTTCCACTGATTAATTGTTCTAACTGTCAGGAAATTTCTCCTCAGTTTAACTTGCTTCTCTCCTTGATTAGTTTCCACCCATTGCTTCTTGTTCTACCCTCAGGTGCCTTGGAGAATAGTTTGATTCCCTCTTCTTTGTAGCAACCCCTGAGATATTGGAACACTGCTATCATGTCTCCCCTAGTCCTTCTTTCTATTAAACTAGACATACCCAGTTCCTGCAACCGTTCTTCACATGTTTTAGTCTCCAGTCCCCTAATCATCTGTTGCTCTTCTCTGCACTCTTTCTAGAGTCTCCACATCTTTTCTACATTGTGGTGACCAAAACTGAATGCGGTAGTCCAAGTGTGGCCTTACCAAAGCATTATAAAGTGGTATTAACACTTCACGTGCCTCTGTTTATGCAGCCTAGAACTGTGTTGGCTTTTTTGGCAGCTGCTGCACACTGCTGGCTCATATTTAAATGGTTGTCCACAAGGACTCCAAGATCCCTTTCACAGTTACTACTGTTGAGCAAGGTACCACCTATACTGTATCTGTGCATTTAATAATAATAATAATTAAATAAATAAATAAATATTAAATAAATAAATAAATAATTATTAAATAAATAAGCAAAGGGACTGTTACTGGTATACTGAGAGTCACCTATTAATTACTGAAAATACAACACCACAATTCCTATAAAAGAGGCACACAGAAAATTGGGAGCACATCTAGTATAAGAAACTGTTGGACATTTCTGACAATGTATACTAGTCAATAATTTGCAGCAACAAACCTAATAAGAGCATTTTCAATAATTAAGTTACAATATGTCAGGGAATCTTTAAAACAGTGTCAATAGTTGCCACTATATTTTTATCTGTAAAAGAAAACATAATAAATCAGTGGTTCTCAACCTGGTGGTCGTGACCCCTTTTGGGGTCAAACGACCATTTCACAGGGATCGCTGAGACCAGCCCAACTCTAAAGTTTAGACTCCACCTCGCGTTCCTTGAAATCCCCACAGATGGGCTCCGGAATGGCTGCGCCACGGCTCCATGCCGTAAAAAACATAGGTGCGCATGCACACCCCATACAATTAGCTTCGCAGACTTCGTACTGGAGGGAAAGTGTTCCTGCGAGGGAGGAAGGTGCTTAGGTTCTGCTCCGGGCTGTAATTGTGTGGGGCATGGGCTCGGCTATATTTTCCACGCCGCTGCCAGGTACTTTCAATTATATCTAAATCCACAACCAGACCTGTTATCAAGAGCCAAGCTCAGGAGCCCGTATTGGCCTCATTCACACAATGAAAACCTGCTTGCTAAAAGTACCATAAACCATGCACAAAGGAAAAGAGCAAAAAAGAAATGCAATGCAACAATTTAAAAAATGGTACAAGTGGAATTATTATTAGAAATAAAATGTAACAGAGAAAATGATATGTATGAAAATATAAAGTTGGTTTTCCTGAACTGCTACCCCAAGAACCCATCAGAGAAAGTAAATAAGCAAAGGCAACAATGGAAAGGAGGAAAGATAAGGAGGGAAAGGAAGAAAGGGTAAAGCAGAGGAAGTAAAGGAGGGTAATCAAGAGTAGGAGAGCGGGTAAGAGGGAGGAGAAGAGAGGAGGAGGGGAGGAAAGAGGAAAAAAGAATGAAGCAAGGAGGAGGAGGAGGAAAAGGAAGAAAGGGTAAAGCAGAGGGAGTAAAGGAGGGGACTCAAGAGTAGGAGAGAGGGTAAGAGGAAGGAGAAGAGGGGAGGAAGGGAGGAAAGAGGGGAAGAAGAATGAAGCAAGGAAGAGGAGGGAAAGGAAGAAAGCGTAAATCAGAGGAAGCAAAGGAGGAGAAGTAAGAATAGGAGAGAGGGTAAGAAGGAGGAGAAGAGGAGGAAGGGAGGAAAGAGAGGGGAAGAAGAAGGAGGAAGGAGAGGAGGAAAGAAGAAGGCAGAGAAGGGTGGTAGAGAAGATAGAAGGAGCAAGGTAGTTGCAAAATAAAATGGGGTGGCAAGAAAGTGACCCAAACTAATCTATATATTTGTAAGAAAATAACAATAAATGATTAATGATAATGATATAATTAATGGTAATTATAAGAGTGTATATTTGTAAATGAACTTTTTTTAAAAAAAAATAAAAATTAAAAATAAACAAACCACGTTGTTTGCTCAATAAATTAAGGTTAAGCTTACCACCACCACCAAGGTTAAGAGCACTCCTGCAAATAACCCCAAACCAGGTTGAAGATCCATCCAGGCAGGGTAAGCAAGTTTGTGAATGCAGCTGCAAGCAACTTAGTTAAGGAGGCTGTGGGAATAAAGCCACTGTGTGTCTCTATGTATGTGTGTGTATGATCGTATAGCAGCCGAGGTTGTCCAGCCTCCAGGATGTGATTCTTCTCAGACCCAAAATTTAGGGGCAGACAAGATAAAAAAGATGTGGAGACTCTAGTCTAGAAAAAGTGCAAAGAAAAGCAACTAAGAGGATTAGGGGACTGGAACTGGGTATGTCTGGTTGAATGAAAAGAAGGAGTTAAGGTAAGGTGACCAGTCGTCCCGCTTTTGGTGGGACTGTCCCGCTTTTGAACAATTTGTCCCGCGTCCCGTGGCATTTTTAAAAAGTCCCGATTTTTTTTATAATACTGTTTCCATTTAGTGGCAGTCTGGATTTTTGCAATCTAATTCTGACTGGTCTAATTGACGCTGGGGAGAAGCACGATTGCAGGTCTAATCATAACTTCATTGCTGTGCGTGCTGGGGAGGCTGTAACAGCTGCTGCCATTGGCCAGCAGGTTGTTGAGCTCTTCCACCAAAATCTGGAACTCTGACATGGCTCGTTTGCCCCACCGATATGGGCAGGGCTGGCTCCATGCTCCTTTCCCCGGATCCTGCCTGATAGGAGGGGCCGCGATCAGCTGGTGCACGGCCAGCAACTCCCAAACTGGCCAGGAGGGATTGGCACGGAGCAAAGACCGTGCGCCTTAGGGGTTCCGCCCTCAGAGTTTGACCATTCTAAAGGGACCATGCGGTCTTTTTTTTCCCCCACGGGGGCTTTCTTTCTTTTCTTTTTCTTGCTGGTGGGTGGAGGGAGACTTTCTAAATATTTAGGGTCGACTCTCTTCAGAGGCCCATAATAATTGTCTAGGTAGAGACCTGCGCAAATTGCCTGTGTGTATGTTGCATGTTCCAGGTTCCTGTGTTTACCATTTAATGCTACAGGTGCTTGGGATCGGTTTTGGAGGGAAATTCTAGTTCCTGGTGTATAAAGGTAATCGGAGTTGTTAAAGCAAAGCAAAAGTTCAAACGTTTTGTCTGATGCTTCTCTTGTACCAGTGAAATGACATCTCTCACTAAATGAAAGAGATCCTTGTTCCACATTGTTTTCAAACAATGTCAAGGTCATCTATATTATAGAAACTCCACGCATTCTTGATCTTAATCAACAGGCCGTGTTCGGGTTTGGCAACCTATTGGCAACCTGTTCTTGTTTTTAGAAGAGCCATTGCCAAATTATGAGGTGTTATATGTAAACAAGCTATACAAAATCCAGATGTTTACATTTTTCACTTAGATAACCTAAATTTCTGAATATGTACAGTAGAATGAACAGAAACTAATCCCATAGCCAGTGTTCACATGATCCATTAGGCTGGACTAGGTTGATATTTAATTTTATGTGCCACAGCTGTTCAACATGAATTTTAGCTGCAGTGGAAGTTATTTGCTTTCAGGAGAATTTGCTGCCTAAAAATGTATTTCTTTCTTATATTTATTTCCTTTCTTTCCTCCAAGAGCTGCCAATTACCTCTTCCTACTCTTTCATTTTATCTTCGTAGTACTCCTTTGTGAAAAATAATAGCTGTGTTCACACTATTCCATTAGTTTGCTTAATTATGGTTTATTCAATAAACTGCAATTAGCTGAGTTCAGACAATCATGGTTTATAAGTAGACTATTTCAACATGCATAGAGTATGTTTTTCAGTATTGACTTCATTTTTTCCTTTGCAAAGTAAGAGGCAATACTCAAAGTTTAATCTATTTTTACAAATTGGTGACTGCAAAGCATATCCTCAAGGAATAATTTCCCATCGTTCCTGCAAAACAGGCACACACAGACAAACATAAGGTTCTCAACTTAACACCACAATTGAGCCCAATATTTCTTTGGCTAAGTGAATTTTGCCCCAATTTACAATCTTTTAGCCATCATTGTTAAACAAATAATTGTAGTTCTTAAGTGAATCATGAGGTCATTAAGCGAGTCTGGCTTCCCCATTGACTTTGCTTGTCGGAAGCTGGCTGCAAAGGGTTAGAAATGGTGATCACATGAGCCCAATACAGTGTAACTGTCTCAAATGCATGCCACTTGCAAAGTGCCTGAATTCTGATCATGTGATTATGGGAATGCTGCAGTGGCCATATGAAAAACAATCATATGTCATTTTTTTCAGTCCTGTTTTCAAAGTATTCCTTTGAAATATCACCAAATGAATGGTTGTGTCAAGAATTACTTGGGTATGTATATATGTGTGTGCATGCGCGCACATACATATAATTTTTATTAAGAATTTTATTATAATACAATTTAAATGTAAAGAAAGAAAAGAATAAAAAGTAAAAAATGCACTAAAAATATTAAGAATGTAATAATGAAAGAGAAAAGAAATAAAGATGTAATTTCTAACTTTCATTGCAAGAATTATAAACAAATTTAGTGATTCTTCACACCCCTCTAAGGTTAAAAATATACATCCCATATTCAAGCTCTTATCTACAAACAAATCCATAAAACATAATCTTTTCAGTGTTAATGTCACCAGAAAGTCCATAAAGAGTTGCCAAAAATAGCTTTGGGCTGCCCCTCAAATCCCCCCTTTACTCCTCCCCCTGTAGAATTCAGCCCCCTGAGTTTTGCCTTTGAGGGGCATCTAAATTAAGGTGACCAGACGTCCCACTTTTGGCAGGACAGTCCCACCTTTGAACAATTTGTCCCACATCCCATGGCGTTTTTAAAAAGTCCCGATTTTTTTAAAAAATTTTTTAATCAAGAACACCCCCCCCCCCCGGTCAATGGTGTCCCTCTTTACCAATGTTAAAATCTGGTCACCTTAAGTTAAGGGTGATATGATAGCAGTCTTCCAATATCAATATCTACATTACGATTCATAACAGTAGCAAAAGTACAGTTATAGAGTAGCACTGAAAAAAAATTAGAGTTGGGGTCACCACAACATGAGGAACTGCATTAAAGGGTTCGCGGCATTAGGAAGGTTAGGAACCACTGTAATAAATTATTATTATGATTTGAATAATGACAATACTACATCCTTTCATAATTTTATAATTGCTGAAATAACACATATTTACAGTAGCTCTTATACAGAATGTATAAAAGAGATATTATATATAAAATACAAACAGGACAATCCTAATTAAACATTTCACCAAAAGATAGCATGATTATTATTTTTTTAATTTCTTCTGTTCCTTTACCAGCTGACATTATCCAGAGCTGATTCTTATCTCCTGACAGTTTTTCTTAATAATTTCTATAAATCAAACTGCTAATAACAATATAGGAGCAAAGAAAGGTAGAAGAAGAAAAATTGAATTCATGTAAAAAACTAGTTTTGTTTTTCTTTGGTCAATGAAAGTAACCAGCTGCTATCAACTCAACCCTGAGTAATATACTTATATAGAGTGAATAAAATTGTTACTTGCAGACCTAATCCAGTTGACCTCATTTGGACTAATCTGAAGAAAATCTTCAGTGTATTTAATTTCTGATTAATTTCACATAATATATATTCACTCAAAGTATTTAGACTGCTGTTCACTGAAATGTGGGGATTATAATAGAAAGGGAAGGAATCCAGTTTTGAAGTCGTTTAACTTCACCATGAGACTAATCTCAACTTCAATTAGCCTTCAATAGGTATATCCATAAGAATTATAATGAATATTGACTGGCTAAGATTACTGCCTTCGAGAAATTGACTGTTGTCATTTTTATAGGAAAGTTTGCAGTTGCTATTTGTGCTGCAGTTTAAGACTGATATAAATACATTGAAGAGGGGGAAAATCCTAATTTGTTTAAAATCTTTTGGATCTGTTATGCTAAGGCTATAACATGAGAGTTAATATTGCTTACTGGAGCAGTTATACATTCATTGTTTGAACCAGTCACATATATACAATGCAATGAAACAAAAATGCAGAACAAAATTAATAAACAGTTTTTAAAACTGAAAAATGTAAAACAGTTTTATTATGCAAAAAATTATTAATGTTATATGAATGTACTTCATCGGTATCTAAAAGGAAAAAAAACTTTTGTTATGGGTATTTTGAAAATATTATATGGCATAATGACATTAATTACTTGTGCAAACTTCCCTTACTTGAATATTTCTAAAATAACATATCCAAATCACGTACTCTTAGAACTGAGCAGGGTCTTAAAGTTATGAGTGAGTTCTCTAATAACACATTTTTATATTTTTATAGTAAATAAAAAATGGATAGTTTGAAAAATAATGCAATGGAATGTATTGAATTTACTTAACTTATCCCTCTGTTTGAGCATGTGCATGTGTATTTGTATCTAGGTATCTGTGTATTTCCAATGTTGAAATAGTACAAAAATCACTGTTTCAAAATTGGAATGAAGAAGGATAATGTAGCTTTTCCCAGTGCTTGTAATAACTTCCAGTCTATCACTGCTTCTAGCTATACTTTCTTTCTAAGCACATTTAATTTCTTCCCTTGAAGTCATCTATTTTAACTGGCTGAAAATCTTCACTTTGTCCAAATATGCTGGTTTCAGATACGTTGTTCCTTACAATTACTTTCTCACTGATTGCTCAGGAGGGGGTGGGTGGAATCCAAAAACATCCTGAATGGAAACTTTTGGACCAAATTATGGTTTTATTGATTGAAAAAGTTGAGATATTAATCTCAGACTCAATAAATGAAGGGTAATATCTTTTAAAGTCACTTCATGCCACACTGAAACTAACAAAGCTAGCCAGTAAGACATTGATAATGGAACTCAGGTGGTGGATAGTCTATGAATAGAGAGAAATATATACATCCAAGCCTTTCTCTATTAGGGTAGAGACTTTGACAAGGAGAAATCTTGAAGTTTTAAAAACAAGCCAACTAATTTCTTCTGTGTTACTTTTATAATCATGATTGGAGTCTGGAGGCTATTTTCAATCAAAGCGTAACTGTTTTTTTCCTGTACCGAGGGAAGGGCCTTCTGTACTGGAAAGGACAACACAAACTATCAGTCCCAAGACCATCCTAATGTGAAGCAAGCAAAACCCCTTCTCCAGTTGTATGAACAAGGACAAGTTGCAGTTCATGGTCATGGATGTTTTACCATACCTCAATTTTATGGTGATCTGGCTCCCATCTCTCTGTTCCAATTTGTTAGGGGGTAGCTTAATAAGCCATTTATAATAACTCACTGTAATTTATTTTTAGCTCCTCCTAGGGGGGAACCCAAGCTTGCCCATTTCATAATAAATATTGGTTCTTCTCAAAAAACATGGTGAACACAGAATGAAGTACCTATATTGTTTCCCCATATTAGTTAAATATTTTAGAACAAATTCCTCTAAAATCAGGGAGATATGTACTTATTTAAAATAGAAACTGTTGTGGCCCGCCAGCAGCCAGTGGGGCTGGCAGTAGATTCAGACAGTGAGGAGGTTGGGGAGGAACATGGGCCAGTCCTGGAGTCTGGGGAAGGTTCTGATGAGGGTTCTGTGTCAGATGCAGAGAGGGGGCCAGAGCCATATGCCAGTTATCAGCTGCCTTCAGAGTCAGACATCAGTGAGGCAGACGAACAGCTGGAGCCTCTTCCCAGTTTGTGCATACACAGATTTGCCAGGCGAAGGGAACAGCTAAAGAACAGGGGTCAACTTGGGAATAAGGCTACAAAGGCTGCAATGGTGGACGATGAATGGCTCTCCTAGAGGGAAAAAAAGAGGAGCAAAAGGGAAGTGGAGTTTGCAGGGGACAATTATTTCACTTAATTGGTTCATGACTTTCCAAGACTCCTTGTCAAGTTTTGCAGATATCGGCCTGTCAGCTCTCCAAGCCAGATAAGGTCTGTGACTGTAAATCCTCTCTGGAAAGACTTTGCTGGACATGAATGAGAAGAATTCATAGTAAATTAATAAAAGAGGTTTTTTTTAGCTTCATGCTCTTGGAAAGCCTAGGTCAGAAGGCATGCAATCACTTGCTTTTTCTGTTTTTAAATCCAAGTATTGGATCTGACCTGCAAAAGTCCAGAAAACCTCTAGATCATAACAGAATTTATCTGACAGTAAAAGCAAAGGATAGGAACGACACTTTAGGAACAATGTACTTTGATTTTAATTTAAATGGATTTTACTGTTATGCTTCATGAGATTATATTTCATGAAGCAAGTTGAATTGCCCACTTTTACACACAGATATGGATCAGAGAAGAAACTTCATTTCATGCAACCTTTGAAATATCTCTACAGAAAGGAAAAATCAACTCATGCAAATCATCTCTAAATCTAATGCTATAAAATTTATTATCTAGGCAAATGTAGTAGCTCACTATTTAGTATTTTATTTTGCAAGAATCCCATTGTTCTTATATTAAATAATATATAACTAATATAAAATTGGTATAAATAGAGAAGTATATTAGAACTTCCTTTAAAGCTGATTGCCTGAATGATCATCTTGATTTAAGCTTCCATTTTTAATTATCTTCTATTTCAAGTTCTTTATACCCACATTTTCCATGCATGATATATTCAAGAAGGCAAAGAGAATAAATGATAAAAATATAAAATAGTCTGTTGCTGTGAGTGGATATTGTGGAATATTGGTTTTAATCCTCTGTGGTAATATAGTTGGTTCTATTATTGAACAGAAAAGCAGCAAGTGGGTTTGTAAGAGAAGGCAGTCTACAAAAATGATAAAATAAAAAAATAACTGGATTTATTTTGCAACACTTGTACTTATATTAATAAAATTACTTTGTTTGAATACATTTGAAATGTTACTTTTTATTGATAAAATATTAATACATATCTAAGTCAATTACTATTTTTTTCTCATAAATGACATTTCTTATCCACCTCCACCCCTGACAAAAAATATAAATTTAATCTATGCATATGCTAGCCAATTTCAGGACTGATTACTTTAACAAGCTTGAATCCAGGGCTTTCTGTGGATGTAACCTGGAATCTTGAAACTGATCAGTCTGGATGAACTCTGGGAGGATTCAAAAAGAATGAATTGCAACATTATAAACATTCTACTGGCGGCCATTTTGTTTCCAAATACGGATTATTATTATTTTTTGTTTGGGTCTTCCTTGAGATAATGCATTCTTCTTTTTATGAAAGGAAGTTCACTAACTTTCTCAGTGGTTCTCAGTGATACATCTTAAAATGGTTTTAGGCTGGATTTTCTTTGTATGCACCTCAATTCTTTGGAATGAACTTCCTGGTTTTTTGAAAGACCCTAAACACAACTTTTAAAACAGGGTTTTAAAACCTGTTGCTTATAATTGATTTAAAATGTTGTTTGAATTGATTTTAATAGCTTAGGTTTTAAATTAAGTTTTACTGTAAACCATTAAGAGCCCTCAGTATTCAGACAGTTATTAATTTAAATAAATGGGCAAAAGAACACTTATTATTACCTACTATTATTTTTATATGCATTTTAGTTCCTTCATATATACATACATGGAATATTTATTAATCAATTTGTTAATGACATTCGACATTTCTCAGCAATGCATAGGTGAAAAGTATCAAATCTTCTGACAAGAAACTGGCCAAAAGGGGGGGGACCATTTAATGTGTACATTTTAAATCAATTTAAGCAATGGGATATAGTAGTTAAGAGTTTGAAGCAGAGGCTAAGTGCTCAGCTATTAGATGACTTTCCATCACTTGCACTCAGAAAAATCTACTTTATAAGATTGTTGCTATGAGGATAAAATGAAGGAAGATTTTCTATGTAAATACACAAACCTATATTTTATCTCCTATCATATACCCTGGAATCTTTTTCTTCTTCTTGCGAATTCTAAAGATATTATTGACATTTCTGTTTGTGGGATATGGAGGTAGAGATAGGAACAATATCTGCTTGCTCAGCTTACATAATTAAACAATGAAAACTTTCTGAAGTGAATTTAATCTATTTTCCTATTCTTCCTTTTCAGAAGGCATATAACACAATCAATGCATCCAATACTGAAACTATAGAAAATCCAGTGTTCAAATTATATTACACTAGTCTTTAATGGACACAATTGGGCAACAATTTCTGTTGCTAGGGCATATGTTAAGTGAATCATGACCAATTTTATACCTTTTTTTGTCACAGCTGTTAAACAAATCACTGTGGTTATTAAGCAAATCATGCAGTCATTAAGAGAATCTGGCTTCCCCCAGATTGACAGATAAAGTTGCAAATGATGATCACATGATCTTGGGATGCTGTAAGTTCTAAATACATACTGTTTGCCAAGTGCCTAAATTTTTGATCATGTGCCTGTAGGGATGCTGCAATGGTTGTAAGAACGAGGCTGGTTTTAAGTCATTTTGTTCAGTGCCATTGTAAATTCAAGTGGCCCCCAGACACATGTTTGTAAGTCAAGGACTAATTGTAATGATGGTTTTATTTACAGTGTACCTTACTTTATCTACCCTTGGCATGTTGTAGGAAGTATATTATGTACAACAAATGAAAGGGGGTTAATAAAATGTTCATTTAAAAAAAATCAAATAACTACTTCCCTTAAAAAGATAATGGAACTCAAATAAATATTTCTACATTCCCACTTTTCTATTGCATTTCCTCCCACACTAACATAATGTAGATGCAGTCAACAGAAAATATTTTGAATTCTTATTGCCTAGCAACAGGAAGAGAGGAAAATTATATTCCAGCAACCCAGTTAGCACTGGGAGAGAGAGTTAATATCCAAATACCAATAAAATGAACAAAGCTACAGTGCAGCTTCTATTAATATAAATTGTTAAAAAAATGAAGTTATTATGGCCAATTAATATTGATGCAATTTGGATTCTATTTTTTCCTTGAAAAGAGGAAAAATCCTTCAATACAAACAGCCATTAACCCGTAGCAAAACTGAACTGAAATCATTTCTGTTCAAATGTTGTTCTTTTGCCTTTGCCTGCAATAGGTTTGCAATAAATATGATTGTTTTTAGGAAGCATTTTTCCCGAAGATCAGAATTTAAAACTTTATTCACTGAAAGATACTGGGTAGTACACAGCAAAATGGTCAGTACAATATAGTAATTGTTTTTATTTGCTTTGATTTCAAAGTGGCTAAGTTGCCAATAGCATGGCTTTTGTATTGAATCAGAATATTTAACTTCTGGTGAAATTTAGTTAAATAAAGTTATCATAATTTATGCCATTTGTGGGGGAAATTTGCCTCCGTTCATGAAAGGAGGCTCCTTCTAGATCAGCTCAGAATGAAGTTTGCAGTTCTCATTGCATCAATAGGGTACAGAAGTGAATAATTTGAATGCATCAGGTCAGTGCTGAAGAATAAAACTATATTCTATGCAAAATGAAAACATGATTTTTTTAAAGCCAGATATCAGAGGTTTCTTGGATTAATCTGAAAGCTTAGTACTTGTCAAATTTTGCACTAATTTGTTTAAAATTATTTATCCAGTTTTAATTAGTATTTAATATTACATCTGGGGTCCATGGATACAAATAACAAATTATTCTCATTTTCAGGGGGTTTCTTTTTAAAGGACTCATTTATACAGACTCGGAATTACTATAAATTAAGGGAATGTATCATAATTAGTGATAGCTTGTAGAAACATTGCAAAGAATCTAAGATCTTCCATAATTTTTCATTTAATAAGTTACATATTTTCTAAATTTATAAATGTTCATAAAGAATTGGAGAGATAACAGCAAAGAGCCTGAAAATAAGATTTCCAAGGCCAATTTTGATTTAGCAACTAATTCTTGGCTTGTTACACAATGGTAGGATGGAAGCAGATAATGATGTTAAGTATATTTTATATATTGTTTCAATTGGAATATTCACATCATCAAGCTGCAGAAAATGTATGCAATCTAATGCAAAAAGACAAATTGAAAAGTTACTAGAAATATAAACCTTTTCTATTTTTTTTTTAAATGAAGACATGCCATTGGACATTATGTACAAGTGTTCAACTCAGTGCTGACCCCTTTCATTGTCTGAAAAAGGTCCCTACAGCTTTCTGGGCAAGATTTCAGCAGTGGTTTGTCATTGCCTGCTTTCTAGGGCTGGGAGAGAATGACTGGCCCAAGGTCACCCAGTTGGTTTTGTGCCTAAAGGTGGGACTTGAACTCATGATCTCTCAGTTTCTACCTGGTGTCTTAATCCACTACACCAAACTAGCTCATTTTTCGACATTAATATCTAATAAAGCAAAGAACATTATCTAATGGGAAAAACAAGGGGGGAAATTATAGCTTACTGCTGTTTTCTAAAGAGTTCAGTAAAGAAGATGTTCTAGATTTGTACAACTAGAAAGTAAAGCCAGGACAAAAAAGGAAGGAAGGAAGGAAGGAAGGAAGGAAGGAAGGAAGGAAGGAAGGAAGGAAGGAAGGGAAAGAGGGAGGGAAAGGGAAGTGTATCTATTTTAAATGCAAAGCTTAGATTAAAAGAAAAATACCTATTTTCTTGACCAAGATAATAGCTTTTCATCAAGTCTGATGCAGCAAAAAGTGTCATAACAGTAATATTTACCAAACCTAGACGTACTTTTCAGTAAATATGCATTGGATTATACTATTGTTTGAAATATTTATTTATTTTCTTTTCATGATCATTGAAGATATAAGTTATTTCCTTCAGCTCATGGTGTTAACTAATTCTACACCTGTTTGTTTTGGCCTTTTTGTTGAAAAATTGAAATTATTTTTATATTTATTTGTATAATTGAAGTTGCAGGCAAAATTCTTGATACTATGAAACCAAAAATGTGGGCATAGAATATTTCACCATCATATTTAAGCTGAAAAAGCTGTTCCCAAACCTATTGAACAGCTATTGGCCTGAGCACTTCCAGGAATCCTTCAATAAAATTATTAAGCTCTAGTCCAATTTGGTTTCTGGTTGGTTTTGGAACAATAAATATTTTTTGGTTATTTTCTTTGAAAATCTCCACTATATGTAGACAAGAGAAGTTTGCCTAAGTCTATTTAATTCCCATGGCTATAGTATCCTTCTGAAATATTACAACAATAATGTATTTTTTTTTGTTTAAACAAAATTCAGTACACTGTTGATCCTGACAAGAACAATAAATTTGCATTCATGGAACTAAAGTATTTCTTCTTCTTCATTTATTTTGTCAAACATGTAAAATATAACAGGTATAAGTATAAATACAAATATAAACACATTAAATGGGTACGAATAAATGGAGATAATAGGACAGGGATGGTAGGCACGCTAGTGCACTTATGCACGCCCCTTACAGACCTTTTAGGATTGGAGTTAGGTCAACAGTAGACAGTCTTAAGTTAAAATTATGGGATTTTGTAACAACAGAGTCAGGTAGTGCATTCCAGGCATTGATCACTGTTGCTGAAGTCGTATTTCCTGCAATCAAGTTTGGAGTGGTTACCTTGAGTTTGTATCTATTGTTTGTTTGTGTATTATTGTAGTTGAAGCAGAAGTAGTCATTGACAGGTAGGAACATGTTTTAGAATGTTTGGTTCTGATCCCAACTTTCTTTTTTCTTAAAAAAAAAAAATCACTTATAGCAAGAGATTTTAAAGCAAAACAGCTTGAAAAAGATATTTGTGCCATACCTGTTTAATGATTTGAATCAGAATCTTGCACAATAAATTTAATATGTATTTGGACCATTACTTTAATTCTTTGGATTTTTGCCATATTGTCAATCTTTTTAGTTCTTCCAAGCTACTCCTCAAAAGTGATAATACAGTTACTCTTATTTATCTGGCTGCCAGAGGAAGCAAAAAATGATAACTGACATCAAAGGCATCTTCTTTTTCAACTGGCGTTGTGGGCATTCATTCAAAACAGGATCCAGAGAAACTTCAATCTCTTCTGAGAATGAGGAATGTAGCCCCTTACCAAAGTAGGTAATTTATTCTTAATGTGGTAATATACACATTTATCAACATGGCAGCCTTTAGACTGCAAGGCAAGACTGCATGATTTGAACACTTTGTTTTTCAAACCTAGAGGCAGACTATCAGGACAAAATTGAATTATCTTCTAATTTATGTTCATCGATAAGGCTAGTAATGCATAAATGTAATTAAAATACAGACTCCTCCTCATTATCAAACAGGCAAACTTCCTATTAAACAAAGAAAAATGTCTTTAGTTATTTGGAGTTTAGTATTTATATGTAAATAAAACCATGACATCAACAAAAGTTTCTCTGCAGAAGAGTAGAATATTTTGAATGGTCTCTATAATATAATATTGTATATTGATAAATGCACCAGTAAGATATGTCATGATCCTCTATTAATAACAAAAAGTTTAAAAAGAAATAATCAAGCTTCTTATGGACTATTGACAGCATAAAATAAAACACACACACCAGGTTCCACTGATATCCACCAAAATGTTTAAGAAAAAAAAGCCTAGATCTTCAATCGCTTAAAGAAAGCCAACAGAGTTGGGATCTTCAAATCTTAGGGATAGGATTGTGGATTGTGGATTGTGGATTTATTTATTTATAGGCCGCCCTTTTCCCTGAGGAAGGCCATATGAGAAAATCTCTTCAATCTGTCTATTTAATATGATTTTCTTTCCTAGATTCCTTGCAAATGTTTCCCCAAAATCTTACTTTTGCAATCCTTAATAGAGTGCCCATTTTTCTCTCATTTTTTGCATTGTAGTGGACAATCAAGTATTATGTGTAAAGTTTCATTTTTAATAGTATTAAATAGTCTAATCCTGCTAAAATATCTCTATCTTTCATCAAGTCATGCCAGAAAAATTGGTGATTTATTGTCATGTCCATTTGCAAAGGTTAATAGTTTCTGTGAGGTAAACCAGAGAGAAATACAAATATGCTAATTCTGACTTGATTGTAAAGTTACATTGACAGAATCTTGCAAGTTCCCAAACACATTTCTCCCATCTCCTTTACAGCCCCCCAAATTAGGGAAGGTTCTTCTGAGTCTGTTGCCCTGTCTGTTATCCAGCTCTGGGTATGCTGTCTCTTATCTGGCCATTCCCTTGGCTGTGTCTCTTACCGTTCCCACATGCCATTTCAGTTCCATAATATAGCACTCACTTTCCACTACTGGGAAGTAGGAAACTAGAAAGCAAGAATCAAACAAATGCTGGCCCTATTTTCATTAGCCCTTCAAGGTAGATCAGATTAGGGACAAATGGCATATAGATCAGTGTTACTTTTACTGTAAAGTTATAGTATCTTGCAAGTCTGAATTGACTTCCCTTTACTTCCCTTTATCAAGTGAACTCTTGATACAGGAAAGTAAGGGAATGTAAAGTTACATTCTTGCCTCAAACTCAAACCCCATTTATCTTTCCATCAGCTTGGTAGAGACTCTTCTCCTCAATTATGACCACCACTCCCTCTAGCTTTATGAGAATTTAAGGCAGTGATGGCTAAGCTTTTTGTCATTGCATGCCAAAAATGAACCCATAATACAATGCGTGTGACACCCCCCCATGCCCTGCACCCCTGCACATGAGTGTGTGACCCCAAGTGTTCCCCCACCCCCACACATGCATGTATGATCCCCATGCAACATCTGTAGTCCCCCTTCCCCCATGCACATGCACATGCGACCCACCCCCGAATTGTTTTGGGCCTAGTAGGCCTCCCTGCAGCCTCCTGCGACTTAAAATGAGCCAGGGGGGTGCCACAATCCCCCGCACCCTGTTTTGGGCCTAGTAGGCTCCCTGCAGCCTTCTGGGACCAAAATGGGCTATGGGGGTGCTACTCCCCCGCACTCCACCCTGCCCCCATGCATGCATGCATGATATCCCCGCCCTGTCCATGCGTGCATGACTCCCTACCTCCTCATGTATGCACATGCATATTCCGCATGCACTCCTTTCCCTCGTGCATGCAGGGCAGAGAGACAAAAATCAGCTCGCCAGCAGGAGGTGTGCATACATACATGGTGGAGCTAAGTTGGGGTGACAGCTTTCATGCTCGCAGAGAGGGCTCTGCATGCCATCAGTGGCACACGTGCCATAGGTTTGCCATCACAGATTTAAGGGAAGGTGGACTGCATATAACGTTCTGAGAATTGTCAGGATCTGGTTAGCACACAAATCTGATCTACTGTAATCAGTCCTTTAAAGTTCAAGCATCTATGAGTTCAATTCTTGGAAGCTAGTTTGAAAAAATATGGCTATGTATGTCTGACAATTCCTAATAAGGATGAAGCTGGTCAGGAGGGCCTCTTAGTGGTTAATGTAACCTTCAGTAATTCTTCAGTACCAAGCTTCTGAGCTTTATTTGTTATAAATATATAACAAAATATTTATAGTTCCCCAGACTCAGTTTGGGGATTTAGTGCTCTTAAACACATACACACATGGCTACCTCCTAAAATTTCTTAGAGTTTTGTCAAGTCTGTTCCTATATATCCAGATAAACTTAGTCTGTTACAGATGAAGACTTATTGATCTGTTACACCGACAATCCAGTATAAAGCGGTTGATACTTATTTTTCCTTTATATTATAAAGAAGCCAATATAAAATGGTATTTATATTATTTCCTTTTTTTATATATTCCTGCAGTCTTTATAAATAATGCATATTGGAAAATATATGTCTGAGTGATCCAAACAACAGAACATAAAACATTATCTACTGTCATATAATTTATCACTTGATATACAGTATATTGAAAACACTCCAGTGACACACTGCTTTTATGGATTTTTTCCATTTGTTGTAAACAGTTTTAATTTTCTATTGTTGAGTTGCTCTAAGACTATCAAGATTTCTTTTCAGAAGATGAGGCTTTTCTTGTCTTCAAAACTGAGTATGGCACTTGACACCACTAAAGTGCTAACATATTTATTCTGATGGAAGATTCTTTGTATTATATCTAAAATTCATACACTAGTAAGCACAAAATCAGGAACGAAGACAAATAATTGTGGCTGTGGCAAGTAGGAACTAGTGAAAATATAATTATAATTTTATTTTTCTATTTACAACTCACAGGCTATTCTATATTTTAAAAATGAAGATTTGTTGGAATCTTGGTGTTTACTGAACTTGGTTTTCTTCTTACAAACTCCAAACCAACTAACACTGTCAATGGTTTGAGGTAATTGTTGGCTTTTTATATCTGTCTGCTTGTTCTACAGGCCTTCATGGGGGTTGTTGTAGTTAGTGGTACCTCTTTCTGATTGATCTACCAGGCTTGGTTGACTGCACTGTTTCATCTTAGATTGATCTTGCCTGTTGTATTGTGTCTTGCTTATTGTATTGATTACTGGGTATGTAGGGTTAAGGGAAGTCTGTCTTCAAGCTCTTTGCTTCCTTCTTGGGTCTTTGTTTGTTTCCTTTTTAAATAGTTTGCTAACTAGGTTTATTTCCATATATTGGTTAATGGCTGACCTCTTAGAATGCCAGGCTTCTAATGTTTGTCTTACATTTCTGGATTTGCCTTGATCTAAAATGGTTATAATTTTCTCAGTTAAATATATTATTGAATTTGTCTATGAATAATAGAGTTTTTAAAACACTATTGTTTCTTCTGAATGCCAACTGGTATTCATGGATGCATTTTGCTAATATTCTGCTCATTTGTCCTACATAGTTGTTTTCATAATCTGTGCATTATATGTTGTAAATAATTCATGTTCCATCTTCCATAGTAGTTGCTGGTTATTTGAGTTTGCTTAACATGCTTTATAGAGATTTTGTTGGTTTGTGGGCCACTGTGAGCCTAGTGAAGTATTCTGCTGATGCTTTCTGAGATATATTTGTTATATATGAGGGAACTATTCTTTTCACAGATATGCAGTTGCATAGAATGGCACATTTTAACATAACATGAAGATACTTAAGTACCTCTTATGATGAAGAATGCTGTAAATTTTCTTTGAAAATCTGAACTGTTGCTCTATGGTTTTTGCTCATCTGAAGAGTGTTCTTATAAAGCTTTTCTTGTGAATGGTTGGATTATTGCTCTGATAGTGAAGATTCAAAGAATGATTTACATGATAAGGTCTTGCACTACTGAAGAAGTTATTAAAGACCCGCATAAACCTCTCCTCAGAAAGATATGCAGAGAAGTTCATATCTGAAGAAGAATTTCTGGAAGTGAATTATCTGCATACATTTTAGATCCTTTATCTTTTGATAAACTGCTAGTCATAATGTGTAGTTAGTATTTCTTCCAACTTGCTCCACAAAGCAAGAAGACATATTGTCTACTGATAGATTTGAAATAGCTAGTAAAAATTACATGCTCTTTGGATAATAATTGTGTTATTATCATCAAAACATGATTGTTAGCAAAACTGGTTCTTAAACTTAATAAATATGAAAGTGCTAGAGGTTTTGTTTTTATATTATGAAAAAAAAATATTCCAAAATTCAGTACTTGCAGTAATTTCTGTAAAGGCTGATCTGCATGGTTTAAAAAGCTCAATCATTAATTTATAATTTTTATAAGTACCAACTTTTATAAATTTAAAAGTAGCATCCAATGCCCAATTTTGGAAGACATAGTGGAAATGCAATTCTGAAGACTTGAGTTTGTGTAATTATGCAGAATAATTATTACCATTTGAATTTCATCTAATGTAATATATAAGGGGTGTCAAATTTGATTTTATTGATGGCTGCATCAGGGTTGTGTTTCACCTTGGAAGCCAAGGTTGGCATGGCCAGCTTGATGTCACTCATGCTGGGGGTACCTGTGGTGGCCCGAGCCCTCTGCCAGCAAAAATGGGCTCCTGAGCTCTGTTTTTAGCTGTGATAGCTTCCTGTAATCCTCTGCCAGTGAAAATAGAACTCCATTTTTTTCTGGCAGAGGCACTGCGGACTGGTCCTTAGATGTTTCCAGGGCATCCCCACCAGATCTAAGCATCCTGCAGGCGAGATACAATCCTCGGGCCTTGAGTTTGACACCCCTGCAATAGATTATCAATTTACAAGGTCCTTTATTATTGCTGTACAGGAATCTTCTTGTCTCAAACTTGCTTCCCATGGGCCTGCAGCAATAATTTGTAGATACTGAGGACACTACCAAATGTCAGAATACTGAGGGTTATATAGAGATACAAGTGGACCAGAAGAAGCACTTTCATAGAGATGAATGGCCTTGTGGCAGCAGCTTCATAACCTGCCTCAGCCAGACTGGCAGGTGTCCAAATAATATATATTTGTCCAGGCTTTTGAATTGACAACTTAAGGTTTCATGTGTCAAGGGCATCAACCCTCCAGGATCCTAACCCAATTCTCATGTTCCATGGTGGATATTGCTTTCGAGGTCGGAATGGGACAACTTTCCACAGTCAACTCACTGTGGCCAACTCACCATGGCCAACTTAGCCTGGCCAACCCACCATGGCCAACTCATTATGGGACCACTTACTGCGGGACAATTTAGCAATTCTATTTAATTATTTAAGATAAATTTAAATTTAAAAAAAATGTTTGTCATTCACATTTCTTCTGTCCCTCCTTTTGCATCCTTTCTTTAATGATTCTATTCCACTATTTCTTTCATATAAGTGTAACTCTTGTCCCGCAGTTGAGTTGTCCTGTGGCGAGCTGGCTGTGGCGAGCAGTTCTGCAGTAAGTTGGCCATGGTCATCTTATCACCCTTAAAAGGGAAGAGGAATTGTGCAGTTGTGGGTAACAAATGGAACCTCGATGTAGACTGAAAAACGGGCTCTGAGTTTCTAGAGGGGAGGTTAATTATTTTACTTGATCACTGGATCAAATGCAAGATTATTTTTTGAAAAAGACAGAAAACATAGAAGCCCAGCAGCTCAGGACAAAATGACTAAATAGAGCAGTTAGTTGCTTTGGAGGGGAAGTATTCCAGATTGAAGCCAATCAGAGCTGGGCCTGCCACTAGATTGGTTTTGGTGAGTTGGCCATGGTGAGTTGGCTGTGGAGACTTGTCATAGACTCTTTTGAAGTGGTCCTTTGTTTTGTGAGCAGTATCAATAGGAAGGTCAGGTTTGGCAGGAGAAAATGGGAAGATATGGCCAAGTCCCGGGAGACTTGAACTGTCCAAAGGTAGAAGCTGAGAAAAAGGGCTCAATTTAATCATCTTACTATAATAAGGATTTTCTATCCTGTCAAAAAGTGGGAAACATCATGAACAAGAAAGCACACTCTCTGCAGGAGAGGAGGGGAGAGGGAAAGAGACGGGGCAGAGAAGAAAAAGAAAAGCAGGATCTAGGTAGCTTTTCTAAATAATATCACTGTAGGTAAGATTCTGAAAAAATATTAGATAGCCTAATATAAGCCAAAATTGTTGATCTGAAAGATGAAAATGTTGCCTGTTAGCTAAGTAGTAAAAATGAAATGGCTGTTTTACAGTTCTGTTTTGCAACTAGCTCTGTTTTGCAGTAAACTTGATATCCCTCCATATGGCTTTCACCCTGATGATGTTCAGGAAGCTATTAAAGACCTGGATATTCTCCCAGAATCTGCAGCAGAATGAAGGATGAACCTCTGTTGGAAGGGCTCCTTTTTTGGTTATAGGGTGTTCATGACTTTGTATCTTATAATTTGTTATCCTTAATTGTAAACTGCTGAGATTTGTTAGAAGTCTGCAGGTCTCTAAACTATATAAATTAAATAAATAAATATTGTTTTTGATAATTTCCAAGGAACCCTAAGGATTTTCCAGATAGAAACATACAGCTCTTTAATTTGAGCATGCACACACTCCTACATCCCTGCAGCATTGCCACCAGGCCTCTGCATTCACTGTGGATCTCAGCTTCCTCCTGATTCAGCCGAGCAATTTTGGAAATCCCACGTACCTAAAACAATGTGACTGAAACTGGAGGAATCTACGATGTGGCAAAAGCCCCCATAAAAACATTGTGGGAATTCAGGGGATGAATTCATCTCTCTCCATTGATGAAAGTACAGTTCTTGAATTATTTCTCATGTCCAGCTCATGCCATTATCCAAGCCCTGCAAACCCTGTGGATGATTGAATTATTGAGAATGTTGACCCCTGAATAAAACAAATCTCTGAAATTTGCTTCTCCCATTCAGGGATAACTTCTCCCTCCCTCCCTCCCTCCCTCCCTCCCTCCCTCCCCCCCCTCTCTCATTGATATTCTGTTTGAGCCAATATGTCGCTGATTTTGTTTACGGGGATTCTGCACTGTGACCTAACCTGCTTGTCTACCATGCTTCTCCCAGTTGTTTTTTTATGCAAGTTCAGCAATTTCAATCTAGATGGGCTGGCAATGGACAGGTAATATGACTGGACTGATGCTCAGTCTGGACTGTGCCCACTGACAGTTCCATTTCATAGACATAAAGTAGCAATGTTGCTAAGGGAAAACATGCTCATTGTCATCATCATGATCATCTTATCACCCTTAAAAGGGAAGAGAAATTGTGCAGTTGTGGGTAACAAATGGAACCTCGATGTAGACTGAAAAACGGGCTCTGAGTTTATAGAGGGGAGGTTAATTATTTTACTTGATCACTGGATCAAATGCAAGATTATTTTTTGAAAAAGACAGAAAACATAGAAGCCCAGCAGCTCAGGACAAAATGACTAAATAGAGCAGTTAGTTGCTTTGGAGGGGAAGTATTCCAGATTGAAGCCAATCAGAGCTGGGCCTGCCACTAGATTGAAATGAAGTGCTAAAGACCATTTGTTCCAAAGGGTTCATGTTAGCTCAGGTCAGAAAACAGCACTTTTGTAGTGAAGCTTAAAAACATGAATGCAGAGTGAATTTGCAACAGTCTGGGAGTGAAGGAGGATGACAAAATGATGGGTGGCCCATAGTGGCAATGTGCCAAGTTAAAAATATGAATCTGTCTTTAAGTCTCATCAACATGTTAAAAGTACAATTTTCAAATTTGAATGGAAAATGGGACAGCTTATCATAGCCAATTCAATGTGGTCAATTCAACATGATATTAGTGTAACTGTATGGCCCGCCAGTGGAGCTGGCAGCAGATTTGGACAGTGAGGAGATTGGAAGGAACATGAGCCAGTCCTGGAGTCTGGTGAAGGCTCTGATGATGCTCTGTGTCTGAGGCAGAGAGGGGGCCAGAGCCATATGCCAGTTATCAGCTGCCTTCAGAGTCAGACATCAGTGAGGGAGACAAACAGCTGGAGCCTGTTCCCACTGTGCGCATGCACAGAGTTTCTTAACAAAGGGACCAGCTAAAGAACAGGAGATGACATGGAAGTAAGACCACAGGTGGATGATGAATGGTCAACTCCCAGAGGAAATAAAAGAGGAGTGAAAGAGGAGTGGAGTTTGCAGGAAACAATTAGTTTGCTTAATGGGTTCATGACTTTCCGAGACTCCTTGCCAAGTTTTCAAATATCGGCCTGTCAGCTCTCCAAGCCAGATAAGGTCTGTGACTGTAAATCCTCCCTTGAAAGACTTTGCTGGATGTGAATGAGCAGAATTCACAGCAAATTAATAAAAGGGTTTTTTGTTGGGACAAGGTGGTTGCTTCATGCTCTTGGGAAGCCTTGGTCAGAGCAGTACCTCTTGTCCTACAACAAGTTATCCTGTGGCAAATTGGCCATGGTGAGTTGTACTGTGGTGAGTTGGCCATGGCAAGGTGGCTGCAGAAAGTTGGCAACCACAAATTGTCCTAGACCCAGCATCTTCCATGAGCCTAATTCTTTTCAGAGATTTCCTCCATATGGTCAATGAAAGAAAATTAATTGCAAACAGATTATCCCTGTCCCATCTATATATAAGATGTGAGTTCTCTTCTTACATTCATTAAGGCTATGAGAAATATAAATAACTTACATTTCTTAGCATCTTCATGTAAAAGTAAAGTAAGCTATATAATTAAGGGAAACAGGACTGTACTAACAATTTTATATCTGTGACCACAAAGATTTTTGCTCTTTCCCACTGGCCAATAATAATGGTATATGCAAAGTAAAACTTACATGGAAAACTAGTAATTATGCTTTCAGGTTTAACAGATGAAAAAATTATTTCTCTAAAGATGAAATCAAAAAGGGAGAATAGAGAGATAGCAGAAACATTAACAACTTCTTTCCAAGTTCATAGTTTCACAATTTTATATTTTCATAATTTATAGCTTATATTACTTCTTACTTAAATTAAGTAAATTAATTTGTAAAGGATGGAAACTAAATGTAGATAATTAAATCAATAAGTAAGCAAATCAGTTTAATAACATTAATTATGCAATAAGTCTATCTATCCACACTTTGTTTAAAATTATCTGGATAATTAATTTAAAAAAGTAATTTAGTTAATATTGGGTGCTTCATGCTTCAGTCATATTCTCAGTAATCATTGCAGTCTATTAAAAATAATTGAAAAAAGAAAAATAAGTAATATATGGTAAATTCAATATATTGTTTTTAAACAGCAGTGGTTGAAAAGTGTTTAAATATCATTAACTAACATTAGATTTGTAAGGTAAGACCATTAGATAGGTTCTGTGATTTGGTCCATAAATTTCTGACTCAGAATAAGCTTTCATAAATACATATTCCTATAGTTACAGATTAAGAGCCTGTTCATGTATGGGTAAGGCATCAGTCTAGAAATTGGGATGCTATGAGTTCCAGTTCCAGTTTAGGCAAAAAGACAGTTTGGTGACCTTGGAGCAGTCACTGTCCTAGGAAAGAGGAAATAGCAAACCATTTTCAAAATTTCTTTCCGAGAAAACTATAGGAACTAGTTTAGGTGGTCACCAGGAATCAGAAAAGACACATGTACATAAAATATAGATTGGCTATAAGTTCATCATAAACAAAAAGGACCTTCTTCAATTGGTATATAATAAATCTGATAAATTATTAAAATAAATTATTGAATAAATGAGCTGAATCTGCACTCTAAGAGATTCATTTTGAATTCAACATATTAGCCATCCAGAGATTCTGCTAATATCTTCCTACATCTTTGTGGATGATGAAATACTTCTTCTTTATATCCTTCTGCAACCATTTATCTCAGTGTAGATTGTTTTTTTACTAATATAAAAAAAAATCGAGAAAATGCTAGCTTAACAGTTAAAAATCAAGAAATTGCCAACTTAACAGTTAACACTTAATATAATCTACCAGAAACTTATATTTAAAGTTTGCTAATAACTAATTCCACTGGTGGAAACAAAATCCCTATCAGTTATAATTTAATACTTAAATTATGATTGAAGTGTTACCATGTCATTTAATACTTGAAAACTGTGGAACCTGCTTAGATCCAGAGTTTTGCAGAACAGACAAAATTAAGGCAAATGTGTTAATTCAGATATATTTCAACATGCCCATAATTTAAATGAGCATATAAATGGAAATTAAAAATTATAATTACATTGATACTATCTTATTGATTTCTATGGGCCAAAGAGTGACTGTTGAAACGTCTTTCTAGGATCCCATGTTTGATGACTTGTACAATGTAGAGACCATCCACATACCCTTTTCAATGGGCCATGAATGCTGTAGTAATGATAACCTCGGGAATGGAAAATTCAGATTCAGTTGGGGAAACTATAAATCATGATGCCATGTGATTAAGTGAAGTATCCCCTCATGTCATCTGTAAATAAGGTTCCAATAATAACTTAGTCCAAAGACATTACTGTGTGATCACATTTATATTATATAATGATTTTTATAGATACAACTTAGGCAGAGGAGTATAGGAGCTTGCACAGATGAAAGAGGAATCCATCATCTGCTAAAGATTTGTACATATCTTAAGTCCAAGTTCTTAATCTTTGGACATTATTATGTATAGGTGCTTTTTTCTAAGTCGTTGTTATGTTTCTCTCTTATAATCAAATTATAAATAAAAATAATTGCTTCCTAAATATTCTTCAGGCATGTGTCTTAAGCTCTTGTTTAACACTAAGTTTAGAAGGAAATATCAGATATCCTCAAGGAACATTAAGTGAATTTTGATTAAATCGAAGACTAAACAAAGTCTAATTACAGAGTTTTTTTGAAAAAAATGCACTATCATTCCAAAGCTTGCTTCATTTAATTGCCTTTAAATTATTTGTGTTATCCTATTGCTTTAGGGATTTATATGCCTTGTTTTAAATTAAGAAGTAATTAAAACACTTATCTACTAGCAGCATGTTATACTATGTTGTAGAGAATGCAAAACAAAATAGATAGAAGACAGTTCTAAACCAAGAGGATTCACAAGCAAATTTCTCTTTAACTTAAAAAAAAAAAAACCTGAGTAGAGAGTAACTAATGCAACTTCAGGAACTGACTGTAAGGGATGGAAAATCCCTGTAAACTGAAGTCTCTCTTACAGATTAGTCTTCAAGTTTGGATTCAGTGATTGGGTTCAGTAGCAGGTTTATCTGTAATGAGATTTGTATGATTTATGACTTTGAGCCATCATATGGACCCAGTAAAGTTAAATAATTCCATGGCTTAGCATCTGTGTGAAATTCATGACTTAATAGAAGGGGAGAAAACTCACTTCTGCCAATTACACATTGTACCAGTTCATTTTGTTTGGAAATGCATGCTTCTATGAGAACTTTTATACTGTTTTACATTTTTATTTTTATTTTTTTTAAAATCTTGGATTATTCAGGTTTTTAAAGTTCTGTTATCCTGATTAAATTGTAAATGCCAAGAACTGTTTTATGAGGCAGATGAGTGGTTAAATATCCATGCATACTCAGATCATCCAGGGTAGTACAGTATCTATATGAATAGAAGATAGGCAGGTCTGTACAAGACCACTTCATTGATCAATCTACTTTGCGCAAGGCAGATTTTGATGCAGACTTTTCAACTTTTAAAAAAATCCATTGAAAAATTAGATTGGCAAAGATTGTGTCAAAGACATTCCATTTCTGTTTTGAAATGGTAAAATACTCCTCTGTTCACATTCATAGCAACTTCTGCTGATATCTTTCCTGTCTCTTTCTGGAATAAATTAGTGGAGTCATAAGATAACGCTATGAGTTTTCTTTGCAAATAAAACAAAGCTTGATTTGTAGTGATTCCAATTAGGAGAGAAGAAAAGACAAATAGGAAATGGGTCACAAAAAATCTTTTTGACAGTTACTTTTCTTTCTTAAATTTTGATTTGTGGACTTCTGATTATCCCTGAATTCGCCTACAGTGTTATTGGAAGAGATATTTATAGTGGTGAGGAAGCATGGAGTGGCAGGAGACAATATTTTTTGTGCAAAAAAGGTGGATTAGGCCTTGGGCTTATCCTGTGCAACTGTGCATTCCCTGTTTCTCAATGGCTGCAATATCATATTTTTTTCCAACAGAAATTAATGTCTGGCATTTCATGATAGCCTCCCGAAAGAAAGCGAAAAAGTGTTAAGGACCAAGTTATTGTTGAACCTTATTTACAAATTACATGATGAGATATCTCACTTAATCAAATGTAAAACTGGCATCAGAAACATGTTTTGGTGATTGATAAACAAAAATGCCTCATTAAAATCACGAACTATAATATTATAAAAAATTGGAGAATTTTCTCAGAAGTGGAGTCATAGAACAGACTAAAACGCAGGATACTGCTGTACCTCACTATCTTTATAGAGGTTTGTTCTCTGTCATTTCCCATGCAGGAAAAGAGATGCTGGCAAATGAAGGGATGATAGATTCAATTTTTCCTCTGTTTCTTTTTCATTTAATAAGTTCCAGTTATTTTCCTGGCCTTATTCGGTGAACCATTTTGGTTTTACCTCATTTGTAAATTTATTGGCTTTGAATCCTAGAATTTGCTGGCAAAAATTATTATAGCAAAACCTAGCTGTAAAGAAACTTTTATTTCCTTCCATTACAATTCTGATGAAATTTGAATAAGAATATATTTTCTTATATAACCCTACCCTTTTTAGTTGTAAAATTATTATGTGAAAGCAGGCGAGTTTGTGCATAAAAACAACTCCATTATTTAATGTCTTGATTTCTTGCCCTTTATTCAGAAAAAGGTAATCATATATCATATTCAAACTCTTGGTTAAACCTATTTTTATTCATCCAAAGAATAAAGCAATGCCTGAATTTGTTATGGAGCTGCTTCCAAAACATTTTTTTTCTGTCTCAGTCTTTAATATAGATCCATACAATGCAGTTTTAATTTGGGTGAAAATTTTTACAAATGAAATATTTTCATTTAAAAATCAATGAAAAATCATTTGATTATAGGCGAATTAAATATATTTTATTGTAGTAACATACAAATGATTCCAGGAAGAAGCTTCCTGCTAATTTGATATCAGGTCTGACACTGATATGTATATAAGGTAAATACAATATTGATAAATCTTAGGGCTAAAAAGCGTCATAAATCTCTGGGTGTTAAGAGTTCCAAATATCCTGTTTGAATTTTAGATAGGCAGATATCTGGAAAGTGACAATTCTGTTAAAGAAGATACTATTACAATAATCCAGACATTGGGTGAATAATTTATCTTTATGAAAACCTAATCTCAGGAAGTATACATTGATAAATGTGTGAAAGAAGATTTCTTAAATTATCATTTGGGAGAGAAAATATTGCTCATGAATATCTGTCAAACCTGGAGGCATGAACAATTAAATAAAAATTAGCTCTGGAGAAATATAAAATGAAAAATCTCACTGAAGACACCTGATCTTTCTGAAATGAACAACTCTATTTCTTCTTTCATGCATGTACTTCAAACAGCCATGCTAACCAATTAATATAAAAGTATTTGCATTATTTGATTTTTTGGAATACAATACTTAAAGATACTTCTAGCGTATTTAAGATTCAACATGCCACATGTCCCCAAAGAAGTTTGATAGCATATTTTAAATATTCTAAAATGATGTGCTTTGCCTTCCAAAACATTGAAGAAGGCAGTGATTACCATAAGTCAGCATGGATTTGTTAAAAGCTTGTCAAATTATCATGATTTTTCTTAGTGCTTCTGGGGGAATGCTATAAACAAATACATTTCTTGGTTTTATCAAAACATGTAATAAAGTACCCCATAGCTTAGCAAATCATGTAACAATTAAGGAGAAGCATGGCTAGCCCCAAAATTTTAGCATTTCTCATTGAGTTGGTGAGAATTATTGGGTGAGGATACTTCAGCTCTTTAAAAAGAAAACGAATGTACATTATTAATATGTAGACACCAATGAACATTTTAAAAAAACTTGTTTTGATGAACCCATGGATCGTAGTCAGACGTGGGATTCACTTACCTTCTCTACCGGTTCACAAATGTGAGCACACGGGCCTCGTCTGTGCATGCACACCGCCTTCTGTGCATGCGCAGTGCTTGCGCATTACATCGGGGTGGGTGGGTGGAGCCTCCCACAGCCGCTGCTACTGGTTCACCCAAACTGGAGAGAACCGGCTGAATACTACCTCTGGTCATAGCACTTGGTTTCAATAGAAGATGAAGAACAATCCAAGATTACAGATACACAAAGCTACTGCTGCAAATGGCAACAGTGTGTTTGCAGTAGCATTTATTGCTTCAGTAAATACTATATTGTAAGCTGCAAAATATATTGTTTTGAAATTGCTGAATAGAATGCCTTCTTTGGAACCACCAGATTTAGTTCTTAGAGTGAACAGGATCCCTGGAACAAAATTGCCCATTTCTGGACATAGAACTCTATGTTGTACTAGTTAGGACAGCAAAATAGATTGCAAAGCCAGCACTTAACACATAATACTTAATCTTTTGTTGAAATGATCTGTTTACTAATCCTTGCTTGTTCCTCTGAGACATCACTGTAGTCTTCTTTGTACTTTCAGGAAATGCAACACTAAAGTATAGGGATAAAACACTTCTAAAGTGGAAAGCTAACACAGCATTTACTTTAGTACTTCCAAATCAATTAGTGAAAACTTACTGCCAGATCTAAGGAGTTACTTCAAGAAAGTCTAAAAGATCAGGGCACATCAAGGGTGTACTTTACTATCTTCCATTTGAATGCAAGCCCACGATGACCCATTACAAGGCCCCCAATTCGGAGTTTCAATAAACTAGAAGAATTATAAATGGTCCAGAATAAATTCATAAGATCAATCTTAGCCTTACACACATATATATGAATAGCAATGTTGAAACTGGAAGTGGTCTTTCCATCAATAAGAGTAAAAGAAAGCAATAAATCTTATAGGAAACTAGTCCTCATGTCTGGTATTTATTTGACATAACAATGCCTTCACAAACAATTTAACAGTAATGGATGAATGAATCTGTATCTAAAACTAGTCTCACAATTCTCGCTAGGTCAGTAACTTCTGAGTGATATAGATGAACATACACTACTGAGGGACTATTTATTTTTTGAAGATTTTCAGACAAGATAGAGAGCATGTATGTAAACTTAAGTTACCTAAATGGTATCAATTTTTTAAAGAAGGACAAGGAATGTCATACTATTTACTGCCACTTACTTTCCATTCCCTGAGACAAGGCTTTCAAACAAAGCCAACAGCCTATTTGTATAGAAGATATAAAGGATTACCAACTTCACACTCTATATGCATTTGTAATAAATTGCAGGTGGAAGATTTGACCCATTACTTATTAAATTGCAGACTTTTATCAGGATGCATTATACCCCTTTTAATCCAACCGAATCAATCTAGTTTAGAATAAAAAAAGAGTCAACACTAATTCAAAGGGCAATACATAAAAACCCACATTAGAACTTGGATATTACTTAGTAGAATTGTTTCTAGTTTTGGTAGAAGCAGTACAGATGTGAAGGGAAAAAGGTTAAAAGGCATTATACACATCTGTGCTGCTTCTACTATCACTAGTTACCAACAGTCTACATATTGCATAAAATGATATTTTAATTAATTGTATTAATTAAGTTCCAGACCTGCCAACTATCTATTTCTGTCTCTCCATCCACACTTCAGTGACCAAAGATAGTAAACTCTACCAATTAATAAGGGCAAGTAGTCAATGAACATACTTTTGAGTCCTATTCAGAAGAGGTCAATGTAATTGAATATATCCTGTAAACCTGGCTGTTCACCAAAGGCAGTGATGAAGGAGCCTCTCCGGGCAAGGTAAGCTTCAATTGAATCTCAAAATAGCTCAAATGAATCAGATTTGCTTTTGAATTGCAAATTCAAATTGAATTGGTCTGTTTAGGATACAGTACAGGGATCTGGAAGGCTAAGTGCCAAGAATTGAGGCCTTTGAACTGTGGTGCAATCCCTTGGACTGCAATGCGATCAAACCAAACAGTCCTAGAGGAGATCAACCCTGAATGTTCTTTAAAAGGCCAGATCCTGAAGATGAAACTCAAATACTTTGACCACCTAATGAGAAGGAAGGACTCACTGGAGACGAGCCTAAGGCTGGGAATGATTGAGGGCAAAAGAAGGGGACAACAGAGAATGAGGTGGCTGGATGGAGTCACTGAAGCAGTTGGCATGAGCTTAAAGGGACTCCAGGGGATGGTAGAGAGCAGGAAGGCCTGGAGGAATGTTGTCCATGGGATTGTGATGGGTCAGACATGACTTCACGACTAACAACAACACAGGGGTCTGAGTATCTAGACATGTTATCGCTGTTATTTAACCAAATGAGGATAACTGGTCATTTTATTATTTGAATGAATCCCAATGTTGTGTTTCTTTTCAAGATCACATTGAACTGAATGCAACATATTGAATATCCCCCACAATATTTATTTTGGGAATGTTCACTTGAAAGTAATTTATTTACTGTAAAAAAAAAGATAAAGTTCATAACACACAAGCATTGTGCCTAAGGTCCCCTGTCTGGGCCTTTATGTTACTAAGACACACTTCATTGCTTCTAATGCAGGCTCATTACCAAGCTCTTCATTTTGTTGCTCTTGCCCAATAACTTCAGACCATGAATTTTCAAGTGCCTAAGAAACAAGAAAACATTCACTTATCCCACTCATCATCTTACAATTTAAGATTAACTGCTTGCTGAATAGTTATCTGTCATAGTCAGATAGCATTCACATAATCTTTGAAATAATTAATTCAAGTTAGTATTTGGAAGTTAATGAAATACTTTAGTTGGCTATGCTAATTAGAAAATATTCAATTTGAAATTCAAAATAACAGTGAGACTTCAGATGGGGAGTCTGCTTGAATGAATAAGTGAACTGGACAAAATCAGATATCATCATCACAATCATTGCAACACCTATTTGGAAAAGTGAAATTAAAGCACAGTCCAAGCAGCAGCTTATAACATTAGGAATAGGCAAATAGTTCTCCTATCTGTTGTTCCTCACATGCTCCTAGATACCACTTCAGTGGGAAGGTATTCCATGTTTTACTGTATACGTTGCCATTTGGTGTGATATTATGCTGAACACATGACTGCAGAAATATCTTCGGATAGTGCTAGCTCAGAAACAGATTAGCATTTTGCCCCTTAAAATTAGCTATGACTACTGGAGTAAAACCAAAATGGACTCTTACTTTTTACGTTAAATGACAATGTTTAGTAATATCTAGAAAAAATGTTATAGTCAAATGGTTTATAATGTTGGGTCTTTGTTACTTTAACCTGAATTAATAGGTTTTTGTCTTTTTATTTTTATTTCTGATGATTTTTTTTCCAGGTAATTGATAATTCGGCATATATCTATAATAGTAGAGAACGAATTGCTGGGTAGATTTTAAAACTAATATTTAGTACCTGTAGGAGATGACCAGGCTGAGCTTGGGGGGGGGGGGTCAAATATGTCATAGGTCATGAGTCCCTTTGCACCTGTAAGAGATCTAAGTCCAGCCCACCTTGAATTTCTTTCTATTCTTAATTCCCATGCATTTCCGTTAATGGTCACTTGGCCAGATTCTTGTAGAGAGCTAAGCTTGCAATAAATCTTTATATGCATTTTAACTGCCTAAATCTCCTGATTTCCCCGGCGCTTGACATTACCAGGGTTTTTATTTTTAGATTTTCACATGGAGTGTTTGCTGTGATTATTTAATATCCTATGACAAATAAATCAAGTTACTATACAACCATTCCTTGGACAACTTGCCCACATATTAATTCAGTTTTAAATTACTGTTTTACATTTATATTAAATTCAAGCTAATAATAGTTCAATATAATACAAAATTTTCTTTACTTGGTATTTCTTTCCCATATGCATTAATTAAATCCACCTTAATAAATATGTAATAATGTCTTAAAGCACTGCCAGAATTCTTATGAATTGTGATATCACAAGTAGCATAGTGGCAAACTTGCTTGCTTTATTCATGTTGCAGAATTCTGATTTGGAAAGAAATGCTGTTGAAAATCACTGCCAGTGGATCCATGTCACCAATGGGGACAATGAATTGCGGCATGACAAGAAAAAATATCAACTTTACCCAAATTTCATTTTTTTAAAAAAATACTAAAATATTTAAGATAATTGATATTGCAGGATTATATGAGACCAGATCTATTTCTGAACTTCTTCAAAGACTTAAAGGGAGGATAAATTTCCTGGCTAGAAATTCTGAATTTTGCAGCATATATTGAATATTTTGCTGAGAAAGACTGATATATTTAGTGATGACAATAGACATCATCTTCTTTGCATCTTCAGCCATCCATTGTAAAAATAATCTTTTCTATATATGTTGGAAATTTTTCTTATGCAGCAATACTCTCTCTTCATGATATATATCTATTTTAATACCTGTATACCTTTATTTCATTTCTTGAGCTCAATATTTACAGGGTCCAGCCAGCAGTCCTCATAAAGATGAGAGGCAGTTGGGAGCAGCATCTGATTAAACAGGAGGTAAATAAGGCAAATCTGTATGGGACAAAAGCACTAACTTCCAACTCCAGAGACTTAGCATTTGGGGGTATATACTGTAGCTCTATTTTGCTATAGGAATATAATACATTGACTAATGGTTGTTTCCCCTCATCTGGTTTGTTGTACCACTGGTTTGGCAAACTCTTCTTTCTCATCCATTTATTTTATTATTTTATTTTATTTTAAATTCATAGTAGGCATTGCTAATAACTTGGCATTGGGTTTCAGGAACTATTTAATCTAAATATTTGTGCTCATGTTGTGGCTTTACAGAGTTTTCTTTTATTCATTTATTTTTTCTTTTCTTTTATTATTTCTTATAAGTATAATAAATTATTGCTATAATTATTATTTTATTATTTAAATAGAAATTATTTATTCAATGGCTTTGTATAATACTGAAAGTCATGTCTTGCATCTGGGTAAGAAAAGTTAGGAATGTAACATGTGAATGTATCATGCAGAGGTATAAAATACAACTATTAGGGATTCCCTTTTGAATTTTTACATAAATAATCCTGGAAGGTACTATGCTTTGCTGTCAGGGATTCCCAGCAACTAAAAAGATATTTTAAAGGTAATCCTAGAATGACTTTTAATAGCATCATCGTGTCGTTATTTGGGATTTGTTAAGAAATGGCCTGTGTAGCTGTGTAGTCAGCTTCAAAGTGCGTCTAGAAACAGTGTGGGGAAGCCATGGCTGTAAATTCTATAAAACCATAACATAAAGACTACCTTTTAGATTAACTAGTTCCTAAAAAACAAAGCCACGTTATCAGAAATAATTAGTATTAAGTTAAAGGAAAACCGCAGAAAGATGTAGGTTTTCAATTTGTTATATAGAATGTCAAAAGTTATAAATAAATTATGTGCTTGTGGTCAATAAAATGAGCTTCTGTCTCTTAGGGAACAAATCCATTTGCTGGAAACCAAGGTGGCTGAATTGAAAAATGCTTATTTATCTAGAGAGGTATGTAGACAAGACCTTTCAGATTGTGATAGCTTCATTCCTGTCCTTGAATGATAGTTCCCCTGCTGCCAGGGAAAACAAGGGACTCAGAAGAGGCAGAACATCATTTCAAGGATAAGGGAACATTTCTTGTAGGAAAATGTTGTTTCTTGATTGATATACTATATCTTCTTACAGTGAGGATACTGCTCTGAGAGCCTGGTGGGTTATGAATGTGGGTGTATTAGACATACATTAGAACACAGACAGATGGTTTCTTATTAGCATGTAAATCACATTGTGATTTGATTGCCTGGTGTGAAATTGAGAATGTCACATTCCATCTAAGCAACAGTCATACTGTGAAAGTTACCACCAATGACATTAGAAAATGTAATTGGCCAGTGCTAAAACCAGATGTATGTTGTTTGGCATTGAACTGAAGTCCAGAATTGAGAAGGTAGCATTTTCAAAAGTTATATTTGTTTAAGGTAACCAGATTTTCAGATTGGTAAAGAGGGACACCTTTGACCAGGGGGGGGGGGGTTGATTAAAAATTTTATACGGAGCAACAAAAATTTTCATATAATGCAAAAATAGTATTGTATTTTTTTAATTTCAACATAACTACAATTTACAAATATAAATTGTAACTGTTGCCAAACATCCGAATTTTGATCACGTGACCATGAGGATGCTGCAACGGTCGCTAAGTGTGAAAATGGTCGCTAAGTGTGAAAAATGGTCATCAGTCACTTTTTTCAATGCCATTGTAACTTTGGTCACTATATCACCTTTCTTGCCACAGTTCTTAAGTGAATAAATGCAGCTGATAAGTTAGTAACATAAGTGAATCTGGTTTCCCCATTTGACTTTGTCAAAAGGTGATTATATGACCCCAGGACACTGAAACCATCATAAATACGAATCTGTTGCCAAACATCAAAATTTTGATTGCGTGACCATGAGGATGCTGCAATGGTCACTAAGTGTGAATATGGTCGCTAAGTGTGAAAAATGGTAATCAGTCACTTTTTTCAATGCCATTGTAACTTTGGCCACTATACCACCTTTCTTGCCACAGTTCTTAAGTGAATCTTAAGTGAAGATGTTATATCTTAAGTGAATCTTAAGTCTTAAGTGAAGATGTTATACAGTAGAACCTCTGGTCACGAACACTTCTGACCAAAATATTCACATTCTCCCCCCTCCCCCCCCCGCTGCTGATTTCCTCTTCTGCACCATTTTTTTTGTAAGCGCCAAATTTCCAAAATTAGGTTTGATTCATGACCAAATCAGTTTGCGACCAATGTTATGGAATGAATTATGGTTGTGACCAGAGGTTCTACTGTATTCATGCCTTTACATACTCTATATCACCTCAAAATGTTGCACAGCCTTCATAAGTTTCTAATACAGATAAAATTAAATACAACATCAAAGCCATAAAAAAGTAAAATTAATCTGGCTGGAAAATCCTATGCCTGTCTTGCTATTATTACTGACACACTTGCTGCAGTATTTAGTATTTAGTATTTATTGAACATTTATAGGCCGCCCTTTTCCCTGAGGGGACTCAGGGCGGCTTACAATAATGAGGGAGGGGAGTGCAAGACAAGACATAAAAGAAAAACGTGAATAAAAAAAATTAACCATAAAACACAACATTCACTCAACATTCGGGCGGGGAGAGAGTAAAATCCTATCCCCAGGCCTGACGGGATAGCCAGATCTTGAGGGCCGTGCGGAAGGCCTGGACGGTGGTGAGGGTGCGGATCTCCACGGGGAGATTGTTCCATAGCGTCGGAGCTGCAACTGAGAAGGCTCTCCTTCCCGTATTTGATGGCTAAAAGAAAAAAAATATTGTTAAAGTGTGTATTATGTTCACTCCCATGTCTTGTCTGCTGTGTTGATTTTGAATTCATTAAAAGAGCTTATTTTACATCAAATCCCTCTCATATTATTCTCCTATGTTCAATAAACCCTAAGAGACAGCATACTATACATGAAATTCCTGTAACTGTATATTTAGTAAATTGTGGAGCTGAGTTTATCCAATTAACTCAGTTTTTGGACTTGAGTAATCACATACAATAAAGGAAATAAAACTATTTAGAATGAAGTGTAGTTGGCTATTTGTGATTAAGGGTGTCATGCAGAAACAATTATAGTTTTGATCAGGAAAATACCCTAAAAAAAAAACCTTTTGTTCTCTCAGGGTTTTTTTTTAATGATTTTTCCATGGCACATCACATATTGTTTTGAATAAAAAAACAGCAGCTGCACATTTTTAAAAGCCTACATTATTTTAAAATGCATTAAAAAATAAAAGAAAAAACCCAGCACACTTACCAGCAGGCAGAAACTCCAAGTTTCAAAGAAACTTTCCCACCATTTTGGAGCAGTCCTCCAACCTCCGTGCCCCTCCCCTCCGGAAAATCCAGGAAATAACACTGACGACCTCTCTAGCAATTTCCTGCAGCTCTATGGTACTAGATCATTGTTTTTCTTATAAAATGAGGTGAACGCGACCGACGCGCGTGGGGGGGGGGGAAGGTCCGTTTTGTTGCTTTAACATTTTAATATCTTCAATGAAAGTACTGAGACAGAGAGAGAGAGGGATTAGACAGGATGTCTTTTGTCTTGCCCCGGTTAGGATTTCTTAAGCAAATCCACTGGGCTTTCAACATGAAGCCAGAAAATCAGGACTTTTTTAAAAGGCGGAGGGACACGGGAAAAATTGTTATAAAGCGTGCTTGTCACGCTGAAATCGGTATGTCTGGTCACCCTATATTTGTTCCACATGCTGAGCAGTTAGACAGGCTTTGCTCAGTGATCTCAGAATATGAAGGAATATTGGTGTCAAGCACAGAGTTTTAGACTTTGTTTGGGGTATGATTTTAGACAAGGGGAACCTATACAAGAAAGAGTCTTCTTCAAAAGTAAAGGAACCAGGCTGCTGGTGCATTACATCAAAAATGTGATACAGCTGCTTCAAGAGTAGTCTCTGCGGAAAGTTGAACATTGGTAAATAGCATCCAACTTGGAAGGGTTGATATTTTAGAAAATATTATGATGGCTGAGTTGAGAAATGTGTTAGAAATGTTAAAAATGGATCTACAGATACTTCAAATAGGGATGACAACAATTTAAAAGTTTCATATCATTAAAAAGACACATATTAAAATGTTTGAAAATCAACATGGTTTACAACTATGAGTATTTCTATCCAAATTTAGACATTTTTGAGTGCAGATGTAAATTCCTATATAGCATCACTGTGAAGGGTAATATCTTGCTATAAATGCAAACTGAGGCCTTTACAAAGTTCCTCAGCCAAGCTTTTGACTTGCTAACTGGATAAATAATAGAAAATAGAAGTAAAAATTTTGGGCTATTTTCTAATAAGGATGAGAAGTGAATAAAGAAAGAAGAAGAGTTTAGTTCAGAGTACAATTTAGTCATCTTGAAACAGTGAGCTCGCCAAATTTGCCAATGATACCTAAATATTCAGGATAATAAAGCAAAGGAGATTGCAAAGACTTCCAGAAGAATCTCTTTAATCTGGATTACTAATCAGATAGATGACAAATTTTGTGCAAATTAACTATGTATAAAGTGACTCACATCTGATTTTAAAAATTCCACACATATACCAATGGAATACAAGGTAGTCATATTTAACTTTCTTATAGCAGGTAGCTCAGTGAAGATGTCAGCTCAGTGAGAGAAATTATGAAGAATTCCATATTAAGAACCATTACAAAACAAATTCAAAATAGAAATGCCAACTTTGTAATAGTTTTATGGAAATCTGTGATATGTTCACATCTTTGGCACTGTACAAATTCTCTTTGGAAATTCAAAAATGATATTCTGATCTTTTTGAAAAGGTATATTATAGAACAGTGTTGGTGAACCTTTTTGACACCGAGTGCCAAAACAGGAGCATGAACAGGGGAGAATGCCAAAAACCCAAAGAGCAGTTTCCCAGTGCATATGCACATGCCAGAAATCTGACCTTCCAGTTTCTGGTGTGTGCATGCGCACCAGTCACCTGGTCTTCTGGTTTTTGGCACACACGTGCACACGAAGACCAGCTGGCCGGCACACATGTGCACACTGGAACCCGGAAGAGAAACGGGCGAGGGCTGGCGTGCTGAGAGAGATGGCTCTGTGTGCTACTTCCAGCTTGTGTGCCCTAGGTTTGCCATCATGGTAATAGAGCAAACAGTGAGAGAAGAGAGAAAAGCATCAGGAGACTCAGATAATCTTGAAAGAAAAATGCTAGGGCATTTGGGACCCTTTAGTTTTTAAAGAGACTTAGGGCAGAGAGGAACAATATGTACACAATCACTCAGGGCATGAAAAAATTGGACAGGAAATATACTCACCTTCTCTGACCAGGATTCATCCAAACAAAAATAATTCATTCTACATTGCATCATGAAATTCATTATCATAATGTGGTAATGGTACTTAGTGTGGATGTCTTTGGATTAGATATATTTGTTGAAAAATATTGTCTATAAATAACTATTGATATAAATAACACAATGTTACTTTCTAGTTGGTGGTAATATATCACAGAATGCATATTGTAGGGAAACAATGGTGTGGTTAGAATATGCTTCTATTTCCTATTTACAAATAGTAAAAGAAATAATCTTGAAGAACAGGAAGTAGAGCCACCAGCAAGACAATGGTCAACCAAGTCATCTGAGTCTGAGGCAAAAATATAATTTAGAAAGCATCTTAAACATGATTGCCCCTAATTTTCATGAAGGTAAAGGAAAACACATTCAGACCTTTAGGACTCTGTATGTATAACCTTTCTATAAAATAGTATTCGTTTATGTGTCCTTGGTTCCAAGTTTGATTTATCTTAGATGGCTGATATGTAGAAGTATTCATCTGACCACTTTGAGAGCCAAAATTATGGACAATAATTATGGACAAAAATGAACCTTGGCTGATACACCAGGAGTATTGTTATTTCTGTTTTGATTTTACACTTAACATATTATCAGTAAGCTCTGGATTTTGAAAGAAGGGGATAAAAAGAGTATTAACACCCCAATCTTAATGTTGGGGAAGACTCCTGAGAGTACCATGCACAACCAAGAAAGCAAACAAATGAATCATTGAACAAATGAACATTTATCATTGGGCACAAATGGCCAGGGTCAAATCATCATATTCTGGACACTTTATGCAAATGTAGAAGTCTATAATGCTGGGAAAGGTGGATGGAAAGAGAAGAAAATATCCACCAGCAAAGTTGGTTGCTCAGTTACAGTGATGAAGGCTGCACTGTTGGAAGACCTGAAGGACTAGGTTATGGACCAATCTTCATGGACATCTATGTGGTTGCCTAGAGTCAACACCAATTTGACTGTACATGATCTATCAATAGAGTTAGTTGTTCCATTTTCCTTGTTTTATATCTCTTCTTAATCTCAACTGCCCCTTGAACTTTTCATTGCTTTGATACATTGTCTTTGGAAAACTAGATGCTTTGTCAATTTGAGAGCCCATCATATTTCCTGAACTAGTTTTCTCATAAGATTGTTCTTCTTTATAGCCCCAATTAGCTTTCCATAGTTGTTTACTGCAGTGAATTACATTAAAAAGAGTTGTGTGAGTGTTTCAATTACATGACCTTTTCTATCTATACGGCTGTTATCAACAATTTATTCAGTACATTTGTTTCCTGTTAGAAAAAGGAACATGTCATCAGCAGTTTTGAAAATAGTTAGAGCTTTATTAATAAAGTGACAGTATACTATTCTTTTGCTAGAAATAAGTTCAGCCCGTTGAGCTGAAAAATCTCATTTAGTCCATCATACACCATTCCTTCTCCTCTAATTATAATCTCCCTTGATATAAATTCTAATAGTTTCAAGTCTTTCTCCATTCAGCTACTGGCAACATGTAACAACAGCAAGAATTATTTTTCTCTTTAAATGTATTCTTTAGAAAAAAATTGACATAATAGGCTACATAAATGGGATTGGTTTAAAAGAAAAAATATTCTAAACTTCAAGATACTCACTTATTTTTTTTACTTGCTGGGTAGAGGAAGGAATCCTAGGCATGAAAGTGGTCACATGAGGATTGGAAAGTTATTAGCACCATTCATTTTTCGACTATTGATCAAGTAAATAGAAAACTTCATTTTCAACTTTAAAATTTGTAAAAGAAAGCAAAATATATCCCAGAAAACTAAAAAATAATTTAAAAGGTGAAGGAAGGGCTCTTAGAGCACCAGCCATTCCCACAGCTGTGTGCTCCTCTGAGCTTCCCGTGTAAGGTTGCTGAGCAATGTTTTAACTGCTTTCTGAAAGGCCAGGAGTGTGCAGCCTGTTTCACCTTGGGGGAGGGGATTTTCCACAGGGCAAGGGTAACAGCAGAGAAGACTCTCTTCCTGGACTCCATCAGTCAGAATTCTTTAACTGTCATAGTCTGCAACATGCCTTCACTGGCTGACCTGGTGGGATAGGCTGATGTAATGAAAATAAGATGTTCCATAGATGGGGTTTTATAGATCACAGCCAATACCTTGAATTGGACCCAGAAGCAAACTGGCATAAATGCAGTTCAGAAAGAAAAGATGTTACATGTGCCCTTATTTGGGCACCCGCAATTGCTCATGCAGTTGAATTCTGTACCAGCTAACGCTTTTGGATTCTTTTCAAGCATAGCTTCTTGAAGAGCATGGTGCAGTAGTACAGACTGGAGATGATCGCAATATGAGTGACTGAATGGAAAGCCTCCCTGCCCATAACTTTGATTAACATGAAGTTAAGCAAAGGTCCTCCTAGTCATGATTGACACCTGTTGTGTGAAAGTGCAAGAGGACCTTCCAGGTTATGCACTGGGTCTGTCTGAAATCGTGCAAGCCATCTAAGATCAAAGATTATAAACTCCTGGATACAGAGTGATCACCCATAGCCACCCCATCTTACCAAGGTTCAGCTGAAGCCTGTTGTTTCCCATCCAGGCTCCCACAGCCATTCAACATGAAAGAATGTCCTTAGCATCACTCACCTCACCCAGGATGGAGATATATAACTGGATATCATCAGCCTATTGATGATAATTCATCCTGTGGTGATGGATGATCTCACCAGGTGGTTTCATGTAAATGTTAAAAAGAAACAGATAGAGCACCAGGCCCTGTGGCACCCCACAAAGCAGGAACTGGGAGCTAGACCTCTTACTCCCTATAAACACTGATTAGAACTGGCTTCAGAGGAAGGAGGTGAACCTGCACAGAACTCTGACACCTGCCTAAATCTGTCCAAAAGGATACCAGGGTTGATGGTTTTGAAAGCTGCCAAGAGGTCAGGAAGAACAAGGATGAATGTACCACTTTTATCTTGCTCCCACCAGAGATTGTCCATGGGTGCAACCAATGGCATTTCAATCTCATATCCCAGACTTGAATTGCATAGCTATTTCAAAAATGTAAATCAAGAACCATAAAAATATGGCAATTGTATATTTTAGAGGCATGTTCTAAATGAAAATGTAGAATCTTCTACTAAACTCAAATATATGTAATTATTTGGGCTCGATCTTACTGAAAAAGTGGTAGGAAAATCATAAACCTCTCACCATACACACTGACCAACAATTGTGAATATAAGCAAATATTTCAAGCTGTAAATACAAGTGTTATTTAATATGTACAATCAATGTTTGTTCCTCACAACATGTTACATAGAGCAAGCAGGGTCTTGCTCAGAAAATGGCCAATGCATCCTTGAAACTGGGAACAATCACAAATATTTATCTTAAGAATTATATCAATATTCTCGAAGGGCAGAATATTTTAATAAGTCTCCATATTTAAGGATGATGTTCAGGTATATCTTGGCTATGCAATTTCATTTTCTGTATCAGTTCGTTGTTATATAGAGCTGCCACTGAATTTTGCAAAGATTGAGACGTTTCCTTGGAAATGCAGCTTTTGTCTATGACTCATTGAACCAATTACATCTTTTTTCAGGAAAGGATGTCCTTTCCTGAAAACAGACTCACCTGCCTTAATTCTTCACAATGTTCTCAAGTACATCTTCCAAATCAAGTATTAAACATAGTATAGCCCTAAAGTTCCAACCTAATCCATAGCTCTTATCCAGGTACTAACCAGCTGCAATTCTGTTTAGTTTTTCAAGATCATCCATTATTAAATAGACACTGCCCACTAGCTCTGTAGTTAATATATAACCTTCCTAAATCTTCATATTCTATATGATTAGCCAACAATGAAGAATCATCTTGCCATAGAGAAGGCTATATATTACTAATACTGAATATGTAAAAATGTTATTAAATTTAATGGAATTTCTTTCTTAAAATATAAGTTAGCATGCCAACAAAGGTCTCAGTTATGTAAATCTTCTTATCTTGAACAAAAATGTAATTACTTGAGGTTAGGAAGCTTATCCAACACTGCGGAGACATTATTAGCCAATCCCAGGAATATTATGTGTAACTGAATAACTTTAGCCATGAAATAATCTGAAAAAAAGGATAGCATCTAACTCTGTATATGTAAGAAATACAAACAGTGCTGATCACATAGCATGTACATAGACATTAATAAACTATTTAGGAAACATGCAGGATAAATAATACACTAGCCTTACATATGATTTTGAACTGCAAATTAGACAGAGGAGACACACTGAAACTGCCTGATGACACTATGGGGGGAAAGAGACAGATAACAAAAACCAAGTTGTTGTCTTCTCTGGTATGAAAGGAGGTACAATAAAATACATTTTTAGGTTAGGAGATTATGTATCAGTAGAAAGGGTAGACTTGAAGACTGCAGAGGCATCAGGTCAGCTAATAATAAAGTCTACCCATGACCTTTCCTATTGCAAAGGTCATGTTACATATAATCTTATGCTCTTTAAGGCTCTTCTATGATCCTTGGGTGCCAGAGATTTCTATAGTTTTGCATGCCCCTAAAATATATTTAGTTGCATCTATCTTCAAATATTTGCATGGACATTTTTCTTTTGAAGATTGTGCCAGCCATCTTTACAAATATATATTTCTTTCATTTTCTGCCTTTTCATTGCAGTACATTTCTAGTCATCAAAAGTTAACTATAAACATATTAATCTGTCCCTAGAAATTTTAAAAAAGAGAGAACTCTTAGATAACTCTTCCCCACCATTTCATTTAATTCAATATTTCATGACAGTCCAATATTTCTTCTTGCAGATTTGTATGATATCCTAATAACAGCAACACAGCTCCATATATCCCATACCAGTTATAAAGAAATCACTTATCATGACTATTTTGATGCCATGTATGTGAACTTGGTCAGTTGCATTGGAATGCATAATCTGTATCATTTGTGGATACTGTCACGATACATTTGATAACATTCATCACCTCCTCCCATCTTATGGTTACCTGTGTGTAGTTTGTGGAATTTGGGAGCATCATACACAAGAGACTGCAAGATATGATATTCATTTTCCTGTTGCTACCTGCCAGAATCTGCCTCTCAACTGAATTCAATACTGAACTAGTGAGTGCATAACTTTACATGATGTGGAATTCCCACAGGGTTAATAAGTTATTAAAGATATAATTTTGTGAAGATGTAACTCAACTAACAACAATAATTCAATTTATTCTTATTCTTGGGCTGGACATTTCCATGTTTATACTCAGTACATCTGCAAGTCTCCCAACTGTATATACAGAAGTTCAAAAATTTATTTCCCAACTGGAAAATAGTAGTCTCCCAAAAACATAGTTTATCAGAATTTCTGAAATCCAGTCCCACTTAATGGACATTTGTGCTAGCCTGTCTCTTCACTGCCATAAGAAACACTTTTCAGATTCTAAAAAAACAAAAGAAAAGTGTCTCAATTCCACCATTTCCCCAATATGCAGACAAGGGGAGGCAGTCTAATCCTATGAAGTATCACCAATCAGCTATTAATAAAAAGTAAATTATGCACTATAAGATGTTTCTGTTATAGGCTTCTTGAATGAATGCTTCCAAGAGCATCCTAGCCCCAACGCAGGTCAAATTGATATCATTCATATCATTGCATTCAGATACCACCAAGCAAGTTAAGGTAAATTGTAAAGGGGATGTAGCTGAAACTTTTCCTGTCCTAAATTACCCTTTAAAAGCAAGATTGCATTCTACCCTTATTATTGTTTAATTTATATGTTGGTATGTGGCTGAAGTCTTTATGAAATCAAAATTTCACTCTCCATCTTTTGCCCATGTTGGTTCTTATTCTTCTCTACACCAATGATGCAGCTTGTTCTGACCCAGGTTTCCTTAGAAAGCAAGAAGCAAAGTCTTGGTCCCGACAAAACCTCTTTTATTTACACGACTGTGAATTCCTTCCATTCACAGTCAGCAAGGCTTTAGTAAACAGTCTTTCAGAGGAATGTTTATCCATATGAACCTTATTTCGTTTAGAGTGCTGCCAGATAACTAGTTTCCAAACACAGGCCAAAGCAAAACTTGGCACAGAGTCTCTTATAATCACAAACAGAAGTTTCTGGACCAAACGAACTGTTTCGTGCAAAAGCCCATTCCCGGTTTGTTCCTCTTTTGTTTCCTATTGGAGGGACCAATCATCTCCAAGGTGTGGCTTTACTCTTAAGTTGACCCGGTTTTCTTAGTTAGTCTTGTCTTCTGGCAGCTCTGCACATGCACATGTGCACACTGGGAACAGGCTCCTCCAGCTGTTCTTCTACCTCACTGCTGTCTAACTCCCACTCTGCCTCCAACACAGAGCCCTTGTCTGATCTTTCCTTAACCCCCAGTCCTGGCCCATGTTCCTCTCCAACCTCCTCACTTTCCGACTCTGCTGCCAGCTCTGCTGGCTGCCGGCGGGCAACAACCCAGCTATTCTTTCCCCAGGTGGACTTGTACAGATATCTTGAAGTATTACCTTCTTTTTGCTGTAGTGAATGCGATGAAGTCAATAACTTAATATTCTTAATATTAAGAGACTTAATATTCTTCAGAAAACTTTTCAATTTTCTCATTAGCTGGAAGATTAACAGTAGACCTATTCAGCAAGTCATAGCTTTTAAGTACTTAGACATCTATCTTCAACCACCTAGTCATAGGATCAATCAAACAAAAGACCAAGCTCCTTATAAAAACTCCCAAAGCACCTTTGCAATTGTTAAATATGCCCATCACTAACAACTATGTTCCAGAGCTATCAAATAATTCAAGAGTAAGCTCAATGCTATATGCCACTTATTTATGTATTAATAAAGATGCTTTAAGGTAAGAAGATGCTCAATTTAAATTTTTAAAGGTTGCTGAAATTTTACCTCTAACTCCTTTGTCTGTCTGGTTAAATCTCCTCAGAAGCACTTTGGCATTCTGCCTCCTCAGATACTGGTTGAAGTAAATCCTTTGAGTAACATCTTAGGTCCACCCTACCTTACTAGAAAGGTTTGAATATTGGTCTTGATCTGCTTTTATCAATCACAAGCTATCTCACCACTGTTAAAGCCATTGTAATCTTCAACAGAAGATCTGGGATCTAGATTTCAAAATTGAAAAAATCAAATTGATAGAACATTCATTACAGCTCAATAACCACCCTCCCCTGCTCAATTTCTTATATTTTTATAACACTTCTAACAGTTCACACATAAGATTCTTCACTCTGACCAAACTTGTGATGCATGCGGAAGGGGGTCGACTGTTAGATACATCAATATCACCTATGAAAACTTTATCTTCCAATATTGAAGTTGAATCTGTTTCACATGTATGTATTGCTAGATTGCCCTTTCTGCAATAAATAGGAGGCAGAACTCATAACACCAAGTACTAAAATCTTTATTGCTGGTCTGAATGGAAGTTGCTTTCCATTGTCATTCCATTTCAGCTGCTTCTAATAGGGGTGATAATTTTTTAACAATAGCTGGCAGAAACTATCTGGTTCTTCTCTTACACTATTAATTGTTTTAAACTCTTCTGTATAACTTCTGCTTTATTTTACTTTTTATTTTATATCATTTTATTATTATTATTTTCTTTTGAATATCAATCTTGGACCACAAAGAAATTAATTTAAATAAATATTGTATAATACCTCAATCATTTCTTGTTTTCTTAGCTATCTTCCTTAACTGTACTACACATAATTTCCTTCATGTTTGCATTTAATTAACAGTTTATCCATCTTTGACTATATCTCTTTTTATAGAATTCAATTAATGTTCATCTTTCTTCATATTTGGTCTTGGCTTTCAAATATTTCACCCTTCCTATGCCCTTTTAAGTACTGCACTTCAATTTAAACAACAAATTAAGTTTTATTAAAATTGTCATAAATTAATTCATTGCATCCAGTCACACAGCAGTAAACCAGATTGGTTATGCTAACTGAAGTTTGAAATAATATGTCAACTTGTATTGTAAACTGTTGAGATAAAATGTGTTATGACAAGAGTTTTGATAACAATAAAAATGAATGGAAAAGTTGATTGTCTACAGCATACTTATATTTTTATAACCTTTCCAGTCCTTGACAAGTGATTTTTTTAAAAAGTTCATTTTATTCTGCATTTTTCAGGCAGAATAATTTATTAGGCAGCATTTTGTTCACTGAATAAAGAAGCGTATCCACAAATCTGGAAAAAATCCTATGCAAATCAATTGCTTTATTAGTCTACTCAGACTAATTACAAAATGATAAATAGTACCAATTTTTCAGATAATAAATGTCCTGCATTACTCAATAGAAAAGCCATTAAAATCATAAATATGACAGTGGTATTGATTTATCTGCATTCACTTATTATAGAAAAGCAATATAATCATTTATCAACAAGAACTTAAATTGTTGCTTTTTGACTATAGAAGAAAAACTAAGGAATGCCATTTGGAGTGCAAGATTCTGTAGGATTATCTTGCCTCTACTGAGAGTAGAAGTACTAATCCATAGTTGAAAAACCAACATTGGAGTGATGTTTGTAGCATTCCTGCCTGCAGGAGATGCTTGCTTGCTTGCTTGCTTGTTTGTTAGATAGTTTTGATCTCTAATGGGGGGGAAAGACACAGTGGCAAAAGATTCGGATGCTTGGAAAAAAACTAAATTAAATAAAAAAGAAACTGAAGATGACAGTTTGTATCACTACAAACATGAGCTTACAAAATTCAAAAAAGGAGTGACCTGCAATCCTGGGCAAGTGATCTCCATTTGGTAACAAAGAGTTGAGAGCAATTGAATGACTGAATACTTTGAACTCAATTTGTTCTTCTATGTACATCTGAGCAAAAAAGCTCTACTGACTTCAATAGAATATTACAACATTTTGTTTTTCTTTAAATGCCAGTATCCATATTGCTCCATCTCAGAGTGCTACCTGAGACAGGATTATTCTTTTTTTACTTTTTTTACTTTTTAAACAAGCACAAATGGACATATGGACTAGGCAGACATCTTAGCCATTAGGCCACAGGCTCTTATCCATTATCAGCGAAGCCAGGGTGAAAGGTATCTATTAGATATTTTTACAACCCCCGGTATGCCCAAATATGGGAGGAAGATCACTACTTCCATTCTCTGTCCTTCGGCTCGTCACAAGAGACCATCCAGGCAGAAACCCAATATTTTTACTGTTGCCTTTTTGTTACATTTTGTTGTATTTGTGCTGATAAATAAAATTACAACAAAATGTCTCCATATATATATATATATATATATATATATATATATATATATATATATATATATATATATATATATATATATATATATATATATATATATACTTAAAGTCACAACCCCTGGTATGCCCAAGGGTGGGAGGAAGGTCACACTTCCACTCTCTGTCATTAGGCTCGTCACAAGAGTCCATCCAGACAGAAACCCAATATTTTTACTGTTGCCTTTGTTATATTTGTGTTTTTTTTTTTTATTTGTGCTGATAAATAAATAAAGGAAGACTAGTATAGATCTATTTCAAGCTATTTAGCTCTCATCAGCTAGCCATATCCTTACTGGGATTCGAACCTGTGCTCTATTGCCTCCCAGGCAGGGAGTTAACCATTTGAGCTACAGGGAACGACTCCTTTTATCAGCCAGCCAGGGTGGGAGGTATATACTTAAAGTCACAACCCCTGGTATGCCCAAGGGTGGGAGGAAGGTCACACTTCCACTCTCTGTCATTAGGCTCGTCACAAGAGTCCATCCAGACAGAAACCCAATATTTTTACTGTTGCCTTTGTTATATTTGTGTTTTTTTTTTGTTTTGTTTTTTTATTTGTGCTGATAAATAAATAAAGGAAGACTAGTATAGATCTATTTCAAGCTATTTAGCTCTCATCAGCTAGCCATATCCTTACTGGGATTCGAACCTGTGCTCTATTGCCTCCCAGGCAGGGAGTTAACCATTTGAGCTACAGGGAACGACTCCTTTTATCAGCCAGCCAGGGTGGGAGGTATATACTTAAAGTCACAACCCCTGGTATGCCCAAGGGTGGGAGGAAGGTCACACTTCCACTCTCTGTCATTAGGCTCGTCACAAGAGTCCATCCAGACAGAAACCCAATATTTTTACTGTTGCCTTTGTTATATTTGTGTTTTTTTTTTATTTGTGCTGATAAATAAATAAAGGAAGACTAGTATAGATCTATTTCAAGCTATTTAGCTCTCATCAGCTAGCCATATCCTTACTGGGATTCGAACCTGTGCTCTATTGCCTCCCAGGCAGGGAGTTAACCATTTGAGCTACAGGGAACGACTCCTTTTATCAGCCAGCCAGGGTGGGAGGTATATACTTAAAGTCACAACCCCTGGTATGCCCAAGGGTGGGAGGAAGGTCACACTTCCACTCTCTGTCATTAGGCTCGTCACAAGAGTCCATCCAGACAGAAACCCAATATTTTTACTGTTGCCTTTGTTATATTTGTGTTTTTTTTTTTTATTTGTGCTGATAAATAAATAAAGGAAGACTAGTATAGATCTATTTCAAGCTATTTAGCTCTCATCAGCTAGCCATATCCTTACTGGGATTCGAACCTGTGCTCTATTGCCTCCCAGGCAGGGAGTTAACCATTTGAGCTACAGGGAACGACTCCTTTTATCAGCCAGCCAGGGTGGGAGGTATATACTTAAAGTCACAACCCCTGGTATGCCCAAGGGTGGGAGGAAGGTCACACTTCCACTCTCTGTCATTAGGCTCGTCACAAGAGTCCATCCAGACAGAAACCCAATATTTTTACTGTTGCCTTTGTTATATTTGTGTTTTTTTTTTTTATTTGTGCTGAAAGTCTTCCTTTATTTATTTATCAGCACAAATAAAAAAAAAACACAAATATAACAAAGGCAACAGTAAAAAAAAAAAAAATATTGGGTTTCTGTCTGGATGGACTCTTGTGACGAGCCTAATGACAGAGAGTGGAAGTGTGACCTTCCTCCCACCCTTGGGCATACCAGGGGTTGTGACTTTAAGTATATACCTCCCACCCTGGCTGGCTGATAAAAGGAGTCGTTCCCTGTAGCTCAAATGGTTAACTCCCTGCCTGGGAGGCAATAGAGCACAGGTTCGAATCCCAGTAAGGATATGGCTAGCTGATGAGAGCTAAATAGCTTGAAATAGATCTATACTAGTCTTCCTTTATTTATTTATCAGCACAAATAAAAAAACAAAACAAAAAAAAAAACACAAATATAACAAAGGCAACAGTAAAAATATTGGGTTTCTGTCTGGATGGACTCTTGTGACGAGCCTAATGACAGAGAGTGGAAGTGTGACCTTCCTCCCACCCTTGGGCATACCAGGGGTTGTGACTTTAAGTATATACCTCCCACCCTGGCTGGCTGATAAAAGGAGTCGTTCCCTGTAGCTCAAATGGTTAACTCCCTGCCTGGGAGGCAATAGAGCACAGGTTCGAATCCCAGTAAGGATATGGCTAGCTGATGAGAGCTAAATAGCTTGAAATAGATCTATACTAGTCTTCCTTTATTTATTTATCAGCACAAATAAAAAAAAAAACACAAATATAACAAAGGCAACAGTAAAAAAAAAAAAATATTGGGTTTCTGTCTGGATGGACTCTTGTGACGAGCCTAATGACAGAGAGTGGAAGTGTGACCTTCCTCCCACCCTTGGGCATACCAGGGGTTGTGACTTTAAGTATATACCTCCCACCCTGGCTGGCTGATAAAAGGAGTCGTTCCCTGTAGCTCAAATGGTTAACTCCCTGCCTGGGAGGCAATAGAGCACAGGTTCGAATCCCAGTAAGGATATGGCTAGCTGATGAGAGCTAAATAGCTTGATATAGATCTATACTAGTCTTCCTTTATTTATTTATCAGCACAAATAAAAAAAAAACATATATATATATATATATATATATATATATATATATATATATATATATATATATATATATATATATATATATGCATGCATTGTTAACATTATTAATAATTTATTTGACTATAACTATTATCACTTCATTTTATACATAATACTCTAAATGTAACTAAGTTTAACTTAATTTTTATTATATGCTTTCATTACATCAGCCTGTATCTTTCCAGTAATAGTGCAGTCTTATGTCTCTTGTCATTTGTAGCATTAATATTCTGATTACTTTCTTGGTAAGTCTTGTATGGACTTCTCTTCGCAACGTGTTGTTCATTTCATATCTTATGAAAACTCGAAACCCTCCATCTGCTCCATCCATCAGCTTGTCTTTGGTTATCACTGGTGCTTCTGTCAAGATTTCTCTCCTTACCTCCATCAATTTTTCTCTCTTTTCTTCTTCTATACTTTGAAATCTGAGTTCCAGTCCTTCTATCTCCACTTTCCATATTCTGCTCTTGCCAATTCCAACCATGCTCAGTTTGCTGTCAGTATCCACAATTTTCTTATCTCTTTGATCATTTTTTAAATCAATTTTGTCCTCCACTTTCTTCATTTGTTAAACATCCTCAATTTTTCCATCAAATTTTTCTGGTTTGTATTCTATATTCTCCAATCTCTTCTCAATTTTCTCTGTTACTACTAATAATTTTTGAATTTCAAACATAATCATTTGCAATATTAAAATTTCTTTTTCCTGTTGCGCCATTCTTCCAACTTGTAAACACTGCCACTATAGTATTTGTTAGATTTCAAGCAAGTTCATTATAATCTTTCAAGTCAAGGCTTTGTCTTTCCTCTAATCCAGCTGCTGATAAAACTCCCAAAGAACACCTGTGTAAACAACCTGTGTTCTTTCGATTATCACTCTCAGTAAACAAGTTGAAAAGCCTTGAAGTGTCAAATGATCAAAGAAAAGAAAGAAAAAAACAATGTTTCCAAGCCTCCAGTCTCTAAGTGGCAGTGTTACTTCTTTTCCCTCTGTTGTTACAGCCCTCTTTGTATTCATCTTTATATCTTCTTTATATTCCAAACTTATACAAAAAAAATTCTTAAATGGAGAGAAAAAACAATCCTAACAACATTGTAATTTTTTTAATCCATAAGTATAAAAAAGAAGAAGAAAATAGAAGAAAAAAACTAATCCATTCAGTTTAAAAAAATAGGAAACATTTGCAAAAAATCCATCCATAAAAAGAAAAAAAAAGATACATTAAGTTTAATGTGGCTTAATTTCGCCACTTGCTCTCTTCTGTCTTCAATTTTAATTTAGCTTTATTTAGGCGGGGGGAGTCTCTTTTCTAATAATAAAATTTCCTAACGAATTCAACACACTTTCTCTTTCTGCTTTCTTTCCATTCCGGAGCTGCCTCAACTTCAGCAGCTTTAATGGGTGTGTTTCTGTCGTCAGAGATAAGAGCTTCTCCTGGATCAATCAGGGACTTTGTAGTGTCCCTGAGATATATATTTTTACTGTCTTTCCAGGAAAGAGGACGGCAAGATACATGTCTTATTTTTCTTTGTACATACTTCTGTATATGAAAGTAATTTAAGAGTGAAAAAGAATAACCAAAAAGAAAAGGAGATAATGAATTTGCTTAAACCTGTTGAAAAGAAAGTTAGAAGGAACTTGTTTTTTCTCCTTCCTTCCTTCCTTCCTTCCTTCCTTCCTTTCCTCTCTCCCTCCCTTCTTTCTTTCATTTGAATTGAAAGAGAATGGTTGATATATTCAAATAAATTAATTCTGTACATAGTAGAACTTATTTTACTGATAACAATTTTGACTGAGAATTTAATAATATTTTAGTTTTATGATTAAATGTATTTACTAGTTCAGTTACTACTAATTTATTTTTCTGACATATCTTATCTGGAGAATATAAATTCTGATATATATTCTGATATATATTCTGGGTGAAGGGTTAGGAATAATCTAAAAATGAGAGTTGTCTTCCCTTTAGATAAATTCATAAGTTAAGTACAGAGAAGAGAATAAAAAAGAATATTTTGTTTCCTCAATAAATTATTTTCCATTAATGGGTACTTTTGATCTCTATAATCAGCTTCTGTTCTATATATAATAAGTTCACAACTGAAATAAGTAATAACCACAAAATGTACTCAAGCATGCTTAGAAAGAAATATTCTAGTGACTTCAACCATCAGCAGCAATATTTATATTTAATAAGCAAATAATAAACATGACATTAAATAGAAAAGATTACAAAGAGTAGAACTCATCCATGAAATTGACAATTAACTGGATAGTCTTGTTATTGCTGTGATTTAAAAAAAGAATTTAGTGACATGTTGTACACTTTATTGTTTCTGAGTCATTCAGTCTCTTCAATGAAATTTTCTGTTTTAACCAATGTGTGTGTGTGTGTGTGTGTTTCTTTAAAATCACAGCAAATAAGGAAAATATGTTGCGATTTGAATACCAAATGATAAACTCCAGCTACATTAAGTAACCCTTTCATTACATTTGGAGAAAAGTTTGGGAGAAGACTTTCTGAATCCTAAATCTTATGCAAATATATCTAGATTTTCTTACCTTTTCAAAAAAAGCTGTATCTAGAATGCAGTCTTCTCATAATCTTTAGATCTCATGTTTAAGCCGTCTCATTTAAACTTGGACTGTTTATATGCATTAATAATTAAATCAAATTATTTTTTCATACGTTTTTGCATTATTACATCAGAAACCCTTATGGGCCAGGAGTCTTTCCTGCATTCATACAATGCAACTTCAGGGTTACAGCTAAACCAACTGATTGAGCTTAGGAAATTTCTTAAAGATTTATTATGTTGTTAAAAATCTTATTTGCTCATTGGGTGTCCCCAAAGTTAAGTATAAAGCTCTAGAAACAACAAACCTCTTGCCCCTGAGTTTTAATGGATTTTACCCAAGGAGTTCTTGATTATAAACATTATATTACATTGTCACAGTTGTTTCAATCAAGAGGCCAATTATTTTCCTGGTTTTCCCACTCCTCCGAATAAATCTGCTGCATATGCTTTAATTAATATTCAGTTAAAGAACCTAAAACTAAATTCAAATCCCTAGCCACTGTCAGAACTCTGTAGCAATAAACCTATATAAAAGCAAACCACCAAAGCAAAAATATTTCTGAACCGTGATTACTTAGATTTACTGAGAAAAAGTTATGATGACAGCACAAACATTCCAAACAGTAAATGTTTCCAAATGTGGTGTATGTGTGTGTAAGAGAGAGAGAGAGAGAGAGAGAGAGAGGGAGGGAGAGGGAGAGGGAGAGGGAGAGGGAGAGGGAGAGGGAGAGGGAGGGAGGGAGGGAGGGAGGGAGGGAGGGAGGGAGAGAGAGAGAGAGAGAGAGAGAGAGAGAGAGAGAGAGAGAGAGAGAGAGAGAGAGAGAGAGAGAGAGAGAGAGAGATTGTGTTTGCAAGTATGCATGAAGATTTATTTCAAAGCAATTAACACCAAAATTTATTTCTCTTATGCTTTCAGTAGAAAGGGAAATGCAACTTAAAGTGTCCTTTCTGGGAATGTGAGCTGCTGCCTCTCAGCAATTTTTGGATAATAATTATTACCCTTAAATGTATGTGATTCACTATGAAACTCATAATTATATGCCTCATCCTTAAATAAAGCAGAATAACAAGATATTCAGGCAATATACTGTGTGTGTGTGTGTGTGTGTGTGTGTGTGTGTGTGTGTGTGTGTGTACACACATACAATCAAAATATGAAATACTCAGCTGGAGTTAATAACACCATGTTCATATTGTAAACACCCCAAATGTTGAAGATTGAAATTTCTGGTGCAACTATTGGAATTTTTTCAGGGAAAATATGGATTATTTTTCCAAAAATCAACTTCAAGTTTCAGTGTACAATTTTTCTCTTCACTCATTAAGAACTCAGACCTTTAATATTCCTTAGTAGCAATGTTGTCTATTTCAGAGGATGAAAGAATTGTGTGGGCAGATTGGGGCTGTTCAAAGAAATAAACGAATACGTGAAGAGAATCATATAAGGTGCTAAGCATCTCTTTATTTAATACTGGATTTCATCAAATGATTCCTGCATTAATTTGAAAGTGTCTTTGCTCTAAGTTTATTTCTGCAGTTATTTTTGTTTGCAGAACACAAGACACAAATTATCTTCCTTACTGTTAAGAATATTAAGCAATTTCCTTCAACAATGATTGTAAAGTGCAAAAAAGCAGGGGCCACATTCTTTAAGAATGAACAGATAATGGGATGTTTACACATGATCCTAAGTGGTGTTACACCACTTATTCATCCATCAAGATTGACAACAAAATTCTTTCAATACTGTTACATGAAGTACCTAAGTATATAATACGTAGTACATCATTGACAATCTGTAATAAAACAGGTTTTTCAACTTACTTCCCTCAGCATCGTCCTATCAGAAATGCAAGATTTCAATACTGCTGTACTTTGACTTTGCACTTTGAATCCCATTGAAACATTCAATTTTTCTAATAATATTTCAGTGTTACCTATAGAGAGAGGACTAAAGTCAAACCTTATACAATTAGGCTAATTTTGCCTCAATACAATAGAATCTGTGTGAAAATTTTACATTATGCATTCATGGCTTTAAACATTGTGGCCTAATATTCTCAATGAGATTTTGATTTTATTTCAACTATGTTTTATTCACAACTGCTTTTTATTTTTTTCCATTCTATCTTCTTTCCAAGAATGTTGTTCTTACACTAGTTCTTTATACATTGCATGATGGTTTATAATAACTATCAGTAGGTCTTCAAGAGATAATTAGTGATGGTGTTTTCTGATTTTAATAATGTAATATTAAAACTCACACACATTATATAATACATTTGACAGAAATTAAGGCACTTTTCAAACAGTTTGAAATATAACTTTGATTATCATAATCACTTTAACTAAAGAATAGTTATAAGCTGGAAAAAAGCTGATTTTTCATTTTGAAAGCCATGGTTTGGTTAATTGTAATAACTATAAGTCATAGTTAATGCTAACAAATGTGCTACTCCTCTTAATAATTTTGTTTCATATTTTTCCTGATTAGAAATATAACAAGCTGAAACAAAGGCGGACAATAATCTAGCAAAAAACACTGTTTTCATCATAAATACATATAATTTGTAATGAAAATAAAATTAAAATTTGTTATTTAAAGATTAACATTAAATCAGACCAAATAAAAAATTGGGAAGAACACAATTAATCTGGCATTGTTTGAATAAAATAAAATTAAATTTACCTTTAATCATATCAACAAAGCTTGAATACAATCAAACCTATTCACATCTAGTCTATTCAACGTATCATACCTAGTCTAAGGAAAAGAAGAACTAGGTATGATATGATAGCAGTGTTCCAATATTTGAGGGGCTGCCACAAAGAAGAGGAGGTCTACCTATTTTCCAAAGGACCTGAAGGCAGGACAAGAAGTAATGGACATAAATTAGTCAAGAAGAGAACCAACCTGGAACTAAGGAGAAATTTCTGTCAATGAGAACAATCAACTAGTGGAACAGCTTGCCTTTAGAAGTTGTGGGTGCTCCATCACTGGAGGCTTTTAAGAAGAGACTCGACAGCCATTGTATGAAATGGTACAGGACCTCCTGCTTGAGCAGGGGATTGGACTAGAGACTTCCAGAGTCCCTTCCAGCTCTGATGATGTTCTATGTTCTGTTATATGCAGGGGTGGGATTCAGCTGGTTTGGACCGGTTTGGGCAAACTGAATGGTAATTTTAATCTGGTTCGCCAAACAGGTAGTTACAAAGACTGGCTGACCCCACCCACCTTGTCCCTCCCAGGAGTCTCCATGTGGCCTTTCATCATGCCAGGTACGTACAGGACTGGTACGGAGGCTCTGGGAGGGTGAAAAATTGGCCTACTGGAAGTTTGGAAATGGACCCATTTCCAGCATCTGGAGGGCCTCTGCAGCCTGAGGGAGGCTGTCTTTGCCCTCCCAGGTGCTCTAGAAAGCCTCCGGAGCCTACAGAGAGCAAAAATGCCCACCACCACCACCACTGTAGTGCAGAAAGCCAGTTAGGCCATGCCCCATGGCCACGCCACCCAGCAATTGGGCAGAGAACTGGTTGCTAAATTTTTTTCAATCCCACCCCTTGTTCCCTGATAATAAAACCTCCCTGGATAATAAGCCCAATTGGGCTTTTGAGTGCATGCACTAAAATAAGCCCTCCCCCAAAATATTGCAACACAGCAGCAGCCATGAGGTTTCCACACTCACTGCCTCCTGCACCTCAAAAATAATAAGACCTCCCAAAAAATAAGGCCAAGCGCTTATTTCAAGGGTCAAAATAAAACAACACCCTATCTTATTTTTGGGGAAACATGATAGTATATTTTTTCTTGTACTGTATCAGAAGGAAACTATGAGTTCAGTGAAAAGAGAGAAGAGCAAGTAATCTCTGCAAGAGTTTTCAAAGTTGACTTTTTTAAAATCTGGGAATAAGGTTAGTTTTCAACCCAGGAGGATAACCTTACTAAAGACTGCAATGTTGAATAAATGTCTCCAATAGGAATTATTCTGGTCTTAAGATGAATAACACTTCTCAGCCAGCTTTCTTTTTTCTCTCTCCCAGAGGTCATATATGTTTCTGTGTGAGAGAGAGCACCTTTGTTTCCCCATTATCTTCTCCAAAGCAGTTAGCAACTATCCTCAGGATACAAGCAAATCTCCAATTGTCAAAGGAGTTTTCTATGTGTATATAAGATTTGGTTTTTGGTTTTTAATTTGCACTTGTTTGTTGCATCTTGAATAGCATTTGAAAAGTACTTTTACAGCTGAATAAAATATTTATTTATAAATACAAGGGGACAAATTGTTTGTCACAGTTATGGAATTTGCCAAATGCCATTGAATCACAATTTATCTGGTTGAATAAACAAAGCAAATGAAATAAAATATATATTAAAATGAGCGTAGCTGCAGATGGCACTAATGCTTAGTAAAAATAAAGAGAACTAAGATCAAAATACATGTAAAACGTCAAAAAGTATAAAAGTATTTTACAGAATTTGGTAAAATGAATATTGCAACACTGAAAACTGATTGATGTATCATGAAATACAAAATCTATAATGAAAAGGGAAAGACAGAACAGCCATGCAGTTCCATAGAGAGTCAAAGAATCGGAAGAGGACAACTTTCTAAGACAGTTAATAAAAATTAAGCAAATTAAAAACTAATGAAAAATCTATATATGTATTAGAGAGCTGCTGAGAAACAGAATAGCATGATAGTTTAAGATGATTATTGAAGATCCTTCTACACAGATTTGTCTCACACAGTAGGAAACATTTTTATGAAAGAATAAAATGTTAAGACAAAATGCATTCAATCCTTAATCATAATAATTTATGTTAGTATCAGTCTATTTTTTAATTAACAGGTATATTTTTGAATGTATAGATATGGCATGAAAAAAGTGATTCCAGGGGAATATGATAAATGAGACATACTGTAGAGAGAGTGAATGGATAATTTTTTTTCATATTCTCCATATGCTAGAATCTGAAATTATTCAATAAATCTGAATGGTGATCTGTTGTGACTCAGAAGAAGTTTGCTGTGAGTTGAGTCGGGATGCAGGAATAACAGTGCAGCTGGGCTCATTAGTGTTGTCTTCTGGAGATAAAAGGACTGATGGTGCCATGCCCTGATTGCAGAAGTCAGCGTTCATTCATTCGTTTGTGGTTCGTCGTTCAAGTAGTTTGTTTGTGAGAGGCACTTGGATAAGTGATTTGCTTTCTGTAACCCTGATTTGAAGAGACACTTGGATAAGTGATTTGCTTTCTTTCTGTAAACCTGGTGTTGCTATAATTAGCTCTTTGTTTTTGCATTCTGCTGCGTAACCTTTTTTGCCAGAGACTTTATTTATGTTTATTTTTGGGCTCGCAGCCAGCGTGAGCCAGGACTGATAAAGTTATTTCCTTTTAAGTCTGTCTGACTGTCGTCTGTGATCAAGCGAGGAAGGGGAGTCAGAACAGTGATCTATGTCACTGAAGCAATGTTTATGACAATGATTTGTATGTGAGACTCATTTCACTTAGTGAATATACAATATAGTCACTAGATTATCAAATATGCACACTAATTTCTGCTGTAGATGACAATCAAATTAAGCCAATATTTCACATTTGTCACAAAATTTTATTTTATTTTCAAGACTTATTCAAAATGGTCTCTGTAACGGTAAAGTCCTCACACCACAGGAAAAGTCTGAGCAATATGCTATCTTCTATCTTCTTTTTTCAGTCTCCAGATCCAAAATGATGCCAGTAAAATTGTTCCTTTGAGCTCTGAAACACAAGGCAAGATATACTTATACATATAAAATAAACAGTATTACCTTTTTTAAAAAAATTACTGTGGAAAAAATGTTTTCAGTAGATTGACTGGCATCTTCTAGAAATAAATTAATTACATTGAAGTTAAGTAGAAATATCAACTGATGTTATAAAAATTGTAATGAATTCTAGGAAAAATACTTTTAGATAACAAAAAGACAATAGAAAATTAGATGTGTAGCATCGGCTGAACTTTAACGTTAAACAAACTGTGTTTTAAATTAAATTAACATCAGAAAAGTTAGATAACATAGATCAGGGACGTGCAGTCAGGGGAGGCAGGGGAGGCAGAGCCTCACCACTGTCATCATGAAAAGAAAAGAAAAAGGGAAAAGGAAAAAGGCTGAGGTAGTCGCTGCCAGAATCACCATGGATGACTCTGCTTAGTGCTTAACTGTTTTAAAAAGCCTCTAAAAAAGTGCCCTCTACAGGAGGAGGCAGGAGAACGAGGTGCCTCATCTAGTCTGACTTTATGATCACTCAAGCAGAGCTAAGCAAGGGTTAAAAGCCGGAAAATTCCTGACATAGATGAGGCACGTCGTTCTCCTGGCTACTGTAGAGGGCGTTTTTTTTAGAGGCTTTTTAGAGGCTCTGGCAGCAACTAGCTCAGCCTGACCTCACCTCATGCCTTTTTCCTTTTATATATTTTTTTTCTTTTCATGATGACAGTGGTGAGACTCTGCCTCCCCCGCCTCCCCTGACTGCACGTCCCTGATCTATGTTATCTAAGGCAAGAGCAGAGTTGAAATCCTCTCTGAAACAGCTGGAAAAGGTACGTGTGGATTGGAGGGAGGAGGAAGAATTCAAAAAATTTGATTCCATGCAGAGCCATGTTGCCTTTTCAAACACACACGCACGCACGCACACACACAGCTGGATAAACGTATATAAGCCCAGCTTCACTGGTTACAAGTTTGAAAAGGCAACGTGGCTCCACCTGCAATCAAAGGCTCAGATCAGAAGGCAGCAGGGGAATGGGGGGTGGGTATGGCAGAGGAGCTGCTTTCAAGCCATTGGAAAATATATCCAATCCAACTTCTGTGTTTGTGTTTGTTTGAGAGTGAGTGAGTGAGAGAGGGATCCAACTTCTCTGTGTGCGTGTGTCTGTTTGAGAGAGAGGGGAGGGAGGGAGAGAGGGAGGAAGGAGGGGGAGGGAGAAGAAAGAGAATGAAGTAAAACTTTTTCGCAAAGGAGAAAAACAAATGTTCTTGCTTTAAATCAGAACTGAGCATGCCTGGCTGTGGAATTCTGGGAGTTGAAGTCCACAAGTCCAAAAAAATTTGAAACCCCTGTATCAGTGCCTCACCAGCCATAAACCTCACCGCACGTCCTAATCTGTTTAATCTGTAATAATCTGTTTAAAACTGGATAAATATAAAGTTAGCTGACTCACTTCACATGGCCCATCATGTCCTTGAACCACAAAATGTAATTGGACATGTTCTGTGATTGTCTAAAGGGAAGTGGGAGACACAGAACCATCATCCACTCCATACTCAACGCTGATCTAGAAAAATAAAAAAAAAGCTATTTAAGGGAAAATGCTTCTGAATACTTCTGAACTTATCATAGAGGAAAGGAAAAGTAATTCCTCTAGCACCGTGATGGTCAACCTATGGCACGAATATGACAGGTGGCACATGGAGCCATAGCTGCTGGCACGTGCGCCATCAGCTCCAGCATGCATGTGCGTGCCGGCCAGCTTATTTTCGGCCTTTGGGAGGGCCGGTGGAGGCTATTTTCACCCTCCCCAGGTTTATTTGTTACTGCTCTAACATATAACACTAATACAAAATATGAATTGTATTAATTGGTATTTATATTTTATTGTTTCTAGGGTCCTGACACCCCTTAATGTTTCATCAGAAATGCCCCATCAATGAAGTACTCAATGTAAAAGCAGCATCACTTGGGAGGTCTCACATTGTTGGTAATAATAGCTTTAATATCTAAGAAGAATATGATGTATTTTGCAAATACATATATAAATATACATATATTCGGGTAGGAAACTCTGCTTTTACCACAATAAAATTTCTGTTCTGGGAGATACTTTCTTCAGTTTGATTATCCAACTTCACTAAAGGAAGCCATGTTTTAACATGGAAATTATAAGGTGCATAGATACAACATATCTGAAAGGCAATTGTAATGGCTGCACAGCTTATTAACTCACTCGTTAACTCATTCATTAACTTACTTTATTGATATTGGGACAACTTGGGACCAAGTGCATAACACAAGACTTTTCTAGCAGTAATGCTGCACAAAGGAAAGATTTACTTTTCTTCCATAATAAAACATGCCCTTGATATGATTTCCCAATTACCATATCTATGTAGTTTTCTTGGCAGTGTTACAAGTGATTTCACATTATTTTCTCCTGGGATATTTCAACTTTTCAGCTTTGCACACCGCCTTAGAATTTCTAGATATCCCTCATGCAAATGCTAATCAGGGCCAGCTTAGTAACATTTAGGAATTTGAACCCAGAAGATAATCAAGATTGGCTCTTTTTAATATCTCTAAGATAGTTCTCTGCACTTTCAGAAATTGTAACTACAGAATTGTAACTGCAACCATTAGAAACAGCCCAAAACTTTCCACATAGTTTTCTAAAATGCATATATGCATTTATATGCATATATATGTTCTGACCCCCCCCCCTCGTCTTACACCAAAGCACACCGAGACAAAGGTACTTCAAGGATTTATTAACACATAGACAAGACCTTGGCAGCAATCCAGCATAGACCAGACGTTGGCAGCAATCCAGCACAGACTAACCTTGGCAGCAATCCAGCCTGCCAAGCTAGCCACGAGAGTTCTCCAGCTCTAGTAAATATGTTGACTCCTGCAACGATTGTGTGCACAATCATTCCTTTTATAGTCTTGAGAGGAGCCTAATTACCACCAGCTGAGTGCAATTATCTCCTGGAACTGCGTAACTGTTCCTTACACCTATTAGCTCTCCGTTGCCGGGCATCCAGGACCAACTCTCTTGTCTCCTCCCCACTGCTCCAATGCATGACGTCAGGATCACACTCCCTTGTCTCCTTCCCACTGGTCCAAGGCTCAGGTGCCTCCTGGTGGCCAACCAGCCTCTCTGCACCCTGCTCGGAGTCAGAACCCTGTCCAGGGTCCTCCACATCCTCCAGAGCCGATTCATAGGGCCCGTCGCTGTCGGAGTCTGGTGGCAGCTCCAACAGCTGCTGGGCCACAACATACATACATACATACATACATACATACATACATACATACATACATACACACACACACACACATACATACAGTGTAAACATAGAATTATATGATGGTTAACTCTTATGGTTTTTTATGTAATAAACATAGGCTTTTGGGTCTTCACATGATATTGAACATAACAGTCACTATTGGTTATCCTGACATTAAGTAATATTCAGAAGATAGTAGTTTCCTTCACCTCAATATATAATAGCACCTATTTTCAGAAATTGAAAGGAGAAAAATTGGACAGGAAGGATCACTTTTGAAAATGAACCTATGGTTTCCTTGAATCAACTTTATTTTCATGAGTTTTATCTGTCTATTGCTAGAAATAAAACTGACTATCCATTACTGGGCATGAAAAAGTGTGCTTTTTATACTCTTTTTCAGAAAGATTTATGAAGGTAATAATGATTTTGTGAATGGACCATTACTGGTAACAGTGACTGAACTTAAGATCCTAGTCATTAACTGCTAGAAAATACTGACCCAAAGGTCAGTTTTACTTAAGTTCTATGTAATTTATAATAGTAATGTAAGTCCTAAGTAGATCCATTCATAAATATTTAAAAGGAATGCTTAAAGTAAGATTATGATTTACATGAGAGAACATATAGGGAATGAAATCAAAACTGAAAAAATGTGAAGCCCATCATAGCTACCTCTAAAATAATATTAGAAGCAGGGACATGCAGTCAGGGGAGGCAGGGGAGGCAGGGCCTCACCAGTGTCATGAGGAAAAGAAAAGAATAATTAAAAGGAAAAAGGCTAAGGTAGTTGCTGCCAGAGTCACAGTGGATGACTCTGCTTAGTGCTTAACTGCAGGAGGCGGCAAGAGAACCACGTGCCTCCTTTAGACTATCTTTATGATCACTTGAGCAGAGGTAAGCAAGGGTTAAAAGGCGAAAAATTCCTTATGCACTCGGGGCCCGCTCTGCTGCTTTCAGCCTGGCAGGCACCTCTTTCTCTGCAGCCGAAGCGCCGGCCAAGGGGGGGAGACGGAACCGGGGCTGGGGAGACTCGCCCGTGGCCAGCTTCTCTGGAGCAGAGGGGGGTGATAGAAGTGGAGCTGAGCCTCTTGCCGCTGTGGGCCTTGCTTGCAGAGTGCAAAAAGAGGAGGGGGGCCTCTTGGAACACCCCCCCCACCCCTCTTCGCCTTTCGCCTCCACGGCTCTCACTCCAGCCTGGGTCAGATCCCTCTGGCAGACAGGTTCCGGCGGCCTTCGGAATGGGTTTCTCAGTTGAATGGGGCTGCACCTAATGTGGAAGGTCCCCAACCTTCCCGGGGTCCAGATTCCCTTTGCTGCAAGCCTTGCCATCTCTTGCATCCCAAAGGTGGGTGGGTGGGGGAGCTTTGGTGGCCCCAATTCTTCTCTGGGGGGGGTGTCTCCTGGGGCTTCTGGCTAGATAGACTCCTGAGGAGTGACCCCTTCCCTCCTAGTCCCCCTCCCATCTCCACTTTACCCGGAGAAAAACATGCCAAGAATGGCACCGGGGGCTGCTCTCTGGCAGCTGGGCAGCCATTCGCCCTGTGGGTGGCTGGAAACATCTGTGCATTTCAGCCAGCCATAAAACGCTTAGCTGGGGGTTTCCTTGCAAGAGCCAGGCGGGAGAAGCCCTCGCTTTTTTCTTGTGGCGATGGAAGCACGCAATCCTGTTCCATGTTTAGAACTAGATCACCTTCGGGGAGAAGGTGAATGATTGAAGGCTGCAGCCTTAAACCCTGTCACCTGGTATAAATGGCTTCAAGCAGCCTCCGATAGAGAAGCTGCCTTCCTGGGAAGCAGTGGCTGGATTGGAGGCGTGACTGACCCCTCCTTCCAGCTGACTGGCCTGAGGCGGGGCCCTTTGCGGAAGTGGTAGCCTTTGCAGGAGACAGTTGATTTTGGGTGCGGAGCCTGGGCGAGCTGGAGCAAGTCGTCCCTCTGAAGCAGGAACCGGTGCTCTTCTGCTGCGGGCAGGACGTACTCCTGGTGGCCTGCGGCTCCGGCATCTGCAAGGTAGGAGTGTTTGCCCTGGGCAAAAGTCAAAAGAAGCGCCCCGCTGCTTCTGTCTGACATAGAGGCGCCCCGCGCCCCGCAGCTGGGTCAGACATAGCTGCAGGGTGCGGGACGCCTCTATTTCGGACATAGCTGCTGTGGGGCGGGCAAAAGCCGCTTTCTTTATTTTTGCTTCACCAGCCATAAGCTTCACCGCATGTCACTGATTAGAAGTATGCACCTTTTGATAAAGTAATATTTGCACGCTGATCCCAGGTTTATGGAACTGGAACCAGCCAAGATCAATTCAGTGTCAATACTTTCTATTTCACATTAAAACCAAAGTTTAAAAGCAGACGTCCCAGCTGCACTCCCCAATGATATTTAAAGTGTGATGGGCAAACTCATTTAGAAGTATAAAGCAGTTTCCCACCATTTGGCAATTTCCAGTTTTGTAGGAATTGAATTTGAGTCCTTTGGGATCCCGGAGTCCTTCAGGATTGGGCGGCATACAAATCTATTAAAATCTATTAAAAATCTATTAAAATTACAAAATTACAAATTTCCTCCTCACCATAACCATGTGACAATACTGTTCCACAAGCTGCACTCACTTCCAGTGCAATTCAAGATGCTGATTATCACTTTGTGCCCTAAATGGCATAGGACCAGTTTTTCCCTAGAGGCAGCCAGTACCTTTGTCCTGATAGATATTTGGCTCAGACTCTGCTGGCTTTTAGAAAAAGTGCAAAGATCTATCTCTTTCCCAGTCTTCTAGGTTGTGATATGCTGGAATTCCGATTAGATGATGGTGTTATAGCTGTTGCCTCACCATTATATTATTTCATTGTAATTAGTATTGTAGGTGCATATTTTGTGATTTTGTATTATTTTCATTAAGTTTTGTTGGTTTTTTTCTACATTTTTTCTGTATTTTTTCTCAGTGAGTTGGGGGGGGCATATAAACATTTTAAATAAAATAAAATAAAAATGCATTAAGTAAAGCAATTGTGCAAATAAGATTCCTCATTTCTAAAGACAAAGCAAAATAGCCTCTTTTGTTCTTGCCTCTCCTTTAAAGCTTAGTCTAATAGTATCAATAGCCTGAAATTGTGAGGCAATGTGACAAACCAGTCACATCTCTCTTTTCCTAAAGAAAAGAATCATGTTGCCTCTTAGATGCACAACACTTCATGTGTATAAATCCAAGCCTTGTCACTTCAGTGACAGTCCAGATGGTTGTCTGCTATGCTAAACTTTTACCTTGTATTCCCTGGCATTTATAGACAATTATACAGGAGGGCAGATTTCCAAACAAAATCAAGATCTGTGTGAGTCTGCTTGGCCTCTGTGACTCTAAAGAAAGAGCAGATAAACTGTATAGTTCTGCAGCCCTCCTAAGAAAAGAGGATATTAATAGACTTTTCCAAGAGCAAATCAAGGAAAAAACACAGTCACACCTAATTACTGCTTTGTTTATACTTTCTTTCTATAGTTATTCTAATGGATAACATCCTTAAAGATATAATTCCATTCAGCAGAGCTTTATTGTGTTCATATGATGTTATATTTATTTGCCTTATGTCCACATATTAATTTTTGTCATCTATCCTCTTCTATAATACATGAATGACATATTTCATTATCTATAAGCAATGTATCTTAAACTGAATTACCCCCCCCACACACACACACAAACACACATCTTAAATATAAGCACATGGTAAAGCCCAAAGACTAACTTAAATCATTTTAGTCTGCTCTGTTTATTCAATTCAAGTATATTTAAAAATAAATAAACTTCAGTTGAATGATTTGTTTTATTCCTGCTAACCTTTCAAAATAGAAGTTAACAAAGAAAATTTTGTCCATTAGCAATGTGAAACATTTAAGAAAAACAAAAGAAGTTCAATGCAATTATAGAAATCTAGATTAATGAAGGAACACTTACACTGCTACCCTTTTCTACACTGTCAAAATATGGATAATGCTGTATGTTCCAATTAGTGCTTAAAGTGTTGAAAATCATGAACATTTGCTTCAGCTGATTTTCATAAAGCAAAAAAGGGAGAAAATGCATTATTTTTCTAAGAAGTGAATTCTTGAACGGGAGAGATAAATAGGTTACTTACTCCCACAGAGTTCAGCAAATCATTAAGACTGAAAGATCCTGGCATAATCTTCCTTTTTTGCAACATTTACTAATCTGCTTTTACACTTCTCCTTGAACAACTGTATTTGTATTATATAAATGAATGGCTTTAACATTATGTAATGTTCAGAGAGCTTACATTGGAATCAATCTTCAAAAATACACGCAAACCAGAGGTCCTATTCTGCCAGTTCTTACCGGCCATCCCAATCTAATACATGACCTTCTGTGCATGCGCGTTCACATTTGCAAACCAATAGTGAAGGTAAGTGAATCCCACCCCTGATGCAAACAACCTATTCTTCAATGTCTGAACTCATCCCACTCTAGAAAAATCTGGTTTCTTCTTGCTTTCTGTACAAATATTTATAAATATTCATCATTAACAATTGGTGAGATTACCACCATCATGTATGACAAAACATCTTGGAAAATAATAAGATGGGAATATTAAGATTTACCAGGACAAAGGGGAAGAGCATAATAGGTTTGTTTTCATACAAAAAAGAAATGAAAGCTGAAAAGCCTGATTTCACATTGATAGGTGTACATGAAGTGGAGCAGAGCTTGGATAATTTTTTCAGCTACTGATGACTATACATCTATCAATTCTATTCAAAAGTCATTCAGTGCAAATTTTGGTTTAAAGCACATGCATATTGTATTTCAATAAGAATTTCATATTCTCACACGGACTACATGTGAGGTTTATTTTGGTTGACAAATGTCATTAGGTATCTTTTCAAACTTGTCTCAGATCTCGCAGTTTATTCAGCCTATCTTCTACGTTTGTAATGAGAGGTTACCTTCCTTCAGTGATACTAAAAGGGAAGTACAAAAGTTCAACTCTGAGCTACCTATTGTTCTTGCCTGAAATTCTACATATTCTTCATTGGTATTTGCAAATTGAAATTGCACTTAGACTTATATACTGCTTCACAATGCTTTACAGCCCTCTCTAAGCGGTTTAGAGAGTCTATTGCCCGCAACAATCTGGGTTCTAATCTAACTTACAATTACTTACAAATTATATTAATTTTGAATTCCTCCCCCTCCCTCCGACCCACATACCTTTTCCAGCTGTTTCACAATCACAGAGGATTTCAACTCTGCTCTTGCCTGCCATCATGAAAATGTAAAAATGTAAAAGGAAAAAGGCAAGAGTTGCTGAGGTCAGACTGGGCTAGCTGCTGCCAGAGTCCCCAATGGATGACTACATCTACATAAGGAATTTTTCAGCTTTTAACCCTTGCTTAACTCTGCTCAAGTGATCATAAAGTCAGACTAAATGAGGCACATGGTTCTCCCTCCTCCTCCTGTAGAGGGCACATTTTAGAGGCTTTTTTAAACAGTTAAGCACTAAGCAGAGTCATCCACTGTGACTCTGGCAGCAACTACCTCAGCCTTTTTCCTTTTACATTTTTTTTTCTTTTCATGATGACAGTGGTGAGGCTCTGCCTCCCCTGCCTCCCCTGACTGCACGTCACTGCTATATTCATAAATAACTGAGGAAGTTATATATCATATTTTGGAAACCTGATTATCAATTAAGGTGGATACACTAGTTGCAGTTCTAATTGGATATCCCCGTCCAGTAAGTAATTCAATTATTTAATCGCTAGTCATTTACAAACTGAAGAAATATATAGTATATGCGGCTGTATTTAACAATAGTTTAAAAACTATGTACAAATACTACTACCCTGATACTGTTAGTTGATTAAGTCATATGAAAAAAATTATGTTAGCAGCTGCACTGGTGGCAACTTTGAGATCATTTTCAATTGCAACATAAAGAGTTGGTTTTTAGCTTTAAAGCTTTAAACTTTAGGGCCAATGTGACTATAAAGCTTGATTGTACGTGAAAGTAGCAATGGAAAGTTGCATTTTATTTAGCTTCCTCTGATAGATTGGTACATTGTTGGTACATTATATAGTAAAAAGCATTTATTTCAGTAGTTTTATTGGTTTTATTTAATGTGGGAGGGATAACTCTGTAGCTCCCTAGGTCACTAGATGTTAATAAATCCTGATATTTATTGCCACTCTCCTTATTCTATAAAAACTATGAAATGATATAACATCCATTAAAAAATATAAATATATTTAAACTTTTTAAAATACTGTTTGTATCAGAATATTACAAAGTAATTATATAAACTGAGCAATATTGGTCCCAATTCCAGAACCATGAACAAATGTTGTCAAATTATAGAATATGTCTATCGAAATATGTTTAAATGAGTTATATCTCAACAATAAAATGGCTTGGATATTCAGCTGTGCATCTTGCCCTTTTAAAAATATACGTCCTTAGGCCAAATGTGGAGAAAACAGTCATAAATATTTTAAAGCCAACTCAAAGGCCTGAAACAGATTTTAATAAATTACTTTATGTGCTACAGCTCAAACATTAAGCTGCCACAGGTGTGATTAATAGAGGAAGGATATAATTAAAGGAACACATCTCTAAGAACAGAATGTTGTGTTCTGACAGTGGTATAATGGTAGCACTATAAATGGTACAAGGATTTCACAATAAGATAAGGAAAATTGTTTTATAAAAATGCAATTCCTCATGGGCTCTTTAACATTTGTACAAAGATATCTATACAAGTGAATTTCAATGATAGTAGAAGGACAAGGTGAGCTTCATTATTCCTTGATAAGGATGATAGATTGCTTTTATGAGAACAACTTTGCATTACCGGCAGGATAGTGTAAAATCACTTTTTGTTGATGAATGAAAACAGAGAGGTCAATACAATATTGCAAGTTTGTTTTCTTTCGCCACTTTTATGATACATAATTATTTTTCACCAGATCCTAAGTACATAGGCATATAATTATCCCAGGTCAACATTGCAGCTCTTTAAAAACAAAATGGACTGCCATGGAAAATACATGCTTAGATTTAGATTCTAAATAATTTGTGAGGTTTTTGAGAGGGGGTGGCCTTCTCTTCTACTTAGATTTTTGTTGTTGCTGCTGCTAGTTGTTTAGTTGACATAGTCTCTCTATTATTGGTTTTTTGTTTGCAATTTTTAAAATATTTTTAAATAAAATGCACAATGGAAGCCTTCAGTTTTGGGATAGATAATGGTATGAGGCCCCCTCAAAATATTTGTTTAGAAAGTATGGTACTTTATATATTCTACTCAGAATGGAATTTCTTTCTGAAGACTATTCTATTAGCTAACTAAACTCCCAATTTTTGGATAAAAAGAAGTGAAATTGTGTAATTATTATGGAACATTTCATGACTTACTATTTAATTGCAAATACTTGATTACATGTTCAGCTTAAGTTACTACAAATTGTTTTTATAATATAGAATTAACAACCCAATTCTAAATATTTGTGGCTTTTTAATGTCTCAATAACAAAGCCACCCAACTGGGTTTTAAATTATTATGCTGTGTTGCAGGGTAAAAACTAAGTATATCTATTCATACTTTCCAGCCACACTATTTGCTGGTCAGTAACCCTGGATTATCATTCATGTATATCCAGTTTATAATTAGTATCTTTTCATGAAGTTTGCAAAGGAGAGATGCATTGCTTTCAGCGGTTCCATGACATGACAAATGATAGCAACAATAAAGTCCTTTTTTCCCTGTTGGTGGTGATTGCTTTTAAAATTGTACTTTCAGTGAGGATTCATGGTGAACTAGTAATCTCCTACGGAGCAGGGACAGCATTACAGCAGAGATCATGTAGCTGGCCAGCACAATTTTCCTGGAAAAATGAGAGATAGTGAGATCACCCACTGGCACTCTGGACAGTTAGTCCTCATAAATAGATTTCAAGAACCCTTTTCAACATGGAAATTATATTAGACTTCTTTGTTTATCCATGCATGCATTAATTATTTATGAAAAGAAAGCAATTTTGTATATTGTATATGCATTGATTTTTATGTGACTAATGACCTTGAGAACACAGTATCCAATTCAGGTGGATGTCAATACAATACATGGATATTTTTTTTAGAAATCCTACCGGTATACACAGATAGCTCCGTGGATTAGACATTATTGATTCAGCTTTGGGTAGAAAGTTACCTCCCATTTGATAAGTATTAGCCTTCTATAATGCCCAAATATAGCCAGGCAGGTTCTTAAGCAGATTGATGAAAATATAGAAATCACTATTTTGAATGTTTTAATACCATCCTTATCATTATAGCAACATCTAAAAAGGCCACAATGTGGATATATGATAAGAGACAAATAAATATAATGAAAACTGAGATGATATAGAGAGCTTTTATGTTGTTGGCTTCTAGCTATTGAATAGAAAACGAATTGCCATAATTAGTGGGAAGTAATTTTTATTTGGGAAAAAAGCAATAGCAAATGATTTGGTCATTCGTATTTATTCAGTTATAAGCTACTTAGCGATACTACCTGCCAATCTCAAAATATTAAATAAACAGGCTAGATCTTTTGTCACTTAATGAGTTTTGTTTTTAATTTGGGTATTACTTTAGTTAAAATGCATATGGATGCAAGTATCATAAATACAAAATTACAAAAGGTTAGGATGCCTTTTTATCTTCTCTCTCTTTTTATAGCCAGGAAATAATTTTATATAGAAAATGAAAACCAGTTCAGACAAATATGTTCTCAAATGTAATTTTTGAAATAGAGCCATTAACACTGGGATAAAATGGCTACAATTCAGATCACAAGTGCAGACAGTTCAGAAACTAATTGATTTCTATAAACACAACTGGATAGTGTCCAAAATTTCTAATGTAATGTCCATTTTAAAAATGCTGAGGATATAAATATTGCTGATTTCCCTTTCTAAAAGGATAAAATAATGGAACATGTTTGGTAGAGCAAAGAGCAATCGTATGGATATATTTTCAAATACACAATAAATTATGTCTCCATGTTAAATGCATCAGCACAGCAAAACCTCCCTAATCTAGGCACACAAATAAACTCATCAAAATAATTTCGGTGGTATTTAAAATCAGACTGGGTAAAGAAAATGTGAAAATCCCCAAATCATCCATATGAAGTATTTCTTCAGAGAATTTCAAATCAGTTTGATTTTTCAAATTGAAAATGTTATCATGTTATTCAGTTCAAATCTGTGAATCAAAACCTCACATAGCCATAGTGTTAAGCAACTCATTCCTTTTATCTAACCTTATGCAAAATTTTATGTATACACTACCACAGGAACTTAATATTAGGGTTTTGCAAAATGGAATTGAAAACTCTGAATTTATAACATACACTTTCCTAATGTTTTTGCACTGCCTATTTAAAGTCAGAATGGGTTGAAGCCTGATAGGTAAATTTTGTTCTTTTTTCCAACTCTACCTCTGTCCCCATTCCAATTTTTTTTCTTCCAGTGCTCTAATCCAGAATCTGATGCATAATATTTGAAAGTGGACCTTAATTTTTGAGTTGAATTTATTTGAGACAAGTGAAATTTGTCTGGTACAAACTAGTTGTATGTCTAATCTATGTTGCTATATCAATGTGACTCTACTAGTTTACAAGGTAATTTCTAGGTCAAAGCTGACATTGAAAAAAATCAGCATACGTGAAGTAAAGCTGGGCTTTGTGTTTATGGCATACTAGCCAAATTGATTGTGAACTATTCTTTTTAGCAGGGACTGCTGCATGTAGTTGAGGTAGAACTAAGATTGATAACTCATTTTACATCATCTGTGTTATTTAAAAGTGTCCTGGGAACTCTTAGTTGATGAAAGCCCTGATAGGCAGCAGATGTCATGATATACAGGACATATATTGATGATCATGGCACATGAAAGTTTGCAAACTGGTCTTTAAGGGTAGTTGTATGTGAGTTCACAAATAAGTTCATATACTCAAGAAATAATTATATTGCTGTTTCTGTAAAGCTAAAAAGAAGACAAATGAGTCAGTATGAAAAAGCATGTTGAGATAGAATAATTTTTGAATTTCTAAAAACAAGTATAAAGGATAAATTAATCAGGACAAAGGAGATGTTTTAAAAAGTCATGAGTGATGGAGTTGATATAACCTTGAAAAAACAGAGGGTTGTGAACTTTCAACAGTACAACCCTTTGTGTGAAACAGTGTGTGTGTGTGTGTGTGTGTATGGGTGTGTGTGTGTGTCTGATGAGTACCTATGATGCTTTTATTCTTTGATAAATGGGTTTCTTTTATGCAGTTTTGAAATGCCTTTTTTAAAAAAATTGAAAAAGAAGTCTTTTTTTAAAAAATAATTCTATATGTCCATAATGTTCAACAGATATTTTCAAGACCTTTTTCTGGGACATTATTAATAGAAGCAGATGAATATTAGTGAACTGTATTTGATGTTAATGTTCCGCCATTGGCAGATGAAGAAAAATAAATTCATTCTCAGTGGAATTGTAATAGAATTCTATTGCATTTCTAGCCCACAACATTATGTATTCCCATTTTTATTAATAATAGGGTAGGTTTTGTAAGTTTGTAACAGTTGTAAATGGTTCACAGGTATACTGTAGTCTTTGCTTTGTCTTTTAAATAAGGCTTGTACTTGTTGAAGATATTATAGCATTTCAACAGGTAACCACAGAAACAAGATTCTATTTGTTGGTCAACATCCAAATTCAGTGGTTTGACTGTATGCTAAGAACATGTTAGTTTCTGATTCTGAAGAAATGAAATGCTTTTTAAATAAATTATCCTTTCAAGAGTAAAATTTACTGCCTGAAATGCTTCATAAATATTGTAGATTGTTTTACTATCTCTTTTATAAAAATGGGGAGGATACCCTTCCTAGATATATAATTGTAATATTTTGATTTGGGGAGTAATAGTATAGTATTATTATCACTCACAAAACCCAATTTGCTTCCTTGAGAAGTACAGTATCAAATTCCTCTCAACTATCAGAAGATCTCAGCCCATACCCAGAGTCTATGGATTTAATTGTCAGGTGCCTAGCGTAATCTTTACAGAAGATCCGAAGTGCTCTCCTCTCTCCCTAAGAGGTCACTCTAAACAATATCATTGTATAGCATTCTCTGGTTGCTGTAAGTGTAGAAACTTAATGGTATTTTGTATTTCTTGTTGCTCTATCAGCACCAGTAGTTTAAAAAAAAGACCTGCAAATTTGCTTTACCCAAGGCTCAGTTCAAACATAGAAGTCTTGATTTAGGCTTTCAAGAGAAGGCTTTCCTTCTCTTAAAAAACCAAACCCTTGAAAAATAGAAGAGGAAGATATATATTTACATATGTACATGTTCTGACCCCCACCTTGTCCGTTCAGAAACGAAAGCCAAACAGAACGTTCAAAGGAATGTTTTTATCAGTCCCGGCTCTTGCTGGCTGCGAGCCCCAAAATAAACACAGATAAATGCTCTGGCAAAAGTCCTAACTCATAAACTGCTACAAAACAGGATTATATAAATCAAGTCACTTATCCAAGTACTTTTCTTGATGATTGCACACGAATGGAGAATGTTGACTAGAACAGAAACGGAACATTGACTTTTGCACCATCAGTCTTTTATCCGCAGGAGGAGATCCTAATGAACCACAGCTGCTCGTTATCATCTCCCGTGAGTCCTCAATTGTTCCTTACGTCGGTCAGCCCTTCTTCTGCGTGCATCCCGAAACAACTCACATGAGGTTTCTGTGTCAGCCTCTCTCACTGATCCAAGGCTCAGTCATTACCTGGGGACCAACTAATCTCTCTGAGCCCTGCTCGGAGTCAGAACCCTGTCCAGGGCCCTCCGCCTCCTTCAGGCCTGACTCACAAGGCCCCTCGCTTTCAGAGTCTGATAGCAGCTCCAAAGGCTCCTGCCGAGCCACAACATGTACATATGTAATTATATAAGCCTCAGTTAGGTAGGTCATCAGTCCCATCCAACAGAGCTTTATATGATTGAGTGAGTCCTCCATTTCCATGGAGTTCTCTTCCGGGTGCTTCTTTTGCTTATGGGTTCATTTCTTGATCTAATTGCAGATTAGTTTTACATTCCTTTTAAAGGAAATGACTAGGCCTAACTGAACCATAAGTTAGACTCATGAACTCAATTTAAAAAAATTAATATACTTTTTATACACAGAACAAATATTTAACATTAAATTATTTTCAAGGAAATAATTGGAATGATTATAATTAAAGCACACACTGAATTGTGACATTATTTTTAGGCCAGTAACAACTACCACTAGAACAATTTGGGAAAGACATAAAATTACTTATATACAACATATACACTATTTCAGCATTTATTTTTAAGTAAATGTTATATGGGTAATAATATCATCCATTCATAAAAAATTAACAGTTACATTAAGGTTCCCAAATTTATGGTAGAAAATAGATAAACATATGTACTATAGAGATGGTTCAATAATCCCCTGAAGTATCTGGTTTTTATTTTTTTTCTGCTTTTCACTCATGGCTCTTCAGGTTTTTTATTGGCTGTCATGTTCAAATGTATCCATTTCTACCCATTCCCATTAAAATAATGGAAACTATTTTCACTGTGATCCCCTAGGGAAAAGTCCTCTAAATCAGATACTTCATAATTCAACTTTTCCTAAGGGAGCAGTTTAAACACCTGCCTGCTTTTTGATGTTACTGATAAATAGAGCCCATCCATCTTCCATTTGTCTGGCTTGTCCAGAAATATTCTCCAGTATCTAACAAATCTAAAGCCCTCTTCCCTGGAGCACTATGTAACCCATAAGCTGAGGTCATTTTTCTTTTCTTGTCTGGCTCCTACCAAATTACTTATGGTAAATATATGTCTGGATGCAGCCATTATGTTCTCTATAACATGTGGTGCATGATAAGTGGAATAAATATCCAAGCACTATGTATCAGACTCTTTAAATGTGATGTGACATTAGAAATTTTTGCACAAGGCAAGAAAATTACCACATGTTCTTTATGCCCTTCACAGATTTAACTGTTCATGACTGCCCTAATTATCATTATGCCATGATTTCTTTAATCACAATTTATCTGTAGGTTCACGTAAATTGTTATACTAAAACTAAATAAACTGCTTAATGTGTCAACCCAACATCCAGTAGCACAAAGCATGTTTAGCTATATATCCTGTTCCCTGAGATCTTCTATTTCGATAATTCTCTCTTTTCCATTCCCAAATTTCACATTTTATGAAGGAACCCAAAATATATCTTCTAAGTTCAATTCAAGCAGACAAGCAAAACTTGAACAGTTTAGTAGTGCAAACCTATTTGGGAAAATTTAATATAAAGGATTCTTTAGTTACAATCATGGTGGTAGTTTTCTACTCTTTTTTTTTTTTTACAAAACAGAGCTGTACTACAATAGATGAATCCAGCCTATTTTGAAGCATTATGGTCAGAAAGAAACCAATTACTCTTTCTCTGATAACCATATGAATTCCTATGATAGAACTGCAACTCAATTTCAATTTACAGTTAAGCTTTCAAGTTCTTACTAGTATTAGAAAATTTAGAAGCATTTCTAATTCTTAGGAAAGTCACCGAACCAGCAAAAAATAACTCCTGAGTTTGACAACCAATATTATTTTTTGGAATCAGTGTAATCATATACATGTGTGCATGGTGCAATTGTCATAGGTTGTAGAAAATGCCACAGTTTCTAGAAAATCATTATGATTAATGATGTTAAGCAATAGATGTGGTAACACTGAGTTAAATGAAATATATTAAGTTATTCTGCATTTATCATTTTATGTAAGCTACACTATACGCATACATACTTGCATACTCTCATTGTGTGTGTGTGTGTGTGTGTGTATGTATATGTATGTAGTATGTATGTATGTATGTATATATATATATATATATATATATATATATATATATATATATATATATATATATATATATATATATATATATATATATATGCATGTATGTATATACTCATACACACGCAAATTGATATATTGTGTTACTTATATATACACATGCATACACACATATTTTAGAAATTTTTATTTAAATGAAGCAAAAAGTTATGTATTTTTCATACTTAACAACTAGTTACCAAGGGCGGAAATGTTATCATAATTTATTATTCATCAGATCTATTTCAGCAAAGTTTAGCCACATTTCTACATTCAACGATTTCCCAACAGATACAAAATTCATATAATTGTCACAGTTGAATAATCCAGAACAGACTACTGGGACTATTGAAGTGATAGTTGCAGAGGTTTACATGATGCATTTTAATACTCTAATACCCTAGGGAGTTAATAATTGTGACTTTTTTCTAAGTTCCTTAAAGTGTCACAATGAGGTGCTAAAGCAGATCTTTGTGATATTTTCACTTTTCTTATTGTTTTTCCTCTACCCAGAGATTCAATCATATAGAAACAAATTCAGGTTTACATAAAACTTCATTTATACACACATTGTCACCCCATGCACATTCCATATCTACCTTATTCAAAGTCTAAGTGGACAAGCAAGGTTTCAATTCCAGAGGAATTGAGAAATGGTGCCCAGGATGCATGAGAGCTTCCAAAGCCTGTATTTCCCTCATCTTCTATATCTTCCAACAAAGCTTGAGATCATGAGATCAAAGCTTAGGTATGCTCACAATAGCACTGTAATCACATCATTTAGATCAGAGGTGTCAAACTCATTTTCATGAGGGCTGCATGAGGGTTGTGTTTGACTTTGGGGAGCCAAGGTGAGCATGGCGAGCATGACGTCACTCATGCCAGTACCTGTGGTGGCTTGAGAGCTCTGCCAGTGAAAATGGGCTCCTGGGGACCTGGGCCCCATTTTCAGCCACTATGGCAGAAGGCTGCAGGAGACTGTTGAGGCTGAAAACGGAGCCTGGGACAGCTGCGTGTGGCCCCCCCCAATCTCCATTTTCACTGGCAGAGGCACTGCAGGCTGGACCTTCACTGTTTTCAGGGTGACCCCATGGACCAGATCTAAGCATCCCGCAGGTCAAATCTGGCCTGTGAGCCTTGAGTTTGACACCCCTGATTTAGATCATAGTTGCCTCCTTATTTATAGCAAACTTCATTATCCCCATCTTCTATTTTAGGTATAAATAATTATCCTCCACTAAATTTGTTTTATACCATTAATTACTTTGGTTACAACATTTAAGCTTTTAATAGTTTAATGCCAGCAAGCATCTGACTGTATCTTGCATATTAGAAGACAAAACTATTAGATTGTAAGCATTCACTGCCTAACTCATTGCTAAATATTACAGTGGTCTTATTTAGTCATGCTCATCTAAATTCTGATTCTGCATTATAGGCTAAATTTAAGATTAAATAGTTTTCACCTCATTCCTCAGACCTGCTTCTTGCAAAATCTTTATGAAGATTTTGGCATCACATAACAAATTGGTTAATATAATGTTGGTGATGGGAAATAAACTGTAAAGATATGGCTATGATGCCCAATTCTGAAATGTATCGATTTATAATTAATTATGTTCTGATTTGTTGTTTTTGTTGGAGAATTTTTTTTATTTTTTATTCTCTTACATAGCATTTTAACTATACATTCACATAGTTGTTATTCTTCTAAACATTTATCATTCTTATACATTTATTATTTCATTTAATGGGTTGTAATATACAATTTGGGTTGCTTTATTTACCATCCCTTCTTCCTGTTGTAACACCAACTCATTTTCCCTTTCTTTTCTCCCTCCCTCCCTTCTCTACTTTCTGCCTTTTTCCTCTCCTTCCCCCTCCTTCTTCCCTTGCCTTTCTCCTGCTCCTCCTCTTCCTCTTCCCCTTCCTACCCTCTCTCCTTCTCTTCCTCTCCTTTCCATCCTCCTCTCCTTGCTTCTTTCTTCTTTCTCCCATCTTCCTTTCATGTTCTCCTTTCTCTCTTTCTTTTCTATTATTGTAGGTGTCTCTTTCTGGCCTCAGTTTATATTTCCTTGGGATGGTATTTCTGCAGACCCAAATATAATTTGATATCCTTTCTTATTCCCTTACCTTCATTAATCTAGCCTAGCTATATTTTCCTCCCCTTTATATCTCGCTGTATACTTATATATTTAATATTTTCTTTTCTGTTTTCCTCTTCTTCCTCCCCTTTTCCATTTAACAGTGCCTCATCTGGGTTCTATCTCTTCTCCCTTTCTTTTCTAGTTTCCTTTCTCTAGCAAAACATAGAATCTTCCCCATGTCTTGAAGTACTCTGATTCCTCTTTATCCTTTATTTTCATTGTCAACCTATTCATCTCTGCACAATCTAATATCTTTTTTTATTGTCTCTTCATCTGTTGGTAGCTTATTTGAGTTCCAGTTTTGGGCAAGTACAATTCTTGCTGCTGTAGTTACGTGTATAATCAAATAGGCATCCTCTTTCTTGAATTTCTCTGGGATAATACCTAAATTCTACTTCTTGTTGTAACTTGTTTGATTTGGTATGATAAAAATATAGCTATTCCAAAGTTAAAAAATAAGAATGAATATATATATATATATTCATCTATATAGATATAGATATAGATATAGATATAGATATAGATATAGATATAGATATAGATATAGATATAGATATAGATATAGATATAGATATAGATATAGATATAGATATAGATATAGATATAGATATAGATATAGATATAGATTAGATATAGATATAGATATAGATATAGATATAGATATAGATATAGATATAGATATAGATATAGATATAGATATAGATATAGATATAGATATAGATATAGATATAGATAGACACACACACACACACACACACACATACACATACACATACACATACACATACACATATACATACACGTATACATATACATATACATATACATATACATATACATACATACACCTTATGAACTGATTGCTTATGAACATAAAACATTTTATTTGGTCAATGTTTAATGTCTTTAAAAGTGGAGTTACCTTTCAACAGTTAATTCTACAAGGCATTGCATATTATCTACTCACTTTTTTCTATTTTCTCCCTGCTTTATGTTATGTTATGTTTGAGATGCAAAAAATAAAAATATGAGCTAATATAAAAGCATACAAATCCAAATCTAACTTTCTATTAAAACTAAGACAAAGATGCACACACTTTGACAGTTTTTCAATAAATAAGCACAAATAATATTCTCTAACACAGCAGTTTCCCAAAATGATTATAAATAGCAAGCCAACTATTAATGTTGACTAAGGTAGTAAAGATTGAAATGTTGTTAAGTCAGCGAATGCTGGCTGGGGAATTCTGGGACTTAAAGTCCAGACATCTTCAAGTTGCCAAGGTTGAGAAACACTGTGTTAAGTGAATCTGGCTTCCCCATTGATTTCTCTCTTCAGAAGGTTGCAAAAGTTGATCATATAATTCTGGGACATTGTAACCATCATAAGTGTGAACCAGTTGGCAAGCATGTGATTTTTGATCACATGACCGAGGGGATGCTGCCATGGTCGTAAGTGGGAAAATGGTCATAAGTCACTTTGTCAGTGCCATTCTAACTTTGAATGGTCACTAAATGAATAGTTGTAAGCCAAGGACTACCTGTATTATTACTTGGAAGCATGCAAGTAAAATTATGTTGTACTTTCAAAGTGATTTGGTTGTTTTAGGTGATCCAGGTTTTGATCATAGTTTATAGTAAGGGAAAGCTTCTGGCAGAGGCACTGGACTATTGTTAGACTTTTTTTTTCTTTTACTGTTTTTCTCCAATGTGTTATTAGGTTATTACAAAACTAGTATTAACATTGTATATACTGTATATTTTTTTTAAAAAATGTCAATATTAACCTTTGGCTGAATTATTGATAGTATCAGGATTAACTTGTCTAATTGTGGTTGATTTCTTTGGCAGCCACCAGTTTGTGTTAATGGGGAAAAAATCCGTTAGGGATGAGAAAATTGGTGAAGGAAATTAAATTCAACATCAAAATAGATCTACAGTGAAATTTAATTTCTACCACTGGGCTTCTTTTGAGACTTTGAGATTTCTCTTTCCCACCCCCTTATTTCTCAGCCTAGCACTGGGATGACTTGGCTTCTGAATGTGGAAAACTGATTTTCTCTTGTAAAATGTATTTTGATCTCTTGAAGACAAATGATCCTTTTGGTTTCAGCAATATGCCTACTTCTGAAGACAAAAACATATAAAGCATTCTGATGAACTAGTGCGGCATCAATAACATAAGCTCAACCATAATTATATTTCGTTTCTCTAAAGGAAATATATCACCAAAAGACATTATTTCTCTTTAATTTTTCTATCTGGATAAGTGTTTCAGTTATTAATCTGCTCTTTCTTCAAAAATGACAGGAATGATAGAATTTTTTCCCCAAAAGTTTTTTTATAGCAGAGTAACAAAGCAAATTATACAGTGCACAGAAAGAGACCTGGACATACACAAATAGAAAATAGTATATCTGTGAATTCCATGGTAAAGAGATTATAAGATTTTCAAACTAATATATATGAATAAGCTTCTTGAGAAAATATCAGGTCATCTGTCATCTTTTGAATCAAAGGCAATTATACTGTGTTTTTTTTAAAGGCAAGGCAAATGGACTTTGTTTTTCATTTCTCATTCACAAAGCTTCTTCAGTTCTTCTCATCCACTTTTGAATGAGAAACTTCTTAGGTGAGAAGTAAAACATCTTCAAGGAAAAACAAAGAAAGTCCATTTGCCTTTGAAAAAACACCTTTGGGACAACCATGACCTGGATGAAAGAAATCTCCATATTAGACTTTTGAATCAAAGTTATTTTTTTTAAATGACCCCAGATCTAATGGACCTAATGCTAATGTGTATTGGTCTAAGCTGGAATATAGATATAATTTATTTGAGTATTCTTATCTTTTAAGTTTTAGGATCTTTTATTCTTACATGAAATTCTGCATATTTTTTAGTGGTATTTGCAAATGACAATGCATTAGTCTTCCCAGCTAGACCCTACAAGTATAAACACTACAACTCCAAACCAATAAGTATGTTAGGAATGAAGGAAATTGTAATCCAATGAATGTAAAGAGACGTGTGTTGAAAACAGCTGGTCTAGATCAGGACAGCATAAACACATGTACAAAAACAGCACTATTAATATGAGTAATTCACTTGAGGAAGTCCAGGTTTCAATCATCCCTTCAGTCTATAGCCCTTCAAATTCATTGGTTACAGTTCACTTCCTACACCTTCAAAGAGGCAAATACTGAATAAATGGGTGAAAATGCAAATGTTATTGGAAATAGCAGTATGATATCAGACATAAAATAGAGTCCACAATTTTACTTGAAAGCTAAAAACCTCTAATACCTAGCAATTCTTAAATTGCAAAGCAAATAAAATACAAGGCAATACAGAAGAAGATACGGTTGTTTCCTCCTCCTTCCTTGCACCAATCTCTAGGAATATTCATAAGAATAACAATGAAGTAAGAAATTCTCAGTTCAGATGTTCAGTACACAGGGAGAAATGTTCGCTATATACAAATCACACCATCAATATTTCATTCTTTCTCCTTGACTTATTCTTCATTCCTTGATTTGTTCCTGTTGATCCTCAATATGTATCAAATAACTACTGATAGTAGTATCCAACAGTGTTCAATTAAGAACATTGTGCAATAGTGCCAGATTTGACCAAATTATCCATTCCTTGATTATTGCAACATATTCTGGATAGAATATACTATCTGGAAATTTTAATGAAGGAATTTTTGAGACAAAACCAATATCAGAACTGAATAAAGATTTTGTGTCTGATGCATTGGAACTTAATTCCCTTTATGCACCATGTAGAGATTTTTTTTTACTGAATGATATAAACAAAATGTTAGTAGTATGGGAAAAATCCTTTAATCTATTGGTATCTCACTTGAAGCAACCACAATAAAATCATACTATTGCCTCTGTTAAAAGATGTTCAAGGCAAAGAATATGACTTGTTATTAAAGATTGCTAGTTTAGCACTGCTGCACATCTTCATCAAAGTTAAATAACTGAGTCAAATCTTGAGCTAACATAAATAAGTAATACTTGTGAATATATACATATGTGTTGTGGCCCAGCAGGAGCTGTTGGAGCTGCCACCAGACTCTGACAGCGAGGGGCCCTATGAGTTGGCTCTGGAGGATTTGGAGGACCCTGGACAGGGTTCCGACTCTGAGCAGGGCTCAGAGAGGCTGGTTGGCCACCAGGAGGCGCCTGAGCCTTGGACCAGTGGGGAGGAGACAAGGGAGTGTGATCCTGACGTCATGCATTGGAGCAGTGGGGAGGAGACAAGGGAGTTGGTCCTGGATGCCCGGCAACGGAGAGCTAATAGGTATAAGGAACAGTTATGCAGTTACAGGAGATGTGCACTCAGCTGGTGGTAATTAAGCTCCTCTCAAGACTATAAAAGGATTGTTTGTACATGCGCTCGTTGCAGGAGTCAACGTACTTACTAAAGCTGGAGAACTCTCGTGGCTAGCTTGGCAGGCTGGATTGCTGCCAAGTTTAGTCTGTGCTGGATTGCTGCCAATGTCTGGACTGTGCTGGATTGCTGCCAAGGGCTAGTCTGTGTGTTAATAAATCCTTGAAGTACCTTTGTCTCAGTGTGCTTTGGTGTACGACGAGGGGGGGAATCAGAACACATATGTATATGTATAATTTGTATGTTTGTGGATGTGGATGTATGTATACATATGTTTGTGTATGTATGTACACTCATAGCCATTCATTTATTCAACTTTATAATTCTGAGTCAATAGTTTTAAAAGAAAAAATTAATCATTTTTAAATAATAACTGTTTTGGCAGTACCTTATGTACTGGTTATCTGAAGGATTCAGAGTCCAGATCACAAGGTTCATTCCAAAATGCTTCCCTGCCTTTGCAGGGTTTATTCTTCTTATACAGTTTTTACAAGCAGAGCAAGGAGCATATAGCAACAGCATTGTAATTGGTTCATTCTCCTTGTCAATCTCTAAGAACATCCCACCCAGGGTAGAACCTCACATAACTCAATAGTTCCTGTTAGTGCCTGGTTCTGCTAATTAGGTGAGCTCATAGGAATCTGAGGTAACCAATTACTGAGATCATGGCAGTGTGCTAAGCATGTCTTTATGTAACCTTTCATCTATCCCTACAGTTATCTAATTTTACCTTAGCACTTTAAGAAATAGGCATTATACATAGATCTATGAAAACTGAAAAAGCTTCTGTCCTTCATGGCTATTTTATCACGTGGTTTAAGATGCAAACTGATTTTGTTTTGTTGTTGTTGCTGGTGGTGGTTGATTATAATGGTGCTTTTTAAAATAAAGTTCTTCCAAATTATTTTAATGAGGTTTACAAAATTGTTTTTTTTAAGGAATACTAAAGATTTTGTGGGAAGTACAAGCAACTGTTTACTTTGCTTGCTAAATATTGATGCCAACATTTTGATCACCATGCAATGCATGTACAGTAATACCAGTGAACAATCTGCTTTTATGAAAGAATAGCAAGTCTTGGCCAATATTACATTGCAAGCTGATATTTTGGATATATACTTAAAAAAAATAGTGGAATCAGCAGGGGTAGTTTGACTGAAAGTGGAAAAATCTTTTGATAGTTTCTAGTCAATTTTTTGAAGCAGGTTTTAGCCAAATGTGAATTCAATTCTTTTTTTCTCTATCATATGTTTATCATTTAAATCCCTAGACTAGAGTTATTACAAACTGACTCTTCTCTTCACCTACAAAATGTCTTATGCAATGCATCAAGGATTCCTTCATCTCATTTTAGATTAAATTTGACCCTGAGACTATTTTGTCCTACCATACCAGGAAATCAAAAGATATCATGTGCATGAAAATGGCTGGGACTGAACACAAATTGTTATTATTTTAATAAATCATTCATACATAATAACAATTTGTTATTAAACAACCAACTTTTCTCATCAAATTTAATTGAGAAATTATAGCTAGAAATGGACAAATCCTTCAAAAGAGGTATTTCAAAATACATAGAAATATGTCTTCTTCTGAATAATAAGGCTTCTCTCAGCAGTTTTTCCATGTGTGCCTATACAGCCATTTGGGGCAGATTTTAATTAGGGAAACAGTATGGAAAGAATATAGCTGCTTTAACTATTTAAAAGTATTCTTTGAGTGCAGCATTGCATGTTTTGAATCTCTCTCTTTCTCTTTTTAAAAGGATTTGCAAAGTCTAATAACTATTGATCTTCAATATGCGAATTTGTTTTGCGTGCCATTTCGGATATCAGTTTTAAAATGTACCTGCTGTTTTATTTCCTCATTGGTCTGGAGTTATCTGCAGTATGTTTTTTCCTATAACCGTCATATTAAAATGTATTAGCCTTAAATCACTAGGGATTATGATTTATAATACATCGAGTATATTGGCATACACTTTCCATTTTCCTAAAACTTTAAAGGCATATTCTTCCACTCATTATGACTCTAAAATTATTGGATGGTTTTACATGGATAGTTGTTGTTTTTTTTCATTACATGCTATGGATTGGATTTTCTTGTTCTAACATATGTTGGTATTAGAAGTTTTTTTGAAACATAGTTTCAATTTGGTTGGTTAAATTAAGATTATATAAAGAATTTCTAATCTATTGTTTAGTTTGTATAAACTCTGAATAAACAATTTGTAGCTCTAGAGAAGAACGATGCTTCAATCCAGTTTCTTCAGGTCCATTTTCTGGTTTTAAATAGTGAATGTCAGAAAAACCATGAATAACTCCTTGTGTTATTTTTGAGTCTGAAATACCCACTGTTTATTTAAAGCTCAGCCATCATTGATATATATTAAACCATTGAAGCTCAGCCACCATTGATATGTAGCCACCATTGACATGTTGCTTTAAAAGAAATGTGGCTTTCCATAGAAAAAAAAAGTTTCCTAGCATGTACCAAAATAGATGAGTCACAAATGTTGTAATTCATCTAAAACCTATGGTAGATTTGTGTAACAATCAATAGTGTAATGGTACAGAGTCAAAGAATAAAACTTCCTTTCAGAGTCCATTAAACTGGCTATGTAGTTTTGTTCCAAATGAGACATTTTCAACATAACTCTGTTGCTGAATCAAATTGGAGTAATCTCATACAGTCCTAAAAGTAATATGCCCTGCTGCTGTTAGGTGAAGTCCTCAGCAAATGTTAGGAGATCTCCAGAGACCTAAGCAGCAACAATTCCCACAATCCTTTTTTATCATTTAAGAAAAAAATAGAAATAAGAGCACTCATACTCACTATGGTAATTAAGTATAGAATCATCAAGCTGAATGACACCTACTTCCAAATTATATTCTAGATGGTGAGAGAATTGAGAAAACAGGGATTAGGGAGCTGGGACATTAGGATCAGTTTGAGAGAGACTCTAAAATCTAGTACTAAAAAAAATCCAGAATGATATGTCAGAATGATGGTTTATGAACATACATTTAGATTCAGGGAAGGCAGGGCCCATCAGTTAATGGATTAACAGCTAATAATGTATTATAATATTGGGAAAACCTCTTTAGAATTTACTTTGTCAGATAGTAAACATTATAATTGTTAACAATGTAACTGTGTTGCTCTATTTCCCCCCACATTTTATCTATGTTTAGAAACATTTGTAGTGAAATCTTGCTCTGAATTCCTTTTAAACCTGACAACTATGTATAATATTGATTTCTTTTTAATGAAGCATATTAATTTGCTATGCATTTTCTTTATATGTCATAGATACACATGTACCTAGCAAAATTTAATAATGAAAACTCTAAATACTGTGAAGCCTAAACTAAATGGATTTAAAGTTTTAGTTCTGAAAGTAAGCATGAAACAAGCATTTTAAGCAGCATAGCCAGAGGCATAGTATTTAATCGGCTGACCTAGCAACTTCAAGGAACAACTGGGACTGCTTGAGTATCTAATCTAATTATATTCAAAAGATAATATTCAAGGGGCAGAGCAAGTAAAGATTCAATAAAAGCTCTGTACTTTTTTGGTACATAAAAATCCTTGTGCTTGTCTGAAATTGATTAAACAATTGAGCAATCTTTGCAAGACTGAATAGCCTTTTTCTACAGTCTCAGCCAACCTTGAAACTTTTCTGTTTTCAGTTTGATTATTAAGCAAGTTGTTTAAGATAGATTTGAAACTCTGGATTTCATTTTAGAAGGTATTCCTAAATATCTGAGTTAAACTGATCGATCTACAGATTTCTACTACTCTTTATTATTGTTTCTAAACATTATCCAAAATGTCTTCAAAGACTGATTGTTTGGGGTGGGAGTATCCTATGATAGTAGACTATCATGTTTCCTCAATCTAGACCATCAACCCCATTTCAGACCTGCTCTGATGCATATGTTTCATATAACCATGAAACCACATACCTCAAAGCAAGGAAGCCTTCTTCCCTTCAGAAGTGTCTCAAATGTTTTTTGCCTGTCCTTCTGTTCTAACTTTGCCCAATTCTTGGCTATGGATTTGCTCAGTTGTGGACTAAAGTTATACAATAGGCTACCCAAACAAGAAATGTAACTCCTGAAATCATCCAAATTATACATTTCTGGACAATTATATAGAATAATAAAGCAAAGGAAGTATTTTTCATTGGTGGAGGTAGATCTTATATTTTAAAACTGAACATGTAAAAGACTATAAACTGAAATATTCTTTTTTTTAATTCAAATTTTATTTTATTCAAAAAATAGAATATAAAATTCCAAAAAAATAAATAAAAAAAACAAATAAAAACACAAAACAAGGAAGACATTTAAGAAGTGTATGGAAGAAGAAGAAAAAACCCTTAACACCTAAATATGTATTATCCCTTCTATTTGAATACTGATTAATACATTACTACAAAATTAATTTCCCATCTTTTGCAAAACAGGCCAAAAAGATGCTAAACTAATAAATCCATTTGCAAATTACTAACCTGTCATCTCTGTACTATAGTAATGACAAAATAGTTAACAGGAAGACCAATAATAATAAAGAAAAACAAAGATAGATTTTCAAAATTTCTGTTAACAAACAATTATTGTGAAAAATTCATAGAAAATTTTCCATGACATCTTCTCTCTCTCAAACAATCCCAAAGGTTAACAATAATTCATCCTGGATCATATATCCATATTTGTTTCTTAATGTCACTTCTTATCAATTGTTGTTTGACTAAATATAATGTTCAATCTCCAAAGTTGGTCTATTTGTCCAACAAAATTCAGATAAAATTAGTTTCTGATTAACTGTGAATACATTCTCCCCTTTCCTTCAATCCTCCTAGAAAAAGCCAATTTGCTTCTTCACTCAGTATAATTTCTGTTGTTGTAAAAGACTATAGGCTTGAAGTTAAAGAGGAGCACGTCATCAGCTCATTTAATTCTAAATCTATATGATCCTAATTACTTTCTGATGAATTAACTGGTTCCAAATCATCCTTTTCTGAATCTAATTCCAGAACAACATGCCTCTGAATATTTTCCACAACCATTATCATTTCATCAAACTTCTAAATATTGCATGTTAGCAAAAGGTCTTTTCAGCCAGCCCTGTTTGTTTATAATTCAATCTATTGTTGCTCTGTATAAGTTAGCCAGGAAACAAAGAATGCTGAAGCAAAGTGAAGAAATAAATTAAAGGGACAAGAAAGATATTTTCTGGATATATCAATCCAAAGTTAAAAGAAAAATTAAAGTAAGTTCCAAATATTTTGCAAGTTAATTAAGTACAAAAACATGTGGTGGAAATCTAATATTGATGTAAATCAAATAAAACCACTTCACCATCCAAGAACACATCATGTTCCCATACAGAGACGCAAATTCAAAATAACAACATCATGTTATTCAAAACAACAGCATAAATCAAAAGGGAAAAGGGAAAAAACTAAACCCAGCAAGAGGTTAAAGTAAGTCAGCATTCAACCAGAAAGTCAACTTTCAAAGACAAAAAGCAAAGCAATTAATTCAGAAAGTGAACAGGAATGCTTAGAAAATGAAATACTGAAAGGCAGATGGATGCTCTAACTTTCTGACTGCTCTCAAAGGGAACTAGAATCTTTTAGACTCCCCTTCCCAGATGTATCCACAGCCATCCAAAATTTGTCTGGGTCATTCCTATGTGCTCCCATTGAAATCCAGGGAGCAGAACTGCCAGAAAAACAGCCTGCCAGAAAAATGAGCAGATGATCACAGGAAAAGGGGGAAAAATCCTACTTTTCAACAACTTAAGTCATAAACTTAAATGTCCTTGATGTCATAGTGTAATTTTATGTTCGTCCAAATGAAGTGCACAATCTCTTATGTTCTCATTAATTGCAATAGAATTATATATAATATTTCAAACTTTCTAGGGTTAGAATTATAGTAGTTTGAGGAACTACAAAAGTAAACAAAAAAAATATGCTGCACATCCTGTCTTATGCTACAAAACCTATGGCAATGTACAAATGTAAGGCAATCATTTGTGACTGAAAACAGGAAAAATGAATTGACTGTGATTGCATATTAATAAATATATGATGCTATCAGTGGTGGGTTCCGGATTCCATTCCAACCAGTACGGTTGGAACAGCCCCGGCGTCACCCACATGGATGTGCGCGCTGCGTGCGCATGCATCATACTTGCCTGCAACGCTTCCGCAAGCCTCTGCGATGCTCCAGCTGCTCAGCGGAGCATTGCGCAAGCACTGTATGCGCCATGCACATGTGCGGAAACACCAAAGGCTTAAAGCACAGGTAAGGAGCTAGGGCGGGTGGCCGGGTAGGCCCTCCGGACCACCATGGTATCCGGTGCTCCGGGCAGGCTCCAGTATGCTCATACTGGGGCATACCATCTGCAACCCACCACTGGATGCTATGCTTTAATAATTTAACTATAAACATTCAGCTGAATTCGTAAGTACATTGAAGGGTTGCAGTATATGAACAAAGCAAGGAATTCATCTTCATTTCCATCATACCAAATGAGTGATTCAGCTTGGCTTGTTCACTGAGGATAACAGCTGCTTTGTTATTTCAAAGTGAAATATGATATTTCACACTAACATTTTAATTTATTAAATATCTTGGAGCTCTGAAAAAGCAAAATGTTTGGAAATGTTTGTTTAAATATATCCTACTGAGTCATCTTTCTTATTAACTTTGTTTGTGTTCTTACATAAACAAAATGAACACACTGTTTCCCTCACAAATGGTATATGGCAAAGACCTTGGTGGACAGGACTGAGAGACACTGCTAAGGGGATAGTCAGATAAGGGACAGCATAACCCATAGCGAGTAGACAGGATGAAACTCTCTAGTTTTTTGGGCTGTAAAGAGGCAGAATACTTTCATATGTGCAAGCTTCTGTTAATGTAGATTTACGATAAAAAAAAGAATTGCCTCATCTCTTGTAATTAATATCTATCCAAAGCTGACATAAACATACATATGTGATCCATGCTTATTACTTGAAATAGTTTGATTAGAGGTTACTAGAAATCTATCTGGACTAATAACTGCTATTTTATCTTCAACCATTAATGTAATTTTTCGTTTATATATAAATATAACATTTATAAAGGAAAGTCAAATTATTTTATATTCTAGCTGAACAGTGTAATAGGGAATAAACACAGTTTTGCTGTGAAGAAGATACCATATTGATAAATGCTTGTGAAAAAGAAGGGATGTTGTGGGTTTTATCTCATTATAATTTATTCCTTAAGGGATTACAGGGCAGTAAAAAGGCAGTCATTGAGGGCAATCTGTAGAATCTGCCATCAATGAAACAAAATCATCTTTAACTGTGCAACACTGGATTTTTTTTATTTCAATTGTTTTCTTGCTTTCAATAAAGTAAGCTATTGAAGAGAAGCATCCAGCACAGACTACTGCAGGAATAGAATTTATTCCCTCTATATTTCTAAGAACCTAACTGTGGATAAAGCAGAATAAACACATTTAATTAAGTTTTCTTCAAGCATAACTGAAACGGGGGAAATAGAAATTGTTGCATATGACTCCCTTAATGAATTATTGTAATGGTCCATTGAGAGAAAAGAAAAAAATGTTAATATGTCCAAAGATTTCTAAAATCTATTCACAGTTTTCAATTAATATTATGGGTTATGTCCTGTGTTGTCCCCTATTTCACGGAAAACAACAGAAGACACTTCCTGAGATGGAAAGGGATGTTTTTGTAGTAATTTTATTAATGATAAAAATTACAACAGTAAAAACTAATACACACTGGAAAAAGAGTAAAAAGAAAAAGTAGAAGGTGCAAAAAAGAAAGGAAAAAAGATAAAATAAGAATACAGTAAAGAAAAATAAAATATATAAAAAGTGACTCCCCATCTTCATCATTATAAACAATGTAAGTAACTTTTTCTTAAAATATAAAATGATCTCTTCTTTCCATATCCCATCTGGTTTCTATAAACAAATCCATAAAGTATCCTCATTTCAATCCTGATGTCAGTAAAAGTCCATTAAGGGTTACCAAAGATAACAAAAATTTAACTTTAATCAAGTAAAACAATTTTATATTCCTTTCTTTTACTTCTAACTGTCTATATCAGTGATGGCGAACCTTTTTTTCCCCTCAGGTGCCAAAAGCATGCCCACACACACAATAGTGCACGCACATGCAGACACCCATAATCTAATGCCCCTCTAGATCTTTAGTACTTTCAAATAATGTTCTAGAACTTAACTTGGTTTCATTTTTTGTTCCTTCTCACAATTTTTTAAAAAGTTAACAAGCCTCTTTAATAAATCCATTATAGAAAAGTTATCCAGATCACTTTAATAGTTTGTTGTGTGTATAACCCTTTTAATTTTAAGACATCAAATGGTTTCTTTTGTATGTCAATATCTTTTATCATGTCATTTTTGTGGATTGTAATATTTAAATCCACTCCCATTAGTCTTAATTTTGCCAGGTAGAATTTGTCCCCTTCCCTAACATCTGTTAGGCACAGTCATGACCCAGTATTGGGAATCAGATACTGAATCTGAAGAAGATACTCCAGCTGAACCTATGGAATATCAGCCTCAGGAGATACTAAGCAAGAGGGTACAACAAGAAGCAATGGGTGAAAACTAATCAAGGAGAGAAGCAACTTAGAACTAAGGAGAAATTTCCTGACAGTTAGAACAATTAATCAGTAGAACAACTTGCCTCTAGAAGTTGTGAATGCTCCAACACTGGAGGTTTTTAAGATGTTGGATAACCATTTGTCTGAAGGGGTACAGGGTTTCCTGTCTAAGCAGGAAAGACTAGAAGACCTCCAAGATCCCTTCCAACTCTATTCTATTCTAAATCAGCAATCACAAGTGGCCAATCAAATATAGGCACCATTTGACCAGTGTAGCAATCAGATGAGGATGACATAAAGGTTCCCAGCTCCCCACAATCATCAAAGAGAAGTGAGCAGTGTAGGGATGTTCCAGGAGGTTTCTTGCCAAGCAAGAGAATAAGCCTTTTAATTAGCAACAGCTGACAACAGCCTGATGTAGGAAGCGATTCTGACTCCTGCTCCCTTTACTGAAAACATTTGACCTCTAGCTCTTCTGTGACATTCCTGTGAATCCTGCTTGTGAAATAAATTTGAACCAATTGACAACCTTGACCTGACTCTTGGAATCTTGTATTGGATTGGGACCATTCTTCTGTCCATTCTTCTGTCAAAGCAGACTCTTCAGGCAAGCTGTTGATTTGTTTATATTCCTTTGTTTGCTGTTATCACGTCAGCCTTGAAATAAAATTGCTATCTCCATAGCAACTGCTAGTGAATGTGTATGGTTGAAACTTGAAGCAGGACACAGTCTATCTATAGAGGTAGACAATCTTAAAATTAATTGCTGTGATCATTGTTCAAAAATATCCTTCAATATCTCTACTGTTAAAGCATTTGCTTCATTCTGTATTTGTAAGTCAAATTTGAGTGTTCTCTTTTAATGGTAAACCTTAGTAACTTCTGATTCTTTTGAGAATCCTATTTTTAAAATCTTATTTTAAAAAAATCCAAAGCAAAAGCATTTTCCCTTGGGAAGGATTCTTTCTATTTAATTTCAAGGTCTGATTTCAAATTCATTTGGACCTTTAGTCCATTTGTAACTTTGCAAAATCAAACATTTAATAATCCTTTTGCTGTTTATTCCAAAACGTATATATTTTATGCTCTGAAATTTGTATTTAGAACTTATTTCACTAAGGATTGAAAGGAAACTCACCTGGTGCTATAAAACCTGTTGATCCAAAGGTTCCTAATAGCTGAAAGGCAACAATTTTAGAAAGTGATTGGAAAAGAAAGCATGCATGGTTGATAATCCTCCTATCAAAAGTACTGACCACAGGCATATTTCTAGATTTTTACTCAGAATGTGGATGGGAACAACAACCAAGGGAATTATCAATGCAATGTTTTTTGTTCTTTTTTTAGATTTTTTTATTTTTAAACAAACAAACATAAACAAACACAGAACATAAAAACCATCCTCCAGTCACATACAGTATGTCAATTGGTCCCAAAACTCCTGTGCTTCTTCACCGTAGTCTTCACTTACAATTTATATAGAATCTCATATTATCAATCTAATACATAGGTATAGAATTATTATCATTATTAAACATTTATTTGACTATAACTATAATTAATTCCTTTTGTGAAATATTCTAAATTTAGAATAAATTTATATTATGGCATTTCATTACATCATCCTAAAACCATCCAGTAATATTACATCTTTATATTATATTTTATATGAAATTGTTTATCTTTGGTTACAAAACTTTTGTGAATCCTCTCCATAGTCCTCACTTACAATTTATATAAAATTTCATATTATCAATCATATTTATATATACACATACACACACACACACACACACACACACATACATACGCAGTATTATCATTGTTAATCATTTATTTGACTATATTATTACTTCATTTTATGCATAATATTCTAAGTTTAACTACATTTAAATTAGTTTTTATTATAGCATTTCATTACATCATCCTGTATCTTTCCAATAGTAGTGCAATCTTATATCTCTTGCCATTTGTAGTATTTGTGTTCTAATTGCTTTCTTGGCAGATCTTATATGGACATCTCTTGGCAACTTGTTTTCCATTGCATATCTTGTAAAGACTCAAGACCCCTCATCTGTTCCTTCCATCAACTTCCCTTTGGTTATCACTGATGCTTCTGCCAAAATTTCTATCATTACTTCTGCCAAATTTTATCCCTTTTCTTCTTCTATATTCTGGAATCTGAGGTAAAATTCTAATCTGTCAATCTCCCATTGCAATATTCCACTCTTGCCTTTTCCATCCTTGCTCAATCTGCTGTCAATATCACCAATTTTCTTATCTTTTTGTTCATCTTTTTCTTCAATTTTTTGAAATCTATCTTCATATATCATCATCATTTGGTAAGTATTCTTAATTTTTTAATCTATTTTTTCTGTTCTTTGTTCAATATTCTCCAATCTCTTTTCAATGCTCTATGTTCTTGAGGCAGGAGGGGGTGCATGGGTAAGCCCACCAGTGGCTGGCCAGGTTAGGTGGTCTTAATAGGATGGACCTTATAAACTTATATTAGCTTGACATTTCACTCTAGTGCACTTGGCTTCTAACTTTGACTTCTAACTTCCTCATGAGTATTACAAATATTACGGGAACATGTTGCAAGCTTCTGCACAAGGATGGCACACAGAAGTAATGTGGGTGTAAGAATACTGAAAATAGCCAAATGACAGAATAATGGGGGCATTGCCTCAGCATTTTGTCTGTCTTGTTTTTATGACTATCAGGATTCAATTCTGTAATGTAAATTTTTACTTTTGCATTGTACTTTTCCAAAATGTATTTCCCTGTCCTAAGCAGGGGGCTTGGACCATCAATATGTATATGCCTATTGTAACGCCTACTGTTTTACGAAGTTTGATTAAAAGGTATAAAATCACTGCCCAGGGCGTAGCCCAGGCAGTTCAGTTTTGGTGTGCAACACTCTGAACTCTTGACGCGTCAATAAAGCTGTTTCTCTTGCACCTTCGTGGTCTCGAGTCCTGGTCTTTCATAAGTAGATTGCTAAACAAAACCTCAATCTGTTGCTACTTGTATTTTTTAAATTTCTTGCCTAATAATATGTAATGTCACTTCCTTTTCTTTTTCATGCTGCAACATTCCTCCAGATAGTAAACACTGCCACTATATAGAATCCAAAGGTTTTTTTAATTAAGTTCCAAACAAGTTCACTGCAATCTTCTCTCTTTCAAATCAAGACTTTCTTTTCACTACAGTCCAGCTACTGATAGTATCCCAGAGGAGCACCTGTATAAACAATCTGTGCTCTTCCCGCTATCATTTTCAATAAACAAACTCAAAGACCTTGAAATGTAGATTAAATGTTCAAAGAAAGAAAAGAAAAACAATGTTTCCAAGCCTCCAAGTCTCTAAGTGGCATGTTACTTCTTTTCTTCTACTTTTACTCCCCTCTTTATATTCCAAACTTAAGGAGAAAAAGAAAATACAATAGAGCATTGAAAAAAGAAAAAGAAAGAAAGTCTTAATCAATAAGTATTAAAAAAGGAAAAATAGAAGAAGAAAAAAATCCCGGTCCAGTTTAAAAAGTAAGAAATGTTTGTAAAAATTCAATCAATAAAAAGATTTTAAAAAATAACACACTAAGTTTGACTCAGGCTTAATCTCACCGCTTAACCTCTTCTGTCTTCAATTTTAACTTTACTTTTGATCTTTTGGGGTGTTCTCTTCTCTAATAATAAAATTTATCTCACCAATTTGACACACTTTCTCTCTCGTTTTGCTTTTGTTCTGGAGCTGTCCCAACTTTCAGCAGCTTCAATGGCTGCTTCTTTGTGGCTGGAAAAAAGGGCTTCTCCTGAATCTGCCGGGGACTTTGCAATGTCCCTGGGATCAGCAGGATGTGCCCTTCTCTATCACATCTCTACAGAAAAGTTTAGGTCCAAAAGGACCGCCCAGCAGCAGAGATATCAATGGTGATCCTGGAGCTCCAAGATTGCATGTCATATCATCGCAACATCATCCCTGCCCCATCAATGCAATGTTTTAATGGGACATTCTAGAACAGCGGTGTCAAACTCAATTTTATCGAGGGCCACATCCCGAGCTCTGTTTACACGAGCAGAGGCACTGTGGCCCAGTCCTTTGCTGTTTCCAGGGCAGCCACATAGGCCAAATCTAAGCACCCCACAGGCTGGATTTGGTTCTCGGACCTTGATACTCCTGCTCTAGAAGGATTGATATAGTGCTGTGTGGCAACAAAATGAAGATTGGGATAATAAAACAGATGTTTGATGGAAAGAGAAGGCATTATACTTTCTCCACCCACTTCTTCCCTCTGCTCATCAGAATGTTTGGAGGCAAAGTCTATGCCAACTACACTAGAAGGAAGCAGATTTCCCTCACCTCTGCTCACCAACTGACAAACAATACAAATGCATATTCAGTCCCTTTTTGAATGGTAGTGTTTCTGGATGTTTGAATAAGATGTGAAGTGTCATACTTATGGAATGAAAGTTGGTGCACTATCCCATGCTCAAAAGGAAGCTTTCTCACAAGTGGGAGGAACTCAATATATACTTTAAAATAATAACATCTCATCTCACCTGTTAACCTTACCTTGTTCTTTGCTTTCAAATGGGCTTTAAAAGAAAGCTTTCAGCCTTAATTGTTTCTGCATAGCCAATTTCTGTCAGCTCTGATGAACCCAAAGGCCCGGAGTTGCCATGGGGGGGGGACTGGGCTGGCTGCCAAGACTCGGGCTTACCAGATAGAGATCTCCCTCCTCCACAGGCAGTCCAGCTGAGAACTCTACAAAGCTCTTCATGACTGACTGCCAGAAGGTTTCCACTGAGAATATTCCAGAACAGATAACTGACTGAGAACAATCCATGATTCATTGCCGGATGGTTTTCACTCTGGGTCATGAGGTGATGGGTGTGTGTGCATAGGGGGGGGGGGGCTTAGCTAATTACCAAGTAACTATAAAAGGTGATAGGGAGCACTGGATGTCTGTTCTGGCAATTTATTCATTGCCTTAGTGCTTTGTTTGTCAGTTTGTGCCATAGGAAGATAAACTGCATTTTCAAACCGTCTCCGTGTTTGGCTGTTTTCATTAACCCTTTGGAACCTGATAGTTACCAACTGCTGTTCACAAATAGGCCTTATCCATTGAAACAAGAGATCCACCAATGTTAACAGAGTCTATTGATTGAAGACTCCTACACTCTGGCCAAAGTTCTTAATACATAATTGTTTTCCTTATTTTTTCTGGTTATCAGATATGTTTTTCTTTACATGTCCCTATAGTATTGGAGATAGTTTAGATTCAGATCCACAATCTGTATATTATCTGGGCTCAATAAATTTTACAATTCATTCCCAGAATTTGAAAAGGCACCATTTGTAGGATCTAATGTCCCTTTTTATTTTGCAATAATCAACAAAATACTTCCCACATTTTACCTGAAAAATATTCTGACTTGTCTAGTGTTTTTAGAAAGCAGAACTATTCCTCATCAGCCTTGTGGCTGGGTTTTAAACTTAATTATAAAGACTCAGATTCTGGCCAAATGCCAGTATCCAATGTCTTCACAAGAAATTACCTATTTAGGTAGTATCTCAATGACAATATGCAGAGGGGATTTCTTAAACATTTGGTGTCTTTTACAACAGCATATTTTTCTGGAAAAAAGATAGTTATCTCAGTGTAACTCATGATTAAGGATCAATAAGGATTATTAAACCTCATGGTTGTTTCTGACTATAAAAGCTGGAATTTTTACTAACATGGAATTTCAGAAAGTTCCCATATACCGGTAACTTGCATGAATATTTAACGCCTTTGACACATGTTATAAAAAATTTGAATATATAGTTATGTGGTTTAGTGAATATTCTTTCAATTTTATGAGGTTTATGAATGATATTTTTCATGTTACTTTGGCTTCCAGAACAGTGTTTAGATGACAGATCAATTATTTTGAAAAAAACAGCAATCCATATTAAACAGTTCAAGACTGTCAAGTATGTGATAAGCGTGGCAAAAATTGTTCTTGACAAATAATTACTGTATTGCTTTCAAAGTGCTTACAGTATCATAGAATGGATATTTAAAATAATTCAAAGTGAAGAAGTATTCCCTAAACATCATTCTATCAATCTCAGGGTTTAATCTTGCAATATTTTCCTTATCCTTCACAATTTTATGGATTTTCTTTTGTTAGACAAGACTGAATCAAATTATGAAATGAATAGATATGTTTTTTGACATATTTGTTTAATTTTTCCTTCTGCTTTTCCAGATCTTTATTATTAGTATCACCTTACCAGCTTCTTTTTGTTGTCCTTCATTTTTTTAAAAAACACACGTAATTGTTTTGCAATTGTGTTTTTCTTATCCCATCCTTTTAGAGCTTCCAATTATCTTGAGCTTCTATTCCATTACTATCTCATGCTTTGGAATCCTAGTAATCATTGCTCTGAATTTATTAAAATTGATTTTAAACTTTTCCAAATCTTGCTTTTAAAAATACGGTACTTGTAACAGATCTTGATACTATTTTATATTAATACTGAAAACTATCTAGATATCAAAGAAAATAAACCACATCAGAAAAATATAGTTTATTTTATAAATAAAAACAAGAGGAACAAAGAGAAAAAGGAGAAGAAAGCTTATGAAGTAAAACTAAATTGAAACACAACCAAAACTTGTCTCAAAAGTAAGGTTTTGAAATGGTTTACCAATGCAAAAAAATGATATAAAAATGGGAAGAATATGCCTATTTTGCTTTTGACAATGATAAGGATGTTGCAGTTTTCCAATATTAAAAGACAGCTCATCCCTAATAGTTCACAAAATATGCAGATAAGATAGTCTTCAGTCTGGCAAAATTGATCTCAGTCTCAAAACCAAGACTGACACATGGCAAGTCTTCCAAGCAAATTTCCTTATTGTTTCATACCTATAGATAAAATATTTCCAGACTGGGTACAGACTCTACATCTACAGCTTACTTTATGAACTATTAGCAACAGTCTTCTTCAACCTCTGCCTCTGTTTTGCTGCTTGCTTTCAACTGCCATTGAAACGGGGAGGGGGAGCATTGTATTTGGGTGGGGATGTGTGAGTGCAGGAGTTACTGTAAAAGGGGACTTGTTCTCACCATCTACTGCGCATGCTGCAGATAGAGGATTTGCCAACTGTCCGGCATACCAGCCTGATGATGTTTTTTGAAGATGTCTCCCACATGATACCTGTGGGGTGCATGGATTGGACTATGGGTTGGAGTTACCAGGGGAAAGGGGTTGGGTCACATATTGATATCTATGCTTACGCACGCTTTTGCCTCAGATCTTGCTTTGCCTAGCTACTATCTACTCATAACCAGTAAAAGTACTCTTAATTCTACAAAATGGAGTTGAGTGGTTTCTTTCTTGGTTACTGAGGGAAGCAGCCCTGGCACTCTTTCTCTCACACATAATATCTGAGCTGAGTTGCATCTTACTCAGTGGTGAAATTCATTTTTTTTACTATCGGTTCGGTGGGTGTGGCTTGGTGGGTGTGGCAGGGGAAGGATACTGCAAAATTCCCATTCCCTCCCCACTCCAGGGGAAGAATACTGCAAAATCCCTATTCCTTCCCCACTTCTGGGGAAAGAATATGGCAAAATCTCCATTCCCATCCCATTCTGGGGCCAGCCAGAGGTGATATTTGCCAGTTCTCTGAACTACTCAAAATTTCCACTACCAGTTCTCCAGAAACTGTCAGAACCTGCTGAATTTCACCACCAATCTTACTTCGCTGGAATGCACCCTCTCTCTCCATTCCAGACCAATGATAGATTTCATAAAATCTCAGAAATTTCTTGCAAGACAGCACAAGATGTTAGTTATTTGTAATTTTAGTTTATTTCAGGATGCAAAGATACCTCAGGATGCAGGAGAAAGTGGACCTATAAACACCTACAAGCAATGTTTACTTCTGACATTTAAAAATAAAACACCATGGGTTAGATTCAAGGCAAGAGAATTTAATATAAGTCTACTGCTATCATTAGCTATCCTTTTTTATTTATTTTTTGTTATTAAACAAAAAAAGACTTCCAGGTACTTTCAATTTTAGTTTATTTGTAATTACACTCAAAGACCTCCTAGAAAATCTAGCCAAATCATAGATTAAGCCCTCTAACAACGGTATTCAGGTCACAGTAAGTGTGCATAGGCACCTGAATTAACTACTTCAGTTATAAGCCCAATCATAAGCCTATTAATACTAGTAATAGCATCATATAAAAGCAATGTTGTTATTGCTCATTGCTTGATGGACAATTATACTGAACCAGAATTAACCAGGAAAAAAGCAACAGCAATTACCAAGACTGCACTGTAAAATTACAGCTAATTGCAACAACAACTATTAGTTTAAATGTGTTGCAGCAGGGATTCATCTGGTGGAAACACTCCTAAAACAATGAGCAAATTGCAAGATTATAGCTCAATTGTAAGGTAAATACTAAAACTAAAATTTTCTTTGGACAGACATGGAAATACTCCCTATATTACTTAATCCATTATATTCTGACCCATTTAATTAATCTGGCAAAAATCTGAGAAATGGTGTAAGTATTTCAATATGATCTAAAATAGTGTTCCTCAATTTCATCTGTATAAGATGTGTGGACTTCAATTCACAGAATTCCCCAGCCAGTAGGGAACATTATATAAAATAGATGTAGCTTTCAAGCCTAAAAAAAACCCTAAACTACATTTAAACCTAAATGTCAATATTCTATTTATGGAGCAATTTGTTTTATGATACATCATGGTTCTAAGTTGCACAATGATTTGAAAATCTTCATTTAATAATAATTACATGTTTATAAGCTTTTTGGTGAAAAGAGCAGGATAATGGCCACTCAATTCTAAAAGCTTTGAAAGCTTTCCAGTAAGAGCAAAGTTGAGTTTTATTCTGTGCCTTGAACAAAAAGTTTTAAAACTCAGCACCTTTCAATTCCTGAATCAGTCATTGAGATCAAAAATTACTTCCCCCCCCTTAATAAACTGTGAGTGGTGCATAAATACTTTGTAGCAGACTAGCAGTAGTAAATAGTGATATTTATGCTTCAAACATATCCTTAGCCAACTGTTTCAGAACAGCTTTAAAAGAGCCGAAGCGTTGCCAACTGTTGGTTTTTGGCACCAACTTTTCAACAGGTGTTACTGACTGGCAAAAAGAATAGCCCTCCTGGTGACAATGTGCCATTACTTGAAGGGAGGGGGTGAGAAAAAGAAAGGCAAGAGTGATGCTATTCTCTTTGCGCTTTTATAATGTGAACCTGTTGTTATTTGGCATCTCTTGTTGCTGAAGAAACACTGACCAATTACTTCTCAGACTTTCTACAGCTCTAACAGATGGCACTAATGTTGTAATTCTTTTGTTGATGCATGCAATCCGCCTGCTGATGAGAAGACAAGGTTCCCCAGATAACAAGGTCTTAAATGGCCATGTGCAATAAAGTATTCAATGACAACTTTTTGATGAGGCTTGTCTGGATTTTTTTTAAGGCAACTGGGGAAAAAACACTGCAGCTCAAAAATATGCTTAGAACATCAAGCATTTAAAATAAGTACAGTATATCAATATTTTCTCTCTTTTTAGTTGCATTCTTCTTTGATATGATAAGTGTACATTAAAAATATAGGGCAAGTCTATAAAGATAAGTCTGCAGAAAGCTAATTTTTTAGATGTCATGTGTCAGCAACATCAAGCTGTCTTGTTTGCAAGATCTGATAGGATCGCACCATTTTTGCTTCATGTTAAGACATAATTTTTGATTCTCCTAAAGTTCTCTGAAATAATATTTTTTATTAAGCAACTCTCTGAAAAATTTAGTGATATATGTAATAATAATGAATGGAAAACATTACTTCACTCATAATTGATTGGAGTAACTCTGCAACTGAAGCAGATACCTAGATGTATCTTTTGTTTTAAAATAAAATCATCCAGATATATAGTTACTTACATTTGCATCTGACTTTGGATCTTTCCTCCCCAGGAATGAAGATTGTGTAAAGCTTTGATTAAGTTTAAGGAGGATTTGATCAAACCGTACCGGCAGAAATAAATCTGTAAATGGGTCAGTTGATGAAAATGGAGCCACATTATTGCAATGCAAGATCCTTCTCTTTAGTATATGCACCACTACATCTTATACACATAAAAAGGGCAGAGACTGAAGCATGACAACACAATGCTGCTTTTGTCATTTCTGCAGAAAAGCAAGATGGATTCTATAAGGTGAACACAGACTACAAGATGCAGTAACATAACAAATCCAATCATCATGTTCCTCATGCAGTGACATGCGGTGAAGACGAAGAGGAGTGAGGCAGCGGTGGTGGCTCCTCAGGGAGTTGTGAAAGGGTGCCGGGTTCAGCTTGCAGCCTCCACTTCACGTGGGCCTGGCTTGGGCAGCAGCAGTTGTTTTCCAAGGCACCAATGTGTTTGTGCAAAACATCAACAAGAGGGAGAAGCTCCTGCTGCTTTCGGGTCTGCCACTAATTCAGCGAGTTCAAAGATGGGAAGAGAGTCCGGAGGCTCCGCTGCCCCCGTTGCTCCTTCTATTGGCAAAGCAGCAGCCCCAGGTGCCCCAGGCTGGACCCCGGTGTGCCAGCCTACCCCGCGCCCCCGGGCACGACTGGCAGTGGCTGCTCTGCCCTCCCCCTCCCTGGCAGCCCAGCTCCCCTTGCTGGCTGTGAGCGGCGCCTGCTAGCCTTTCTCAGGCTCCAGAGTGGCTCCTGCTTCCTCCTCTTCCCCCCCACAAGAGGCAGCGCAGATCCTGCATTCTGCTTAAAAAGCCTCCAGAGAGAAACTCGGTGGGCGTGGAGATTGCCTGGCAGGGACAGTGACAGAAGGGGCTCTGGATGCCTGTGCCATCTTCCGCCTGTCTTCCGGGACTCGCCCAGCCCGGCGTGCGGCACTTTAAAGTGCATGCCACTGCCCCAGCCATACAGCGGGCTGTATGGCTGGGGCCAGGGCGGCAGCATGCACTTTAAAATGCCAGCACACCTGGCATTTTAAAGCAGGACATGTTTCACTCTATGGCGGGGTGAGGCGGCATGCACTTTAAAGTGTCGGTGTACCTTCTGGCCATTCAGCAGGTCCCGCTGGATTAGGTTTAGGGTTCTTACGTTGTTTTTGCATTGTTTGTTGATGGCGCGCTTCTGTCGGCACCTCTTTTGTCGGCGTGTCTATGTGGGCGCGATTTCAACATTGCGGTTTTCCCGCCGTGGTTTTGTCAGTGCTCTTTTATCATGCACGCATTTGTTGGTGAACCAATGCCGCCGCCCCAGCCGTACAACTGGACCCGCTGTATGGCCGGAAGCTAGCTGCTTTAAAAAATAAAATTAAAAAAATAAATAAAAAAGTGCCAGCCTGCGTGCCAGCAGAGGCAAGTAACACACACACACACACACACACACACACACACACACACACACAAAAATTACTTATAATAAAACAAATTACAATTACTTACAAATAATTTTGAATTCCTCCCCCCTTGCCTCTCCCTCGGACCCACATACCTTTTCCAGCTGTGTCATAAGATTTCAACTCTCCTCTTGTCCACCATGATGAAAATGTAAAAAGAAAAAGGCAACTTAGGCAAGAGTTGCTGCTGCCAGAGCAGGAGGCGAGAGAACCACGTGCCTCCTTTGCATAAGGAATTTTTCGCCTTTTAGCCCTTGCTTAATTCTGAGCAAGGGTTAAAAGGCGAAAAATTCCTTATGCAAAGGAGGCACGTAGTTCTCTCGCCTCCCCCTGCAGTTAGCACTAAGCCGAGTCATCCACTGTGACTCTGGTAGCAACTACCTTAGCCTTTTTCCTTTTAATTTTTCTTTTCTTTTCATCATGACACTGATGAGGCCCCGCCTCCCCTGCCTCCCCTGACTGCACGTCCCTGTTATTATGTATAAGTATGTTTTATATCACAAAACTTGGATTCATGTCTGTACTTTTGTACTGAATGTGCAATTTTAAAAATAGCATCAGTGGGAAAGTACTAATGCCTGGGAGTCTAAGGAGGGTTTTGGGGAGGGCCAAATAATGAGCAGCTGTCTAATATAATGTCATGATGGAAACACTGGTCTTTATATATTTGCATTCAATGTCATAATGCAGATACAAGAAGGAAGAGCTTGAAGATGATACCACAATGCATATTTTCTCAGTGTGAGATGCCTATGGAAGGATAGTTTCAATGGGGGATTTTGTCCCAATAGAAATTCCAATTTAAGGATTTTTTTTGCCCAGAAGTATGGCAAGGAGGAAAGGTGTTCCCATCGCATATGTTGTGATGAGACTAGTCAGTAACCATCTCCAACTGTCCTACTTGCATTTTTTTAAACTGATGCATTAAATACAAACATATATTTTATTCTGCAATTACTCCCTACATTTGGGCTTTAGGAACAGACAAATTTATGATGCAATTAATATATTGTTTCTTTCTAAGTCATGTCTACTGGGAAAGGATATCTGCCTTCTTTGACACTTCTCATTTGAGGAAAAAAATATTTACAATCATAGTTGCAGTGTATGATTTCGGTAAAATATAATGGACCAGCAAGACATTTGTTTATGCTTTTTAAAACAAGGCAATTCATAATAGGGCATCCTATCTTCTTCAGAACAGTTTCAAAAACTTAGAAACACTTAGTCTATTTTTTATTATCCCAGCATTCAGCAATGCTGCATGCCGGTTCTCTACCCTATCAACCAGTATGGTATCTAAAAGAATATGTATACAAATTCTAAACTTGGAGAAAGTAACTGAAAGGGGCATACTATGCAGTATTTCCTTTACCCGTCTGATCTTCAAGGAAGAAGAATTTAGATGAAACTTCTCAAGATTTCAAGTAGAAAAATGTGAAGTTGTAGAACTATACCGACTGGAATGTAAATGCATCAGTATCTTGTCATTTTTCAATCACTAAATCTTGACAGTTCTATAATACATGACATAAAACAGACATCACCATGTACATAAAGGCCAGTGAAGAGTATATTTCATTTTTTTTACTTCTTGCCTACATACAATTTGTTTAGGTATTGGTGTTGATGAAACACTTCCCTTCCCTAAAGTTTTTTCCTTACAAATTTGCTTTAAAATATATTTCCAAAATCAAACTTGCTCTGTTAGATCTGTTTTCTAACTTAACAAACATTAACCCAACAATTTAAACTGTGCTGCTAAACTATTAAAACTAGTTTCAGATTAGCTCTTAATGCACTGACTTTTTTCCCCACAAATACAGTGATTTATTATTTACTGCTTATTCAATTTATTCTCTGCCTTTCTAATGCAGTGAATATTCAAGATTACTTGAGTTGTCACAAGCCATAGCCTGGAGTAGGAAACATGTAGCCCTCTATGTATTGCTACATTTTTCTACATGTTCAATTGCATTTGTAGTTCAGCGGTATCTGTGGAGCATGGGTTTGCATGCTTTCCTAAGCTTGGTAACTAAAATTGTATGTGTATATACACATATGTATACATGTTCATAGAATAACATTTCATAAAATACAGCAAACAAAACATAATAAAACTAAAATATTAGAAAATAAACATGACTTAGAAAATGGAAAAATATCTTCCAGGGCTTTTAGGGTAGATTGTTCAAAAAGCATGGAAAATCATATGCAAGCAAGTTCATACAGTTATTATCCAATCTTCAGTGAAGTCCCATCTCAAAATACAGGTTTCAAAGTTAATTAATTAAAGTAATAACCAACTGTCAGATTTGTATCAACTTTTTTTAAAAAAATATTCTTTCCGCTGCTTTCAGATTTTGCAATGTTTGATCCATCTGAAAGAAAGAAAAAGCTAGAAATTTTTATGACTTTGCTATATTCTAACCCTAACCTGAAGCATGGTAGCAACTAAATTATCTATTACTCAAGTTGCAGTTCAAATTATTTTAGTTATTTTAAGTTTTTAAAAAACTTCCACAGTCTTTCTACTGTAAAGTATAAACTTTTCCATCAAATTTTGGATGAGGCTTTGCATGGCGATAACATTCATAGAGTTTGTCCATGACCTCTGATAGTGTCAGAATGGGTGGGTGTATCCATTCTGATTCTCCTAGATATCTTGACAGTATTTGATACTATCATTCATGGTATCCTTTTAAACCAACTTCAGGGATTGGAAGTGGAGAGAATATTCTTCTCTTTGCTTGGTGGTTCGTTTCAGTTCCTGTGGGGAGCAATGAAGGTCAAACCTGCTTACTTGTGGGGTGCCTCACCTCTCCTGTTTAACATCTACATAAACCTCTGGTTTTCTCAGTTTATTTGTCAGTACAAAATTGTATCAATTGTCCATTTCTTCAAATACACAAAAAATAAAGAATTTGCATGTATTGTGAATACTTTTGTTTTATATGATTCACTGAGAGAGGTATCAGACAGTGGCTGTCTTAATTAATAAGGGTTTCTTTCAACCCCTCCCCCAACATCCCTACAAATTCAGTCACAATTTGCCCATGTTTGGGATGTATTGTGGAGTGGGATACAAATTTCAGCAAGTCAAAATTATGAAGGATAATAGGTTAGGGTCAGGGGTGGGTTGCAGACGGTATGCCCTGGTATGGGCATACTGGAGCCTGCCTGGAGCACCAGGTACTGTTCCGGTATGGTGCTCCATAGGGCCGGCCGGTCGGCCCATGCTACTTAACTGTCTTTAAAGTCTTCTGCGCTTCCGCGCACGCACACAGCATGTACAGTGCCTGCGTGATGCTCCGCCAATCAGCTGGAGTATTGCGGAGGCGTCGCTGGATGGTAAGACATATGTGTGTGCTGTGCGCGTGTGCATACGCTCTGTGTGCATTCATGTGGATGACACAGGGCCCGTCCCAACCATACTGGTTGGAACGGGATCTGGAACCCACCATTGGTCAGTGTGCCTCTTAAAAAAGACCACAGCCAGTTATCTTTAATAAAGAGATTTGGTCTCTTTCTTGGCAAGGATCCTCACAGAACCTCCCTACTCTCCTCTCTTGCTCTACTCATTGGGTACAGGGGCTGGGGGGCCTCAGTCAGCAGCAGCATCTGACTGCTTCAGCTATTCAGGTGGTGGCAATGTTTCATAAACCTCAGGTGATTCTTGGCTTTGTGCCTCATGTGGCTGACATTCCACAGATCCTGCTGGAGCAGTTTCCTCAAATTCAGGGCCAATGGCTGGGTCCTGAACCAAGACAGAGAAAAATAAGTGATAAGAGGTCATTCACAGTAATAGTGATAAATAATAGTTTAGTTGTATTGTCATAAAGGCAAAAAGGTTAGTTTATCCTTTGTGGCTAAACACAAATGGAACAATTAGTTTTTGTGCTTATAAAAAGCAGACATAATTTTTCAAACTATTTCAATGTATTCCTTCAGGCAGGATTTTTGTCACTGATTTTAAAATACTGGTTTTGCAACAAATACAATGTCTATTACACAATGCACATAATTGTAGGTACTATCATACAAAATTATCTATTATTTTTTAAACAATAATATATGACAAGAGTAAGTTTTCTGATAATTATTCACATGCAAGACGTGTACTTCCAATAAACGTAAATTAATAAAACCACTTTGTATTTCTCTCTGGTATGTTGTTCTGACAACAATATTGTTCAAATTTCCTTGAGGCTAGAATATGTTGAAACACAATCTAAATCAGCTGCCTGTAGCAATGAACTCTTTAGAACAATTGAAAAGTTTTATATTAATATGTTTTACTGAATCATTAAAAACATCCATAACACATTTGGGACTTTACTTCTTCCTATCCAGCCTAACAATTATAAGTTGTGCATGAAGAATATATTGTTCATCTAGAAATATTAGAAAAGGATAATAGCCTTATTTGTACAGGACCAAGTCTGCTAGCAGAATGGAATTAATAATTGTGGAAAAATTTTAAGTCCAGCAGTAACAAACGAATCCCTAAACATTAATATTCTTGGCAGGAAATAACTGCATGAAGAACAATTTTAAAAAGCAAAGCTAGGGCTGGGTGAATTTACCTCAAATCAATGCATTTTATAGAATATAATGTATGACTACTTCCCATCCACCCAAAAATAGAAACTTCTTTGGCTAAATCAACTCAAACCATTTGGGAATATATTGTAAATACAAATAGAATTCCACATACATTATATATGAATCACTCAGGTCAAAACAGTATGTTTAACTTGATAAGGAAAAGAATTCATAAATTATAAAGACATTTTAACCTTAATCGTCATGAGGACCATCTAGTTTGGTTTGGTTCCCTTTAAAACAGTTTTTATCAGCCTGGTGCTTTCCAGTTGTATTGGGACTCCAATGACCAGAATTTCCAATTAGCAGATAAAGGTGTGCAGAAAAGCTAAAACTGGTCCTCCAAAACATTTAATAAGTATTAGATGCTATGAATAAGCTGAAAAGAAACTGGTGTATTGGGTTAAGGAAGCCTCCTTTAAAGAAATATCCACAAAAAAAAAAAAAAACCCTACAAAACATGCTGCTGTTTGTTGTAAATAAACTATTTACAATATTTTTTACCTTAACCTTTATAGGAGTAAATGTGCCAACTTATTTAAGGTTTCAGTCACTAATACCCAAGTATCAATTCAATATAGGCCTTCTATGTACTGTATGTTTAAAGTGTAACTGAAAATAGTTGAAAATATGTATGTATGTACATATGTATGTACCAGGGGTGGGTTTCTCGCCCCGTTCCAACCGGTTCGGTTGGAACGGGGCCGGCGGCGTCCTCGTGCACGCGTGCAGTGCACGCATGCGTACTAATGCCTGTGCGATGCTCCAGCTGCTCCTGGAGGATCGCGCAGGTGCTGTATGCGTTCTGCGCATGCGTGGAAGCGCAGAACTCATCAAAACCGGGTAAGAAACGTGGGCGGGCGGGTGGATCCTTCGGCGTTCCCGGAAGTTACTTACTTCCGGGTTCGCCGACCAACCGGTTCGCGGGGACCGCCGCGAACCGCCTGAAACCCACCCCTGGTATGTACATATGTATGTATGTATGTATGTATGTGTATATGTGTATGTATATTTACAAATCTAATAGATATATATATACATACATACATACATACATACATACATACATACATACATACACACACACACACACACACATACATACATACATACATACATAATACAATTTCCACAGAGATGTTTGAATTTTTTGTAAAAATAAAAGATACATTTGACTTATTACAAATATATATTATTATAAGAAAAAATAAATACATATCTTATAAGTCTTATAAATGTGTTTATTTGCCTACAGACTGCAGCACAGTCAGAATTACAGAACAGAGAAGATCAGTCACTTATTTTGATTGACATCATGATCCCACAGCTACCACTGGGATAATTTTTAGATACAAAATAAGCTACTAACAAGCACAGCTCAATAACGAAATATCTTCTTTCAACCAATGTCAGTTACTGCCTAAAAGAATATGAAATGTCTTATTATTTTGATTCAATTTAATTTACATATCTGCTGCCGTCAGATTAATAGGACCTTCAATTACCAAACAGTCCTACTGAATTGTACTTTAAAAAAATAATTTCTTAATTAGAAATCAATTATACTATGTTAATGACAAAAAAGTCTCGACTCCAAGAGATCTGTTTAACTAGCAAAAATATGAGTAATATGAACTGCTCTTTTCTATTACCTCCCCTTTGTGGTTGCCTTATAGTACATTCACACAAGGTGAAAGAGGGAGAGGTGGACAGAGAGAAAGAGATTATGCATATATACATAGACAGTCACTACAGTACTTCTGTATCTGACATTCCCTTCACATTCCCAGTTACATCTGTTGGTTACAAAACAGATTATATATCTTACAATTGATAAATGTATCTTAGCAGACATTTTTATGCATTAGTACCCAATTTATCATATTCCTGACTTCAATGTAAATCTAATAGGCTTTGCAACCAACAGCCTTCTGTGTATCTGCCTTCTGCTAAATTAGTGCATGCTAGAACTTCAGTCCTTCCCAGAAGACATTCAAAGTCACATTCTTTATAAAAACCAAAATGTTTACTGCAGATTCTACGTTGCCATTTTTCCATAAATTTCTTTTCTTTCCCATGTCAAAATCAAAAAGTAATCAAAAATAACCATCCTGAAAACCCAAGATAGATAACTAGAGTGAGTCAGCCTGGGAGCAAAGGTATTTGAGATAAAACAATTTTAAATTATTTTCAAAGTTGTAGCAAGGTGGGTGCTGCATGTTCTTTTAAGAGAACTATTCAATAAGGTGAGAATTAGAAAACCTACCATTGTATCATGCCCCATAGATCTGATAGCAGAAGAATTGTAAAACTAATCTCATTGTCAAGTTGTGATTCATTTATCAGTTTCTGCTACTACGGGGATGAAACATGAAATCCAGCATTTTCCTCAGGGATGCATCAATCAAAGATAGTTAACTGAGGACTAGCAGGGACATCCACAGTGGGAAACCAAAAAGGACAAGTTGTAAATATGACCATACATCAAAGTCCTACTCCATTCTACATGCATAGTACGTTGACATATATAAACAGAATTGGGGGGGGGGGATGTTGATTATGCAGTCAAACCTGCTTTTTTTGTTTCCACCTACTCCAAATGCATCTAAGTGGTCAAATTTAAAGGCTCCTCTTGCTTCACCAAACCTGTACACCTCATAGCATAAGTTATTTAATAAATTGATTTTTTCAGTTCCTTCATAAGTGGCACATCAGAAGATATATTTAACCCTACCACGTCCTGTTGATTTGGGGATTTATTTGCATAAACTGACTAATTGCCAATTCTCCTGCCAATAACCTCCCTGCGTCCCATCAGATCGCATAGAGCGGGCCTCCTCCGTATTCCATCCGCCAGTCAGTGCCGACTGGCGACCACCCGGAGGAGAGCCTTCTCTGTTGCTGCTCCGACGCTATGGAACAATCTCCCCGTGGAGATCCGTACCCTGACCACAGTCCAGGCCTTCCGCACAGCCCTCAAGATCTGGCTAGCCCGTCAGGCCTGGGGATAAATTTTCTTGCCCCTCCCGAATGCTGAGTGAATGTTGTGTTTTAGTACTTTTTGTTATCTCACTTTTTTTTTTCTTTTCTGTATTTTGTCTTTCACTCCCCTTCCCTTACTATTGTAAGCCGCCCTGAGTCCCCTCAGGGAAAAGGGCGGCCTATAAATGTTAAATAAAATCATAAAATCATAAATTGGCATCTGTTATCCTAACAGAGGAAAAGCCAGAAAGAAAAAAAGTTGATCTGTGTCAGAGCATTGCCTCCACACACAAATAAATACATAATCAAGTGATTTTTCTAACTAATCATTCAAAGCCGGCCAAAAGGATTCAGAAGGAAAATTATATTTGACCTATAGAAGACCCATGACATTAGACTATTCAGCCACAATTTCATGGGAGAGCAAACTGTTGTTTTTTTTAATTTGGTGAGTAAACAAGGGCAAACATAGTTTGTTGATTGGTGGGCTAATGCTCAAGGCCTGTATCAAAATTTGTATCATAGATTTAATTACTAGAGAATGATCCTCAAATGTTCCTTTGAAAGCTCACTAGTGGACTCCTAATGGGTAGGTCTATTTTACAGTACATTTAAGAAAAGTAGTTATGTAATATTAAAACAGATCTATTTGTCATGCCTTAAATACTGTTGGAGACTGGTGTATAGAAACAAGTTTTAATGAACCTTTATATACTTTTTGCAAAAAAAAATGCAGTTAAGTTTTGTTATTTGAATAGTTAGAAAAACTACTTGAATAGTAGAAAAAAGTGAGTATTTGCAATCATGGAACAAGAGATAATTTAGTAATTGTACTTATATTTGGTGCAAAGGAAAACATAACCTTATTTCTATTTTTTCCATTTAATTCTTTGTTTCTGACTTCCTTCCTTCCTCCCTCCCTCCCTCCCTTCCTTCTGCTTTTTATTAGTTTGGGTTAGTTTTTATGTGTTTTGTAAAACTTTAGTCAAAAATGTATATTTTAAAAAATCTAATCGACAATAATCATGCAAACACTACAGCTTATAACAACTTTAGCCAGCCTTGGTTCCTCCACATGCTTTGGACCTAAACTCTACCTATCATTTTACCTGACTGAGAACTATACAACTATAGAAAACATTTGACTAGGGAAAGCTGCTTTATTTACCAATGGTGATGTAAGAACATGAATTAAGAAGTTCCAGAATTAAGATGTACAGTCTGTGAAAGAATTCACTGTTTTTGTTTATAAAACTGGGGAAATACTGCCTAGACACATTGCCAGTAGGGCTATATATTTGGTGGGGAAATAAATATCAACAAAAATATCAGTTTTGGCATTAGCACTCAAACTCACACAGAGAATGGGTATATTATAAGTTTTCATAGGATAATGAATAGATTTGCTGTTCTGTTGCAATGCATAATGTAAAGTAATAATTTCAACATAGGGTTATTTCTGTCTGGGCCAAGAGAAGGAAGAGACTTGTGACTTGTTCTACTGTTAACAAGAAAAACAAGATGCTAAATTTGATGAGTATGACACATTTTCTCATACATTATGCCCTCTAAAGATATGACACAAAAAATAATAGAAATGTTTATAATCTGTCCCAGCCAACTGCTGTGCCTCTTATAGTCTTATAGTCTTATAGTCATATAAGATTTCGCTAGCAATACAAATATGATATATCAGAGTTCCTAGCAGATAGAGTTTTACAAATGTTTAGCATCAGGGTGTTGATGAGATAGAAATGGGAACATTCACAAGCCCACAAGCAAGTGGTTGGAATCTTGAAAACATGCCAACATGATAAAATATCAGATTTTCAAGAAGTAAAATCAGCAGTCAGCGTGTGGAAGGAAGATGCTTTCAGAACTAAAGCATATATTACAGAAAATGTTTTCCTGTTTCTGTCTTTATTTTTATATTGCTGGATGCTGTGGTAAACTCAAACTTTTTTTCTACCACAATAAAGTCCAATAGGTGACATTGACTAATATTTCTGACTTTCAGTGTGTTCTTATTGAATGTGATTTCTTTTCACATACAGAAGAACATAAAATGCTTATTTCTTATCAATCAAAAATGGTATAGGTATTTATATTTAATTTGGTACATAATTAGAAATGGGACATTGTAAAATATTGTAAAATATAAATATCAGACTAACTAAAAGAATGATGGTTATTAAACATCAAATCAACCACTGATGATTGTTTGAGAGAAAATGAAATGATTCATTTCAAACATTTTATCTCTCCTAGATATAATTCTATAATTAGAGTTGGGTTCTAATTCCTAAAAAAAACAAAACTCATGCCTATTGTAATATTAAAGAATTCCATGAATTATGCATCAGTAGTAAGTAACAGCATCTCTGCTGAGCAATTTTTTTAAACTACAAAGTAGCATTAATTACATGCACTAGAAGATGCAAATTGTTACCCTATTAGATGCTAATGACCCAAAATAATTACTTTAGGAAGACATTGGAATATTGTTGTGATTCCCTGATTGTATTAAATACTTTATGATTCTGCTATCTGCTACACTATATTAAAGATCCTGTATTAAATATCAAAGATCACAAGATATTATATGGAGTAGATTATAATTGATCCAATAGATTGATTGTTGTAAAAATACATATAGGTATTACATAGATAGATAAAGAAATTCCTTCAAAGGAGGAGCCAACGTCGTGACAACACAACATGCAGTCTTGATAGTCCAAGACTGCCACTGACACGTTTGCCACTGGACGGTCCAGCTGGACCTAAACCGTCCCATAGAGATAGTGAACAGGAAGATAAAGCCTTGCTGATCTCAGGGACATTGCAAAGTCCCTGATTGATCCAAGGGAAGCACTTCAAGCAGGCAGCAAACAGGCAGCCCCAAGCTGACGGAGACTGCTCCGGAAGGAAGGAAGTGAAAGTGTGTCCATCAGGTGAGGTTTTTTTTTCTATTTTGAGAAAAATTGCCCAAAGAAACTTTTTTTAAAAAGATATTAGTCCTTTAAGTAAAAGAATAAAATAGCAAATTTAATTCTTATTGGACTGCATTGGAAAGTTTTTGTTTTTCTTGTAATGACATTTTGTGGATTGAAATGACCATAATGTAATGTTTCCTGTTTCTCCGCTTGAAGTGAATGGATTTATTTTTTTCCCCCTCTATTTTTGTCACTATTTTTTGGCTTGATTTAAAACACTCTTTTTTATTTTAACAAATTCTTCCTACCTTTTGTTATTAAATTCCACCAAAGACAATCAAAGATCTTTGTTTTCCATAAGCTGGAGACAAGTATGAAAAAGTGGAATCTGCTACTCGGGAGTCAGAGTCTTTTTTTGAAACAATGTATCCTTTGTTCATTCCTCTTTGATCTTATTGACTTTGTAACTGAAGGGTTTGCAACTTGCTTACAAAACCTGATAAATAGCCAAGGGCACAAATTGGTTTTTGCAGGTGATTTTGGAAAATATTTTGGCAAGGGAAGGAAAAGGAAAGAAAAAGATAGAAACCTTCTCTTTTGAAGAGTACAAAAGAACTTGTGTTTATGTCAACAATATATATATACACATACACACACACACACACACACACACACACACACACAAGAGGCTTGGAAGGTTAGAGTGGCAGTGGCTATCAGACTCCTTTTTTCTTTTTCTCTCCTTTTTTTTGGAAAAATTGATCAATATGCAAATGAGGAAACCTTAAAATTTCAAAATATCCTGGCTGGAATTCAAAATATTTTGTAAGGATTTGGGAGATTTGAGAAGAACTTGGATAGACTATTGTTTCTCACAGCAAAAGATGATGAGGTTGGAGCCCCAAAAATTAAAGAAGAGAATGAAAATATAGAAGATAAAGACAAGACAATAGATGAACCTTTTTATGGAGCAAATATGGGTGAAAGTGGAAAGAAGGGAAGATGGAAAAGTGAATTTGACAATTTGGAGCTTTACCCCAGATTTCAAGATACAAGAGGGAAAAAAAGGGTGATAATGATGGAGTTAAGAAGAGAAACCTTTTCAGAAATAAGCCTGACAACCAAAGACTAGCTAATTTTAATAACAATTCAAGAGCAACGAGATTATATGAGAGATCTTTTAAGCAATAAAGTGCGGAGAGAAGTTTATAAAAACTTTATAAAGGAGATGAAAGGAGAATTGACAAAACTACTGGCAAGAGAGATAAGACTGTTTTGCCACTGGAAAGATACAGGTTGATAATGAAAGTTAATGATAAAAAGTTAGTTAATTTTTGGTGATTAATAAGTAGGAATTTCAGTATTTTGTAGATTGTTTTAGATTGTTATTAAATATCTATTCATTAACATATAATTAACTACAACAACAATAATGAAATGATAATCTTAACTAGTATAAGTAACTTGGTTATAAATTATAAATTGGGACTTGGCAAAAAAAGCTATAAATTTTATTAATACATTTTTCTTTAGATCTTGCTATAAAAGTATAACTTCTTTGAGTCTGAAGAGAGGAGATGTGATATAAGTAGTAAATAATTTTTTGTTAACCACAACAATAACAAGGAAATGTTAATGGATATTTTTGGTGATTAATAAGTAAGAATGTTAGTATTTTGTAGATTGTTTTAGATTGTTATTAAATGTTCATTCATTAACATATAATTAACTATGATAACAACAATGAAACGATAACCTCAATTAGTAAAAATAATTTGGATATATATTGTAAATTGGGACCTAGGGAAAAGACCTATAAATTTTATTAATATTTTTTTGTTTAGATCTTATTATAAAGGTATAATTTCATTTGGGCCTGAGGAGAGAGAGGTGATATAAATAGTAAATAATTCTTAGTTAACTACAATAATAAAAAGGAAATGTTAATGGATAATGTTTAATGATATATGCATGTGTTGTATTGGTAAAAGCAAAATGGATATAAGCTTTAAATAGTGAGTTGGGAGGGGGGAAAGGGGGGAAATGCTTAGATATCTTATTAATTGATTTTGTTTCAGAATATGTTATAAAGGCATAATATTATTGGAGGTTTATTGAAATTGTGAATGAATGCCAGTAGGTGGTTGTGTCTTTAAATAAAATTGATTTCAGATAAAAGCACGTTTAAATAATTGTAGTTAAATGAGAATTGTGGTACATTGATAGTAAAATATAAATATTTTTGATTTAAAATGTACAATTCAATATGAATGAATTATATGTAATGAGTGTGGAAGAAATGCACGAAATGTATTTGTAACCACGCTTTCTACAAGATGTAATGAAGGATGATTCTTTTTTTGTGTGTTTTTTGTTTAACTAAAACAATAAAAAACTTTTCAAAAAAAAGAAATTCCTTCATTTAAAGTATAGATAGCAAAAAAAGAAAAAGTTGGGGGAGGGTCAGATTGCACAGATGGCAGTACAACAAAATATATAAGAATTGTATGTTTTGCATGCAAATGTACATATGCACAAACATACAAACATGTACATGTGTTTCTCCTAAAATAAAAATGGATGTGGAGTAGAACTTGGAAGTGCATCAGTTTAATTCATCTAGTACTGAGCAACCTATAGGTAGCCAAAATAGTATCTCATTTGGTATAGGAATAAAACATTGGCCTAGAAATAACACATAGCAAATACAAAGAAGGTAAAGCATTTATTTATTTATTTATTTATTTATTTATTTATTTATTTATTTATTTATTTATTTATTTATTTATTTATTTATTTATTTATTTATTTTTATTCGTTGGCTCAATGCAAGGCCATTATATTTGTAGTGTATTTATGTATGAATGTAAAATAGGCATTGGTTAAAGTGATATAATTGACATAGGAATACTACTTGCTGTTACCCAAAGAATTCTACAGAATAAACTTCTGTATAGAAATGCATATGATTGAACTGCTAGTAATACAATGGGTTGGATGGTATTTATTTTCATTATAGAAATGTGTTTGTGCATGTGTGCATTTATAAAGGAAGTACTAGCAACTTTTTAATACAAGGAATGTACATATTTATCTATGCATAGTTGATGGATTGCTGGTTGCTGCCACAATCTCTTTGATGCAAATGGGCTGACATTTTCAGTCTGTTTTTTTTCCCTTTGGGCAATTATGAAAATCTCTACTTTGCCAAGAGATTTTAATACTACAAATTATCTAATGTGGTCCATGCCAATTTCACATTCAGTCAAATCAGTAATTTGTTCTGTTCTGTTTCCAAATCAGACTACCATTTGGAAAACAAAATTCAGGAATCTGTAACTCCTATGATTTATTTTGCCTGAAATCTTCCCTGTATCCTTTTAGGTGGAATCCAAAACCCAGATAAATTAATACATACACTAGTTCCAATACATACAATTTCTGTTTTTAAGCATTAGAACTATCCATTCCAAAACATAATTACTTTCAGAAGGCCTTTACCAAATACTTTTCGGTAGTCTTGGGATATAAGGATTCATGTTAAAGTATACTATCAAATGTTAATTTTGACATTAAAAGGATGTAAACTGTTAAGTCCTCACTTTTACGACCGCCGAGTGTCCATCAAAGATAGGAGCAATCCTATTGGCTCTGATGCAACACCCAGCAGGAGAATTGCGGAACTTTAATTAGATATTCCTCTGACAGCTCAGGTATAAAAATCTGTCAGAGGAACTGCTCTCACTGTTAGTTACTGGTGCTGTTAATAACGTTTGTTGGCTTAAACTGATTCCTGTCTCCTCAGTGCTCAGAATAAAACACTGGCAATGAAGTGGGATTTTTCTGTTAAAGAAGCCACCTTGATCCACCTCTGAGCATTCAGAATCAGTAAAAACTGTTCCTGACAATAATGGCAGCTGTTTCCCAGTTCGCAGCGTTCGTTCCAGGGCAGGAGTCATGGGAGGCATTCATTGAAAGATTTGAATACTATTTGCAGGTGAACAATTACACAGAAATTTCTCATGAAAGGAAGTGGGGGGGGGGGTTTCTAAGCTTCTGTGGGCCAGAATTGTTTTCTACAGCCAGGGCTCTGGCAGCTCCCAGAGCAGTGTATGCCGTTCCATGGGAGGCGCTGATTAAAAAATTAAAGGGCCACTATGCACTGACCCCTTTGTGTATAGCTAGACGCCACCTGTTCCATCAGTGTACTAAACGAGAAGGCGAGTCAGTCAGTCAGTATATGGCTATGCTGAGAACTGAGGCCATCCATTGTGATTTTACTGATTTGGATGAAGCCTTGTTGGAACAATTAGTATGCGGGGTTCATGATTTGTGTTTATAGTGCCGTTTATTGGCCTGCTCTGAATTAACCTGCAGGTGGAGATTGAAGAGGCTACAGCCGCAGAAATTTCCAATCACTCTGCAGCTGAAATACAGCGTTACCAGATGACCCTCAGCCAAGTGCCTATTTCCCCCTCCATTAATCAACAGAAGTATGAGGAGGGGGATGACTTTGAGGAGGAGGAGGAGATAAGCCGCCTCAGAGTGGGTCAGCCAAGGCAAGACAAATGATCTCTGAAATTACCTCAGACTGGGTGTTTCAACTGTGGCGGGAAACATTTGAGATCGTCTTGCAAATTTAAATGGGCTACTTGCCACTGCTGAGAGAAGAAGGGGCATCTGGCATAAGTTTGCTGAGTGACCTACCTTCAGCTGACCTGATGACAACCATGACCATTCGTGTCCTGAATAGAGGGATGAATAGACCCAGAGGGGACTGCGTCACTGCTAGTAATGGCCAAGACCAAACTGATAGCAGCCCAACTGATGGGAAGACAGGTCTAAAGAAGATGTATTTAAATGTTCTTATTGAAGGGGCTCCATGTAACATGGAAATATACATGGGGGTCTACCAAATCCATAATTGCCTGCAGCATCCTTAAAGCATTAATTCCCTCTATACAACTAAGCAGACTAACCAATTGTCAATGTAAATTAAGGGACTATCAGGGTAATCCTATAAAAAATTTAGGCTGTGGAACATGCATCCTTTATTGTAAATGTGTTTTTATTTTCCATTTTCATTTTGTACAGTCACATATATACTGTGCATAACCGGGGCCATATAACATTAAATAATAAACACAGCCATTCCTCTTGTCAACAATACCCCCCAAAATAGAAACCCAATGTACCTCTTCGACCCTCCATACACCCTTTCTTTCGCCCCCCCTCCAACTTTCCATCTTCCCTCCAACATTCCCCTCTACCCTACTTCCCCTCCCCCTCTACCACTCCTCTCTCCCAGTACACTCCCTCCCTTCCTTCTCACCCTCCCTCCCATCCTCTCTCCCACCCTCTCTACCCCTCTTTCTTCTATCCCTCTACTCCTCCCTTCAGTGTATTTCTACTATCTATTAATATATTCAGCTTGTCCTATTTTTACAGTGAAATTAAAGAGCAACAGTATACAAGTGCAGTCACGTTACTTTAAAATCTAACACATACTATATATCCCCCTCCCCCCTAACACCCCACCTCCCTTCCCCCCCCCCGACTTCCCAGAGCCCGTACACGGTATAGGTTTTTAACAAATACAGTCTAAAATATATTAAGACAAAGGAAATTAAAAAAAAGAAGTTAATAACATCTCTGCATTAAACTCAGCTTCTTCCTGTTGCACTAACTTTAAGCAGTTTAGATTATTCCTAATCTTAAGCATAGGCTATCTGTAATTTCTTAGTCCCGTATTTGTTTTGTATATAGTCAATCCATTTTTTCCAGTCTCGTTTATATCTCTCATTTGAATGGTCTTTAAGATATGCCGATATTTTAGCCATCTCGGCTAGGTTTGTAACTTTCAATGTCCATTCTTGAGTTGTAGGCAAGTCTTCCTTCTTCCAGTATTGCGCCACCAACAGTCTTGCTGCCGTTATTAAGTGCAGAACCAAATTAGTCTCTACCGCTGTAAATTCAGTACATATACCTAGTAAGAATAACTGAGGATTAAACTTTATCCTTCTTTTAAAAATATTTTGCATAATCCACCACATTTTTATCCAAAATGCCTTAACCTTTTGACAAGTCCACCATATATGAAAATATGTAGCATTGAGAGAACCACATCTCCAACATTTAGGCTGTACATTTGGGGACATAGAAGCCAGCTTTTTGGGTTCTAAATGCCATCTATAAAACATCTTATAAAAATTTTCTCTCAGGTTTTGTGCTTGTGTGAATTTCACATTTCTTACCCATATTCTTTCCCATGTGTCCAACATTATTGGTTCTTCAATATTTTGAGAGCACTTTGTCATACAATCTTTAACTAGTTCTGTTTCCGAATCCATCTGTATTAGTACATTATATATCCTCTTTATATGCATTAAACTTTGATCTCTTATTTGTTTAAACAAATTATCCTCAATTTGGATAAAACCAGTTTTTTCCACCTGACCTGTAATTGGCCATACTGGAGCCATGTTTGAACTACCTTCTCCTCTTTTAATACCTCTAAAGATTTTAGTTGTAGAACCCCCCTTTCCAAAGTGAGAAGTTGTCTGTAGGTGGTTCTATCCTGTTTTTGTGCTATATTCATATTTTCAATTGCATGTCTAGGAATTGCCCACATGGGTAACTTGTCATTTAGTTTATATTGATATATTTTCCAAACCCGCAGTAAAGCATTTCTTAAGATATGACTTTTAAAATTCTTATCCAATTTTTTGTTGAATAACAAGTAAGCATGCCAACCATATACCAGATCGTGTCCCTCGATATTCAGTATTCTATCGTTGGTTAAATGGGTCCAATCACTAATTGCGGATAGCACCACTGCATCATAATATAATTTTAGGTTAGGTAATTTCAAGCCTCCTCTCTCGCGTACATCTTGCATTATTTTCATCTTTACCCTCGGCTTCTTTCCTGCCCATACAAATTTGTTGATACCCTTCTGCCATTCTAAAAGATTTGCATCTTTTTTAAGTATAGGTAACATTTGAAAAAGAAATAAAATTTTTGATAAGATGTTCATTTTCACTGCCGCTATCCTACCCAGCAAGGATAAGTGCAATTTCTCCCATTTTTTCATCTCTATCTGTATACTCCGCCAAAGTGGTTCATAATTGTGCTTATATAATTTCCCGTTTGAGGCCAAAATATTAACCCCAAGATATTGACTTTTTTGACTACCTCACATCCTAGCATCCCTCCTAGTTCTTCCTTTTGTTTAGTATTCATATTTATAGCTAATATTTTGGTTTTTCCTAAATTTATTTTAAAACCAGACACTTGACCATATTGATTAATCGTATTCATTAAAACCATACTAGATTCCTGCGGTTGTTCCAATATTATGACCAAATCATCCGCAAAAGCGCGGACTCTGTACTCTTGCTGCCTAATCTTGATCCCTTTTAGACCATCCAAGCCCCATATTTTGTTCAACAATACTTCCAAAGTTATAATGAACAATAGTGGGGACAAAGGACAGCCCTGTCTTGTACCTTTCCTGATTTGAAAAGGGTCTGTTAAACTTCCGTTGACGCTGATTTGAGCTGTTTGCTGTTGGTATATTGCTTTGATTGACTGTAAAAAGCTATCTCCTATCTGCATTTTTTGCAATATCTTCAACATAAATTGCCAGTTAACTCGATCAATGTTTGATCGAACATGCATCCTTTAAAGGGAAACTGCCCCTAATTATAGTTGCTGATGCCCTAGCTACCTTTTTGGGACTTGAATGGTTTGCAGCTCTGGGCCTTTCTATTGCAGGAGTCCATACCACCAGGAAGACCGATGACTACACCGACCTGGAAAAGGAGTTTGCTGATGTGTTTAGTCTTTAGGTAAATATACGGGGTCGCCAATTTCCTTTAGTTTAGATCCACAGGTTCCTCCCATTAGGCTTAAGGCAAGGAGAGTTTCTTTCTCATTGAGAGCCAAAGTAGACACTGAGATTGATAAGCTACTTGCTCAAGGCATGTTGGAACCTGTGTACTACGCAAAGTGGGAAACCCCTATTGTGCTACCAATAAAGTCAGATGGATCCATTAGGATCTGTGGCGACTATAAGTTGACAATAAATAAGGCATTATAGGCTAACCCTTACCCTGTCGCAGTGGTGCAGCATCTGCTCCATTCCTTGGGACAGGGTTCAATTTTTGCCAAACTCGATTTGACCCAGGCATACCAACAATTGCCTGTGGATGATGCTACAGCAGATGCCCAGACAATTGTTACCCATAGAGGAGGTTTTTGTTGCCGCTGGCTCCAGTTTGGAATATTCCAAAGTATCATGGAGCGACTGCTCCATGGCATTCCTTGGGTGACTCCCTATTTTGATGACATTTTAATTTCAGCAAACAGTCAAACTGAGCTAAGACACAAACTTAAGAGTGTCTTGACCTGTTTCAGAAGCACAGGGCTTAAACTAAAAAGACAAAAATACCACATAGGAGTAGCTGCAGTGAAGTTTCTGGGGTACTTGATTGATGCTAAGGGAATCCATTCAGCCCCTGACAAAGTGGAGGCCATTAAAATGGCCCCTGTTCCTATAAACAAGTTAGAGCTGTAAGACTTTTTAGGTTTGCTGAACTTCTATGTCTTGTTTTTGCCACATAAGACTTTGCACAGGCAGCTAGATAGTTCAGCTGCCTGGAATTGGGGCAGCCGTGAAGCAAAGGCATTTATGGCTGTTAAAGCCCTATTAACTTTTTCAGCTGTTCTTATGCAGTATATGGAAGACCTGCCCTTGGTTTTGGCTTGTGATGCCTCTCCCTATGGAGTTGGGGCAGTCCTAAGCCACCATTGTCCAACTAGCCAAGAGATTGCAATTGCCTATTTTTCGCGCACTTTATCCAAGGTGGAATTAAATTATAGTCAATTGGATAAAGAGGCATTGGCAGCGGTGGCTGGAATCAAAAGATTCCACAATTACCTTTATGGCCGTTCTTTCCTGCTTCTAACAGACCATAAGTGGCTTTGGGGGATTTTGTTGGAGCACCCGCCAGCCCCGGAGATACTATCTCCGCGTATGTCCCAATGGGCCGATTTTTTGGCCGCCTACTCCTATCGCTTGGAGTACAGACCAGGGAAACAAATGGGGCATGTGGATGCATTGAGCCACTGTCCCCCGCCCCTGACAGTACAAGTCCCGGCCCCAGAACCATCTGTATTGATGATAGATAACCTCCAGATAGATGACCTAATGGCATCCGATATTGCCAGCCACTCTAAAAAAGACCCTATTCTTTCCAAAGTGCTAGATTGGGTTCAGAGGGGTTGGCCGGGAAATGGAATGGCTGCTGATTTTCTACTATATTACAGAAGATGGCTTGAATTGTCTGTAGTAAGGGATTGCCTACTATGGGGGAGCAGGGTAGTGGTGCCCTCGTCACTCCGCCAATCGATCCTTAGTTTCCTCCATGACGGCCACCCAGGCATAGTGCGTATGAAGTCTTTGGGGTGCAGCTATGTCTTGTTGCCCAAAATGGATGAAGCTATTATGGAGTGGGTGCTCCGCTGCCAGCCCTGTCAATCCTCCAGGTCTGCACTAGCCACTGCCACTCCCAGGGAGTGGGAGCTGCCCCGCGGCCCCTGTCCCGAATTCATTTGGATTTTGCAGAACCAATTCAAGGCCACATGGTATTGGTAGTAGTGGATGCCTTTTCTAAGTGGGTGGAGTTAATACTCATGCATTCTATTATGGCAGAAGCTACTGTCAGGGCATTACAAGCATGGTTTGCCGGACACCATTGTGTCTGACAATGGGCCGCAGCTAACCTTGGCAGTGTTCCAGGCATTCATGATGAGATCTGGGGTTTGCTGTGTCTTAGTGGCTCCCTACTACCTTGCCACTAATGGCAGGGTGGAGCGGGAAGTGCGCTCAGCTAAGGACGCCCTGGGTATGATGGGGTCTTGAAATTTACCTGATAAACTCAACCGCTGTATGTTAATACAATACATAACTCCCTGCCTAGAGTCAGGAAAAAAGTCAGGCTGAGCTCCTGATGGGCTGACGACTGCTATCTGTACTAGACAGACTGCATCCAACATATGCAGCAGATATACCACAGAAGGGAATGGAAAAAGCCTGGAGTTTTACACCCAGGGACTGGGTGTTCACTAGAAATTATGTTGGGGATCCAAAGTGAGTGCTGGGTGTAATAACAGAGGTTCTTATAGGGTCCAATTAGAGGATGGACTGATGTGGCGGTGCCACATAGATCATCTGCAGCGCCGTGTACAGCCAAAAGTCAATGAACCCACCAGGCTGCCACTGCTGCCTTACCCAGTTCAAGTCACAACCAGCAAGGAAGTCGTTCAACCAACCCTGTTGTCAAGCCAAGTTCAAAATCCTACCACCGCCTACCAACGACAACAAACTGTGTCACAGGAACCACTGCACCAACTTCCCAAAGCATTCTCGGTGAAAGACCTACCTGTGGTGTCCAGACGGCTGACGAATGGGAGGGTCCAGCCGATGACATTATGACAAAGCCTGCAGCCTGCAGATGTCGATCTTGGTCATGTTCCTTCTCCGGCACCAGCACTAGAACTGAGGCATTCGGGGTGGAGCCACAACCGGCCCGCCTACTTAAAAGACTACGCTTGTGAGGTCTGGGAGGAAGGTGTGTTAAGTCCTCACTTTTATGACCACCGGGTATCTGTCAAAGATAGGAGCAATCCTATTGGCTCTGATGCAACACCCAGCCAGCGGGAGAATTGCAGAGCTCTGATTGGATATTCCTCTGACAGCTCGGGTATAAAAAGCTGTCAGAGGGACCGCTCTTGTTGTTAGTTCCTGGTCCTGTTAATAGAGTTTGTTGGCTTAAACTGACTCCTGTCTCCTCAGTGCTCAGAATAAAACATAAATAGTAATATCATTATATGTGTTATCCCGAAGCTCTTACAAATGTTCATAAATGAATTAGGATATGGATACTGAAGTTTGTTGACAATGCAATTATTTGGAGAGATTAACTTTAAAAAGAGCTCTGAAGACTCTAAAACATTATTTTTCAAATTTGACCATTTTAAGATGTGCAGACACTCCCGATTCTCCAGCCAGCATGCTGACAAAGGATACCAAAAGTATATAGCACTAAAACCATCATAATGCAATGACGAAAAACATTAACATGTGAAGAATAGTCAAAAGATCCACATCTGTACAAGAAGGATCCTCACCCTTTTCAACTGTACTCTATATTCCCATGAGAGAAATGACTAGAATATAATAATAAACATAAAGCATTTTTCCTATAACAGTGGGACATCCCTGACAATCACCACATTAATCAGAGAATTTAAAAGATCACTGTTTAATCAAGATTTGCTCTTATTTAAACATCAAGTAATGTTGTTTTTCTCCTATATCTTCTCAACAAGTAATGTGTTTTGCTCTTGTGTTTACTCAGTTGGATTTTCCTTTTTCCCCCCTTTTTCTTTTTTGGTAAATTGATTATTTAAGCCTATGATCATTTTCCATTAAATTGTTGCAGAAATGCCAGAGAGGCATTATGACTTTTTCACTCCAGCTGAGCTAAACCAGAAGGAAATACAGAGTAATTGACCTTGTTGTTCAGTGGATTGTACAGGATTTTGCTACCCACTATTTTATGCCACTCACTTCCCTTCATGCATCTTCTAATGTCATGCCCTTTGTGTGTATATTCTGTCCAATACACTCCACAAAAAGAAAGTAAGAGAAAAACAGGGGGCATTGCAAATACAAAGCATTAAATACACTGAGACCCTTACACCTAACATTCCAGAGTCAAGCAAAATCTGTACTGTAAATTGGATGTTTAAAATAAAATGTTCCAATTATTGTAATAAATTAGAATCCATTAAGAGCCAACACATAAATTTAGGTGGGGGGGAGGGACAATATGCAAATGCTACATTGAACAAATAATTGAAAGCAGAAGTTGGCAAACTTTTCAGTTGGGTAGAAGCAGGAGTATGTTTCCGTTGTGATAAAGAAAGCATCTTTTCCCCCCAAAATGCCAATATCTCTTGGGAGCATTAAGTTTTGAAGGTTTCCACATTTTTATATAAATTTTATTTATATAAATATTATATATTTTATATAAATGCACTGAAATCTCATATATTCTTGCACTATTTGATAATTTCTATTATGAAAAGTGCTTCAACTATCTACTTTATCATCATGCTCATGGCTGCTAGGTCCTTACATGAAATCTATATCTGAATGTATAACTTTCAGCAACTATACAATGACCATATTTTCTTAGAAAAAATAAAGGACAAAGTTGAAAGAGGCTGATAAGGATTAAACAATATGTTTATAACTTTGCTTTATTTAATGAAAATTGAGGAGCAAAATTAGGAAAATAAGTAATTAAATAAATCTGAAGAACAGTTTTCTGACATAAAGAACTGCTCTTTGTAATAAATGCATATGGTCACTGTGAGTGGTTCAGCAGTTAAAGACTCTGAGCTTGTCAGCTAGAAAGCTGACGGCCCAGGTACAAGACCCAAACTCTGCATGACAAGGTGATCTCCTGTTCTTGACCTAGCAGTTTGAAAGCTGTAAATGCAAGTAAATAAATAGGTACCACTTCAGTAGGAAGGTATCAGGGTTCCATGTGTCTTGGCATATAGTCATGCTGGCTACATGATCATAGAAATCACAGTGCTGGCTCCTTTGGCTAAGAAATGGAGATGAGCATCCCTCCCCTAGAGTTGGACATGACTGGACAGGGGAAACCTTCACCTTTAGCTTTGTGGTCATTGTAAATATAAAGTATAAATAAATATATTTATCTTGGTCTCACAAAGGTTTTGTACTAGTTGCTCATTCTGGACACAACGTTACTCCTAGATGAACATTGAAACATGGAATGCTATTATTTGTGCAGAAACCCTAAATGATGATTTATACAACTGTCTTTTAATACATTCAGATCATAAATATAAAGAAATAAAGCATGCTTCCAACATGATGTTGGCCTCAGACCCCTTGGACCACTCAGACAAAAGTAGACCATGTGTATATAAGGGCTCCATATGATTGGGAATGCCACACAAGAACCCCAACTCATAGAAAGCCTCTTTTAGCCTATTTTGTTGATGAGCCTATCCCTGATTTATTATCAACACAAAATGAGCTATTATTCTAAGATCTTTCTCCAGAACATTGTTGCTATTGCATATTATATCTGCTTTATGTTTTTAAGTGAAGAACTTTCTATTTGTCTTTGTTAATTTTCATTCTGTTATTTCCAGTCCTTTTATCTAAGTTACCCAAATCACTTTAAATTATATTACTGCCTTCTTGGATATTAGCTATTCTGCCCAATTCTGTATCATCTCTAAATCCAATAAGCATTCCCTCCACACTTAACTAATCAAAATGTCATGGGTACTTTATCAAATGCTTTGCTGAAATTAAGATATATGACATCTACAGCCATCTCACAATTTACTAAGGGAGTTAGATTATCAAAAAATGAAATAATATTTGTCTGGTGAAGCTAATTTGTGACAAATCTATGTTAACATTTAGTAATGCGATTATATTGTCTTCACACGTATGGTCCTGTTGTGATCTAAAATCTAATAGAAGCTGTTTGAAAATGTTCCAGAGTGCTGCATTTTCTGTGTTTCTGTTGTATAAAAAATGATCTTTTTTGTGTGCATGAACAAAGTATAGTTTAGTATGTTGGCATAATTAAGCATGTTGTAGCTCTTTTTGATGAACTGAATAAATCAACACAATTATTCCCTTTTCAGATGGAAAATCTTGTTTGCTTTTAAAGAAAGCTAAAATAGCTTGTCATTATTAACTTGATGCACAGAGATGGAAATGGGGACTCTGTACATTAATTAATAATAGGTTGCTTCCTCCCTAATTAAAAAAGGAAGCAACTCATTATTTATTAACGTATAGAGTCCCTACTTCTCTCCCTCTCTCTATGTATAAATATATGGGTATATGTTTGTGTATATGGTACATTATTTGGTCAAAGTTTCATCTGCCAATATTTGTTCTTTGAAAATCCAGTCTGACTTCAGATAATTATCACATTGTTTTCACAGCTCTTCCAAATCAATAGTTTTATGATCTCTTCTATAATCTGCACAGTATCAAATTGACTGATGTTTCTTTTTCATGGGTTTCCCTTTTTTTCCCCTTTTTCCCTTTCCTTTTCTTTTTTCAGTTTTCCTTCTCTGGTGATCTGGCGGTTCATCTTCTTTCCAGGATTTCTCAAAAATATTACATTTTTCAGACTATCAACAAGTTGGTTTTTTTTGAATACCTGATGGTGAAATTCATCTAATGTTGCAGATTTAAATTTGTTCAATGCATGCACGAAATCCCTCACCTTGTTTCCATCTGTTTTGATTTTAAGTAAGCACTTTCCTCCTACCCTTTACTTTCTGATGAAATATGTGCTTTCCAATTGGAATAGACTGAAACAAAGTAGAAGTTGAATAGTTCTGCTGTTTTTTGACTTGTTAGCTTGTTGATTTTCTCATTGAACCAATCACAAACTCTTCTTTTTATTTGTCTTTTATTTGAAGACGTGCAAATAGATTATTTTGTTATTTTTGGAATCCATACTAAATTCAACTCTGATTTTTAACTTTCTTGATACCATGTCTAATGTTCCATACTACCTGTATCATCTTTTAATGCCACTTGATTCTCCTTCAATCTCCTATATGTATTAGTAAGTATTTTGTGTAGCTTATTCATTTGTTTGTTTAAAACATATATTTATCTGTCCATTTATTACAAACGTTGGGCAGTTCCCAATCAAAAAATAGAATAAGTTAAAAACAATATTTTTTCTCATTGAAAAGATATGCAACTGTGCTTTTGGTATCTCCATTTTAAAGGAATTCCCACTTATGTAGATCTTCTTTTCTTATTAACTTCTCATGACATAGTAATCTAGTTATTTTATTAAAGTCAACTTATGGAAGTCCAAGAAGTCTAATGTAATGTTTCATTACATTCAGTTTATTTTCTTTAAAATTAGGAACTTAATGATACATGGTTATTTCCCCTGAATTTTCCTTGTATTTCCTCTTCCTGACTAAATTGTCACTATTCATTAGTATTATATTAATGATAGTCAATCCCCTTGTGCCTTCTACTCTCTAACTAACAAGCTTGTCAGTTAGACAAGTCAGGAATTTCCTGAAAATGCTAAGCTTATCAAATTTTCTCTCTTAGTGGACATGGGCTAAGCAGAGTCCCCTATCACTACTACTCTTTATTTATTAAAAGCTCTGTTCTTGTTCTGAAAAGCATTCCCATGTGTTTTCCTTGTTTAGGGCATGCAGTAATGAATAAAAACAACAAGATATGATTTTATTTCTTTATTCCAGAATTTAGCCCTGTGCTGTCCCAACAGTATATAGCTAATATAGGAATTAAGAGCTGTCTCCTTTAAGAAACTACCTCATGGGAAATGTAACTACCTTATGGGAAATGTAGTTCCATATCATGTGACCACATCTGTGCTCCCTGATTTGGCAGCGGGGTACTCTGCCCGGGAAAATTGATTTATTACTGACCATTCACTGAGTCGCCTTCGGTCCTACCAGAAGCAGCTTTGTACCAGCAACATGGGTTAGAGGAATTAATGTCTTTTTACACTACGTGATGGGACAGATCATGGAAAGTCAGAAGAATCTTAACACTGAACTGTAAGTTTTGCTATTAAGGATGCCTGATAGTAAACGTGATCTGAAAGATATTCCTAAGCGTGGAGTTAACTGGCTGCCCGAGCAGAACCTCATTGCCTGGGGCAGAACAAGCTCAGATGTTCTCAATAGTATCACAAAAGTCATTAATTGGGATTTTTAAGCAGCTGGGCTCCTTTTAATATACAGTCCAAGCATTATTATTTTTTGGTCCCTTTTGTTCCTTTTGCTTTAATTGATTACCTTAATTGCTATATTCATTGAAATACAGCAATATAGCAATATAGGATTCATTGGAATCATCCTTCCAAGTCTGTGTTACACTGAATAAATCATGTTTTCCTTCTTCTGTTAAGACTTCAGAATCACCTTGCTAATTTTGCATACTCTGAACTTCTCTGTATAAAGGAACTATGAATTTTATAAGCTGAATATTTAATCTTTAGTTCCTTCAAAAACGTTATAAAACTTGGTTGCTTTTCTTTCTTTTTCTTTGTTCCTTCTTACAATTTTAAAAAAAAACTTTAACAAGATTATTTTGTAAATCCAATGTAGGAAAATTATTGAAGTCATCTTCTTGCTTTGTTGTTTAGCTATTAAGACAGCATTCGCTGGCTGGGGAATTCTGGGAGTTGAAGTCCGGACATCTTCAAGTTGCCAAGGTTGAGAAACACTGTATTAAGATATCAGCTGGTTTCTTCTGTATGTCCAATGCAACATCTTTTATCACCTCATTCTTGTAGCCTGTCATTTTTAAAATTACTTGCAAGTCAGTCTTGATCTTGCCACGTAGAACCCATTCCTCTTTCATAATACCTTTTAAACACAATCTATATATAGTGGCATTTTTCCATGGTAAGGATTCTTTATAATCAATACCCAAATCTTGTTTCAAATTTATTTGTACCTTTCTTTCAAGAAAATAGTAATTCATATTAAAAAATTACAGTTAAAGAGGTAAAAGCTATTACAAACTAAAAAAAAGAGAATAAAAAGTAGAAATAGTAAGTATTGAAATGAACAAAGAAAGAAAGAAAAGACGAGAAAGAAAAACAAGATTAGAAAAAAAAAGAAAAGAAATATAAAAAGAAGTTACTTTCCCTTCATCAAAAGCAATTTAAAAATGAAGTAACTTTTCACCTTCTCTTAAAATGCAACAAGTGATTTTCTCTTTCTATATCCCTTTTCTTATCTTGTCAGGCTTCACAGGTAGTCTAGAGAGGAAACATGACCAGATGAGCTAATTCTATTTTATTGTAAGGCTACATTAACAAAATCTTTCAAGTCTGAAAGAGCAAATTTCTTTTACCACCCTTATAAGTTATAATCAGTTAATCTGAGCATTTCTCTCTCTCCCATTTCTACATACCATTGTACAGGTATATCTATAAAACAAATCCTTAAAGCTTCATCATTTAGTCCTGATCAGCAAAAGTTCAAAACTCCTTAAATTATCATCTTTAGTTCCTTCCTTGCCTTTAGTGTCCGACCTTCAAAGCCTTGTCATGTCAGGTTTTTTAAGAGAATTCAAAACAAAAACATTTTCCCATGGGAAGGATTCCTCTTATTAATTTGAAAATCTTTTGTTCAACTCCATCTGGCCCCTTAGTCCATTTATAACTTTCTGAATCTAATGACCTCTTGCTGTTTACTACAAAAAAGGTACATTTATTCTCCTGCATCTTAGGGAAATAGTTTTTGAAGTATGTCATTTCCTGAAATACTGCCTAGAGACTAAACATATAGAAAACCCTAACTCAGCTGTATTTTCAAATTCCTTGAGGGTGATTTAAGAAACACTCTCTTAAGAGAGAGCATGCAGAAGCTGCTGCATTAGTAATACAATGAAAAGTTTGAGCTAAGCAAATTAAATGTTAATTGTGAATTAACATTTTATTACTGGTCAGTGACTATAACAAAAATATTCAAATGTTAAGCTAATCTCATATGAATATGAAGGCTAAAATCTGTGGTATTGATAATAATTAGACTCTTAATTATAATTTAAGATAGAATTTTTATAATTCAATATTTTCATTTTCATGAAAATGATTTTTTTCATTTTCATTTATAATTTTTATTTTCTTCAAAGAGAATAAGCCCTATATCATATTGTGTGTAGAACATAATGTATGTTTATACATTTTCTTTAATGCTGCCAAAGAAATTGAGTATCAATGATTAAAAAGGTCTGAGAAACTGGTACTTTGCCAATTATTCCAGAGAGTAATTTCATAAATCTTGGTTTTCTATGAACATATATGCAGGGTTTGTTAATTGTATAGTACAGTAATATGTTAAATTGCTTTATATTCTTTTTTTTGGGGGGGGGGAATTCTGCCACAATTAAGGTTTCAAAGTATAACAATGTAGCAGTCTCTTTTAGCCATAGATTCTCCAGACATACTAAATTGACGTTTTTACAATTCATAGCAAATATGGTTGTAGGCATAATGGGTAGCAGGTTTATGGGTTGTAAACAGTGGTGGGATTCAAATAATTTAACAACCGGTTCTCTGCCCTAATGACTATCTGGGTAGGTGGGGCTCGGTGGTCATGTGACTGGGTGGGCTTGGCCAATTCAAGGTCACTCAGGTCGATGGGTGCTTCGCCTTAGCTGTTACAATGTAATAAGGGTTAACCGGAGAGGCAGTTTCTGTAAACAGGTCAATAAAGATTAGGCTAGAAACAACACTAGAATGTTTCCTTCCTGCCTTCCTTACAGGATTAGCCCTGTAAAGTGGAAAAAAACAAAAGGAGATTTCTTCCAACAATTGGTTCTCTGAACTACTTAGAAAGTTACCAACCGGTTCTCCCGAATAGGTGCGAACTGGCTGAATCCCACCACTGGTTGTAAACCAAATCATCTAGAGTGCAACTGTTGGGAATTACAAGAATGTTTTGTTCCAGTTTTCATAACTGCTACATAATGTGCTGCATGCACATATGTTCCAGGACCCTACCATCTAACTGAAGTTCTCCAATATGTCACCCAGGGTATTCACATCAAAGGTAATTGGCAACAAAATGGAAGGTGCAATCAGGCTATAAACCCCACTCTTTTTAAATGTTTTTCCCTCAGATTGCATACATATTAAAATGAACAGAGCTTCATTCTCTGAGTCACCATTTTGAACGCATTGTCTTTTGCTTCACACACCCTGATGTCATCCATTGGGTAAAATATACCTATATATTTAGTCTTTATACAATAACATTTTTAACGACCTTATTTTTTAAAAAAGATTATTTATCCCTTTATTTTATTCCTCCAACATCTGACAAAATAGCATGAAAAATTAACACATAAAGAATGTAGATTATAATAGCTTTATTAGTACAAATGGTAATATCTGAATTTTTTTTACAATTTTGTGTTTTAAAAGTCTGTCTGGCAGTACAAGATTACAAACTCAAATATTTCCTTAGCTGAAAGGTTGAACTGTGATTTCGGATCAGAAGTTTAAAAAGGTATAAACAGTAGACAACTCACACATTAAAAATATCTTCTGGATAATAAGGTTTTGGTTTTTAAAGATTTGTAGGAGTACATATTGACTATCTGTTAAGGTCATATTTAAAGATCTCAGATAAGGCATCTTATATAATTATTACAAAAAGAAGCAATATTTTATAATAAATGTTAAAACTATTTCAGTCACTGATGCTGATTTTACTGCCATTTACTAAATTTTATCAAAACGACATTGAATTTCTAAGACATTTAATGCAAAAAAATATGACAATACAAAACACAAATATCTAAACTGCATCGTGTATAAGCCCATGTGAATGTCAGTGTATTTAAGAACCCCTCTTTCTTTTAGCCTTGCAGACGAGACAATATGCTCATGTTTAAGTATTTTAACGACCTTATAAACACGTTTCAAGAAACAACAGACCAAAAATGGAATTCCATGTATGAGTCATATCATGCTAGATTATTTATATTATGTATGCACCCAATAAATATGCAAATATACTAAGCATTCTTGGCTAAGTTTGGGTTAACATCCAGTATTTATTTCATGGAAATATCTTCCTTCTGTGAATGCTGTAATATGCAGAATTGCTGTTAGTTTATATATAGCAAAATATATTCATTGTTTGAGAGGAATTGTTTACAAGACAAATAATACATAGTCTCAAGGTTTCAATTTTTGAAAAATATATAGCAACATTAATTTCAAGCATATAAAATTACTTTTAAGATTATCCTTATAGTCAGAAATGAAATCAAGAATCTTAAAGATCTTTGAAAATCAGAACAATGCCTCTTATACAGTTTTCTTAGTCTTTTAAAAATAATTATTTACTTTGTCCATTTTAAATTTTCTTAAATCATATCTTGTTAAGCTTTTGCCAAATATTCTGTGTCTCTAAATCTTTAAATTTTGTTTTAGTTTTGTAATCCAGAAAAAAATGAAACTCATGAAGAGGAATCTCACATTGTTCTTCATGAATTTATGAAATTATGAATGAATAATACTCTAAAATAATATGTCTCTTAATCTGTAAAATAATTAATTCCAAAAGTGAATAAGAAATTACACCTGGTTGGACTTATTGTCCATAAAGGCTACATTGTGGTTGTGAGCACAGATGGAATTCCTCCAGTTTATGCACAAGTAATGGCTACCTGTAAAACAAGCAGGTAATCTCAGGATCTCTCCATTATCTGGAGAGATTTTAATCTCCAGTGTTGGCCCTCCAGGTGCGATCTATGCTGCAATGCTGTTTGTAATTTTGGACAATTCTTCCATAGACATCACCAAATACTCTATTTTTTAAAAAATTAAAATGTATATAATTAAATCAGTCAAGAGAACCAGACGCTAGGTTCTCTTTTTTCTTATGACTAATGAATACAATCGATAGCATTTATAAACAAAATATAAATATAATATGAGCAGATTTAGGTGCCTAACTGTAACCATAGAGGTGATGCTTAGCTACAATTATAATATTAAAAGCACAGGAAGATAAAGGGGCTGAAGGAAGTGGTTTTGTATTTTTTTTTTTTTTGAGATGCTTTCACTTGTTTGATATGCTTTTACTTTTGGAATTTTAACATAGTGGCAATAAATTGAAGAAGCATTATTAGATAGGAGGAGAGACTCTTTGGAACAGCCTACAGAGAAAGCAATTTTAATTAATAATAATTTCATTAGTTTTATTGCAGAAAATGTTTGATCAATTTGGCAGTATATTGGCTGAGTCACTTGAGAGTAAATTTAGAGCTTTTGAGAAAAAATAGATGAAACACTTGCTAAGTTTAAAGAAGAGATGAAAGAAGTTTAAAAAATGGAAAATTCTATAAAACTAATGTTTATAAAGTGGGACATGGTGGCTCAGCATCTTAGACTATCAATCAGAAAGGTCGACAGTTCAGTTGTTTGAATCCCTACCACCATGTAACGGAGTGAGCTGCTTGTCCCAGCTTCTGCCAACCTAGCAGTTTGAAAGCATATTAAAAATGCAAGTAGAAAAATAGGAGCCACCGTGCACCTTCAGCATTTAGTCATGCTGGCCACATGACCACGGAGACGTCTTTGGACAGCACTGCTCTTCGGCTTAGAAACGGAGATAAGCACCACACCCTAGAGTCAGGAATGACTAGCACATGTGTGTGAGGGGAACCTTTACCTTTACCTTAATGTTTATAAAATAAGTTAATGATAAAGTAGACATTTTGGAGAGTAAGACAGAGGTTAATAATAATTGGAGAAAGAACTAGGTAATTTAGCTCTATTTGAATTGAGACACAGGAATTATCTTTGAGATTTAAAGCATTCCTGAGGCATCTGGTGAAAACCTCAGAGAAAAAATTACATAAACTTTGGTCATTTGGGGGGGTGGATTGAGAGCATAAAGAGGTAGGATTACATAAACTTTACAGAATAAATTCACACTTTGCAAGAACAATAAATGTTCCGTGGGATGTTTGGTGCATTTTGTGAGGGGGAAAAAGCAAGGGATAAAATTTTGCAACAGAATTTTAATGCAAGATTGAACATTTTTTCTTGATCAAAAAATTAAAGCAGAAAAATATCCCATTTCACAGGAGGGAAATAGAAGATATGATTAAACAGCAGGAATTTCCACTGAATGCTGGAAGAGATGAAATGAAGAAACCTCAGAGAAGGCTACACAGAAATTACAACAAATGCAAACTCAGTTTGGAAGGGATGATTCTGAATTAGTTGCTACAAGTTATTTGTTTTTATATATATATTGCCTGTTTGTGTATTATAGCAAGAGAAGAACTAGTAGCAGGAGGATATAGTTGTCAATTATTAGAAAGTTTTAAAAGTAGACAAGTAAAAGTAGACAAAAGTAATTATGGTTATGAACATTGTAAGACTGAGTTTGAAACAGAATTATGGTCAAATGATGAGCATGTAATTGTTCAAATGTGTAAATGTTTATTGAAATTTGAAAAGGAAGAATGGGTGAAAGAATTTATGCTAAAGTAGAATTTTTAGTTATAATACAGATGAAACAATGGGAAATTATTTGGAGAAAGATTGAAATTTACACTGTTATAATCTTAAAGAGTATTTTTATAAAATGTTGGTAAATATCATTGGAAAAACTGTCTATTTCAAATTTATATTGGAAACATGAACAGTTTTTACTTTTTTACAGAAAGTAAAAAATGAAGGAAAGTCCACCTCATCCATAACTTGATTGTTGATGAGAGCGCTGAACTGGCTTGTTTTACTTCCAAAGAGGCTAAAGTTGCATTATCTTTGGAAATCTTTTCCACTCCACATTTCTGAAGTGGCTTGCTGCATTGTCTTTGGAAACATTCAGAAAAAAGCAATTAAATGGACAACTGGAAGGGATTATGATTTATCTCAATAGTCTGTGCTGAAAAAAGGTTACATTTTAATTTATCTAATTATATACAACCAAATCCAAACCAGTTCTTTCCTCCTTTATGTTTGGACTTTTCAGAAAACGGTTCCCACATCCAAATATTGATATTAGTCACTTTTAAAAATGACCTGCAGTACTAGCATTATAACTGCATACAATCTGCCCAGCTGGGGATTTAAATGAAAATTCTGATTGCATGATTTAGTGTTCCCTTATCTTTCATTTGTAAATTAATATTGTTAATCTGTCCTTATTCTTATAAGCAACCATAGCAAATATGCAATCTCAGCATTTCTCCGCTTCACGCCTTACAATTGAGTTGGGCTTTATCTCTTCGAAGAACTGATCAGCACTAGAGTTTCTTAAACATTATGCAAAACCTCGGACAGCACTAGAGTTTCTTAAACATTATGCAAAACCTCGGACAGCACTAGAGTTTCTTAAACATTATGCAAAACCTCGGACTTTGAACAACTTGAGTTAGTTGTGTAATCATTTAGATTCATTTTTTGTGGCTAAAAGAAAAATAAGGTACACATTTTTCCTTTATTAAAATATAAACAAAAACAATAGAACTTATTGTAAATATAAATATGTATAATTGCTTTCAAACAGAATTGCTGGCAAGGGTTCATATAAACCTATAAATAACCAAATTATTAAAAAAGATACAATCTAAAATTGGGGTACATGGGAGGATTTTTTCCCATTTTTGTTTGGTTTGGTTTGTTTTCTCCAGTCTACACATGACTCTAGCTTCCTTTTTTATTTGTTTTTTCTCTACCACTTTTCCATAATTTATTATTAATGTTCACTTGAACTGGAAAGCTACGGAAAAGAGCTATAATTAAAAAAAGTTATGAAACCCCTGAGAAGTTATAGTATTTCCACTCTTATGTTCTTGATTAACACCTCTGCATGATATCAACGCACTTTTAAGAGCATGTGAATGTCTTCTTGATAAAAAGATCAAATCAACAAGTAAAAATGAGGAAGTTGATGTTTTTATAGGTTAAAAATTTATAGTGTTTATGCATCTCCTTAAGCATTAATATAGATTGTGCTGTCTTTGACTCTGAAATCTTGTAGCAAATTCATTCTCATAGTAAGTGGTTAGTAAGCTGGCAAATATAAAATAAATGAAAGATGCTGGCATAAAATAACATTCTACAAAATATAGGTAAGCTGGAATATGCCCCCGAACTCTGATTTATCGCCACATAAAGGTTGAGTGGACCATCTGACAGAAGAAAATGTATAAGTGAGGAATTCATGGCTGTGACTGTGAAGTGCTATTCTGAGTCAATGTGTCCAGTAAATGGTGCAGTCTGACAAAAATATAGCAAATAAAACCAGGATATTTTATGAGACAAAATAAAATATAGTATCCAGCTATTCTATCCAGTGGCCATCAATTAATATCTACGTTGGTGTCTGCAGAAAATTCTATGCATTCACAAAGACAGAAAAATAGCAGCATAAAATGGAAGAAGTTAATTGGAATTAAAAGGCAGGCCAAAGAATAAATATAAATATAATATACATGCTTAATTTAGTAGGCTCCATTTGCAAAATGTCTGTCTTATATAGAAGCAAATTACTATTTATTTCATACTCTTCTTTACAGGATTTGTGAAGTGCTTTCTAAATTCTTTCATTTCCACATAATAACTTTGTGGGTAAAGTTAAGGTACAAAATCAGGATTGGCTAAACCTTAGACTTCCCAGAAATCTAAGTCTTTTATTCAGTGTTCCAGTATTCTTCATTCACTGTCTTCTTTTGTGTGACTTTTTAACATTTTCTTTGCCAAAGGTGAATATGAAAGAAGCTACAATCAGCCATCACTGTTTTATGTTGCTTTCCAGATCCACATATGTATAGTGTTTGTTTAATGTTTATTAGGATTTGTATGCTGCCAACTCTGAGACTCAGGGCGGCTTACAGATAAAAGCAGGAAGGGGGAACATATAAAAATTAAAAAACAGACATTAAAATTTCACAACATTCATAGCGCAGAATGGGGCTGGATAAATCAACAGCCCCAGGCCTGCCGGAACAGCCAGGTCTTAATCGCTTTACGGAAGACCGGAAGAGTAGTAAGGGTCCGGATCTCCACGGGGGGATCGTTCCATAGGGCCGGAGCTGCTACAGAGAAGGCCCTCCCCCGGGGAGTCGCCAGCCAACATTGACCGGCAGATGGAATCCGGAGGAGGCCTAGTCTGTGGGATCTTATAGGTCTCTGGGAGGTAAATGGCAGGAGGCGGTCTCTCAGGTAGCCAGGTCCTAAACCATGTAGGGCTTTAAAAGTAATGACTAGCAACTTGAAACATGTCTGGAGACCAATGGGAAGCCAGTGCAGCTCGCGGAGGATAGGTGTAACATGGGTGTACCTAGGTACACCCACTATCGCGTGCGCGGCTGCATTCTGGACTAACTGAAGTCTTCGAACACTCTTCAAGGGCAGCCCCATGTAGAGCATGTTATAGTAATCCAGTCTTGAGGTGATGAGGGCGTGAGTGACCATCTGAAGGGCCTCCCGGTCCAGATAGGGTCACAACTGGTGCACCAGACGAACCTGGGCAAAGGCCCCCCTGGTCACAGGTGACAAGTGATGTTCTAACATCAGCTGCGAATCCAGGAGGACTCCCAAATTGTGAGCCCTCTCTGAGGGGCATATAGTTTCACCCCCCCAGGCTAAGAGATGGAATAGCTGGACCATCCTTGGGAGGGAGCATCAATAGCCTAACTGCATAAATGAAAGGAGCTAGTGACAAACACTGTACACATTGGCATCAACCTCAGACTGTAAGCATCTATTTGTGAATTTGCTTCATAAAATAACTGCATGCAAGCTGTAATTTTTCCTTCATAATGGCTTGTTGTGGATGCCTATTCCTAAATTATGTGTCTGTTGAAACAGAAATACTTTATAGATGTTCAGAACCCACAGGTTATTAAGGAAGTGCCACTGAAATAGTTCTGATGTTACTCTAAGGTATGAAATGCAACCATAATAGCTTCCCAGCTGAATTTCATTAATAATGCATTGAAACCATTTGTGACATTTACTGTAACATGTATAATGCAAGATATGAAAAGATGCCTCTCTTAGGTGTGCAACTTTTTAATGTAATCTTGAAAGCTAAGAGGAGGGAGCTGAAATAATTACAGTTCATTTCCATAATGAATGCTGCCTCAAAGATAATTAAAAGAAAAACATTTAGAACTTACACTGTCCAAATTAATTACAGTGACTCAATTGATTTGTTAGAAAGAAATGGTCAAGAATAACTGACTTTCCCTTATCCTTATGAATATAATTTCACTTTGAGAAGTGAAAACAAAAGAGCAGTAACAATAAAGGAGGTCACACACATGTAAACAATTTGAATTATATTGATAAATTATACTATATGTATGTGTATACCGATATACATACACATATACACATGCATACATACACACACACACACATAAATACATACATACATACATACATACATACATACATACATACATACATACATACATACATACATACATACCTGTATCTGAAGTTATGCAGATGGGAGAAATAGCAGAATAACAGAATTGGAAGGAATCTTTGAGGTGTTGGTCCAACCCCCTGCTCAACCAGGAAACTGTTCACTGTTTTAGACAAATGGTTGTCCAATCTCTTCTTAAAAAACCTCCAGTGCTGAAGCAATCAGAACCTTTGAGGGCAAATTGTTCCACTGATTAATTGTTCTGTCAGAAAATTTCTTCTTACTTCTAGGTGGGTTCTCTGCTTAATTAGTTTCCATTCATTTCTTCTTGTTCTGCCTTCAGTTGCTTTGGAGAATAGTTTGAACCTCTCTTCTTTTTGGCAACCCCGTATATATTGAAACCTTTTATCATGTCACCCCTGTTTCTTCTTTTTGTTAAATTAGACATACCCAATTCCTGCAAGCAGTCCCCTAATCATCTTTGTGCTCTTCTCTGCACTTTTTCTAGAGTCTCAACATCTTTTTTATATCATGGCAACCAAACCTGGATTCCACATTCCAAGTGTAGTCTTACTCAGGCATCATAAAGTGATATTAACACTTCACACAATTTATTAGTACCACTTTATAATGCCTTAGTAAGAACACACTTAAAATAAGGCATCCAGGTTTGGTGATGTTGTGGGGCTACACAGTAGTAAAAAATGGAAGATAGTTAAGGCTGATGGGATGGAAGTATCAATGGGCCATATAGCAGTCATACGGAAGTTATCTGGTATACCACAGTCACATGGGAACCATGAGGAGGAGGCAAGGAAGACAGCAACATCTAAGATCCACCAAAGGATTAGGTAGATCCTGAAGAGCCAGCTCAATGGGAACAAGATCAATTCCATTGTATACATTACTAGTCATCAGATATCCTGTGGTATAATGAGCTGTCCAAAGGAGAACACAGACACTGTCGATATGAAGACCTGGAAGCTTCTCACAATGTATGGTGGTTTCCACCCCAAGTCTAACACCCAGAGACTTTCCACTACCAATGTGTGGATGACCTTGGTGGATGAAGGGAAGATATACTACCTAGCAAATAACTTTATAAGAGAGGTAGAAGCCCTCAATTGATTAATGATCAGAGAAAGAAAATTGTCAAGGACTTGTTCTAATAGTAGTAAAAAGTGACAGTGGCAAGTTTGTACCTTCAAGACTTGCAATGTTCTGTTAATGTTGCCTTACAATATGGTAGTTTATCTAGTTGTTTTTCCTATCTGGTTTACCTGGGAGCACTGACAACCGGCAAAACAAAACACTGTATGGGATGTACCATCAACAGATGGCTGAGATGGCTGACATTGGGAAGTTCTACAGTGGCTAGAAAGATTGGATTAAAAGACAGCAGTGAGACACCAATCAAACTAACAAAAAACAAAAAACAGGGAGATAAAGAGGAACAGGAATTTCGCTTTTCAACATGACAATACACACCTCCAAATCAACAAAAGAATGGTTTCACTAGAAGGAAATCAAAGTTTTAGAATGAGCCAATCAGAGCCTGGACTTGAATCCAATTCAAAATCTGTAGGGTGACCTGAAGAGTTAAAGGTAAAGTTTAATAAATTTATATGCCACCCAATCCCGAAGGAATCCGGGCGGCTTACATAAAAACAATTTAAAAGAATACTAAAAAATTTAAAATAGAGAGACAAGGCAAGTTAAAAAGACACAACATGCACTCCACCTTAGTGGGGCTGGACCTCATTCAAGAGGTCAACAGCCCCAGGCCTGCCAGAACAGCCAGGTCTTAGTAGACTTTCGGAAGGCCGAGAGAGTGGGGAGGGTCCGGATCTCTGGGGGTAGATCGTTCCATAGGGCCGGGGCAGCTACAGAGAAGGCCCTCCCCCGAGGAGCCGCCAGACGACATTGTCTAGTCGACGGCACCCAGAGAAGGCCCATCCTGTGAGATCTTATCGGACGCTGGGAGGTATGTGGCAGAAGACGGTCTCGTAGATATCCAGGTCCTAAGCCATGTAGGGCTTTAAAGTGATAACCAGCACCTTGAAGCATGTCTGGAGACCGATCGGGAGCCAGTGCAGCTCGCGGAGGATGGGTGTAACATGGGTGTATCTCAGTACACCCAGTATCGCTCGCATGGCTGTGTTCTGGACCAATTGTAGTCTCCGAACACTTTTCAGGGGCAGCCCCATGTAGAGCACATTACAGTAGTCAAGTCTTGAGGTGACGAGGGCGTGAGTGACCATTTGAAGTGCCTCCCGGTCCAGGTAGGGCCACAACTGGTGCACAGGTGAACCTGGGCAAAAGCTCCCCATGTCACAGCTGACAAATGGTGTTCTAGTGTCAGCTGCAGGTCCAGGAGGACACCCAAGTTGCGGGCCCTCTCTGAGGGGTGTAAGATTTCACCCCCCAGGCTTAGAGATGGAGTATCTGGACTATCCTTGGGGGGCAACTTCCATAGCCACTTGGTCTTGTCAGGGTTGAGTGCAAGCTTGTTCATCCCCATCCAGACCCTGACAGCTTCCAGGCACTGGCACATCACTTCCACTGCTTCACTGAGTTGGCACGGGGCGGACAGATACAACTGGATATCGTCCGCATACTGATGGTATTTAATCCCGTGCTGGTGAATGATCTTACCCAGCGGCTTCATGTAGATATTAAATAGGAGGGGGGACAGGACCGAGCCCTGTGGCACCCCATATTTAAGGGGCCTAGGGGTAGACCTCTGTCCTCCGACCAACACCAACTGTGACCTGCAAAACGGTGCTTCCCACTCCCACCTCTTCTAGCCGCTGCTGAAGGATACCATGGTCGATGGTATCGAAGGCTGCTGAGAGGTCAAGGAGCACCAGGATAGAGGAATGTCCTCAATCCCTGGCTTGCCAGAGATCATCGGTCAGCACGACCAAAGCGGTTTCGGTGCAGTAACCAGGCCTGAAACCAGACTGAAAGGGATCTAGATAATCCGTTTCATCCAAGGTCCGTCAGAGTTGGAAGGCCACCACCTTCTCAACAACCTTCCCTAAAAAAGGGAGGTTGGAGACTGGACGATAGTTTTTAAGGACAGCTGGGTCCAGAGAAGGCTTCTTAAGGAGGGGTCTCACCACCGCTTCCTTTAAAGGTTGCGGGAAAGATCCCTCCTGAAGAGAGGTGTTCACGATCCTCTGGAGCCAGCCTCGTGCCTCCTCCACTGAGTGCCATTGCAGAAGTTGTAGGGGGCCCAGGCCTATCTCCCATCCTAGAATGATTGAGACTGATAGCCTGCCAGAGAGAGTGGAGGCTTCGGGGGGGGAAACGGGGTCTACGTTTGCGGGAGTAGGCTGGAACATTACGGTCACGATGGGGAGGGGCAGGTACGGCGGGAACTTCAGGGCTAGCCTTTACCGGGGAAGGAGGGTTCACTACGTCGCACTGATCCCTCCTTCCGGCCCTGTTAGTTCCACTCCAAGGCCAGATGGCGAGAGTGGTCAGGACCCTGGTCTCAGGCTGTTGTTGCTAAATGCCAGGTCTGTGGTTCACAAGGCTCCCCTGGTCCGGGACCTAATATTAGACGAGGGGGCAGACGTGGCATGTATTACTGAAACCTGGCTGGGCCCGGAGGGAGGAGTCCCCCTCACTGAAATGTGCCCAGAAGGATTTCAGGTGCTTCATCAGCCGCAACCTCAGAAAAGGGGTGGGGGAGTGGCTATCATCATCTGAGGGTCATTAGTCCCTCGTAGGATCCCTGCTCTGGAGCTTGTCAGGTGTGAGTCCTTATTGGTGAAGTTGGACCTTGAGGGTTAAGTGGGCTTGTTGCTAATGTACCTTTCTCCCAACAGCATTACAACAGCCCTGCCTGTGCTCCTCAAGTCAGTAGCCGAGCTGGCGGTAGAGTTCCCTAGGCTTACGGTCCTGGGGGACTTCAACCTGCCTTCGCTCGGTGGACACTCTGATGGGGCACAGGAGTTCATGGCTTCCATGACAGCCATGGACTTGACCCAAATAATCCAGGGTCCGACTCACTCAGCAGGGCACACACTCGACCTCGTATTCCTCTCGGAGCAGTGGAGAAGTGATCTAGATTTGAGGGGCATTAAGATCTTGCCCTTGTCATGGTTTGATCACTTCCTACTGAGGCTTGACTTTCGGAGACCAATCCCCCACTGTAGGGAGGAGGAACCAATTAGGTGGTTCTGCCCCAGGCGCCTGATGGACCCTATGGGATTTCAGATGGCACTTGGAGAAATACCTGACACTCTCGTCCACAATCCGGTAGAGTCCTTAGTCGCTGCTTGGAATACAGCGGCGGCGGGGGCTCTAAACCGGATTGCGGCTTTACGGCCTCTCCGAAGTAGTGGATCCAGGAGAGCTCCTTGGTTTACTGAGGAACTCCAGGAGATGAAGCGCCAAAAGAGACGCCTAGAGCGCCGCTGGAGGGTCAGTAACTCCGAGTCAGACCGAGCACTGATGAGAGCCTTTATCAGGACCTATCTCATGGTAATACGGGCAGCGAAATCTGCGCATTTTGCTGCTCTTATTGCATCCGCTGAATCGTGCCCAGCCACCTTGTTTAGAATAGCCCGCTCCCTCTTGAAAGGGAGGGATGCAGATGACCCTTTACAAGGTAGGGCTGAGGAATTAGTTCAGTTTCTGTCGGATAAAGTCACTCGGATTCGGACAGATCTGGACTCCAATTGCACGGTACCAGCCGAGGTACCGGGGGAAGGTCTTGAGCGAATTTTATGGAGCGAGTTTCAACTTGTCGCTCCTGAGGAAGTGGACAAGGCCATGGGAGTGGTGAGTGCCTCCACCTTATACTGGACCTGTGCCCCTCCTGGCTGGTCTCAACCAGCAGAGAGGTGACACATGGCTGGATCCAGACGATAGTTAACACCTCTCTCTGGGAGAGGTCCTTCCCGCACCTCCTAAAGGATGTGGTGGTGAGACCCCTCCTGAAGAAACCTTCTCTGGATCCAGCCATCTTGAGTAACTATCGTCCAGTCTCCAACCTCCCCTTTGTTGGGAAGGTTGTGAGAAAGTAGTGGCCTTTCAACTCCGACGGTCCTTGGATGAAACCGATTATCTGGATCCCTTTCAGTCCAGTTTCAGGCCTGGTTACAGCATGGAAACTGCTTTGGTCGTGCTGATCAATGATCTCTGGAGAGCCAGGGATAGGGGTCACTCCTCTATCCTTGTGCTTCTTGACCTCTCAGCGGCCTTCGATACCATCAACCATGGTATCCTTCTGCGACGGTTGCGGGAGGTGGGAGTGGGAGGTACCGTTCTTTGGTGGTTCTCCTCTTATCTCTCGGACAGGTTGCAGTCGGTATTGGTTGGTGGACAGAGGTTGACCCCTAGGCCCCTTAAATATGGGGTGCCACAGGGCTCGGTCCTGTCCCCCCTCCTATTTAACATCTACATGAAGCCGCTGGGTGAGATTATTCGCCGGCATGGGATCAAATACCACCAATATGCGGACGATACCCAGTTGTATCTGTCGCCCCCTGCCAACTCAGCGAAGCGGTGGAAGTGATATGCCAGTGCCTGGAGGCTGTCAGGGTCTGGATGGGAGTAAACAAGCTGGCACTCAACCCAGACAAGACCGAGTGGCTATTGATGTTGCCCCCCAAGGATAGTCCAGATATTCCATCCCTTAGCCTGGGGGGTGAAATTATACGCCCCTCAGAGAGGGCCCGCAATTTGGGAGTCCTCCTGGATCCACAGCTGACTTTAGAACATCATCTGTTGGCTGTGACCAGGGGGACCTTTGCCCAGGTTCACCTGGTGCACCAATTGCGGCCCTACCTGGACTGGGAGGCCCTTCGGATAGTCACTCATGCTCTCGTCACCTCAAGACTTGACTACTGTAATGCGCTCTACATGGGGCTGCCCTTGAAGAGTGTTTGAAGACTTCAGCTTGGCCAGAATGCAGCCGTGCGAGCGATTGTGGGTGCACCTCAGTACACCCACGTTACACCTATCCTCCGCGAGCTGCACTGGCTGCCCATTGGTCTCCGGACATGCTTCAAGGTGCTAGTCGTTACTTCTAAAGCCCTACATGGTATCGAGCCTGAGTACTTGAGAGACCGCCTCCTGCCAGTCACCTCCCAAAGACCTATAAGATCCCACAGACTAGGCCTCCTCCGAATTCCATCTGCTGGCCAATGTCGGCTGGCGACTCCTCGGGTGAGGGCCCTCTCTGTGGCTGCTCCGGCCCTCTGGAACGATCTCCCCATGGAGATCCGGACCCTTACTACCCTTCCGGCCTTCCACAAAGCAGTTAAGACCTGGCTGTTCCAGCAGGCCTGGGGCTGTTGAACTATCCAGCCCCATTCGAGGTTACAGCTGTTGTAGAATTTAAAATTGTTGTTTTTTATTTTATTTTTTGAATCCCCTCCCTTTTTATTGTTAGCCACCCTGAGTCTCTCAAGAATAGGGCGGCATACAAACTTAATAAAATGTAAAAGTAAATGTAAATGTGTCACCTCCCTGCTGGTCGAAACCAATCAGGAGGGACACGGGTCCAGCAAACAGGTGGCGGCACTCATCGCTCCCATGGCCTTGTCCACTTCCTCAGGAGTGACAAGCTGGAACTCACTCCACAAAGTTTGACCAAGGCCCTCCCTCGGCATCTCTACTGGCACTGTCCAAGTGGAGTCCAGATCCATCAGAATCTGAATGACTTTGTCCGACAGAAACTGGGCAAATTCCTCAGCTCTTCCCTGTAAGGGTTCCCCTGCATCCCTCCCTTTCAGGAGGGAGCGGATTATCCTAAACAGGGCAGCCGGGCGAGATTCTGCGGACATAATAAGAGCGGAAAAATAAGTACATTTTGCCGCCCGTATTGCCACTAAATAAGTCCTGATAAAGGCTCTTAGTAGTGTTCGGTCAGATTCGGAGTTACTAGCCCTCCAGCGTCACTCTAGGCATCTCTTTTGGTGCTTCATCTCCCGGAGTTCCTCGGTAAACCAAGGTGCTTTCCTGGATCCACTGCCATGTAGAGGCCGCAAAGGCACAATCCGATCTAAGAGGGCTGTGGACAGAAGATCCCCTCACAATCTAACAGATTTGGAGCACTTTTGCAAGGAAGAATGGCAAAGTTATGGCATACTCATAGATTAAAAGACTAAATACTGTCATATAATTAAATAATACTTCAATAAAGTATTAGTTTAAGGATCTGCACATTTATGCAACCACATTACTGTACATTTTTATTGTGATTTTTTCCCCTTAAAATATTTCAGTTTGTTTTTCAATAGAATTATACAGTGTACATGTTAAATTAAACGTGGAATAATTTATATGGTTTGATTTTTTTACTTCTTAAAAACCTGGCATTTTAACAGGGATGTGTAGACTTTTTATATTCACTGTACCATCCATAGGGGTAAGAAGAGATTTTATAATATACATATTCCAATTGAATAGTGCTATTTATTCTTAAAATGAATGATCAAAAGTTTCTGAACTGGTTAGAGTTGAATTTTGGCTAGTTAATATTTTGGATTGGTATCACCTACTATTACTAATATATAGAAGAATCCTTTTGCATATAATAGGTACAGAGAATATAGAAATGCATGAAACCCCTATTGAAATGCTTCAGTCAACCAGTCTCACTTCCCTGATAGAATAGATGTATTTTATGTTACTGCATGGTTAATTGTACGTGAGCAGCTTTCATCACAAAATATGCTATTTTAAGTCTTAATTCTTTTCTGTCTTGTTAGGCATTACCTGAACAAGATGCAGTAGTAGAGCCACTGAGAGTGAAAAAAGTGGTGTGATCAATAATATGGATGCTGCCAATAAGGTTTCTGGGTGAAAAACCAATTGAAAGGTAATGTTTTTTTAACGAATTCAGCCAGTAGGATATCGTGAAATATGAATACCAAATTAACTATTATCAAATTAATGCTCTAAAATGTGTGGAACATAATGTGCAGATCCAGCCAACATACTTGTAAAGTGACATTCTGGAGATAGAAAGGAACTGGATTGGATATATAGCATTTTGTGTCTGCTATAATATAATAAAAACTCCAGTGAAGAGTCTTCACCATCTTTTATTCTCTCTCCATCCCTTCTCCTCTCCCTTTCTCACCCTTTAGCTATTAGACCACTGAGCTTTTAGTGAGAGAACAGCACTAATCCATATGAATGAAAATGTAGTAATTCTGCAGCAATTCCAACCTCATTAAAACTACTGAAGCTGTACTAGGTTTAACAAAGGTCAATGAAAAGGTTCTTGCTAACTCCAGTGTGCCTTGGACCCAACCTGAGTCAGAATCTATTTTGATTCAATTTGTTTCAAGATTGTAAATTCAGTTACACTGTTATTGATAATGGATTTTAAATCTTCAATCCTTAATCAGTGGAATTAGCATATAATACAGTATTTTATTCCCGTTATGTCACATCCCTTTTTCTTTTAAAAAAAAGCCTTATTCCTGGATATATGTAATAGAAGGTGGGGGAAATGAAGATAGGATTAGTATAAGCTTTGCACACTGCTTCAGTGCTTCTGCAAATAAGCTACAAGGATGGTGATTAATCTGGTGAACTTTAACTTTTATTTATTTTTAAAAAGCAGCAAAAAGAGTTTTTTCTTTGTCAGTTGAGATGTTTGAAAAAAGTAAAACAAAAACACTTTAATTAACAGAAATGTGGGTTTTTTCCCATTATGATTGCTAACACAGTAGCATATATGTTTGTTTTTTTTCCATTTCAGTGCCAGTTTGAACCTGCTATTAAAGTTACATAAGAATAGAATAAACAGTTATTATCAGCCAGTTTAACCCTCTAATATTGCTTAAATAACTCTTCCCTGAAGCATCTGGTAAGAAATATTAGAACTTTACAATGTCCAGCATGCCCATAAATATTCGTACCAAGAAAAGAGTTTTGACAAGGTTCTGCCAGAAGCGTTGTCATAACAGGCCTGACTTGCTTTTCAGCTGAATGGTTGAAATTATATTAGGCAGAACTGTAGAACTAAATAGCTTCTGGGATCAAAACGTATTGACTATTTTATTGAAGATTGTGAAAAGCTTTGAGAGATTCAAGTAGACCAAACTTTGAATCACTCTATTGAAGAAAATTCCAGAAATAAAATACACGAATTATTTGAACTGACATTTTTCACCAACTGTGTATGAGCTATAGATTTAGCCAAAGTATATGAAACAGGTATGAATAATATACAGTATATGCTTACTATTCCCATCAATATACACACAAAATATGTAAACAGTAATTGTTAATCTATTGAAACTGTACTGATTGGCAATGTATATTTTTTTAAAAACCTTGTACTAAGTTCAGGATAGTATATTTCTTTATTAAAAGTAGGGACATTGGAATGAATCTTCTAATCACAACAAGACAATAAGAAAGATAACTAGGGGATGTCAAAAGGATTTAAAAAATATTTTAATAGCCCATGCACATGGGTGGGCTGCTGGGGGTTCACAGGGGTTTGGGAGGACCTCTAGCTAAGATTCTGTGCAGTTCAGAGAACCCCAAAAATCCCACTCCTGGCTGGCCCCATCCACCCTGCCCCTCCCCTCCCAGGAGTCCCCACGTGGCCCATTTTGGATGCAGGTAAGTGCAGGGCATGCATGGAGGCTCAGGAAGGATGAAAAATGGGCCTACTGGAAGTTCAGAAAGGCAGGAAAGAGGCCCGTTTCTGGCCTCCAGAGGGCTTCCAGAGCCTGGGGAGGCCATTTCTGCCATCTCGCAGACTCGAGGAAAGCCTTCGGAGTCTGGGAGGGCAACACCCCCCCCCATGGTGCAGGAGGCCAACTAGGCCATGCCCACCATGGCCATGCCTACCCAGCAACCGGTCAGAGAACTCCTTGCTAAAAATTTTGAAGCCCACCCCTGCCATTGCACAATATATCCCCCAACTTATGCATAGAGCATAAGGACATATTTGAGAAGCAGCCTCCACTCCTGTATTACATATTGATAATGATGGGATGAATTTCAAAATAATGCATATTAATCATAGATAGATAGATAGATAGATAGATAGATAGATAGATAGATAGATAGATAGATAGATAGATAGATAGATAGATGATAGATAGATGATAGATAGATGATAGATAGATATAGATATAGATATAGATATAGATATAGATATAGATATAGATATAGATATAGATATAGATATAGATATAGATATAGATATAGATATAGATATAGATATAGATATAGATATAGATATAGATATAGATATAGATATAGATATAGATATAGATATAGATATAGATATAGATATAGATATAGATATAGCAGTAGACTTATATACCGCTTCATAGGGCTTTCAGCCCTCTCTAAGCGGTTTACAGAGAGTCAGCATATTGCCCCCAACAATCTGGGTCCTCATTTTACCCACCTCGGAAGGATGGAAGGCTGAGTCAACCCTGAGCCGGTGAGATTTGAACCGCTGAACTGCTGCATTTAACCACTGCGCCACCTTGGTATATAGATATAGATATAGATATAGATAGAGATAGAGATAGAGATAGAGATAGAGATAGAGATAGAGATAGAGATAGAGATAGAGATAGAGATAGAGAGAGAGAGAGAGAGAGAGAGAGAGAGAGAGAGAGAGAGGCAAAGTGATTCTGATGAGCAGAACATGGAAAACAAAACTATTATGAATCCTTAAATGAAAATCCAAATAAAAACAACCAGAAAAACAATCAAAAAAAGACCCAAACCTAACAAACAAAAAATTATAATCTCCCATAGAGACAAAGGTGGAGATTACATTGAACAAACTATTATTAAACATTGGACGCTTCATTCAGAACCAAGGAATTAAATACAAAGCAAGGTCATGGAACTATTGTATATCAAACTGTCCAGCAACAGAGTTGCCCAGGGAAAATAAGTTTGTATTAAGTTATAACGATATAGCAAACGCAAGAAAAACAAGCAATGATAACCATATTCATCAGAAAGTGAAGCATACTACAGCTCTCCAAGGCCAGGAGTTTCAATGAAAAGCTGGACCTCTGTGATAAGACCAAGGTATGTTACCTGAAAAAAGATACCGCTGTTTAAAGGTGTCATGGATTGATACTATAGTTATCTTACACCTTTTGGAGATGATATCCAATGCACGGTGCAGTCCCATTAAGCATAACATTGTACTGCAGTAGCACTGCAATAATGCTGTTACATTTTAATTCTAAATAAAAGAACGAAGTAAGTAAGTTTGGTGTAGTAATTATCTCATAAGACTAGAAACCAGAAGATTGTGAATTCTAGTCCTGCCTTAGGCAGAAAGACAGTTGAGTGATTTTGGGTTATTCTCTCTCATAAAATGGAGGAAAGGGCAAACCACTTCTAAAAATATAAATTGCAGGGACTTGTCCAAGCAATTGTTAGAAATCAACTCAAAGGGAATAACCTCACCATCAGCAGCAACCACAACAATCATAATGAATATGGATACTATGGAACAAGTAAAAACTCCTTATCTAAATGTAGTAAATTAGCGATTTTCTTAATTTTATTAATCCCAAATCAATGTACTTTATGGCAGAGGCAATCTAGAAATACTACCTCCTTGTTTCTTCATATCAAGTGTATTTCTAAAGACCTTCTAGGAATTAGGTTAGAGTTAGATGTTTTCTTTACTTTCTCTTTTGGCAAATTTATTCCTTGTCAGAGATTTTTCTATGCTGAGCATATGCTGACAGAGAGCATATTTTTCTACTTATTGGTAGTAAATCAATCCATCTGTAACCTAGCAGCACATTAACTATTTTGAATTTAAATCTTATACCAGTAGGGAATTTTCAATTGGTCTTTTACATTTTAAAAGTTAAAATGTGATTCCATTCTAAAAGAACATTTTGAATATGTGTCAGTACTTTTCACATATCTGCTAGCTAATGGGTTGTAATCAATAGATGTTTGCTTGCAAAATAATCTCTAGAGACAGATACTAGCTAGGATAGAATAACATGAGTATGCGTGCAGTAAAACTGGATTATATGCTTGTGGCCAAACTCACAGATACTGCTGTTACTATTAGTATGGAATGCTGCATGTGGTATGGATAGGATTAAAACTGAAAAATCTATCTGCACTTTCTCTAATGTACAAATAGTATTAAGTGAAAGCCTTGATTGATCAAAGCTATGATGTGTAGCAAAGGTTAAAGGCACATCTAGCGATGATCATGGCAAACAGAAGAGTTTAACTGTGACAGTAAGAATGGTGAACATATCTACATACAACATATCTACAAAAATAGATACGTATGTTGTATGTCTAAATTGCAAAAGTATGGATAAATGGAATGAAATGACAGATACAGGAAGAGCTTTGGCATTTGGAAACCCAAGAAGAGGGATTAGGGAAATGAGGAGATTCCGGAAGTTCAAATGAATATAAAGATTTATTGCAAACTTAAGCTCTCTACAAGAATCTGACCAACTAATCATTAAATGAAATGAGCGGAAAATAAGAGAGGCATTCAAAGTGGGCTGGACTTAGATCTCTTGTGAGCATGCAGGGACTCATGACTTATGACATGTTTAACCCCTTCCTTGGGCTCAGCCTGGTCATCTCCTACAATTATCCCCCCCCCCCCGTGTGTGTGTGCATGCACAATGGAATTTATATAAATGGAAACGTTTGATTAATTTGTTTATAATAAAGGTATGATTCTGCCAACCTAGTGGTTCGAAACCATGTAAAAATGCAAGTAGAAAAATAGGGACCACTTTGGTGGGAAGGTAACAGTGTTCCATGTGCCTTCGGCATTTAGTCATGCTGGCCACATGACCATGGAGATGTCTTCGGAGAGTGCTGTCTCTTCGGCTTTGAAACAGAGATGAGCACTGCCCCCTAGAGTTAGGAACAGCTAGCACATATGTGTGAGGGAAACCTTTACCTTTACTTTATGAGAGAAGTGGGGAAGGTGATAAGTTCTAAATGTGGGCCAGAAGACTTTTTGATGGTGTCAGGAGTTGATTCTTGAGTGAAAGGAATTAGAGCAAAACTGCAGAAAGACAAACTACCAATTCTATTCAAGAAAATATAAGAAACCAGATTAATTTCCAAAGAGAATGACTGGAAAAAAGATGTAAGGAATGGATTATGGAAGCTACTGGGAACAAAGTGAAAAGATTTAAGTTTCAAGGTACCACAGAACTGAGTGATGTTATACTAATAAGAAAAAAAATGTTTGATGGAATGATGAAGTGAAAGAAACTGTGGATGAGATAAAATGCACAGAATGCTATGACAGAAAAATGAGGATGAGTAAGAGACATTTTGTATGTGGGCAGTAAGGATTACAGTAGTTGCAGCAAATATAGCCAAAAACAACAAATGAGTTAACAAAATATTTAAAAAGATAGAAAGCAGAATTATTTTGGTGAAAATAAAAACCTGTATTGGTTGTGCAACTTGTTTAACATATACATAACATTACAAGATAGAACTGATGAGTGTTCTATCATGCAAAGGGAAATGTCACAAGAATGAATACAAAAAGGACAGAAAGATTATAAAGCACATCTAGGGAAATGTTTGCATAATTTTTATGATGGTTGTAAAGGATAATCACAAGCAAATCGTAGAAAGTTAGTATGGTATTATGTCAAACACAATTTTTGTCCGATGGATAATTCAGAAATACAGGCAAGAAAGCACTGTGCATGTATAATTTAGGGAAGAGTATAATGAAAAATGTATGGTTTAATTAAGGAATGCTCTTTGCAGATATGGTGTTAAATGTTGATCATATGTAATAAAAGCAGTATATATTGGAGGTAAAGTATGTGTGAAAATAAATAGAAACCTGAGCATTAAATAGTTTGTAATACAAAAATGTGTGATACTGTAGATCCTTGATTAAAATATTTATGGAAAATGTCTGATAAATATTTATATTCATACTAGAAGTGTGTTGATTGAGAAAGTAAACACAAAAGTGGTTGTTTGAAATGATGCTATGTTGGCTGAGAACGTGACTGCATTGCAATCAATGTTAACTGCATGATGCAACAAGCTATAAATCTCTGTATCCAAGACTGAAGATCTTTTGTTTCATACTGAATATGGAATGAATAATTTCAAGATACACATAAACAATGAAAAACTAGAAACATTAGAATTTATATACCTTGATAGAAGTTTACAAAAGAAGAAAATGTAAAAAACATGGATATGCAAATTCTGGCTAATAAGGTCGTATATAGCATGAGGTCTATTGTAAAGGATGAAAAAAATGCTCCTTTCCACTTTTTTATAGGAAAATAAGATTGTGTATGTTTGACAATTGTAAAAATAAATTGAATGCTAAGAATTAGAAAAAGTAATAGTTGGATATAACTATTGATAACCTAAAAATAAACAGGTCATAGTGTTGTTTTTTTTAAAAAAGAGTGGTGATAAGAGTGGTGTATGGACATGAGGAAAAGAAAGGATGGTTTGTAAGGCAAAAAAGAAAAATATGAATATGTTGGTTGGTACAAACTAATTTTAACTGTGCCATCTTTCTTTTTCTTATCTCACCTCTTTAATTTCTTGGCTTAGTATTACTTCCCCCTTTTCTAAACACTACATAATGTTTTTAGCTTGAAAATAAATAGTGTGATGTTGTCTATGTATGTATGTAAAAGTGAATGAATGTATCAAATGAAAATTAGTTGGAAGTGAAAGGTCTTCCAGATAATGTTGTATGAGACAGTGAATATGTGTTGCTGCCAGATTCAGTTTCAGATTTGCTCTGAAGATGTTAACAGCATGGCTAGTAAAATGTCAGCATAAATTCATTGTCTTATATGACATTGCCAGTAAATCAGTTCAGCAATAAATAGCAGTTGGGTAGCTTCTCTCTTGTTCATTTTTTTAATATTTGCAGGATAATTATGTGTTACTTATGACACTTGTAACGCATGATGTCACTGGTTCATGCATTCAGAGCACCTCATCTGCTCCATGCCTTATCCTCTGTGATTTCTGTGTGTTTAGCTGGCAGGTCTAAACAAGAATTTTATTTACTATACATTGAATGTAAAAAAAAGCTTTCTACGAAACTTGGCAACTTCCCTTATTAGGGTTCCAGATACAATGATGTCTGCCTTGCAAGGTATACAAGGCAAAAAATATGGATAGATGAGATAATTCTATTTTATTGGAAAGTTACATTAACAGAATCTTGAAAGACTGAAAGTACTTATTTCCCAACATTTCTCTTACAGTCCCAAAAACTAGGGAGGGTCCCTTCTGATGCTCTTGCCCCATCCATATTCCTGCTGTGTGCTCAGCTTTCTTTTATTTGATCATTTCCTTGATTGCTCCCCTTGTCCTCTCTTCTCCAAGGTCATTCCTACTTATGTCATATGGATTGCTGATCTCATGTTCAGATGAGCTTAACAATTATTTGTTTTTGTCTCTCAGCTGGATAGTAATGATGTTTTTGCTTTTGCACGCTGAGTGGTCAGGCCTGTAGATTAGTCTATATATGGTAGATGCAATGGGATATGATTCTGCCTTGTGTCTAGAATTAAAGCTGAATTGTCAGGTGTGATTGATGTCTGAGCCTGCTCCACTTGATTCATCAATGAGAATTTCTATACCAGTGATGTATGCCAACAACATCCTGAATTTCAATAATTATTAACTGATTTTTGAGACTATTCTGTACATAAACTATTTTCTTTTAAACATAACTTCAAGTTTAGGCCAAATTGCTTTTTGATGAGAGAAGGGAGACACAAGTATTAAAGTTTCTATGAATTATAACACTTTGCCAACTTGATGCCCTTCAGTTGTGCTGGATGACTGCTTCTGTGGTGGGTTCCAGATCCTGTTGCAACTGGTACGCTGCAACTGGGCTGGGTGTCCACCATGTGTATGCGCGTAGCACGTGCCTGTGTACCCACCACCCGTGACACTCCAGCTGCTCGGTGGAGTGTCACACAGGTGTCATATGCTCCATGTGCATGGCAAATGCCCTAGTCAGCTCAAATAGAGGTAAGGAGAGTGGGCAGGTGGGCAGGCCCTCCGGAGCACCATACTGGAACAGTACCTGGTGCTCCCGGCAGGCACCAGTAAGCCCGTACTAGGGGGTACTGGTCGTAACCCACCACTGGACTGCTTCCAACATTTCCATCCAATCATGGACACACAAAACTCACATGGAGATACAATCGAGCACATCTGCAAGACATCAGCTTCAGAAAGCTGCTCTACAGAATACAAAGTACCTTTTAGTTTATCCAGAAACCTGCAAAATTGAACTTTGCAAAATTGTTTGAGAAACATGTCTAGATAGAGTAGCTCTTTCACACATGTAGTTGTAAAATGGAAGAGCACAAGCTTGTTTCTCCATATATCCTTGGCTGGATACTCAAATAAATTTAGCCCAAAACATTTAACATGCTGGAAAAGTACCATACTAGATGTTTTATAGAAGCTCATCAGAGATTCCTCATTTTTTTTCATCTGTATTTCAGCAATGTAAATATGTCATAATGGCATTTTCTCAGCATTTTTATTCTGTGTTCCTATATAAATCACAGTGCAGAAGAATCTACAGTTGTTCTAACTTTTGTTTTTAATCAATGAAACAAATGAAAATTCTTTGATTTATTTTACATCAAGAAAACTGAAACTGAGCATTTCTAGGGAAAATAAATCACAGAAAGATTTCTTCACTCTAATTTTAAATAGATCTAAAAAAGAAGAGTTTTTCTTAAAATGAGCTATTTGGGCAGAAATGGATTTTGCATTAAATTGTACCTATGTTATGCTAGGTCTCGACTGTGATCAGCTGAAAGTCTGATATACCAACCAGTGCAGTGCACCAATTTATTTATCTGAATCTATTTCTGAATACATTTTTGTACTAACACACAATAAAAACTTAAATGGACATTTTTTGTAATTAAAATTCTTTGTCTCTAATGAAGAATATGTTGCCATTCTCTTTTTTCAAGTCTGGCTAATATAGAATGGTTTAAAATAATCCCTCATTTTGATTTATTGCTATCAAATAAGCAAACAACTTCTTGGACATTTCTAATAGGTCTTGGCTTGCCACCATGAAGTGTCTAGGTTTTGAGTTTGTAGGATGATAATTTCCAATGTTTGGGGCCATAATGTACACAACAAATCATATATCCATAAAAGTTTTGGGTTATAATCTTATAATTATTTCCTCATTTCTGTAAAGAAATACAGTCAACATAGTGTGGGATTGTAGTAGAAAATAGTTCTGTGAAATCAAACAAGCCCCCAACCCCACCCCGCATCTTGGAAGTCATAGGAAAAATAGGGATTAATGATCATTGGCCTTGATTGCAGTTTGATTTCCTCTGAAGGTCATATGCTGGAGATTAGTAAACTTCCTTGTGAAGTTGGCTGGCCAGAACAAACATCTGGACTAGATGAGCTAGAAGTATAGAAGATCGGTATTTCTGACATAAGCTTCTGCAAAAGGGAAACAAATGGGAAGGAGGCAGGGAGTAATGGCACTTTCTTCACAATGTCAGTGTTTGAACTATGATATAATGATGCCTGTTTTATCCTCTAGTATCATCCCTGTTAATTCTCTATTCTTCCAATTCAACTGCAATAGATAACCCATAACAAAGACTACAGTAGTTCATTCTCTAGACAGTGCTTAATCCAAAGATATATTTTATGGACTGAAGAACAGCAACAAATCAGTCATTTTGTCAATGAATTTCACTTAGAAAGATCTTGGAAGATCAAGCTATAAAGGAAAAAGATATTAACATTTTCTCCAATCTCTTTACATTTATTTTCATTTGGTGACCTTAAGTTTTCACCTTCTAAGAATGGAAAGGGGGGGAATCCTTTTCTTAATGTTATCAATATTATTTCTCAATTATTTTATATAGCTGTATTATGTCTCCCTCTGTCATCAATGACTTTAGTTTTTCCATGCAGAGAAGTGGCTCCAGCTCCTCCAAACACTTTCCTTTCCCATTTTAGAATCTTCTGATACACTAAATCTAGCCTAGAAAGACAGTTCTGTGAGAACCTGGAAATTGAGACATGGAAATCTTTGACCCAGAAACAAACTGGTAACTAATGCAGTGATTGTAGAATAACTACTAATTACATTAGCAGATAGACACCATGTATTTGATCAGCTTTAGAATCTTCTTCAAAAGCAGCACCATGAACAATTTGCTATGGTAATTTATTAGTAAGGTGGTGAGGGGATGAATCATTGCTACCAGGGCCTCCCAGCTGAAATGATCTACAATTGCTCTGCCAGCAAATGTTTCCAAAAAAAAAAAAAAAAAAAAACCCTTCTGGAAACTCCAATTCATCAACCTGATACTTTAAGGGGAAATGTGAATCATGACTGGAAACATGATTGAGCCAGATTAATCACCAAGTCATAGAAAGTCCATTGCATTTTATAGAGCCCTGTGCCCCCTTGATATACAAGGCAACTCTATCAAGAATATGTCCTTTCGGAGGCGGGGCTGACATTGCTACAACATGACATGCAATCTTGGGGCTCCAGGATTGCTGTCGATATCTCTGCTGCTGGACAGTCCTTTTTGGACCTAAACCATCCCACAGAGACGGTGATAGAGAAGGGCACATCCTGCTGATCTCAGGGGTATCGCAAAGCCCCTGATTGATCCAGGAGAAGCTCTTTTTTCTGGCTACAAGAGAAGCAGCCATTGAAGCTGCACAATGTTGGGACAGCCCCCTGCAACAGAAGCAGAGCAGGAGAGAGTGTGTGTCAAAATTGGTGAGAAAAATTGGAGAATAAAATACCCCAAAAGACTTAGAGCAAAATTAAAATTAAAGACAGAAAAGAGTAAGCGGTGGATTAAGCCTGTATAAAAATTAGAGTGTTATCTTTTTTTTTTCTTAACTTCATTTTCTTTTTTGGGATGGAATTCTTACAAATGCCTCTTACTTTTTAAATTGGACTGGTCTCTTTTTTCCTTCTTCTTCTAATTCTCCTTACTTTTTGTATCTGTGGAGCAAGAATCTCTTTCTTTTTGCAATGTTCAGGTGGATTTTACCTTTTAAACATTTTTTCTCTCAAGTCCGGAACAAAGAAAAGGATAAAGTAGAAGAAAAAAGAAATAACACTGCCACCTAGAGGTTGGAGGCTTGGAAACACTAATTCCTATGAACATTTGACTTATATTTTATATCTCAAAGTCCTTGATTTTGTTTATTGAAAGGAACAGTGGGAAGAGCACAATTTGTTTATACACGTGCTCTTTTGGAGTATTATCAGTAGCTGGACTGGAGTAAAGAGAAAGCCTGAACTTGAAAGATTAAAGTGAATTTGTTTCAAACCTAGCAATAAGCCTTGGATGGTTCAGTGGCAGTGCTTACAACCAGGAAAAATGGCACAGCATGAAGAAGAAAAGGAATTAACATTGCAAAATATTATGCTAGAAATTCAAAAAATACTAATAAGTACAGAGAACATTGAAAAGAGTCTTGAGATTATAGAACAAAGAACAGAAAGAATGGAGGGAAGAGCTGAGAATATTTACAAAATTATGATGAAAATTGAAGATAGAGTTCAAAAAGGTCCAGAAAAATGTGAACAAAGTGATAAGAAAATTGTTGACATCGACAGCAAAACGAGAGTAGAGGGAGATGATACGTGCAGAATATTGAAAAAAGAGGTTGATGAACTGGATCTCTATCTCAGACCTCAAAACATGGAAGAAGAAAAAGGAGAAAATCCGGCAGAAACAATGAGAGTAATTTTGGCAGAAGCACCAGTGATAACCAAAGACAAGCTGATGAAAGGAACAGATGGAAGATTTCAAGTTCTTAAAAGATATGCAATGAACAACAAGTTGCCAAGAGAAGTCAACATGAGATTTATCAAGAAATTAAATAGAATACAGATTTTACAAATGGCAAGAGATATTGGACTGCACTAGTACTGGAAGGATACAGGATGATGAAATGAAATATTACAATAAAAATTAAGTTAAACTTAAATTTTGAGTTTAGTTTAGTTTAGTTTTATTGAGTTTGTATGCCGCCCTATTCCCGAGAGACTCACAATAAAAAAGGGAGGGGATACAAAAAATAAAATAAAAACAACAATTTAAAATTCTACAACAGCTGTAACCTCGAATGGGGCTGGATAGTTCAACAGCCCCAGGCCTGCTGGAACAGACAGGTCTTAACCGCTTTGAGGAAGGCCGGAAAGGTAGTAAGGGTCCAGATCTCCACGGGGAGATCGTTCCAGAGGGCTGGAGCAGCCACAGAGAAGGCCCTCCCCCGAGGAGTCACCAGCCGACATTGGCCGGCAGATGGAATTCGGAGGAAGCCTACTCTGTAGAGTATTAAGTATAATACAAAGTAATAATAGTTATAGTCCAATAAATGATTAACAATGGTTACAATGCACTTATATACATTAAATTGATAATATGAAATTTTATATAAACTGTAAGTGAGAATATAAAGATGTAATACCATTGGATGATTTAAGGATGATGTAATGAAATGCTATAATATAAATCTATTCTAAATTTAACATGTTTCACATAAAAAGGATGTAATAATAGTTATATTAAATGAATGTTCAATAATTATAATAATTGTATACATATATATTAGATTGATGATATGAATAATGAAATGTGCTGAATGAGTAAGTTGACATATGAAATTAGAATACAAGAATATAAACAATTTTATAGAAGCACTATAATAATAATAATAATAATAATAATAATAATGCATATAAATATAGCCGATTGATAATATGTGACTTTAAGTTTAAGTGATGATTATGGAAAGGATGCACAAAAATCTTATAACCAATCAACACACTGTACGTAGTAGAAGATATTTTTATGTTATATGTCTTGTCTGTCTATGTTTGTTTAAAAATAAAAATTTATATTAAAAAAAAGAATATGTTCTTTCCCATCTTTTCTGTAGATTTCTTATGCATAAAGGGTGTCCCATTCAGATTTCCATGTCAGAGATTCCTCTTGAATATAAGCTCCTACATAGAGCTGTGTTCTTGGATGTTCTGTGACATATATTTTTAGCCTTAGTTCTTCTGACTTTTTTGACTGACTATAGACGTATTATTTATTCTTTATATGGTTAACAATCAATTTACAATAGCTTCTGCCAACTGCAGATAGACAATGTATTTTTGGAAGGAGAAGTATTTCTTTTATCTATAGCTCTCAGAATTCCCAATCATATTCATGAAGTGTCAGAAATGTAATCAGATACCTGGTTCGTATTATCATATGTGGGGGACATGCCCAAAAACATAAAAATATTGGACAAAAATACATACGTGGTTGGGAAAAAATGATAAAACAACACATAGATCTGAAACCTGAAATATTTTTGTTGACCATCCTACCAGAAAAATATGATAAAGGGAAAATATATTTGATTTTACATGTATTAACTGCAGCTAGAATTGTATTTGTACAACAATGGAAAAGTAAATGAAGAAATCCTGACAAATAAAACATAATTAAAAAAATATTAGAGTATGCAGAAATGGATAGATTAACATTGACAATTAAGGAAAAAGAGGAATTAATATTTTTTAACATGGGATCTGTTTTATCAATGGTTGGCTAATAAAAACAGAAATTAGAAGCATGGAAATGTAAGAACAGGGTGTCAGCATCACTTCATTCAGTAATCAGGAAAGAAAACCACTGGACTCCATTTGTATTGAAATCAAGTGTACTTTTACTAATTATAAATGAACAGTTGCAAAGCTAAGCTGAGTCTGGTTAATTAGGCACGAAAGCTAATATAATGTATAATTCATTCCCCTCCCCTTGGCATCCCCGTGTACAGTCCAATCATATTTCCCCCAAATGTCAGGTGTGAGATAACTTCGAAAGGCATCACCAGGATGGTATTATTATTATTATTATTATTATTATTATTATTATTGTTGTTGTTGTTGTTGTTGTTGTTGTTGTTGTTGTTGTTGTACAATTGTATCACAACGGCCAGTTGTTTCGCCGGATTTGGCATTGGTTACTAGTCGGGCCCCACCCAGGGGCCTAGGACGTCGTAACGTATTTTCGTAATATGCGTGCAGATCCAAGCAGTGCGGCTTTTTGCATTTGACTGATGGTGATTTTGTCAATTATTATTATTATTATTATTGAGTTTATTTATATGCCGCCCTTTTCCCTGGGGGGACTCAAGGCGGCTCACAACTTAAAAAGGGAAGGGGGGAGAAAGACAAACTTTTAGACATATAAGACAATACATAATTAAAAAACACAACATTCATACCATTCGGGCGGGTTACAATCTTAGTCCCAGGCCTGACGGGATAGCCAGATTCTGAGGGCTGTGCGGAAGGTCTGGAGGGTGGTGAGGGTCCGAATCTCCACGGGGAGATCGTTCCATAGGGTCAGAGCTGCTACCGAGAAGGCTCTCCTCCGCATGGTTGCCAGTCGGCACTGACTGGCAGATGGAACTCGGAGGAGGCCTCGGTATGCTGGACCATTGGCCTTGGCGGGAAACACCCCTCCTTCACATGCGCAGTAAGGTGGTCAGTTCAGCGTCTAGAAACTTCCTCCAGCACATCAATGATTCCCCTCCCAAATACCATGCCCCCCCTCCCCGTTTCAATGGCAGTCGAAGCAGTAGCAAAGCAGAGGCTGACATCCGGCCCTCCTCCAGAAAAGGGTAGTCAGACCTGCAGAAACGAGAAAACACAAACAAACAGATGAACAACAAGACACGAAAGTGGAAAAGCGGAGAGGGAGAGGGAGAGAAGAGAGAGAAAATTTTTAGGAGAATGGCCAAATCAGGGCTTGTCAGGATAAGTAGAATAGACTTGCAGAGTAGACGAGGGGCCCGAACATGGGACCCATCAACCCATTCAGTGTGAGAGGGGGGGAAATGCTTCCAAGCCACCAGATACTAGACATAGTTCCGGCATTTATGAGAGTCCAAAATCTCGCAAACTTCGAAATGTTGCTCACCCTCAATCAAAAGCGGAGCGAGTGGAGAAGGGATAAGCAGATGCAACGACGAAGTGCAGACAGGTTTCAGGAGGTTAACATGAAAAACAGGGTAAACCCGGTTGAGGTGTTTAGGCAGCTGCAGCCAGACAGAAACAGGGTTGATGACCTTGACAATGGGAAACGGGCCAACATATTTAGGCCCCAACTTCTTCGACTTTTGGGGAGTTTGAAGAAATCTGGTGGACAAATAAACTTGATCACCAACTTTGTAATCACACGGCTTAGTCCACTTCTTATCAGCCTGTTCCTTTTTTTTAAAACTGTTTTATTTCATTTTCATTTCATTTTATACAATCACTTATATACTGTGCATAATAAAAAAATATATCAATAAATCTTCCACCATGAAAAACCAACATAACACTTCGATCCCCCATACACCCTTTCTTCTCCCCCTCCAACTTTCATTTCTCCCCTCCAACATTCCCCTCTTCTACTTCCCTTCCCCCTCAGACATCTCCCCTTCCCTCCATCTCACCCTCCTTACATTCCCCTCTCACTTCCTCTTTACTTCTCCCTCTTCTTTCCCTCTACTCCTCACTTTGGTGTATCTCTACAATTCATTAATCTATTCAGTTTATATTTTGCACTAAAATTAAGAAAAAAAAAGAGAGAAAATAAAAGAGAAAAAGAAAAAAAGAAAAGAGAGCAACAGTATACAAGTGCATTCTTATTGTTCTGAAAATTGAAACTGTATTTCCACCCTCCCCCCTCCCCCTGGTAGACCCCCCCTCCCTAACCCCCTTACGACTTCCCAGGTCCCATACCCGGCATAATTCTTTATCAAGCACTGGAGTATATTAAAACCAACTAACTTTAAAGTTAAAAGATGAAAGATAAAGGAAAAACAAAAAAAGAGAAATAGTAAAAAAAAAAAAAAAAAAACCCAAGACACACACACAAAAAAGGAAAAACAGGAAAAATCAACAAACCCACTACATTAACTCAGCTTCCCATCATCTTTAAATCTTATACAATGTACCTCATTCCTAATTTCAGTTATTTTATTACTTGCAGGATTTCAAACTATATTGGAACCAAGTAAGTTAATCAAATGGAATTCTCCAACTAAGGGCCTTATCACTTTATCTATATATCCAAACCTTTAATTTATCTCTTTTTTATCCAAATATCCAAACCTTTCTGTAAAGCCATTTAAAGACTCAAGTGCTTCTTTCATTTTTCATTTCCAACACCTCCCATCCTGCCCTTACCCACATCCACATATAAATTTTATACCTTCCATCCTGCCTTTACCCGTGTCCACATATATATTTTATCCTCATCCATTACTCCTCTCATATTTACTCCACCTTCCTGGAGACTCTCCAACTAATCTTTCTTAACCTTATATTCAAATAGCAATTCATACAAAAATCAGCTTACATTTTGACTCAAAGTAATCTAATTGAACTTTCACTACCCTTCCATCTACCCCGCACCTCCCAACTCCATTCATCCCAAACCACAATTCAAGAAAATCACGATCTCCGCTCTCCTCGCCCGGAAAGATAATTCATGCGCAATTTAAATTAGAGTTCAAACGAGTCTTATATAGGTCCCATACAATATATGTCCAAAATCAGCACTGCTTCTTTCAGTCTCAATATCTCATCATCGATATACAGCTTTGCCATTTTATACCAGACAGGAATCATGAAATTTTATTCAAACTAAAAATTTAAAAAGTATTTTAAAGGCATCGCTGGATCTTTATTCTTTACTCTTCTGCCCTTCCGGAAGAGGAAAGCAACGCCCTCCGCCTTGTAGCCACGTGTCCCACTGCTTGTCTTCTCCTTCTCCTTGTCTTTCTCCAAGTCCGGATGATTCAGGAAGTCCCGCCTTCAGGATCTTGTAATAAAAATCTCGGGCTTCACAAACAGAATTAAGATGATGTTTTTGATTCTCAAATGTGACTGTAATGCCAGATGGTACTTCCCATTTATACTGTATCTGAGAATTTCTGAGTTCTTCAGTTAAGAAAGTGTAGTCTCTCCTTGCTCTTAATATTTGAGATGGTATTTCTTTAAAAACAATCAAGTCCTGTCCATCAATTCTCAGCCTCTTATTGTAGAGCTTCTGTATTATCGCATTTCTGGATTCCCTTGTGGTGAAATATATAATTATGTCCCTCGGAAGCTGTCGCTGTTTTGCTACACACGAATTCTGGCGGTAAATTTTTTGAATCTGCCAATCAAAGTTAAGTCCCAGACTTCCCACCGAACGGCTGAGAGCCTCAAAAAAGGTCTGTTTCAAATTCTCCTGTTCCTTTTCACGCAATCCTCTAACTCTTATTGCAAACACAGTCTTATTATAATTTATCATGACAAGTTGTTTTTGAGCATTTTCAATTTCCTGTTGTAACGTTTGAATTTTAGATGTCAAATTAGAGTTAGTTTCTTCCAAAAGTTCCAATTTATCCTCCATTCCAGCAATATAGTCTGTCATAACTGTCATAATTCCGATCATATCCTCCTTTGTTTGAGCAATTTTGGCATCAAATTTATCATATAAGTCCGATATAAGTTGATTGATTTCCTGCCTGAAATTTTTAAGGGTTTCAAAAAGAAATTCTTGCGTTAACAAGTCTCCAGTAGAGGGCGTAGGAGGCAAGGGCAGCGACTTTATAGCAATTTCTTGAGATGTGTTATTAAGGAAGCGCTTGGACTGCTTCGATTTGGGAGCCATTATAAAAAAAAACGAGCAAACAAACAAGCCAACAAACAAAGTCTCTGCTCCCCTCAGTTTTAGATGGGATACTATTTGTAATCTTTTAACAGTTAATAAGGAGAAGTCTTCAGGAGAGTAGGGCTGATTGAGTACGTCACATATCAAATGCAGAAGCTATAAAATCGCCATCTTGTAACGCAGCTAGACAAAGAAACCTTTTACAAAATTGAAGCTGGTATTTTGAATAGTAATAAAAAAGATTTCTCAGGAATGGTCCCCGCTCGAATTGATTTTAAATAGCTTAGCTTTGTCCTGAGGGGGGGGGCAACCTGCCTAGGGCTGCAAAAAAAAGCAGCTGAGAAGAACTGGCTGGAGTAAAAGCTCAGCTATTGTTGAACCTCTTCTCCGTTCACAGCGGGGGAAAAAAGCTGTGAATTACAAAGAGATCCTAACGACTGAACTTCTCCCTGCCCCTTTCTGCTAGAAAGGGGAGATATCTATAGATCTTATAAGATATACAAACCAGAACTCTGAGGGGAGCTCCATTGAGCTCCCGACGGCGACAGGCTCCTCCCCCGGAACTTATCAGCCTGTTTCTTATGAGCGCGATGCGCAGCATCCAAAGTTTGGAGAGCTAAAGGCCAAACGTGCTGAAGGCGGTCACTCCACTCGGACAGTGATGACACTTGGGGCTGCTCACGAGTAACCTCAGGAATGGGTACAAAATCCTGGCCAAATACTACACAGAAAGGAGTGAACCCAGTGCTGCTATGCACAGAATTATTATAAGCTGCCTCCACATGCGGCAACAAATCCACCCAATCATCTTGCTGGTAGTTGATGAAACAACGTAAATATTGTTCTAGTACAGAATTAGTCCTCTCACAAGCCCCATTAGTCTGAGGGTGGTGGGCGGAGCTTAATCCCTGGGCAGAGCCAATCCGCTTCAGAAATTCCTTCCAGAAAACAGAGGTGAATTGCACACCTCTGTCCGAAATTCTTATCGATGAATTTTCTCATTTCCATCCATTCGGCTGCCTTCTTCTCTAAGGACATCAACACCATCCTCACTTTTATTTCATCTGTCTCTAAATCAGGTCCATAGATTTCCATATAATTCCAGACCTGAATTATAAAAAGCCCAAGGCTTTTAGGGTCTCCATCATATTTTACGGTTAATGATTCCCCTCCCAAATACCATGCCCCTCCCTCCCCGTTTCAATGGCAGCTGAAGCAGTAGCAAAGCAGAGGCTGACACAGGGTTAATTTTATAAGGGAGATTTATTAAAATGGATAAGTTGTTGTTGTTGTTATTATTATACAATTGTATCACAGCGGCCAGTTGTTTCGCCGGATTTGGCATTGGTTACTAGTCAGGCCCCACCCAGGGGCCTAGGATGTCATAACGTATTTTCGTAATATGCGTGCAGATCCAAGCAGTGCAGCTTTTTGCATTTGACTGATGGTGATTTTGTCAATTTTTAACTGTTTTAAATGTAATTCCAGTGCTTTTGGAATAGCACCCAGTGTGCCAATTACCACTGGAATTACCACTGCTGGTTTGTGCCATAGTCCTGGTATTTTGTGATTTTTTCATGTTCCTTCTCGGCGACCCTGCTATCACCTGGTATTGCGATGTCTATGATTGTGACCTTATTTTTCTCAACCAGTGTGATGTCTGGTGTATTATGCGCCAGTATTTTGTCCGTTTGTATACAGAAATCCCACAAGATCTTGACCATCTGATTTTCAGTGACTTTTTCAGGCTGATTTTCCCACCAGTTTGTTGCTGTTTTAATATTATAATTTTTGCACAAATTCCAATGGATCATTTGTGCTACTGAATTGTGCCGCAATTTATAATCAGTCTGCGCGATTTTTTTACAGCAGCTGAGTATGTGATCAACAGTTTCATCAGCTTCTTTGAAAAGTCTGCATTTGGCATCATCAGAGGATTTTTCAATTTTGGCCTTAATGGCATTTGTGCGGATAGCTTGTTCTTGCGCAGCCAGGATTAGTGACTCTGTTTCTTTCTTTAATGTACCTGTTGTTAACCATAACCAAGTTTGTTCACTGTCCACTTTATCTTTTATTTTTTCCAGAAATTGGCCATGCAGTGCTTTGTTCTGTCAACTCTCCATTCTTGATTTTATCACATCTTTTCTGTATTCTTGTTTCGTCTGTTGGGCCTTCAGTAGATTTTTGTTCTTTACTTCGATTAATAGATGTTCTTGACTTTCTTTTAAATAATCAGCCAGTGCATGTTTTTCTTCTTCAACTGTTTGCTTCACTTGTAATAATCCTCTGCCACCTGATTTTCGGGGCAGATATAGTCTATCAGTATCACCACGTGGATGTAAACTGTAGTGCATTGTCATTAGTTTTCTGGTTTTTCGGTCCAAAAGGTCCAAATCAGTTTGTGTCCAGTTAACTATGCCAGCTGTGTATCTTATAACTGGTATTGCCCAGGTATTTATGGCCTTGATTGTATTTCCACCATTCAATTTAGATTTCAAAATTTTCCTAACTCTGTTGGTATACTCTCGCCTGACAATAGTTTTTACTTCTCCATGCTTGATGTTATAAAACTGCAGAATGCCTAAGTATTTGTAGGCTTCATTTTTGTTGCATTTAATCAGTTGGCCATTGGGCATTTCAATTCCCTCACATGCAGTGATTTTGCCCCTTTTTATGAATACAGTGGCGCATTTTTCCATGCCAAACTGCATTGAAATATCGGTGCTGAATACTCGGACTGTATTTGTCAATGATTGGATTTCTATTTCTGACTTTCCATAGAGTTTCAAATCATCCATATATAGTAAATGCGAAATTTTTTCAGCTTCTTTGGCTGTTTGGTAGCCTAATTTCATTTTTTTTAAGATTACTGATAGTGGGGTCATTGCGATGATGAAGAGAAGAGGTGAAAGTGAATCACCCTGGAAAATTCCTCACTTGATATTAACCATTCCGTAGATCTCATTCCCTACTGCCAACTCAGTTCTCCATTGTTTCATCGCCTTTTCAGTAAAGGATGTAATATTTTTGCTAATGCCAGTTGTTTCTAAGCAGTTTATGATCCAACTATGTGGCAGCGAGTCAAATGCCTTTATTATTATTATTATTATTATTGTACAATTGTATCACAGCGGCCAGTTGTTTCGCCGGATTTGGCATTGGTTACTAGTCGGGCCCCACCCAGGGGCCTAGGACGTCGTAACGTATTTTCGTAATATACGTGCAGATCCAAGCAGTGCAGCTTTTTGCATTTGACTGATGGTGATTTTGTCAATTTTTAACTGTTTTAAATGTAATTCCAGTGCTTTTGGAATAGCACCCAGTGTGCCAATTACCACTGGAATTACCACTGCTGGTTTGTGCCATAGTCGTTGAATTTCGATTTTTAAGTCCTGGTATCTTGCGATTTTTTCATGTTCCTTCTCGGCGACCCTGCTATCACCTGGTATTGCGATGTCTATGATTGTGACCTTATTTTTCTCAACCAGTGTGATGTCTGGTGTATTATGCGCCAGTATTTTGTCGGTTTGTATACGGAAATCCCACAAGATCTTGACCATCTGATTTTCGGTGACTTTTTCAGGCTGATGTTCCCACCAGTTTGTTGCTGTTTTAATATTATAATTTTTGCACAAATTCCAATGGATCATTTGTGCTACTGAATTGTGCCGCAATTTATAATCAGTCTGCGCGATTTTTTTACAGCAGCTGAGTATGTGATCAACAGTTTCGTCAGCTTCTTTGCAAAGTCTGCATTTGGCATCATCAGAGGATTTTTCGATTTTGGCCTTAATGGCATTTGTGCGGATAGCTTGTTCTTGCGCAGCCAGGATTAGTGACTCTGTTTCTTTCTTTAATGTACCTGTTTTTAACCATAACCAAGTTTGTTCCCTGTCCACTTTATCTTTTATTTTTTCCAGAAATTGACCATGCAGTGCTTTGTTCTGCCAACTCTCCATTCTTGATTTTATCACATCTTTTCTGTATTCTTGTTTTGTCTGTTGGGCCTTCAGTAGATTTTTGTTCTTTACTTCGATTAATAGATGTTCTTGACTTTCTTTTAAATAATCAGCCAGTGCATGTTTTTCTTCTTCAACTGTTTGCTTCACTTGTAATAATCCTCTGCCACCTGATTTTCGGGGCAGATATAGTCTATCAGTATCACCACGTGGATGTAAACTGTAGTGCATTGTCATTAGTTTTCTGGTTTTTCGGTCCAAAAGGTCCAAATCAGTTTGTGTCCAGTTAACTATGCCAGCTGTATATCTTATAACTGGTATTGCCCAGGTATTTATGGCCTTGATTGTATTTCCACCATTCAATTTAGATTTCAAAATTTTCCTAACTCTGTTGGTGTACTCTCGTCTGACAATAGTTTTTACTTCTCCATGCTTGATGTTATCCAACTGCAGAATGCCTAAGTATTTGTAGGCTTCATTTTCTTTGCATTTAATTAGTTGGCCATTGGGCATTTCAATTCCCTCAGATGCAGTGATTTTGCCCCTTTTTATGGATACAGTGGCACATTTTTCCATGCCAAACTGCATTGAAATATCGGTGCTGAATACTCGGACTGTATTTGTCAATGATTGGATTTCTATTTCTGACTTTCCATAGAGTTTCAAATCATCCATATATAGTAAATGCGAAATTTTTTCAGCTTTTTTGGCTGTTTGGTAGCCTAATTTCATTTTTTTTAAGATTACTGATAGTGGGATCATTGCGATGATGAAGAGAAGAGGTGAAAGTGAATCACCCTGGAAAATTCCTCGCTTGATGTTAACCATTCCGTAGCTCTCATTCCCTACTGCCAACTCAGTTCTCCATTGTTTCATTGCCTTTTCAGTAAAGGATGTAATATTTTTGCTAATGCCAGTTGTTTCTAAGCATTTTATGATCCAACTATGTGGCAGTGAGTCAAATGCCTTTTTGTAATCAATCCAGACCATATTCAAGTTCGTTTTTCTGTTCTTACAATTTTCTAATATCATTTTATCAATTAGAAGCTGATCTTTTGTGCCCCTGCTCCTTCTTTTGTTGCCTTTTTGCTCTACTGGCAAGATGTTGTTTGTTTCCAAATAATCCATCATGTTATCTGCAATAATGCCTGTGAGTAATTTGAAGGTTGTTGGCAAGCATGTTACTGGTCTATAGTTTTCAGGTGTTGTTCCTTTAGTTGGATCTTTCTGAATCAAGTATGTTTTTCCAGTTGTCAACCATTCATCAATTTGGCCCTTTTGTAAAATTTCATTCAGTTGCCTGGCCAATATTGCATGTAAACTGGTCAGATATTTGAGCCAGAAACCATGTAATTGGTCCTTTCCAGGTGATGTCCAATTCTTTACCTTTTTAACTCGATTTTTGACCATCTCAGTTGTTATTTCTAATACTTGCATTTGTTTGTTGCCAATGCTTTTCTCAAAGTCATGTATCCACTTTGCTTCCTTGTTGTAGTCCTTTGCATTTTCCCACAATTCTTTCCAGAATTCAACTGTGGCCTGTTTTTCTGGTTTTTCACTTTTGGTGTCACCATTTACATTAAGACTTTGATAAAAACGCCGTTGGTCTGATCGAAATTGCTGATTTTGTTTATATTGGATGATTCGTGCCTCATATCTTTCAATTTTTCTAGCTGTTGCTGTTATCTGCTGTTTTACAATCTCTACAGCTTCATTGATGTTTCTTGTATCCAATCTATATCTCCTGATTAGCCGATCTATGATTTTGTTGTTTTTAAGCCGTTGCTCATGCATGTTCTTTAAGTTACTAGCATCTGCCCTTAATTTTTTTATTTTTTGTTCTAAACGGATTTTCCACTTTGGCTTTGATGCTTTTTCTGTTGTATGACTAGGTACTTTAATTTTAATGCCTAGTTCATTAGTGACTATTACAGCTGCGCTGTACATTAACTGGTTTGTTTCCAAGATGGATCCCGGTTCAATTGTTGAAAACACTGCATTAACCATTTTCATGATAGGGGCCAAAATTTTCTTCGGCACAGTTTTTAGTCATGGTAAACGTTGCCTTTCCTCATTAAGCAGAAAATGCTCCATGATCTTATCCTTCAATTCTTTTTGTTTTTGAGTTAGTTCATCAGTTGGTTCAGTGATAACTGGTTCTAGTGGTGGTGGTGTTATTTCCTCCCCGAGAGCTTCTTCTGGGAGTTCTACTATAATGTCTTCAGTTGTGTCTTGAATATCAGTTATTTCCGCTTGTGATATTGTTTTTTGGGTTTTGCAATTTGCCTGAATTTCCTCATGTTCAACTTCACTAAACACTTTATTCCGTATAATAAATCGCCTTTGATCTGCTAGTCGTTGTTCACTAACATTTGAATCTGGATATTGTTGTTTCCATAATTCATACATTCGCTTTAAATAGCCTCTTTTTTCTGGCTCTGAGTTGTAGTAACAGGCCATTATGGCACGGTTTTCATCTGCACTATATTTTTGTCGTTTTGTTGGCTGGTCCACTTGTAGCCCACTTGTCGATGGATGTCCAGGGACCCCAACATCCGCCGCGGCCCTTGTTAACCCGCGCGACGACCGATGCGGTATGGAATTCTTATTTGTTTTTTTCACCATATTGTATGGGTTGGCGGGGGGGGGGGTTTACGGGACCAGATGCCAACCTGATCCCAACCTTCCTCCTTTCTCATCCGGGCTTGGGACCGGCAATGGCGGAGTTGTTGTTGTTGTTGTTGTTGTTGTTGTTGTTGTTGTTGTTGTTATTATTATTATTATTATTATTATTATTATTATTATTATTATTATTATTATTATTATTATTACAATACAATTGTATCACAGCGGCCAGTTGTTTCACCGGATTTGGCATTGGTTACTAGTCGGGCCTCACCCAGGGGCCTAGGACGTCGTAACGTATTTTCATAATATGCATGCAGATCCAAGCAGTGCGGCTTTTTGCATTTGACTGATGGTGATTTTGTCAATTTTTAACTGTTTTAAATGTAATTCCAGTGCTTTTGGAATAGCGCCCAGTGTGCCAATTACCACTGGAATTACCACTGCTGGTTTGTGCCATAGTCGTTGAATTTCGATTTTTAAGTCCTGGTATTTTGTGATTTTTTCATGTTCCTTCTCGGCGACCCAGCTGCTGCTGCTGCTGCTGCTGCTGCTGCTGCCGCCGCCACTGCTGCTATTATTATTATTATTATTATTATTATTATTATTATTATTATTATTATTATTATTATTATTATTATTATTATTACAATACAATTGTATCACAGCGGCCAGTTGTTTCACCGGATTTGGCATTGGTTACTAGTCGGGCCTCACCCAGGGGCCTAGGACGTCGTAACGTATTTTCATAATATGCATGCAGATCCAAGCAGTGCGACTTTTTGCATTTGACTGATGGTGATTTTGTCAATTTTTTTAACTGTTTTAAATGTAATTCCAGTACATTATTATTATTATTATTATTATTATTATTATTATTATTAGTAGTAGTAGTAGTAGTAGTAGTAGTAGTATTGTTGTTGCTGTTGTTGTTGTTGTTGTTGAGTTAATATCAGTGTAATGACTACTGTTGTAAGTATTTTGATTATTATTTTCTAAAATAACATATACCCAGACAACACACTGTTCAATTGAAATTAAAACTTATAAAGGTTATAAAATAAAATTACAAAAAAAATCCCAATCAGTTTTGCCACAATCATGGGAAATTTTTGAAAATCTAATCCCAAAATATGTAGAGGCTGTCAGTTTTGGAAAATCACAATTAAAGATATGCTTCTTCATCAGAGTTCAGGTTTTTTTATAAAAGGAAACTGTTGCTGCTGGCTTTTAGAATAACTGGTGATTGAAACTAATACTGGCCTGTGTTGAATGATACATAAATAGGAAAAGGAAGCTAGAACAAGAGGAATCCCTGTTTATTTGAAATGCAGAGCACTGTACAAATACCAAATGATTAATGAATGTGACTTAAATGTTATTAGGGTTATTAGTAAAGTTATTTGTATATGTTGGTCTGGCCTTTGGATAAAAAAGTCTGCTTCATAATAGATATATTATAAATATATCTTAATATATTAGATATTGTTTTAAAAATACATATCTTATTTCAGAGTCTTAATCTAAAGCACCCATAGATTTGATAGAATACAGTCTTCCATCCATGAAAAAGAGCTTTCTAATGGAACCTTGCTCAAAAACATGGTTTATTTAAAATGATTGGGCCAACAAAAATATTTTAAGCATAATTTGTCTCCAAATGTACTGTAAAGATTGTCAATTCATAAAGATTTCTAACAGAACAAATCTCACTATATTCCCCTGTAACCTCAGTAGTTAATAGGTTTAATTTTTTTTACTCTACCTCTGCTGCCTAAATTTAAGTTATTTCATCATTGGTAAACAGCATTTGTTTTTCAATCATCTTATTTTTAAGAGTCATCTTCTTTGCCTAAGGAACTGCATGAAACAGTTTCATGTTATAGCATAAAGAAGGTTGCTTACTATGTCGTGTAGATCATAGGATTATAATCAACACATACAACCAATTTTGTTGTGTACATGATGTACAATGATAATAAACCCTATTACTATTACACTGAAATTTTAAGTGTATGAATCAGGTTAGAAAATGTTATTCTGTTATTCTAAAATGTCAGTTCCCTTTCTTTGTTTTTCTTTATTATGAATCATCAATTAAAAATAATATTTGGATTAGTACTTGGACATATCAACATTTATACTCAGTCTCTCTTAGTCATATACCTACTTGCTATGACATTCCAAATGTGATAAATTTTGCTGAGTGCATCTCCTATTCAGATTTAACCAATGTTGACCAATAGTGTCAAACTTCAGAAACTTAACCCTTATTCAGGAATTAGATATCAGCAGAACTGCACCATCTCAACATGATTAGCAATGTTATATTTTCATAAGTGTTTTTCAAATGGTGTAACTGGCTCAAAGCAGCTTTATAAATCTTCTGTGATTAACATATGAACCTTAGTCAAATATTTTCAGTGAAAACAGCTTATTGTCCAATTGCAAAATGATTGCCCCCTTCACATCTTGAAGCAGACCCAGGCTTCCTACTATATCCAATGGGGGCTAAATGCTAAAAGCATTTTGAAACCCTAGAATTTACCTGCAAATGGGTCAGATCCCTGAAATGGAACTAAATGTCTCCAATCCTCGAGTTCAATTCAATTCATTAAGTTAAAACTCATTAGTAGTAATGACTACTAATATAATTTACCAATTGCAAAAGTTCATTAAGTTTTAAGATAGTATTACAAATAGGAGATTATATTAATTAATTATACCCACATGGTTCAATTTGTCAATGTTAGACCCATTAAATTACTGTTTAGGACTTAAGTGGGGACATGATAGGCAAACTCTAGTAAATATCAGAAGTCAATTAATTTAAATGATTTTAATAATTTTAAACCAGTTTTTCATTCAGTTACATGATCTTGTTTTAAGTATGACGAGAATATTTTTTTTGAAATCTGATGCCTATCTTTTCTACACCTAAATCCCCATCCATATAAATACGTCCCTTTAGTCAGATATAATATAGAGCCAATCTTTAGGTTAATACAAGTGGTATATTAATTCTTTAAAAGTTTCATAAGAATATGAGACTTTGCAACATGTCGTTCTTCAAAAGGATTACAAAATAATCCCAATGAAAATTGTGGCTGTTTTAAAGAGTTACAGATCAGATATGACATAAAAGTCTGTACCACCATGCTCCAAAACACCTTTCTTGAACCATATTTTTGATTCAAATCAAGCCATTTGGGTGTAGTGGTTAAGGTGTGCTAGCTAGAAACCAGGAAACTATGAGTTCTAGTCCTGTCTCTGACATGAAATGCAGCTGGGTAACCTTTGGCGACTCATTCTGTCTCAGTCCAACCTAATTCACTGGATTGTTTTTAAAGTGAAAATAGAAGTGGGAATGAGTATTATGTATGCTTGCTTGAGTTAGCTATAAAAATAATAATAAAGACAGAATAAAAAAGATCTGAAGCACTGCATATTCCCAGTAATTCTTGTTACTTATTTCCTCTTTTTCAGCAGAAAAATTGCCATCTCAATCCAATTCCCTCAATGGATAGAAAGACAGAAATCCCATTTATACGTTGTAAAAACTGCAGCCTTTACCCCATGAGCTTGTTAGCTAACGTGAATAAGAAAGGAGTTTCTGTGGCACTCATATTATGAACATAAAAAGTCTGTCAATGACTGAGCAGGGCTATTGGAGGGTTAAGAAAGCTGGTAGACTATCTGTTAGCAACATCAAGTGCCCTAAATTTCACCATATTCTTTGTGAAAGCATATTATCTATTTACCGCACATCAATTATTCAGTTTTTACTTTTGATATCATTAGTATGAAGATCTGTCTTCAAGAAAAAATAAAGAACAGCAGTGTCCTCCAAAACTAAAGTTGATTTGTATTCATAATTTATGTTAGTGACTGGGGGAGTTGTTCTTGATTCATTTTTCTCCTCACAGTATGAGAACAAATGGCTCATTAATTTTAAACCCATCAATCTAAAAGTGCTATTTACATCAGATAGAATAATGTCTGATGTTATATGGAATACAAAGTACTCAATACACAAATATGGTTGTCTTATATTAATTTGTACATTGTATTTTGAAGGTTTTTAAGAACAATCTTATTATGAAAGGCTTATATATTAACAATAAAGCAACTTGATATATTTAGTCGTAAGGGAAATGGTTTATTGTCAGGAAAACATAGATTCAAGTCCAAGGCAAAGAATGCTCATTGAATGACTGTGAATTAGTCACTATCTCACAATCCAACTTGCCTCATAGAGTTATTGTTGAAAATTTGAAGCAGTATTAGGTAGTACATCACTTTCAGGTCCCAGATAAAAATTAAGCTTTAATTTAACCAATAAATAATATGGAATCAAGAAATACCCAAAAAAATTAAAGCCACCTAAATTTAGCCACTATTAGTCCCACTGAATACTACTGATGGCGATCAAAACTGGTTACATTAAAATACAGATTTTAAACAATAATAATAAATATCACAATTTACTTACATAAATTGTAAGGATAGGATATCCACAGGAAGTAGGATATCCACAGAAAGTAAGATGAGATTATGCCAAAAATTTGCGGCCTTTTACATTCTTTAAAGCCTATGAAGATCATTGAGATGTAAATAACCTCACTATATACACTGTCTGCAGTCCTCAACTTGTTTCCATTATCAGTTGAGCCTTTTGACCAATATGAAACAAATTATTCTCATTAAAGTTTATTTGAAATTTATTTTTTTCTTAGTGTTTCATGGGACATTACCAATATGTTTTGATTAGGAGGTCAACTTTGGCTGCAATAAATTATCTTTTAAAAAATATTATTAGATTCAATAACAGGGGGGAAAGGATCATATAGTGAAAATGCAAAAAACCACAATGCAAAATAATACAACAAAACACATAACTGCTGGAAGAAAAGAAGGAAAAGAAAATATCCCACAATAGGTCACTTCCTCCTACACTCATTACTGGGGAGGGGAGGGATCTTTAAAGGCAGACAGATTAAATGACTTTTGCAGTGGCCAATGCTGTTCCAAAAGGCAGGAGCACTTGGCATATCATATTTACTACCATTAATTTATTCCTTTAATTGCAACATATGACAACCTAATCATGGTTGATTTCTGGAAGTGTAAAACTGACCGATATTCAGAAGACAACCCCTACAAAAAGTATGTAACAAGAAAAACAATGACTACAAAAGCTAAATATGTTCAGGGATAAAAGAAAAAAAACCTTTAAAATCTGATTTATTTATTGAGTGGCATAGTCACATCACATAAACAATTAAAAGGAAAACAGGGATAAAATACAAAACATAGGATAAAAAATCTGAAATTTAACAGGAAGGGTTAGGGGTTGGGGTTAGGGTTAAGTATATCTAAATTGAACATATATTTTTTTACTTCATTTGTCACAGCTTCAGTAAGAAAACTACCTACTTTAAAATAGTTACCAAGTTTGTTGTAATCATGACCACCTGAATTCTACTACCATAAATGTCTAACTTGCAGAAGCTATTAAAAATTATAAATCCCTGTTGTTTAGCTAAGGGTGTTGTTGAAAATATGTAGAAGAATGTAAGGCTCCAGATGAATATGAGATTACAATGCTTCCAAATTGCATTTGCATTCTTATTCCACAAACCTTCTGCCTTATTCATCAAATTTCATAGAATTTGGGACTTTCTGACATAATTATTTTCCTTCCTAATATTTCTAATTAACTTTGGTTTTTCTCCCTACCCCAAAAGAAATTAAAATCAGTATTCTTTGATTGGTTTGTAGCACTAGGAAGCTTCCTAACACTTTGGAAAGGAAATACAGTAATTGCTCATTTATTACTAAAGTTTTTAAAGGGGATAAGTTAAAAAGTTGTACACCGATTCAAAATGCTGCTTGTTATATGCTTAATCCAAGTGCAATGGTTGTTTAGTTGATCTTAACAGAAATGGTTTTAGATGACAAAAAAAAAATTGTCCATGCAAATTTATATTTTCCTTCTACAGAATATTGTCCAGTATTTAAAAAATGTTTCTTAAATGGTAGATTAATTTGCTTACATACATCCACCCTACCAGATTTCTATACTATTCATTATCAGGAGCAAGGGACTAAAATACTTCTGCAGGTATCACTGCAAATAGACCTTAGAGAAAAGCTTCTTGATTCTCATGGGATATAGATGATCCTAGGCTGAACAATGGATCTCTGTGTTTGATTCAATTACTGATCTTCAAGCCAAGGAGGAACATCCAGTCCATTTGTTTCGAATTTGATATGGGATAGTTTAAAGGTCTCTTCAGGCTGTTTTAATTCCCTTCGAATTATCCTACAACAGGATTGTATAACTGGTAAGCTGATTGTAATGTGCAGTACCTTCACCTCAAATACATCCTGTAGCTACCTCTGATAATCTAACTCTCTGTTGGCAGAATTGGCATTGTCCAATAGTTCCTGCATTTTGCCAGCTTCATTTGGTGTTGTTGAGCAATGAGTTAGTCAATTATGGTAATTTGCTAAAAGAAGAGCGTTTATAGACTTTGAGGTGCACATTGGTAAACTTCCATATGAGTCTCTTATGGTGTGATATGAAAATGCTTTTTAGAGCTATACATGTGGTTTTCTTCATCACAATGGGTGTCTGGACTGGCATGCGTGGATGATTCTCTTATTGCCCCATGATTTGTACTTAAGTAGCCTGTGGAAGATCTTCATTCAACTTTCACTTAATTTATACTGAAGCATCTCCTCTTTTTGCTAAATGGAGCAGTCTCATCTACAAAGCTTGCAAATAATTCAGATATATAGGAACAACTATTTTGGCAGAAGATGACGTCGCCTGCATGCAGTGGTTGGATGTCTTTTAAAGAATTGGTGATTAGTATCACATTTGTAGGCTGGATATGATATCATCAAGATCCTGTATTATATTCATTTGCTCTTTTTGAGAAAGTATAATAGGAGGCTTACCTTGAGTCAAATTTATTTCCCTCCTTCAGCCTGATGGAATTTTTCTGAAGAGTGTTATGTGGGACAATTTCCCACTAAGCATTCTGGGAGTTAGGAAAAAGTGGACAGAGATACTTTGAAATACTCTAATTGGAGCAACCCCAAAGAACTGTAAATGATGTTGAGTATTAAAAGTATTTGGGGTAGTACCAGTTGTTGAAGTGATGGCACAAATTTCTTAAAATCTTGACAGTGTGGGTAATTCATTAGGGACTGTGGGCAATTAGTTCATTTTCTATTAATTTACACCCTAATAATTTTGTGAGCTTTCACAAAAGTACTTTTTGCATTCATTTTTTAGTCTTTAATTTCTATCTATAACATGACTTTAATTGAGCTACATATGTTTTACATAGTCCTTTAGTGCTAAGTTTTAAACTTTGCTCGGAATCAGTTGTGCTCACCCTATATTTCTGTCTTTCCCTTCTTTGAAAAACTAAGGAATCTTTCTTGTACTGGTGTTTTATTTCCTCTACCTTGTTGTTGATCTCTAACAACTGATCATATATAGATACGGCTGTGTAGACAATAAGCATTTTTTTCAAGTAAGGACAGATTTGCATTAACCTCTAATGCCCTGTTTCTCTACCTTGGCAACCAACTAGACAGAAGAACCCTTCCAACTTGGATCATGATTGAAGAAAAAGTCTGAAGTTTAGAGCTTAAAGTTGCCAAGGTTGAGGAGAAAAAATCTTGCTGTAATGAGTTACCAGTTGAATCTACTTTATCAGTCTTAAATTCCATTCTGGCTTATTCTCCTTTTCCTATTAAACTTAAATCCTCATCAGAAAATAAGAGCTTGTCAGAGTCCCAGACAAATATGGCATGATACTTATCATCTATTGTAAATAGAATTATGAGCTGTTGTTGTTGTTGTTGTTCAGATAGTCCTGTATTTTTTTTGCTTATCTTCTTCAAGATGTTCTGACGTTTTTCTATGATGCTGTTTACTGCTGCCTTTGTCACATTGTTATGCCTGCCAGGTATGTTAGCATTCTTGGTTCTTCACTCCTAATAGTCATAAAACTTTAAAAGCTAAAACTAAGACAATCAAATGATATGACTCCTGGGCAGAGATAAAAGGAGTGGGTTAAAAGGTAAGTCAATAGATCTGAATCCTAATTCTTATCCTAACAGACAAGAGGAGCTTGATGAAAAGCTGCTTCTCCTACATCTTCTTAACCAATGATCTTGTAAATAGTTTGCAGTTCAATAAATCCTGCATTTGCATTATTCATAGGACCTGCAATAAATAATTTGCAGTACCACAAAGATAAAATAAGGATTTTTCTTTAAAAAAAACCCTGAAGATAAAGTTCTCTTATACTCTGGCTTTTTATTTATGTATTTACTTCATTAAATCTGTCACTACCAAACTAAATATTTTCTATAAATTATACAGGTAGTCTTCAGCAACAAATGAGACTGACAATTCATTCACTAAACAACATGGTTGTTAACAAGTCATCACATGACCAAGACTTACAATTTTATTGCCGGATTCTCTTGACTCTTCTTGTTGGTAGCTGGCCATATGCAAATGGCTTCTATATGCAAATAGAAGCCATGTGACCATGAGACACTTGCAAATGCCCAGCAGATACAATGGTCCAATTTTAACCATGTGATCATGGAGACACTGTGATGGTCATAAATGTGAGGACTGATTGAAAAGTTACTTTTTAGGTCCAGCATAATTTGAATGGTTGTTAAGCAGGGCACTTGTTAAGTGAGAACTATCTGTAAAAGTAAATTTAAAGCCCAATCTATTAAAAATAGTAAATTGGTTATTTTATTAAAGCAAAGATTATGATGGCTTGTGAGATCAGTAGAGAAGACATTTTCAAGGACTTGAGCTTTTGTAGAAAAGGCTCAATTTCAAAACCTTGTGAAATAGCCAAGTGTCTACTAAACACCATCCCTTTAGTAGCCTCAGTAACTGGAATATGCATGGAATGGATTATGTAGAAAAAGGTATTCCTTCAAAGACAAACTGCATAGATGCCTTCAAAAACTTTGTCTATGTTGTGCCAATAATTATAAGCCAAGTGAAAAAACAGGGATAAGCAGATATGCAGGAATTTAAATAAGAATTGTTCTGACACCCCCCCCCCCCCCAGCCTGTGAATATACCAGAACACAGGCTTGGCTGTTGGCTGAGGGCCCAGGCAACTCACGTTCAATATAGTAGCTCTGCAGCAACCCAGATAATTCAAACGAAGCAACGCAGATTGTCCAAATGAACAGACACGGCTAGAATACATGGATAGATTTTATTAACTACTAATTTGAATGGTTGTTTCCTGCAAATGTCCCCTCCCAACGCCTCACCTATAATCTCTCTTGGGAGGGGCCAATCAACAACCACCTGTGTTTAATCATCTTCTGTGAGTCTGTGAGTCTGCCTACGGAGTTGCTGCTTTCATTTCTCAGCCCTTCTCAATCTAGCATCAGGGACAAACTGCCTTTGATCCTCCCCACTGCTCCATGCCTCAGGCGCCTCCTGGTGGCCAACCAGCCTCCCTGGTCCCTGCTCTGAGTCTGAACCCTGCCCAGGGTCCTCCACATCTTCAATGGCAAGCTCATATGGTTCTTCGCTATCCGAGTCCATCAGCAGCTCACCCGGATCCTGCTGGGCCACAACAAGAATGTTGCATACATTTTCTTAATAGACTCAGATATTATCCCTAAGACTGCTTAGTTTGCAAAACTATCTCAATTTTTGCATAAATATGGCATTAAAAATCCATGTAAGCTATTTTTTTAAAAAAAATACATCTTTTTTAGTTCCAAGTTGAAAGTCCTCTTGTCTGTCTCACCATTGTCATAGTATTTTGTTGTTGTTGTTGTTAATGTAGAGGAAGCAGCAACATAATGTACTATGACTAATGCAGCCGGAAAATAAAATATCCCTCCCCTCCAAAGGAAGGAAAAAATTGATCACCTAGTAAATGTGAAATTGAAAGTGGTTTTCTAAAATCAGAGGGGAATCACAAGGATCACAGAAACACTGGTCATATTTTTAGTTCAAAAATACCTTTCAAAACCATTTAGTTTTTAACTGCTGTAATTTAATTTTTCTCATTATTGAAATAATTGCTTTCAGTTGCCAGGATTTGCTAGTAGGGACTCAAATATTTTGTCCAATTAGTAGTACATCTCATCTAATGATGACCTGCAAAATCACCAATGTTAAAAAGCTATTCAAAGATGCTACAGCTTGACTAAATTTAAATAAGAACAGCTTCCCTACATAACATATATCACATAACAATGCATATTTACACAGAGGTAATTTTTAAAGAGAAAGTTGATATATGGACTGTAATCAGAATTAATTTGAAATGCTTATAAATGTTGATTGTAACACAAAAGCTACAAGTGGCACAAAGATACATGCTCAACATCACAAGACAAGATAGAAAGACCCGCACATGGATTAGAGAACAAATAAAAATATATGATATCATCAAAAGAGTAAAAGAATTAAAATGGAAATGGGTTGGTCACATAGCAAGAAAAACTGATGGCATATGGATCAATGCAGTCATAGAATGGATCCAACTTGATAAAAAGCATCCATGAAAGAGACTTAAAACAAGATGAATCAATGACATCAGCAAGTATTGCAGGCTCAATTGGTAAACGAAAGCTCAGGATCTTATTGGTTGGAAACACGCGGAAGTGGCCTTCATCCTGCAGTGGATAGACAATGGCTAAAATGGTGCTGATGATGAATTTTCATGGTACAATGCAGTGGTGGGTGCAGGTGGTACGCCCTGGTACAGGCATACCGTTCTGGTATGGTGCTCCGGAGGACCCACCCACCCGCCTGCCGTCCTTACCTGTATTTGAGCTCTTCGGTGCTTCTGCACACATGCATAGAGTGTACGGCGCCTGTGCAATGCTCCACTGAGCAGCTGGAGCATAGCATGAGGTAAGGATGCATGCGCACACTGTGTGCATGTGGGCATGCACTGCACACGTTCATGTGGTGGATGCCGGGCCATGTTGCACCGTACTGGTTGCAACAGGATCCGTAACCCACTACTGGTACAATGGGAGGGAAATTGAATTAATCATTTTCTAATACTTCTTTTATTGATTTTCTTCCCCTGTTTTTTTTTTTCTTTTATTATGTGATCATGTGAATTTCCCCTTGGAATAATGATAAGTGGCAGTGATATTAACATCTTGTTTGGAGTGTTATAGAGATTTCTATTTTTTAAAAAATATATATATGCAATATAGTCAAGTCTATGCAGCATATGAATCAATAATTAAATACAGAGCTTTACATTTTATGGCTTACTTACTAATATTTTATTATTTTATCTACTATGTTTTCCTTTTCTCTTTGTTGTTATTTATTCTATTTTTTTTCCAAAATGGTTTAATAACTCCTGAACAGAACATGTACAGATAGGTAAGGATTTTGTTTTTGTTTTTAACATACACTAGTGGTTTGCTCTTAATAGGAAACTAAAAACAGCCTGCCATTGGCCCAGGAGTAATCCATCTAGTAAATTCATGAATGACTGAATTTAACAGCAAGAATACCTGCTGTTAATCCAGTTCTATGGCCAATTGAGAATGTTGAAGAGTAATCACTACAGAAATAAAGTTCTTGGCCTTTTGCAAAGTGGTAGGATGTTTAAAGTAAATATCAAGTATTTTTCATTATGCAAAATAAGGAAATAACTGGGCAATTGGCTATTGCCTGAAAACATAATAAAATAGAATTGTTTTCAAATATGCTTTGCTCCAAAAACTACTGTATATCAACATAACTATTTAATGTAACATCAGCACAAGTTAAGAAGTTCTTTTCCATATTGGAAGCACTGATGTGCTTCTGTGGTGAAGATTTGTCAGTGATATCAACGTTGCCTGGGGCACATCCTATTGGGGGCTTTTTTCATGTCCCTGTGAAGTTGTCCACTGAAGTGGTACTCATTCGTCTATTCACGGTCATCCACTTTTGAACTGCTGGGTTGGGAGAAGATGGAGCGTATGATGGGAGCTCACCCTGCCCAGTGGCAGCAATGGGTCTCAAACACAAGCCTGCCAATTGGCAGCCAAGTATTCTATCCTAGTGAGCTATTGGGCTTCTTTTAGTTAAGAAGTTAAAGAAAGACGGTTGCTACTATTTAGAAAACATTATAATTTTCATGAAACTACTGGCAAAGATTTGATCCAACATCAGTAATCAAATTATGTTCCTCTGTATCATTTATTTTCATCAGATGTATGTATGGCTGTAGTTATCCTGAATAAGTGCCTGGGTACAGTAGAGGAATTAATATGAGTAAATAAATTGAGACTCACTCCAACAGTATGAAAATCTGAATGGTTGATTGATAATAATGTTCAAACTTTAGAAAACCAAGGTCATCACTGGCTAAGTAAATTTGCTAATTATGTTGGGCTTAAATTAGGGCAGCAAAAATATCCAGTCAGCAAAAATCTGAACAATGGGACCACAATGAGAATCTCATTTTTATACTAACATTTAGTGGTGATTTAGATTTTTGGCCACCCAGACACAATATGCTTACCCAAAAATATATGCAAGAGTACGGTTTTGTATTCTGAAAAGTGTACATCTATGCTTTAAAAGCTGTAATAACTTACATTGGCTTTTACTCTTAGGTGAGTGTTCTATATATCTTGAGGACAAGTGATCTAAAATTCTGCTTTCATCCATCTGTACTTATCCACACTTTAGGGACCTATTTAGAGGTCCTGCTCCAGATATGGTGAACGAAGAAAGGTGGATGACCATGACTAAGCAGACAATGTTTTGACAGTGCTATAATTAAATATTTGAACTAAGGAATTGGGCAAAATGCCTGTGTGTGGGTGTATGTACTGGAATCTTGTTAAATTTTGAAGAGACTCTAAAGCTATGTGAAAAGTTATGCTATTATTTCTCCTCAGAACACAGCAGAGCAGAGCAGAATCAGATCTATAACCTTCTCGTGGTTTGTACTCATTAAGCCAACCGAAGAAAGCAGGGAGTATTTCAAAACTAAAGATGAAATTTATTGGAATGAGCAGTTAGGGAATATAATAGTGTGAAGATAATTAATTGGGAAATACTGTATTTACACATGTTATTGTTCATTTTAAAGAAATTATTTCCTTCAAATTATTGGAAAAGTTGATCCACAGTCTTTGTATGAGAAGTACGAAAATGCTCATTTAATAAATATTTGAAGTAGCATTTCAAAAGCTCAAGTATTCATAAAGTAAAAAATGGTCTGGGCTCTTTTGCTCTCTTCTCAGTTTCTGCTAAATCTCCAGGTTTTCTACAAATACTAGCAAAGGTTTTTCCATAATTCTCTTGACAAAAAGAAGGCAACTGTTCAATCATTGATCATCTCTGCTTTTCTTTACATCATATTTCATAACATCATATCTGAAGCCAAAGTAGGGAGGGTTCTTTTTTCCAGCCTTCCAAGACTGTCAAAGAAGAATTCACTCCGATATGGTTTAACACAGTCACAGCTGCTGGTTGTAGATATTATCACCAATATGACAATACAATACATAGTTAAGGTGATTTTTATTCATTCCAAATAGTTTCCTTCAAAATTAGAATACAGTTGTATTTTGAACAAGCAATAATTGCCTATACTGGGTTTTTTTTTTGTACAAGACTAGTGTTTTAGGAAACTAATGCAACCTTATACTGTATGGATGGGTGTCTGACTTACTTATATTACTTTTTTGTTCATTACATTTTACTCATTCTGAGAGTAGTGAGGAAGCACAAAGGAAAATAGCAAATTAAGATTCTGCTATCATTGGTCCATGCTAAACTGTAAAACCATTTTCCATATGACTCCAGGCTCTTGTTACAAAATGACAATTATACCACTGGAAATATTTCTATTTAAAACAAAAGAGGTGTGCTTTAACTGTTTCATACTGCTACATTAAAAAGTTTGAAAATGCTGACTTACTGAAATTTGTAATTTCAAAAAGTAGAACCCAGAAGGAAAAAAACACAACCATTTTTTATGTTTTTGCTAGAATATTTTTTTTAACTAGGTATTCATATATTCAATTTAAATATGATTATGTCTACATGATTAGGAATGACTTCAGCAAATTAAAACTAGACTGGACAGAAGAATCAATTTAATGTTAAGTTTAACCTTAAACCTAATATATTTAAAAACTAGTTTTCAACAAAGAAAATTTCTAGTTGATATGTAGTCTTTTTTATGCATCATCAACTGTTGCAACTTCAGGACTAATCATGGGTAGCAATTATCAAGATTGACACACTAGAAAGATCAAAACTAATAAACAAATATAAAGAAAATGCCCATGAGTGGAGTTGCAGTGAATAGTTTATATCCTTGCCCTCTGTTTCTGATTTTTATAGCTCCGTCCATTGAATTTCTATTTCCTAAGATTTGGCATTTTTGGAGACAAACTATCCCTTTAGCACAATTATTTTGGATACCTATTTTGCAATAATATTACTTCTTCCTTACTCCAGATTATGTGATAAAAACTGCAGGGAAACAAAAAAGGAAGATATTTCTTGTTGCAGAAATCAGATACCTTGCACTCTTACCCTGACTAGATACCAGATGTCAAGATCATATTATATTGTTGTGCTTTTGAGCCATTGTTGTTTTCTGGTGACAGCCAGGGGAAATCACTACCATTTTTTTTTGCAAGATTTCAAAAGTGATCTGTCATTGCTTTCTTCCTAGGGCTGAGAGGGAGTGACTGACCCAAGGTCACACAATTGGCTTTGTGCCAAAGGCAGAATTAGAATCCACAATCTTGTAGTCTCCAGCTAATGTCCTAACCAATGCACCAAACTGACTGTCACCATCTACCACCATCATATAGCATCTCAATGCAAACCAGGATACTAGTTTCAGCTTGTGAAAAAACAAAAAAAGCTTAAAGAGATGTGTAGCCACCATTGCATTCTCTAATTGCTATGCCTCTCTATAGCACCTAGAATGGTCTCTCCTAGGCAATTTGTTGAAGTACCAATTCACAGAGACCATTTTCCCAGAGACAATCACATGAAGATTATCTCAGGCATGAAATTTGCCAGACACAACTGCTGCTTCATTGTTGAAATGTCTACAATTGCAGTGCTACATTTTTCTGCTGTCATTATTATGGGAAGAACATCTATAAAATGGTGACTGAATCCAGGCAGACTTTGGCACAGAGGATTTGTTCTCAGTGTGAATGTATGATCCTGTCAGGTGTTTTGGCAGCTGCCTAAACTGAAGGAAATTCTTTATTTTTATTTATTTTCCAGACTTATAAACTGCTTCAATAGAAGCTGATTCATTTACCATATCCATATACTTACATTAAATGCAAATAGTTTAACAAGGCAATGGAAATATTATAACAAATGAACAGGAATAAAAGGAAAAATGTAAAAAAAAACTGGAAACACTACAGTCAGTAGACTAAAAATTAAACACTATTCCTCACCAGATGGAGCAGTCAGTCATAACACTCCATATCTGAGGCCAGATGGAAGAGCCTTGTTTTAACTGACATGCTAAAAGCCTGGAGTGAAGTGATTATTTTGGTCAAGCCAGGGTTTCTCAACTTTGGCAAGTTAAAGATGTGTGAACTTCAACTCCCAGAATTCTCCAGCTGGCTGGCTGGAGAATTCTTGGAGTTGAAGTCCACACATCTTCAGCTTACTAAGTCTGAAACACTAGATCAAGCTATTCCAAAGCAGGATTGCTGCAAATGAAAAGACATGCTCTGGAGGATTCTATAGATGACAGCCACTGAGAGAAAGACCCAAACTGATGGAAGAAGGCAGTCCCACAGATATCCAGATTCTAAGTGATAAGGATGTTAAAGTTGAACAACAGAACCTTGAATTGAACCCAAAAGCCAATAGAAACCTGTACATATCTTGAAGTAGATGTGTTAGAACAGTATGCTTGAACACACTCATAGCTACTCAAACTGCTGCCTACTGGACCTATTGTTGCTTCTCAATGCTTTTTGATGCATGATTATCACAGTTTTCTAAGCATTAAATCGTTATAGAAATTTTGAGTATTCCTGCAACTAAATTATTTCTCCTGGATCTTTATTAGTATGGCAACCATACCAGCATTATAAAAGGAGGTACAGAATTTTACATGAAGTGTGCTGAAATTAAAGTTTAATCCAAAATATTAACATGTTCAGCTCTTGGGATTTGCTCCAGTACAATTTAGATGTATTTAGTAATGTTAATATAGCAATAGCAATAGCACTTTGACTTATATACCACTTCATAATGCTTTTACAGTCCTCTCTAAGTGGTTTATAAAGTCAGCATATCGACCCCAACAATCCAGGTCCTCATTTTACCGACCTTGGAAGGATGGAAGACTGAGTCAACCTTGAGCCATGAGACTTGAACTGCCAAACTGCAGCTAGCAGTCAGCTGAAGTAGCCTGCAGTGCTGCATTCTAACCACTGCGCCACCCTTGCTCTTATATATATTATTAATACAATATATTAATATGAGGCTATTTAACCTAACCTACTGGGTCCAACTCCTCCCCCAATGTAAAATTGTAAGTTAAATATATCCATTGAAAGGAAGCCCACTATCTCTCTGGATGATAGGTTCCATTGTCAGTCTGTTCTTTGTTGTTGAAAGATTTCTTTAAACTTTCGGTTGGAATTTTCCAGGGATTTAAATCAACAATCCTGCATACTAAGAAGTGATGTTGAACATGCCTTGGACAGTTCATTCACATACTTGAAGTGTGCTGTCCTATCCTTTCTCCTGTCGCAAAGCTAAGATTTTCTGCTGTTGATGCACCTTAAAATTATATCTATTTTTCCCCAGTTATATTATATTGCTGATTTATATGTAATCTGAATAGTTTTCTGAGATCTTTTTCTCATATGGTTATTAAGCCTGAAACATCCATTTTATAAAAGTGTGTCTGATTTCTGTTTTCTGAATGTATCATACTAAGATTTGTCTTTAATTTCATCCTGTAATTTTCATTACATTGAGATTATTTTAAAATGTCTTCTACAATATTAGTATCTACAACTATGGTACCCATCCCTTCCAATTCTTTATCTGGGGTATCAACAAAAATGTGCAGGCATTGATACCTGAGTAGCATCAGTTGCTATCATTTCAAGCCCATCTGTTCCTGCAACAATTCCAATAAAATCCATACTTTGTACTCCTTCTTCCAGAATTATTCTGGCCTTTTTCCACAGCAGAACCTCAGTATTTTCATGTACTGTATCTTCTCTTCACCTTGGGACAAAGATTGCTTTTTTAAAGATCTGAATAGCTGTAATTACCATATGAAAGTAGGTCAGGACACTTTCCATTGGGGCTCTGTAATGTACAACATACACAATAAAACCAAAGACTACCATTGTGTTTTATACTTTTTGCTGTATCAAATTCTTCCTCCTTAATATTTTATTTCTGCCTGTAAATGCAATCATTTTTGAAGCATGCTTTTATTGTTTGCCATATTTCAGATTCATTACTGTCAGTGTCAGCATATTAGATTTCTTGGCATATATACATATAAATTTATGGGAAAACAACATGAATAATAAATACATCTCAATCCTGCAAACTGTAAGTCACTGATCCCTGCTCTCTTTTCCCTCCCTTCAAAATTTATACACTGCCTTTATCACTTTATGCATTTTAAATTCACCACTAAGAACTGAAAAATGCACTGCTACATAGAATTCAGACCGAGCTATTGGACTTATTAATAGCCACTTACTAGTGAGAGTACACTCTCTTTGCAACTCCAAGTTCTCAGTTTTTAGTCATCCATATGTTCTATAAATAAGGAGATCTCGGTCCTCCCCTGATCTGTCGGTAAGATGTTACAAGAACAGACTTCTTCTACTCACTTTCAACAGTATGAATTTGTGATCCATAGTTCCTTCAGGTTCTGCAGGTTAGGACCATTGAAAACTTAATGTCAAAAATGCAGAATGAAAAGTAGCAAGGAAACCTGCAAATGATAGACCTGAAAACAAAGTTGTTATCAGGCAGCTCAGATTATTATCCCTAAATCTTGTATCTTATTTTTCTTTCTAAATTTGTAATAGAAACAGCACATATTTTGTCATGAGGGAATAATGATGGATTGCCTTGCAAAATGGAGCATGTTGTCTATTGGAGAGAATTTTTATATTTTTAAAGTATGTATATAAGTTCCCACATTTTTGTGAGTCAATGAATTCCTCTTATAAGCACAGCTTATCCACATCATCTAGACAGAAAATGTGATATCTGTGCCTTCTGGTGGACTTAATCCAATTTCCCAAGTGTTGGTTTCCCAAACTTCCTAAATAACAATTCTAATCACCCAGCTTTATTTTTTGTTTGAGATTGAGGTGTCCAAACCGATCTACTGATCTAAATTTAGGAATTAATGATCTTAAACACACTCATTTGTTATTTACTACAAGTAGTCCTTGATTTGTGACCACAATTGGGACCAGAAAGTTCACTGTTAAGCAGAGAGGTTGTTAAGTGAGTCGTGTTGGATTTTATAACCTTTTTTACCATGGTTATTAAGCAAATCACTCAGTTAAATAAATAATGTGGCCGTTAAGCAAATCCAGCTTTCCTCATTGACTTGTCAGAAGTTGACTGGGAAGATCATGAATGGCAAACACATGATTCAAGGATGCTGGAACAGGGGTGGGTTCCTGCCAGTTCTAACCTCTTCTATAGAAGAGGTTCCACAAATCTCCAGTGCTGTTTAGAACCGGTTCCAGCTCACTCCCCCCACCCGTCCACACATCATCAAGATGAAGAGCGAGAGGGGGAATTCTGGGAATTGAAGTCCACAAGTCTTAAATCTGTCAAGTTTGAACACCCCTGTTTTTTTTCTTTCTAAAGGGTTAGGGGTGCAAGGGTCTTGTAACTTGATGGTTTTAAGACTTGTGTGCTTCAAATGCCAGAGTTTCTGAGCCAACATTTTGGTTGCTAAGCAAGAGCATTGTTAAGTGAGTTTCACCACATTTTACAAGTTGGCCATGCCCACCCAGTCACATGGCCAGCAAGCCACTCCCACAAAGCAGGTCACACCTACAGAAGAGGTTCTAAAAAAAATTGAAACCTACCACTGTGCTGGAACCATCATAAATATATCCCAATTGGCAAGTTGAATTTGGATCACATGACCCTGGAAATCCTGTAATGGTTGTAAGTGTGAATACCAATTGTAAGTAACTTTTTTTCAGTGCCACTGTAACTTTAAACAAATGCTAAATGAATGGTTGTAAGTCAAGGACTAGCTGTAATTCATTGATATGCTAACTGAACAGTTAGGAGTAAATTTTTCATTAATTGTGTGAATCTGTCTAACCAGTTATTTAATTTGCAACACAGATACAGTAAAGTCCTAATGTTATGCTTGTTATGCTTACTAGAACCTTTATGCCAGATACTGTATCAAATAGAAAAGAAATAGAGTTATGTAGAAATATATACTTGGAAAAGGCAATTTAGACTGCTGAGTCCAATTTTGTCCCACTTATGTGCTAGAAATAAAATTAGAACATCCCTAGCAGATGGCTATTTAGCCTCTCTCATCACCTAAGTATTTGATTCCACTGTCAGACTGGCCTTAACATCAGAAAGTGGTTTTTTTTTAAACTGGAAGCTACCTTTTTGTAGCTTAAATCCATTATTTCTCATCCTGCAATCTAGGATGTTAAAGAAAAAAATCTTGGCTTTTTTTTCTGCGTAACACCCAGGATTTGTCAGACAGGAGCCAATAAGCTGTTTAAGATTCAAAGACACCTAAACCTGGGTGAAAAAGCTAGAAGGATTTTATTGGATAACTATTAGGAGAATTGCAGAGAAAAAGACATACCAGTCCATGTCCCTTTAGCTTTCCAAGTACCCCAGAAATGGCAGTAGATAGATCACTTGGAATCAGTAGTTGTGCAGCACAGTCCTAGAACTTTGGGTCTATGTTGAGTTTGAAAACATCCAAGGCTTTTGCCACTTTGATACACTTTTCTTAAAGGACATAAACTGTAAACTATAACACCTGAAGATGGCTTGATAACACCTCTTAGCAGTGACTTGGTCACAACATTTGACAATTGACAGAGACATTTTTAATAAGGCAGGTTCTTAGCAAGCAACACCTGGAGATAGTCTGAGGACATAGCTTGTCAAAAACTGCCAGCCCGACAACTGACCCTTTGCTAAAAATATTTTTAAGGGAAAATTTCTTTCTATTGTGTAGCAGCTGTCTTTGCCCTCTCCTTAACAGGTGTTAGACAATTCGCATTATCGTCTATCTTCATTATTACAAGTAGGAATACTGATAAAAGGCTGAAAGATGACAGTGATTTACAGTACAATGATACAATACACAAAGCTTGTTAAGTAATTTTTTTCTAGACAGACATACGAGAATTTAGAGCAAAACTTGCTCACCCTCAGCTGTTAAGTAACTTTTTCTGCACAATTATGCCTTAACATATGCAAAGGAAAAAAGTAGTTCGCAGTGTAGCATTAAATACTCATCTTGACATATATGTCCCCATTCTGGCATAAATATAACAGAAGCTGTTGAAAGCCTTCCAAGATTCTGCCTGTATGTGTGGGTGTACACTTTTGTCATGTATATATCTGCTGCGATGCAATCAACTTTAGTAAATCTATGATGGAACCTTTTCACCCTGAGGCAACAAGTAAGAAAATCAGATTCAATAAACATGCAACTGTGAAATTTCTTAAAGACTTTATTGTCAGTTATAAGAGGTATGAACAACATCGAAGGCAGACAGATAAAATAAAGTTCTACTTATATCCTTTCAGTTTTGAGAAAACTTAGTGGTGAAAGTGGGGTTCTAGCTGGGCTATTGGTGCAGCACCATTCTAGGTTGACCCCATTCTATCCAGAGATTTAAGTTTCAATATAAACTATCTCTTTCCTTTTTAATTAATCAGTTAACGTATCTCTCCCTCTCTCTCTCTCTATCTGTCTATCTATCTATCTTCTATCTATCTATCTATCTATCTATCTATCTATCTATCTATCTATCTATCTATCTATCTATCTATCTATCTATCTATACCACGTACCACATTCATTCCAACATATATGAATAAAGAAAGACCACCTCATCATGCCATTCTAATTCCTTACATGATGGCTTTGAAACAAGCACAAAATAAATGAGTACAAACAACAGCTTGATGGTTAATCATAATCAGAATAGAGCTGGAAGAGACCTTGGAGGTCTTCTTGTCCAGCCCTCTGCTCAAGCAGTAGATCCTATACAATTTCATACAAGTGACTGTCCAGTCTCTTCTTAAGAACCTCTATTGATGAAGCACCCCCAATGTCTGAAGGAAAGCTGTTCCACTGGTTAATTGTCCTCATTGTTAGAAAGTTTCTCCTCAATTCCAGGTTGCTTCTCTTCTTGATTAGTTTCCACCCATTGTTTCATATCCTGCCCTCTGGTGCTTTGGAAAATAAGTTGACCCTCTCCTCTTTGTGGCAGCCTCTCAAATACTGGATTACTGCTATCATGTCCCTCCTAGTCCTTCTTTTCTCTAGACTAGCCAAGCCCAAATCCTGCAACTGTTTTTCATATCTTTTAGTCTCCAGGCCTTTAATCATCTTAGTTTAATCAACCAATAGCAAAGCCAAGTAACAGGGTTCTTAGCACATTCCAAACCCTAAGGCTAGGTACATAGCCAGGTTTCCAAGGCTGTGATGATAATGTGTCCAAAACATAAAGGTATAAGAAATAATATCCATATTAATGCATCAAATAACTTGTTTACAGAATATATGTAGGTGATGTGTGCACATCACCTAATGGAAAAAAAACCCAGATATATTGGACTAACTATAGAACTCTGCTATAATAAGGAATCTTTTTCAGCTCCATTTGTGGAAGCTATTACGCTGAAGGTACAAATCTTTTCTTAAATTATGGGCTGATGAGCAGAGGATGAACTAGGAAAAACATCCTGTTTGAGATGAACATTCAATACGCGTGGATAGAATTGAACTAATTAATAAATCTTTCCTTCAAATACATAGCAAAAACCAAATATCCTTCAGTCTCTCCAAAAATCAATAACAAAAATTAAAATCTAGCCAAAAGAAAAAGGCAGCCCATTACTAGCACTCAAATGCCTATTGAAACAGGAACTGTTTTTATTTTTTTTCTGAAATACCAACAAAATTGGAGCCAAATAAATCTCGGGGGGGGGGGGAGGGAGTATGCTAAGATGTCAAGAGAAACCTATGTCAGGGGTTCCCTTCTCCTCTTCTCCTCTTCTCTTTTTTCCTTTCTGTTCTTCTTCCTCTCTGTGTCTCTCCCTCCATCCCTCCTCCCTTCCCCCTCTCTCTCCACCTACCTACCCAGTGGTGGGTTCCAGATCCCGTTCCAATCAGTACAGTTGGAATGGGCCCGGCATCATCCACATGGATACGCGCAGTCCAGCGATGCCTCCACAAACCTTCACGATGCTCCAGCTGCTTGGTGGAGTGTTGCACAGATGCTGTACACATCGTGCAAGTGCGTGGAAGCGCCGAAGACTTTAAAGACAGGTAAGGAGCGTGGACGGGTGGGTGGGCCCTCCGGAGCACCGGAGCGGAGCTGTACCTGATGCTCCGGGCAGGCTCCGGTATGCTCGTATCAGGGCGTACTTCCTGCAACCCACCACTGCTACCTACCTAACTAACTAAAGAAATCCTCCTTGGAAAACTCTCCAAATCAGATGCATTTTTGCTGAGTGATACAGTCCTGGAAGAAAGCAGAAGGCAAAAGTAGGCCTTTATGGGTACCAGCACTTTGAATTGGATCTGGAAACCTATTAACAATCAACACAATGAGAGTATCACAGATCTTATACTTCTAAAGGAACTTATTCTCACCAGCACTCTGGCCACTGCATTCTGAACTAGTTGCAATTTCTAGGAGGGCTCGCTACATCACAGAGATCCCTCCTTCCGGCCCTATGAGTCCCACTCCGAGGTCAGATGGTGCGAGGAATCAGGACCCTGGTCTCAGGCTGTTGTCGCTAAATGCCAGGTCTGTTGTTCACAAGGCTCCCCTCGTCCGGGACTTAATTTTAGATGAGAGGGCAGACCTGGCATGTATTACTGAGACATGGCTGGGCACGGAGGGAGGAGTCCCCCTCGTTGAGATGTGCCCAGACGGATTTCAGGTGCTGCATCAGCCGAGAGCCCAGAGAAGGGGTGGCGGTGTGGCTATTGTTATCCGGGAGTCTTTAGCACCTCGTAGGATCCCTGCTCTGGAGCTTGTCGGGTGTGAGTCCCTGCTGGTGAAGCTGGACCTCAAGGGTCAAGTGGGTCTGCTGCTAATGTACCTGCCTCCCAACAGCGTTGCAGCAGCCCTCCCCTCGCTCCTCGAGTCAGTAGCCGAGCTGGCAATTGAGTTCCCCAGGCTTATCGTCCTGGGGGACTTCAATTTGCCATCGCTCGGTGAACACTCTGATGGAGCGCAGGAGTTCATGGCTTCCATGACAGCCATGGGCTTGACCCAGGTAATTCGGGGCCCAACCTACTCAGCGGGTCACACGCTCGACCTCGTATTCCTCTCGGAGCAGTGGACTTGTGATCTTGGTCTGAGGGGTAGTGAGATCATACCCCTGTCGTGGTCAGACCACTGCCTACTGAGGCTAGATTTCCGGAGGCCAAACCCCCACTGTAGGGAGGAGGAACCGACCAGGTGGTTCCGCCCCAGGCGTCTTATGGACCCCTTAAGGTTCCAGACAGAGCTTGGGGTTATTCCTGATACTCTCACCCACAGTTCGGCGGAGACTCTGGCTGCTGCCTGGCACTTGGCGGCATCGGAGTCCCTTGACCGAATTGCGCCACTACGGCCCCTCCGGGTCAGCGGATCCCGGAGACCTCCTTGGTTCACCGAGGAGCTCCGGGAGAAGAAGCGCCGGAGGAGACGCCTAGAGCACCTATGGAGGTCCGATAAGTCCGAATCGAACCGAGCACTCCTGACAACATGCACCAAGGAATATATCAGGGCATTAAGGACAGCTAAAAGATCACATATTGCCACCTTGGTTGCGTTCGCCGAGTCACGCCCAGCCGCCCTGTTTAGGATAACCCACTCCCTCCTAAATAGGAGGGATGCGGGCGAACCCCTACAGGGTAAGGCTGAGGAATATGTCCAATTCCTGGTGGACAAAATTGCTCGGTTTCGGTCGGACTTGGACTCCATCTCTGCAGATCCAGCCGAGACACAGGGGGAGAGCTTGGCAGACCATCTCTGGGTTGAGTTTCAGGATGTTGCCTCTGGGGATGTGGACAAGGCCATATGAGCTGTGAGTGCCTCCACCTGTATACTGGACCCGTGTCCCTCCTGGCTGGTTGCCAACAGCAGTGAGGTGACACGAGGCTGGATCCAGGCGGTTGTAACCGCCTCCCTTCGGGAGGGGCACTTCCCCGCCGCACTTAAAGCAGCGGTGGTGAGACCCCTCCTGAAGAAACCATCTTTGGATCCAGCCGTTCTTAACAATTACCGTCCAGTCTCCAACCTCCCCTTTCTTGGGAAGGTTGTTGAGAAGGTGGTGGCCTTCCAGCTCCAACGGACCTTGGAGGAAGCAAGTTATCTTGACCCCTTCCAGTCCGGCTTCAGACCTGGTTACAGCACAGAAACCGCTTTGGTCGCATTGACCGATGATCTCTGGAGAGCGAGGGATGGAGGCCATGCGTCCATCCTGGTTCTCCTTGACCTCTCAGCGGCTTTTGATACCATCGACCATGGTATCCTTCTGCGACGACTGCGGGAGGTGGGAGTGGGAGGCACTGTCTTGCGGTGGTTCTCCTCCTACCTCTCGGACAGGTCGCAGTCGGTGTTGGTTGGGGGGCAGAGATCGTCCCTGAGGCCCCTAACTTGTGGGGTGCCGCAGGGTTCGGTCTTATCCCCCCTACTATTTAACATATACATGAAACCGCTGGGCGAGATCATTCGGAGGCACGGGATAAAATACCATCAATACGTGGACGATACGCAGTTGTATCTGTCCGCCCCGTGCCAACTCAATGAAGCGGTGGACGTGATGAACCAGGGTCTTGAGGCCGTTAAGAACTGGATGAGAGCTAACAAACTGGTACTCAACCCGGACAAGACCGAATGGCTGTTGTGTTTCCCTCCCAATAATTTGGCCAGTGTTCCATTGCTCAGGCTGGGGGGTCAAATTGTACACCCCTCAGATGGGGTTCGCAACTTGGGAGTCCTCCTGGACCCACAGCTGACTTTTGACCACCATCTGTCGGCTGTGACCAGGGGGGCATTTGCCCAGGTTCGCCTGGTGCGCCAGTTGCGACCCTACCTGAACCGGGAGGCTCTCACAACAGTCACTCGAGCCCTTGTGATCTCTAGGCTGGAATACTGCAATGTGCTCTACATGGGGCTGCCCTTGAAGAGCATCCGGCGACTTCAGCTAGTCCAGAATGCGGCCGTGCAAGTGATAGTGGGCGCACCTCGGTACGCCCAAATAACACCCATCCTCCGCGAGCTGCGCTGGCTACCTGTTGATCTCCGGGTGCGCTTCAAGGTGCTACTTACCATTCATAAAGCCCTCCATGGTAGTGGATCTGAGTACTTGAGAGACCGCCTTCTGCCGATTACCTCCCTTCGTCCCATCAGATCGCACAGAGTGGGCCTCCTCCGAGTTCCATCCGCCAGTCAGTGCCGACTGGCGACTACGCGGAGGAGAGCCTTCTCAGTAGCAGCTCCGACCCTTTGGAACGATCTCCCCGTAGAGATTCGCACCCTCACCACAGTCCAGAGCTTCCGCACAGCCCTTAAGATCTGGCTATCCCGTCAGGCCTGGGGATAAGATCTTCATACACCCCACCCGAATGTTGAATGAATGTTGTGTTTTATTGCTATTTTTATTTGTACCCACATATTATTTTATGTTCTGTCTTGCACTCCCTTCCCATGAGTTGTAAGCCGCCCTGAGTCCCCTCAGGGAAAAGGGCGGCCTATAAGTGACAATAAATACAAATACAAAATACAAATAGATTGACTTCAAAGAAGCCCTGTGTAGAATGTCCTAGTGTGTCTAAACATATATTCAAAAGTACATGAGTCACCCTCATACAAGCTTAAGGTGGCTAATATATAATTTATCTAGAATCTCCAAAATTACACACAAACACACACACACACATACACACACACACACACACCGGTATATGCACCAATTTCCTGTCTATATGTTTACTGCATTCCTATCTGCATATGTAGGTTAGGCTTAGGGTTATACATCAAGGAGTGCAAAGGAACTGTATTCTGTTAAATTTACCCATGATTTCATACTGGGCTAGAAAATCTAGGAGAATTCTGGGAAGCAACATATAATATATTAAACTTGACAAGGAGAGTGAATTATTATCTCTATTATTAAACGCTCCAGATAACCTTGTGTTTGCTTTTTTAGCACTGCTAGATAAGAGTATGTCATTCCAACCACTGATTATATTTCAGCAAAGACAAAGTTAAAAAGCCATTAAGCAGAATAAACCTAATTGTTTTGCTTACTGACATTTTGCAAATTAATTTTATCTGACTTAATTCAAATGTTATTTTATTCCATAATACCAAAATGTTCAGCATTTGGGGATCTTCTGGGTCAAATAAATGTGCAATTCCCAGTGGTGGGACAAAGACCCATTTAATTGTGCTAAATGTGCCTTTTCTTTTCCATATCACCACATGCACATTTAAAAATAACTCCTAGTGCTTTAAAATAATTAAGGATTTTCAGATCAATAAATAATTAAAACTGTGTTTTTATTCATTCATTATTCAAATGTTTATTTTCATTTTCTTTAACTAAGTATCCTAAATAGCTTGTGTTGGTAATATATAAATATATTAAGGTTTAATCTATCTTTTGGCAAGAGGAAAGAGCCTTCAATTTGTGGCAGGTAATTGTGATGGTCTTTAACTCTGCTATGCTTCTCTCTCATACCTCAGTGAATAAAGTGTATTCCCTCTCATCTTTTTTCATGCTGCTCATGAAGTTTGTGGTTTGAAAGAGAACCATACACAATTCCCCATTCAGGTCTCATAATAAAAATAAAAATAAAAACTAAATACCCTACATCTTGGGTCACTACCTGTCACAAAATATCATAAAATTATAGTCATTTTCATAATGTATTTTTTTCACTGAATTTGTCATTTAGTAGAATAGATGAGCTATTAATCCTAAAGCATAATTATCTGATCCCTGGGTTTTAGGATGGTCCTCGAGAAAGTTTTCCTTGATAATGTAACAATTCATATTATTGAAAAGGCTGCAGGTCTTATATTAGACTAAAATATGGTGTAACTCTTACCTAATACTAAACACGGGATTTCCAGTTTAGGAAATGAGGAAAATAGGGCATGATTTCACTTTATTTCAAAGTGATATATTAGTTATTCCTTTGAATTGATGTGCAATGCTTGATCTCTTACATGTTCAGGACTGAACAAATTCCAAATGGCATGAATTTCTAGACCCCATTCTTGTAGGGCTTGGAGTTCCCCCATTCCAGACTGAAGTGTTTAAATGTGACTATCAATGTCTGAAAATTGGGAGCAAATTTAGTGTAGTGGCTAAGGCATCAAACTAGAATCCAGAAGACTGTGATCTTTGATCTTATTTGCTTTACTGATATAAAGTATCTAGGATCTTAAGAAGATTGATAATATAGTACAGTACAATACAGTACAGCCTTTATTGTCATTGTACAAAATAAATACAATGACATTGGTTTTAGCCTCACTGCTTTGGTTCACAGATTTGGGGCAAGTTTGTGGATTGAAGATATCAACAATTTCCTAGTTTTATTTTGTGCAATGTACAATATGCACTGAAGACCTGAATTTTCCTCCAAGAGCTGATATAGGATGGGGTTGATGAAGAGATTTTATGGGGGGCTATAAGTCAGAAATATAACTTTGGTTCTAGATTTTTAATGTTTACAGTTTTATATATTTAGATATTATGCTGTATTTTTATTGATGTTGTTTAATTCCTGATTAGCAGCCATCCAGAGTTTAGTACAGCCCTCAAGATCTGGCTCTCCCAGCAGGCCTGGGGATAGGTTTTCAATTTACCCGCCCGAATGTTGATTGTTGAATGTATGTTGTGGTTTACTATTTTATTATTGGTCTTTATTGTTGGTTTGTTATTGTACACCCTTCCCTTTGTGATTGTGAGCCGCCCTGAGTCCCCTCAGGGAGAAGGGCGGCCTATAAGTCTTATTAAAATCTCTAAAATCTCTAAATCTCTAGTATAAAAGGAATGACTATATAAATCTTTTAAATAAATAAATATAGTCTTGCAATTTACGAAATACTAACATGTGAAAATTCTTTGAAAATAAATAGCAGACTTAAGAGAGGATATGACTTCAACAAAAAGAAAGTAAAATAAACAAAAAAAGGTACACACACACACCCCATAAACATGGACCCTTAGTATCTCTATAAAGATGGAATTTAGGGCTTGGCACTTGATTTATTGTTTATACAAATGACAAGTACCTATGCTTCAATATTGCAAATGTGCAAGCTATATTTCTTTCATTTAGAAAACTCTTAATTTGTTTATTCATTCAGTTATACATGTTTTACTCAGCCAGAAATATATTATTAATAGTTTTTAACATAACCATCCATCCAATTTTTGATTCACCATTCTGTCCCACTGAATAGAACAGATCATATTCCTCTTCTCACTTTTAATCACAAATATGTATGTGTACATATACATAGCATGTATGTATGTATGTATGCATGTGTGTGTGTGTATGTATGTACGCATGCATGTATATATGTCTTCCTCAAACTTGGGTCCTTTAGCAGAGACCTGGAAATCTGAGAGCGCAGCACAGTATCTTAGCTGTTTTGAGTACTGCACTCTTCTAGATAGAGAGCTCTGTAGTTCTTGGGCTCTCTTGGAGCCACTCTTCCAATTCCTAATGCTCCTATCACAGCTGGAACCATGCTGGGTTTTACTTGCCATATCCTCTCTAGTTCCTCCTTCAGACCAGGATACTTTTACAGCATCTTCTTGATGTTGCTGTACCACTTTATCTATCACTACCAATGTCTTTTAGTACTTTGTCCATTCCACTACCACAAAGTCTGGTTGTTTGTGTCTCTGTGTCTATCTGGATCTGGAAATTTCATGGGATCTTAGCTCTGTTATTCTCCACAATCATCTGTGGAATCTCCCATCTAGACTTGAGAGCATCTAGTTTATACATATGCTTCTGTGCACAATGCCAGTTACATGTTGGCAACGTATGATATCTCTGTTTGTATCTTACACTCTGCCACTATATGTTGGAATGTGTCCGAGGCCTTTCTGCACATACTGCATCTCAAGACCTACAGTATCTAGTGTAGTAGACCCTTGCATCTATGGAGAGCTGTCTTTTAGTCCAGCCTTTTTCAACCAGTGGTAAAATGTCAGCTACATCTGCTATCTTTTAATGGAACATCCTGTGCAGGGATTCATCTTGCCATGGCACTTGCTCTTCTTGATCTTTCTCCCATGTCTATTGCTGCCTGAGGGATTTCCTCAGCAGTTATTCTTTGAATGTCATCTTATTGATGTAGTCCTGGATGCTCTGGGTTTTGTCTAGGACAGTGGCTTTGACACTCACCAAACTCAGCCCACTCTCTTTCTGGCTGGTGTACAATCTCTGGGTTTTGGACTTGGGGTGGAAGTTATCATACATTGTGAGAAGCTTTTGGATCTTCAAATCAGCAGTTTCCATGTTCTTCTTTGGCCAGCTCACTATACCAGTGGATATCTGATGACAAGGAATATGGTGGCATGGCTCTTGTTCTTCTCATTGAGTTGGCTCTTTAAGGCCTGTCTTATCTTTTGGTGATATTTAGATGTTGCTGTCTTCCATGCTTCCTCCTCATTTCTCCATGTGACTGTGGGATACCAATATACTTGAAAGTGGTCTGTATGTCAGCTATCTGCCCCACTGGTGGTTCAGTCTTAACAACTTTCCCTGTCATTACTACTATCAGGCCACACTTCTCTAGTCTGACACTCAACTTTCTTCTATCTTCACTGCAGATCGGTACAGGTGGATCAGCAAATCAAAATCTCAATCACTTTTAGCATACATCTTGATGTTATCCATGTAGAGTAGTTACATTCTTGAACTTGTGTTCTTTTGACTAGAATACAATATCCATATCACAAGAATATACTAATAATCATAAGAATAAAATGTACGTGTGGATGATGATGATAATGATACTGATGAGGATGTTCCTGATTCACGCCACTATAAGGTGAAGTATATCTGAATGTTATGGACCATAACCTATTATATTGTTTCACTGCTGGTTAGCGAATAAATGTTTTCAATTCCACTGTCTAGGCTAAGAGAGAATTACTGACCTGAAAAAAAAACTGTCATTTTTTTTTAAAGGAGAAGCAGCAGGGAAGAATGCTTTACCAGTGATTTGATTCTTGCTGACAAATATTTCTGCCTATTATTTTCCAAGTTGCTTTGAAATGCATGCTGGTGATAATGATCTTTCCAACCACTCATTGTGAATAATTTTAGCATTGTCATAGAGAGAAAGGAGAAAGTGGACTTTGGTTCAGTAGATTGAACTGACTCATTTAAAAAGTGTTTATGTGCATGTATGTGTTTATTTAAAGACTTAAAGTTTAATTGTAGTCACCTACTTTCATATTGTCAAATTCATTTTTTGATGTAATCCAAATTTCAATTTATTCAAGAACAAATATAGAACCAAATTAATAAATGCTGGAAAAATGAAAGATTCTGTCAACTTCTTTTAAATGTCCTAATTGTTTGCTGTACTCTGTTTACAATCCTTAGAATTATAGAATCATAGGACTGCAAGGTCTTCTAGTTCATCCCCCTGCCCAACAGAGGAGTCCTTATACCCTCCTGTACAAATGAATGTCCAATCTTTTCTTTAAAACCTCCAGTGATGGAGCACCCACGACTCTATGCGTTCCCTTGGGTAATGAAATCCTGACAGTGAGAGCAATTAATTTCTCCTTAATTCCAGTTTGGATGTCTCTTTAACAAGCTTCTTGTCCTGCCTTCAGGTACTTTGGAGGATAAGTCAATCCCCACATCTCTGTGTTCAGTTTATTGTCTCTCTGATTCAAGAATTTTGTTTTCAGAGACTGAATAGCATATTTTTCCTACTGTGCAAAGTTAGCCAGCTGGCTTCCATATCTAAGGGAAGACTAGAAGAAAGGTTTCCCAAGTTCTAATGTAACACCTTAGTTACTACACACTGGTTGTTGTTATCTATGCATGAGTGTATCGATACATATACGCATGACTTATTCAAGTAACATACCCACTCATATGAATTTATCTTAGCCATTTTACTTTAGTAGTTCTTTGTTAGCTGTTCTTGTTTTTTCCAGAAACATTTTTTAAACTAAATTTAAAGTATGCTTGCCTTTGAGAAAAAACATCATCACAAAATGAATGAGATTGTTTTTACAACCACAATTTTAAAAAATCTTCTAAATGTCTAGTTTCAAGATCGTTTTCATTGTTTACAATGGGGCTTGTTTTCAATTAATTGGTTCTCAGATTGTCTTCAGAATCTTGTCTTATTCTGACATTAGCATGCCAATGGTTGTGGTGACATCTAGTGGTGAAATGTGCAGTGTTTTGGAAATGTTTTCATGGCTATCCTTCTCTGTGAAAAGTCGTTTTCATTCACAGCATTTAAATTTGATTTCCCTCATTTGCAGTCCAAAATAATGCAATCCACTTTTGAATTATCTCCAAAGAGCCATTCATGCAGATTCAAAAGCAGTCTGGAATGTGGGTTGAGGAGATATGAGTTCGCCTCAGAGGTCACAGGGTTTGCTTCAGTGTAGAGTCAGTTTTTCAGCACAGCCAGTTTGTCATGACAACATGGACCCACTCTGAAAGGCTTTTGTGGATTTGAACCTCATAGTGATTTCTTCAAAAGTATTGCTAATAGCATTTTAATACTTATATAACTAGCAGCTCTCAATTTCCAGTTTTTAATAAAAAAAGATTTATCTAGTAAAATGAAACTCTACTGCAAGCTTTTTATTATTTGGAACCAAGAGAGGAATGATTTTTTGTAACTTTTTTAAATTTTAAATTGCCTATTCATGTTCTCAGCTGGTTAGATTGATTTATGTAACATCAGGTCAATGTCATTTCTTAGCAACTGCATAAATAGACTTTTTCCATGTAGAATTCAAGTAAATAATTTATCTCCTTTTTGTATAAAAATCATTTAAGTCAAAGCAAGTCTTTTTCATTTTTTTTATTCTTATATACCATGTTTTCCCGAAAATAAGACATGGTGTTATTTTCTTTTGACCCCTGAAAAAAGTGCTTGGCCTTATTTTCAAGGAGGTCTTATTATTTTTGAGGTGCAGGAGGCCCCTTAACCTCGGCCTGAGAACCTGCTGATCCAGAGAGGGCCGGAAGTTCTGTCTCTGTTTTTGGCACACTGTTGCCAGTCCTAGCATTGCTGGGCCTGCTGCTCTTTCTGCGGCCACCACCAAGAGAAGGGACATGATAGCTAGGGTTTGTAGGAGTGGCCTCCATGAAGCTGTTCTGCATGTGGCAAGTGCATGTGGGACATGTTGCCCCCTTCCCCCCCAGGAAGTGGCGGGGACCAGGTTTATTTGGGGGGGAGGGCTTATTTTAGCACATGCGTTCAAAAGCCCAATTGGGCTTATTATCTGGGGAGGTCTTATTTTTGGGAAAACGGGGTAAAAAGTAACATTATTTTTGAACACCTGTAATATTTATTCTTAATTTATGTAATAATAGAATTATTCTTGCTTTATGAACCAAGTTCTGAAATTCTGAACATTTTCTGTTGTGAAACATAAAACCCTGGTTCATAAATTATACTAAGCTACCTTAGTTGGAAGGTGGACTCAGCCTTACATCCTTCTGAGGTAGGTAAATTGAGGATCCAAATTGTTGGTTGACTCTGTAAACCGCTTAGAGCAGGGGTTCCCAACCTTTTGGACCTCAGGGACCACTAAATTCATAATTTTAAATCCCATGGACCACTAATATGATCTGGACTGGATTGGTGAGCGTGGCTAGGTGATCATGTGAGTGGATGGACGTGGCCAACTTGGTATTACTCATGTCAAGGGGTACCTCGCTAACCTCTACTTGCCCTTCCCCTCCCAGCCACTCCTCACCTGGCCACGTGGGCTCCTTAGGGCCCCAACAGGAAGCAGTTGTTGGAGCTAAGCAGCCACCATGAGAAAGAGTTTGCAAAACAGCTGGCTCAGTTCAAATTGGATCTGACCAAGAAGGAAGCTCAGAAGAAACACCTCACTGAGGACTACAAGCATAGGCTTTCCAAGCAGAGGGAAGACCTGTGGGAGTGCAAGGCCAGGTACCAGCCAGCACCTGGAGGCCCAGTGGGCTGAGATGGTCAGCCAGTTCCAAGCCATGATACAATCCCACTGGAACAAGGGCCTCTGGCTCTTTGCCACCAGCGGTGCTTTCTTTTAGCCTTTGGCAAAAGCCCTGCACCAGAAGGCTTAAGCAGATCCCATCGGAATTCCTGCCCCCCTCCGACCCACACAAAAAGACCCTAAAGGGGGAGACTCTCTGCAGCAACACTAGCTTTTATTGCACATATCTGGCCCAGGGGCTGTAGTTTAAGGGACCTCTGATTTAGTGCAATATAAAAGATGCAAATCATTTTTCTGCGGACCACTAAAATTTTCTCATGGATCACCAGTGGTCCACAGACCACCAGTTGGTGACCGCTGGCTTAGAGAGGGTTATAAAGTACTGTAAAGCGGTATATAAGTCTAAGGGCTAAGGGCTATTGTGATTTGTTTAATTTTGAGATACCTCATTGTGTGAACCACCCGGATTATGACTGCATGAAGGAGGAATTTAGCCATGCTTCTCTTCTCTTTCTTCTTAATGCTTCTATCCAATTTTATTATCTTTCCTCTTCCCATTCTTTCCTATTATGAAGCAATTTGAATTATTTGTGGCATGATTTTCTACCCATGCCGACCACAAGTATTGAATTTTCCAGCCATCTGTTTACGCAATGGACATATTGCATTTCCCTGAGATATTTGCTCTAAAGGGTTTTTTTGCATATTTTCCAGCCCACTTTCAGCAAGGTTGACTCAGCCTTCCATCCTTCCGAGGTGGGTAAAATGAGGACCCAGATTGTTGTTGGGGGCAATATGCTGACTCTGTAAACCGCTTAGAGAGGGCTGAAAGCCCTATGAAGTGGTATATAAGTCTAACTGCTAATTGTGGAATAAGAGCAGCTCTAGACAATGATCCTGGAATCATTTGCAAGCTATTATATTCCTGATTAGTGATGAATGGGTAAAGATGCCTTTTTTCTTTCACTTTAAAATGTTATAGAAATGACTTGAAATATTTAGAAAGGTAAAGCAAAAGGCTGAGGGTATAACTGGGTCACTACATTTTTTTCCTTTTTCACTTCTTTCTACACTTCTTTTTTAACTTTCTCAATTTTTGTTTCTATTTGTATTTTATCTTATAATAAACTTTAATAAAAATGATCCAAACTTTATAGTTTATTATAGGCAATCACCAGGAGTTGACATTCACACAATACAGAAAGTTTAATATATGGCACATGGCTCTCTGAGCCCCAAATTAATAAAAATTGAAGAAATATGATAAGCTAGTAATGCACTTGAAGAAACAAAAGGCAGAGATGGATTGTGGTCATTATTAATAAATGCTTCCTTATTTATTTATTTTTTGCTGGTCTATGATCAAATAAAAATTGATTAATGCTTCTTTATTCATTAAAAAGACTCTAAAATGTTTACTTTTCAGAGTTTTGTCCCAGATTGTTTTATACAATCAAAGACAGTGGTTCCCAACCTTTTTTTGGCCATGCCCCACCTTAAGATCTCTAAAATCCTGATGCCTCCCCCCCCCCCGTGACATATAATTCTTACTTTACTCAAAAAGCGAACTCTACTCACGTGGAGGAAGCCTAAAAGGCCATTAACTTGTTTTAAACAAGGTTCAAATTGCTCCCTTCCCTAATCAGTGTTTAGGAACCGCTGTTCTAAGATCTGGAGGAAATGTTAAAATGTTAAATGTTAAAATCATTTTTTATGGACCAGGAGCATCTTATTGTGAACATAGCATATAACATCTGATCCACTATGGGAACCAGTGTCTGAAGAAGGGATTGTTGAATTTATTTCAAATATATAATCTGTTAAGGCTCCCGGTCAGGATAATATACCCATCAAACTTCTGAAAAATAACCTAGATTAGAAGGGGGGAGGCTTTACCTGGTTTATTACGACAAATAGATCTGGTTTGGGGCTACAGTACTCTTTATAGGAAGGGAAAGATGAAACATCTTGATAATTACAACCCCATTACTTTGCTATCAATCTTGGAAAAACTCTATGCTACATATTTAAATGAAAAATTAGCCTCCTACCTCGAGGAACACACACTGTTTTAACAAATGTTCAAGCAGCTTTCAGATCAACAATTACCCAGTATTTTATATTAACCTACCTGGTTTGAAAATATTATATTTTCCTGAAGGCAAATTACTTGCTGCTTTCATAGGTTTTAAGGTTGCCTTTGATTCTGAGAATAGAACCAAACTTCAGTTTAAGTTAAAGACTCCTGACAGGCATCTTCCATATTTAACATAGATGTTATATCAAGACAGTATGATGCAAGTGAGATGCAACACAATGGCTTATTTACAGGGAATAAGGTGTGAGTCAAGGTTGTATTTTGGCTCTAATGCTATTCAATAAACATTTAAATTTAGAGACTACATGATTTCAGGTTGATGGTTATTGCTTATTATTAACCAAAAGGAAAATTTGTGTTTTATTATATTTAATTTATGTTATTCTTCTTAGATTGGTCTTGAAACACCAACTTGAGCTATTAGCCAGATATTGCAAGTTAATAAACTATAAACAAATTAACTATGATAAAATTAAGTCTTGGTTTCTGAAAAACATTCAAAAATCAGATGAAATATGTTGCCAACAAATATTGATGTGTCAAAAGTGTCAAAAGTTTCCCATATTTCAGCATTTTGTCCCTGCAATGGAACTGACCTTGAAACTACAAACCATATTTTATTGCATAGTGAGTTTTACAAGAGTTTCATGCAGGTTATTATCTACCCTAATTAAAACCAAGGCAGGAAGAGTTATTTCTGATTGTTAAAATTATTATAATAAAAATCCTAAAATTGCAATGGTTACATTTAAAAAAAAACGATTGCTATCAAAACAGGGTCTAAATAAATTGAGTTTGAGTTTTTAAATGTTTTATGTGATAAATAATATATACCAATTTATTTTATGTGGTAACTTGTTTTATGTTAAAATTTTAAATTATATTTGTATTTTGTTAATCAGGTCTTTTGGTTATAAATAAATATATAATTATAACTGTTAATGACTTTTGCAGCTATCCACATGAAGTCAGAGGATTCTAACAAAAATCCATAGTCTCTTATACTGTATATAATATATTTAGCATTCAAACTTACAGCAGTCTTTGTCATCATCCAGAAGAATAAAAACAAGACACAAGATTGTCAGGAACACAGGAATAAGCTTACAGGGAAGGTAAGCTAAGCAGTATACGGAACACATGGAAGAAGAAACAAGAAGGGAAACTCCCCTTTTATACTTACAGCAACCAACCATCATGTAGTTTGCATCATACATGAGTCTGCATCATTCTCCATCTAATTACTCATCTACAACTGTGTATTGTGGCCTATTGTACACCTTTCTGTAGCAGATACTAAATTCAGTATCCTAATAATATCTGTCAATTTTTTGAATTCTATTACAGTTCCACATACATAACATCTTGTGTACCTAAAAAGGCAGCTACTGTAAGAAGCTTCCAGAAGGTGGATGCTATAGCTATATTGAGTAATATTTTGATTCAATTTCCTAAATCGTACAAGATTCTTCAACACGCCTCCCCCTTTTTTTTAGTAAAAACAATTGCAACTAAAGCTGCTGTTGTTCATAAGTTGGTGTAAAAGGACTGACTTGGCCAAGGACTAAAGCATAATAAATAACTATGATTTGATTATGCATCAGCCATATATCATATTCTCTTTTTTTCATTGGTTGAATATTGATTGCGAGGCTCTATTTAATGCTAGCTTTTGCATCACTTTAATATCCTTTGGGAACAGAAATACCCCAATCGTGACAGCAAATAAATCTGAATCAAAATTACATTTGTATCTTTCTATTATGCTACTTCAGATTGTATGGGAGAGTATATAATTAAATATTCCTCACCCTGATAAAATACAATACGAATATGAATAAGAAAATGTTTTCTAATTTGGATAATCTGGTTTTTGCATGCCAATTAAAATCCTATACTTTAGTAATTCTTCAATTCCTTGAAGTTGCCCTATTTGTAAGAGGAGTTCGAAGAAAAAATGCTTTGTGTCAATGGATCAAACACTTCTGAAACACTGCTGAAATTTCATTTCTCATATTTTTTTTCTTTTGAACTGATTAAACATTCATGTTTCATTTCAGTCAGGCAAAAGCAATTAAAGTATATGCCCAACAGGTGAGCTGATGTTTGGGGTTTTTTTCTTCCCAACATGACATTGAGAGATGAATAAGACTGAAGGTAGCTTGCTATTCAGAAATCCTGTCTTCATCTTGTGTTTCACTGCATTCACTGATGCATCTCAAAGGGAATTAAGGTCACTAATGTGGCAGAGGTCTTATTTGAGATGTTATTCACAAGCTATTGGAATTCATGGACTTCAACGTGTAGACTTCTCTCAAAAATATAGTCAGGATTTTATTTTTATTTTTTAAAGGTTTTTTTTTCCTTATCCCTCTAAGCAATAGAATTCTAGAATTTCACGAGGTAGGTAAGGTGCATTCTTAATTAATTTGTACTGCTGAAAGAGGTTTATGTTCATTCTAAATTTTCTAAAGGAAGTTAGGGATGAATTCTTCTTTGATGTTAAAACTATGTCTCCGCCTTTTAATTATATTCCTTATGTCCTAGACATTTCATTGGAAAAAAAATATGGCTCCTTTATCTGTGCCTTTGCTTGTTGCTTTTTACTCAATCTTCTGTCAGATGTTCTGCTTTTACAAGAAAACATCATGTATTTTTTATCAAATATTTAATTATTCCTTTTTATAACTTTAATCTGGAGGTCTGACCTACATTTCCTGCTTGCCCTATCATGAGGCTGGGCCACCTGATATTTTGGAAGGGTGAGAATAGATAATGCAATTGAACTACCCCTAGTCTGTTGAGGAAGTGACCTCCATCTGAGTTTTCTGCCTCTCTTCGAGTATTGTTTCCCCCTTTCTGATGATGCTAGCTGGATAGGCAATCTAGTCCACCTGCTATGCTTTATTTCTTTTTTCCAACTTCTGCTAGACTGCCTGCTCTTCTCTGAAAGATTGAGCTTTTGTAGCTGTTATTTCTTTCTTCAGTTCATTAGGATTTTAGGATTTTTTTTAGGATTTTATTGAGGATTTATATGCCGCCCTTTTCCCTGAGGGGACTCAGGGCGGCTTACAACAATGAGGGGAAGGGAGTGCAAGACAAGACTTAAAAAGAAAAAGAATCGTGAATAAAAGAAAATTATCCATAAAAACACAACATTCACTCAACATTCGGGCGGGGTGAGAGTAATCCTATCCCCAGGCCTGACGGGATAGCCAGATCTTGAGGGCTGTGCGGAAGGCCTGGACTGTGGTGAGGGTACGGATCTCCACGGGGAGGTTGTTCCATAATGTCGGAGCTGCAACTGAGAAGGCTCTCCTCCGCGTAGTCGCCAGTCGGCACTGACTGGCGGATGGAATTCGGAGGAGGCCTACTCTGTGCGATCTGATGGGACGCAGGGAGGTAATTGGCAGGAGGCGGTCTCTCAAATAGTCAGATCCACTACCATGGAGCGCTTTATAGGTGGTAAGTAAGACCTTGAAGTGCACCCGACGATCAACAGGTAGCCAGCGCAGCTCACGGAGGATTGGTGTTATATGGGCGAACCGTGGTGCGCCCATGATCACTCGCACGGCCGCGTTCTGAACTAGCTGAAGTCGCCGGATGCTCTTCAAGGGCAGCCCCATGTAGAGCACATTGCAGTATTCCAGCCTAGAGATCACAAGGGCTCGAGTGACTGTTGTGAGAGCCTCCCGGTTCAGGTAGGGCCGCAACTGGCGCACCAGGCGAACCTGGGCAAATGCCCCCCTGGTCACAGCCGACAAGTGGTGGTCAAAACTCAGCTGTGGATCCAGGAGGACTCCCAAGTTGCGGACCCTGTCTGAGGGGTATAAATTTTGCCCCCCCAGCCTGATTGATGGAACGTTAGCCAAATTTTTGGGAGGAAAACACAACAGCCACTCGGTCTTTTCCGGGTTGAGTACCAGTTTGTTAGCTCTCATCCAGTCTTTAACAGCCTCAAGGCCCCGGTTCATCACGTCCACCGCTTCATTGAGTTGGCATGGGGCGGACAGATACAACTGCGTATCGTCCGCATATTGATGGTACTTAATCCCGTGCCTTCGAATGATCTCGCCCAGCGGTTTCATGTATATGTTAAATAGCAGGGGGGACAGAACCGAGCCCTGCGGCACCCCATAGGTTAGGGGCCTCGGGGACGATCTCTCCCTCCCCACCAACACCGTCTGCGACCTGTCCGAGAGGTAGGAGGAGAACCACTGTAAAACAGTGCCGCCCACCCCCACCTCCCGCAGTCGTCGCAGAAGGATACCATGGTCGATGGTATCGAAAGCCGCTGAGAGGTCGAGGAGAACCAGGATGGACGCGTAGCCTCCATCTCTGGCTCTCCAGAGATCATCGGTCAATGCGACCAAAGCGGTTTCAGTGCTGTAACCGGGCCTGAAGCCGGTTACTTTATTAGCAGAATAATTGGTTCCACCACAAAACCACGGTAGACTAAAGCGTGCTCGACGAAAGCGCGTACCTGACGTCATCACAGCGTGACGAAAACATCACGCTGTGAGCGGTAAAATTAAAATTAATGCGAAAACCTTACCCTAACCTGCCCAAACCTAACCCTAACCCTAACCCTAACCCTTAACCTAACCCTAACCCTAACCCTAACCCTAACCCTAACCCTACCCCTTAACCTAACGCTAAACCTAATGGTAATCCTTAACCTAACCCTAAACCTAACCCTAATGCTTAACGTAACCCTAAACCTAACCCTAACCCTTAACCTAACCCTAAACCTAACCCTTACCTTTACGTGAATCAGCTTGCTTTAAAAGCGCTTTTTAAAGTGCCATTTTTTCTCCGCGGTCGTATTTGTCGCACTGCTGATGATGTCAGGTATGCACTATAATCGGGCGCGCTTTAGTGGACCGCGGTTTTGTCATGCCACGGAATAATTAAATGCCTTTCCTTCTCTCCTTCCTTCCCTCCCGCCAAAAGGTGTTTTGCAGATGTTTATTGTTCTTTTACTGGGTACAATTGACATCAGAGCTGCTGTTTCCCTCTAATGATAGAAAGGACTGTCAAACTGTTGTGATTGTGGTTTGGGTTCCCCCCCCCTCCCTCATCAGTCCTCAAAAAGTATGTCCACAGAAAGAAAAGAAATTGGTACTTGCTTTCCTGTCATGGATGGGAAGAGGAAATAAGTAAGGGAATTATAACTCAGGAGGGGGAGTTCAAATTTTACTATATGTGCTACTGTTTCATCATAAGGACGTTACAATGTTGAAGCAGTAAATAAAACGTATCTGGCTTCATGGAGATCCTTTATAGTTTCTACAGTAGTTTCGACATTTCATTCTATCTGAATTATTCCACTATGTATTAAATGTTGACTAACATGATTTTATGCGCACACGCACACACACACACACACACACACACATATACACACACACACACACACACACACACACACACACACACACACACACACACACACACACACACACACACACACACACACACACACATATATATATATATATATATATATATATATATATATATATATATATATATATATATATATATCGACTCCTTATCAGCCAGGCCAGGGTGAAAGGTATATATTTAAAGTCACAACCCCTGGTATGCCCAAATATGGGAGGAAGCTAACTGCACAAATATAACACACACACACACACACACACACACACACACACATATATATATACACACACACATATACATACAAATACACACACACACACATATAGGCACACAATCATATATACACATACATAACATGAAAGAACTATTTTGAGAAAAGCACAACAGAAACACTATTTATAGAATCCGAATCTTTATGTATTATGAGTTGTATTAATATAACAGCATTTATAATAATATGAAAACATAATGCAGACTTCACTCCAAAAAAATTGGGTATCACTTCACTGTCAAGAAACTAGGATTCCACATTTGAGTCATTTCAAGTGGTTTTAGAGCACAATCACATCTTGTGCCTGATCTGACACTGAAGTTAACTGCAACCTTATTAAAGGAATGAATTTAATATAGGTGAAACTGGAAACTGGAAAAATTAGAATATCGTGTAAAAGTTCATTTATTTCAGTAATGCAATTTAAAAGGTGAAACTAATATATGTGTTAAGACTCATTACATGCAAAGCAAGACAGTTCAAGCCGTAATTTGTCATAATTGTGATGATTATGGCTTACAGTTCATGAAAACCCCAAATCCACAATCTCAGAAAATTAGAATATTACATGCAATCAATAAAAAAGGATTGTACATAGAACAATATCAGACCTCTGAAAAGTATAAGCATGCATATATACTCAATACTTGGTTTGGGCCCCTTTTGCAGCAATTACTGCCTCAATGTGGCGTGGCATGGAAGCTATCAGCCTGTGGTACTGCTGAGGTGTTATGGAAGACTAGGATGCTTCAATAGTGGCCTTCAACTCTTCTGCATTGTTCGGTCTCATGTCTCTCATCTTTCTCTTGGCAATGCCCCATAGATTCTCTATGGGGTTCAGGTCTGGTGAGTTTGCTGGCCAATCAAGCACAATAATCCCACAGTCATTGAACCAGATTTTGGTGCTTTTGGCAGGTGGGCAGCTGGAAAATGAAGTCAGCAGCCTCATAAAGCTCATTTGCGGAAGGAAGCATGAAGTGCTCCAAAAACTCCTGGTAGACTGCTGTGTTGACCCTGGTCCTGTTGCTCCTTGATCCAAAGTCCTCTTTTCTGATGAGAGCAACTTTTGCCAAAAGCACCAAAAACTGGTTCAATTACTGTGGGATTACTTTGCTTGATTGGCCTCTCCATTCTTCCTCCATACGCTGGGTCCTTGGTTTCCAAATGAGATGCAAAAGTTGCTCTCATCCGAAAAGAGGACCACTGAGCAACAGGTTATTGAACAGATAGGGGGAGATAAAAACTAGACTAGAATTGGCATCACACGAGGTACAACTAGAATGGTGGTCTTATTTACAGATACAATCAAGGTTTGCACAGGATAGGATAAAGGAAGGTATTGCCAAAGATTACACAATATTAGATAAACTTCTGATAGAGTCAGAAGATAGGTTGATCAAAGTGCTGTATAGATTTTTGCTGGAATATAAACTTGAGGAAGAGCATGTCAAAGAAACTATGGTTGCCTGGGCAAAAAAATATGATTATAATATGGAATTGGCTAAATGGGAAAAACTTTGGATACTTAATTGGAAACTAACAATGGCCACAGCTTATAAAGAAAATCTGTATAAGATGTTCTACAGATGGCATCTTCCCCCGGCACGGCTTTCCAAAATGTTTAAAAGTTTGGCCCCAAATTGTTGGAAGTGCAAAAAAAAACACCAGGCACTTTTTATCATATGTGGTGGACATGCAATGAGACAAAAAGATACTGGAAAATGATACAATCATGGTTGTTCAAAAAAAATTCAATCTCCCACCATTTTTCTCCTAGGCATAATACCAGAGGGGGTATAAGAAAGATGCACTTTATCTAATTATACATGTATTAACTGTGGCACGTATAACTTATGCGCAGTATTGGGGGAAAAAATGCACCACCAGGTTTAAATATACTTAGAAAAAAATTGGCCTGCGCAGAAGCAGATAGGCTCACCCTTGAACTAAAAAATAAAGGGGAATCGGAATATTTTGAAGTCTGGAACAGATTCTATTATTGGTATAAGACAACGTGATATATATATGAAATGGAAAAGGATTGAAAATCCAAAGTATGTAAGTAAAGTCTCTTTGTATAATCTTACGTCTAGTAATTTGTCTCAACTATACACCTCCCTGATGTTTTTGGATAAACTATATATTGTAGGTAGACCTTGCTTAATGACTGCCTTGTTTAGTGAACATTCAAAGTTGCAATAACACTGAAAGTAATTTTACAACTGGTCCTCACACTTATGACTATCACAGTATCCCCATGATCACATAGTCAAGATTTAGGTGCTTCGCATTTTCAATCATCATAGGAGTCTGTGGTCACATGATTACTTCACAACTGACTTCTGACAAACAGCAATAAAATTGCACATCATCATCGTCGTCTCACTTATTGACTGGAGGCGATTCCCTTAATGACTGCAGTGGAAGTGAGGCTATAAGTCTGCCATAGTTATGTCTCACTTGATACTTAGCAACAGAATTCCCTGTCTCAGTTTTGTTCAAACAAGGACTAATAATTTTAAAATAATTCTTTAATAGCAGCAACAAAAAATTGGACAAAAAAGCAAGCATTTCAAATAATTTTTAATAATTGTTATATTCATAGAAAGAAGTACTAGAGCAAGCTTACTTCTTACTTCTTACCCTTACTTCTATAAAGTTTCTAAGATTTATGGAACCTTATTTAATATTTTTCCTCACCTGCCGCATTAAAAATTACAAAACAAGAAAATTGAAGTGGTATTATGATCCTAGCACCTCAGTTACGCTTTTTCTAGTAAAGGAAGAACTGCAGTTGAGTGATAGGGCAAAGATCTTGTGGAAGGAAAAATAGGAATGATTCCTGGCTTTTTCAGAGAGGGATGGAAACAATTTGTCAGCCTCTGTTTTGCTACTTGCTTTTTGGCTGCTGAAAAGGAGGAGGGCATGGTATTTGGGTGTGGGAAATATTCTGTGCAGGAGTGAAGGGAGTTGTTCTCACCACCTACTTGCATGTGGCAAGGAGAGGAGTTTCCCGCCAAGGCCAACTGTCCGGCATACCAGCCTGATGATGAATTTTGAAGATGCCTCCCACATGACACCTGTGGAGTGTTTGGATTGGACTATGGGATGGGGTTACCAAGGGGAGGGGAATGGATCACATATTGATATCTATGATTACAAGCGCTTTTGCCTCAGATCCTGCTTTGCTTAGCTACTATCTACTCATAACTAGTAAAAGTACTCTTAATTCTGCAAAATGGAGTTGAGTGGTTTCTTTCTTGGTTACTGAGTGAAGCAGCCCTGACATTAAGCAGAATCTTCTTGCACCCATCCCGGAGCTGAAACCTTCCAAGGGGGGTGCACCCAAAACCCAAAAGATGTCCCACCAAGGCAGCGATCAAGAAGAGGACATGGGAGCAGCTGACGACGAATGCCTGGTAAGTTCCCGATCGGGCCCCAAAACAGGCTGCCCCAGTTTTGTTCAGAGAAAAGAAAGATGGCTCCTTTCACCTGGTGGTCAACTATAAAAACTTGAATGCTATCTGTATTCAGAATCTCTACCCATTACCTTTAATGAAGGTCATGCTGGCCCAGTTGGGTAAAGGAAAATTTTTCATGAAGTTGGACCTGCGAGAGACCTATTACAGAGTCAGAGTTAAGGAGGGTGCCCTCTTGGTTGTTTTGAATTCTGTGTATTGCCATTTGGTGTACAAGGGGCGCCAGCTGTTTTCATGCAATTAATTAATGAGGTTTTGCATGAGCACCTCTACAAAGGCGTGATGGTCTATCTTAATGACATCCTTATTTACACGGAAATACATGAATACGTGAAATTAGTCCACTCATTCTTAAAAAACTCTGGGCAGCAGAACTATATGCAAAATTGTCTAAATGTGAGTTTCATCAGGAGAAGATTGACTACCTTGGGTATCATATCTCCCATGATGGCATAGAGATGGACCCAGCAAAGGTCCAAGCTGTCACTGAATGGGCGCCCCCCCCCATACCCGCAAACAATTGCAAAGTTTTTTGGGATCTGCTAATTTTTATCATCAGTTTATTCCTTCATTCGCCAGAATTGCCCTCCCAATTATGAACCTTCTAAAGTCAAAGGGAGAGGCCAAACCTAGACCAGGCAAACCATTGAATTGGACTATGCATTCAAAAAACTAAAATGGCTGTTTGCAGCTGAACTGGTTTTAAAACACCCAGACATGGATTCACCATTTGTGGTCCAGGCAGATGCAAGTGATGTTGCAGTGGGGGCAGTATTACTATAAGCAAATGCTGATGGAAAATTACAACCTTGCGCTTACACCTCTCGAAAACTGACTGAGACAGAGAGACGGGAAAAGAAGGCTTTTGCAGTCAGGTGGGCTTTAATGACCTGGCGACATTTCCTGGAGGGGGCTAAACACCTCCTCCAGGTGTGGATTGATCATAAGAATTTGGAGGCGTTAAAAACTCCTTGAAAGTTATCCCCCAAACAGATGAGATGGGCACAACATTTCAATAGGTTCAATTTCACTTTAAAGTATATCCCAGGAGGAAAGAACTTTATGGCTGATGCTTTATCTCGACTCCCACAATACAACAGCTCAAAGCTTAGCGTGGTTCACTCAGTCATCCCAGCGAAGAGTCTCGCTGCTCCTGTGGTTACCAGAAGCCAGAGCAGCTCCAATTTGGAGGTCACAAAGGACCTCATTTTCAAACTCAAGGAGGGCCTTGAATTTGATGAATGGTGTAACCAACATTCAAATGAGTGCACCATGAAGGATGGTCTAGCTTGGAAAGGAGATAAACTGTATGTTCCTGCTACCATTAGAACTCTGGTTCTACAATGCGCCCATGATTCACGCATGGCTGGCCACTTTGGTTTTGTGAAAACCCTACACCTCATTAAAAGGCAATTTTGGTGGCCGTCATTAAAGAAGGACATTGAGTCATATATGGCCAGTTGCTCCACATGTGCTGCTGCAAAATGACCACCGGGAAAACCCCAGGGTCTGCTCCAAGACATGGCCCATCCTGAGGCACCTTGGAAAGAAATATCTATGGACTTCATTGTGGAATTACCAGAAAGTCAATGTAACACTGTGATTTGGGTCATTATAGACTTGTTTTCCAAACAGGTTTATTTTGTTCCTTGTTCCAAAATCCTGTCGGCTAAATCCTTGGCTAAATTGTTCATTACACATGTGTATCGTCTACATGGTGTACCGAACCACATCATCTCTGATAGAGGGGTCCAATTTACTTCCTTATTTTGGAAGGAATTTGGAAGTTGATTGGCTCCGCCCAGGGGCTAAGCTCCGCCCACCATCCTCAAACTAACGGAGCTTGTGAAAGGACTAATTCAGTTTTGGAACAGTACCTTTGATGTTTCATCAATTATCAGCAAGATAATTGGGTGGAGTTATTGCCTCATGCTACAACTCAGTGCACAGCAGCACAGGTTTTACCTCATTTAAAATAGTGTTTGGCAATGATTTTGTACCAATCCCAGAGGTACCACGAGAAAAGCCACAAGTTCTGTCCCTATCCGAATGGAGTGACCAACTCTGCAAAATCTGGCCTTTGACATACTGAGCGCTGGATACGGCTCATCAGGCGCATAAGAAACAGGTGGATAAAAAGAGAACGAAACAAAGAGAATACAAGGTTGGGGATCGAGTGTATTTGTCTACCAAATTTTTTCAAACCATCCAAAAGTCTAAGAAACTGGGTCCTAAATACGTCGGTCCATTTCCGATTGTAAAGGTCATTAACCCTGTGTCGGTACGCGTGGAGTTGCCTAAGTACCTTAACCGTGTTTACCTGGTGTTTCATGTCAACCTTTTGAAGCCAGAGCACACTTCTTCTTTGCGTGTTCCTTTGCCTGCTCCTCTACTCCTTGAGGGAGAACAACATTTTGAGATTAAAGAAATTTTGGACTCTAGGAAACAGAGGACTCACATTCAGTATCTTGTCTCCTGTAAACATTTCCCCCCTTCTAAGCTGAATGGGTTGATAAGTCCCATGTGCGGGCCCCTCAACTTTTACATAAATTCTACTCTACCTACCCCAACAAGCCATGACCTCCATTGATTTTGACCTTTCCCCCTTTTCCCCTTTTTCTTGTGTTGTTTGTCTGTTGTTGTTTTTTTGCAGGGGTGATGTCCTTTCCTGACGGAGGGCTGGATGTCAGCCTCTGTTTTGCTGCTTGCTTTTCAGCTGCCATTGAAATGGGGAGGGGGGCATGGTATTTGGGTGTGGGAAATATTCTGTGCAGGAGTGAAGGGAGTTGTTCTCACCATCTACTGCGCATGTGGCAGGGAGAGAAGTTTCCAGCCAAGGCCAACTGTCCGGCATACCAGCCTGATGATGAATTTTGAAGATGTCTCCCACATGACACCTGTGGAGTGTTTGGATTGGACTATGGGATGGGGTTACCAAGGGGAGAATGGGTGACATATTAATATCTATGATTACGCGTGCTTTTGCCTCAGATCCTGCTTTGCTTAGCTACTATCTACTCATAACCAGTAAAAGTACTCTTAATTCTGCAAAATGGTGTTGAGTGGTTTCTTTCTTGGTTACTGAGTGAAGCAGCCCTGACACAATTCCTTTCTGAAGCTATGGAAACAACTGCAAGTGTAAACTGATCATGGGTGGGTTACTGGGCTACTATTTGAGGATATTGTCTGAGAAAAACTGTTTCTTGAGTTGCTGTGAAAATATATATATATATATCAGAAGTTGGAAATTTAGTATCTATCTAATATTACAGTTACCTGCAGTCTCTTCTCATAAGCCATACTCTCTATCTCCTGTTTTGGACCAATCGACAAGGGTGATGAAAATCAAACTTGAGAACTAAAAGAAATAAAATTGTCTATCCCAGGTGTATCTTTGTGCTATTATTCCAAAGGGAACTTGTGGCATATTCCAATACCTAATTTTATTGCTGGAAGAATTTCTTGTGTAGCCTTTCTATAATAGCACCAGAAGAATTTTAGCCTGAAACCTGATGAATTTGACTTTTTCTAAAGGGATCGCCTAAAAATATTTTTTCCCTTCCTCTAGAACAGAGGGGCCAAACTCATGTCATCATGGCAGCTTCATATGATTGGACTTTTTCCCCTTCCTCTAAACTTGGCATTAAGTGTGTCCGGTGCATGACACATCTGGCCCGCGGTCTGAGAGTTTGATGGCCCTGCTCTAGAAGGTAATCTGATATATTTCTTTCTTTCCAAAAGCTATCATTCCAGCTGAGTCAGTTTTACTTCCATATTGATGGCAACATGGCATTGAATACAGTTGAAAGGGAACAATTGCATCTCTTCATCTTCCATTTTTGGAAGACATTTGGTTGGCTACTGTGAACACCAAAATGGTGGACTAAGATGCATCCTGGCCTGATCAAGCAGGCAGTTCCTTGGTGCACATGTGTCCTCTATGCATGCACTATTCATTTTTATTTTTATTTTGCTCAGGATACATTTAAAATATAGATTCAGTGTTGATTTTAGCTAGTTTTGTTCGCTTTGGAATACTGTATTTTTGCTGAATGTTAATGTTATTCATGCAATTAAAAAGCATTAGCAACCTTGGTTGATTTGTTTGTTTTGTTTTCAGAAGCCAGCAGCACCCTCACAGTATGTATAAGCATAAACATTAGCAAAGAACAGCACATTTCTTTGGCAGGCAAAATGAAAAGAAAAAGTCAAAATCTGTTGAGTGATGATGTGGGAATATAATTTCTCACAGCCAATTGACCAAATAATTATTTTTTTAGTTATTTTTTTCTCATCAGACAATCAAAGCTTATTCTGGGTATAAAAGGTGTTGCAGCTGAATGCAACTGATTATTATATGCTGAATTATATTGTTTCTTTGATTATTATGAATGTTCTATATCAAAGATGATATAGAGATTATATTAGTCCGATGAACTGTCAGATTACTGTATTTTTCAAAAAAGAGGGTGAAAATCTGGGTGTGTCTTATAGACAGAATACAGCATTTTTGGCCCACTTCTTTGCAAACATGGACATGCAGAGGGTTTGGGAGGCTTGCAAAGTGCTCCTCGGGGTTGGGAAGGGCAATATAAGCACAAAATGGGCAATTTTGCCCCCCACAGCCCCCAGGAGTAGTCTACAAGTCTCCCAAAGCCTCTGCATGCTCCCCCTTTATTTGCAAAAAACGGCACATTTTTGCGAAAAATAGGCAGTTTTTGCCAAAAAAAAACACCAGGCTGCTTTTGGTCATTTTTGCCCTCCCCCCCCCCCCCCAGTTCCCAGGAGCACTCTACAAACCTCCCAAAGTTCTGCATGCTTTTTTTTGTTTGCAAAAAAAATGAGGCATATAGGGGGTTTGGGCGGCATGCAGAATGCAAAAAAGTTTTTTTAAAAATTGACCTCTTCAAAATCATGGTGCGTCTTAAACTCCGGTGCATCTTATAGTCCAAAAAATATGGTACCTGGATAATTGTAACTTGTCTCATACACTTCTTATAAATTCTAAGATAGGTTTTTTAGGTTTCAGACTTAGAATAGAATAACTACTTCATTGTCTCTTTGAATGTACACTAATCGACATACATTAAAATGAAATTTCATTGCATACAGCTCTCAAAGGGTTACCACCTTGAAACATTGATATAACTTTGTGGATAAATCAATTTTTAACAATTGGCCTTTCCAGCGTATCACAGTAAGATTTTTCACATTTACCTCAGTGTAATGCTTTGCTTCCTTTGGCTACAACCAGTGGTGGGATTCAGTCGGTTCACACCAGTTCAGCAAAACCGATACCTTTTTATTTTTTTTTAGTTTGGTGAACCGGTTATGCTAAATCTGTGTTTTTCAGAATGCATATGGTTTTCATTCAACTTCCTTCCAGGTTGGGGGAAAAAAATAAAACCCTCTTCAAAAGCCAAAGAGAGGAACAATAGAAATCAAACGGAGATACAGCGCCTTCTATCACATTACTCAGGCAAAAACTACTATGTTTTCTTGAAAATAAGCCCAGGTCCTTTGAAAAGATCCATTAGGTCTTATTTTTAGGGTATGTCTTACTTTGCAGCAGGCAGGGGGAGGGGCTTGTGCATAAGGTGGCAACCCAAGGCCAAAGTACCGGTGGAGCACCAGAGGGTCAGGAGGGTGCTGAAATGAGCAGGTGTCCAGCCTGCAGTGCTCATGCCAGCTGCCCCTTTCTGGCCAGAGCTGGAATGCCATCGTGTTTAAGTGCCAGTAGATGCTGGCCTTCCCTGTGGCAGGCCTGGGCAGCTGCTGTAGAGAGATGGCCCAGTCTCAGCACCTGATGCCCAGATGCCCTCACTTCCCCCAAGCATTTCTTTGCTAACTTGATTTCCAGCTCCATCCCATTTCTCCATCCCATTTCTTGCTGTTATGTGCAGAGAAATAAAAATTTTGGGGCTTAAAAAAAAGTTCAATCAATCAATTCCAATTTCTTGTAAAAAACAAAATCTCACAAAGTTGGAATTGGTTGATCGAACTTTTTTTTTGGTCCCACAAACTTTTTTCCCCTGCATACAACAGCAAGAAACATGATGGAGAAACGCAACAGAGATGGAAATCAGGTTAGCAAAGAAATACGTGGGGAAGCAAGAGAATCTGGACAATGGTGGGTGGGGCAAGCTTCACAGCATGGCGCTGTGCTGCAATGGAGAAACGGGAAATGGAGTGGCCAGCAGGAGGGACGGAGGAGCAGGGAAAAGAAAGAGGAAAAGTTATCTCCTTCCTTCATGCTAGCTGCTCTGTTTCCCATTTCTCCATTGCAGACCAGCATCCAGGATTGAGGCAGAGAACCACTTGTTAAATTATTTGAATCCCACCACTGGCTACAACTTATTGCATTAACATATTATTTCAGATTTTGAAGTGAAGAAAGGGATCAGATCATGCAATTAATCTACTAAAGATGATATGGGAGAAAATATTTGTTAACTTCTTGGGCAAATTATCAAATAATATATATTATGATTGCTGGAGCTACCAAGGATAGAAGCAAAGAGGTCAAGATCAAACAGAGCCATTATCAAATTATGGTAGACATGTTACAGCTAAGGCTGAGGAACAAGCATAAGTCCAATACTATATAAGAAGAGAACAGGAAATGTAGCTTAAGGCCATGAGCTGGGTAGACATACTTTGTGGTAGCTGGTGATTTTTGTTGTTACTTTTTTTGTAGCTTCAATAAATGCAGTTTACCTGTATGATTATAGGTTTTTTTAAATTTTTCTATTGTTAGCTACTGAGTGCTGGCTATGCTTCTAGAGATTTATTGTCAGGTTTTGAGTTTTATTCCAACGTTAGCACATCTTTAAAATTTTGTAAAAAGTTAACTATCTATTGTATGAAACAACATCTGCACAACAAGCTTCACTGTAGATGGCAATCAGACTTACTATTCTTTTACTATGTCTCAGGCTATTAGTGTCTTTATATGTGGTACTATTGTCCTCTAATGGTTATTGATTGTTAAAGTAAAAAAAAAATATTTATTCATTATTTAAATATACATTTCTTCACTTTAGTGGCATTTACCAGAGGATGCTCCAGATTTTTAGTAGGCTTATATTTCCAAAATGGCCCAAATTGTAATAATCATAATTAATTTCAAAAGACAAAGCATCATATCATTTTTTTCTTTAGAGAAATGTTATCTAGATAGATAAGTAATGCCTGTAATGGCTCCTGTAGGGGAAAGTGCAAAGGTATCTTAAAATGGCATGGGCAAAGTATTGATAATCAGCTGTAAAATATATGATTGGAATCTGCAATTTAGTTACTATGGAGAAAGGAAGGCAGGCTAGAGTTCCTTTCTGTTTCCAACCTAACTGAGGACATCAAGGTGAAGAGATGTTTCTGGAGGAAAGCAAAGAAATATATCTGATCGAACATGAGTATGAGGCTGTATTAAGGATTACCTTTTGACAATAAGAGTGGTAAATCAGATGCAGGAAATATGATAGAAGCTGGCAGAGATCTAGTCCTGAATAAAACAGTGTCACAATGTATAAGAGAGATTTGATTAAATGTACTCTATACTTGATGCTATGCTTGAAAAATGTATGTTTTATGTAAAATCTAAGTTCTCTATAATGTAATTAAATTGATGGCTCCTGTACTTTAAAAAAATACATGACACAATCATCTTGCTAAATGCAGATCTGATTAGTCCCTGGATGGGGAAGTAATATATACAGAGGTGGGTTGCTCCCGGTTCAGCCCGGATCGGGCGAACTGGTAATAGCGGCAATGGGAGGCTCCACCAGCCCGCCCGGACATGCACAGAAGTGTTGTGCATGAGCGCACCCAAACCAGTGGTAAAACAATTGGCAACCCACCACTGAATGTATACTATAATTAAGCATACAAGGCTGGTAAAGGAAGGAAGTAAATATTACATTCACTTCAACTTGTTTAACTTACTGGTTTTGATTTGATCCAATACTTACTTCCATTCTATATAAAGTTTTAATCTTGTTTTAATGTTGTTTCTTGCAATATGTGCTGCAGATGGACATAAGAATAAACTAGACTACTGTGATATTTTTTATTGCTTACCCAGAAAACCACAGAGACTTGTTCAGGCAGTTGCCAGGAGACAGACAGACAGACAGACAGACACTTTATAACTTAATTTCCCTTTAATGATCAAAGTTTTTTTTAATATTAAAGCCCAGCCTGGTTGCACAGACCTATAAGATTTACACTGCTTTTGACTTTCAAGATATAAAATATGTCTGCAAAGTTGTATAGTCTAGAAACTGAATTATACACATTATACAATTAGGAAAGTAAAAACAATTTTAACAATGTGTTGCCATGCCTGAGAGTTAAAAGATGCTCCCTTCCATTTTTCACATCTTTCTATTGATTTCACAACTGAGACAAAGGACAAGGATCTGTGCAATAGAAATAGTTACAGAAGTATAAATTATTTTTTTCACTTTGAAATACAAAACAAATTATTCAAAATTACCTAGAAAATTGGAGATGATAAAGGAAGGCTTATAGGAACAGGCATGTTCCTATAAGCCTATGGAGGTAAGTTTCCCAATATCATGTTTTTAAATTAACAAAACTGAACAAAATATCACTGCACGGCACCAGATTGTTTTAGAATGAAAGAACAGGTTCCAAGTACCAGTGGAGGAAAGTTAGTCTATATTGTTGTGAGCACATATATGGGGACTTTGATGATGAATCACTTTATGTAAACATATCTTTATTTAATCCTTATAAAGTTTTCTTTCAGTAGCCATCCCTTACAGCCAGTGGTGGGATTCAAATAATTTAACAATTGGTTCTCTGCCCTAATGATTTATTCCAACAACCAGTTCACCAAACTGCTCAGAAACTTAACAACCAGTTCTCCCAAAGTGGTGCAAACTGGCTAAATCTCACCACTGCTTCCAGCCTATAGATTGTCAGTTAATTACAATATTCAGAAAATCTTTATGTAAACATGGTTGGAATTAAATATGCTGATGTATATATGCTGATTATTCTCTGGAAGAACAGAAAATATTAGTAGGACCTATAGTCAGTTATCTTTGCATCACAGTGTTTTCAGTAGCTCCACATTATGGAAGAAGACTGGTGTTTCTCTCATTAGTACCATTGTCATTAAAATAATGCTAATCGCTGTTGAAAAAAGCAAAATATTCTAAACATCTTTTCTTGTGAGAACACATTCCACCATTGTTAAGCAGGACATTTGTCCATGCTTTCAAAAGTGATTAAGAAACAGCCTAGTACTCTCTGCTGCTCAACTTTGTTCAGATTTTGACAAAAGTATGGGAAACAAATGGCTTTATTGAATAATAGAGATGTGCTTGCTCTCATATGGGATCCAAAGCACTTATGAAGCATGCCTATACTTACTCCCAAACAATAAAACTTTCAGTCCAAGTTCATATTAAAATAATTGATTCAGAAATAAATGGCTTGTTTACATATTTTAATGTAAATGTTTTAGCACATATACTTCCTGAATTTTAGAACGTTTTTGTCACCTTAGATCTCCAGTTGGATTTCCTGATAACCAAATCATTTGAATTTGAATATTTTGTCCTCTTTTGATGGCGAACCCTAAAAGAGCAATATACCATTTCTTTATTCCCTCTTTCCTCTCTTTAAAATTAACCTCCATTTTATCTACTTCCATTTCTTCTGGGCTCTGAAATGAAAGCATATGAAAGTTTTAAAATACAATGACATAAAATCTGAAAGTCAAGGCGGTCTACAACAAACCATAGATTGTGACATTAATAATTTAATCTGGATTCCTAGATGTTACTATATATTTAAAAATGGGGCTTCACAAACATGAAGAAAGCAATTATTTGAAGTTGCCATATCTTAATGGACCACAACTTTATGCATTACTTGCATTATCCACACTTACTTGTAAAGTAAGTAGCATTTTCCTTAGTCAAGTTTTAATTGACTTTAGGTAGCATTTTATTTCATTAATTTATCCTTTTTCCATTAGCAATAGAAAAAATATTTTGATCTCTTAAAAATCTCTCTCCATATTCTTGATTGCTTCATTTTCAATACTTGCAGTATATTACTATCACCTTATAAATACCTGAATGCATTTTTTCAGGTTTAGTATATATTTTAGAATGCGGGCTTCTTTTTCTCCAGGCTGGAATATTATACGCTGAAGCACACCTCTCTTTAAAGAAAAAGAAAAGAAAGTAAGTTTTAATTTTTCTCTTGACTTTGACATTCTCCTTAAGCACCTGAATTGTTACCATAACATTTTCTGATATCGCATAACAAAAAATCCTATTGAAAAATAGCTTTAATTCTATACGAACATTCATTCTATATTTAACCTGAAATTGTGAATAAGATTTTTGAAGAAATTTTCTTGTGTACTTAATTCATTTATTTTAATGCATTTTTGGTTAGATATATATATTTTGTCGATTCTTCAGGAATAGATGGGTGTCTCCTTTCCTTTTATCTCTACAAGAATTACCATATTTTTCAGAGTGCAAGATGCCTTCCTCCCCCCAAAAAAGTGGGTGGAAATGTCTGTGCATCTTATATGGCGAATGTTGCTGAAGCTCCACCCACCCGCCGGCCCCACCTTTCGGTCTCTGCCTCCCAGCAATTTGCCTCCTTGCAGCAAACAGCATGGTCAGCTTCAGCACAGCCTGATTTAGCACAAGCAGCTGATTGGCAGTTGGATCTAACTCCCGGAATACCTCCTATCAGCTGTTCCAGGCTGTGGGGATCGCCGCTGCCCATCGCTACTGCCACCTATCGTCGCCTCCATGCGCCCTATTTTTGGCCTCCAGAATTCTGTTTTCAGCCTCCATGCATCCCATTGGGATATTTTTTTTCTTGTTTTCCTCCCCAAAAGCTAGGTGCATCTTATACTTTGGAGCATCTTATATTCTGAAAAATACAGTATACTGTATATAACATAGATTGACTTGAAAGAGAGCGACTAGTCCGGACTCCAAATCTACATTAATTGGTTTCTGCCTCAGGGTTACAAATCTGGATTGGAAACATCAGGATGATCTCTAGGTAGCAGCAAAAACATGTTGAACATTTTAAGATTTAAAGCCCTAGTAGTAATTTGAATTTTGATTTGTAGCACAAATCATTTTTAAAACACTTTTTCTTAATTTTTCAAAGCTATAAATGAAAAGTTTTTTTTAAAAAAGAAAACATGTGAATACAATTTAAACAATTCAGACAAGAGTGTAAATTAAAAAGCCTACATAATACAAACTAATAACAAAGTACATATGCGCAAAAAAAACACCTTACAAGGAAATGCAAGTATTCCAGATTTTTTTACATTATTCAAAGCTATTTTATGAAATGTTTAAATTGGTGATTGTATAGGTTGGCTGAATTAGCTTCTGTTAAAAAAATACTATTCAAATCTACTTAAGATGAGAGGCTGCTACACATCCAGATGAAACAAAGAACATAAAAGCTTTATGAACATATTGATAACTAGCAGTTTTATGCAATTCATATTCTTTTTGTAGTCTTTCAGAAATTGTGAAAGTTTCTTTAGTAATTAAGAATAACATACTTTTTGTCAATTTCATTTATTTTTTAATCATGAAAGTTTCATTAATAATTAAGAGTAACATACGTTTTGTCAATTTTATTTTTTTAAAAAATATTTTTCTTCCTTTTTAAATAAGGGGTTTTTTTATCAGCAATTGTTCATGAGAGTTCAAATCAAATCAAAATTTCTTTCCCAGTAGTGACCCAAACTAACCATAGTGTTCAAAATATCACGTAATTTTTATTTTATTTATTTTATTTTATTCTAACTGGAACAAGCATTTGCCATGATTTCATGGTTGACAAGTAATAATTCTCTAATAGGCCTTCAGTGTTAGCTTTCTTGAAAAATATTTAGGAAGGCACATTTAAAATATGGTATATAAATAAAATTGATTAGGTATGAAAAATAATTGTAAAGCATTTTGTGCTACTGCACTAAGGCTGAACAAAAAAGCACAACAAATAAATCAGACCGGGCACAAAATATTAGGGTGCAATATGCTGCATTGAAAATGTTTATTAAACAATTGCTACATTTCAATATACAAAATAACAAGTATTAAATTTAATATAAATGGCATTATAAAATTAAAACAGAATTGTGATATAAAGTTTGAATGCAACAAAACTATTTGAAAATATTCTTTAAACAATCAATATCTTCCTCTGAAAAGTTTGGTTTTAACTTTACTAATATTTGGAGCAACTAATTTAATAAAGTAAAATAATGATTTCTAGAGATATCAAATTTTCTTAAACATGATTTTTCTACTTTGTACAAGGTAAAACTACCAGCTTCTCCAATATATTTTGGGAAGATACTTTTCAGAAGAGGCGATATTGCTGAGAGTTACAGAATATAAACCTCTAAAAGCTCATAGTAAAATTCAATTTTGGTGTAATGGACTGACAGAGAGGAAATGTAAAATTTTATTTTTTTCCCCTGAAAGTGACAACAGTATAGTGTGTTATAATTAGTCTGGATTATCCCAGTCTCCTATTACTAATCCTTTGTGCTATCTATCTATTTATATTTCCTTTTAAATGTTATTTATCATTTTTGAAAAAAAGATTAAAAAACTAGTGAATAAAGTAACTAAATGAACAGGGAGATTAGAAGCATGATAAAATTAAGATTAAAATCTATTATGTGAATAAATATTCAATAACAAGGCTAGAGGGGATAAACCTGAATTGAAACTTTCCCTGTATTTTTTTTATTTCTAGAAAAAAGATGATTAACATAAATGAAAAGTAATACCCAACATCCCTACATGAGCTAAAGAAGAAGTAAGAATTTTGCAGCTGTGTTTATTTAAATTACCTCTGATTTGTTTAATCCTGGTTTGTGGACTAAGCCATAGGCCATAGTTTGCAAACCACAATTGTTGCATTTTCATAACACACTACGAATTGGGGCAAATATTTCATATACTAAGAGTTATATACAAATCATAAATACTAGACTAGAGCAAGCAACAGAATTAACAGACATATCATTAATGTAAAGTGAGATTTCAAAATAATCACAAACAATATTAAAAAATAGTAATGTCTGTTACAGTAAATATACTTCAGTGAACAGAAGGTAGCTGTCTCTTCCTTGTAAAGACCAAGTGGCAACGTTGAAAGCTTTAGGACACAGCATCACAGCTGAAAAACCTTTACTGATGAAGCAATAGTATTATTTAATTAGCGTACCATCTCATTAGGATACAAACTGATGCCCATATCAGAAAGAAATCTTATGAAGCTAAATGCTCACCTGTAGATAAATTCATTTTGGATTCTTTGGCTACCCCAATTTTAGCATAGGTGAGATTTTGTGACCTTCCAGCCATTGGAGCACTCAAGGAAATACTTCTCCCATTGGCTCTCTGAGAAGGAACATAAGAGGCATTCTCAGCATTCTTGATTTGATCATTTTGTTGGCAATTCCCTTTACTTTTAGAGTTTGAAGTATGCATTGCTGCAAGAGATAATAAAACAATCAATATTTTCCCCAACATGTAAGAAAGTACTCAGGGCTCAACATACAGTATACTGCTAGGATGGAAAATCCATCCCAATTTAGTCATCCATGAATCCAGAGCATCCCAGCTGGAAGTAGACCAGCACCTTGTGGAGGATTAAGTTATCAATCACTCATATTGAAAAATGAATTAAATACTGGGTCCTAATAGAGAGATCCATCTTAGTAGAGTGTGTCTGATGATCAGTGGTGGGTTTCAGCTCCTGTTGTAACTGGTATGCTGCAATGGGGCTGGGCGTACACCATGTGTGCAGCGCATTCATGCGTACCCACCACCCACAACGCTCTAGCTGCTTGGTAGAGCATCACACAGGTGCCATATGCCCCATACGCATGTGCAAATGCCCCAGACAGCTCAAATAGAGGTAAGGAGAGCAGGTGGGCCCTCCAGAGCACCATACCGGAAGAGTAACTGGTGCTCCCAGCAGGCACTGGTATGCCCGTACCGGGGCATACTGGTCGTATCCCACCACTGATGATGATGGAAAATGGTAAAATAGGGCAGACTGTGCTATTTGGAATTATTCAAAAAGTTCCTTTGAAATACCTTTTGTTGTCAAAGGGGCAGGAAAATTTTTGGACTCCTCAGATAGCCATTTCTTTTTCTTTACTCCCTTAAAATGATGCTTCTTGATGCTTTCTGTATGGCTTGTAGCTGAAAAAAAATGTTAGGATTGTGTCATTCAGTTCTAGAGTAACAATTAGTAAGGAAGCCAACAGACAGACCTATCTACTCCACTGTCATTGTTTTACATGATTTCATGAATAATCTTTCTAGTAGGTTTATGCAATTTATTAAATCTCAAAGGAATCATAGTTTGGCTTAGCACTCTGAATCAGGATTATCTGTCGCCTCTGTTCCCATGTGATCCATGATACATGATCTAAGAATTCTATTCATAGTTTTGACAATCTTTTAACACACAACCCAGAAATATAATGGCCTGATATTTATATCATCAATATTACTGCTTGTTACTTTATTTACAGGTATTGTCTAGTGGTTGTCTCCTTGGCTATTGCTATTCAGTTCTAGTTGCCAAACTGGCAAATGAAATGATCTACAAATAAAGAAATTCCATAACAGGGTCTGAAGTATTTTTAAACTGACAAAACAGTTCTCTCTGGAGAGAGGTCAAACCATTGCTAATAGCTGCAAAAGTATAAAAAAGAAACAGGATATCCAGGGTGATCTACAGTGTATTTATTCACTAATTGTTCTACTCAATGGCTAATAAAGATACATGCTTTCTTCTAGGAAAAGCAAAGGTATCAGAAGTCAGCATTACTGGACATTTGTTCAAATCAATATTCAACAGAGGACCTACTGTCAATCTTCAGAGCTCTCTCTTTGTATTGCCATTATAATAGTAGTTCAATTGATACTTTCTTTTAGCATTTTAGATATTTCATCCAAGTATATGAGCACTGGCTGGAGCAAACAAAAGCAGCAGCAGTTTCCATTTCCCTTAACAAGTGGCCAGGGGTTATAGTGAACTAACGATGGTGCAAATTAAATAAGACAGAATTTATATTTGTATCGCAGCTAAGTTAGCCTTATTTGGGGCTTATTCTACAATGTTCCTAAGATGAGGCACAATTGGAAGACCTGGTTGGAGACAGATCATCGCCGAGAAGGTCTATGGTTGAGTTGATGGCACATAAGTAGTTAAACCTAACCATACTACTACAGTACTAAGCATATTAATACTAGTACTACCAGGAACTATACCAAAAATCACAACCAATAGTAGCGCAGAGCTGTTTTTCAAAAACAATATAGCAATGATTGCCATTCTGAAAAGGCATTTCTTCCCCTGAAGTATCATATCCTCATCCAGTGGTACAACGCCACTAGCCCAAGAATATATCAAGATAATTCCCCAATTAGGGCATCATATAAGAAATACATGGTTCAAATCACCCTTTTGAGTGAGATCTAACCTTTTGCGCAAGACGCCTAACATTAACAATTTATCTGGAGTATATTTTAGCCAAATCCCTTGCCTGAATGTTTTAAGACAGTACATATATTTATTTTTCCATTGAGAAAAAGAAAGGTGAGACATGAGTTCTGAATACCTTTAACATTTAAACACTTTAGCATGGTAAATTGTTTCTCTCCATTGAACATTTTGTTTTGTATCCCTTCAACAAATATATTTCTTTGTGACAAGTAACAATCACCTCCTATGGAGAAACAGATATATCACAAAATTATCAGAGAAAATGAAACAATAACAAGAAACATACAAAAGGAAGAAATAAAAAAATAGTATTCTAGATGTCTGCTTTTTTTCCTTTAAATGGAAAAGCAATGAATGGTAAAATATGCACATGAAACAAGTTGTTTAAACTAGCAAAATGAAATGTGATTCCATGGTATGAGCATCAATGGATCCTATGTAAAGCCAATGGCAATAACACTTTCATGTGCCTGAATCATTGTAGTGATATTGCAAACCTTAAGGAGATGTTTTATTGTTTCTGTTCAAAGACCTCCTGCTTATTTCAAACAAACTATAAACACATGCCACATCTAACATGAAAGGAAAAGGTTGGAAAATATTGCAATCAATAGCCGTAGTCAGTTGATATCACACCTAAAATGCTAACTCAAATCATGCTACTTCTTTCCTGCAATTGTATATTCAGAAGAATTACCTACAGCAGGGGTGTCAAACTCACAGCGTCATGACGATGTCATGTGACATTACTTTTTTCCCCTTCACTAAACCTGGCATGAGTATGGCCAGCAGGTGTCGCATCTGGCCTGCAGGCCATAAATTTGACAGCCCTGGCCTGTACAGAAGATATAACCCACCTCACAACGTTTTTTTTGAAGGAGAGGTAAAGTAATACATGGGAACATGTTCCCATGATGTACACTGACTTGAGTTATACAGAAATAAAGGGATGATGTAAATCTAATCATCACAATAAGAATAACAACATAAAGTTGCCCTCCTAAAGCAGAAACTTGGCTTATAAGGAAGCCTATGTACATATAGCTGTATACTTTATGCAGCTTTCTCTTTACAAATAATTACAGTGAATGTTTACAAAGAATTGACAGCCGAAAGCAAGAACAAGAAGTGATACAAAGCTTATCAGGAGTGCTCACATATTAAGAAATTTGGGGCATTGCATCTCAAAGGAGCTAGAGTTTCTTTAAGAATGGTATTGTTTGTCTGGGAAATAACACTGCGGTATTGTAGTTACTGATTCTATACAAAGCACATGGAAACTCAGTTGCTTGGAAATAATTGAATGTTCACCTCCATATTCCTTTTTTTCTTACAGATGGTTACACCAATATCCTTGCTGGGGACTCTTATTCAGCAGCTTCCCCCAACCTGCCACCCAATATTATCTTGCTTGTTCTGATGGAGAATCCTTTTCTTTTGCTCTGAAACCTGCGGCATCTCTATTCAAGAACAACAATGCAGGTGATTTTGTAATACGTTGATTCAAATCCCAAGTCTCTCTCCCTCTCATACTCCATCTTTGTCTCTATTGTTGGTGGTTTCAATAGAGAAAGGATGCAAAAATTGCAGTCTGAGAAGAGAAGGTAAATGTAGCTTGCAAACAATCCCAAAGCTTCTTTAAATAAAATTAAATAAAGACAGATGGCATTGCTTCATTAAATTGGAAAATGAAAAAAGACTGAGCAAGGTTTCTGCAAACTAAATAGTTTGTGTGTGTCTGTGTGTGTGTGAATGCAGGTTGCTATACACTTATTTTATTGTCAGTTATAAGAATCTAAATGTAGAAGATGTATTTTAAATAATTACCTCCATTTTCAAAGGCACTAAGTTCAGATTTAGAGCAACTGTCCACTGAGGCTGTTATTTTTGTTTGCCTTTCTATAATGTTAATCTTTGATGGAACTGCAACACCATCACCTAGAATGGTGAGAGAGAAAAACTGTGAAGTTATTAAACTGCATGTATTAGGAATGGTTTTCTGCTCTCTATGGTGGGCCGGTTGCTGAAAGACTCTCTGTCTGGAAGACTCTCTGTCTGGCAGCTGATCCACCATAGAGAGCACTCCTAGAGCAGCTGATGCTGGAAGACTCTGCCCTGAGTTTTGGAGTTTGGAAGTTATGCTCGGAGCATAGTGGTGGTGGGCGGCCAGGGCAGTGCCCTGGGAGAGCTGCACAAGGGCTTGGTGAGGCTGGGGGCGGAACAGGCGCTCGCACAGCCCCCCTGTCCAGCCGAGCAGAGTTCCATACACTGACCTAGGGGGTATTCCTAATGTGCCAGGCCGCGGGAGCTGGGGGGCAGGCAGAACGCCACGTAGTGATACCTCCAACGTCAGTGAATGGTGCTCTGCCCAGCTGGAAAGGGGATTTGCCAGATGGCTGCTCGTGAGCATGGTTACCTCATGGCTGCTTCTCTCCTCAGGCTTTGCCCAGCTCTTCGGGAGCCCACTCACAAGGGAGCAGCCACATGGCAAGTTCCCCCCTCCGGCCAGGCAGAACATTACTCCCCAACCTAGCAATATCCCAAAGGCACCAAGCAACATGAGCGCCTTTCCCCCCCCCACTCCCAGCTCCCATGGCTTGACACCTTTGGGATACCACTAGGTCGGTGAGCGGTGCTCTGCCTGGCCGGGGGGAAGGTGTCCAGGGGGTTTATTTTCAGGGGTGGGCTTATATTTTTGCCCACACGAAAAATATGGCAAGGCGTTAGTTTCGGGACAGGTCATATTTTCGGGGAAACACGGTATAACTTTCCATCAATCCCTCTAAGTATTCAATATACTTTAACTGGAGAACCAAAAGGCTATACTGTATTTCTTTTTTACATACAAAGATACAGGTATTATTTATTCATGTAATTCAGAGTTGGAAAAATAAAACATATTGATTATTGAATCCCCTTTCACAGTGGTGGGATTAAAAAAAATATTATTGGTTCTATGTAGCTTGGTGGGCGTGGCTTGGTAGGCATGGCAAGGGAAGGATACTGCAAAATCCCCATTCCCTCCCTACTCCAGGGGATGGAAATACTGCAAAATCTCCATTTACACCTCACTCCAGGGTAGGGATACTGTAAAATCTCCATTTCCATCCCACTCCAGGGCAAGAATGCTGTAAAATCTCCATTCCCTCCCCACCCCACTAACCTGCTTTCCAGCTCCGTTCTCCTGTGCAGGGCAACAGAAGAAGATGCACCCGATCAACTGGAACTCAGAAGGCAGCGAATAGATGGGGACGGAGCCAGTCAGAGGTGGTATTTGCTGGTTCTCTGAACTACTCAAAATTTCTGCTACCGGTTCACTAGAACTGGTCAGAACTGGATGAATACCACCTCTGCCCTTTCCTGAGCTCTAGACCCTAATAGACAGGAGCTCAGAATCATCTTTCAACTCCCCAGTCTTCCCCCCACTCCTCTAAAGAAAACCATCCCATGTTGGGCATTATTCACTTATTTTGAAATAACATAGTATGCAAAGCCTGTTACAGCCCTTAAGCTGAAATAAGTTACACTCTTGGCACAACCTAATATCTTCAACTCTGACTAGCAGCAGGTTTTATATTTAAGACTGGTTTCTACTCAGGTAACTGGCAAATTCCCCATTGTGATATCTGTTAATTGGTACTTTTAGTTGGCAAATACAGAGATTAAACTTGGGCTTCTTCCTGGAATCTACCTCTAAACAACATGTCAATGTGGATTTTTAACAGTGCATATTTCTTATATTTAAAAAGATAAAACAACATTTAAGATCCAAAATTAAAAACTTCAACTGTTCTATTCCTTGCCTTCTTGTAATTCTCTGCATGTTTCCATAGGTTTAATGAGCTCATTCTCCAGCACTGAAGAATTTTTTGCTAAATTATTTTCCTGAGAAGTCTGAATTCTATAATATTCTCCTGTTTCATCCACAAAAAGACAAAAGGAAAAGAAAAAAAAATGCTATTGTTATATCAGCTTTAAAAAATGCACCAATGTTCTTAGTTGATATAACAATAAGATTCTTACCAGATTTATAGCACATTTCCTTTATTGCCTTTTCTTCTTCTATATCTTCTGGTGTCTTTGACAATAAATAAGATGCATCTGTATGGAACAATTTTAAAAAGTTATTTTTAATAAAATTCTTTCCAGGCTTTTTTCTGTGCCATATAAAGCAAATCTGAATTGCATTTACATTTATAATACAAAAGGAAATCTTTCTTTTACTGACTGAATAGGTTTAAAAGGAAAAGCTAGATTATTATTTTTTCTAAAGAACTCCTATTCCCCACTTTCATTCTTTCATTCCCAATTGGGCATAAGAAAAAATAAGTAAAGAGGCTCAAAAAATCCTTATCAAAAATATGTAAAGAGGACATTTTGCTGTGTGGCAAGTACTGAGTTTATGAGTTCAAAAAAAGAGCCACAAGGAAAATATTCCAGAAAAAAAAAATCTCTCAAGTGAGAAAAATATTCTCCTATGGAGGAGGAGATGTACATTTGCTGGAATGTTACTTATCATTCTCGGCCCCATTCTCTCTGAGTCCCAAGACAGAGTGTATGCAACTGGCCCTAAGATTTCCAGGACACACATTGACACAAAGGCACAACAGAAGCAAAAGGACATCAGTGGTGGGTTCCGGATCCCGTTCCAACTGGTACGGTTGGAATGGGCCCAGCATCGTCCACATGGATGCACGCAGTGCAAGAACATGCAACTTACCGTCCAGCGACGCCTCCACTAGCCTCCACAATGCTCCAGCTGCTCAGCAGAGCATCATGCAGGCTCTATCTACACCGTGCGCAGAAGCGCTGAAGACTTTAAAGACAGGTAAGGAGCGCAGGTGGGTGGGCCCTCCGGAGCACCGTACCAAAGCGGTACCCAGTGCTCCGGGCAGGCTCTGGTACGTGCGTACTGGGGCGTATCGCTTGCAACCCACCACTGAAGCACATGCATGCACCATGTTATTTTTTTACATAGGAAAACACCGAGATCTTTTTAATGGCTATTGCTGAGAAGAACTTAGAAAGAATTCCAGAATCTATACTTTATATGCTTTCTCTTCCTTCTTAGTCTTTCCATCTCAACAGTGTTGGAAAGAAATTATGTAAAAGGTCTTCAGACTCTGTCCATCAATTGAATAAGTCTATGAAAGCTAGTAAAACAGAGCCAAATTTGGATTAATGGGACAAGATGACAAAAGAAAGTTCAAAATAAAAAAAGGATAAATTTTCCTGGGACTATGGACAAAATATAAAGCATTTTTTTTCTTTTAATGACCTTGTAGTCCCTTGCATTTGAGTCAAGGTGACTGAATGGAACTGAGCATTTACTGGCTGGCTGCCCCACCTGACGCCTATGCGGAGTTCGCAGTAGACAATTACTCATTTCGCCGAGAGAAAGAAAATCTGCCACTACACAGAACTCACAGCCACCTGATTGTGAGGCGAGAGCTCCACCTCTAGGCCACCATGCCACTCACAAAATATAGAACAACAATAATAGAAAAATCCCCATGCAAGCCTTTGGAGAGCATTTGGGGAGTCTTTTCAGTCGTTTCATTCTAAGCTCCATTCTAAGTTATCTTCCCTCTTCCTTTCTAATATTGTTGCTCCTTTTAAAGGATTGGAAAGCATTTCCGAAACCATATTTTATTCTGCATGAAATATATATATATAATATGCTTTTATTTCTCAAAGGCTGGGTTTACAGATGAAGCAGGCATTCTAAACCCATTTATTGACTTTCTAAAGAAAAACATTTATCTCCTTTTTTAACTACTTATGTCTCCAAATTTAACAGTAGGCAATATTTTAGACATATATAGGTAAGCTAAGAAAAAGAAAGGCAATAATATTCATGTTGGGATTTACGGCAATCTTCATCTCTTTCTAAAAGACAGTATGCAGACAAACATGAATGTTTGAAAAAAATATTTACATTTTTCTTCTTGTTCTTCCTCTTCTTCCTCCTCAAGATTGATAGTAATAATAAGTGGGGGATGAATAGGCCTTAATGTATTCTCCTGACCTTTTGTGGAATCTTGATTTTGAGCAGCATGCAAAATTCCTTCCTGAACTTCCCCTTGCAATGTGGAATCTATTGGAAATAACTTTAAATTCAGTATAAAACTTTTGAATTGAGACTTTGAAGAGTTTAACAGACTTAACTCACTCATAAAAGCCAAAACAAAATTTAATAATTATATTTAGAATGCATATTATCACCTGAACCATTAACCAAAAATCAATCAATTAACTAATAGTATGCAATATTATTCACAATGACATAAGATAACATTCTTACATGTTCAATTGGAATAACTTTCTGTTAAGTACAGGTAGGATTTCATCCTTGGTTCATTAAGTATTCCAGACAGTTAATACATATTATTCTAACTGCTTCAAAATAAATGATTGTGGTAGCATAAAATATAATTACATGAATTGTATGAGTAGTCCTCGTTCAGCAACCACAATTCAATTGTTAAGAGAAGCAATCACTAAGTATAAATCATGTGACTGTAATTGTGTTTATGATTTTACACTGACTTTCCTTTGCTTTACAGTATCAGAAGAATATACTCCCGAACAACTGAGTGAGTTGTTATTATTAGAGAAGATTTCCAAGACTCAAGACAAAGGGAAAATTTTATTCCCCAATGAATGTCTATTGGGACATTCAGCCCAATGCTGGGATAATTAGCAAGAAGCAGTTAAAAAAATACATTCATTGGAGAGGAAGGAATTGTAAGAGGCTTAGTGGTTGAGCTTGTTGATCAGAAAGATCAGCAGTTCGGCAGTTGGAATCCCTAGCACTGCATAATGGAGTGAGCTCCTATTATTTGCCCCAGCTTCTGCCAACCTAGCAGTTCAAAAGAAAGCACATTAAAAAAATGCAAGTAGAAAAAACAGGGACCACCTTTGGTGTGAAGGTAACAGTGTTCTGTGCGCCTTGGATGTTTAGTCATGGCAGCCACATGACCACGGAGATGTCTTCGGACAGCGCTGCTCTTCAGCTTTCAAACGAAGGTAAGGACTGCCCCCTAGAGTCAGGAATGACTAGCACATATGTGTGAGGGGAACCTTTACCTTTACCTAAACAGGCACACAGTGTGGAATATATATGAAAAGGAATGCATTGTTTGCTTAGCCCACTTATGGATATAAGCTGTGAGCTGCTTAGGAGGCAAACAACAGCCTTTAGATCTTTTCATTGTCAGGCAACAGTGCCAGCCAGCCTGAGGGTTCTAATCAACTTATTAAGGCCACAGAGCTAAGCTTGTTAACTTGTGGTTAGCACTTTTAGGGATACACTGTAGTGTGGAGAAAAGCATGTGAAGAAGAGATTGCTTGTTTAGGCAATCTATTCACTCTGTGAGGAGGGAAGCGAAAAGGAAAAGAAAGGAAGGAAGGAAGGAAGGAAAGAAGGAAGGAAGGAAGGAAGGAAGGAAGGAAGGAAAGGAAGGAAGGAAGGAAGGAAGGAAGGAAGGAAGGAAAGGAAGGAAGGAAGGAAGGAAGGAAGGAAGGAAGGAAGGAAGGAAGGAAGGAAGGAAGGAAGGAAGGAAGGAAGGACAGGCAAAGGACAATATATACTAATTGTGTAGGACAAGGCATGCCTGCCCAGAGTTGAGATGGGCAACTATACAAATTAAGTAAATAAAATAAACTGACTTTAATAACCTACATGTAACTGAGAGAAAGAGAGAGAGAGAGATGCTGCAGACATTGGTCACAAAGGTACTTTATTGTCATCATCCTAACGTCCTCTAATATTATAGGTCATTCCATAAATCTGACAACTTTAACATCTCAATTATTTATTTATTAAATTTGTAAGCAGCTGGACTCCCAATGATACTTGGTGGTTCACAAGTAAACTACCAGAGCCAAAAAGAAAAAAAGGAAAACATAGAATTCGTTAAAACAAGAGTAGCAGAAAAAGATCTCTGTAAAAAAACCATCCTGTAGCAAAAAAAGAGCACAGCTAGAACAAAAAACCCCCACCAATAATTAAAAGGTATTGCATAAAGTATTCCTTCAAAATTAATTGATTTCCCACCTTCATGTAAGCCTCTTTTTACATAGACTAAACATGATCACCCATAGAATCAACAAACCTAAATTCCTTCTTTTGAGAAGAGGCAAAACAAAGAAAGAAACATATGGAAGACAATGAGGACAAAAAAACCAAGATGTAGGTGGTATGAGAGAAAGGAGTACAGATTGTCCTTGATTTATGATCACAATTGAGCCCAACATTTTTGTTGCTAACCTTTCTTGCCATAGCTATTAAGCGATGCGCTGCAGTTGTTAAGTTAGTACATAGTTGTTAAGTGAATCTGACTTCTCCATAGATTTTGATTTTGTCGCAAAAGGTGATCACATGGTCATATGTAGGACACTGCAACCATCATAAATATGAACCTGTTGCCAAGCTTCACATTCTTATTACATGACTATGGAGATGCTGCAATGGTTGTAACTGTGACAAACTTATAAGTCAATTTTTTCAGTGCTATTGTAGAATGAAACAGTCACTAAATGAATGGTTGTAAGTCAAGGTCTACATCTAGTGCAAGGATGTCAAACTCAAGGCCCGTGGACCGGATCTGGCTGGTGGGGTCCTTAGATCTGATCCACGGAGCCACCCTGGAAACAGCAAAGGTGTGCAGCCCTCCTGGGCTCCATTTTTGCTGGCAGACTGCTAGCAAAACAAACTACTGGCAAAAGTGGCATTTGATCACACAAGTGATGTCCAGCTGGCCACGCCCATCCTGACCACACCCATTCTGCCCCCCTCCCAAGGTCAAACACAACCCTGATGCAGCCCTCAATGAAATTGAGTTTGACACCTCTGATCTAGTGGGAAATAAAGGTGGGAAGTAAACTAAAGGAGGGAAGTAAACTGTGTGGAAATGAGGCAGAAAGAAGGCAAAAAAGGGACAGCAAAGAGAAAGAATTACACCAGATGTAAAGTCCCATATTCTTATTAACCTGCAAGTAAATCCTTAGAAGGGAACTCTTATTCCCAGGGAAGGTCATGTGACCCCCATCTCCCTAATCAAAACATGAGACTCTTCTCATCAAGTAAATATGGCACTCTTTTTGCAATCAGTTTCCTGAAATGTTTGCACACAATTAATATATGCATCAAAGTTTTCCTTTCCTTAACCTCCTACAACCTAAATCCTAAATCTTTTTACCTTTATTGTAATCTTAATGTGCTTTATTTAGGCATTTTCTTCTCCATCATTTTCTTATCTAGCTAAAGCTAGTATGGAGGAAATAACTTTTCTTTCTAAAACACAATTCACATGGATTCCATTGAGAATAACAGTAAAAAAAATCCTCTCATGCAATTTTCAGAAGAGGTATATATATATATATATATATATATATATATATATATATATATATATATATATATATATATATATATATATATATATATATATATATATATATATATATATATATATATATATATATATATATATATATATATATATATATATATATATATATATATATATATATATATTCCATATTCCATATGTAGATCTTTCTTGTAATATTCAATTGCACAACATTTTCCACATGTATTTTTCCATACAGAAAATAACATTATATTGGAACCATACTTTTAGTATTGCTGTAAAATGCACCATTTATCTTTTAACCATTTTATAAACATTTAAACCATTTTTTAAAAAGGCAAACAAGAGGTTCCTGCATTATGCAGTATATCAGTTATTCATATTGCCTCTCATCTCCACTTTCTCTGAATATTATCCAGGAAAGAGTGCTGAATACTTAATGTATTTGCAATACTTATTTTAGGCAGGCATTACAGAATATAAAAGTACTGTTCTAGACAACCTAATTCAACAAGAATATCTTCTTCTTGGAATACAAAAACTGTTTTTCTCCATAAAAGTTTGGAGAACTGTACCAGAGCTGGCAGAATTAGTTGAAGCAACCTAGGATCCTGGATGATGGGTATGAATCGAAGAAGTGCTTCTCAAACTTTTTTCCTTCATTACTCAAAATCGCTTATCAGAAAGTCTTATTGAACTTTGAAGACCTATCGTAATTCCTTCCTTTAGTACTGTTATAACTTCAAAAAGTCACAGAACAAATCATCATAAACTAACTACTTTAAACTACCTTCTTTATACAAACAGTGCCCATTGAACAATATTTATGTCATTTGAAGAAATTGCAACTGGTAATTTCATTGATTTCCCTCTTGATAGGAATACTTTAAAGATTTTCAAATATATTTTAACATGCATTGCTATTTTTACATCAATTATATGTCTCTGTTGTGATGGGTAAGGGGTTTGTGGGTGTCGTTACCCAAAGAAAAAACACTTTTACTCACTTTGGGTAATTTATTCAGATTTGAGAAGCACTGATCTTAAAATATCAGTAGAAGCAACAAAATGACAGTGAAGTCAATTAGTATTCACTCTTTATTATAAATAGGCAACTATATCAAAGCTCCCAAACATAACTCCTTCGTATAAAAGGACTATGTAAATTACATCAAGTACACTCACCAAAGAGTGTCAAATGTTAAAAGAAAGTAAAGTGTCTCCTGGAGCTAAGCATAACTTTGTAGAAATTCCAAAGATTTCAGAGGAATTTGAAGCCTTATAATGTTGTCCAAGTTTAGAGAGTAAGATGCACAAAATCCCCATTCAATCAAGGCAACTCCACTTTGCTTGATGAATGTGAGCTGCAGTTGTACCGTTTATCATGTAGTCTATTTTAACCAGGGGTGGGATCCAAAGATTTTAGCAACCGGTTTCCTGCCTGATTGCTCAGTGGGTGTGGCCATGGTGGGTGTGGCCTACTTGGCCTCCTGCACCATGGCAGAAGAGGGTTTTGCCCTCCCCAGGCTCCGGAGGCTTTCCTCAAGCCTCAGGCCCGTTTCCGGACTTCCAGAACTTCCAGGAGGCTTGTTTTTCACCACAGGGCTTGCACTTACCTGGCATTTAAAACAGGCTGCGTGGAGACTCCTGTGGCAGGTGAGCGGGGCCAGGCAGTCCTTGCAACTACTGGTTCAGCAAAACAGATGTAAAATTAGCATCTAGTTTGCCCAAACCGGCTGAATCCCATCCCTGCTTCTAACTATTGAATTCAAGGGTTTATCAAGCTGTAGCCCACACCTAATTTCATTCATCAATCAGCAGAAACCTGTGGCAATTGAGAAGATACCCAGGATAATTTTTCTTGGAGGAGCTTCTGTCTGGAGTTAAAACAAACAAAAAACAGACTATCTTGATGCCCTTCCTGATCAGAAAACAAGCATCCCATGGAAACACAGTCCAGGGCTCAACACTATATGTGGCGGTAGATGTCAATGCCAAAACATATCAGAAGAACCAAATGAAGACCATATTATTGTTAACTTCGTTCCCCTGGAGGAAGGCGGTAGCAATGATCCTTGAAACAATTTCCCTGCCGGACAACATTAAAATATCCATTAGCTACTGATCAAAGCATTGCTACCCATTTCCACTAGTACAAGCAAAATCACTTTTCTTATAAAACATGGTGCAGAACAACAAAAATGCCAATGTCAAAAGAGGCAGCATAGCAGAAAACTGATAGGAACCCAATCAGTACTGGTGGACATCAGAACTATCTTGCTTTGGTCATTTAGTCCATTATATTTGGTCCATTATATTATTTCTTATCTACCAGAAGGGGGCAGATTACAAAAGCAATTCTGAACTGCTCTACCAAGATTAGATTGATGCAGGCAGGCAAGCAGGCAGGTTCCCATTAACTTTAATATTGTTATCTCCAAAATTCTTAACAGATATAAGGGAAATAGAAATCAAACTAATTTTACAATTGCACTTGATAAATTATTAATTATAATAATCTGCTGTGAACACAGCCTTGAAAACATAGATTGGCCCCATTCTAATCAGATTAGGAATAAGAACTTTGACTCAATACGTAAAACTAATTTATAGTATGATGTTGCTCATCAATGATAACAGAAGTGAAACATATGTAATTGACTTTATTTCAGTTACTAGAATATGGAAAAGATACTCACCATTACTAGGGGGCAGAAAAAGTCCATTGATATTACGAGGTTTCCTGTGATGGAAGACACAACTGATCCTCACACAGCCTAAAGGCTGTGTTTCCCAGAAGCATGAGATGCTGTTGTATTTTTGCTATAGAAGAAAGCATGGGTGGTCCCATATTTAATGATCCAATAGAAATTGTCAGGAATGAAATTCTGCAATTCATAATCTAAACTATGAAGAACAGCAATAGAACAAAGCATTCAAAAAAGGCTTTTGCATTTTACTGTAAAGGCTTTGCAGTAAACCCCACTGCTATTGACTATGTGACCTTGTTGAGATTGTTTGGGCTACTTTTAAAATTAAAGATCTGATTGACATCAAATTGATATCAAACACCAAATCGGATTCTTGTTTATTATATGTGCTATAGTCCTGCACAAAGAGTCTTCCCTGTGGGGAAGGCCTATTTTATCTTTCACACTAAATTGCATATTAAAATTTCATCCAAAAATGTTTCACTTCACAGTCTACATCCAAACAGTGACAACTGCTATAGAACCTTCTTTTTATAGCATTGGCTGTATTGATGAACATTTTAAAATAGGAAAACAATACTACTGCCTATTCCTCTCCCATAATATATTTGCATCACAACTATAGAAAGCATTTGGAAAGAAACTATTTTTCCTAATATCCTTGGAATCATAGTGAGTATAAGCCAGAATCTACAGACGTTAAATAACAATTTCACATTACATTTGATACAAGATAGTTCATTTTGTTTCTTGGCATCACTTTAATCTCAGCTTCAATTTGAAGCCACAGTGACACACCCCAAACCTACTTGATGATCTCAATTCTAAGTTACAATGGCTTCCCCCTGCAGTCACATGACTGAATTTTGGGCATTTGGCAAATGGCCTGCATTTATGGCTCTGGGGAGCATCCCATGGTCATATGATTCACAACATTTTTGTTGGAAACTGAAGTTTACTTCCAATTTCCATCAAAAACTTTTCCATTGCCATCAATGAGTTCACTTAATGATCATGGCACCATCACATTCACTTAATGGCTGAGGCAAAAAGGGTAATCAATTTTGATGAGGACATGTGGTGACCTGCTTAACCACCATAACAACTTACAATCATAATTGTGAGTTCAATTATCTTCTACTATCATTTTGAGAAGAAAGATTATGGGAACAGAAAACTCAATTAAAGTACAGATGGAGAGTTACTTAAAATTCAATGTTTTTGGTTGGTTTTCTAAACTTAGTATAAAGTGTGAATCAGTGCAAATCTTTAGCTGATGAAACTTCAGTGTGACTGGATGTCAGAAGAACACCGTACTTCTTAAATGTGAAACTAAGATGTCATAGCCCAATAGAAGAGATTTCAATGGAAGAAAATAGAAGAGATGTGAAACTAATATGACATATTTTCAGTAATGATAGCAGAGGTTAGAAACCAGTGGTGAATTCTTATAATAGTTCTAGTTCAAGAGAGACCTTTTAAAAGCTTGTTATTTCTACCTGTATTTCCATATGTCTAAATTTGCAAAGTTGATGGGAACATTTTCCCTCTCTCCATAATGAGCACACAATATCACTGCCAATGGCTTTTTCACAGTGACGGAACCTGCACTTTGATCCCTGGATATAGAAAAAAGAGAGATTTGAAAAATTGGCTACATAACATTTCCTCTACTTAAATATTTTAAATAATTTCTCAGGTTATAAAACTACTGAAACAACTCTTTAAAATAACAGTCAAACAGAAGATCAGAAAAACAGAAAAAAGCCAGCAGAATTAATACTTCTCAAAAAACAAAAATCCATTCTAATACCTGTAGAACTAAAGAGTTGATTTAGTATTGGAAAATACTGGATTTGAATCAAGCAAAGCAATCAATAATCAGATATCATCATTATCAAGATCTTTCTCCAATCATATCCATCCAATTTTAGAAAGCAGGGAAGAGAACAATGGTGTAAAGTCAGAGTAAACCTTAGCCTATCAATTTATTATAGTTTGGCATTCTGATTTTGTTACTTCTGCAAAAATATCAACAGAAAGCCCAGAGAATCTACAAATTAATTTATATATTGTCAAGTAAGCTCAGCTACTATACAATTTTCACTCAAGGGAAATGAATAAAATTAAGTAGTAACCAGAAGTTCCATTGTGGATAATAAGAAGAAGATACACTAAACATCATTAAAAACAAGATGAGATACTTTATTGCTATAAAGTAGCATGCCATAGATATTGTATTCAAAGTAAGCAAATAAGTAGAAAATTTATTTAGCCATCTAGGACCAAGCACAAAATCATCTCCTCACCCTCCAAATTTAGAAGTGGTGAGAATAACAGAATTATCAACATGATGATATGATTTCAGAGGAAAATTGAGGAATTGGGTATGGATTTTTTTAGATTAACTACCACAACCAGGAAACCTTGAACATTATGTTGTTGGTTTGAGCTCCTTGCTTGGCAATTTGGTTGCAAACATCTCGTTCCCATTTGTGAAGTCATCTACAGTGTGCTTGGGATTGTGCTTGTCTGGGGGAGAACTGGCCTTTAAATCCCTTTCTGAGTCCTGGTCATTTAAATGCCAGTACTCCCCCAAATAAGCACAATGTGCTTGTCTGGGGGAGTACTGGCTTTTAAATTTTCACAGTGAAAACTACTGATGGAAAATGTCTTCCCTATGATTGCGAATTTCTTTTGAATGGTTTAAAGTGGATGTTCCCAGGAGTGTCAAAAAGATAACCAAGGATAGCAATCGAAAGCACAGGCTTCTGATTCTTTAAATAATGTTATCACTGCGTCCCAGAATGACAGCACTCTTTTCCCATTTCAGATAACAATTTTTGCTTTCTTGTAATCCAATCTGAATGCTGCATTTTCACATCTTTCATAAGTACTGGGATAAATCTGTTTCTGATTGCTAAACCCCTCCCCAAAAGATAATCAATTTTATATTCCTGAAGCATTTATCAGTATTTTTCTACTTTATTTCTTTTTTACTGCTGTATCATACCCTAGTCTTTACCTTTGCAATCTTACTTATATAAACCAGGAAATTATCCTATGTTCAAAACAATCAAGAGAGCCCATCTATACTGGAAATAATTAATATGTAATCTATGGTCTTAGAACAACTATTTATAAACATCTTTATCTCAGTTGGTAAATCTAGGATTATATATTAAGTCATAGGAATTGACTCCAACAATATATTTTATTATTTATTATTTATGCACCATGCAACTCACCTAGGCAACTGAATAGTTTACAAATAAAAATTATGCAACCATATAAAAGAGACATGGGTAAAAAAGTTTAAAAACAAATGGAGAGAGGGGGGGAGGGAAGGAAGGAGGGGGAGAGGGAGAAAGAGAGAGAGTTGGGACTTCCAAGGAAGGTATGGCAAACTGAAGATACAAGGACTGACAACTATGGTAAAGGCCAAGGAATCTATAAGGTTCCTTGCAACCTTTTCAGATATGAAGAGAATATGTGCTCTGTGCAGCTGCTACTCATAAGGACAATGGCCTTTTGTGAGTTTGAGCATGGATATACAAAGGAATTGACCATCTTGCTCAAACCACAGCAAAAAAAATTAAACTACACCAAGATTGCAAATCTCACTTTCTAATTATTTTTGGAGTTTACTTTGTTAGTTTATTTTATTGATTAGCCCTTGGGCCATATCAAAGTGCAGAGTTCCAGACACAAATTATTACTAAAAACTAATAAAAACAATTTAAAATGGAATTGGATAAAATACAATTGGAACAAAATACTACCCACTTTTGGAAACTGCCAGTTAACTATTTTAAAACTATCAGAAATCTTTGAAAGGACCAGTTTGAAAAGTCTTTATCAGGGAGTTTATCCTTAGTGTTGAACAAAAGAAAACAAAAACAAAATAAAAACTATAAACTTAAGAACCTAAAGAATATTAAATAAACAGCAAAAAGCTAAATAAGATTTGGCAAATATAACTTAGAAGGTTATAAATGAACTAAAGAGTCTAGATAAACTTGGAATATTGAAACTTTTACAAATAAATAGTGTGTCATAGGAATACTGTATATCTGCCTTATATACATATTTTATTTATCTATTTTATACAGTTCTATACAAAGATAAGCAATTTCATATTTAAAAACTGGAAATAGAGGGGACTAAAGATTTCAAGTAGAGGAAAAAATATTCAAATCTATAAAATCCAAAATGCTATAACAATGAAAATACCAAAGGAGATTTTTGAAAAATGGAGTCAAAAATTAATAGCCACAATCTCACCAATATCAGTAATAATGTCCGCTTCCATGAACAGACTTTATTCAAAAGATGTCATTGAAGAAATAATAGATGTAGAACAAATTGATGTAGATATGGTATTGAAAATAGATTTACAACTGACAGACCAAGAAAAGACTTGGTAAAGATTGTTTCACTAGATTTACCAAAGAAATTGGCTATTAAAATTCAAAGGGGAAATACAAATAATAACCCATATTTACAAAAGCAGTTTGTTAAAACCTGTGGCGGAATGTGATGCAAAATCGCAGGAGGACATGTTCTTTTCCAAGGAACAAAGAGGAAAATAATACAGGAAACTTTGATATACAGAAAGAGGCTTGGGGTGTACCCTCCCTAACTTTTTTCAAGGTGTATCTATTAGTTATGCATAGTGTGCTTTAATTTAACAAGATTCCTACCTATGGGCAATCAGTAATAAAGAAACCCCAGAAGAAATGAAGGGTGGTGAGATCCTATGACAACATTTGAATGAACTAAAGATTAAGACTATTAGACAAAAGGAATATAAAACTTGGTTATTTGATCAAGGTTAAAACAAGATATGCTTTTGGCATCCCTTTATGGACTTTCTGCTGATACTAGGACTGAAAAGATGATGCTTTATGGATTTGTCCAAAACAAGTGATGGCTTAAATGGGGTGAAGAGATAATTATTTGTAAGCTTAAAGGTTACTAAATTTGTTTATGCTTGTTGTGATGAAGGTTGGAAATTACTTTGTTTATTCTTGTCTTTGTTACATTGTTACTTTTTTTACCTACCCTACCCTTCCTTCTATTCATTCATTTTCTTTTTTCTTTCATTTTTCATAGGGCTTGCCATCTTCATATTCCTGCCTTTCTAACCATATCAGTTGTGCTAGACCAGGGAGTGTCAAAGTGGCGGCCCACAGGCTGGATAAGTCACACATAGGCCACAATACATCATGTGATGGCAATGTGACAGGGCGAGTTTGACACCCATAGTATGCTAGATAATACTGTGTGTGCTTCCTTAGTGTCTCTGAGCAATTGCAGGAAAGGAATGGTAGTTATAAACCTAATAAAAAGTCATAGAAATGTTATCTATTTTTTTCTATTTGGAGTGAAGGGGGAAAGTATAAATGTATGCTGAAATTTACTAATTTCCTTGGAAAGTAAATTATGCAGTCATCAGTTTTTAGAATTCTGAATATCAATATGTCATTCATGAAGATTAAATATAAAAGAATTTTCAGGCTTAAAAATGGGGGGGAGATGAAAAATATGGAAATTATTGGCAGTTTTAGATATATGAGATAGAGGAAAATAGACAGCACTTAGAATTCAAGAGAAATCTGTGGAATGCAGATGTAATTTTGGAAGAAGAAAGGAAAGTTGCTACAGCCATGACTCAATCTGAAATATTACTGATGATTGAAAGAATTTCAGTTTCCTTTTGATGTGCCATAGAATTAGTATTGAAAAATCTCCAATGACCATTCATTCCAAGATAATTCAGGCTGCAGTTTTATAAAATAAGATAACCTTTATTGCTACTTTTCTATGTAGACAATGAAAATATATATAGTGAAAGTAACTGCAAATTACTTTCAATTTTTTAAAAAACAATTTGATTGTGTCTGTGACAGTATTCCTGGCATTTCTTACAATTTGGAAAACTGGGAGGTACAGGACAATATAATAGATGCAATCCATTATAAATTATGCAGTATTTACCTTCGCACAGGTTGAATGAACATAGAAAAAACAGTCATCCCCAACTTCTGTCATTTCACCTCTTGTGCTTCTACTCCACTGCCTTTAGAAAGGTCTCAGCATAAATGTTGGAATTATCAACATGTATGGGAAGAATATTCCCTTTTGTTCTGAGTACAGCTGAATTCAGGATCTAAGTTCTATTTCCTCTTAAAGGGAAACCTCCAGTTGATAGTTTTAACCAAAAAGCTTCTTATATTAATTGTAAAACAGACGGTACCTTCTTAAGGTTTGTTGAAGAGCTCACAAATTGAAAGTGGTTGCTAGACAGTGCACAAATTCAAACTTCCAGAATTTCTTTCATTGTTACCTTAGTTCTTATGACATCATCACAAAGGACATCATATGACCCCTCAAACTGGGGAAGCTCACTTATTTTCATTGTTCCAAAGTGCTGGAAAACAGGAAGAAGACAGCAATTTCCACATTGTCTACTCATCTGATTATTCCAACATAACATAAATGTATGAAAGTAATAGAACTCAGTTAAGAGAATTTCTAAAACTCATAATTAATGGACAGAACTGAGAATGAGTCAAGAAGGAGAGTAAAGATCCTCATCCTTTCTATATCAGTAACTCCCAATTTACCAGGATTTTAATTATTTAAATGATTTGGTTCTTAAGCTTATCTACCATCATACTATCACATATATCAGTAGATCAAATCTTTATAATGGTCATAAAATAATACACACGTATGTAGGACAGAGACTACAGGAAGTCTTTGAATAATTACTAGTATTGCCAGAGCATGTTGGGCTATGGCATAGATGCTTAATTGCATGAAAATAATAGTTCTTTGCTTGTTGTTTCTTTGGCATAGTTTAAATGCAGGTCCTGAAAAGCTCATTGTCTGGATCATTGTTTGGGTTGGCTGAGAAAAATATTCTGTTAGAAAGAAAAGCACAGAAATATTGGAAAAAATATCCTAAGAAGACCAATCAAAAATGTTAGCTTTGAGTTTTCTTGTGGGAGAAAGAAGGACTTACTGAACAATGGCAAAAACATTTGCAATAGTTACTGGAACTCATAAAGCAGATTCACCCTAAGGATTCATGCAATGCAATGTACGAGATGTCATAAAAAGACCATAAAGATATCATGTGATAGTAAACCAATTGGTTTCATTTTATAATACATTAATATTTGCAGCTTGCATTAGTTCTACCTACGTCTAATAACAAAGCATCTATTTACTTAAAAATTCTTGCATTTGTTTATAAACCAGTGGAATCAATCAGTTCTCAGTGGTAACAATCAAGAATTAACCATAAGGTTTTAGATACCATAAAGAAAAGATTGGTTACAATATATGAGACATGAATAGAATAACATAGCAGTACATTATTTCTGCTGAGTAGGTGCAGGTCCCATCACAATATTTATGTTATTAATTTGTAAATTCATATTTCTTTAGAAATTTTATATTTAGAGTTCAAGAACTGGCTTTTTTTCCAAGAAGGAAAATAATAATAAAAAAATTAAATTATTATTTTTTAAAAAAGCATATATTTTTTCAAGGAACCTGAAAATAATCATGAATGTGAGAGCCAGTTTGTCCACTAGCTTAAGGCACCAGGCCAAAAACCAGGAGACTGTGAGTTCTAGACCTGCCTTAACCACGAAAGGTGGATAGGTAATCTTGGGCAGTCATTTTCTGAGCTCAACCCACTTCAGAAGGTTGTAGGGAAAATAAAAAGAGGATTAGGTATCTTTGTTCCTTGAGCTATTTATAAAAATAACTCATGATAAAAATAAATAAATAATAACAATTGCTGATCTAAATGTAGCTAAGTAGCTAAGTGTACAAGAGCTATGCCAGAAATAAATGTTAGAAATGGTAACAAAGGTAAAATAGTGTAAATATCTTTCTACTGTATGGGAGTGGTAAAAAATAATGATTTAATTGAATATAATTATTTACATTATTTCAAAGCACTTTTGGAAGCATGGTATTAGTTGCACAGGCAAAAACTTTACAAGGAATGTTTATGAATCAAAAGACTGTTTGTATATCTTATAGAAGCCATGCAGAATTTATCAAGGGTGGCCTCTGTATAATGAATGCAGCATTTCTGAATGGCTCTTCAGATAAAGATTCTGTGGAACAGTGTCACCCTGAAGATGTGGATGGCCCCAATTCTGTTACATTTACACTTTTGTAAGGCTTTAAAGACTTGGCTATTTCCCCAGGCATTTGGATCAGGTAAACAAATAAACTCAATGTGCCATTTTTCTGTGCATGGAGCTATTTATCTTTGGGTACCTGGGATTATATGTGATTTTTTTTTCTGTTTTAACCCTTGTATGTAACTCAGTCATCTGTATAAAGCAATAAAACCTGACATTAGGTGGTATTGCAAAATCAATATTGGCCATTCTGACAATGTAAGTGCAAAAATTCACACTGCTGTTCGTGAATCACTGTAGACATGCCATCTTTGGCCTGAAAACATTTTAAGGACCACCATTTACCCTTGGATTTGGATTTTTTTATTTAGTCCTATACAAGTTTCCACCCTAAATTTTATTGTATCAAAGAACGATACAATGTAAATGCAAGCAGGTGAATTCTAAAAAAATAATGTATATTCTTCACTGATAAATAATAACTATTTCCAAATATTTAAGGCAAATGGAAAATGATTCTAAATGGCACAATATCTTGTTGAAGCATTAAAAGTTATCGTACTTTTTTTTAGGATACAAACCAATAAACGTTCTTGAGTTTATTGCAAGGTACATGACTTTTTTTTAAAAAAAACCTCTTATTAAATATTAATCTAGATTCTAGATTGCGCGAAATGCATCTTTATGAATTCTTCATATGAACCATTTTTTTTAAAAAAATCTGTGAAATGTTTTAAGGGTTAAACCACTAAGATCGAGGTCAGTTCTTAATGCTAACTCAACTTCTAAAATTTAAAGCTGTAACAAAGAAGTGGTTATTTGTATTACGTAATATTTTCCCCTTTCAGATTAACATCCTAGTCGTGCTGACTGGGAGTTGTAGTTTAATACATCTGATTGGGCACCTGTTTGGTAAAGGCTGATGGAAGAAAAATGGATGAAAACTGCGATCAAAAGAACTCGCCTCCTCTATTTCAGCGAGTAAATCACCCGCGAAGGTGTGGAGGAGCCTATCTCGACCCGGCCTTGGACTACATTTCCCAGAAATCTTTTCAGTGAGACTTACCCCCGCCGCGTCTGTTGTCGCTCAAGGAGGGCGGCCTCCGGGCTCGGAAGCGGCTCGCAGCGCTTGAAAATTGGAGGCTTCCCGCTTGCAGGGTGGCGAAGGGCCGCGTCCCTGGGGCCATGAGCCGCCTGGGCTCGGTGCAGCAGAAGGTGCCCTGCCTCTTCGTGACTCAAGTGAAGGAGGAGCCCTCGGCCAAGCGGGAGCGCCAGGTACTGGGGTCGGAGTGACCCGCCGGGGTGAAGGGGAACCGCGGGCCTGTCAGAAAAAAAAACCTCAAGCGGATATTGACTTTTCCGGACCAGTCGCGGGTCTAAGTAGAACCAGACACGAGGCTGGCTCCGCGAAAAACAACCTGCAGCGTCTGCAGGGAGAATTTATTCGCGCCGGTTTCTCTCGCCCAGTTTTGCAGCACGCCCACGTGAAACTGCCGTGGATGTGCGGCAAGAAAGGACTTTGGATTGAGAGGTAGAGTCGCTTCACCTCTTCCAAAATCTCTGCCACGTTTGCTTCGCGGAGGTATCAGAAGCTGCTTTATACGCAAGACGGCGTCCTTGGGAAATACCTAGGTACTGATAGGCCTTTTTTTTAAAGGTGCAAATACTTTACAAATAGCGAAATGCCTTCAAAAGGAAGCTGGCAAATTGGAACTCGCCTCCTCAGATTTTTACTTCCTTGTGGGATTAGGTTTTTCAGGGAGAATAATGTAGCTGGCAAAATATTGCTCCACCAAACATTTCTGCTGGTACAAAACTTTGCAGCTACCATCAGTTAATTGAATACATTTACTTCATGAAAGCTATTTGGACAAGTAGATTTTTCAGAAGATTTAAACAACTTTATCCCATTAGATTATTACAAACATTCCACCTCCATCAGTTTTTAATTTTCTGCTGGTTATGTTTCTAATTTCAAATGGAGACTCAGTTACTTTATTATTTACTGCGGTCATCCTTTAAAAAAAAAACTTTGATATAATTTTTTAAAGTATTAAAAGAAGACTACATTTGCCAAAAAGTTGACAATGATCATTTTCTTTTCAGACTTTTAAAGTGTTGGCCACCAACTCAATTAATAAAAAGGCTTTAGCTGCAGATATATACAGTGCAATCCCAACAGAAAAGGTGGATGGAACTTGCTGTTATATAACTGCATACAAAGGTAATATAGAAAAATCAAATTAAAAATGTTATTGTACTAGGTATTATGTATGCATGTGCGTACAGGTAGCCCACACAATTTTGTTAATGATTAATTCAGAATGTTAGGATGTTCCTCTTCCATGTACAGAAAAATGCCAAACAAATGCCCGGGTTACTGTATTTTTTGGGAGTATAAGATGTATTTTTTTCCCTCAAAAAAGAGGCTGAAAATCTGGGTGCGTCTTATATACTGAATACAACATTTTTTGCCTCCTGAAACCCCGTCCCCTTCACCAAAATAGCCCTGCATAGCTTTTAGGAGGCTTTCAGAGAGCTCCTGGGGGCTGGGGTGAGCAGAAATCCCCCCCCCCCACCGCAGCACTCTAAGTTTCCTAAAGGCTATCCATTGCTTCCCTTCTTGATTAGTTTCCACCCATTGCTTCATCCATCCATTTTTTGCTTGTTAGTCGTCGTCTCCCCCCCCCCCCCATGAGCATTCTACAAGCCTCTTAAGGGCTATTCATGCCCTTTTTTTGAAAACAAAAAAGGGAAGTTTGCAGAGCAAAACCTTTTTTTTGTAATTTGCCTTTTCAAAACCTTGGTTTTATACTCCAGTACGTCTTATATTATGGAAAATACGGTAGTTTCCTAGTACACTTCAATTTGAATAGTATATATAACGTAGTTGTCAATCTAGTCATGTGGAAGTATCTGCTGTCTAAGCCATAGAAGTGTGTCTATGAAGGTCCTGAATGTTAGTATTAGATGGTTACCTTGTCCCAAGAAATTCCAAATGTAGCCATATCTGAGAATTTTTATCTTGCAGCCTTTTAGCGGAAGACCATTATACTCAAACAGCACATCTTACAACCATTGTTTTTTCTTCCTGGCATTTTCCCACAACTGCAGGATCTGGTTTTTTTAGATCAACTAGATGCAATTTGTTGCTAAACACCAGTATGAGACTGTATTATTGGATAATTTCTTAGGTTAGAATATGACAACTAATCGTAAACAAGGACAGAAATATCCAAGCATGTGTAGGCCAGTCATCTTTTTATAAATTAACTCTAGATTTCTAATATGCATGTTCACTTCTGTGTAAAATTTCATTTAGTGATAATTATAATACTATTCTGATATATTATAAGGATTTTGAGGACATACTCTAATATTAATAAATTAATATTAATATGAAATTAATAAACAATGTTTATGAAGAAACGTTTCATTTCAGCAGGATTGTCTTGTAAAACATATTGTCCTTTTTTGGGAAACTGTTGCTTTGATGGAATAGAAGGGTTCAGTAGCTCCAGTGATTTTAAGAAAAAGATCTGAAAGTGTCAAACTTCAATAATAGATCTGGAGATAATTATGTGAAGATATATAACAAGATCAAAACTGAAAAAACCCATTAGTGATGGTGTGGATGTTCAGTGAACATCAGCGTTAAGTGATTCTGATGAAAGACAGAAAAATAAAAAGGAAGGAATACTGACAGAAGAAAATGTACAGATGCTCATCCATTGCACTGATGTAAGCAAACTTTGTCAAGATATTACTAAGAAAAATAATCCTGCATAGAATATAGCTAGCTTAAAATAATGTAGAAAGCAACAGGAGTACATGAAATAGGTTTGCCTTTGTTTCACTGGATATAGCAAGACCTTTGATTTTGTGAATCATGATTGAATATGGAATATATTAAAACCAACAGAACATGTGATCATTCTTAGGACACTTTACAGTGAACAAATGAGCTACTATAAATTACTGAATTTGGAATTATAGTGGTTGAGAATAAGAGGATATGCGATAAGGATGATTCTTGTTTCCATTTTCTTTATCTTGTCACTAAATATAGAGATGAGACAACTGGAAGGCATGATAGCTATAAGTCAAAACACTAACAATTGGAAATGTGTAGATTACAATACAGAACTGAAGCACACTTAGAAGACTCAGGAAAGCAATAGCAATAGCACTTAGACTTATATACCGCTTCATAGGGCTTTCAGCCCTCTCTAAGTGGTTTACAGAGTCAGCATAATTGCCCCCACAGTCTGGGTCCTCATTTCACCCACCTCGGAAGGATGGAAGGCTGAGTCAACCTTGAGCCGGTGAGATTTGAACAGCCGAACTGCAGAACTGCAGTCAGCTGAAGTAGCCTGCAGTGCTGCATTTAACCACTGCGCCACCTCGGCTCATATCAAGCAAATATGTAGAGTGAAAAATCTGGATTATGCTTGATTAATCTTAATATTATTTCAATTCAAAATGGTGCATCCACTTATAGAATCCAAGTATGAATTATTTTTATACGCCCATATCACATTGACTTATTTCTGGAGATACATGCTGCTTCAACAACTTCTCACATTATCTTGTTTATGGAATAATTGAAAAAAAAAATAAAACTTTCAATCTCATTGTAGGTCATCCATACCTTTGGGCCCGACTTGATAGAAAACCAAACAAGCAAGCCGAGAAGAAGTTTAAGCAGTTTATGTACTCAGCAGAACGCTCAAAAGGTAGGGGCATTTTTCTGATATACATTGTAACAGAAAAAAGTGATCATGAAGGCATTTCATCTTAGGTTTCCCTCTGTCCTTGAAGAATTATGTAGAGAATGTCAATTCTTGATTAGCAGTAAGTTGAAATGTTTTGATCAAGTTCTGATTGTAGCTACAATGAATTAGTAGTTTGAATGTATAATATGCTATATGCTAAATAAATAAAGTAGTTTGAATATCCTTTGATTGTTATTTTGTCAGTGACAGTAATGAAAATAACCTCAGAAACTTTAAATGGGACAGCAAAAGTAGATGCAGATCAGTACTTGTCATATTTGCAACCTAATAGCAATGAAAAATTGACACAAAAGAAAGACTTGCCATTGCCAAATTGCTACTTGTTACTTACCCTCAATTGTAAACCTGTTGAAAGGCAGGAGATAGTTAGATGGTAACTTTTACAAAAGTGTTCATACTTTTTGCCTACAGGATTTACATGGAATATTGAAGATGATTTCAGGTCTGTCCCTGAATGCTGGATTCCAGCCAAGGAAATAGAGTACTACAATGGAAAGCCTTTTCCTGATGAAAATGGACACATTCCAGGTATAAAAATATCATTTAATATGAAAAATTCTATTCTAAACATCTAAAGTCCTCTTTCATTTAAAAAAGATTTCATTTTTAGTGTTAATTAGAAATTACTCTGAGAAACATTTTAGAAAAATCTATACATTAGATGAAGTTAGAGATATAATGGTACTGTATCACGTAAAGGATATCTATATGTGGTGATTTGTACAACATCAGATTGGAAAGTACAAAGTTAATTCTGCCTACTTGATCAGAAGAAAAGGAACTGTGTGCTCTTCTTTTTATCTTTCTTAGGAAAATCCTATTTCTTCCTGATCTTCAAAATATGTCATGAAAAATACTCCTTTCTCTCATTTTGAACTTTTCTTTCATGAACTTTCAAGTTTATTTTTCCCTCTCCAAAAAGAAAATCTTAGGTAAACAAACCTTTTGTTTCCTTTATCATTTTATCAGTGATCTTAAGTCCTCCCTTCTATTTTAAAGATAAATTATGTTGTGGGGAGGAGAAACTAGATGAATTCAGGTGAATTGAGCAAAACATCTTATCCTGAAGATTTTCATTTAACATCTTTCCATTTGGAAATAATACAAGCAAAAGAAACATTAATATGTAAGCAGCTACCTGGAAAATATACATTCCCTTCCTGAGAATTGCTCACCACAATTTCAGAGCAAAAATTGTTAATGGACTGAGGTCTGCACTATGCTAAAAATAGAATTCTTTCCAACTAACTTACTAATGCTGTCAACAAATATACCAATTACCAAAAATTGGTAAGAGGCAATGCTATGGTTATTTACCATAACCATAAGATTAACCTTTCCCAGTCTGGGCACTCTTCAAGTCCCAGAATTCCCAGCACTGACTCTGCTGGTTGAGCATTCTGAAAAGTGAAATTCACATATCTGTAAATCATTCAAGTTTCAACAATTGCACTAATTCTTACAAGTTTGATATTCTGTTGTGATACTGTTTGAAAGAAAATTGCAGGTTAACAAATCATGCTTTAAATATTTCCTAGTTAAATTGAGAGTAGAATATTAATCCTTACCATGAAAATCTTGTTTTTATACTCACATTCATTATTCAAAATGTTTTTAACTGTACACTAGCCAGAGTCACTCTGATAGTCAGAGGGTTGGTTCCTAAAAAGTGCATTATAGTAGACAGGTTGCTGTTTGTTCTTAAATTATTGATGACGGTGGTTTTTAAATGTTAAAAAGTTTTTGTGAGTCATGTAGTTCCTTGACTTCTGAGTTAGTAGGAGTATTTAATCTTGAATACCTCTGTGCTCCAAGTTAAAAAAAAAACATGTTTCCCGATTTTTTTTTGTTATTTGAAAACACAAGAATAAGCTATGGAGTTTTTCCTTTTTGAATTGAAATAAAATTGGATCTTAGTAGAATCCCACTGTTGATTAGTGCTTATTTTTAAATCACTCATTTTCTGTACAATAAAACTTATATTTACCTCATTAATATTTTTATTCATATATCAAATCAAATGATACTAACATTGTGTTTCATAATAATCAGGTTGGGTGCCAGTAGAAAAAAACAGCAAACTATATTGTTGGCATTCTTCTGCTGTTGATTATGAATATGAACTTGGTCTCATTCTGAAGCATCATGCTGAGGAACCTGATCTTCTAGAAATCTGTTCAGTACCTTTAAGTGAATTTACAGAGCAGACACTAGAACTTATTGGAACAAATATTAATGCAAATCCATATGGTAAGCGCTTCAACTCATTTTTTTTAAAAAAAATCAGGTAATATAGCAAAACCATTATACTAAAATTACAAATAATGTAGAAATGAAAATGCACAGTAAAAGTGTAATGAAGTTAATTAGAAAGGTAATCCAGTGTTTCAAATAGTGAACATAGCATTTGTCTGGAATTGTTTAAAGCAGCATGGACTCTGTTTGTAAGGGTGAGCCATATATGACAAAATTTAAAGAGTCACAGACAGGTGCTGTGTACATGCACTAATGAATTAAGCAACAGGAATTATTTTTCCAATTCTAGTATTTAGGTTATTTTGTGAAAGTGTTCATTCTCCTGTGTGCTGCTTGGGGAATCCAAGCATGGGTTAACTTTGTCCATTAGCATAGAGACTGAGTATGTAAATGTTGACCACGCTTCCTCTGACTGGATGGGTCAGTTTTTTTACTCAGTCCAGCCTAAAGAGACGTATCTCAATTTTCTCTAGATTAATTGACAAAATTCTCATCTTTTCTTGGATTCAACGATCGCTAATGAGGTGTTAAACTGATTTATTGCTATCGGAGGTGGATGCGGCAGTTCACTGCCAGCCCAAAACCTTTTGTCGTCGGATTTATCACCCGGGATTGGGGGCTGCGAGGTCCACAGGCTCATTGTGCGTGGATGCAGCAGCAACGCTTCCAAGAGTGGAGTTGGGGTGCCGTTTCCCTCGTTTACTGTTTACGCACATCCTGGGCTAGTTCGCCACCCTGCGCCGGGAGCGACCCACCTGTGCGGCATAGTTAATTTCCAGGTGTTCCGTGCCACCGTGGTAGTTACCTTTGAACGGAGCTGCAGCCGTTCTTGCCACGGTGCTTGTGAGCTTGCACAACTCCCTGGCACTTATTCAGAGGCTTGCCAGTTTGAATTTCGTGCCTTCTGTGGCAGTCGCCATTTTGGATTGAGGCTCTGTGCGCGCACCGGAAACAGCCGGAGGAGGCGTGGCGTGTAATTTCGCACCCAGGCATCGGCACTGTTCCGACGGCCCTCCTCTTTCCCTCACTTGCAGCTTGCTGGCTTAGTGAGGAGGTCGTCTCAGCACAGCTACTGTCTCACGTGGTGCCTTGTGCGGTGGTGCGAATTCGTGGCGCTTGCAATATTAAGTGAGATTGAGCCCTTTCAAATCTCCCTGTTTGCAATGGCTGACCAGTCCACTTGCGGAGGTACTGTAGAGCGCGTGTGTGAGCCCCATTTCCCCGGTGAGGGAGGAGCTAGCCCAAGGCCTGGCAGGGCCGCTACTAGGGCCTCATCCGCCGTTCGGGATAAATCCCATAAACACAAGGATAAGACCAAGGCAGCGTCTAAAGCCTCTGGGGCACCTTGCTGCTCACCCCCGGTCCTGATTCCGCAACGAGTTTCACCAGTATGCCCTACAGAACAGGGTTGGTCTCCTGATATACAATTGCCCTGGGCACCCTTTTTGCGGAGGGGGTATTGGGGCCCCAATCCCCCCCAATCATATCGGAAGCTAGTGTGGCTTCAGCCCGCTCGCCCCCACGTGCAGGGCTTTCTGCTACTTTCACTTTTACTGCTGCAAGCCTCAGGCCGGTGGAAGGCCAAGAGTTGGGCCTTCCTCCTGATCTTTACCAGATGATCTCTGCAGCTATTTCTAGGGGTGTGGATGCGGAGCTGCATCATAGAGCCCAGGTTCCTAGAGCCACTGGGGCCCAGACTGGGCCTGGTCCCCAGGCAGTGCAGGGGGATTCATCTATTCCTCAGACAGACCCACCTTCACCTCTGCCCTCAGTCTATAGTGAAGAGTCAGCCTTGGTGGAGGAAGGTGAGGTTATAGACAGGGATTTTTCTGATGATGAGGGTTTGCCCCTGGATCAGCCTACTGCCCCTGGATTGTTTCGACACTCTCAATTTAAGTCCTTATTGTATAAGGCTAAAACCACCACCCACATGGGGGAGGCAGCCTGTAAGGATAGCACAGCAGAGGGCCTGGATGCAATTGAACGCCTCTTTGCTGAACAAGTGGCCTTGCAGGAGGGTATTCCCTCGCCCAAGCTATTTCTAGTTCTGATTCAAAAGCAGTGGGATCAACCGACTGTGGTTACCCCACCCAGCAATGGAGATAGGAAATTGTACACTTCTACTCCAGAATTGGAAGGTATTCTACAGTTCCCCACCGTAGACATTCCTATTGCTGCCCTTACTTCTCCAGCTTTAATTCCATCAGAGATCTCTGAGGGTTTGAAGGCTGAGGACCAAAAGGCCGAGACAGTCATTCGTAAGACCCATCAGGTTGCGGCCTGGGCCCTACGCGCAGCTGCTGCGGCGTCCTTCTTTAATAGGACATCCTTGGTCTAGCTTAAACAGTTGCAGGGTAGGCTTGCCCCAGAGGACATGCGCCTTCACCAAGATATCACCAAATTGATGGCAGCCTTGGAATTTTCTGTGGATGCCACTCTAAGTGCAGCAAAAGTTGCCTCTCAAGCCGTGGTCTCTAATGTGGCATCCCGGCGTTTGCTGTGGCTTCGCCATTGGCAGGCTGATGTCAAGTCTAAGTGGCGCCTTGCGTCCATGCCCTTCAAGGGTGGGGCCTTCTTCGGATCTGTCCTAGATCCCATCCTCATTGAGACAAGAGATAAGCGTAAGGTTCTCCCTTCCACCAGTGGTTGCATCAATAGGAGACAACAGCCTTATAATAGGTGACAGCCCTTTCGGGCTGGGGATTCGGGATTTGCTATTGCTCCCTATGTTCCCCACTATAACAGGTTTTTCCCAGTCACAGGACCGCGGCCAGGATCACAAGGGGGCCAGGTATAGGGGTCGCCAGCAGACCCAGGCGCAATCCCAGGCTAGAAGGCCATTTCTTGGAGCTGGCAACCGGTCCTTTTGGAGGTAGCGGTGACTCACAGGGGGAGGAACCCATTAGAGGGCATCTCCTGGCCTTCGCTCATCAGTGGGCGGAGACCACATCCGACGCCTGGGCCCTTCAGGTCGTGAGGCTGGGCCTCACTCTAAAATTTCTCTCCATTCCCCCGAGGCGGTTCATCACATGTCCCATACCCAGTTGCCTGACAAAAAGGCTATAGAGCAGGTACTAATGGGTCAAGAGGGGCTAGGATTTTACTCCATCTTGTTCCTTGTGCCCAAGAACTCGGGGGGGGATGGCGGGCCATCCTAGATTTGAAAAGGCTCAATCGGCACATCAAGTACCAAAAATTCAAAATGCAATCTCTCAAAGCATATTGGCCTCCATCTGCCAAGGCGACATGTCCCAAGCAGCACACAGGAGAACGACCGTTGACTTACCTGAACGGTCCTTCTATGTGTGCTGCAAGGGGAATCCAAACCCGCCCGCAGTTTCGGCTGGCCAGGGCTATACCTTGACTCTGACTCAATGACTAACCTATTTTCCTGACTGGACTACTCTGGACGTGACTCTTAATACCTGCTTTGGCTACGGCCATATGTGACACTGACATGCATCTTTTAACGGCTGACTTCGAACAAAACTGACCCATCCAGTCAGAGGAGGCGTGGCCAACATTTACATACTCAGTCCCTAGGCTAATGGACAAAGTTAACCCATGCTTGGATTCCCCTCGCAGCACACATAGAAGGACCGTTCAGGTAAGTCAATGGTCAATTGTAGAAATAACATATGTTGCCCTATAACTTTGATGAAGTAAAGGATTGTAATAAACTATTAGACAATTCAATCCAAGTGACCTCTTAGACAAAATAAATGAAAAACTTAGATAAATATAGTGGTGGAAGTAAATATATTATGGAAGCAAGTATCATAATACAATGGGATTTTAGAAAAGGAACAATTCAGATTGTGAGGAGTTTCCAAAATAAAATAAAATATGCTAATAATAATTTCTGAATGTTTTAACAGGCTTAGGAAATAAGAAACATCCTATACACCTTCTTGTGCCACATGGAACATTTAAGATTAAAAATGCACCATCAATAAATCACAATGACATATTGGCTTGGCTTGATGGATGCAAAGAAGGGAAGATTGAAGGAATTGTGTGGCATTGTCCTGATGGAAATTTAATCAAGGTAATCCTGCAAGTTTCTTTAAGAAATTGTGATTTTTATCCAAACATTAGAGGGCCACGATTTGCAAACGGGATGGCATTTTTTCCTATGGGAAGAGGGTAAAAAGAAACAAAAATACTTTCACAGAGACTATATTAGAGATGCACTGATACAGGTCTGGAATAAAATTAGAGAAAAACATTACATGAAAATACCGACATGGCTTTCCACTTTCCATGAAAGCCATGACACATCCCAATACACTAGATCTATCGAAAATGGTTAGATATAGTGAAATTTTAGACAGCCAAGGGAATTTGAAAACAAATCAAGAATTAAAGGAGCAAAATATAAATATAGATTGGTGGCCATATCTCCAACTACAATCGAGATACAAACAAGATGTAAAAGAATATGGAATATACACAGAATTACAACAAATAGATAAAATTTTAATTGGCCCAGAAAATAAATTCATAATGAAAATTTACAAATATTTATTAGAAGTAACATTAGAAGAAGAAAACGTTAAAGGTTGCACGATAGCGTGGTTACAACATAGATCTAGTGGATTGGGAAAGAATTTGGAACACAAATTATAAACTAACCCCATCAGAAGCACTTAAAGAAAATATGTACAAAATGCTTTATCGTTGGCATTTACCACCAACAAGATTGGCTAAAAGTATAAGGGACTTTTTATCACATATGGTGGACTTGCCCGGAAACACAAAAATATTGGACAAAATTTTGGAAATGAGTGCAAGAAATTACAGGAGAACAGATAAAATACAAACCCCAAATCTTTCTGCTGGGAATAATCAAAGGGAAATATACAAAGAAAATTAAGTACATATTAACACATCTGCTAACTACAGCTAGAATAGCATTTGCCCAATGCTGGAAACAAAATAATACCCCCTCGGACGAATCAGAGATAAAAAAAACTTTGAATTGTGCAGAGATGGACAAATTAACACTGAAATTAAAAGATAAAGAAGAGTCAGAATATTATAAAATTTGGAACAATTGGTACAAATGGCTACAAAACAAGAATAAAATTAATTAAGCCGTAAAACAATATATATAAATATATATAGAACTGTGTATAAAGGTGTATAAATATAGAAACAAAATATTATATACATGTACAGGTATGATGACATAACAAGTGTTGATATAATGACTGTAAGGTGTAGAAGGGAAAAAATTAAAAAAAAATGGCAAAAAAAAATTGTGATCCCCCCCCCCTTTAATGTTCAGAAAGCCTAATGTCCTGGAGCTTGGGTTACTCTTACCTCCAAATACAGATATTTGTCAAGACTGCCAGGAAAGGAAAATTTCTGTGCACATGTACAAAGATTACAAAAGAAAGTGCTGAGAAAAGCCTTCAAAATATACAGTATATATCAATCTTTCAAAGGACATAGCTGCTTTAATGCTTGTGGTAACATGGTTTGTAAAGTTATCTCTTTCAAATACTTTTCATAGTCTTATTTTTTGCTTGTTTTTTCATATACCTTTCTGCAAATATTGTCATTAATAGATTATACTCTGTTAAAAACAGTATTTTAACTGCTTTTCTTTCCTTTTTCAAATAGCTTCACAGACATCATCTTGGCTTGTCCTGGCCAATTGCGGATCCTTCTTTGGCATCAAAACCAGTTACTGTCACTTTCAGTAGAGCCAAGTACAACTTTGAACCAAAGACTCTCTTTCATTATTTTTCAAAGTTGGATGGACAAAGATTTAGTAGTCTTAGAGATATAATAAGTGACTTATGACCGGGTCTCTTCAGAAAATACATTGAATCATCTTGTATGTCTGCTTCTTCATTTATAATAATCTAAAGAGATTTAATTTTTTTGTTGAACTGTAATATAAATTGTATTTAGATTTAGATTTAGATTTTATTAATATTTGTAGGCCGCCCTTTTCCCTGAGGGGACTCAGGGCGGCTCACATAAAATCAGGGAGGGGGAATACGAAACAATGACGAAGACACATATAATAAAAGTAATAAGCAACATACATTCATCATTCGGGAGGGGCGGCTATCCTTGTCCCCAGGCCTGACGGGCTAGCCAGTTCTTAAGGGCTGTGCGGAAGGCCTGGACGGTGGCGAGGGTACGAATCTCCATGGGGAGTTCGTTCCAAAGGGTCGGGGCTATGTATTATGTCTACATATCCTTGACTATAAAATTATACACACATGTATGTACACAGTACTTACTGTTTCAATCTCTAAAGATGAAATACGCAACAATTTTTTATTGAAGCAGTGAAAGTTAAGTATTAGTCTCACAGGTTCTTTTAGTTTTAAACGTACAGATACCTCATTAAAAAAAAATCTAATAGTGTATCCATTTTTGCTGGCACTGTAATATTTTACTTTAGTAAATTTTATGCAGTGAAGGCATAAAAAAGTAGGAAACTATTAGAAACTATACAACCTTATAGTAAGATATTGTGGTAGTTTTTATATGCTGCTAGCATCATTGGAGAACATAATATTTCAATATTAATCAGTCATGAATAGTGTAAGTAGAACATTTTACTTAAAATATATAGAATCAGTCTGATTCTCTGCTTCCATGCATTTTTTTTTAGAAAGGAACACCTGCAGTAATTATGAACAGTTAAGGAACAACTCCCCATTCTGGCATCTCTTTTAAAATGTTTAGATAAGATTCTTCATTTATAAAGAGATTTTAATTATCTTAAATAACTAATATTTGTAGGAGAACTTTATTTACATTAGGATCATGAACGGATATCTGCTAATGCAGTGACTTATTCTGCTATGGCCCCTTTGGGCTCCTAAAATCTGACGTAGAACATCTAATTTTCTGGAACACATATAATGAAGCACAACTCCAATCCTGTCAAAACAAAGTAGCATTTTATCTTATTCAAGATCATCTAACTAATGAAAAATGATCTTGAAGTTTGTAACACTTTTATTCAATATAACTTGTCTTAAACATTTTAAATTAGGATTGTTGTATATTGCTTTAGTCACAATTCATATATTCAAACATAGAAAAATAAATATTTTAATAAATTAGCACAATTTAAAAACTAGCAATTTTACATTATTATAATTCCTTTAATCTTTTTTTACTTTTGTCTTTAAACTAGTGGAAGTAATAAACCAGATTAATGAGGCAGGCACTTTGTTAAGACTTGAAAGAAACTGTAAAAGTTACATACAGCAGAAATAACTTGCATTTTATTGACTTTAAAATAAGTGGGGAAAATACCTCACTCAGCATGCTTGTCTTCATTTTCCATGTCAAATATTTCATTTATATCTAAATACACAGTATTGGCAAGTTTCTTGGAAATGTTTCTTCAAGTATTATTTAGTCAATAGAAATTCTACCTGGAATGTCTATTTGAACTCCAAATTTTTCAGAAAGTGTTTTCAATTTCTCTTCTAAAACAATGTTCTTTTTAACTTCTTCATTATAGTTATATTTTAAATCTTCGATTTCCTCAAAAAAGGCTGGATCAAAGTGGTCCAATTCGTTTTTAAGTTTTCTGATTTCTTCCTAATAAGAAAAAAAAACTTTATAGATTAATCCTAACACACACAGAAACATAACTATGTTCAGCACAATCCATTAATTTCAACAGATATAACAATCTATTATATCATGTTAACATTTTTCCTATATTCAAAATGTATTCTTGGTTTCTTCATGCCCTATGAATAAAAACATGCATACAGTTCCAATCTGATATTTTGAAAAATGGTTTAGTACAAAAGATCAATTTAACCAAGAATTAAACAGTTTGTATTTAATACATTCCTCACATCAACTTCATTGTGCCTCTACTTTTTACAGTTACAATATAAGGGAAAATTGTCTTGAAAATTTTATTTTGCTTAACTTGAAAAGTGACTGTTAGCAATGAAATGCTGTATAATGATTGATTTCAATGCAACAATATTTTCTAAGCCTATAAACCATAAGGATATTTTGCAAATGACCAATGAAATGAAAAATTACCATACTAACATGAAGTCGCTGCTGTTCCAAATCTGAAGATTTAAGCTGTGTCTTGAGGCCTGTTACTTCTGCCACTAGTTTGTAGTTTACAGTCTTCTCTAAGTATTCAAATAGAAGTTTACAGATATAAATGCAAATGAATACACATATTTTCATATATCTAAGAAGTATGTTTGAGAACAGATGTGTGGTATTAATTTTTGTATTCAGTATAATCTGTACTACCTGTAATTGATAATCGATTAGAAATAGTTATGCAAAAGAGTTATTGGCATAACCTTACATGAACTCCCATGACTATGTTAATCATAATTAACAACTCATGGCAACACTGATCATATAGGTAATATTTAATCATAGTTAACATTGGTTCTACTTAATGTTTGCACAGGTACGAGGTGAGGGGCTTTTTACATGTTATGGGAGAATCACACAACCCCATGTCTCTTGATCCCAGCAGTAAGAGATTTGAGTACATTAGATTTAAATGCCCACACAGATAGGTTTTAAAGCAATCTGGTAGAATAGATTTGCAAAATCATCGAATTTAACTTTTATGTTCCAAAGAGTAAAAATTCTGTTCATGTTATTTATTCCATTTTATTCTCATGAAAGACATTTTACTTAATAGTCACATAATACATAAAGATTTTGTCTCCCACCTCCAAATGTAAGTAGCAGATCTTATCACATGCAGCAAAGTTTTTTGATTATCAGGAGTAATTTATTGGGAACTCTGATTGGTGAGTATGCTGGCAGCCTTTCTCTATGGATGAAATTCTGCTAATGGTTCTTTGAAAGGTTTATTTAGTTAAAATATATAAGTAAGAATATATTACCAGCTGCAAGGTCATCTCCTTTAAGTTTTCTTTGATTTTGAGAAGATTCCATCAAGTAAATTAGTTCTCCGTTTTCCTTTTCCAAATGATCATTAGGTAATCTATAAGAAAACAAAATAAAGAGCAGAAGTCGATCGATGCAGCTTTTACCAATGTTTTTGTTCTGTTTTACAAAAGAAACATTTTGTGTGCTTTACCGGAGAAGTTGATTTTCTCTGACATATTCTTGCTCTGTTTTGGTACCCCCAGGAACACTTTTGAGGACATCAGCCTTTACATGAAAAGAAAAGCTTCATTTTAATATTAGGAACTTCTCCGTATAACAAAATTCTAAGTTAAACAATGGAATAGACTTCAGTGCAATAATTCAGGTATTGAACTGAGGTGGAGAAAAGTACATCTAACGTCCATATTGATAATGAAATTTACAAGATGATTTTGATACTCTGTCAATTTAACACAAGTCAGACTTCCTGTGGGAGGAGTCTGTCGCCGAGGAGCTCAACGGAGCCCCTCTTAGAGTTCTGGTCTGTATATCTAATTAAGATCAATAGATATCATCCCTTTCTGGCAGAAAGGGACAGGCAGAAGCTCAGGTGTTAGGATTTATTCGTAGTTCACAGCCCTTTTCCTTTTTTTTTGGGCTGCGAACAGAGAATGGATCCAGCGTAACTGAGCTGTTATCTCCAGCCAGTTCTTCGCAGCTGCCTTTTTGCAGCCCTAGACAGCCGACTCCCACACTCAGGACAATGATAAATTGTTTTTAAGATAATACGAGCGGGTCTCACTTCTGTGATGTTTTTTTTTTTTTAATTATCTAAACACCAGCCTTGTTTTTCCTTTGAACTTCTCTGCGCAATTGGGATACAAAATGGCGTTTTTACTGTGTTGGTGATTGATGACGTAATTAACTGGCTTTATTTCCCCGGAGACCGCTACTCATTAATGAGCAAAATCTACAAATAATTTATTGAGAACTGACCAGCTGAAGACACTGTTTATCTGTCTATTCTCAGATTTTATCTATAATGTCTCCCAGGTCTAAACAGGCAAAAAAATCCTCCCCCCTCGTGCTTAAAGAACTTGTTACCAAATCGCTGCCTTTGTCTCCTACGCCATCTACTGGAGATTCTTTGACACAGGAGCTTCTCTTTCAAATAATTAATGACTTTAGAAAAGAAATTAAAGAATTTGTGTTGGATTTATGCGATAAAATACAGACCAAAATTACCCAAATAAATGCGAATATGTTTGAAGTCACGTCTACTTTAACAGATTATATTGAAGAAATAGAGACGAAATTGGAAACTTTGGAGGGGGCCAATTTTAATTTGACTTCTAATATTCAAGCTTTACAACAAGAGATTATTAATAATCAAACACAACTCACAATGATAAATTATAACAGGAAGGCGTTTGCAATAAGAGTCAGAGGACTGCCTGAAAAGAAAGGAGAAAATTTGAAACAGACTTTTGTAGAAGCTTTCAGCCAAGTGGTGGGAGGTCCGGGACTTAATTTTGATTGGAATATTCGAAAAATCTATCGCCAAAATTCGCATGTAGCAGAGCAACGACAGCTCCCAAGAGACATAATTATATATTTTTTCACAAGAATTTTTCACAAGAAATCCAGAAACGCGATCTCACAAAAGTTTTATAATAGCAGGCTCCGAATCGATGGCCACGACTTTTTCGTCTTTAAAGATATCCCGCTTCAGATGCTGCAAGCAAGGAGAGGTTATACTTTCTTAACCCAAGAACTTAGAAATCGTCAAATAAAGTATAAATGGGAAGCTCCAGTTGGAATCACAGTTACACTCGAAAATCAAAGATTTCGTATTAATTCTGTTTCGGAAGCCCGGGACTTTTATTATAAAACTCTGAAGGCGGGGCTTCTTGATTCACTCGGAAACGCGGAAGGACAAGGTGAAGGAAAGATAAGCAGCAAGTCACTTGGTTACAAGAAGGAGGGAGTTGTTCTCCCCCTACTGGAGAAGCAGAAGAGCGGAAACTGAGGATTCAGTTATATTTTCAAAGCAGCGGGACACGTGGTTATAAGGCAGAGGGTTGCCTTTTCTTTCCGGAAGGGCAGAAGAGTAAAGAATATAGACCCAGCGACGTCTTTAAAATACTTTCTAAGCTTTTGGACTGATTAAAACTTTGGGATTTCTGTTTGGTATGAAATGGTAAAGCTGTGTACTGATGAGGAATGGAAAGAAACATTGCTTATTTTAGACAGATATTATACGGGACTTTTACAAGACTTATTTGAATTTCAATCCAAACTGCGCATGAAGTGTTTTCTGTGAGGAAAGTGGGGACTAAGATTTATTTGAATTGCGGTTTGGGATGAATGGAGTTGGGAAGACTGGGGCAGAAAGGAAGGTGGAGCGGGATATTGATGAAGGGATCTTGGGATTGAACGAACTGGTATGGATTTTGGGCACACATTTTACGAATTTACATGTTTGAAGTATAACATAAAAAGCTCAGGATTTTAAAGTGAAGAGCGAGATCCTAATCTTATGCAATTTGGGCTTGGGAGGAATGGAGACGTGAAACGAAGGATAGGAAGATGAGTAGCGAAAGTATGAAGATAAATTGATTTTTGTATAAACTAATATTTGAATATAAGGTTAAGAAAGGCTATCTGGAGAGTCTACAGGAAGATGGGGGTAAATATCAAAGAAGTAAGGGACGAGGACAAAATATAAATGGAATGATTCACACTGTTTAAATTTTAAGAATGATGGGAGGCTGAGCATAATGCAAAAGATTTTTCAATTTTTTTTTTATTTACTTTTTTGTTTTTGTCTTTTTTCTTTTTTGGAGTGTTCTTTTTATTTTATTTTCATTATTATTGTTAATAAGATATTTTGAAGGTGAATGGTACTGAACTGTGCCGGGTGTGTGACCTGGGAAGTCGGAGGGGGTTAGGGAGGGGGGTTCATTGGGGGTGGGTGGGTGGGTGGAGATATAGTTTCAATATATAGAATAAGAAGAATACACTTGTATACTGTTGTTCCTTATCTTTTCTTTTTATTTTTCTCTTTTTTTTTCTTATTGCTTTTTTCCTTTCTTTTTTCTTTTTGGCGTAAGGAATAGAGAAATGCACCATAGTGAGAAGCAGAGGAAAGGAAGAGGGAGAAGTAAGGAGGGAGGAAGAGGGGAATGTAAGGAGGATGAGAGGGGAAGGAGGGTGAGGAAGGTGAGAAAGGAAGATAGGAGGGGAAAGGGAAGTAGGAGGGGTGATCGTTGGAGGGAGAAAGGAAAGTTGGAGGGGGAGAAGAAGGGGTGTATGAAAGCGATAGGTTGGGTTTATGAGTTGTGTTTGTTGGGGTTTTTTTTCCTTACTATTATATTATTATTGCAAATATCCAGTATATAAGTGAATGTACAAAATTGAAAATGAAAATGAATTAAAAAAAAAAAAATTAACACAAGTCAATTCAATTTTCATGTGTGCCACTTTCAGCTTACAAAAGTAAAATAATGTAAATAAGCTACAAGGTATCTTTTGCAGAAGAAATGTGTCATTTCTCTTTTCTGCCATTCTTTAACTTGTAAATTGATAAAAAGAAACGCTTAGCTGGCTCCCCAGACTAATCTCCAGTCTTGCTGTGGCGTTCTGCAGTCGCTGAGGGCTGGCTATGGTTCCTGCTTGGGCTGCATGGGCTCTCCGCTTTTCCTGCTTGCTCCAAAGTCAAGGCTGGAAGAATCTCGCTCTCCACATGAGCAGCGCGGTCTCTCTCTTCGCCTCGCTCTGGGATGATCCAAAATGGCGGCGGGTGTGCGCGCAGCCGCCTCCCACTCTTTTTGCCTCACAGCTCTGAAAAGTGCGTGAAGGCTCCAACCGTCGCTGCTGTTGCCGGGCAGAATTGAGCGGCCGAATAGCCAGCATCTAGGAAGCCTGCAGGCTCCCAAACCTCCGTTTGGGATTTTTCTTCCTTTGAAGGTCTCTGGGCTCAAGTTGGGAAGATCTCTCACTGCCCCTGCCACTCGCCAGCAGCCGCTGGACGAGGGCTTACCGTCCTCTGAAGCCCTTGCGACCAGCAGCTGCAGGGGAAGCCCGGGTGCCCTCTTAAAGCGACACAAACCTCTATTGAAGCAATCTGACAGTTCTTTGTAAGAGATAGGTAATTTTCTGAATTAAGAAGTCAAATGTGGTCCAAAGTGGGAACTTTCCAGCCTATCTGACCTTAGACTGGAGCTCTCCCAAAACAGTCCCAACGGGCGGACTGAGTTTTAAAACTGAGCATGCAGAGGCAAAGGGAGGCATGGTCAACAGAAAAACATCACTCAGTCCAAGGGCAGATAGGCTGTGTTAACCCAGCATTGGACTCTCCGAGCAGTGCACTGGAGAATGTGTCATTTCTCTTTTCTGCCATTCTTTAACTTGTAAATTGATAAAAAGAAACGCTTACTGCAGAAGAGGAGCTTGTCCTGTTATGAGATAGAGATCCTTACTTTTAATCTCATTGTCAAACTGATTTAAAAAGTATATAAAAGAACTCAGTGACAATTGCTTTGCAAAGTGAAGCAAATGAGCAATTGTGAAGGAATGAGCCTTTCAGATGTCCTCTGACTTTTATAAGTGTGCCTGATCCTAATTCCATATTAAACAATACTAAGAGTTTAAAACCAATAGTCCATGTCAATCAGGAACAATTAAAAGGATATGATTCAGAGGTGGGTTGCTCCCAGTTCGGCCCAGATTGGGCAAATCGGTACTAGCAGTGGTGGAACACTCCTCCCACTCACCCGGACGCTTTTGCCCATTTGCAGAAGCTTCTGCACATGCACGAGTGAGTGAGCCCAAACCGGTAGTAAAAAAATTGGCAACTCACCACTGATATGATTCTAAAAAGATTTATAAAGCTTTAATCTCCTGAGCAGAAATGCCCATTCTAGAAAGTTTTCCCCCCATAATCAGAGAACCAGGAGTGGAATGGAATGGGGCGTTGGTTCCTACCTGATACACCCCTTCTTGAGGCAGGTGAAGACAGCGGTCATGCATGGGTTAACTCAGTAACCAATAGAACTGAGTCTACCAAAGTGATGTCATCGCCTCTGAGAAGTGTCCTCCCGCTTTGATGACGGAGATAAGTAGACTGCTGTGCATTATGAAATTGCTCTCCATCCTCTGATGTTCCAGTGTTTCTCCCAGATCTCCCACTGCGATTGGTCCCAGGTCTCCCTCTGCGAACTAGGCCAGAACCTGAAGGGTGGGGATAACCCCTGTCTCCACCTGCCTCGAGAAGGGGCATATTAGGTAAGAACCAACACCCCATTCTCCAAAGTTGGTGGAGACAGCGGTCATGCATGGGACGTACCAAAGCTGGATTTGTCCCCGGGTGGGAATGAGACTGGGCTAGGAGCTTGAAGAAGGAAGAACCTGTTGAAAGACCTGCTGTCCAAATGCCGCATCTGCTGACACGTATCTATCCACCTTATAATGGCGGATAAAGAAAGTAGGAGTAGCCCAGGTGGCTGCTTTGCAGTTCTCTTCCACCAAGGCCTGTCTTGTCCATGCTGCTGACATGGCCACTCTGCATGTGGAATGTGCCGTGATGTTGGATGGAGGCATGAGATGATGTGCCAGGTAAGCTCTAGAGATGGCTGACCGGATCCAGCACCCGACCATAGATGGAGAAGCTTTTAGCCCCTTATTTGTGGGATGAAAAGACATGAAGAGCGCTTCAGTGCGCCTGAAGATTGCTGTCTTGGCAACATAGATATTAAGAGCACATCTGACGTCTAACCTGTGCCATTTGCGTTCAAGACTGTGAGAAGGATTAGAGCAGAAATTTGGATGGTGAGGACTAGAGATTGATGAAAGACCAAATTTACCTTTGGAACAAAGGTGGGATCAAGGCAAAGGACCATACGGTGTGAATGAAATACACACAAGTCAGAACAGATGGAAAGGGCTGCCAATTCTGAGGCCCGCCGTGCAGACGTGATAGCCACCTGAAAGGCTGTTTTCAGGGTAAGGTGATGCAATGAGGCCAACCTGAGAGGCTTGAAGGGTGGTCCAGTGAGAAAGTCAAGGACCTTGGATAGAATCCATGAGGTGAAGCGGTGTATGACAGGAGGGCAGATTAGACGCGCCCTTAATGAAGCGGTGTACATGAGGATGCAAGGAGAGGGGCTCCTCCCGGTGCAGGGAGAGAACCAAAGAGAGCCGACACTTGCCTCCATAAAGTGTTTGGTGAGAGTCCTTTATCAAGCCCTTGTTGCAGGAACTCCAAAACCTGGGGGACCGAAGCCTCAAGGGAAGTAACCTCCTTACAAAGGCACCATGTGATGAAAGTCTGCCATGTTGATTCATAGATTATATTACTGGCTGGGCGTCGAGAAGCCTGAATAGTTTGAATTACCATCTCAGAAAGGTTAGCCGCCCTCAAGACCGCCCACTCAGCCTCCATGCGGTTAGGCGGAGCCAGGATAGGTCGGGATGGTGAATAGATCCCTGATGAAAAAGGGACAGTATCAGGGGGAGACGCCACACTGGGCCCACTGAGATTGACCAGGTCCGCGAACCGTGGTCGGCGCGACCAATGGGAGGTGATTAGGATGAGTTCACCCTCTATCAGGGGTAAGGGAGGGAAGGCGTACAGGAGACCATGAGGCCACCTGCCCCTTAAGGCATCCATCCCTTCCGCGCCTGGTGTCGTGTAACGAGACAGGTACCTGGGCAGCTGCTTGTTGGATGCCGTTGCAAAGAGGTCTAGCACCGGAGTCCCGTACCTGGAGGACAGCTGGTTGAAGATGTGATGATTCAGGCTCCACTCCGCAGGGTTGAGTGTCGTGTGGCTTAATCAGTCTGCCCTGGTGTTGTCGGAGCCTGAGATGTGTTTGGCGTGGAGACAGAGAAGGTTGGCTTCCGCCCAGATCCCTAGGCGAAAGGCAGACTCCATGAGAGATACCCCTCTCATCCCCCCATGGTGGTTGACATGCGCCTTGGCCGTCGTGTTATCTGTCCGAATCAGCACATGGGTGCTGTGGAGTGAGGATTGGAAGTGAAGGAGGGCCAGATGGATGGCCCTCAACTCCAGCCAATTCATATTGTGGGAAAAGTCGGAATCAGACCAGAGACCCTGAGCTACTTGGTCTTCCAGGTGAGTGCTACCAGACGAGGAGGTTCCCTAAAGAGGAACCCCTGAGAGATGGTTGGGGAGACCTACCAGTCCAGAGAGTGGAGGACCTCTGGAGTCAACCTGACCTTCACTAGGGAACAGCTGCTGTTGGTTTTCTGGAATGGCAGTAGAAATCACTGGAGGCAGCGGCTATGAAACCGCGCTGAAGGGACGATGGAGAAGCAGGAGACCATCTTCCCCAGCAGTTGAGACAGCTGGAGAAGAGGGACCCGCTGTCTCCTCCGTACCTCATAGATTAAGTCCCTGAGGCTGATCTGGCGTTCCCGAGACAGGAAGACCTTCCCCTGAGAAGAGTCGATAAGGGCTCCCAAGTGCACGAGACGAGAGGTGGGACGTTGTGGATGGGAGATGGAGACACCCCCGTTCTGACCACGAAAAGGCTGCCTACGATAAAAGGATTGATTGCGGCCCTCTTGTTTCTTAGTGGCCGGCTACAAGACCTTTTGCTTATCCTTGGACTCTACCAACAGAGGGTTTAATGGGGGACCAAAGAGAAGAGAGGAAGAATAGGGAGAGGAGGCTAGCCACTGCTTTAGCTAAAGCAGGCGTTGGGTGGAGATGGAGGATGCAATAGCCTTGGACGCAAAACGGGCCGCGTCCAAGGAGGCATCTGCAGTTTATTCTAGGGCCACCTTTAATTTGTTAATGTCCCTGCAAGCCCTAGAATCCCGGGCCAGAAGCCTCACGTGAAGTTGCCTTAGCCATAAGAGAGCAGAGCGACTGAAGAAAGAAGCAGAGGTACCCGCCCTGACAGCCCAAACCGAGGCCTGCTGTCCTTTGACCAGAGTTTGTTTTATCCTCTCGTCTTCAGGGCGAAGAGCCTCCTCAGAAGCTGCTGAGGCTGCATTAGGAGAAGAAAGGCCAATTATAGGCAAGTCAATAGAAAGTACCTCTAGAGCCTTGGTGAGTTCTGGTCCCACATTATACAGGCGCTTGTCCAAAGTATTGGGGAGGGGACATGTACCTGGTGATGCCCATTCGTTCTGGACCACATCTATGAAGAGTCTGGGTGACGGAATCATCTCCTTTTCTACCTTAGGCTGGATGAAGAGGGGGTCAGTAGTGTCAACTCTGTCCGCTTCCGTTCCCTGCTGTGCCTTGGGAGAAGGAATATTCGCCCGCAATCTTCTTGGACTTAAAAAAAAGACATTGAATAATAAACTGACAACGGTAGGTGGGTTGGGAGGGAGACCTTCATCTTCCGAGAGATCTGAATCTCTTGCCGGACGTTCCTCCTCTCTGAAAACTGATGGCTGACTGGACGTGCCAGGTAACTCATGCGATGAAGAAGCTGAGAGATCACCATTCCTGCGTCTGGAACCAGAAGAAGAAACAGACCTGCGTGGAGGACAATGGTTAGAAGACCTGTGTTTAATTCCTGCTGCTATGCCTCGTTCAATAGTCTCAGATATGATATCAGCCATGCCAGGTGAGTAAGAACGATGGAAGCGGGATGGGGGAAGAAATGTCCTCCTGGTAGAGGGCGTCCTCATCAGGAGTGATGCTCCTGCTGCCCTCAGATTCATCCCCACTGTTGGCCAGATCGCCGGTGCCCCGGGCATCCTCAGGTTGGATCATGGATGCAGCAGGGGAGAGATCATCCTTTGAATCGGAAGAAAGGTCAGGAGGACTAGGCTGAAGAGGCTCTGGGCCTGAAATAGACTGGATTCTGTGTTTTTGGTCTTGGTTCTGGCATTGCTGGGAGGGGCCTGAGTGGCAGTGTCCCTTTCCTGGAGGGGTGGATCGGCTGTACCCATGTGACTAGACCTTGGGGTCTTGGAAGCAGGCTCAGTAGGGGAGGCCTCCAGGGCAAATCTGTGCCTGTGTGCCCCAGATGAAGGTTGGTGGGTGGAGGCCATTCAGGGCCAGGAGAGGCCATGGCCTGTACTCACGGCTCGCTGAGTAGACAAAATGGCCACCAGAGCTCTTCACGCCAAAACAAAAAAGCCTATGGGTTGGGCGCCACGAGGTAGTCGAGGCTGCGGAACGAGGAAAGGTGTCGAAAGCCCTGTGGAGTGGCTGCGGAGGCAGCAGCGATAGTCCAGCGGCGGGAGCGCTGAGGACTGGTGGTGGCGTGCAGTGGCGGCGGCTTCTGGCCCAGTTGGCGGCTTGGTGGCAAGCGAGGGAGAGCCAGGGAGATCCAGCGGCAGCAGCAGCATTGAGCGGGGCCTCCAATGGCCAGTGCTGAGGAACTCTGCACTCGAAGAAACTTCTGAGGCTGCTGGCAAGTTTGGGAGGCAAAAGCCTCAAAGAATCCCTGGCAATTCTCCTCAGTAAGCCCAAGGGCTAACTGAAAGTCCTGGCTCCAAAGGGAGCAATCCCAGAAAACCCTTTTTTCTTCCTTGCAATTTGGAGATGAATTCAAGACAATTAATTTTGATTAGAGAAGCCAATTGAAGTTTTTAAGTAGAAAGTTGAGGAGAGAGCAATTAGCACTATCAGTTCAAATAGAACTGAGTCTAAAAAAAAGTGGGAGGACACTCCTCAGAGGCGATGACATCACTTTGGTAGACTCAGTTCTATTGGTTACTGACTGAGTTAACCCATTCATGACTGCTGTCTCCACCAACTTTGGAGAATAACCTGTTCTCTAGAGATTAGTGAGAAAATAAAAAAAGAATGCACTTACAAAGGAAGAAACTGCATTAAAACTTCTTACCAGTAAAATATAAACACCACATTTTCCCATTATGCACACACTAAATTTTACTTTAGTTTGGCATAGTAGTTAAGGAGTGAGTGCCAGTCCTACCTCAGCCACAAAGTTAGCTGGGTGACCTCGGGCAAACCACTTCTGAAAAAAATATGCCAAGAAAACAGCAGGGACTTGCCAAGCAGGTGCCAGGAGCTGACCTAAAGGCACCAAATAAATAAAAATAAAATCTTACTTGTTCTGTAAGATAGTCTTCAATACAGTTTTCATTTTTATCTGCACTCTCAGTTGGCTTTTGTAATTTCTGTTTAAGATCCCTAATAATTTGGTTTTTTCTTGCAATTTCAGATTCCATTTCTTTGAGTTTATTTTCAAACATCCTGAAAGTAAAAATAAAAATGGACAGTACTGATTCCAACTGATCTCATTAAAAGAAAATAATATTATTCAAGAGAATAAGATTGTATATGATGCATTGGTTTATCAATTGGTTTACAATTTTTAAAATCATATATGATACACAATACATACTGAATTGTTCATATTGAAAAGATGCAGTGTGGACAGAAATACATCCATCCATAATAAATAACACAAATTAACAGTTCAACATGATTATTCTGAAGAACATTTTGTATAGCTTTCAACTTTTTAAATATACAAAATAACAAAAAGGACCTTGTCCCCTAGAAATATGTGTTCCAAAGATGCATAAAGCTGCTATTAATTGGTATGTTTTTCATTAACGATAAGTTTCCAAATTTTGAAACTTATTCAAAAGTGCCAATAAACTTGAGAAATAAATTAACAGTTTTTGAAATATAGGGGGAAATAGATATATATTTATTTTCCATTATTTAGTTCTAGAGTTATCCTTTACTTTATAATGATAATTGGGATGAGAATTTCTATTGCTAACTTGTGATCATAAAGCAAGACATCATATGACAATGTCATTCAGCGATAGCAATACTGATAAAACAGCCATTGCTAAGTGAAAATCACAGGCCATTCAGTGAGAATCTTGTGACTTCCTGCCAGCTTCCTGAGGAGAAAAAACAGCAGCAGAATTTGCAATCCAACAGAGAAATGGTGAACATGTGACTGTGGGATGCCGCAACTATTATGTGAGCTGGTTGTCAAGTACCCAGATCACATCCACATGACTACGGAGGTACTGTAAAAACTGAAACTCCAAGGATTAGTTATTAAGTACCACTCATTTAACGCTGTCACAGTTTAGGTTGCTGAATGAGCGGTTGTTAACAGACAACAACCTGTACCTTGTTATAACTATGGATTTCCAATTCTTGGTGTCAGCATCTTCAAGTTTTGGGATTCTGCTTTCTGCGAAGTTTAATTTCTTTGTTGTCTCTTCCAATTCCACATTCAGTTTCTCATTTATTATTTCAAGGTTATTCTTTGCCATTCGCAGTTTTTCTGCATTTTCTACTTCCTATTGTCACAAAAAATATATTAATCATATTGAAACATGTTTCCAAATTAAGCTTCGAATAAACACTATGCCTGTGAGTTCCTTTCTTACCACTGATGCATGTGCCACAGCAAATCATATTTCTTGAAACCAAATTTCTATTAAATCTGAAAGAATGTGGTTTAATTATTCTAATTTACTAATCTTTATTAATCAGGAAGCTATGATTTGCTTGTATATCAATTAAGAATTCTGTTTCCAAAATGGGAAAGACTGAGCCCTGTTTATCTATAATTTCATTATAAATAATAATATACAGATTAATAAATAATATAGTTAATAATCTATTGCAATATTTTTTTTAAAATAAATGAGCTTCCTCAAAAATTCAACCAATGTTGTCACCCAACCCTAGATAGAATCAAACTATATTGAAAATTTGTCATACAATATTTATAATATATTTACCTTTTTCAGCTCTTTACGTATTCTGTCATTTTCAGCAATGATTTTTTCTGTGCCTTTAGTCTTCAATTCATATCGTGCACTTAGTTCACTTCCAAAGTGAAGTTTCAGTTTTTCCATTTCAGACTTAGTATTTTGTAAACAAATGAAAAAAGGAGGATTATGTCACAAATTGTTCATATTATTAAAATCTGAAAAAGCATAGTATCTATTTGTATATCGTAGAGCTTTTATCAATTTTTACAGAGCCGTATTATATTCACTTAAAATATAGTTTTTTAAAAAAAAATGTTTTCACATACACTGTATTATCCAAGTTCTAGAACTATTAGGATGATCCAAATTTATATAATTTATAATTAGAAATTCTAAAAGTAGAACTAAAACAGGAAAACAATAGATGAAGGGTTATTAATAAGACAGCTACCTCATGAGTTCTGGGATCCCAAGGACCTCAAGGGACCTTTGTAAACTCAGGAGTAATGAGACCACCTTCATAAATCACTATATATTTTTCAGATTAAATATTAAAACAAAAAAGCCTTTAAAATAGCATATGTTAGTTACCCTTAAGTCCTCATTTTCTTGCTCAAGTCTGGCAACTTTTTCATTAGAGACTACTCCGGGGGCCCTTTTTAGCTCTTCATTTTCTCTTTGGACTCTCTCTACAACTTTTTTCATCAAGCCAATTGTTTTTTCTAATTCTGGAATTGTTTTCCCACTCCTTCCAGCCTACATGAAGAAATAAGAGATGAATATATACATACACATACATTCATAGACTTATATGTAAGGCTGATATCTATGTGGTTATATCATATCTATTAATCTAGAAATACCATTTTCATTATATTAAAAGTCTCCAATAAATTATTTCTAACTATATTAATTTTCTTATTTGTGATATCTGCTTGCTATAGATATTTAGTTCAATATTAGATAGTATTGTTTAGAATACATAGTTCTATCACTCTACTTGAGAGACCACCTCCTGCCAGTCACCTCCCAAAGACCTATTAGATCTCACAGACTAGGCCTCCTCCGAATTCCATCTGCCGGCCAATGTCGGCTGGCAACTCCTCGGGGGAGGGCCAATCTCCCCGTTGAGATCCGGACGCTTACTACCCTTCCGGCCTTCCGCAAAGCAACTAAGACCTGGCTGTTCCAGCAGGCCTGGGGCTGTTGAACTATCCAGCCCCATTCGAGGTTACGACTGTTGTGAATTTTAAATTGTTGTTTTTATTTTATTTTTTGTATCCCCTTCCCTTTTTATTGTGAGCCGCCCTGAGTCTCTCGGGAATAGGGCGGCATACAAACCAAATAAAATCTAAATCTAAATCTACAGTTACATAATAGAAAAATATGAGGTAAAATAATAAATGCAAACCAATTATTTAGCAGCATTTTTTTCTATTTTGTTTTTTGTAATATTGCAAGATGTGAAGTACTTATAGAAGCAATGTGAACAAATTCTTTTGCAGTGAAATACACAGATGAAGCAAACCTATTTTGGGTTCATATTGTGTCAAAGAAAATCTATAAAGCATAACTTATGAGAAGTCATTTACACCTACTTGTGTATTAATGTCCCTACTAATCATCAGAGAAAATTGAATGTACAGATTTTGCTTCATTCCCATATTTCTAATATAGTTTAATAAGAACTCGGTGTTCTTATTAAAATTTACAGTTAAATGCAACTATGGGAAACATATTTTTCATGATTACAGCTAGGAGATATTTCAGCCTGGATATCTGTGGGAAGACAATTTATCTCCTCATGTGATAATAGATGCTTATTCTGGAATCAGAAGTGGATTAAATTCTGTTTGCTTGAACAAACAGAAGCTAAAGGTTACAATTAACTGCGGTTATAATCAGATTCCATGTTCTATAACTCATTTTGTACATTTTGTGGACACATTATATTGTAATAATGAAAACTTGTCTAAATCCTACAGGTTTATTTACTCTAAAAACCTGGATGGGACTAGTTACTAAGAACCATGGTGGCGCAGTGCTTAGAATGCAGTATTGCAAGCTAATTCTGCTGAGTGCCAGCAATTTGATTCTCACTGGCTCAAGGTTGACTCAACCTTCTATCCTTCCAAGGTCGGTAAAATGAGATCCTAGATTAACTGTTTAGAGAGGGCTGTAAAGCAATGTGAAGCGGTATATAAGTCTAAATGCTATTGCTATTGCTACTACACCAACTCTGCTTGGTGTGAGATAGTGATCCACTACATAGAATCCAAGGGTTTTTAGATCTGGATTGTTACATTTAGCTAAATGAATACTGGTGAATTTGGTGTGAATGGAATCTTCTGGATTTTTTGACATGATACAGTTCTTCTTATGTACTAAGATAGAATTGTAAAAAAATATTTTTTGTAACATATCACCAAATACAATTGATATAGTAATTAATACATTATTTTTATTCCTATTTAATTTTTGTCTCAGTTTTTAGTAAATCTTATGCTCTATTATTATAGGTAAAACAAATCATATCTCTCTACTTTGGGATAAGAACCTCTTCATTGCTGAAAGCCAAAGATTTTCTATTTTTTAATGCAGTTAATACAAGTTCTTAGCATTTATAAGATTCATTCCTGTACCCTTTTACAAATTCTATCATGTTATCTTACCCCTCTGACATTGCCTAATTTCCGCTCAGCTTCTCCCTTTTCTCGCTTCAGGAGCTCACACATTTCTTTTAAATCAGCTACTTGATTCTATTGAAAAAATAAAATGATAAACTCATTCTACGGAACACTTCTAAAAATAAAAATGTACAGTAAAATGGAAAATTCAAAATATGCATAAAGAAGTTAGGCTTCTCTGCAATATTCATCCTATTACAAAGGTACCTGGATACATGCAAGAAAGGATTATATGTTTACAACGAACTTCTTTCTAGTTATCTAATAAATACATACTAATAATAATTCTAATGATTTACAGTATGTATTTAACTACTGTGATTATTTACATTTATAATACCAAACCACTGTATCACTGTATCACTGTCACAAGAATCTGTTAATTTTTAAATCAGACAATTTACATTACAAAAGAAGAATGTGAATACAATGTTATTCAGGGTAATAATGCATAAGGATGATTGTGTTCTTACTAATCACTAGAAATTTCAATATTCCAAAGCTTTTGAAAAAAGGAGGAATCAGTGATAAAATCAGTTTATTATAACAACAGTAAAATAGTATAAAGATAAATGGGAGAAAAGGAACCATGTACTCAGCAGATTTTGATATGTAAATTCAGAATCTAAACAAAAATTGCATAAATATTTGATATTAAAATGTATTGCCTGATCAAAATTAATTTTAATGAGATGCACATATGAATGTCTTTAAAACAAAGGCTATTGTATAATCTACAATCATAGTCATATCTCATAAACAATTTCATTGTGAAATAATTTATTTCCAATAATCTAAGGTACAGGGGTATATACAGAAATTGATCCACTGATATATCTGAGCAGTTGTTACAAATTCATTTTTTTAAAAAAGAAACAGTAATTTTCTGCAGACCATCAGATTCATAAAATAAAAATATACCTTTAATCTTGGCAAGTCCTTATTGGCTTGTTCTAACTGGAATCGTAACTCCATATTTTCAGATGACAATATTAGATTCTCCTTTTGAAACTCTTGTTCTTTTTGATGTTGATCATCTGATCCTATCCCTGATGTCTTCAGAAGAAAGTTAAGTTATAATCAATGTTTAAAAGCTTAATAGTTGGCATTTTAAGATATTTAACAAATAGCAATGCTATTTAAGAATACTTAAATCTTTAATTATTAATTAAATTAATACTTTAATTAAGTATTAAAGAATACTTAATGGAACCTTAATTATATTTCCCATAATTCTGATGACAGGAAGCAAAAAAGCAACTGCTACTATAAAGAAAATGTGTATACAATCCCTTCAAACTTATTTGCACTTTTTATTCAAAACATGATCTTGCCAACGCAGCATATAAAACCCAAGATGTCTAAAAAGTAAATCTACAGTCTATTATTTAAAAGACTTCAGCAACCTGAATAGTTTACAGAAACAACATAAATATAATAATATTTTCCTTCCATTCAATCATATCCAATTGCAGAACAATTTCCTGCACTTTTCTTGACAAAGCTTTTCAAAAGTGGATGGCCGTTGCCTTTTTTCTAGGAGAAGTGAATAGCCCAAGCTCACCCAGATGCTTTGTGCCTAAACTGGGTTAGAACTCCTGGTTTTCAGCCTAATGCCTGATCTGATCTGATCCACAAGCTACCTCTATAAATAATAAATAGCATAAAATATACTATTATAATTGTTGGTGCTATGTTCAAAAACATTGTACTAAAATAATCATAAAAATATTGACAAAATCACTGGAACTTATAATCTACTATAGCAATGAATTTTATCTTGAAAAAGTATTTATAAGCTTAACTTACTGATGGCCTTGAACATGTGTCTCGGGGAAGCTGTTTCTCTAGTACTAGTAGTTTTTCTTGTAGATATCTGTTTTTTAAGTGCAAATCTTCTACAACAGCATCCCGAGGGACAGCATATTGTGTTCTTGATATACAAATGAAAAGATTACTTAATAACTGCACAATTTGACACGTGATTCATATTTCATATAAAGAAATGGCTTATATTTGTGTGACTATGTGATAAGGTTGGTTTAATCATAAACATTAGTTAAAAGAAAAAAGTCTTCTTTGGGTTGAATTGGACTTCTGATTTACATATATTTTAATGAATAATTATTGGCAAAAATACAAAATTGCCATTCCTTTCAGTTGCTTCTCAACTGTCACTAATCCATAATCCTGAGATTTCATAAAAAGTTCTCCACCCAGATATTAAAAAGAGACTTATTCAATTTTTAAACATCAATCATCGACAGGAGTATTATCACATTGCATTGTAAGCTAGCTTAAAAATCACTGAATTCTTTGGAAGAAAGAAATATGTCAGTATATAAAATGAATTTCAGAACTGTTCTCCTTATACTGACCTTCCTAAATGAAGGAGCGAAAGTTAGTACAGAAATGTGTACAGGTAAATCTCAGTGACTGCATCGGACAGCGATCACTCAGTGATGAAAAAGTAACTTTGAGACCAGTGCCCATATTTATAACCTTCACAGTGTCTGTCCGTCTGTCTGTCTGTCTGTCTTGTTCACCATTACACTCAGTCAGTACACATTGTTCTGTACCTGATCCATGTTTTCCCCTCTCCTTACAGAAGAGTTTTCGTAAACAAGTTATCTCTTCCTATACTGCTTGTCTCTGCAGTGCTTCTCTAAAAGTATTAACTGCAACTTAACATGCTCAGTTTTGTGGACTTAGTTGATTAGAGCAGTGGTCCCCAACCCCCGGTCCGCGGCCCGGTGCCGGGCCGTGGAGTACCTGGCACCGGGCCGCGCAGCGGCCGGGGGCCATGCAACGGCCGACTCTTCACTCATGCAGTGCCATCGCCGGAGGGGGGGAGCTGCGCGGAAGCACAGGAGCAAGTGAGGCGAGGAGGAAGAATCCCCCGCTACTACACCACCCCCTCCCCGAGTCAGCCGTCCCCTCAGTGAACGCCTCCGCCTCTTTCTCCTTTCTCGCCTCAGTCGGCTCGCCTGGAAGCGAGGCGAGGAGGGGGCGGACTATGCGCTGGAAGCGGAGCCCTTGGAGGCCCTGGCGGCTTCCCCGGCGGTCATTGCTGGCCGCTCTCTTCTTTTTCTCGCTGTCCTCCTCGGCTCAGTCGTCTCCGAGTTGCCCAGGGAGGGGCGGCGCGCCCGGGACGGAGACGGCGCTTCCCCGCCCGGCCTTGGCTTGTGAGAAGGAACGGCGGGAGAGGGAGGGAGAGAGAGAGAGAGAGAACGTCGGGCAGCCGAGGGCGGGGGGGTATTTTGAGGGGAGATCCAAAATTTCACCAACGGGCATCGGTGAAGCGCGCTCTTTCTCTTCCTCACAAAACACATTTCCTTTCCCCCCACGCGTAGTTATTGGCGATATGGACTCTTGGACTCTTACCCAGCCAGATCAGTATCAAACATTTCCCTGACCTCAGCAGAAGCGAGGTTTTTTCTTCTCCTTTCTCTCCTTAATACTGTATTCTTTTTACATTGCTATCCTCTGGCTTATTTAATTTTGCCCTTGCTCCTTTTATCTTTGACCTTGATTAATTCAGCTGTTTATTCCTTAAAATCTACATACAAAATGGAAGGTGGGATATGATTCAGGTGATGAATTGGGAAGGTGGATTTAAAACAACGCCCCCCCACCCCTGCGCATGCTCAGCGGGCCACGGTAAAATTATCAAAGGCTGACTGGTCCGCGGCGATAAAAAGGTTGGGGACCACTGGATTAGAGCCCTTCAGCTGCCTAAAAATTAAATTTTACATTAAAGACTTTTGTTTGCCTCCTAAGACTTCACTAGGCAAACAGTAGGAGTTAAACTTAGGGTTGTGCATTCTCCACTGTTTGCCTGCTTACTCTCTAGTAATCCCTTTCTCTCCAATGAATATAAAAAGATTAATTTCCTTCATTCTAATTATCCCAGCATCAGGCTGAGCATTCCAAAGAACAGAGGAGTGAAGAAAAAAGAGTATATGATTTGACGCAAGTTCTGGAAAATTTCTCTGCTGTTTGGGATCATATCCTGACACCGTAAGTCAAAGGAAAACTCATGTAAAATAGTAAGCATAGTTGCAGTCACATGATTTTCACACTAATTGCTTTGCTTAATGACCAAGTCATCTGTCCCAATATTGGTTGCTAAATGAAAACTCAATTTTCATGAGCTGAGGTTGTCTGAAAGAGCTGCCTGCCAAAGAATGTCAGCTTCCTTTTTTGTGGGCAGGTGGTGAAATGAATTCAGATCCTGATCATTTAAGCTCCATTTCTGCACCCTACCAAAGGAGTTCCCTTCTATGCATTGAGAGGGTCTTAACTCCTTCAGTGGGGTAGAGAAACAGGACTCAGATCCTGAAGATCTGAGCTTGGTTCCTGCATCCTGCTAAAGCTGATCCCTTCCACCCAGGGAAAGAGGCTGATATCCTTTGACAGCCACTTCTTTCAGCCAGCCCCTAGAGACAAGCAGAAAGCAGAGAGCCCGCACCATACAGTAAGTAAGGCACATGAGGTACCTCAGGTAGGGTACCTTTAGCTGGCTTGATGCAGACTGTGCATGAGTGTTTCTCAGAGGCTGAAAATCCTATTTGGATTTGGGCAGGGAAGATTTTCAGCTATTAAACAGAACCTCTACCCCACATTCCTGAGGCATCCCACACTCCTTACCAGGGACTTTATCTGCTTAACAACATGCGTGATCACTTAACATCGGCAACAGAAGTGCCAGGATTGTGGTCATTGAGCAAAGCAATTACATGAGCAGTCACATGACATCTTGCTTAACAACAACTTCATTCAATGCCTAAGATAATAAAATTGATTTTTTTCTTACTTCAGGTGAACAACTTCATTCTCCAGATCCATATTTTGTTTACGAAGCTCTTCTAATTCTCGCTCTGATTCAGATGCTCTGACTCCCATAACATGATCAACGGTGACACTGCAGCTTTTGAGTTTCTTCTGCAAAGTATTTTTTTCTTTTTCAGCCCTGAAATATGTAATTTTTATGAATGCAACTTGTTTTCATGTGGATGAAGTATGCAAAATTAAATGTGTGCTAAATATTTATTAAAATAATATATATAATATGATATACCGTATTTTTCAGAGTATAAGACACACCTTTTTCCCACAAAAAAGAGGCTGAAAATCTGGGTGCGTCTTATACACTGAATACAGCATTTTTTTGCCTCCTGAAACCCCACCCCTTTACCAAAATAGCCATGCATAGCTTGTAGAAGGTTTTCAGAGAGCACTTGGAGGCTGAGGAGGAAAGAAATTTTGCCCCCCACAGCCCCCAGGAACACTCTATAACTGGGATGGCGAACCTATGGCACATGGCTTTATAGGAGCCTGGGAGGGCGAAAAGAGCCTCCCCCGCATCCCCCAGAGGCCCTCCGGAGGCTTCAGGAGCCTCCCTGAAGCCTCCAGAGCGCAAAAAAGTAGCCCTATGGGCAAACCAGAAGTTTGGGAACACACTTCCGATTTGCTCATAGGGTCGGTTTAAGTGCTCTGGAGCCTTCAGGGACCTTCAGGCTTCCCTGAAGGCTCTGGAGGACTAAAAATAACCCTACGAGCAAACCAGAAGTCACCCCTGAAGGTCCCTGAAGCCTCCAGAGGGCCTTGGGGGGGGGGAGGCTGTTTTCGCCCTTCTGGGTTTCTATAAAGCCTCTGGAGCCTGGGGAGGGCACAAAAGCATGCAAAAAATGGGGGGTCATGTCTGTCATGCGCCTATGCGCACTGGGGGGTCTCGCATTGTATTATGGATGCAGAATGCCCACGCACGCCCCTCCTGCGCCCCCCCCCACTTATGGCACGTGAGCCAAAAAAGGTTCGCTATAGCTGCTCTATAAGCTTCCTAATGTCCCCCCCCCCCCGCCGCTCTCCATGAACACTCTACAAGCCTCCTAAGGGCTATTCATGCCCTTTAAAAAAAAAACCAGGCCCGTTTTCGCAAAAAATGGGCCGTTTTTGGGAGGTTTGCAAAGTGCAAAACCTTTTTAAAAAAAATTTGCCTCTTCAAAATCTTGGTGTGTCTTATACTCCGGTGTGTCTTTTACTCTGAAAAATACGGTATATTCATTAAAACAAACCTTTTACTTCCTCTTGCAGCTTTATTCATTTTCAATTTTTTTCAGTGAAAAACACCTTTTACAAAAGCATTTTGAAATGTGTGCTCTAGAAGCAATTTCTAAAAAAGATATATTGCTATTTAAGTTAATATATTACTGTTGAATGATATATATATAAATGTTCTGTACCATATTTGATTTCCATTTTTGCTAATGATTACTTTTAGTAGTTGCTTGTGGTGATTTCTGATGAAGTAGTAAGATTGTAAAATGCATTTATTAATGTGAAAAATGTATTATGGCTCAGAATATATTTTTTCAGAGGAGATCAATTCTTATCAAATACATTTAAACAGCAATAAGTTTTGATATCATAGGTAATAAAAAATGGAAAAAATCAAACTAACTTGGAAAAAAGTTCCTTCATTGTGTTAAGCTGTTTGCTTAGGGATTCTATCTCCTTTTCTTTTTCTTTCAGCTTGTTTCTCATCCCATCAGCTTTGGTCTGCCATTTTTTACATTCCTCCCATTTAATTAATTCTTCCCTTGGGCTCTATAAAGTGAAGAAAAACAAAATGAACAATCTTCCCCTTTAAAGGTTTGCAATTTATCAGTCTCTAATGAAGCATACGTTTCTTGAAAATATGTGCCTTTGCATGTATAAACAAATACTATATGTAACATACCATTTAATAAAATACCATATATAATTACAAAATATGGGAGGGGCATAGCAAGTCAGAGATAAGTCATATTGGCTAAGGACATTTTATATCATACTTTCAACATCCTGTCTTCTCTTGGATTCTTTTTTTCTGATTCATCGCTCTTCTTTCCAAGCTCTGTTTCCATTCTTTTTATTTTTCTTTGAAGTTCATCTATTAGAATTTGCTCATCAGCCTTGCCCTGAAAAATAAAGAATTGCTTAAATCATAGTTCCTGTACATCACAAGTGACAAAGTACTACAACATTAGTATAAAGGCATTAATATTAATATAATACTTTATAATGGCATAAAGACTGACAAGTATGAGTATTTCAAAATTAGCAATTTCACAGGTTCATTTGAAAAAAGTGGATACCGCATAGATATTAATAGTTTGTGATTATAAATGTTGTTATATGTGTAACTGGAATTTCACTTGCTGAAATGACATAGAACAAGATGCAAGAAACATGTGAAAGCATTTGTCAACCCTGAAATTCGCCAAACTTTGGCCATTTTCTCTAGGGAGGTTTCTCTTTTCATTGCTTCCGGGCTGACACAGCCTGGAGCGAAGGGGCCATGGAGTGGGGTGTCAAGATAGTTAAGAGTATTGTAGCCTAAATAAAATTCTTTCCCCTAGGAATCCAGGATGGTGCAGATGTTCAAAAGGTAGAGACTGGGGTCACCTAGCAACTGGAGAGTATGCTGATTCAACCATGTGATTGGAGACTCTGAGGAGACGTGACAAAGTTTTACTTTGAGTGAAAAACCGATGGGAACTTACAGCTGGTTTTTTTCACCAGGAACATGCCAATTTGATATGTCCCAATTAAAACGTTCGAGGAAATTGCCTGCCTCGAAGTTCTTATTGAATGGGATGTATTACTTGGAACCCTGACATAATTCTTCAAGCTTAAAAAAGAAACCTAGATGATGGAACAAATGTGCTCTAAGCAGAGTTCTGCATGAATGCAGTGTGATTTGTTTCATGACTGGATGATCAATTGCAGTGCTAAAAAAATAAAACAGCCAACAAACCAACAAAAAATGTCCTATGACAAAAAGGACTATTTACCTGAATTGAACTGGTTAATCTTTTATTCTGATTTTTCAGTTCTTCATTATCTTTTTCCATATCATCTTTCTCCCTTAGAACTTTAGTGTAGGCTTTCGTTTTTTTCTGAAGTTCTTGATTTAAATCATCCATATCATCTAATAGAGAATTCTCTTTATTTTTGCTTAATTTAAGAGCATCTTTAAGTTTCAACAATTGGTCATTCAAATCTTCAATCTGACTCTAAGAAATTAATATATATTAATATTATTTAGGACAACTAAAGAATGAATGATAGCATTCAATTCATAGGAGGGAAAAGGTTGAAAGCATTAATTTCTGGCAATAGAAGATAGCGTCTTATCTTAGTTGCAAAACACAGGAAAAATCAGTTGTATTTAATGGCTCCCAATTCAAAGCCACAAATTGTTTTTTACCACTGCATCCATTTTCTCAATATTATCTACTTTTGCTGACTGTGACTTTACAATTCGCTTTATCTGAGAAGAAGAGGATCTCTAAGAGAGTTTCCTAGTTTCATGGTTCCTGCTTGAATAGAAAATGGGACACCAGGGCCAGGAAAGCCTCTGCTCAGATTTTGTTTGTGTATCAAATGCAGCCATTCCTACAGCAGGAAGAAACAGTAAAAACATCTGCCACAAGGCCTAGAGAACAACATTGAGGGCAGTCAAGGCTACGATATACAAGTGTCTGATAATAATATTTTATGGACTAATATTGATTTTATGAGTTTCTGTTTTGGTTATATGTTTTTCTTATGGCTTTATATTTTATTGTTGCAGGCCAGGGGTGTCAAACTAGCACCCTGCGAGCCAGATACATCATGCACAGGCCACACCCACCCCGGCTCTGCAAAGGCAAAAAATATCACAATACGTCACAACATCATGTGACGCGATCGAGTTTGACACCCATATTGTAGGCCATCCAAGATCAGGTGAAGAATTCTTACAGTGGTGCTTAAAAGTTTTTGAAACCTTTTGAATTTTCAATATTTCTGTGTAAATATGATTTAAAACATGATTTTTTTCCAAAATCCTAAAACTAAATAAAGAGAGCCCATTTAAACAAACCAGTTAAAAATATTATACTGAAAAATTCAAAATGTTCACAAACTTTTAACAACCACTGTATTTGAATTTTTAAAATTTACTTTTTTCCCATTTTGTTTTATTTTTTTGGGCTAAAGTTGTAATGCAATTGAATTGAACTGCTAGCCCATTGGAAGAATTGTAATACTCTAGATATTATTAATTATTGCAAAATATTATGAGGTTCTAATTTATTATTATTTTTCTAGGAAAATATTCAGAACCATATTCTTTTCTGATACATTGTGTTAATAAATATCTTCTTGTGAAATCTCAATTTGTAATACTTGTATTGCACTTGAAATGGTATTCTTTTGACTATGCGGCAGCAAACTAATAGAAATACTGGTAGTATTTCAGCTGTTATATTTCTTTCTGACTATAAAAATAATTTATTATTCTATATCCAGCTCCATTCTGGGAAAGTGTTTTTTGTTATAGAAAGCATCATACATACATCTTCCTATTTTTGTATAATCCAGGTAGACTTATTTAAGCAGTTATTTCAGATGTCCTGATATAGTAGAAATGTGTGTGCCTGTGATTGTTATATCATACTGACATATAATCTTTTGATACTGTTTTTCCTGTTTAATCTGTTATAGATATGCTTTGATAAAAGAAAATTATACATATGCCTCAAATAACCATTTCACAATAAATACTGTTCATCTAAAACCCAGAAAGATGAATGCCCTCTGGAAAACTTGACGAGATTTCCTTCAAAACTCTATCAGATAACTGTTAATAACTTAAGCTGAAACTTTTGAATAAATAGTAATCACTCATATCTTGCTTTTGCAATTCAAAGTTTCAGAAATTATCCAAATAATTGCCCATTCTTTTATTTTGCCTCTTCTATTATTGATTGCCTTTTATTAATAACTGCCATTACGTTTGTAATTTTTGGCTAGAAATACTTTTGGGAGACAAATAATTTTCCTAGCTTTCCCTCAATTATTTAAAAAACAAAACAAAACAGAACAATTGTGTCTCAGCAGATTGGAATATCCAATATCAAAGATGTTGGAGAGTCCAAAACTGACTGACGTCCTTGGCCACCAGGACAGAAGGGAGAAATGAATAGCATTTCTATTTCCCATTATTTGGTTTAATATAGATAGATAGATAGATAGATAGACAGACAGACAGACAGACAGACAGACAGATCCCACCTTATAAAGAAAATATATCCACTCCTCATTTAATGAAAAAGTTATGTTCCAGTGACTTGGTTGTAAAGCAAAATAGTTGCTAATTATTGTATACCATGCAGAGTCTCTCTTTGAGGGAGATGGGCAGTACAGAAAAGTTAACAATAAATTTAAAACATGTAACTGAAAGCCACTGTGAAAATTGCTGGTTGCTGCTATGTCATTCAGAGAAAGGTCTCATATAGGTATACCAATATTGTTTTCACCTTGGCATGTATTGTTGACAGATGAACAAAATTTGGATGTAAATGTATGCATTGGTCAGAAAATAAATTTTTAATTACCATATTTGTGAATGGTCGCTAACTGATGTAGTTGCTAAATGAAGAGCATTTGCATCCATTCCAATTGTGAACTTTTTGGGGACAAAAAAATGCAATTTTCAAAGTGAGATAAATTGCTGCTAGACACTGTTTTGGTATGAAAACAAACCAAACCAAAATGCTGGTTCCTTTTTACCCTCAATTCCTTTGTGTGCTTGTCAACAATTTGCTGAACATTCATATGTGCCTCCTTTTGTGATGCTACAGAAATGATCTGTTGTTCTGCAGCTGCTGTCATTTCTGCTCGGAGTTCCAGAAGTGCCTTGCTCAAAGCCTAAAAATATCATTAAAAAGATACAAATAAGCTCTGTAAATTAAAAAAAAAATAACTATCATTATTTGTATATGTAAATAAACCCAGAATTTAACTTTCTGTAGAACTGAAGTTGCAATCTTTTCTGGCTGAGGTTTTTGAGTGGTATTTTTGGAATAAACTGCAAAAATCAATAAATAAGGCTACAGAAAATTTTATTTAATTTATAAGTAACATTATTTATATAAGTCTATGTATAACTTTCTGTGTGTGTGTGTGTGTCCTCAACTTACAACTATAATTGAACTCAAAATTTGCTTTTAAGTGAAACGTTAACTGAGTTTTGTCCCATATTATGCCCTTTCCTGCTTCAGTTGTTAAGTGAATCACTGCAGTTAATAAGTTAGTAACTCAGTTGTTAAGTGAATCTGGCTTCTCCATTGATTTTGCTTGTCAGAAGTTTGCAAAACCTTAGTCATATGGTCACAGAAGGTCACATGACCTTGGTATATAGCAATGGTCATTAATATGAATCAGTTGCCACGCATCTGAATTTTGATCACATGATCATGGGACTGCTGCAAAGGTCATAACTGTGAAAAACGGTCATAAGTCACTTTTTTCAATGCTGTTGTAACTTTGAACGGTCACTTAAATGAACTATTGTAAATTGAGGTGTGTGTGTGTGTGTGTGTGTGTGTGTGTGTGTGTGTGTGTGACAGTCAGTAAAGCATCTCAGGTACTGGACAGTTTGGGATAGAAAGAAATGAAAGGACTATCTCTATTTTGCAATCATCATGCACCATGCAAACTAAGTAAGAGAACAAAAGAAAAAAACGCAGTATTGAAAGTCTGCCAGCTCCGTAAAAATGTTGGCAGATAGGGAACGTTTAATATGGCTTATAAAATGACTTTGGCTGTCTTTGCATAATATACATCACCAAGAAGCTTGTCAATGATTGCACCTATCTCCTCCCTAGATCTAATCTCAAAAAATTGTGAAATAATCATACTTACTTTTTGTTGCTTCTCTTTTAAAGCTAGCTGATTCTTTAGTCGTTCCACTAGATTCTTCATTGTAGTTGTTGGAGACCTGTTATTTGCTTGTCTTTGTATCTCCAATTCACTTTTTATATTCAGTAGTTCTTTTCCCATTTTTGACAATAAACTCCTTAAGTCTTCTATTTCATCTTGCAGTTTTTTAACTCTACACTGATGCTTCTCCTCAAGCCTAGTGCAACAAAATAATATATAAAACTGAATTCCACTATTAAACTGAGCACAGCCAGGTAGACTAAGAAATATTCAAATATTATTCATAAATATTTCTCACACTGTCCTAAATTTATATCAGAATTTAGTAAACTAAACTAATTTACTGGTAACTAAACTCAGTCATGTTATTAAAAGGTGAGTAGTGAGACAATGATAATAGCTCTAAAAATAATGTTCAACTAATTTTAAATTTATACAGTGATAATTCAAAATTTAATTATTTATGCAACACAAGACTCAGTTATAAGTCAAGAAAACAGATCAAGAATTTCTAATATCACAACTTCATTCTAAACTTACTGGGCCCTGATGTTATCAAACTCATTGATTTTTACTGCAGTTATCTGCTTTTGCTTCTGCAAATCAGTTGATGTTTTCTTTAATTTGCTGAGAAGAGAATTAAGGGAGCTGTCCTGTTCTGCTATAGTTTGTTCCAGTTCTGCCACCCGAATTAAATGTTTACTTGCTGGAACAGCTAAAGAAGGCTTTTGAATCAACTCCTGTAGAACAACGAAGATTGAAATAAATCTTTCTGTACTCATTTATTACACTTTAACATCAAAAATCAAAGTTTCTTGCCAATACATTTGTAAAAAGAGGTTAATTTAGCCTGTATGATTCTCAATTCAGAACATATACATCAGTCAAAATTAGGAATTTTCAAAGTCACAAGAATTTCAATATTTGATTTAAATATTCTCCTTGTAGTCATCAGTAGGATGATATATTTTTCCCCAGATCACAGATTTTACTCCTATGCTAAAGAAACAAACGCAAAACGCAAAGAAATTGTATTTTTAAGCTTTTTGCTAGGTAAGAGACATTAAGGAAAAATACTGGTACCATGTTTCCCCGAAAATACGACAGGGTCTTATATTTTTTTGACCCACAAAATATGGCCTTGGGCTTATTAGAGGGGGCGGGCTTATTGTTTTGGTGTTGCTCTATGGTTATGGGCAGGCTGTCAGAAGACTTTGTCTGGCAGCCTGCCCATAACCATAGAAAACACTCCTAGAGCGGCCGCTGCTGGAAGAATCGGAAGCCAAGTTCCGGAGTTTGGAAGCCGCAGAAGAAATTTTGCTCGGAGCTCGGCAGCAGCTGCAAGAGCCCAGAGCATGGTGGGGCTGGGAGGCATGTGAGCTGGGGGTGGAGCAGGCGCTCGCGCAACCCCCCCTCTGCAGCCAGGCAGTGCTCCATGCACTGACCTAGGGGGTATCCTGAATGTGCCCAGCCGCAGCAGCTGGGGGGCGGGCAGAGCACCACATGGCTTGGCGTCTTAGGGATACTCCCTACATCAGTGAATGATGCTCTGCCCGGCGAGGGGGTTTGCCATGTGGCTGCTTGTGATCATGGTCACGTCATGACTGCTTCGCCCCTGAGGCTGTGCCCGGCTCTTTGGGAGCCCGTTTGTAAGGGAGCAGCCGCCCGGCAACTCCCCTCTCCAGCCAGGCAGAACGCCACTCCCCAACCTAGTGATATCCCGAAGGTGCCAAGCAATGTGAGTGCCTTTCTTCCACCCCTCCGGCTCCCACGGCTTGGCACCTTTGGGATACCACTAGGTCGGTGAGCGGTGCTCTGCCTGGCCAGAGAGGGGGGGGTTGTCCAGGGGCTTATTTTCAGGGGGGGCTTATATTTTTGCCCACCCATAAAATGTGGCAAGGCTTTAGTTTCAGGACATGTTGTATTTTTGGGGAAACACGGTAGTCCACAACTTATGACCGCAATTGGACCCAATATTTATGTTGCTAAGTGAGAAATTTGTAAAGTGAGTTTTTTATGACTTTTCTTGCCATATTTGTTGAGTGAGTAGTTGTTAAATTAGTACACAGTTAAGTGACTCTAGTTTCCTAATTGAGTTTGCTTGTCAGAAGGTTGCAACATGACCCCAGGAGACTGCTACTATCATAAACGTCAGACAGTTGTCAAGCATCTGAATTTACAACATGTGACCATGTGGATGTTGCAATGATCATAAGTGTGAAAAATGGTCATAATAACTTTTTTCAGTGCCTTTGTAACTTTGTTCACTAAGTGAACTGTTGTTAGTGGAGGATTAGATGTACAAGCTATTGTTTATCTGCAGAATGAAATAGCAAATATTATCTATTTTTTTGTATTTCCTCACATAAATTGCTCCAAATCAAAAGTTAATAGTGTCCATTCAAACTGTTAGTTCCATCAACTGCCTAATAATAATAACAATAACAATGAACAAGTATGACAAAAAAAATCAGATAGTATCAATAGTGATAGGTGTTTTGGACGCAATTCCAATACATTTGGAGCACCACTTGAACACCACTGGCATTGATAAAATTACTATCAGACAATTGCAAAGGGCAGTTTCATTTGAGTACCTGATGTCCTGCACCGATATCTTTAACACCATAAAACAATACCATCTTAACCCAGGTAGTGGCAAGGGCTCCATAGATCGACAAAAATGCAAATCCAGTCTAAACCTCTGGTTTACTGCACGATTAACCATAACAATTTTCCCATTTTATCTTTCTGTTATAAGCATTTAGTTTGGAAACAAATAAAACATATTATACTTACTAAAGCTGTTTGCTTGAATTTATTAAAGGAACTGTCAACATGTACATCTAATTTCTGATGCAGAACTCTGAGGTCCTCTTCATGCTTCTTTGCAATTTCTTCTTGTTCCTAAATAATACATTTATATTTCTTGTTACAATACTTAATTGATAATTTGCGCTATTTCATCTAATTAATAAAAACAGATAATGGGAATATACACACATATACATATATTTGTTAATTTGTTAATTAATTAATTCATTAATTGATTTAAGCTCATTTTTTTCCTGCAGGCTTATTCCTCCCAAATCTATTCAAATACTAAATCAGATTTATTATGAAATACAAAGAAACCCAAACTAACTCTCCACATTTTCCATTTTCAAAATAAGACTACTTATAACTTTAATATGTGACCTACTTACATCTTTTTTTTTTCTTCATCACTATTAACCTGTTACTTTCATTCTTTTGTATGCCTATCTAGGAGTTTTTCATGAATGATGCACAAAAATATTCAAGAAAAATAACTGAAATAATAGGAAGATGGTAACAGAAAGTATTGGTATACAAGTTTTTTCCCTAAGCCTAACCACAAATCCCATTATGAAACCTAAATATTCCACCTTCATTTTTATTTAAGTGTTCTAAATTATAATACCTCTCGTGCTTTGGCCAAAAGATGTTGGTACTTTTTCAGAATTTCTTCTTTCTGATTTAATCTTGCTTGCATATTTGCAATGGTCTGGTGTGCAATTTTCAGAGCATGGGGGTTTGTATTATCATCAATTTGATCTAGCTGCGCTACCAATTTCTCTCTCTCGGATGATGCTGGCAATTGCAATCTTAGTTCATTTATGACTTTGTCTCGTAACAGGATGTTTTGCTCTGCTTTCCACAAAGTGGCTTCTTTTTCTTTTAGCTTCTGAAACCAAGGAAATCCATATTATTGAAAAATTAATTAGAATCAGTTTCAGCAATACATATATTGTATATGACATTTCAATCAATTATGCTTCTATTGTGATATGATCATCCCTAAATATAAAACATGTGCAGATTAAAAAAAAACCTACAGCTTTGTAACTTTCTCCAAATTAAAAATACTAGAAGATCAGAGAGGAAGATTTGGGGTGGTGCGAGTAAAAGTGGGGTGATAATGATAGTGGCGGCAACGGCAAAAAAATGAACTCAGGATTTTCTAGATAGTCGCTCTGGAAAGAGAAAATATTAAAAAATAATTACAGGACATAATTTGGGGAGAGCTAGGTGGTAAAGTTTTTGCTAAGGACACTTAGTTTTATCTTTCCCGGCTTAGATACTATACAATGAGAGCCAGTTACAACATTTAAAATGCCTATAGTAGTACATTTCTTTTTTTGTCATCATAGCTAAAAAGGAACTTTAATTTATCAACTAGTAAATTGACAAGTTAAACTATCACAAAATAGTTTAAACCCATAGATTAAGATTTAAATGGTCAGAATTTGATCATCCTACTAGTTAAAGCTAATCACACACATTAAATTGATATTTGTTTTGTTGACATTTCATTAACAATATTTTCTATTTTCCATTTTTACTTAGGTAAACCTAAGAAATTTTGGTCTCAGCTAACACTCCTAGGTTTCCAGCTTATATACTATTTAAATGATAATTATTGTTAATTATTTGTGAAAAGTAACTAAAAAACTCTCCTAAGCTCTCTTGAATTGTGATAATTTTCTCCCTCTACTGGTCTGATAACATCATTAAAAACAGAGGATTCAATTAGGTGAATAGTTCTATTACCTCTTCTACAGATTTGCAGGTGGCTTGCATTTCCAGAATTGTTCGACTTTGTTCTCTAACTGTTTTAAGAGCTTGCTCAAGTTGATGTGGAAGAGACAAGGTAGGATCTGGAACTGTACCTGCAGCTTCATTAAACTGTAAAAGAGAGAAATAGATGGAAGATAAAGAGCAGCTCTCCACCAAAAAATATGGCTCTGTTATATAGCCTTAAATCAATGTAATTACCTTCTGAGCTGTACTTAATATGTCCTGTTTCTGACTGTCATATATATCCAGCTGACGTTCTAATTCTACTTCTCTTTTATCCCAGGCCATCTGTCGCTCCTCATGAAACTACAATTAGATAAGAATTTTATATGAAGAATGGTATCTAGGAATGGCAGCACTATAGCACACTGATATAAACTTAAATGCAAAAAAATGTTTTTATGAAAGATTAACAACAGTAATATTCTTAAGAGTACATAAATTTTTTGAAGAAAAAAAATGATGGTGGTATTTTTTCTGTACCTGGCCCTGCTGAACAATTTCTTCTTCCAAATGATTGATTGTCTCTTCATATTCAGAGAGGATATTTTTTAAATATTTAATCTCCTCATTTTTCCTGGATAATTCACGATTTAGTTTAAGTTCTTGGAGGCGAAGTTCTTCAATTTTTACATGCCACTCAATTACCTAATAATTTATAACAAGTCAAATCTCAACAGTAATTTAAACAACACAATTAATTCCAGTAAAGTAGCATAATAGTTAGGAATAGAACAAACGTTATGGCTTTTTAGAAAGGAATAAAAAGCTTTGAAACAAGCAATTCTTGATCTACCAAATAGGTGAAACTCGAAAAATTAGAATATCGTGCAAAAGTTCATTTATTTCAGTAATGCAACTTAAAAGGTGAAACTAATATATGAGATAGACTCATTACATGCAAAGCAAGATAGTTCAAGCCGTGATTTGTCATAATTGTGATGATTATGGCTTACAGCTCATGAAAACCCCAAACCCACAATCTCAGAAAATTAGAATATTGTGAAAAGGTGCAATATTCTAGGTTCAAAGTGTCCCACTCTAATCAGTGAATTAAGCCATAACACCTGCAAAGGGTTCCTGAGCCTTTAAATGGTCTCTCAGTCTGGTTCAGTAGGAATCACAATCATGGGAAAGACTGCTGACCTGACAGTTGTGCAGAAAATCATCATTGACACCCTCCATAAGGAGTGAAAGCCTCAAAAGGTAGGAAGTTGGATGTTCCCAAAGTTCTGTATCAAATCACATTAATAGAAAGTTATGTGGAAGGGAAAAGTGTGGAAGAAAAAGGTGCACAAGCAGCAGGGATGACCACAGCTTGGAGAGGATTGTCAGGAAAAGGCCATTCAAAAGTGTTGGGGACTTTCACAAGGAGTGGACTGAGGCTGGAGTCAGTGCATCAAGAGCCACCACACACAGACGGATCCTTGGCATGGGCTTCAAATGTTGCATTCCTCTTGTCAAGCCGCTCCTGAACAACAAACAACGTCAGAAGCGTCTTACCTGGGCTAAAGAAAAACAGACCTGGTCTGATGCTCAGTGGTCCAAAGTTCTCTTTTTTTGATGAGAGCAACTTTTGCATCTCATTTGGAAACCAAGGACCCAGAGTATGGAGGAAGAATGGAGAGGCCCACACTGCAAGATGCTTGAGGTCCAGTGTGAGGTTTCCATAGTCTGTGTTGATTTGGGGAGCCATGTCATCTGCTGGTGTTGGTCCACTGTGCTTCATTAAGTCCAGGGTCAATGCAGCCATCCACCAGGAGATTTTGTAGCACTTCATGCTTCCTTCCGCAGACGAGCTTTATGGGGATGCTGACTTCATTTTCCAGCAAGACTTGGCACCTGCCCACACTGCCAAAAGCACCAAAACCTGGTTCAATGACCGTGGGATTACTGTGCTTGATTGGCCAGCAAACTCGCCTGACCTGAACCCCATAGAGAATCTATGAGGCATTGCCAAGAGAAAGATGAGAGACATGACACCGAACAATACAGAAGAGCTGAAGGCCGCTATTGAAGCATCCTAGTCTTCCATAACACCTCAGCAGTACCACAGGCTGATAGCTTCCATGCCACGCCACATTGAGGCAGTAATTGCTGCAAAAGGGGCCCAAACCAAGTATTGAGTATATATGCATGCTTATACTTTTCAGAGGTCTGATATTGTTCTATGTACAATCCTTTTTTATTGATTGCATGTAATATTCTAATTTTCTGAGATTGTGGATTTGGGGTTTTCATGAGCTGTAAGCCATAATCATCATAATTATGACAAATCACAGCTTGAACTATCTTGCTTTGCATGTAATGAGTCTATCTCATATATTAGCTTCATCTTTTTAAGTTGCATTACTGAAATAAATGAACTTTTGTACGATATTCTAATTTTTTGAGTTTCACCTGTATACAAAGTTTAGTGCACATCTAATAATCTCTTTAAATTTGGGTCCAAACTAAGAAGATGACTTTATTTAAAAAATATAAATCACTGTGCACCACTAAGAAGGCTAGAAAGATGCTTAAATAGATAGGGTGATGGGAATAATAGTCAAAGCCTGATTTGGCACATGCAGGATTACATATAAAATCTTTCAATTTAAGACAGAATGTCTCAAACCTTTTGTGCTCCTCTTGCGTCTTTTAAAGTGGCTACTAGTTCTTCTATTCCTTTTAATTTCATCTCCAACTCCACTGCTCTGTTCTCTGCATTTCGACGTTCCTGCTGAGCTTGCTGGATATCTTCCATAGTTTTAAGTTTGTCATTCTGCAGTTGAATCATAGTCTTGGAGAACTTCTCCTGTTGAGCTAGGGGCAAAGCACCACTAAATTGCCTCCGTAATGACTGAATGGTTTGGCGTAAATGTTTGACTCTATTTTTCCCTTCGAGTCTTGCATAATATAATGCTTGCTCTTTGTCATCCAATTTTTGCTCTAAGCGCATGTTAGTGATCTCTGTGTTCTGAAGTTTTGATGTTGCAGCTGCCAACTTAGTTATAGCTGTAGCCTCACTAACCTGAAGAGCCACAATATGCTGATGTAATTTTGCAATAAGTGTTTTTTCATCTGATTGTACCTAAAATCCAATAAAATAAAAATAAATTAAATGTGTTTAAAAGAATAATACTACAAAGAACACTAAAAACTACCTGGGTATCGGAAATCACACCTGATAGTCCAAAATCTGCATTCTGAGTGATTCCACTTCTTTATCTCTGGATTGTTGCCGATTCTCCAGTGCAGTAACTTGTGTCTTAGCAATATCAGAAAGCTCCTTTAACCTTAAAGCAGAAGGAAAAGATACTGTAAGAGTTGGCAAGATCAGAAAAGCAGGCCTAAAATTGGATTATTAAAATAACAATATACCAGTATCAACCTACTCATAAACAAATGGCTCTCATTCCACTGCAACATAGAGAATGGAAAAAGTTGTAAGAGTTCAATCTTGAATGTATTATGTAAATGGTTTGATTCTTTCAAATTGAAGTAACTGATTTTCTTTTATATTAAATGAAAACTTAATTAAATGAGAATGCTTTCTAAAGTCACATGAAAGCTTCCTTTATAATAATCCCCAGCTTCATAAATTTGTAAAACAATTTTGGAATAAAAAGAAGTTAATTTAACAAAAAAACCAACAATCCCTGACAATATTTTTCCATTAAAAAGATCTTGTAACATGCATATATAGAAAAAAGATGAACTGCTGGGTAAATATCAATACACTTCCTCTTTTTTCAGCAAAGGGATAGAATTTTCATACTTACTTTGATATCTCAATCTTGAGTTCAGTTTCACTTTTCTCTAGCTCCATTATTCGACGTTTATCCACCTCACTTATTCCTTTACTCACACTGTTTGACAGTTCATCTCGCAAAGATTGTTCTACCTTCTGTGCTTCAAAGTTGATTTTTGTAAGCTAAGAAAGATCAAATTGAAATGAATTATACTGAGATAATATGTAACAATGCTTACACATACAGCTGGATAATTTATATCATGTACATTTTTATGATATTCTTAAACATGAAGAATAAGATTTAAAATGCAGACATCTGGCTAGGGCTTAGGATTTAAACAAATAGCTTTGTTTTCCAGTTGCATTTGTAACTTTGACTTACTAAACTAGAAGGAAACTCACTTCAAAACACAATCACTCTATATCTATTGCATGTGTATGACATTCTTGCCAAAAAGTCTAGGTAATGTGTTTTCATACAATTACATCAGATTTCAAAGCATACTCTTTTACAACTGCCTATCTAATTAATGAGTTATGTATGAAATCATCAAATACTCTCTATAAATATTGAAATAAAGATCTAGTAACGTGTATAGTACCTAGGCTAAATCTAATGCTTCTGACAAGAGGTGAAAAGACATGTATTTTATGTATTTAATCTGACAGTTGTATACTGTTATAACGTGGGATGTAACATTGCAGTAAGACATTTCTCTTTGAAATACATGCATGAGTTTGATTTTTTTATGTCAAATGTAGCAAGCAGCTTCATAAAAATAATGTATAATATATTAAATATAATGTTTGATGTTGGTGTTTGTTTTACAAGAGTTATAAGCCATTGCAATCACAGCTGATGATAGAAAGTTTGTAATTCTTTTCATCCAATCCATTATCCAAAAGGCAGGAATGAATGGCAGAAACCTGAAGCAGCAATGAGATCCACTTAGATTCCAAAACCAAAACTCACTTACAGTACAATCCTTTGCCTATTTACCTGAAATACAGCTGGCTGAATCAATGGAAGCTACTCAGAGATAAATATGTATATTATTGTACCTTTGATGTGAGTATAGATCTTGAGCATGTACATGCTCCCTGTTTTAATCAATAGCCCCTAAAAGCCTCTATCACCATGATTTTTTTTAAAACCAACGTTAACTCAATGACAGACAATTACAAATACAACAGCAGTCTATAATTGTATCAAACACTTAATGCAAGCTATGTAAATAAAGTTTAACCACCTCAGCAAATTTTGCTTCCAGTTCAATGTTACGTTCTTCTGCTTGTTTTAATGTATTTCGTAGGTGTTCATACATTCTCTGACAATGCTCCGCTCTCTGTCGTTCATTTAATTCCTTCATTTCAAGCATAGTAATTTTCTTAGAAATAGAAACAATCTCACTGTTGGTTATTGCTTTTGTAGCTTTGTCTGTAGTATTGTCTCCTAATAACAACAACAACAACAACATCATGTACAATAAAATGTAACTCAGATGCACTAGATACCTTTTAAAAAGAAATAAAATATAATACTAGTGTTACAGAGGAACAATATGTTAAATTTTCCAAAATGTTTATTATTTTAATATAAAAGAAAGCAGGAATATGACCCAGAAATCTAACCATTGTTTAATTATAACAGATTTATAATTTGTTGATGATCTAATCCCATTTGTGAGTCTGAAATACCTCACTTTTTCACTGAAGGCAGGAAAAAAAAAACTTTTCCAACTAGAACAAAGGATTTAACATATGTTAACGTTCTAATACAAGAAAAGAAACAGAGATATATCTAAATATTATGTTCTTTGTTCAACTCAATACATGGGTGTAATTAAGAATCTTACTCTCCCCAAACTTAGAATGTGAAATTGGTATTCCATCACTTCCCAAGTAAAAAGAAAAAATATACAAACTTGTCACCTTGCTAGTTTTACAGAAAAAAGGTTTTTTTTTACCATAACTATGTGCTTACCAAGTTTCACTGTTTGTTCCCAGGCTTGTTCAATTGTATGAAGTTTCTCTTTTGTAATTTCTAATTCCTTATTTAAAGATTCTATCTGATTTTTCAGAGATGTGTTCTCATGCTATGAAGGAACATGTAAAGGTAAATTATTTTTCTACTGTACATATAATTTGAATGGAATAACAGTACTGATTTTTAAAAGTTGGTCTGAATGAAATATACTTTGACTTTAACAGCAGTTTCATGGGGCTACTCCATAAAGTTCCCTTTCTAATTTTTGATGATAATGAAGCATCCAATTGAATTTTCTAATAGCTCGAAAAGTAAATGAAGGGATGAAGGGAACAATAGCGTTTGTTCAAAGTAATATAATATAAATAATATCACCTCTAGGTGCTCCATATTGTTTGTTCTTTGAATAAGCAAGTTATCTTTTTGAAGCATATCCCTGTATTTAGCAGTTAAGTCATTATATTGTTTATTAGCCATTTCAAGGTCATTTAGAGGTACACTATCATCCAATGCTTTTTGCAATGCTGCTATCTTGAAAGTTGCCATTTCCTAAATTGAAAAAGAGGAAATGTTTTTTTAGAATATAAAAGCTTAAATACTGATTTCAGGAAAATGTTGTCAATGGTCCCAAGGAAATTATTATTCCAAGAGTTACTAGAAATATATCTGTAGGAGTGGTACAGCTTGGGGGTGGAGTCAAAAGAAGAATCAGCCTAGAGTTTCTATGTTGCCACAAGCAGACTAAGCCCAAACCTTCATGAAAACCAGCTGGGTGACTTTGGGCCAGAAACTCTCTCAGTCCAACTCACCTCACACGGTTATTATTGTGGGGAACATAGAAGGAGCAAGGTGTGCTGGATATATTTACCACCCTGAACTATTTGTAAAAATAATAAAGGTGGGATATAAATAGGACAGGGCACGGCAGGGCAGGGCAGGGCAGGGCAAAGCAGAGCAGAGCAGAACAGAACAACAGAGTTGGAAGAGACCTTGGAGATATTCTAGTCCAATCCCCTGCTTAGGCAGGAAACTCTACACTCTACACCAGTGGTTCCCAAACTAGGCAACTTTAAGACTTGTGGACTTCTGCTCTGCTGGCTGGAGAATTCTGGGAGTTGAAGTCCACAAGTCTTAAAGTTGCCAAGTTTGGGAACCACTGCCCTACACCACTTCAGACAAATGGTTATCCAGTATCTTCTTTAGAAATTCCAGTTTGGAAGTCAGAAAAGATGAGAGCTTTCATAGCACAATATGAGTTATGGACACTCGGGCAGTGGAATTTTCAACTGACTGGTTGCAAGTTTCCTTTGTACAGACTTTCCTCATAGCCTCAGCATCTCAAAGGGCCCTGCCCTTCATTGAACACAATGACCCTATTATTGATAACTATCAGAACTACATGGAAAACTTCAGGGACCAGTTCAGGAATCTGATAAGAGAGATTACAGCAATATACAGGATTCATGAACTTGATAACACATAATCAAATTATGTACAACTGAACGATACAGTATGATGAACAAACTTGGATAAAATAACACATACTTTGAATCTTTGCAAAGATCCAATCTTTTCTCGAACTGTCACTTCCATTGATATCATGTCAGTCTTCATTTTATCATTTTCTTTGCGAAGATGCCTTTCCATTTCAAGTAATGTTGTGTATTGTCTTGTTATTGATCTTTCTTTTACTCTCAGAACAGTTATTTTTCTACTATAATCTGCAAATAGTTGTTTAGTATCATCAGTATCCTTTTCAAGCGCATCCAATAAATCCTGTGGAAAGTTTCCAGTATTATAGACAGTGTAGTCAACATTTGGTAAGCATTTTACTCATGCATAATTAACAGATTCTGGATTATAAAGCTTCATTCATATCATTAATCTACTCCACCTTTCCGCAGACCCAAGTGTTTTCCCCCAAAAAATCTATTCAGAGAATAAGTATATTAACAGCTAGGAAAACGGCTTTTCCTCCCTATTCCTCTTTGTATGTAGTGATAAATATGGGGAAAGTGAAAACTTTAGCAAATCAAAGACCACTTGCTAATACTGTAGGGGAAAATATTAAATGATATTCTTAGGATTATGGTTAATGAACATTTTCTGTTTTCATGTAAATTAAAATTTACTACATTCAAATGAAAATAATCTCCTTACAGTATATTCCTTTATTTTTGTATCATCTTCCTCCTTTTGATACTCCAATCTTTTCTTTTCCTGTAGTATTTTCTCATTAACAACTTTCCAGTGTTCCCTTTCACTAAAAAAGAGAGAAGTTTTCAATAAATGCATACATACTTAAGGCCATTCTTTTTTATCAGCCTGTAAAATATAGTTTTAACAAGTTAGGTGGATGCCTAGGTTTGAAAGTTTAGATTAAAAAGTTATAAACAATTTCTCAAAAAGAACTGATTAACAAAACAGAACTTGTAAGAAAGAACATTATAGTATTAATTGAATGTTTTGGTATTACAAATTGTTTTGTTTTGCCTCTCATGTTTAGTCCAAAGAAGTTTAAACTGTTATTTTCTAAATAATCAAAATTAGAATATCAGAACACTATACAATGCAGATGGTCTAATTTTAGAGATCCATAACTCAACAGATTGTGTAAATTTAGCAAAAAAAAAATCCAAATGTCATAAATCACATGAAAAACAATGTTTTATTTCATTAAGGAATGTTAATACATTGTTTAATTAATTTTTTTAATGTTCAGGGTTAGATCTTGGATCTGAAGAGAAGAGACAGGAATTCTTATTATGTACTGTAATAATTGTAACAGATGTGTTCAGAAACTACTTAATCTAGACAGAATTTGGTATTTTATCTGATGCTAAATATAGAAAGATATCGATTGTCCTGCTCATTTGTCTCTTCTCTCATATTCAACCAGAATAACTACTTCAAGTCTTAGGCAGAAAAAGCTAATATTATCATGATTTGAAAATGTTAATTTTTGACACGAGTATCAATTTAAAAATCTGTAATTTGGTAATATGAACCCATAAAGGAGTAAAAATTACTAATAAGCTGAGTTAAATTTATTATGGTGATAGGGCAGCTCAAAAAAACTATGATAAAATTCTCATTTCTTCGATTAACAAAGATATTTTGACTTTCTAATCAAAAGAATCAGAAGGAAAAATCACTATACCTTTGATATTCTTTATACAACAAGCCTTGTTGATGGCGGATAACTGCAAATTTTCTCTTATATTCTTCTATTGCCTCTTCTAATTTTTTAAAGAGCAGTTCTTTGTTTTCAAATTCCTAATAATACACATAAATTAAAAATATGATACCTCTCTACTTCAATTCCAATGTTACTGCTTGGAACACTGTCGTCTTGAAGTTAATGAAGTTAGTGAATTAATACTTAACAGCAATGGATTTGATTCTATAAGCATATGTTAACAAAAAATTCTATGCTCATTTTATGTAGGCATGCTATTATATGTGTGTATATTATATAATAAGCATTCATACTTATATAATAAGCATTCATACTTCCTAAAAACTAGTTTAGGAAAAAATATTAATTGAAAAGCTTAAGTTTAACTCATGAATGAAGAAACTATATGTGCATGTTCTCCCTGAACCTTTGTTCTGTTTCTGTATATGGAAAAAAATCTGACAGATTGGACATATAGAAATACATATACTATTTAGTTTAATGTTATTTACCTGCAAAAGATGTATTAAATATTCATTCTGGGAATTAATGATGTTCACACTAGAAGGAGACATCCCTTCTGGAAGACTTGGTGATTTAAATATTATGTTGCCACTTTCTGATTTTTTCAGCATCTCAATTTCATTTTCTAGATTTGCAATCTGAAAAATAAACATTAGAAAATAACAAGGGAGGGAAGAAAAACATCTCTAAAATCTCTGAAGTTTTATCTAGCCCATCTCACTAAAAATGACTGGAAAATTCCACGGTTATAAATTAGAAAACCTTCTCTGGAAGTCCATAGTACCAAATCATACTATACTGTATGTAAAGCTTCATATATTTTAACAGCTTTAAAACAAGTACAGCAGAAAAGCACTTGGAACATCACTCTGTCACTCACAACAGATATAATTCACTAATCCAGTCCAGAGACAAACAAGAAATTCCATTAAAAACAATTTGCAACACAAATAGCTCTGAATGGGACTCCTCTTAACTTTTTTTCCAGTAGTAGCAGAGATAATTTTGAAAGCCAAGGTAATCTACATACTTTTGTACTTGCTTTAGCTAGCTGGTTAGAAAAGTTTACTGCTTCTTTCCGAGATTCTCTCAATTCTTTGCGCAATTCTTCATTTCGGCCTGTCAGTTGGTCCACTTGGGCCTTAAAATGCAAGCTGGCATCAAAAGCTCCTTCTGCATTCTTTAATTCAATTGCCTGTCAACAATTAATTCATCACAAAAGTAAGTATTTTCAATTAAATTATGGAAAATTTTCAGTTCCTTCCAAATAACAGAACTCTATTAGTAGTCCAAGTACTCCACAAGATAGTGCTCTCCAAAAGTTTGGAACCATGCTTCCTATTATCTGTAACTATAACAAGTGATCTTACTGGATTTATAGATGAAAATAAGTTCATTTGATGTTCTATAGCTTAATACAGCTTAATTTAAAATCATAAAGAATGATTTATATGATGAAATTAAATATATCACTGAATTGCAATGAATAAAAAACACATCACAAATGAAATCAGACACCAACTTTAATCTACAACTCTCTTGGAAAAAAATTCTAAAGAATGAGGAAAACAAAAGGAATCAATTTATGTGCAAGCTGCAATACCAGGCATTACCATTTCCAAAAAATTACCAAGAAAATTAAAAGGGAAAAATATTCACTAGAGATTTTTCTTCTTTCTCCAAGATAAGATAAGGGGATCTGGCAGGTAATTGATTTTGGTCCCTTATGTAAGCCTTTTTGATTCGTCTTTGTCACTATCTCACCCCAAGCCATTATTTTGTACTTATCTTCACTAACAAAACAGCTACAAACAGTTTAGTAAGATTCCTTCCAGCTATCTCTGCCTTTAGAGCATATGAAACACTTTGTATAGTTCTATGAATACAGAGGTAGAGCACTATGATATTAATAGTGCTGATTAGGGTTATGGAAACATTCATGAAAGACTGCTGATGCACAGTTCACTTCCAAAACCATTATAATAGGTAAATTACAATGCAAAGTATGTTCAGTATATAATGTTGCAGAATGGATTACAACAGTCTCAGCAATTGCCTATTATCTCTTTTATTTAAGTCTCTTCTGATAAGGGTAAAAATGCTTGGCTCCTCCAGATAGATTCTAATCACAAACCATTCATTGTAGACAGAAAAAGATGGTATATGCCTTCTAGGTGACATTATAGGAGAATTCCATTCTTAGGAATTCTATCAGGAGGTTGTAAACACAGGGATTATTGTTGCTATAGTTTGTTTCAAATTCTGTAAAATTTTCAGCTATATTTAGCTAGAGGCATAACTGATATATTTTTCTATTTTGTGAGCTATTTTTAAAAAACTCATAAACATGAAATCCATTGAATGAGAGATATTAGACTAAGCTAAATAATAATAATAAAAAAAACAAGAGACTCACATTTACTAACCGCTCCAGACTAGGAATTATAAGAGCACTTTCTCCATCTTTCACACCTGGATCCTTTTGCAAATCCTTTATTGCTTGTAAAATTTCTTTCATGCCTTGTTGAAGGTGCTTGTTTTCTTGTACCAACTCTTTCACTACAATTACAATGCATATTGTTCACATCAGGACACCATGGAATAGAATGAGTTCACATTCATATGTATTTTTAATAGACAGGCTTGAAACATCAGCTTGACTCTTTATCGCCACTTAGTTGTACTATTCGATATTGAGATTTGAAATAAATAGAGAAGCTTCACTTAATCCAGAAAACAACAGATAGTTGGCAGTTGTGAGGGCAATTTTGTTGCAACAAGTTAAGAGTCTGGAGGCTCACAAATGTTTCTCTGTGGTGATGCAAATGCAATGGAACTCCCTGCCTCCTGAAATCTGATTAGTTTTAATAAGGCTTTAGAAAATTGCTAAAAACACAGTTGGCTTACAGATGACAGAATTTAATTCTATTTTGGTTGGTTGTTTTCTGATTTTATCTGTGATTTAATTTTAGGGTTGTTTACTACTTATTGTTATGTATTGTGGATATTCCTCATGGCAACAAGTCCCTCATGGCAGAGCTTGCCATCCTCTAGTAGTTCATGCAAAGGTTTGCAAGATTTAAAACAGAGACCAAGTTTCATTTTGGTTGATCCACTAATTATTGCAGAGTTTACATATAGTTACATTTCTTATGGGAACTATAAACTATAAACCCATAAGATATTTATTGTCAATTTACCTCTTCAATTTTCCTAGCTTTCAGTTTTATCAATCAATAATTATTTTGATGTTTAATTATCTATTGACTTTAAGTGATTGAACCTGACCTACAATTAGAAAGATTTAGATTCAGATAGAATTAGAAAGCTATATTCATCTAATATCAAGGCAGAAGCTTGACTCCTCTTTAGTCATAATTCCATTATACTTTCAACATTAAAAGTTGCAAGACATATTTTGAAAACATTGAGAAGGAAATAGAATTCTGACCCTTATTCATTCAATGAACTTACATTTTGGGATAACCCAGCATACTATTATTGAAAAACGGAAAATGGGTTATAAATTAACACTTCTGGATTGCTAATATTCACTTTTTGCTTGTGAAGTGACTTTATTGATATAATGAATATCAATATTATTCAGAAAATTGAGCATTTTTCTATATGTATTTTTTCATTTATTATGTTAATACCATTTTCTTTTTCTACTTTAGACTAAAGCAATTTTTTAAAAATAAAAATTCAGCTTACAATTGGATTTCAATTTCATTATTACAGTCCTGTTTTGTTCCAAATCTTTTTCTCGTTCATTTAATTCTTTGGCAAGGTAATCATTCTGTTAACAAAAATGACATGAGCATAAAAAACAGAATTTCAGTTTTAAAAATGGAATTAGTTAATAAATCATTAACTAAGAGTTCGAAGAATCAATTAAAACCTACATGTCATACATTTTTAACCATGTATATGATACAGTATATTTGAATATATGGATAGTCAAACGCTATAGGCCAGGAAGTAATTACAGTCACAAAATATGAAATAATTTAATTCTTATCATGCTACAAACACCAAGTTTTTTTATATTATATTTGGAACCTTGAACTACCTCAAATTTCTGGCTCCTGCATCTTTCAAGCTCTAGCTCTGCATTTTTATTCAGTGTGTTCTTGGCGAACAAGTCTCTTAATATCTGCTCATTCTGAAGAATAAGTAATAATTAGTGCATAATTATCTATGTCTTAACATCAATAAGCTTTAATATTACCTATGTCTTGTTAACATGTGTTTATTATCAAGTGATTACTAAAGAATTTCTAGATGATCAACATTTGTCAAGCTCCTTAATTGTAAGGCACATGCAAAGAACAAAGATTAGAGATTTGGCTACAAACTATTAAAAATCCAGATAGAAACTCCTTAGCCCTTCTTTATTAATGAGGTTATGAAGGCAAGGCCTATTTGAGTCTCTTTTTCTCAAAACATTTACACGATAGTCTAAGATAACGTTTGCTGGATAAGTCTAACACAGATTCTCCCATCTATAGATGGATTGTTGTGTATTCCCCTTTCTTTCTTAGTTTCAGCAGATTCTTATACAGCAGCATTAAAATTCTGCTGTGAAAATAGGGAAATGCCCATTTGTCCAGTTAAGACCAGTCAGGCAATGACAATTCATTCAAATACATATTATGATCTAGCCATTATTATGACAAATAGTAACTGTAGATAGTAATCTAAAAATATATGTGGAAGGTGTCTCACCTCTGACCTAAGGAACATTATTTCACTCCTCAGCTGTCTTATGAGATTTTCAACTCGATCTACCTGATATGCCTTCAATGACTGACCATATTCTCCTTCCAAGAGCTCTACTGGCCATGATTCTGAAAAATACAGGTCTTTGCCGGTGTCTTGCAAATCTGTTCTCAAATCCATCAATTTTATTTCAGAATTATCTTCCTCATTTTTTAATAGGATTTCCTGCACTATATAGGATGATATAGGCTTCCTGAGCAGAGAAGATGGCAGCCCTTCCTGAAAATCCAAAGGTTGTTTCTGTACAGAGCACAATGGCATTTGGGAGTGACAAGAAGCTTCTGTTTTCTTCATCTCCCTTTCCTCTCTTTGTATATGCTTTTTATCAGCCCTTTCAGTTCTTTCCAGCACAGAAAATGAAACTGGACAATCTGCGCTGTTCGGATTCTTATTGCTGACTGAACATAAAGCTGTCCCTAGAATTTCTGTGGATGTTTGCTCTAGTGAACTGTAAAACTCATCTACTGTAAAAGCCTTAGAACTATCACTGTTATCTTCCACTTGTACCTGTGGAGCAAGTTGAGAACAAGAAAGAAACCTTTTTCACTTTTTCAGACAAAATTAGAAAAACTCAATTTAATTCCACAGATCTTTTAGAAAAACAAATTAAGTTTCCGTCTTCTATTTTTTTTTCTTTGAGTATTTTCCGTAATCTATGGACTAAAACTTTCCTCTTTCATTACTGTGGGTGTTTTTTTAACTCATTTAAGAATCGGACCATTTTTTAAAATTTGAAATACAAAATGGTACAAAAAGAAACAAAGAAGTGGTAACATTCTAACATTGTAACGCTGCTACTTGGAAGCTAGGTGTTTGTGTATTGGAAATGAAATACTTCTTTGACTGATCCTGGCTTGGCACTTCAAGGACTCAGAGCTTGTTTATATAGAGTGATAAGAAGAAGAAAAACACAGACTGTTCCTTTGAAGTAACCAGAGAAAGTTGAAATTTTATTGTGATGCTTAATTTTGGTAAAACCTACTAAGCTAGAGTAGCAGTGTTTGTCAGCTGGAAATCATGGCACAATTTCAACACCAGAAAGAAGTTTTAAATCTGCAAAAGATATTCTCAGAAATACAGAAATTATCAAATACATATGAGAGGATAGAGAGGAAGTTGGATTACTTAGTGCATCTAATAGTAAATATGACAGAGAAGTTGAAGATGTTCATCAAATGGAAAAAGTGGCGATTAAAATCCAAAAAATCAAAGAGGAAACTAAATATAAAGAAATTAAAATTGCTGATACTTATGGTGATTGGTTTGTCTCTGAAAATGGAAAGAATGGAACACTGAAAGAGGAATTAAATGGAGGGGAAACTTACCCCAGATGGGAAGATACAGAAGAGGAAAAAATAAAAGAATGTATGAACTTAAAGAGAGAAACCTTATTAGCAATAGTTTTGATAACACCACCGACAATCAAAGATAAGCAGGTTAAGGAAACAGAAGAAGGGCATCGAAATTACATGAGAGATCTTATAAGCAAAGAGTTGCTAAGAGGAGTCCATACACAGCTGATTAAGGAGATGGTTAGAGGACTGATGCCACAAATGGCAGAAGATATGACACGGTTTTGTTATTGGAAAGATACTGGTTGATAGATGGAAGAGTATAATTTAAAACTAGCTAACCTTAGCGCAATTTAGTGATAATAGATATAGTTAAATAAATAATTGATAATGATAATAATGTATACAATGTGTAGTGTTATGATAAGTAATAACTGAAGTAATATTCATATCGAATGGCACCCATGAAAGGAAGATTAGAAACCCTTTTGGATTATATATAAAGGTTAATAATAATAATAATAATTATACAATTGTATCACAGCGGCCAGTTGTTTCGCCGGATTTGGCATTGGTTACTAGTCGGGCCCCACCCAGGGGCCTAGGACGTCGTAACGTATTTTCGTAATATGCGTGCAGATCCAAGCAGTGCGGCTTTTTGCATTTGACTGATGGTGATTTTGTCAATTTTTAACTGTTTTAAATGTAATTCCAGTGCTTTTGGAATAGCACCCAGTGTGCCAATTACCACTGGAATTACCACTGCTGGTTTGTGCCATAGTCGTTGAATTTCGATTTTTAAGTCCTGGTATCTTGCGATTTTTTCATGTTCCTTCTCGGCGACCCTGCTATCACCTGGTATTGCAATGTCTATGATTGTGACCTTATTTTTCTCAACCAGTGTGATGTCTGGTGTATTATGCGCCAGTATTTTGTCAGTTTGTATACGGAAATCCCACAAGATCTTGACCATCTGATTTTCGGTGACTTTTTCAGGCTGATGTTCCCATCAGTTTGTTGCTGTTTTAATATTATAATTTTTGCACAAATTCCAATGGATCATTTGTGCTACTGAATTGTGCCGCAATTTATAATCAGTCTGCGCGATTTTTTTACAGCAGCTGAGTATGTGATCAACAGTTTCATCAGCTTCTTTGCAAAGTCTGCATTTGGCATCATCAGAGGATTTTTCGATTTTGGCCTTAATGGCATTTGTGCGGATAGCTTGTTCTTGCGCAGCCAGGATTAGTGACTCTGTTTCTTTCTTTAATGTACCTGTTTTTAACCATAACCAAGTTTGTTCACTGTCCACTTTATCTTTTATTTTTTCCAGAAATTGACCATGCAGTGCTTTGTTCTGCCAACTCTCCATTCTTGATTTTATCACATCTTTTCTGTATTCTTGTTTTGTCTGTTGGGCCTTCAGTAGATTTTTGTTCTTTACTTCAATTAATAGATGTTCTTGACTTTCTTTTAAATAATCAGCCAGTGCATGTTTTTCCTCTTCAACTGTTTGCTTCACTTGTAATAATCCTCTGCCACCTGATTTTCGGGGCAGATACAGTCTATCAGTATCACCACGTGGATGTAAACTGTAGTGCATTGTCATTAGTTTCCTGGTTTTTCAGTCCAAAAGGTCCAAATCAGCTTGTGTCCAGTTAACTATGCCAGCTGTGTATCTTATAACTGGTATTGCCCAGGTATTTATGGCCTTGATTGTATTTCCACCATTCAATTTAGATTTCAAAATTTTCCTAACTCTGTTGGTGTACTCTCGCCTGACAATAGTTTTTACTTCTCCATGCTTGATGTTATCCAACTGCAGAATGCCTAAGTATTTGTAGGCTTCATTTTCTTTGCATTTAATTAGTTGGCCATTGGGCATTTCAATTCCCTCAGATGCAGTGATTTTGCCCCTTTTTATGGATACAGTGGCGCATTTTTCCATGCCAAACTGCATTGAAATATCGGTGCTGAATACTCGGACTGTATTTGTCAATGATTGGATTTCTATTTCTGACTTTCCATAGAGTTTCAAATCATCCATATATAGTAAATGCGAAATTTTTTCAGCTTTTTTGGCTGTTTGGTAGCCTAATTTCATTTTTTTAAAGATTACTGATATTGGGATCATTGCGATGATGAAGAGAAGAGGTGAAAGTGAATCACCCTGGAAAATTCCTCGCTTGATATTAACCATTCCGTAGCTCTCATTCCCTACTGCCAACTCAGTTCTCCATTGTTTCATTGCCTTTTCAGTAAAGGATGTAATATTTTTGCTAATGCCAGTTGTTTCTAAGCATTTTATGATCCAACTATGTGGCAGTGAGTCAAATGCCTTTTTGTAATCAATCCAGACCATATTCAAGTTCGTTTTTCTGTTCTTACAATTTTCTAATATCATTTTATCAATTAGAAGCTGATCTTTTGTGCCCCTGCTCCTTCTTTTGTTGCCTTTTTGCTCTACTGGCAAGATGTTGTTTGTTTCCAAATAATCCATCATGTTATCTGCAATAATGCCTGTGAGTAATTTGAAGGTTGTTGGCAAGCATGTTATTGGTCTATAGTTTTCAGGTGTTGTTCCTTTAGTTGGATCTTTCTGAATCAAGTATGTTTTTCCAGTTGTCAACCATTCATCAATTTGGCCCTTTTGTAAAATTTCATTCAGTTGCCTGGCTAATATTGCATGTAAACTGGTCAGATATTTGAGCCAGAAACCATGTAATTGGTCCTTTCCAGGTGATGTCCAATTCTTTACCTTTTTAACTCGATTTTTGATCATCTCAGTTGTTATTTCTAATACTTGCATTTGTTTGTTGCCAATGCTTTTCTCAAAGTCATGTATCCACTTTGCTTCCTTGTTGTAGTCCTTTGCATTTTCCCACAATTCTTTCCAGAATTCAACTGTGGCCTGCTTTTCTGGTTTTTCACTTTTGGTGTCACGATTCACATTAAGACTTTGATAAAAACACCGTTGGTCTGATCGAAATTGCTGATTTTGTTTATATTGGATGATTCGTGCCTCATATCTTTCAATTTTTCTAGCTGTTGCTGTTATTTGCTGTTTTACAATCTCTACAGCTTCATTGATGTTTCTTGTATCCAATCTATATCTTCTGATTAGCCGATCTATGATTTTGTTGTTTTTAAGCCGTTGCTCATGCATGTTCTTTAAGTTACTAGCATCTGCCCTTAATTTTTTGTTCTAAACGGATTTTCCACTTTGGCTTTGATGCTTTTTCTGTTGTGTGACTAGGTACTTTAATTTTAATGCCTAGTTCATTAGTGACTATTACAGCTGCGCTGTACATTAACTGGTTTGTTTCCAAGATGGATCCCGGTTCAATTGTTGAAAACACTGCATTAACCATTTTCATGATAGGGGCCAAAATTTTCTTAGGCACAGTTTTTAGTGATGGTAAACGTTGCCTTTCCTCATTAAGCAGAAAATGCTCCATGATCTTATCCTTCAATTCTTTTTGTTTTTGAGTTAGTTCATCAGTTGGTTCAATGATAACTGGTTCTAGTGGTGGTGATGTTATTTCCTCCCCGAGAGCTTCTTCTGGGAGTTCTACTATAGTGTCTTTAGTTGTGTCTTGAATATCAGTTATTTCCGCTTGTGATATTGTTTTTTGGGTTTTGCAATTTGCCTGAATCTCCTCATGTTCAACTTTACTAAACACTTTATTCCGTATAATAAATCGCCTTTGATCTGCTATTATTATTATTATTATTATTATTATTATTATTAAGTTAGATTTATGGTCTGGATTGATTACAAAAAGGCATTTGACTCACTGCCACATAGTTGGATTATAAAATGCTTAAAAACAACTGGCATTAGCAAAAATATTACATCTTTTACTGAAAAGGCGATGAAACAATGGAGAACTGAGTTGGCAGTAGGGAATGAGATCTACGGAATGGTTAATATCAAGCGAGGAATTTTCCAGGGTGATTCACTTTCACCTCTTCTCTTCATCATCGCAATGATCCCACTATCAGTAATTTTAAAAAAAATGAAATTAGGCTACCAAACAGCCAAAGAAGCTGAAAAAAATTCGCATTTACTATATATGGATGATTTGAAACTCTATGACAAGTCAGAAATAGAAATCCAATCATTGACAAACACAGTCCGAGTATTCAGCACCAATATTTCAATGCAGTTTGGCATGGAAAAATGCGCCACTGTATCCATAAAAAGGGGCAAAATCACTGCATCTGAGGGAATTGAAATGCCCAATGGCCAATTAATTAAATGCAAAGAAAATGAAGCCTACAAACACTTAGGCATTCTGCAGTTGGATAACATCAAGTATGGAGAAGTCAAAACTATTGTCAGGCGAGAGTACACCAACAGAGTTAGGAAAATTTTGAAATCTAAATTGAATGGTGGAAATACAATCAAGGCCATAAATACCTGGGCAATACCAGTTATAAGATACACAGCTGGTATAATTAACTGGACACAAGCTGATTTGGACCTTTTGGACCGAAAAATCAGGAAACTAATGACAATACACTACAGTTTACATCCACGTGGTGATACTGATAGACTATATCTGCCCCGAAAATCAGGTGGCAGAGAATTATTACAAGTGAAGCAAACAGTTGAAGAAGAAAAACATGCACTGGCTGATTATTTAAAAGAAAGTCAAGAACATCTATTAATCGAAGTAAAGAACAAAAATCTACTGAAGGCCCAACAGATGAAACAAGAATATAGAAAAGAAGTGATAAAATCAAGAATGGAGAGTTGGCAGAACAAAGCACTGCATGGCCAATTTCTGGAAAAAATAAAAGATAAAGTGGACAGTGAACAAACTTGGTTATGGTTAACAACAGGTACATTAAAGAAAGAAGCAGAGTCACTAATCCTGGCTGCGCAAGAACAAGCTATCCGCACAAGTGCCATTAAGGCCAAAATCAAAAAATCCTCTGATGATGCCAAATGCAGACTTTGCAAAGAAGCTGATGAAACTGTTGATCACATACTCAGCTGCTGTAAAAAAATCGCGCAGACTGATGATAAATTGCGGCACAATTCAGTAGCACAAATGATCCATTGGAATTTGTGCAAAAATTATAATATTAAAACAGCAACAAACTGGTGGGAACATCAGCCTGAAAAAGTCACCGAAAATCAGATGGTCAAGATCTTGTGGGATTTCCGTATACAAAGAGACAAAATACTGGCGCATAATACACCAGACATCACACTGGTTGAGAAAAATAAGGTCACAATCATAGACATCGCAATACCAGGTGATAGCAGAGTCGCCGAGAAGGAACATGAAAAAATCACAAAATATCAGGACTTAAAAATTGAAATTCAACGACTATGGCACAAACCAGCAGTGGTAATTCCAGTGGTAATTGGCACACTGGGTGCTATTCCAAAAGCACTGGAATTACATTTAAAAGAGTTAAAAATTGACAAAATCACCATCAGTCAAATGCAAAAAGCCGCACTGCTTGGATCTGCACACATATTATGAAAATACGTTACAACGTCCTAGGCCCCTGGGTGGGGCCCGACTAGTAACCAATGCCAAATCCGGCGAAACAACTGGCCGCTGTGATACAATTGTATAATAATTAAGTTAGATTCAGTTAAATCTTGATTACTAGGGGGAAAATGATATGATGCAGGATATAGTCAAATAAAGGAGGGATAATGTTAATAACGTATATATACAGTTGCAAGAAAAAGTATGTAAACCCCTTGGGATTACGTGGAGTTTTGCATGAATTGGTCATAAAATGTGCTCTGAACTTCATCTAAGTCACAACAATAGAAAAACACAGTCTGCTGAAAATAATACTACACAAACATTAGATGTTGCCATGGTTTAATTGAATATAACATGTAAACATTCACAGTGCAGGGAGGAAAAAGTATGTGAACCCCTAGCCTAAAGACTTCTCCAAAAGCTAATTGGAGCCAGGAGTGAGCCAACCTTGACTCCAATCAGTGTGATGATACTGGATGTGTTGCTGACAGTTGTCCTGCCCTTTAAAAACACACACCTGTTTTGGGTTCACTGGTTTCAAGAAGCACTGTCTGATGTGAACCATGCCTCGCAGAAAAGAGCTCTCAGAAGACCTACCATCAAGAATTGTTGACTTGCATGAAGCTGGAAAGGGTTACAAAAGTATCTCCAAAAGCCTTGATGTTCATGTGTCCACGGTAAGACAGACTGTCTACAAATGGAGAAAGTTTAGCACTCTTGCTACTCTCCCTAGGCGTGGTCGTCCTGTAAAAATGACTGCAAGAGCACAGCGCAGAATGCTTCATGAGGTAAAGAAGAATCCTAGAGTGTCACCTAAAGACCTACAGAAATCTCTGGCACATGCTAACATTTTTGTTGACACATCTACAATAAGGAAAACATTAAACAAGAACGGAGTACATAGGAGGACACCATGGAGGAAGCCATTGCTGTCCCCCCAAAAAAATATTGCAGCACGTTTGAAGTTTGCAAAAGAACACCTAGATGTTCCACAGCACTACTGGCAAAATATACTATGGACAGATGAAACCAAAATTGAGTTGTTTGGGAAAAATGCACAATACTATATGTGGAGAAAAAAAGGCACAGCACACCAATATCAAAACCTCATCCCCACCGTAAAACATGGCGGAGGGAGCATCATGGTTTGGGGCTGCTTTGCTGCCTCAGGGCCTGGACAGATTGTTGTCATTGATGGGACAATGAATTCCAGGGTTTATCAAAACATTTTGCAGGAAAACATACGACCATCTGTCCACCAACTGAAGCTCCGCAGAGGATGTGTGATGCACCCAAAGCGTACAAGTAATTCAACAAAAAAAATGTCTTCAACAGCACAGAATACACCTTCTGGAGTGACCCAGTCAGAGTCCTGACCTAAACCTCATTGAAATGCTGTGGCATGACCTTAAGAGAGCGATTCACACCAGACATCCCAAGAATATTGCTACACTGAAACAGTTTTGTGAAGAGGAGTGGTCCAAAATTACTCCAGATCGTTGTGCAGGTCTGATCTGCAACTACAGGAAACGTTTGGTTGAGGTTATTGCTGCCAAAGGAGGGTCAACCAGTTATTACGGTTCACATACTTTTTCCTCCCTGCACTGTGAATGTTTACATGTTATGTTCAATTAAACCATGGCAACATCTAATGTTTGTGTAGTATTATTTTCAGCAGACTGTGTTTTTCTATTGTTGTGACTTAAATGAAGTTCAGAGCACATTTTATGACCAATTCATGCAAAACTCCACGTAATCCCAAGCGGTTCACATACTTTTTCTTGCAATTGTATGTTAGGGTACAATATAAGGAAATGAGATGCAAACAATGATTTGGAAAGAAGGATAGAAAACTTTGTTATTAAATACTATGGATGTTTAGCTAGAATAGGATATAAGGATTTAGCGTCATTGGAGGATTTTAGAAATAGTAAATGAAATGCCAGTATGTAGTTATGTATTAAATCTTGGTATATTTTATGATGAAGGACGTTTAAACAATTATAATCAAATGAAAATGGAGGTATGATGACGGTAACATGTATAAATATCTGAGTTAAAATTCTTGAGTTAATATGACATGCTTGATGACTGTGGAAGAGATGCATGAAAGTCTTTTGTAACCAACTGCTACACTTTCTACAGTATGTAAAAAAAGAAGATTTTATCTGTAGTGTTTGTTTTGAAAATAAAAAAAAACTAATAAAAAAAGAAAAAGAAATTATTTTACCCTAAAGTATGCTTTCTTTTCTCTTTTATATATACTGTAATTCTCAAAATGAACAATGCTTAATATTCTACTCATCCACCTAACGAAATAACAAAGTATTACACATTATGAAACAGTGTTTAACAGTGTTAAACTGTATGCTTTCATAAATTCAGTCAAATTGGAAGTTCAAAAGAATGGCTACCTTGGTTTTAAGTTTATCAAAGTTAGATGTACTCATTAACTCAGATCTCTCTCTTTTCATCTTTAAATCTTCAGTGAAATTATCAATCAGCTGTAGATCATCTGTATCCAGTCCTATTTGGAACAAAATTTTCAGACAAAATTAACTTCGGGCAGATCTGAGAAGTAAAAGTTATGAAATAGAAAGTTTACCAAAGAAAATATAAAAAAATCCTCAATGTTTGGCTCTCTTAGATTGACAGGAGATGTCAACATCATATAAAAAAATAACAGCTCAAACTTTTATCCCACTGTGCAAAGTAAGTGAAGAGTCACATAAAGTAGAGGCGGGAACTATTAACACTGATTAACCTGATTAGATTATAGAACTAAAACTACTTGAATAAAAAGACATATAGCAACAGATCAGACACAGTACTAAGATTTAGCAAATTCTTTTCCATGTAGTTTGATGGAAAATACTGTGTTCACAATGAAATACTACATCATATTGTAATGTGTGTAATAAAACTAAGAAATTATTTATTTTCCATTAAATTTGGACGATGCTTATCTCACTATTCAAAGTGATTCTGGGCGACTTTATTATTATTAAATAATAGAATTATTCAGTCTGATTCTAAAATATTGGAAAATATTTTTAGATTGACCCAGGAATGATAAAATAACCAATTAATTGTTTATCTCATTGCTAAATTATTTTTTAAAAAAATAAGTACCAGCTTACCTAAAATTGCAGCTTTTCTTCCTTTCTCCTGAGCTAATTTACGGATCTGTTGTTTCAGAGTAACTCTCTCTTCTTCTAATGTTTCAATCTGCATTGAATTTAAACGGCATTATTACTTTGTGCCTTAATTTTTAGAAAAAAATGTTAAGTGAAAATTATTACTTGCCTCTTTCAGCAGGACTTGATTTTCAGCCTTGTATTGTTGTTGCTTTAATGCTTTGCTATTTTTCAGCTCAGTTAAATCAATCATTGTTTTTGGATCAAGCCCTAAAATGAAACAGATCATGCATGAGATATCTGTAGATTTGATTATGTAATTGCTGGACTGGATGATATAGAAAGGTGCATTGAGAGAGAGTATCTGTTCCCTCATAGAAGCTTGTTGACACTTTTCATATTTCTTAGTTAAAGTCTATAATGAGCATAAACCTCAGCCATTGTATTCATTTTCTTTATCCTCCAATATTCATTTCTAAATTCAGTTATTTTAAAAATGCAGTTTCTTACTAAACCTAGCAAAAACAGACCACGTTTTTATAATAGTAGCTGCATTGAACTAATTTTTTTAGACTTAACTACCGTGTTTTCCTGAAAATAAGACAGGGTCTTATTTTCTTTTGACCCCTGTAATAAACGAATGGTCTTATTTTCAGGGAGATCTTATCATTTTTGAGGTGCAGGAGGTGGCAAGTGTGGTCACCACATGGCTGCTGCTGTGTTGCACTGCTGTGGCAGCGAGGCACGTTGCTGGGCCTGCTGCTCTTTTTGAAGTGGCCATTAGCGTGACAGAAGAGGTGCAGTGGCTAGGGTTATAGGAGCAGCCATTAGATAAGGGTGTGTGGGATGCATGGGGCATGTTCCCCCTCCTTCCCCCCACTCCAGTCTCATCTCCTTATCTCGTGTGGTTTGTACGGCAAGCAACCAGAGGAAATGGTGGGGACCAGCTGCGTGTTTAAATATTTTCAGGGAGGGCTTATTTTGGGGGAACGGCTTATTTTAGCACACGCGCTGACTGGGCTTATTGTCTAGGCAGGTCTTATTTTCGGGGAAACAGGGTATTTACTATTAGGTTCTTGGTTTTGTCAGAGCTTGGTAGTATACTAATAATGTAGTGTTGTGGCCTGGCAGGAGCCGTTGGAGCTGCCACCAGACTCCGACAGCGAGGAGCCCTATGAGTCGGCCCTGGAGGATGTGGAGAACCCTGGACAGGGTTCTGACTCTAAGCAGGGTGCAGAGAGACTGGTTGGCCATCAGGTGGCTCCTGAGCCTTAGATCAGTGGGGAGGAGACAAGAGAGAGTGATTCAGAAACCAACAGTGAGTTGTTCCAGGATGCACGCCATCGAAGGGCTACTCGGCGTCAAGAACTACGTAATTACAGGAGGTAATTACGCTCAGCTGATGGTCATTAGGCTCCTCTCCAGACTATAAAAAAGACTGCTGGTGCCACACCCTTCTTGCAGAAGTCAACGCTTTGACTAAAGAGAAACTAACTTGGCAGGCTGGATTGCTGCCAGTTAGTCTGAATTGCTGCCAAGGTTTGTCGGCTTTGCTGCCAAGGTCCTTATCTGTTTGTTTACTTGATTCTGGTCTTGTTATTAAAGGGCATTTTACGCTTGTCTCGGCTTTCATTACTGGACGGAGGATGGGGTCAGAACATGTTACTTACTGTAGTTTGGTAACAAAACATCTGCAAGAAAATCACCAAACTCGGATAGCACCAAAGACCCTGCAGTTAAACCTTGAGCTATAAATATTCTCTCAGTATTTCTGTGTATTTGTTCTCTATGCTAAAAAGGAAAACCATTTCAATTCTTAATATGTATGTTTATATGTGTGTGCATAAATAAGTATGTGTATGTATACATGTATATTCTCACACACACAAACTTATACTGCGGTGGAATATAACCTGGATTCCCAAAATAGCAAGTGACAGCAAGGTTTAGACAGTTTGGTTGAGAGAAAAAGAATCAGGATAGCTTCTCCATAAAAGGAGGATTCTGAATATATCTTTAATGATGCATGTAATTGTTTAGTTTGGCAAGATTTCTATCCATAGGTGAGGAACAATAAAGGAAACTGCTTAGAAGTAACTCCATACTGTTTTTCTTGGTTTTGAGTATCACATATTCAGACACTCATAAACTAAAGCATCCATGACTGGTTGGGTATTTTTCAGAAATATTTCCTTACCCCTAACAAAGAAACAATGTGACCATGGATGGCAAAAAATCCGTGGGAGATCAGTGGAGTAGATTTGGACAAATCCAACTGACTTCCTTAATATTAACAACTTAATATGTAAACTTAATAAAATGAAAATAAAGACCAAAATCTAAAAAAACATCCGTCTATATGGTTAAAGAATTCCTCACTTTTCATTCTACTCACAATTCTATGATGCATATGTATCCACAATGTTTTATACAATAACACTGCCAATGTTAGTAAAAGTGTCATTCTGCTAAGCACCTTCTCAATCCCTTAAAATTTAGACCAAAATTTAAAATTGTTTTAATCAGCCATTCTCTCTACGTAAGACTTCTTTCTCAAATTTATATACAAAGAAACTATCACTTCTAATCCACAAAACAACTAAAAAAGTCCCTGAAAAAACAAAGTAATGAAGACATGCTAAATATATTATTTAAATACATTATCTAAAAAATCTGATATGATCATACCTAGTTGTTCCCGAAGATCTTCATTTTCATCAAGAAGATCATTGATTTTAAATGCAAGTTTATTAACTTCTTTAATTAATGTTTCAATTTCACTATTTCTTATTTTGAGTTGCTTTTTTAAACCTTTTATTTCAGCAACAGCATCTTCCAGGCCATATATTCCCTTGGAAAAGAAAAGATTAAAAAATATTATCAATCTAATATCAAAAATACATATAAAACATATAATAAAATAACTGGGAAACTGGAATTATGACCTTAAATCCATTAATTATCTTTCAAACTCAGTTTTAGTATATTTTTCAGCCAGCAACTAAAATATGGAAGGAGATATAAAGAGAAAACTTCCAGGACAAAGAGTCTTCCTTTGCCTGCTTATTTGCACATTCATTAAATGCAAAAGTAACAAACTAAAAATAGATGAATGTAGATTGTGTATGTGCATGACTGTAAGAGAAGTGATGGTTTGCAAGTTGTAACTGCATGAATAGTAAAATGAAATTAGTGAATTAATTAGCATGTGCAAGAATAATAGATAAACAATGGGTACATAAAACAAAGAGAGAGAGAGAATAGCATAAGAAAATTATGTTCCTCAACTTTTGATTCTGGCCCAATACTTCCCCAGCTCCTGTCCCATCAGATGCTGGTATACATTTCCCCATACTGGTGAGGGAACCCCTCTCTCAGCTTTAAGAAAATTGATTGTTTCTGCCTGGAAGATGTTTTCTCCAATCAAAAGACATACAGTTTCATAATCTTTCACTCGCTTCAGAGTTTCAATAAGTTCTTTGTCTTTTTCTCTTGCATCTGCTTCTGCAAGTTCTGCTGTCCTTTCACTATCCTTGACTTTCTCTTCCAGCATCTGTAACTTTCCTTGCATTTCCCCAAAACGATCCTGTTGACTAATCGATAGCCCGCCTGAAATAAAAATAAATGTTTAATTAGTTAATATTCCTATAGAAAGGAAAGGAAACCTATATTCAATATGTGATATTAAAAGTAAAAATATAGAGGAAAATGAACCACCACTAAATTCTTTTTAAAAAAAAAATCAGCTTCCCTTTCACTATAAAAATTTAATCCAAGGGAGTCAGAGACATAAAATCCAGGCTTACAAATTAAATAAAGTAGCAACAACTCCTGAAAAACTTTGATAAGTGGCCAGTAAAGTATTTCAAAGGAAAGTTGAAAATATCTTATTATCGTGTTTCCTCGAAAATACGACCTATCCTGAAACTAAGGCCTTGCCACATTTTTCTGGTGGGAAAAATATAAGTCCTCCCCCGCAAATAAGCCCCCTGGACAACCCCCTACCTCTGTCCAGTCAGAGCGCCGCTCACCAACCTAGCGGTATCCCGAAGGTGCCAAGCCGAAGGGGGGTGAAGGTGATCGCGTTGCTTGGCGCCTTTGGGATACCCTAGGTTGGTGAGTGGCTCTACCCAGCTGAAGAGGGGGGGGGGTCCGGGCGGCTGCTCTCTTGCGAGCCGGCTCCCAAAGAGCCGGGCACAGCCTCAGGGGCGAACAGCTGTGTTGCCCTGTCGCAACAGCGCAGCACAGCAGCCTTGAAGCGACCACGCTTATGAGCAGCCACCCGGCAAACCCCCTTTCAAGCCGGGCACAGTGCCATTCACTGACCTAGTGGTATCATCAAGCTGCATGACCGCCTGTTCGCCACTGCCTGACTCTTGCGGCTTGGTGCCTTCAAAATGCCAGTGAATGGCGCTCTGTGCAGCTGGACAGGGGGGTTGCGTGAGCAGCTCTTCCGCTCCCACGCTTCCCAGCCTCATGATGCCCTAGCCCAGCTCTCCCTGCAGAGCCAGAGCACCTCCGCTGCTGCCATTGCCGCTGCCATCCCAGCATGGCTCTTTTCGGCAGCTTCCAAACTGAGTTTTCTGGCAGTGGCCACTCTGAATGTATGCTCTATGGTTGGGGGCCAACTGCTGGCAGAGCGTACTCCCAGAGCGTACAACCATAGAGCGTATGCCAAGAGCGGCCAATGCCAGAAGACTTGGTTTGGAAGCCGCCAAAAAAGCCATGCTGGGATGGTGGCTGCGGTGGCGGCAGCAGTGGAGGCGCCCTGGTTCTGCAGGGAGAGCTGGGCCAGAGCACCATGAGGCTGGAAGGCGCGTGAGCGGGAGCAGAACAGCTGCTCACGCAACCCCCCTCTCCAGCTGTGCAGAGCGCCATTCACTGGCATTTCAAAGGTGCCAAGCCGCGAGGGTTGGGCGGTGGCGAACAGGTGCTCACACTGCTTGGCGATACCCCTAGGCCAGTGGCACTGTGCCCGGCTTGAAAGGGGGTTTGCCAGGTGGCTGCTTGTGAGCGTGTTCGCTTCATGGCTGCTGTGCTGTGCTGCTGAGACAGCGCAACACAGCCGTTCGCCTCTGAGGTTGTGCCCGGCTCTTTGGGAGCCCGCTCGCAAGAGAGCAGCCACCTGGCAATCCCAAAAGAATAAGCCCTCCCCTGATAATAAGGCCCAAGCCATATTTTGTGGGTGAAAAATAAGACCCTGTCTTATTTTCAGGGAAACACGGTATATATATTTGCTTGTGAAACAAGAGAATGAGTAAATTATCTTGAAATACGTCCCTAAATGCATTATTAGGGTATATACTCTGAAAGAAATCATCCTTTCTTCTGAACAAATAATTTCAAACCCCACCTAATATTACTTATTGTTAAGTGTCAGCATATGAACTGATTATCAATGTGCTGCTTTCCTTTTTAACTTACATTTATGGCTATAATCAGACATTGTAAATTCAAGCAATACTTTATTGTTTACCTATTGACATTAGTACAGAAACACTTTCAAATATTTACTTTTATCTTTCTGGAGTTCTCTTTTCATATCCTCAATGATCAATACATTTTTCTCCATCTCCTTTGTATATTGTTCAATCTGTTCAGTGAGCAATTTGATCTGACTGTCTCTTTCTTGCACACCCTAAAAAGAGTTTTTTTACTTAATAAATAATACTTGGAACATGCTCTTAAAGTACACCAAAATGATCAACAGAAAGAAAAAAAGTACTTACAACACAGAGTTCAGATATTATCTAGAAGGATAAGCATAGGGAGCAAAAAATAAAAATAAAGCAGAGAAATAAAAATAAAATAAACAGCTTATAAGTTTATGACGTCAGCTAAATTAATCACAGCTAAATGCTATCTCTCAAATGATTTCATTTTCTTCTAAATAGACATGAGGTACATATACCGATATTTCAGATTATCATAAATTCAGGATAAACTAATGCATTAATTATTTGTACATGATGTCTACCATGAGCTCCCCTATAGGCAAGTAGACTGCTACAGGAAGAAGACCTGGCATGAGCTTGAAGGGGAGTGGGCAAGAATTAGAAACATATCATTAGAAGAGTCAAAGGGGAACAACCAAATAATCTTTGTTGAGGTCATGCAATTAAACTGCTCCTCCTTACTCAAAAAGGAATTATGCAATTCTCCATTCTCCCACCCCACTCCATCTCAAAATTTTAAAATAGACTGCATTAAGGAAGCAATTAACTTCCCAAACATATAATAACCTCCTCATCAAACATTTCTGTTCCTTCAGCTTCACCTTCAAATCAACTATGTTAAGAGATTTTAAAATTCATATATTACATTTTATGGGAGAAAATGATTAAAAATAATGAATTTAATGGTAAAATATTCAAAATGTTGCATAGATAAATATAGCTCTCTAAAATAGTTTTCTAGATATGGCCATACAAAAGTGGGTTGTGAAGATAATTACTGCATTATATTTTCCAGTAATGTACATATTTATTTCACAAATGTGTGGATACAAACGTGTGGATACCTGCTGGAGGGCAAGAACATTGCTCTTGTCAGAATCCAACTGGGCCATTTTCAGCTTCTCTTTCAGAGTCAACAACATTTCCTGATATTCAATTATTTCATCATCTTTGGAAGCCAAAATTCTCTGTAAGATAAAAGGAGACAAAAAGAATCTTAATTATGACAAAACAGAAAACAAATCGCTAAAACGCCATTAATGTTTGTTGTGAAATACCTTCCACTCCTCCACTTTTTCATTTACAGCTATCATAAGTGGATCATCCTCTTCATTCTTTGCTTTAAGTTGGTCTGTCAGCTCATGCACCTGCATAATATAATTCATAATATAAGCTATTGACAGACTAATTACCAATGGGAATTTTGCAGTATACATAATTGAAAACTAGTTGCTTTCTTAAGATTTACATGTAAAAGATACGGATATCAATGGATAAGGCCATGGCACATGTATTGCAAATGAACTTCAAATTTGGTACTATTTAGCACTCCTAAAATCAAATTTGTGTATCTGCTTCCTCGTATGCAAGGTGCCTCATACCTGTAGTCTATATTGCTCTTTTTCCTTTCTTAGCTGGTCCATGGCAATATCAGACTGTTGCACCATAAATTTCATTTTATTGTATTCATCAGTCATATTCTCCATTTCTTGCACAGATTCTTCTAAATTCTTCCTCATTTCCTTGTTTTGTCCTTCTAACTTTTCATTAGCTTCTGTCAAATTCTACAAATGTAAAACAGACATATTTCCATGAAATGTATGTTTTGATATAAGAAGCAATTCTTAAATTGATCAAGCTACATTAAATTGTCCCCTAAGAAAGTCTAGAAGATAACAATACTATAATAAGTTTGATAATCAGCAAAGTTCTTAAATGCAGGGACATCCAACGATAAAACAAATTGTTACAATTAGTTCATGGAACAACATATGGGTTTTGGCATGTTTGAGGGTACCTGAAAACATATATTTTCATTAACATGATGGACTTATGCTCTATGCTCTAACAACCAAGCCTTTTATTTTATATTAAACTTTCTTCTTAGTTGCCCAATCACTAGTTTAATTTTGATTGTACTAAATTGGCAGGACTTTTCTTACTAGATTTGGTCATGATTTATGCTACTGACTTCCCTGAAGATATTTACACCCCTTTATTCCCCTTACAGATATTTCACTACTCTTTATTTAAAAAAAAATTAATAATTCATATATGCCGTATTTTGTTCTACTGTGTAACTCTTTGAAATTTACCTGAATTTCGTCTAGGTATTGAACAAGCTCAAAATTCTTTTTTGATAACTGTGATCTGTAATCTGAGTCTTCTCCTCTTCTTGATAGAAGTGTTTCCTTTTGTGTTTCTAATTGTCTCTGATAGTCAATAACATCCTGATGAAGCTGCTCATTCTGCAGAAAAAGATAATTAAAATATGAAACTGCTGAAGAAAAGATATTAATGCTTTCTGAAACTGAGAAATATGCTAGTAGATCTAAGGAATTAGAAGTAATAAACCAGAGAGACTTCATTTCATTGGATATATTCAAGTGGAGGCTAGATTGTCACCCAAAATACTTTAATTTTTATTCATGCACCAAGTATGGCCAGGGACTTGATCTCATAATTGGCCCATTCACCTTTAAAGAATCTAATTTTAATTAAGTTATTAAACAAACTAATACACTGAACACAGAAACTAACACTAATCCTCACCTTTTTCTTCATTCTTGTTTTCTTAAAAAAAATAAGAGCAGAAGAAAAAAGAGGAAAATTTAAGAGACCAAACTTAGGAAGCAAAACAGAAAAGAGAAAAACATAAAGAAGTAATACAGCATTATCGTACCAAGCAAGCACATTAAGAATTTAACATTATATATCTTTATGATGAAGAAAATACATAAACTGAAGCAGAAATTACCTAGATTGAAAGAATAATCCTGTCATCGCAGAAGATTTTAAACATTTGTTATGACTGAATTAAACTAAATTAAATGGCCTTTCTTCTAAGAAATTGGAAATCCTTAGTTCTAGTGTACATGGTACAGATGAGGAAAGATGGAAATAAGGAAGCACAATAACAATGGTAAATCCAAAATACACAAGGTGTAACAAATAAGTAGGCACCGGGTGCAAACAATTATTGTGTGTCAAATTGTTATATTGGCATACCAACCTCTCTTCTTAATTTGCTGTTTTCATTTTCTGTTTCTTCATTTCGAAGAGTAAGCTAGAATGACAAATTGGTTAGCTGAAACTATATAGTATGATCCTAATATAAGACATAAGTCTCTTTCTAGAAATATCGTCATTATTCATATTTGCAAAACATATATATATATATATATATATATATATATATATATATATATATATATATATATATATATATATATATATATATATATATATATATATATATAATGTTTGTGTGTGTGTGTGTGTGTGTTTTATTTGTGCTGATAAATAAATAAAGGGAGACTAGTATAGATCTATTTCAAGCTATTTAGCTCTCATCAGCTAGCCATACCCTTACTGGGAATGATATATATATATATATATAAAAATCATTAACTGAAAATTAACTGAAAATAAAAAAACACCTCTATTCAATCCAAAAGTTTGTTTAAACAGTTTTCTACTAAAAGTATATAATGCTACATTTCCTCAGAAGTACCCAGTAGCAGAAGGGATTATGTCTTCATAATTTACCAATTCCAAATTTAGTTCAGTCAATCTACAATGTAGGGAATAAACTCCATTTGGTTCCATATATACATATACATATACATATACATATACATATACATATACATATACATGTACATGTACATGTACATGTACATGTACATGTACATATACATATACATACATATATACATATAAATTACTGCTTTTTATATATACATAATGCACTAAAAACAAGATTAATTTGTTAAACTAGACATAGGAACTATTGAAATCAGTAAATCTGAGAGCATCTCTTTCAGTTCACTATACATATTAGATTGTTTCTTATAATTTTACAATTTTGAAACAGTTCTAGTGCTTCATTTAAAAAACACACATTATTTATGATCAGATGTATTTTTCAAATCAAATTTATAGATAATATTCAATATTACCAATAACACTAAGAATTTCAGATAGAAAACTTACATTCATTTATCTCTGAGTAAATTTTTTTGATTCAATTGGCTCTTCTTCTGTGTAGATATGTTTACAATTTCATTACACAATTTTAGTTTTCCTAAGTTTATAGTATCTATCACCACTATTATGTTGATATAAATTTACATTATTTTCTTTTTAAAAGTCTTCCATAGTTAGGTCTTCTTTTTCAATTTCTATTATTATTCTAACATTAATTTGTTCAGAACAAGCTTTTACTCTTTATAGAGATTAATGTAATTTACCTGTTCATTAACTTTCTTCTCTTTGTCTAGGTCTTTTTCCATGTCTGCTAATTCTCTGTCTTTTTGTGACAACTGTTTTTCCAATTGGCGAATTTCATCACGCAGAAATCGAGTATCACGGCTTCCAGTGGATCGCTGTGCTATCTTAACAAATATTAAAATAAAACTAGTTATATATATATAATTATATTAGGGTAAATTAAAAGTGCATATTCTAAACAATATAAAACTCATGGAAAGGTTTTGAAATATAGTAAATATGCAACTAAACAATGTAAAATCAGATTTAGCTATTTACTCTAGGGGACCATCTGTCTTGGATTAAATGTCTTGGAATCTAAATTAAATTTAGACTCTACAATGAAAAATAACTACTAAATTAACAAATATTGAATTAATTCATTATTTCCACCAGTATAGCAGCACAAATCAAATTCCCAACTTTTAAAATAGGGTTATACTTTTATGAGTCAACATATTATCTGCAATTATACTTTTTATTATATTTAAAAATGCTCCAAAATCTGATTTCTCAATTAATAATTAATGCAAGGAAGTTTTCTAAAACATGTAGTAGGATCCTACTTTTTTATATTGTCCATATTTAAAATATTAGGCAAATTGAACAATTGCAGGATTTAAAATTACCAATCGTAAAATGTGAAAACCAAGCCTCACAACATGCTGAAGCTTAGAAGATTCAGTGCCATACAAATTAGACAGATTATTAAGATTCATAAAGCTATTTAAATATTGTATCTCAAAAATAATAATGTTCAATATTTACTTTAGGTGAAATTTAAACATACCTCTAATTCTTTTTCTAGTTTCATCACCTTAGTTTTTAATTGATTTTCTGTTTTCATAAAAAAAGGACAAAGTTATCAAATTATAATGACCAAAATACTGAAATGAGACCTAGAATAAAACTGATCACATTCTTTACTAGTATCAAAAACAGCTCCTTCTTTGAAAAAAAATTAATTGTAAATTATATCTGTTTATAGTATAAATTATATTATATAGAGGAATACCATGTTTCATAATTGAACCTTGCATTTCCCATTTTTAATACTTACCTATTCTTTCAGAGAATTAAAAATGAGTGAACTCAATTGATCATTAACATCTTTCAATTTATTTTAAAGAAACTTTTTTCTTCATTTTAAGTTGAAATTGTGTGACGCTTTGGACCCAGTTTTAGAAGTTGGACCTCATTAGTCATCATCGTATGTATGTTTTCAATATTTCCATATTTAACTTAGAATAACAGAATAAATTAAACATATTTCTACTAAAACTAACTATAATGAAGAATCTCACTATTCCAACTGAGTAAAAGGTAACAGTTCAAAACCAGCAGCAAAGTAAAAGCAAAACAATGAAGCCTATAATATTGAATTCTGAACTCTAAATAGGGTTTTTCTCTATGGAACTGAAAATTCAATTTTACTGATACTTCTGTATTTTCCCCAAAAAGTGTCCAGACGTTTACAAGTTATGTATCTACAGAAATGTTACCAAATTTAGCTTGCTCTTCTCCAGCTTTCTCAACTTCTTCCAGAGCCAGTTCTACTTCTTGGTTTTTCATCTATTAGAAAAAATGCAAATTTTGTAACTGCTGCCAACAAAATAAAACCATAAGGATTAAAACATGTTTAAAATAAGATACAGTTTATTATAGATAAATCCCTAATATTAAGTTATTTACAATATAAGTTATAAACATGCCAAAAATCCAAGAATAAGCTTTATGTAATTATACTCTTCCTTCCATAACAAGGGTATACAAGTAAAAAAACCAAAACCTTCAGAGCTGTTTTTATTAATCCAAAACAACTACAACTCTATGTTTATTATGGAAAAGTGTGTCCCATTTTCATCCAAGTACTACATTTACCATTGAAAATGACTGTACATGAATGGGCAAAAAGCAAAACAAAATTCTCATCTCCTCCCTTCTCAGGAAATCTTAGGTCACTTATCTTCTTCACTACTTCTAGCCTCATAAATGTTTTTATATTAGAGTATTTAAATATTTAACAAACCATGCTCATTTTTATTAATATCTGTGGATTAACTTTTTAAAGTGCTGCAAAACTATTGATATACATCTGTAAATATTTTAGGGGTTCCAGGAATATTCTAAACACAAACATAACCTGTTCCAATCTTTCTTATGGGATTACAATGCAAGGGAAGAAGAGCCTATTCAATTAGCCTGTCTAGGCAACAGATGGATTCCTTAAGCTTTCAGAGGGAACCATGAGTTATTCCCAAAGTTCTGGTACATAATTCAACTGAGCCCTTAGTCACAGCTTGGAATGAATGTATTTTGAAGGACTCAGACTGGATCATGCCAATGTGGACTATGGATTCCACAATCTCCAAAACCCAATTTATAGAGAAGCTCTAAGAGCCCACCAGTGGTCTTGTTTCAGATAACCAGTATTTTCAGGGTTAATAAGAGTCTGGAGTGCCCCTGAATGGCCACTGAGGGCTATTCAAAGAATCTGTTGGATAACGTTATTTGGATTTGTTCTAAGTTGGACTCCGGGTAGGCAGGTCCTATGGAAGAAAGTGAGGCAAATCTTGCTTCATTATGTGGGATGACTTTCAGGTCCTGAAGAAATGCACAAGGTCCTTGCAGTTGTAAGCTATGAATCATGCTCCTCCTGGCTAGTTAAGGTTTTCGGGAGATGGTGTATAGTTGGATATAAACAGAGGTTAACACCTGTTTATAAGAGGGGATGGAGTTTGCCTATCTTAAAGCAATAGGTTACCCATTTCTCAAAAAGTCATCCTTGGATCTGACAGGGTTGACCAAATTTCATTCAGTCTCCAACTTTAAAATTATTAGGGAAAGTTGTGGAAAGGCTAGGCACTCAGCTTCAAAGGATTCTTGAAGAAAAGCAGATCATCAGGACCCTTTTCAGTCTGGATGTAGACGAGATTATAATACAGACATAGTGTTGACCTCCACTTGTAAGCTTCAATTACTCCAAGATACAGTGGTACATATAGTTCTGGGCACTCTGAGGACTGTCGGTGTTAGATTACTGGGAAATGAGTTTATATTGATGGCCAGTCTCTTTCTGGGTGCAATTCAAAGCACTAGTTATCATATTTAAAGCCCTGAATGGCACAGAGCCAAATTATCTATAGGACTACTTCTCCCTGTGGATATGTCCATACCACCAGATCAGATAAGGTGGGTGCATTCCATTCCTCTTTACTAAACAATATCATCTGGTGTGCCTTCTCTACAACAACCATCTATCTTATAGAACAGCCTTTCCCCTGAGGTCTGGAAGGCCCCTACACTATTAACTTTCTGGAGGGCCGTGAAGACCTAGCTCTTCCCTCAAAAGCTGGATCAGGATAGGAGTTGAGCCCAGAATATGTGTACTTTAGTACAGGATTACTGTGATATCTTGGTGGCATGTGATGTATTTTGGGGGGAGGTTAGCATTTTCCCTCTATTCATAGTGGTTTGATGATTGCTATACACTTAGGACTATATTGTATATAAATAATTAAAGTATAATAAATGTTTATAAAGATGCTTTTTACAAATCTTAACCATATATCAGTACTGACCTTCATTAGTGATTGAGAAATTTTAAAAAGTTGAATTAAATGTGAAGAAGTCTCATCTTTCAAAGCATTACCATCAACCTAAAATATATAAAATATAAATATTTGAAAAATATGCGTTAAAATACCTTTAATTACAGACATATTGAAAACATCATGCAAAATACCTTGGCCACAGTCTCAAGCAAACTATCCGCTAGGTCCTCCTGACGAGGCAAAGCATCAGGATCTACTCTCATAATTTTCTTCCACTCCAAAATAGGTGCCATCCTGAATATTCATTTACTTCTGGAAAAAAAAGTAGTCACATTGAAAAGGTTACATTTACCAGAAATACCAGTGTTCCTCTTGAAATATTTAGTATAGCATTTGTAGTATTTTTATTTAGTAAACTATTATATCTAAGAACAGTGGATGACTTACTTTCCCCATTAACAGAAATTATGCGAGGCAAGTTTAGACTGAGTGGTTATTGGTCCACAGGCATTCACTAAGCTTGTATTAATCAAGGGTGGAATAGAACCGCACCTCGCCCTTCCTAATCCAAACCCTTAACTACCACACTGGATCTCAAATGAAATGTTACTAGATACAAGGAGTCAAACAAATGTTTTAAGAATAAAAGCCTTTTTTTATTTATGCCCCCAAAACATTTCTCTTTATTTCCATGTAGGTTTCTCAATGTACTCACTTAGGAATTCCATAAGATGATATGGGAGCTACTGTAAAAATCAATAAGAAAACCTGTAAAATAGCTTTTACATTTGAAACTAATCCAATTTCAGGTTTTGTATGCATACTACTCCTTAAATTTGATATTATGTTAAGGGGTTCCTTTACCATTTCCTTTTTTAATTCTGTTTTTAATGTTTATATTAATAAAATATTTGATTACCATAAGTTTGGAGCAGATTGTAAAGGAATGCAAGTGATAACTACAATGTCTGAAAAACCATTTCAGTACAAATATCCTTAATATTTTGGAATTCATTGCACAATTTCATTGCACAAATTGGTTCTATGTCTGTACCTATGAAAACAGATAATTAGGATTGCCAATCTTGTTTCTATGTAAACTAATATTATTAAAATCAATTTAATTTCTAAGAAACTGTGCATAAAATTATAACTATATAATTATTTACACAGAGTTTTGTACACGCTTAAACCTGTTAACCTTGCACAGTAAGGCTTTGAAGTTAGTGTCATTTCGAGACAAATATGTGTTACGTAACATGTTAAATTTAAATATAAATCAATTTTTTAGTTCACATCTTAAGTGCTCTACTACTTTTTGGGGTATAGGCAACAGTGCACTCATCAACAAACAATTGTAACCGTCGGTACAGGAAATGTTCTATAGCTCTAAATCATCGAACTATAATTTCTGTTGGAATATTCCACTCAACTTCCTCCCTCCACTTCTTCTGTTTTTATTTATTTTTTCTTCATATCGGTAAGCATTCCATAATTGAATGCATCTCTGAATAAATGAGTGAATCAGTGAATAAATAGACTCCTCTTACTAAGCAGCTTTGATTTTCTACAAAGTTTTACAATGTGTGGAATCTGTTGATAGATTTCTCAAGCATATCTGATAAAAATTGTATTTTATTTTGGTTTACTGTTTTTTTTTCACCATGGCTAAAATTAACACACTAGTAGTGCTCTTTTTTGTTTCATTTATCTCCAACTGGGTATCACAACACTTGGAAGAAAAACAGGTTTTAATGGTTTTTCAGAAGGTTAAGAGGATGGAAGTCTGCCAGATCTCAAGGGGAAGAGAGAGAGCAGGACCACTATGGAAAATGCACACCTCCTAGATCCCAGAAGTGATACGTCAGTATGAGCTCATTATTCCTGGTATATATTGTGTCTTAACGGAAAACCACTACACAGACCACTACACTTCACATAGATTACATAAGGTGTAAGATAAATTTCAATTCCATATAATTTATGGAATAAAACCAATAGCATTGTTTTAATACTATATACCAGTGTTGGCAAACCTTTTCGGAACCGAGTGCCGAAAATGGTGTGCACGCAGGCGGGGAAACACCAGAAACCAGAAGAGTATCTTTCTGGTACGCAGGTTCGGTAGCGCCGGTCAACAGGTATTTCATTTCTAGTGTGAATGCACACACAAACACCAGCTGGCCGGCGCACATGCACACGCTGGAACCAAGAAGAACAACGAGCGATGGCTGGCATGCCCTGAGAGATGACTCTGTGTGCCACTTCCAGCACGCATGCCATAGGTTCGCCATCACGGCTATATACTATATAAGAAAAAATACTTTGGCCTTTTCAAATACTATTCTCTGGGATTCAAATATCAGTTTTTTGATCCTGGGAAGTAAGATCCAAGTTTTTGTTGAAGGGAATTTTTTTCTTTTTTTTTCTTCACCTTATCTTATAATTCTTCATTCCGAGTTAAAGATTGGAGATAGGGTTCATACACTGAACTAAAACATGGTTAGTGTAGCAGGTAGCCAAGTACATAGAGTGGAAAGCTGAAGATCTCAAACCCCTATCCCAGAGGCTCTGTAAGCATTCACATTGTGATCCTCTTTCCTGCTGTGAGGTATAAGTTTGATTGTACTTGCTGATATAACTAGCTACCAAGGGGCATCTCACTTGACAATGCTGATATGTGAGAACTCATACCGTGTTGCCTTCATGGCAATTAAAATGTAAAAAATGAAAAAACTAAATTTAAATAGTACAATCTTCTGCCATATAACATTAAAATTTCATTCTTTTCTATCTACATGGCATAGACTGTTTATTTTTAAAAAAAACATATTTTGTAAAATATCCAATAGATTATGCCAAGTATCATTTTAACAATGGTTTACTGAATAAATCACAATTAACATGCTAATAATGTAAATTGGTCTCTGAATCACAGCATCTGGGTTCTCATATTATGAATAACAAGTACCAAAGCAATTTCATACTTTTATGCTCAATCATAGATCATTTCAGTTACTGAATCCAATCTATCATTTAGTATAGGGATCTAGTTTAAAGCATTTCCAACAAGAGGTCTGTCCTCCAGTCTCTACCTTAGCACATTCAATGAAAGATGTTTCCTAACATTTAAAAAAAAAACCTTTCTATAAAAGTTTTAAGACCATTATTTGAGATGACAGCAAAGACGTGAGCCGAGGTGGCGCAGTGATTAGGGTGCAGTACTGCAGGCCACTTTAGCTGACTGTGATCTGCAGTTCAGCGGTTCAAATCTCACCGGCTCAAGGTCGACTCAACCTTCTGTCCTTCCAAGGTGGGTGAAATGAGGACCCGGACTGTGGGGGCAAGTTGCTGACTCAATTTGCTAAAAAATTTGTAAATCGCTTAGAGAGGGCTGAAAGCCCTATGAAGCAGTATATAAGTCTAATTAATTAATTAATAAATAAATAAATAAATAAATAAATAAATAAATAAATAAATAAAATGGATCAATATTTTCCACTTCCATAGGATTATGAGTTTCAAAATTTCAAAACCTGTTTCTTTTCAGGTATTTTTATAAACAATGGAGAAGCTAAAATAATATTTTTCCATATTATTTTATTTGCTGTTGCTCCATATGGCTTCCATCACACCTTTTCTTCACAAATTGAAATGTTTAAGTGAATGGTCCACTTTCTTCAAAACACAATTTTCCCCTTCTTTTTCATCAAATCATGTAACCCCAACACATGTGCAAGACGACAAGCAGGAAAACATGAGATCATATTAGCAAGATCTGGTATTCTTCTTTTGGAGATGCTGTGCATCCAATGCTTCTCTCTCGCCCAAGAACCTGGCTGGGCATTAAAAGGGGGGGGGGGAACCTTTTGCTGCTTTAGGATAATCTATGCTAGGAAAGAGAGAACCGATTATGCCAAAAACAGTGTGCATTAGTGACCATTTCACCATTTTTCTAATTTTCTTGCCAGAGTTGTTAAGTGAATCACTGAAGTTGATAATTTGCTAACATGATGGTTAAATGAATCTGGCTTCCCCATTGGTTTTGCTTGTTACAAGGTTGCAAAGGGGGAATCACATGATCTTGGGACACAGCAATGGTCATAATAAGTATGAACCATTTGCCAACCAAGCATCTGAATTTTGATCACACACGATCACGGGGATGCTACAAAGATTGTTAAGTGTGAAAAATGTTATTTTCCCCAGTGCCATTGTAACTTTGAATGGTCACTAAATAAACTGTGGTAAGTGGAGGACCACCTGCATTTGGACCACAGGGAACATTTCGTGTATCTGTAGTCAGGGTTGCTGAGAGATTAAGTGCTGGAACAAGACTAATATGGGTCCCCTCACCTACACATGGACACATAAATCAATAATGTCATAACTGTGCATTTATTAATTACATTCAAACATACTTGCAAATATATTAAATATATATTTAAAAATATGTTTAAATATATCCCCCTGCTTTGTCAGTGAAGGGAAGCCCTGCCCTAAACATCAATAGCACTCTTTTTTTCTCCATTTTTGTTTGACATCCTTCCTAAAGATCTACCTATTCCACAGTGCCGTTGACTTTAAACTCTTCCTTCAAACCTTAATTACATTCAACTAATATGCTGAATTTTCCTCCCCTCTTTGATTCTTCTTTGTTTACTGTCTATTTGGGATGGTAAGATCCAGATGCCATCCCTGCTGCCTGTGAAGTTTTAAAATATGCTTTAAATCAGTGGTCTCCAATCTTGGCAACTTTAAGACTTGTGGACTTCAACTCCCAGAGTTCCTTAACCACCTTTGCTGGTGGAGGAACTCTGGGAGTTGAAGTCCACAAGTCTTAAAGTTGCTAAGGTTGGAGACCACTGCTTTAAATGATCCAATATTGTTTTTCTTTTTAAAAAAATTACAACATTTCCCCCTTCATGGACCCCGGAACAATGTACCGGCTGCACCCCCTTCTCCTGGAGTGGTGGGGGGGGATATAGGCCTGTCTGTAATCCTGCGAAGCTTTATTTCACCGGTGGACGACCTAAACCGCAGGTTAGGCGCATAAAGAACCACCCTAATCTCGACTGCGAAGGACTGTTTCCCAAAGGTTTAGTATCCCAAAGGTTCAGTCAGAAAGCGGAGGATGCCAGGCATAATCCCAGCGTCCACTCAGTCCTCCTTCCCTTAACCCCGATTAGAAGCGGGAACCGGTCCCCGTCTCTCCCCGGTGCCCGCGCCGCCCCTCGCTGGCTCGCTTACTTTCCACCGCCTCTCCTCCCACCTTCAGCCTCTTTCCTTTGTCTTCCCTCGCTGACTTCCGCAGTCGTTTAAGGTGGGGACGGCCGCTGCTAAGCAACGCGATTCAACAACCCTCGCCCACATTCAGAAGAGCCCGGATATGCTTCCGGACTTGCACCGAGCGCCCGCTCAAAAACTCCCGCGGGACTACAATGCCTAGAGAGCAGTTCGGCGGAGAAAACTCCGAGTCCCGAAATGCTTTGCTCGGCGAACCGTTGACAAACGCCTCGAGTTGGTCAAAGCGCTACCTATAGCGCGGGTGAAAAACGAATTTCCGGCAACAAAGAGAGCGGAACGGAGCTGACGGGACCCTCGCGCAGATTGGGCAGGAAAAAAGCACGGACAGCTCGACATTAAGGAGCGAAGTATTTCCCTTCCTAGGGAAAGCGTCGTAGGAAAAAAAAAAAAACTACACGCCCCAGTCAGCCCAACACCGACCTGGAGACAATCTCTTTTCGATATCCGCCGCTTGGAATGCTGGGAAGAGGGAGGTGGGGGGAGCGGCCGAAAATCGCCTTGGCGAGCGCTCTACTGGGAACGGAGGATGAGTGTCTGCGCATGCGTAATCGGGGTGGGAGTCTCCGGCTGGTTCATTCGTTCTGATTTGTGGGGAGGGGCGGTGGGGGGGGTGTCTTATGTCGAGTTAAGTCGAGAGCTGCTGCCGAGTAAGTCATGGCGGGGAAAGGGCTTCATCCACGGCACTCCCAAGCAGAGGAACCTGCGAAGTGAAAACACGCGGGGACAGAATCTTATCAGGATCTTTTGGGAAGCTGGGTAACTTAACGCGCGTGGCGATTTTCCGTGCAAAGGTAATGGGAAAAGAAAAAAGACGGGGAGGGCGGAGGAGGAAAACTTATCCGTCAAATGTGAAGTTTAAGCCCAAGGGACGATTTTATTTGATCTTTTGCGTTCGGGTTCTCTTTAAGGTGGACATGTCCCCTCGCTTGCCTCTTATTAATTTCCAAAAAGGCTAGCAGGCTTCACACGTGACGTTTATAAAGCCTTGAATTAGGTACTGTAATGGTATCTTGGCAGAATCTATAAATGCATCCTACTTAAGTGTTGTTACCAAGCTGCATAATTCATATGGGCCCAACATCATATACTGTATAATGCAATGCTGTTAGTGTTCACTTTGAAGGGCCAATGCTGGATACTGTTAATTAAAACTCTTCTGAAAATGGACCTGTCTGCTTCATTTATAGCTTACCTCTTTGGCAAAAGTATGACTTGTTAGGTTTGGAGCATGCTGTCTTTGCAAACTTTGTGTATCGCTTATATTTTGTAAAGATTGTGTGAATTTGTCATTGAATATTAATCAGAATTATTTATCCAATTTAAAAGAGTATGAAGTTTGCTAGTGAGATGCATAGTTCTTAATTTCACCTTCTGGGTAATTTGGAAATAGGGGAAATAGTTCTACATGCATTAATTTCTTAATGACAGGTAGTTGAGTATCCTGAAGTGGTAGTTTATAAGCAAAATTTAACTCTTGGATACAATTTAGATTTCAATGGCATATATATATTTACAGTATTCATATTGGCATGAATCTGATATGTTTACATGAAAGTTATTCTGGCCACTGGGTTTCTTCTCCTCCCCCTCCCCATATTTTGTCTACATTGGGCTCCTTATTTCATTCTGAATATATTGAACTTCATTGTTCTATCTTGCTACATTTTAAACAGTGTTTAACATTTTTGTAACATTGTTCTCTATTCATATTTATTCAGTTCTTTGCTTCTTTATAAGCCTGGAAAATATCAAAGCTGTAGTTATTAAGACCTCAGAAAATTATTGCACCTGGCTGATTTTGCTCTTAACTCAAAGAACCTCTTATATAAAGAGGTTAAGGTCTGATTTATATCTAAGTGAGAGATTCAGGAATGTAGGCTAAACTGGGAAATTGGAGGGGGAAACTCTCAAAGAAATTAATGACTAACCAATTTTTTAATTGATGCCCAGTGAGCTACTGGGAAATAATCAGAGATAAAGTTCAGCAGAAAGAAGAATTTGGTAGAGAGCCAGTTTGGTGTAATGGTTAAGGTACCAGGCTAGAAACCACTATCGTCTCCAATGCCACTTTAGGTATGAAGCCAATTGGGTGACTTTCAACCAGTCATTCTCTCTCAGCTCCAGGAAGAAGGTAAACCTCTTCTAAAAATATTGCCCAGAAAATTGTAGGGACTTGTACAGGCAATCACCAGGAGTCAACACTGATTTGAAGGCAGAAAACCAAAAAATGATTCATTATATAGTCAGGATAAGACATAGGTTGCCTATGAAATTGTATTGCTGCCATTGTCAACAATATTAATTGAACCAAACACTTGATTTCATATAGAACAGTATCAGCTTTATATAAATATTCTGGATATATCAGCCATTCATTTTCTGTCCTAAATGCCAATAAGCAAATTACAGCTGCTCCATCAGTACATTTTTTTCCTAACAATCAGGCAGATGGTTACATAGCTAATTGTGTGCATATGTAAATGTTGAAGCAATTAATGCAATTTAGAATACCTAGCAGTCAGTACAAAAATAGCACACAGTATTTCTCAATTCCAGTTCTATGGAGTTGGTTGCCTTGGGGGCAGGTGTACTTTATAGCTGTGTAGAATATTCAGAATACAGTTCAATTACTTTTGGTCTCTTCTACATATACCCAAAGGCTTTCATATCCCCAGTGGAATATTGGGGGATGGGGGGTGGCTTTACATGCCACGTTAAAGATTGTTTTGAAGTTTATCAGAATTTTTTAAAGGAGAAATGTCATTTGAAAAGGTGGCTCAGATATTATGGATATCTTCTTGGAACAAGTACTGTAATCTGGCATGAATGCACATCACTGTCCTTATGGATAACTTATTTCATTCTGCCAGACTCCCTGCCCTGTCTGATTTTATTCTTTACTCTAAACAGAATTTGTAAGTCCAAAAGCTGTTTGCAGTCCAAAAGCTTATCAGCATAATCTGACCAAATTATTTTTTTTATATATTTTATTTTTAATTTTTAAAACAAACACAACACATCCTTCTTTACATATTGTAGAAAGTGTATCAGTTGGTTACAAAAAGACTTTTGTGCATCTCTTCCACAGTCAACAAACGTAATTCATATTAACTGAAGTATTTTAACTCAGATATTTATACATGTTACCATCATCATACCTCCATTTTCATTTGACTATAATTGTTTAAACATCCTTCATCATAAAATATACCAAGATTTAATACATAACAACATACTGGCCTTTCATTTACTATTTCTAAAATCCTCCATTAACACTGAATCCTTATGTCCTATTCTAGCTAAACATCCATAATATTTAATAACAAAATTTTCTAATCCTCCTTTCCAAATCAGTTTACAATTTACATCCAATTTCATGTTGTATCCATACCTTTATAAACGTTATCCTTATCCCTCCTTTATTTAACTATATTCTGTATCATAACATTTCCCCCCTAATAATCAAGACTTTAACTGTACCTAACTTAGTTCTTTTTTTTTAGCGTTTTTTTATTTTTTATTTTTATTTTAAGAAAAAAAACACAAATATGTCATCATTTGTCAATCATTAAGACATTGAAGTACAATTTTTTGTGTGTGTGTGTGCCCCTCCCTCCCTCCACCCCCCCACCCCCCCTCCTCCTTCCCCCCCCCGACTTCCCAGAACCCGTACACGGTATGGATTTTTAACTAACACAGTCTAAAATCTATTGAGAAAAAAGAAATAAAGAAATTAATGACATTCTAGATTGACCTTAGTTTCTTCTTACTGAACTGACTTTTAACAGTTTAAATCATTTCTGATCTTAAGCATAGGCTAACTGGAATTTCTTAGTCCCGTATTTATTTTGTATATAGTCAATCCATTTTTTCCAGTCTCGTTTATATATCTCATTTGAATGATCTTTGAGATATGCCGATATTTTAGCCATCTCGGCTAAGTTTGTTACTTTCAATGTCCATTCTTGGATTGTAGGCAAGTCTTCCTTCTTCCAATATTGCGCCACCAACAGTCTTGCTGCAGTTATCAGGTGCAGAATCAAATTGGTCTCTACCACTGTAAAGTCAGTACATATACCTAGTAAAAATAACTGAGGAATAAACTTTATCCTTCTTTTAAAAACATTTTGCATGACCCACCATATTTTTATCCAAAATGCCTTAACCTTTTGGCAGGTCCACCATATATGATAATATGTAGCATCGAGAGAACCACACCTCCAACATTTAGGCTGTACATTCGGATACATAGAAGCCAACTTTTTAGGATCTAAATGCCATCTATAGAACATCTTATAAAAATTTTCTCTCAGATTTTGAGCTTGTGTAAATTTCACATTTCTTACCCAGATTCTTTCCCATGTATCCAACATTATTGGTTCCTCAATATTTTGAGCCCATTTTATCATACAATCTTTAACTAATTCTGTTTCCGAATCCATCTGTATTAATACATTATATATCCTCTTTATATGCATTAAGCTTTGATCTCTTATTTGTTTAAACAGATTATCCTCAACTTGGATAAAACCAATTTTTTGATCTATTTTCCACCTAGCCTGTAATTGCCCATACTGGAACCATGTTTGAACTACCTTCTCCTCTTTTAATACCTCTAAAGATTTTAATTGTAATACCCCCCTTTCCAAGGTAAGAAGCTGTCTGTAAGTAATTCTGTCCTGTTTTTGTGCTGTATTCATATTTTCAATTGCGTGTCTAGGAATTGCCCACATGGGTATCTTGTCATTTAATTTATATTGGTATTTCTTCCAAACCCACAGTAAAGCATTTCTTAAAATATGACTTTTAAAATTCTTATCCAATTTTTTGTTGAATAACAGGTAAGCATGCCAACCAAATACCAGATCGTGTCCCTCAATATTCAATATTCTATCATTGGTTAAATGAGTCCAATCACTAATTACAGATAATGCCACTGCATCATAATATAGTTTTAAATTAGGTAGTTTCAATCCTCCTCTCTCACGTACATCTTGCATTATTTTCATCTTTACCCTCGGCTTCTTTCTTGCCCACACAAATTTGTTGATACCCTTCTGCCATTCTAAAAGGTTCGCATCTTTTTTAAGTATAGGTAACATTTGGAAAAGAAATAAAAATTTTGGTAAAATGTTCATTTTCACTGCCGCTATCCTACCCAGCAAAGATAAGTGCAATTTCTCCCATTTTTTCATCTCTGTCTGTATGCTATGCCAAAGTGGTTCATAATTATGCTTATATAATTTCCCATTTGAAGTTAAAATGTTAACTCCAAGATATTTGACTTTTTTAACTACCTCACATCCTAGCATCACTCCTAATTCTTCCTTTTGTTTAATGTTCATATTTATAGCTAATATTTTGGTTTTTCCTAAGTTTATTTTAAAACCCGACACTTGACCATATTGATTAATCGTATTCATTAAAACCATACTGGATTCCTGCGGTTGTTCCAATATTATGACCAAATCATCCGCAAAAGCGCGGACTCTATATTCTTGCTGCCTAATCTTGATCCCTTTTAAACCATCCAAGCCCCGTATTTCATTCAACAATACTTCCAAAGTTATAATAAACAATAATGGGGACAAAGGACAGCCCTGTCTTGTACCTTTTCCAATTTGAAAAGAGTCTGTTAAACTTCCATTGACTATGATTTGTGCTGTTTGCTGTTGGTATATTGCTTTAATTGACTGTAAAAAATTATCTCCTATCTGCATTTTTTGCAGTATCTTCAGCAGAAATTGCCAGTTAACTCGATCAAAGGCCTTCTCAGCATCCAAAAATATAAACGCAGCAGGGATCTGGTTGTTCTTTCCCAAATATTCTAATGCATTAATAATTAATCTAACATTACTTTTCATCTGTCTCCCTTGTATAAAACCTGTTTGGTCCGTATGTATCAATTGTTGAATGACCAACATTAACCTATTTGCTAATATTTTAGTAAAAATTTTATAATCTACATTCAGTAATGAAATAGGTCTATAATTTTTGGGTTGAGTAGTATCTTGATCTTCTTTGGGTATCAAAGATATAAACGCTGTCTTCCAAGATGGAGGGACTTTGCCTTCCGTTTGAATCATATTAAATAATTCTCTAAGAGGTTCTACCATTTCTAACTGTAAGTTTTTATAGTAAACCGCTGTCAAGCCATCTGTACCTGGTGCTTTCCCTGACTTTAATTGCTTAATTACCTGCAGGATTTCCCCCGAGGTTATTGGTTGATTCAATTTTTGCCTGTGTTCTTCTCTAACTGAAGGTATTTTCTTTGTCTAAATATTTGTCTATGTCTAAACCATTAATTTTATCCCCTTTATACAGTTCTGTAAAAAATTCCCAGAAAGCCTTTTGAATCTCTTCCTGTTGAAACACCTCCTTCCCTCTGTAAATCAGTTTAGATATATTTCGAGTTTTCCTTTTTTTCCTAATCTGATAAGCTAACCATCTGCCAGGTTTGTTTGCATTACAAAAAGTATTGTGTTTTGCATATAATAAATTAGTAGCTACCTGGTCAGAGATCAACATGTCAAATTGAGATTTTAATATGTTAATAGCTTCCTTAACCTTTGTATCGTCTGGGTTCATTGTTAACTCCAGCTCTTTTCTCTTAATTTCCTCTTCCAGTTCTGTTCGTTTTAACCCTTGCTTATTTCTATGTGTTTTATTTATATTCATCAAAACTCCTCTCATATACGCTTTGCTTGCGTCCCATACAAATTCCATAGATGTACCCTTATTCATATTCAAAACAAAATATTCAGATAGTAATTTTTTACAATCATTAATATACTTTTCATATCTAAATAAGTTTTCATTCAATCTCCAAGACCTTCTTGCCTGCACTACCCTTCCCAACTCCATCCAAACTGGGTTATGGTCCAAAAGGACCCTAGCTGCAATCTTTGTTTTCTTGACCCTAGAAAGCAAATCATTAGTGGTTAGGATAAAATCAATCCTTGAAAGGGATTGATGCCTGTCCGAGAAGAAAGTGAAGTCATATTCCTGTGCATTTCTTTCTCGCCAAATATCTCTCAATTCAAAATCATCCATAATGTCAAAGAAAGATTTGGGTAACTTTGCTCGCATCTTGGTATTTAGGCGGGAAATCTTCTTATCTCTCTTAGTGTCTATCACTCCATTCCAGTCACCCAATAGTATACAGGAACTATAGTCCCACTGTACTAATTTAGCATGAAGATTTCTATAGAATCTATCTTGCTGTTGATTGGGAGCATAAATTCCCAAAAGTAATGTCTTTTTCCCTTCTAAGATTAAGTCTAAAGCAATATATCTTCCGAAGGGGTCTGCTTCTATTAATTCAGCTTTCATATCTTTTCTTAAGTATACAACTATACCATTCTTCTTTTCCATAGCAGAAGCTGCAAAATGTTGACCAAGTTTTGAATTGATCAAATATTTTTGATCAGTTGACTTGATATGAGTTTCTTGCAAACAAATTACATCGTTCTTAAACTGTTTGAGATAATGAAATATTTTCTTCCTCTTCTGTGGAGAATTCAGTCCGTTGACATTCCATGTTAAAATCTTAGTTGTCATTTTTGGTTGGTTGAAGCATTTTTAGAGCTTCCTGCATGGCCTGTTTAACCTTAGGTCTAGCTCCTCCCACTGCTTCCAGATTTGTTATTGTAGTTCCTTGATCGATGGCCGATGATTGTTGATGCTGTTGCTTTTTAGCTTGTTTCTCCATACGTCTAGTAGTCATGCGGCTAGGTCTTGGTTCCATAGCACCTTGCACTTCTAGAGAAGAGAGATGCTCCATCTTGTCTGGTGGTTGTGTAGTTTGCTGTCTATCCTGTCCTTCTTGTGGTCTTTCTCTAGGTCCAGATGGTGCAGGGTGTCCGGCCTTCAATATATTATAATAAAAATCTCGGGCTTTCCATACAGAGTTGAGGCGGTACCTTTGCTTATCAAATGTAAATATGATGCCAAATGGCGCATCCCATCTATACTGTATCTGACGATTTCTGAGTTCTTCGACCAAAAAAGCGTAGTCTCTCCTGGCTCTTAACATTTGAGGTGGTATCTCTTTCAAAACAGCCAGGTCTTGACTGCCAATTTGAAGCTTAGTGTTATAAGATGCTTGCAGTACCATATTTCTAAGCTCTCTTGTAGTAAAATATATAACGATGTCTCGAGGAAGCTGCTTCTGCTTTGCCAGCCAGGAGTTAACGCGGTAAGCTTTGTCAATTTGCCAGTCTTGGTTGGTCCCTGGTCTTCCCATCAGGCGATCAAAAGCTTCCGATAGGATCTGTTTCAGGTTCTCCTGTTTCTCCTCACGCAGCCCCCTTACTCTTAATGCGAACTTAGTTCTTTTTTATTAACCTTTATATATAATCCAAAGGGATTTCTAATCTTCCTTTCATGGGTACCATTCAATATTCATATCCAATTATTACTCATCATGACACTACACATTGTATACATTAGTTACATTATCAATTATTTATTTAACTATATCTATTGTCACTAAATTCCACTAAGTTTAACTAGTTTTAAGTTATACTCTTCTATATATCAACCTGTATCTTTCCAGTAGCAAAACAGTCTCATATCTTTTGCCATTTGTGGTGCCAATCTTCTAATTATCTTCTTGATCAGCTTTGTATAGACTTCTCTTAGCAACTCCTTGCTTATAAAATCTCTCATGTAATTTTGATGCCCTTCTTCTGTTTCCTTAATCAGCTTATCTTTGATTGTCAGTAGTGTTATCAATGATGTTGCTAATAAAATTTCTCTTTAAATCCATAAATTCTTTTGTTTTTTCTTCTTCTGTATCTTGCCATCTGGGATAGATTTCCCCTCCATTTAGTTCCTCTTTCAGTATTCCACTCTTTCCATTTTCAGAGAAAAACCAATCACCATAAATATCACCAAATTTAATTTCTTTATATTCATTTTCCTCTTCAATTTTTAGGGTTTTAACCATCACTTTTTCCACTTGATAAACATCCTCAACTTCTTCCTCATATTTTGCTGTTAGATGCTCTTAAGTCTTCCAGCTTCTTCTCTATCCTCTCATATGTATTTGATAATTTCTGTATTTCTGAGAATATCTTTTGCAGACTTAAAGTTTCTTTCTGCTGTTGAAATTGTGCCATTATCTCCAGCTAACAAACACAGCTGCTCTAGTTTGGAAGGTTAATAAGATTAAACATAGATTCACAATAACGTTTTATTTTCACTTTTCTCTGGTTAAAGATATACTTCAAAGGGACACCTGTATGTTTTTCTTCTTATCAATCTCTATAAACAAGCAGTGAGACCTTGGAGTGCCAAGCCAGAATAATCAGTGAGAAGAACCTTCCAGCCTCCAAGTATCAGTGTTATTGTTGCAATTTTCTTTGTTTCTTCTTTGTTTCTTCTTGTATCTTTTTTGTATTTCAAGTTTTTAAAAAGTCTGATTCTTGAATGAGTTAGGAGAACACTCACAGTAATGAAAGAGGAGAATTTTAGTCCATAGGTTACAGAGAATAATAAAAGAAAAAAAATAGAAGAAAACTTAATCCATTCATTTTAAAAGGCTTGCATAAATTCATCCATGAAGATAGCATTTAAAAAGTAAGATAACCCACTGTCCAAAACTATTCCAAATTTAATTACGCTGCTTATTTCTTCTGTTCTCCAATTTAAATTAATTTTAAGTATTTTATAGGCAGTCTCTTTTTAAAACGGTAAAAATTCCTCACCAGCTGGAAATACTTTCTCTTTCTGTATCCTTCCATTTTGGGGCTGCCCCGACTTCGTCAGCCTTGGCTAGATTTTTTGTCGCCGGCTTGAAGAACTTCTCTTGCATCGATCAGGGACTTTGCGATGTCCCTGAGATCAGCAAGGCATATTCTTCCTGTTCCCTGTCTCTGCAGGACGGTTTAGGTTGGATTAGACCACCCAGCGGCAAAAGTATCGGCTGCTGTCTCGGAGCATCGAGACCGCACGTCCGTATCGTCGCAATATTGGCTCCTCCTCTCCTGACCAAATTATTCTTGGCCCATAGAAATTCTAAAAATAATAATATAGATGATAGTTGGCCAATGTTTTACTCAGAAATCTGTACAGCTACCCAGAAAAATAGAGTTAAAACTAGTATGATAAGCATCAGGGAGAGGACAGAGGATAATGAGATACTACTTTAGAAGATTATTACCTTCCAGTTTGCTTTCAGAAAGATCATTCTTTTGGGTCTCACCAAAAGAGTCATATTGTAAGAGCACTATTTTTAAAAAATATAAAAATTTAATTGGAAGCAATGTGTCCTTCCATAACTTTAATTTAAATTGGGGATATTTTAAAATTACTATTTTCCTGAGCTCTTTCATTACTTGATTCACTTTTTTGCATAGCCCCATTTGCTACATACTTCTGGCAATGGTGGAATAATCATCACAAAGAACTGCATACTTTACTCATTATGACAGTATTCCATGGACTGATGCTTCATGTCTGTGTCATAACAAAGTGCCCATGTTTTGTTGGCTGTCACAATGTGTTGTAAACATTCCTCACTTTCATTCTTGTAGTTTGAACGCAATTCTTGACAAATTTCATTTCTGGAAGTGTTCATCTTTGTCATCAGCATACAAGGAACCCATCTAGCACTTGTGTAAAACTTATAAAAGTTTGTAAACTTTCTAATATGAAGCAACACATATTCTGTGAAATGCCAAACTTGACAGAAATTTTTCTTCCCATGATCTATTGATTGTCCGCAAATCAGCTCATCAACATTGCTCATATAAAACCTGTGTGTTGCTGTTACAGGTTGCCCATTTGTTCTTGATCACGCATATCAGCTCTTCATAGTTCACCATCTTTACACTTTTGGGGGCCCAGCTATGCACAGTACTCACATTAACAGTCATTGTCATAACTCTGCATTATGCAGTAAATTTTAATTAGCTGTCAAAAATTCAATCACAATGCATTGCCTAAAGCACACTGACCAGTACTCACTGCAGGTTTAGTTTCAATGACAGCACAATTTTTTCTCATAATTGTAAAGGGAAAAAAAATGAAACTGAAAAGCACATTAGGGTTTCTGTTTTGTCAGTGCTATGATCTATGGGTGATTTATAAATTTGGAGTCAATCTTCATTCATCCCTTGTGTATCTGCCAGCAATTACAGTATTCTCATCTGGATTTTAGTGACACTATCTGCTAGGTGATGGTACCATATGCCCACTTAGGTCTAATATCCTATTTGAGCATTCAGAAATATTGGATTACTTAAGAGAAACAGAAAGGCATGGTTGGCTTAATATACCAGTTAAGCTGCAATTTAAGATCTCTGCCACTGAATATTTAGTTTGCAACTGGGCTTATAAAAACAGATCTTCCTGACCCCTTTTCTTCTCATCACAAATTTTATTATTTTATTATTAAATTTATATGTCACTCATTTCATAAATTAAAGTTATATTTCTGTAGAGAGATTCAGACCAGGAATGCCTGAAAAATGGACAGGATCATGTAGAATAGGGATGCAAACCTGTGGCCTGTGGGCTAGACGTAGCCCGTGATGTGGCTAGATCCGGCCCATGGAGCTTCCAGGGCAGACAGCGAAGGACCAGCCCCCGGTGCCTCAGCCCTGGCCCAAGCCGGGCTGGCACTGATCTATTACTGGATGGCAGCCATCTGGCTAGGAACATGGACAGCCTTAGATCCACGGGATCACCTGGAGCCAGTGGAGAACCGCCCTGCTGCCTGGACGCTCACTGCATCCTATGTGCACATCCAGGGACCAGGGTTGAGATGGCAGGCTGATTCCTAGCTGACTCCAGGGCAGCCCCACAGATCTAAGGCTTACTATGTTCCTGGACAGAGGGCCACCATTCAGTTATAGATCAGCAACACACACACACTACCAGTGCCTCCATGGCCTGCTCACCAGCCCGGTCTTGCAGCCCACGTGGCTTCCCTTTCACTGGCGCAGTGCCTCCCCATTTGGGAAAGCCACAGCCGCAGTAACCACAACTATCAGCAACACTGCCAATCTCTTCCCTTCCCCTTGTCGCTTCCTGAGTGCGGAGGAAGGAACGATATGGGAATGAGAAAGAGAGGCAGGGAAGGACGGAAGGCATGCCAGAGACAGTGAAGATTTTTTTGAGGGGGAGGCAGCAGAAGAAGCAGCATTCCTCGGCTAGGAGGCAGGTAAAGGCAGAAAGGGAAAGTAAACCTCAGTCCCTGCAAACCAAGTGCAGTTTCTGCTGCTCGCAGGAAAGACACCATCTTCCTCCTGTTTCCCCCACCACAACAGCCATCTGAGCTGGACTGGACTGTCTCTACTTGTGTATTTCAGAATTAATCTAAAGAAAAAAAAACATGATTAATTCAGATAAGTTAGAACATTTATACATAAATGTTATTTTTGGGAGGGAATTCATGGATAGTTTAATATTCAGGCAATCAAACAAGTTATAGTAATATACAGAAAAAATATAAGTATGTTTATTTAATCTTGTACTGTATATATGGTTGTCTTTCTGGTTCATTATGAAGCAGTGAGAAGTTGACTAGCCTATTCAATTCCTGAGCTCTGACTACCCGGGAATGGGAAATTCAGTTGAGCACTAGTGTTTTCCCTTTCTCTTTGATGTCATATTATGAATATCTAGATATTTGCAGTGTGATAGCCCTATGTACCCAAATGGAGTATTACAGTCCTGTTCTGACCCCCCTCGTCCCACACCAAAACACTCCAAGCCAAAGATACTTTACGGAATTTATTTACAGACAGACAGGTCCTTGGCAGCAAACCGACACAGATAAGCCGGGGCAGCAATCCAGCACAGACAAGCCCTGGCAGCAATCCAGCCTGCCAAGCTCACAATACTGTTCATCAAACATTAGTTAATGCGTTGACTTCTGCAAAAAGGGCATGTGCACAATCCGTCCTTTTATAGTCTGGAGAGGAGCCTAATGACCACCAGCTGAGTGCAATTACCTCCTGTAACTGCGCAACTGTTCCTGACGCCTATTAGCTCTTCGGTGCCGGGCATCCAGGAACAACTCACTGTTGGCATCCGGATCACTCTCCCTTATCTCCTCCCCACTGGTCCAAGGCTCAGGCACCTCCTGGTGGCTAACCAGCCTCTCTGTGCCCTGCTCGGAGTCGGAATCCTGTCCAGGGTCCTACACATCCTCCAGAGCCCCTCGCTGTCGGAGTCTGGTGGCAGCTCCAACGGCTCCTGCTGGGCCACAACATAGTCCCATTACATGGGATGAAATTAATGTGTATTCTTCCATGTTACTGTATTGATAAGATTTGTTGGCAGGAGGAAAGATAAAACCTTTTGAAAAATATATAAAATAGGGTAACAATAATCATATTACCCTACACTCGCTGTAAGGAAGATGATTTAGATTAGGGGTGTCAAACTCAAGGCCCTTCTGCCGGATCCGGACTACAATGTGGTTGGATCCAGCCTGTGGGGCCGTCCTGGTCTACTCAGTGCAAAGAGGAAAGATCAGACCAGTGTGGCTTCATCCCTGTCCAATGCAAAGAGGAAACATGCCAGCAATTTCGGGACTGGCGTCGAGCTGGCCACATCCACCCAGTCGGCCACACCTGCCCAGTCAGCTAATCACACCCGGCCCTTGGAGTCAACCACAGCCCTGATGCGGCCCTCAATGAAATTGAGTTTGAACCCCCTGATTTAGAAGAGGGTTTTAAAATACCTTTATTTCTACTTGGAAACCACTTGTGGACTTTGTCCTTGAGATGGGAAAAAATGAAGCTTTGATTTTGGGTTTTACTGATTAGATAGATTTGTTGTTATAAAAATGGCTAGTTTATATTACTATGAAAAAATAAAAAAAGTTTAGGGTAGATGTTAATGCCATATTTTACTGCACCAAAGGAGTCGGAAGTCAATGCCTTTTTTTTCTTTTTCCCTTGTTTCCCCCCACTATCCACTTCCCTTTTTCCTTCCCTAATTTCCCTAATATTTACTTTTGTATTCTCTTTGTATGTCATCTTATAAATGAATAAAAAACTATATAAAAATAGAAGAGGGTTGTATTTGTTATAGGGCTTGTATCCTGTCCCATTTAATAAACATTAGATTTTGACTTTTGAATATTCATGTTACTCTGCAATAATAATGCATGATTTCATTTTGTATTTTCTGAATTCTAAAAACTGCTTTGTTTCTTGACAGAAAAAAAGTTCTTCTGCATGCATAATGGAAAATGGATCTTTTCTGCTTCTTTCTTGAACAATTAAATAAAGAAAAGAAATTGAGCTGAGGAATTTTTTTCTGTTTTCCTTGAAATTTTTGACACTTTAGTAATTTATTAACTTCTAGTATTTACACACACACACACACACACACACACACACACACACACACACACCTGGAAAGGTAGAAGGTAAGGATAGACAGACAGAGATACCTTCCAGGTATATCTGCCTACATTTTGCCTTTCCATTGCCCAGAGATCCCTTATTCACCTGCAGAGTTACTTTCAGTGACTAACTATGCAAAGATAATAGTGAAGAGTCTTACATAATTATTTGAGGAAAAAGTGTGCACCAAGAAAAGCTCATTGTTTTAAGTCAAAGTATATGTGTAAATTGAACCAAGTTACTTCTGTTGACTCTTACAAAATTCTTACTTTTCCCACTCAAAATGAAAGCAACTGTATTTTTAACTTTATTTTTTGTGTTTTTGTGTTATGTAAGGCGATTTGGACCCTTTAGAAAAGACATTTAGATTTGTTCATATTATATGCTAACTTTTTTCAGCTGGTCATCACTGAATCACTTAGAATATATCTGATAGTTCACTGGTTATAAAGGTACATGACTTCTGCTAATCCATTATTGTCTACTATACCTGGCAATGTTCTTATGGCTCCAAGAGAGTTTTTCCACATCATCTACTACTTGGAAAAAGCAGACACTGAAAAGTTTGAGAGACTTTCGCATACAAAGCTTATACTCTGTCATGAACCACAACCCTTTCACTAAGCATTCTTTCTTTATAAGCAACACTCTTCGAAATCATGTCATTATTTTGTCATTTTTAAACAATGGGTGCAGCAAAGGAGAGGAATATGAGGAACCGAGGTAGTAAAGTATTAGTTGATGGTGATAAATGTGATATTTGGGTGTGCATGTGAGATTTTTTTTTCATGGTGAAATACAATACTGCTATCTCCAGTTTTCCCTATCAAAGTAGCAGGAAATTGCAAGGAAGATTATGCCATCACTTTATGCAGAGTTAGGCAGAAAATCATCTCCTAGACTTAACAATAAGCTTTGTAGATAAGGAAGCAATTCTTAGCATATGTCCAAGATTGCTTCATACTGAACTTCTAATGAAAATCTGATACTCTTATATTTGAACTGGACCAGTCTCTTCCAGTTAGCAATTGGCTTAAGGTCTAATCAGTTTCAGGGAGCCATCCAGAAGGAGGGTTCTAATCAACTAATTAAGGTCACAGTTGAGCTTGTTAACTTATGGTTAGGAAGGGCTAAGCTGGGAAGAAAACACGAGAAGAGAAGTCTGTGCTGTGCGAGGCAAAAAAATGGGAAAGGGGAGGGGGGTCAGGCATAGGATACTGTGTGGGAGAACTTTATCTGAATGAAATTGTAGCAACCAGGGGCCTTCTCAGCATCTCTACGTATCTTATCTCTATACACAATGTCACATGGTTTACTTGGTAACGGTGCTGCTCTGTGACCATTTTGCCAGAATCAATTGAAGTCATTAAATGATACTATATTAATATTAGAACTGGCTTAATTACAAGTGTTTTCTCAGTTTATATTTTTGGATAATCTTAATATTGTCATGCAATATTTTGCCCAGTTTAAGAGTGTGTCTATTCTGCAATTTCAACAGTTTAAGATAACTAAGGTGGCTTAAATGAAATTGACCTAAATATGTTTTCTAAGACTGTCTTATTTTTCTTTCCCTTTGTCCTAGTAAAGATCCATGTAACAGGTCACTTACTGATAGTAGTAAGTAATACAGATTGGAAAAAAGATTTTAGAAATGGCTTCTCTTGAACAATTTGCATAAATGAAAAAACATTTTCTGCTTGATTGATAAGGTAAATGTTCTAAAAATGTTGATTTTTGGACACTCATCCCAAATTCTTTAATCATTGCTTCATTGTAAGATAAAATGCATGACTAATTTTTTTTTTGCATTGTGCATTGTTATTTTAATCTGGGCATAAAAATCTTGGTGAGCAGATTGAATATGTCAATTCAAGATTATTGATGAAATCAAATGTTTGTACAATTCCTTTGAAAACTATTTTTATAATGGTGGTTGATTTCATTCAGTAAAAGAAAATGCCCTTTTCTCTCTATGTACATTTTGATATTCTGTTATTGCAAGATAGAATAATCTGGTAATAAATTTAAGAGACCATAATTCTCACCTTTCTTCAGAGACTGAATTTATATAATTTTACATAAGTCATTACCTCCTAGCTAAGGCTCTGTCATAAGAACCATATCCAGACTAATGTGATAATTTTCCACTTTTAAGTAAGGAATTCTCTGGCAGGATATATTTGCCTACCAATTTCTTTTTCACGAGGAGCTATTTTATTTTATTCAGTACCACTAGTTCCAAGTGCCCATATATTTTCAGCAATTGCTGATTAACTGAAGAGTCTATGGATTTTGATTGCAATATTACATCCAGAAATATTACATCAATATTTCATCAACAGTTGCTACAATTCAATATTATTACATATTCAATATTGTAATATTCAATAATATTACAATGCAATATTACATCAATAGTTGCTACAATTCAGTGGATAGCAAGATATCAGCACTTGCTAGCAGGTTAAGATTTATATGGTCTGAAAAGATCCATCCATAGTAAACAATCTTATGTTTTAATAAGACAATTTAAAGTTTTTAATCTGTTTAATAGGACCTGTAAACTTTATAAAATAACGTATGGCATGGTACTTAGTTGAAAAGTACTGAAAGACTTATAGCAATCTAAGAAGCTAAAGTGTTATCATTATATTGGTAGATTAATACAGTATCGTTCAAAATAAAATGTATTTTAAAGGAGATACATTTTCATTGCAAATTATATGTTACTTTTTGATCAATAAGTAATATATATGATTTTAATTTATCTATAATCACCTGTTACTCTTTTCCTCCTTGCTATTTATTCCAATATGTAGGAAATATGTTGTATGTATTTGTGTGCTATGTTAAACTAGAGAACATGGCTTAAATTCCTGATCAGTTTTTAATGCATGCCTATGGCCAGCAGCCTGGTAAGGAGACAGTTAATTTTAAGAAGATTAACTCTTAAAGCAGAAAATAATATTTGAAGGAAACATATCTCATTTAAAAGAAAGGTAACACAGTTTGGAATCTGTGATTTGGTCCCTAAGGATGACATGCTATTTCTTTTTAATTCAAAACTAGCTTTTCTTGTCATTGAAAGAAAAGGAATTGGGATATTACAATTCCTGAGACTAACAGTACAAACCCACGAATATCTCTTTAGAAGTGAAGCTCAGCGTATAAGGTAGTAGCTTTCCTCTCACCGCACTCCCCACCCACCCCAAAGCATTACTGAAAGTATTGTTGGAATAGATGATTCTCTTCTAAGCATTTATGAAGCAGTCCATCTTTTTGAACTGGTTTTTTTTTCAAAACCGTAATTAGCAAAATACCAGATGTTATCACTGTTTGAAGTCTATGTGGAAGCAAATGAGTGAAACCAGCAAAGCAGTATTGCTAGGATATAAAGCTGCAGCCTTTATGCTAAAATGGGTCCATTTTTTGTGAAAAGTGTTGTTTACTTATGGAGATAAGCAGCAATCTTTTAGCTTTCAGTTGATCTTCACTGTGTATATTTATGTTGATGAAAGCAGATGTTTAAAACAAGCTGAAATTTGTTTTACAGATAGTTTGTATGAGTTCCGGAGAAGATGGCTTATGTTAGCTCAAAGGAATTTGCACTAATATGTGGAGTAGTGGCTGCTTGCTACTGGAACAGTCTATTTTGTGGCTTTGTTTTTGATGATGTTTCCGCCATTTTGGACAATAAAGATTTGCATCCTTCAACTCCAATTAAGAATCTTTTTTTGAATGACTTCTGGGGAACACCCATGTCTGAGGTAATACCTCTACAGGACACTTAAAGCATTTTTATAAAGCATTGAACCAATGTGCAAGACCTACCTTGCACTTCAAAAATGTCACTGCAGCCTTCAATGATATTTTACCAAATACTGATATTTTATTTTCCATTCATTTTTAATTTATAACATATATGATAACCAGGATAGAAATCTTGATCATCAAGATATTAAAGAGTCTCTTTGAGAGTGGGCGGCATACAAATTAAACAAATAAATAAATAAATAAATAAATAAATAAATAAATAAATAAAGACTCTAGGAAAAATCAATATTCAAACTGGATTATCTGAAATTCATACTCCTCTTATAAACTCTCATTGTAAAAAAATTGGAATGAGCAAATAGACTGTCATATACAGAGAACCTAAGGGAGAAGATTTGATATGTTTTTGAGCAAACAAAGCAAACAAAATTGTCATGAATGCCCCCAAGGCTCAGAGGGACATTGGCAATTTTCCAAAACTCCTACTTGTGTTATTTTGAATGTTTGAAGAGAAAATATAATGTAATCTTGCATTCTTAGCAATGCACAAAGGACTGAATTTGTGCAGTGTATATATGATGAGAGGAAGAGATTGATTTGAACAGATTTGCCTAGTTTGGCTATCTGGCTGTTTGTTTAGCATGATCTTTAAGGGGAAAGACACACATACTATTTGTTTAGGCTTCTAAAACTTTTTTTTAGAATTTTCCATTTTAGCAATAGCTTTTACTCCTTTCTTTTATTCCTTTCTATGTGATATTGTTTACTTCTTTGTTTTGTCTTTTTAGGAGAGAAGTCATAAGTCATATCGACCCTTCACTGTCTTCACATTTCGTTTGAACTATCTTTTCAGTGAATTAAATGCTATTTCTTACCACTTCCTGAACATCATCTTCCATGCAATTGTTTGTATCATCTTCCTCAAAGTCTGTAAGCTTTTCTTAGACAATAAAAGCAGTTTGGTTGCATCTTTACTATTTGCAGTGCATCCTATACATACTGAAGCAGTAAGTAAATTTAAAATTTTTGCTAGTTCGAACTGTGGGGAGTTCTTAAACAGCGTAGGGAAACAATGCAGGGTGATGATAGTGAGAAAACAATTTAGGAAAATTGGGGGTGGGATATTAAAATAAGGGGGCTATTCTCAAATGCATCTACATTTAAACCTATCATTTACTTACATCACCTTTCCAGCTACCGCATGATTGTGTTAATGCATTTGAAGTGCATTAACTTTAGGAAGTGAACTGGCATAAGCAGTGATTGTGCTCCGTGAATGTGCTCCCTTGTTAAAGCTGTGAGGCAGCTTGTCCTCTTGAAGGCTCTGTGCAATTGTGTCAAGAATGTTCCAAAGTCATGTGTTTGGCAGTGCTTCTGCTTGGCAAAATGACTGTTTATGTACATACACAGTACTCAGATTACATCATGTCTTTTGAATCCAAAGAGCTTTTTCTAAGCACATATTCACAGAGCAATCAACATGTTCCTTCATTCTTGGTCTCTGAATGAGTCAGTCACTTCTTACTCTATTTTTTCTTTCCCTCCCGTCCATTTATAACACGCAACCAAAAAAGTAAGGAAAGTTTATTCTAGGTCATATTTGTTTGGGATAATGCACATTTTTCTCCAAAATTCATTCCCGAGTAAAAATAAAACATCTCTGATGTGGCAACTTGCTTTCTTCCTATGTTCTGCAAGTTATAGCCGAGCAAGTCAGCAATGATTGATCTGGGGATGTAGGCTGGGAGTTTGAAAAGCACCCTTGAAAAAGGCAAGGGCTAGACTACATATACTATATATACTGTCCTATCCTCAGGAAAAGTCCATGGATGTGTTATAGCAGTTGGGCTTGAGCTCAGAGCATCTTCAGTTTACTTATAATATTAATTTAGAATAAGGGCATTTCCTTGTTTATCCACATGATGGCAGTCTAGTTCTATCCTTGCATACTTCCACAATGGAAAATCAGAACTTGAATATAAATATATAAGATTTTTTTTGTCCCTTACTTTAATATTTTATCTCATTTTGCTTAAATGATTTATATTGCTGTATCTTTTATTTAGGTAACTGGTGTGGTGGGCAGAGCAGAACTTCTCTCCTCAATTTTTTTTCTAGCTGCTTTTCTGTCCTATACCAGATCCAGAGGGCCTGAAAACACTATAGGTAAAGCAAACAATGAGTGGTCAATAATTCATCCCCCACCCCCAATACCTTCAATGTAGTTATTTAAAGCCCAGATAAGGAATCTGCAGTGGTTTGTGTGATTTCAAATCACTGTGTAACAAATCATTTCATTTTCTCCTGTTCTATGGCTAAAAGTGAAGTATATTTTAAAATGAAAGCATATGAGGTGCCAGAGAGAGATACATCCCAATCATACTCTTAGCACTTGAATCAATCATTCTTTGCTGCAATTCTGCCACCATGTGTCTCACCACAAAAAATATTTTTAAGAAAAGTCCACATCTATATAAGGTCACCCAATCCTAATTTAAGGAAACAAGAGCAAAGGCCCTATGATTTTGGAAGTTGTGGCATGGCCTCTGGATAACACCAGATTGGAGGACTATGCGTTGGCATGGCATCTACAAATGGTATAAGATGGTACTTCTATTCTTAAATAGCTATAAAATGTCACTTTCAATAAAACCATCTGGCAAGACAATGTACATTCAGTGTTCAGAGCGTAAGGAAATATTTCCAGGCTGACATTTGAAATGCAATGTTACTTTTCCCAAATTCACGAAGACTAACTGTTTTTGTATCTTACATTGCAGTGTGGACTCCTATTGCAGCAACAGTTTTTTTAGTGGCTGTTGCTACATTATGTAAGGAACAAGGAGTAACGGTGGTGGGGATATGTTGTGTCTATGAAGTATTTATTGCTCAAGGGGTAAGGAATTTATCTGATTCAATTTCAGATCTGAAATTAAAATATGTCACTTCTATTCACAGGAGCATGTATTAGATTTAATGAATATATCTAGATGAATAATTTAGTCCCCACAAGTTTTATTGCAGAATAGGACTGAAAGTACCATAAAGATTATTTGGGATCTCTTTGTGCTAAAGGAGGACACTCAAATGAATTCCAGACTGACTAGATCAATGTTTTCAAACTTGTCATCTTCAAGATGTGTGGACTTCAACTCCCAGAGTTCCGAGTCACATGCTGAGTGGGGAATTCTGGGAGTTGAAGTCTACACAGCTTAAAGTTGCCACATTTGAAACACTGAACTAGATCATATCTCACTTGAGTTCCAAGGCCCATGCAAATGCAAGATACCAATGACATCTCACGTGCAATAGGTGTTGTCCAAAGCTAAAAATACCAAATGAAAACTTTGCCCCTATTATTGAATTACTGGCAAATGAATCCACAGACCTCCCATTTCTTATCTCTTAAAGTTATTTCCCCTGTACCCCGTTACTTCTGGTACAACTACATCAACCCTAAAAATATTTTTTTTTCCATGATAACAAAGCCAGTGAAAAAGAAATGTGTCAGTAGCGAACAAGCAAACTTCAGAATGGACGATAGTACAATTAAATTGCCATAAGACAACAACTCGCTTTTTAAGACTGTTCTAAATCTAGGAGATAACATGAACTATTTTGTACAAGACAGATGTGTGAAGTGTATGGCTTGAGGACCTAAGCATCCTAGCATGCATAGAATACTGGCATTGTTGTGTTAATGGGTACTTTAAATGCACTAAACATTGGATTTGTGTTAAATGTATTGTCAGTGAATATAACATGAATAGCTTATTGAATTGAAAAAGATTTTGATGTATGACAGAACTCAGTATGATTGGTGAATAAAACTTAAAAGTGTTTGGTTACATTAATCATGAGACAAGCTTCAAATAAAGGGGGCAGAAAGGGTTTTGAATCCTGTTTGAAGGCTCTTCTCCCCCCCCCCAATTTTTTTTGGGGGGTGGTGGATTTCATTTGAATGAAATCCCCAGAATTACTGCTACCTTGTTTGGGAATTTGGGGAGTTGTAGACCTGCACACTTGGATTTGAATTATGTTGAAGAAGTTTGCTTGTGTGATACATGGTGTCAGAAAATTCATTTGAATTTTGTTTATGTTTTTATTTCCTTGTCCAGTATACTGTGCCAATTCTTTGGTATACAGCGTTACACATTCTTCGAGGCAAAGGCAGCATTCCCTACTGTATGCTTCAAATGTTATTGAAACTAATTGTTCTGATGTTCAGTACCCTACTACTTGTTGTGATCAGAGTTCAAGTTATTCAATCCCAGTTACCGGTGTTTACAAGGTAAATTCCACTATTTGTAATAGTGAAGGAACTTGGGGAAAAGTGGATAAATATTTCTGTTTGAAGAAGTATTTCTGCTACTTGGCTTTTATATAATATATAATATATTTATTATAATATCTCACTTATGCATTAAACATTTTGTGATCTTTTGTTATGTTTACTGTTTCAACAAACTCATAAGCCTATTCAGGGTCTCCCCTGTAAATATAGGGATTGAAATTGGATAAAGATAAAGGATGTATTGCTGGTCTCAGGTGTGCTCATCTGCAGAAAGCAAAAAAAAGAAAAAAGCTGCATGCATGCAACCCTCTTCTGTCATGTTTCCTTATCCAGGATTCAGTCGTAGATCTCCAGTAGTCAACTATTCACAGCTTAATTTAGATGGCAGGTTTGAACTTAGCAGGAGTTCTCCGACCCTTGACATGCTATAGTTAGATAAGAATGTCTACTGTGAATTGGCTGAAACTGTGTTAAACAATTGGGACTTCTCTGTCAACATAACTATTCTTCTTTCTTATACTCATAACAGTTTATACCTTGGTCCCTTTTCCATATTTCAGTGGAGTCTTCTCTCTGCACTTGCTGGCTTGAAGCCAAGCAATTGATGGCTTTTGAGTTAATTGCTATCCCTGTCCTGAGTATTTGCATAATTTTTTCTCCCGCGTAGAATTGGAGATGTCTTGGCGACGTTTCGACGAAGTCACATTCGTCATCTTCAGGCTGCTGCTGACTACGTTATAAGGAACAAAACAGCCAAGATCCCACACTACTCCTGGAAACACCAAACCTGAAGTAGTCAGCAGCAGCCTGAAGATGACGAATGTGACTTCGTCAAAACGTCGCCAAGACATCTCCAATTCTACGCGGGAGAAAACCCGAACAACTAGAGACCTACATATATATATATACTGTTTGCTACATAAAAGCATCTCAAAGCAGTTTACAACATATAAACTGTAGAGTAAAACAATAAATGTAAAAACCAATTATAGTAAGAAGGAGCGGGAGAAAAAGCAGAAACAAAAAGCATTTGTCCAACATCTATGTAAAGAAGGCTTGGCAGAAAAGAGAGCATTTTAACATATTTCTCGTAAAATATTACAGGCATGATGACTACAGCATAGCACTTTGCAGTCCTAGGCACATGCAATAGAAGTCCCTTGGTGATCTCAGCAGTTAATCATGTCTGCATTAGCAAAGCAACCTGCTGGGCATCCTGACCTTGTACATGATACATGAATCATGGACCCAGTAAGGTTCTGCTTACACCAGACTTTTAAGAAGTTGCCTAACTCAGTTTAAACAGATTAACCGGTCACTTGATTTGCTTGCTTTGGATCTCAGCTTGTATCTGCTAAACTATAGAAATGCATAAATTGTTGTTTTCCTTGGTTCAATAAAAGGTCAAGGCAGCTTTGCAAGAATTCTAACTAGGGTTTGACCCTTCATGAATGGAAGAACTCCTTCCCTTAGTAAAGAGCACAAGAATCCAGCTAGATTGGGCCATAATTTTCACCATTGCTACTGTCCCATTTTTCACACTGTTTTGAATAAGCCTTCCGCCTTCAGCATTGTTGTAGGAAGAGGAAGCGGTTTTTTTGAGGGGGGGAATCATTTTCCCTTCAACCTTTCTCTTTAGGTCATCCATTTCACAAAATACTTTTTCATTCAATCCTGGATCTAATCCAAAGATTTAACGTAAGTCTCCTGTTATATTGCATGTCATATGGTTGCACCTCAACTCAACTTTTTCTTTCTAGGTTTGATAACCCAGCTGCTGTGAGTCCATCTCCTGTGAGGCAGTTGACTTTCAATTACCTTCTTCCAGTAAATGCTTGGCTGCTTCTAAATCCTTCTGAATTGTGTTGTGACTGGACAATGGGCACCATCCCATTGATAGAATCCGTGCTAGATGTAAGAAATGTTGCCACTGTCACCTTCTTCTGCTTTTTGGGCACTTTGGTGGTCTTCAGTCTCCGGTATCCTGGGGATTCCTCCAAGACTGTATTAATGGTAAGTGACATTATAGGGCTACTTATCAAGACTGATTGAGACTGACCTTGGAGGATGGAGGTGAGCCAGCATGTAACTACGCCACCCACCCCCAACTCACTAAGTCAGCTCAAAAAGATAGAATGCTCAAATGGTATCAAAAGTCACCAAGAGGTCAAAAGGAGCAAGGATGGATGCATCGCCTCCATTCTGCTATCACCCGAGATCATCTACGAGTGTGACCACTACTATTTTAGTCCCAAAACTGGGCCTGATATTTAACTGAAGAGAATCCAGATAATCCATTTCCTCTGTAACACCACCGCTTTCTCAACCATCTTCCCTCAAAAGGGGACAAAAGTTGTCCAGAATGGTATTTTACCATGACTTCTTAAGGAGGGGCACACCGGTGCCTCTTTAAAAAGACCCAGGACACGCCCGCCAACAAGGATAAATTCACCACCTATCTCCTGGGCAGTCTTTAACCAGCCAGGAAGGGCATGGATCTAATGCACAGGTGATGGCATTTACATTCCAGAGGATCCTGTCCATTTCCTCAAGTCCAATAGAATCAAATCATTCCCAAATAACTGGGTAAGTCCATTCTCTGGGCCTCTCCACAGGATTTACATCATGCTTGGTATGCAATTGGGAATGAATCCAAGCAATTTTATCCTATAGGTGCACAAATTCCTCTGCACGGCTTTGTAAATGGGCCTTCAGGTTTCCTTTTCTGAGGAGAATCCAGGTAACCCTAAACAGGGTGCTGGGTGGCAGAGCAGATAAGTATTGGCACTTCTCTGTTCATGCCATCATGAGATAAACCTTAATAGTGGCCTTAACTTATGTTTGGTCAAGCTCATTCTTTGTTTTCTTCCAGTGTTCCTTTCGGTGTCTCCTGATCCTCTTTCAACTCCCTGAATTCCTCTGTAAATCACAGGGAGCAGCAGGAAAAATGGGCCAAGAGAGGCAGCATTCCCTAACCCTGACCTCTCAGTTCCCTTACCTGGGGGATCCCCCATCCCAAACACACAACCCAGATACAGTGAATAGTGGTAATAGTGAGACCTGTAGTACCTTCAGCACTGATTCTCACTTTCATCACAAGGGGAGCCCCTCTTGTATTACTTGCAACTGTGCAGAGAGATTTAAATGTATACTGAATTAGATTATTCTATATTCAGCACATTTTCTTTAGATTTAATTTTTTTTCTTTCAGCCGCTACAATTCAGTCCCAATTCAGTGTAAGTGATGGAAATATTCCCAAGTCGATTTTGCTGCATATATGAAAATAGAGATCCTATTTATCACCACATTTTATTGAATTAGCTAATTTCTGTTGCATGGTCTATTGTGCTATACTTACATCAATACATTTCAGTGATTATTTTTTGTAGGTATGGAGTTAATTATTGTTCTCATTGTATCTCTACATTGCCTTTTGTCCTTGAATGTTGTTACACTTTGAGTTGCGTTAGTTCGGCACTCAGGGAAAGGTCAGATTTTACCAAGCTGGTACATTGTATATTATCTGTAATCAAAATTGTGAGGAATGTTGGATGTATCAAGAATGGGATGCATAATGCATATTCTATTTCTTTGCTGAATTTTTTTAAAAGTATTTCTTGGAGCATCTATTTCACAGTGTAACTTTGTATCTGCAGATTTTGCTCTTCTGTGCTTATGAGGTTCTTGTAATATACACATACAATGTGAGCTTTATTGACAGCAGGTGTTTTTTTTTTTTGCCATGTTAAAACAACACAGTAACAGCACCATAGATAGATTCTGGATTAACTGACTCTCCCCTCCCCCCACCCCCATCCAATGCTTGATCTATGAATGAAATGAAATCTGCCCTGAGCAAAAATGCTGGAAGTCACTTGAGTACTTCCTAATAACCATTGCTGTTCTAGCAATAATCTAGGAAAACAAACACAATTAAGTAAAAAGGGGAGTCCATGGGGTAATTTTGTGCTTTATGTTGATCACGGTTGTAGTGGAGCCCAAGTAATGTTATTTGTTATGTAAAAAGATGTTATGGGCTACATACAGTCGGCATCACAAAATATTAGGATGTCATTAGAAAATCCTATTTTTCCATCGGGTTTTTCAGCAGATTTCATTTCATTTCATATGAATGCTTTAAGGATTTTTTTAGAAACTACACCAAAAGTAGCATTTTGATTTGGAATATACCACCAAAAGTTAGACATTTAGTATTCCCTGCATTAAGAATGGATTTCTGTAAGCCTTCCGCTTGTTGTGTGAGTTATTCAGAGTTGCTTAGGATGAGAGCGGCCACATAAATCTTTTAAATAAATAAATTATAAGTTTAGCCAATGTTTCTGTTGTGTCCTTATGATTATGAAATCTAGACACTTGCATACTTTTTAATTTCATTTCCTAAATGCTTATCAGCATTCTATGTTGATTGTTGAATTAATAATGACTCAGTAGGATTATGAATAAATTGCCTTCACTCTCTGCTGAGGGAGTGATTTAGATGTGGCTCAGCAGCAAAAAAAGAAGCAGAACCAAAAAAAGAAAAAAAATGGCAGAGATGCTTCCAAAGACATTTGGCTGTGTATTTTTACTATGAAGAAAAAACAAGTAGTTCATTCCTTTTCCAGGAAAGTTTGCTTTTGTAGTTTGTGGTCCAGGAAGAAGCTTATGAATTCTTATTGATCTAAATTAAATACATCATCTGAGAACCTGAGATACTTCAGGAGGCAGAATTTAAAATCAGTCTGAGTCATAGGTTATAGTGCCTTGGACATCACAACTGATGATCATTGGGAGATATTACCCAGTGTAATCATCACCTTCAATTAACAACCCCATAATCCCTTGCAGGGTGAAGTCTGGGAAACTGAATGGAGCTAGCAGAGTGTTTTAATTGGCACTGTCCATCCTGTTGCCAATGCAGAGTTTTGTTCAACAGATATATTCTCATTGTGCCCAGAGAGATAAATATTGCCTCTACCTAGGTTCAAACTCACAGCCTCCTCACCTCACCACTCCATATTACCCAGTGTAATGTATGTATGTAATGTACTGGACATACTGTGTATGTCATATCTGGGCATCAGAGTCTATTAAACTTGCATATACTCTATGCTGCTATAACATAGCTTTCTCAGAGCAGTATATAACTTATGTAAAATGTTCAGTGGTGGAAGCAAAAGGATGGCTGCCCTGCCTTTAAGCAGATTTAGGCAGATAACCTTACAAAGAACTAGGAGTGCATCAGAGGTAACTAACCCAATTGCTTGCATGTGCAGTGACAAATGCAGATCTATTGTTTGCAATTAAATCTTTGGTAAGGTTTTGCTAAAGCTAAGCAGATCTAGCAGTGTAAACTTCAAGGAATTAGAAAGGTTGTGAATAAACTGTTCCAATATTGGCATTTGGTTTGGATCTCCTACAGCAGTTTAACTCCAACCTGAGTGGCTTCCAAATATGAGGAATTCAACTCATAGAATTCTCTCTATGCCAATTGAAGAATTCTGGGATTTGAAATACATCAGTCTGGATGATGTGTATGCTGGCAAAAGCTGTTCTGTAGTGTTAGATATATACGAACATTACACTGCTTCATTTGGACTCTTGTCTCTTTTTGAAGTAACTATAATATGCTTGTTTATAACACGATTCTGATATAGGCCCATGCATCTTTCCCCTAAACATGTAGGTCTTCTCTAGACTTAAGATCATATCCAGTGAAGACAATGAATAAGTATGAACTGATATAAGCCCCTCTGATTTCTATGAGTCTGTTATTAACGAATCTATTCAATCCATTGCTCCTTTCATAACTTGCAGTTAAATCAATATGTTTTTGATTGGCTTGTTTAAAACCTTTAAATAAGCCAATTTAAATCTTTGAACAGAGCTGTGGTGGCGCAATGGTTAGAATGCAATATTGCAGGCTAATTCTGCCAATTGCCAGCAGTTTGATCCTGACTGGCTCAGACTTCTATCTTTCCAAGGTCAGTAAAATGAGGGCCCAGATTGTTGTAGTCAATATGCTGACTCTATAAACTGCTTAGAGAGAGCTGTAAAGCACTATGAAGTAATATATAAGTCTTAAGTGCTATTGCTCTTTAACTACAGTTATCCAGTTCACTAAAGGTTTGCTCTGTTTCATTAGATTTGGTGATTGTACATAACAAATTGATTATACACATAGATGAATACAGGTAATCCTCAACCACAATTGAGCCCAAACTTTCTGTTGTTAAATTAAACATTTGTTAAGTGAGTTTTGCCCCATTTTACAACTTCGCTTGCCACAGTTGTTAAATGAATTATTGCATTTGTTAAGTTAATAACATGGCTGTTATGTGAATCTGTATTTTCCATTAACTTTGTTCCTCAGAAGAGTGCAAAAGCTGGATCATGTGATCTCAGGACACTTCAACCATCATAAATACAAACTAGTTGCCAAGCACCTGAATTTTGATTATGTAACCATGGAGATGCTGCAATGGTCATAAAGTGTGAAAAATGGTCATAAGTCCCTTTTTAAGAAGTAGCTTTGAAGACAAGCTTTGTAGACATACTTTGAAGGGACACAAGATAAATCTAGATTTGCTAACAGCATAGAATAGCAAGTTACTGATTCCATCAGAACTCTAGAGGGAAAAAATAGGGATTCTAAATGTAAAATTAAATCAATGCCTCTTTCACAGACATGTATGCTGTAGGTCTGTATAATGCTTAAGTACTTTTCTTAAGGAGCCAAGGTGGTGCAGTGGTTAAATGCAGCACTGCAGGCTACTGCTAGATCAGCAGGTCAGCGGTTCAAATCTCACCGGCTCAGGGTTGACTCAGCCTTCCATCCTTCCGAGGTGGGTAAAATGAGGACCCAGATTGTTGGGGGCAATATGCTGACTCTCTGTAAACCGCTTAGAGAGGCCTGAAAGGCCTATGAAGCGGTATATAAGTCTACTGCTATTGCTATATTGCTATATTGCTATTTCTGTTTTGGGTTACTAGCTAGTGTTTGTGTGTGTTTTTCTTTTGCTGTTTTAGGCACTTTGTTTAATAGTTCTGCCATTCATCCCAGCGTCAAACCTTTTTTTCCCTGTTGGCTTCGTAGTAGCAGAACGAGTGTTATATGTTCCCAGCATGGGATTCTGCATGCTAGTTGCTCATGGGTGGAAAAAGCTGTCAAGTAACAGGTAGGTTAAAAAGTATTGTTTGGGGGAAACGAGTGAGGGTGGGGGCATGAATGGGAACTAAAGATGAAATAACTTGCATGGAATAGTTGCCTGAGTGGCTTAATATCTTTACTTGCTTTTACCATCTTTTCCACATCATAATCATCAAAATGTAGGAACTTCATTCTGGGGGAAGGGAGGAAAATATATCTCAAAAACCACTACATTTTTTAAAGTTGTCATTAATGTTTTAACAATTAAATAAACTAATTTATGCTATGCTGGCTGGGAGATTCTGGGAGTTGAAGTCCAAAGGACTGAAAATCGCCAAGGTTGAGAAACGCTGAATTAGATAAAATAAAACAACTAATCAAATTAGAATTGAAATTTTTCCAAGTATTCAGGATCTTAAACGGAACACTCTACAGTACTCTTTTACGGTAAACGTTTCTTGAAAACAGTAATTTGCAAGACTTTTCAAATGGTTATCCTCTTATTTTATGTTTCATCAATTCAGTCATGGTATCAGTGCCTTTATGTAATGCTGTAAATATTTTAAAATAACCTGTGGGCAACTCTTAACTTCAGAGTAAGTGAAAAGGATTTTCTAAATGTCCTTGCATTATTTTCTCTTTTCTGTAGTTCCTGTTATTACTATCTCTGCTTGTTTCGAAGATTCATAGCACCTGAGAAAGAAATGAAGGGTTTTTAGAAATGGTTTGCTTTAGCTTCTTCTTTAAAAATGTAGATCCCTTCCTTTCTAATCATTTTTACTGTTTTTTCTTGTTAACACATAAGCTCTGTCAACTCAGATGTGTTTCTAAAATAAAATATTGGATCTTTCTGTCCCCTCAGTTTCCTGTATAATATAAACCATAGTTGTGGCTGGGCCAATTGTTGTTATATTAAACATCAAAACTAAATTCACAGACGAAGCTTAAAGTAGAGTCTTGATTCTTCTTTGGAGGGGAAGTGACTTTCAGTTGTTTGACTTTTTTTTGTCAAAGAAATGAGTATTTTATTTTGCATTGCTTTCCTCTTAAGAATGAGAATAAATATTGTTTCATACAATAAAATAATTTAGGTTGCTTTCATTGTTTTGTTCTCCATTACCTTTTATGCCATCAGCAGCAAACCAGAAATGAATGTTGAAAGTAGAATTGGTTTTTTTTTTTTGGTAGGTAGGTAGGTAGGTAGGTAGGTAGGTAGGTAGGTAGGTAGGTAGATAGATAGATAGATAGATAGATAGATAGATAGATAGATAGATAGATAGATAGATGATAGATAGATAGATAGATAGATAGATAGATAGATAGATAGATAGATAGATAGATAGATAGTTTTGTTCTCCATTACCTTTTATGCCATCATAGTAACAAACCAGAAATGAATGTTGAAACTATAATTGCTTTCAGATATAGATAGATAGATGGATGGATGGATGGATGGTAGATAGATAGATGGATGGATGGATGGATGGATGGATGGATGGATGGATGGATGGATGGATGATAGACAGACTGACAGACTGACTGACTGACTGTTCCACAGTTTCAAATGACCCCATATAGGCAGTTGTATTTTTTCATTTTGGCAATGACGTCTAGATTCCAATTATTCCAAATAATCTCATTTTGCAAAGTAGCGATATTTAGTTACTCGTGGGATTCAACAAGCTCCTAGTGGTTCAAACATGCTAAGAACAGCTCAATGGATTGAATGACAAATATAGTCAGTTGCAACTTCTGTCTAAATAGGTTTCATTATCTCTTTGTATCTTATTGCTGTTTGTTTATAATAAAATGCTAAATGCAAACTGTCATTGTATTTAGCAAAACTGCCTTAGCACTTTTTCTCCTGTCAGCATCTGTTCTGCTTCCTGTAGCAGCTAATTGTGAAAATATGGTTAATGTTAAATTGGATCCAGAATTGTAAACTGAGCTTCTATGAGTTAAATGCCCTTATTGGGGGAAATGTGTTGTTAGCCTGGGAAATCAAGAATTACATTAACCACATCTTTCTTCATTTTTACTTTCTAGTACCCTGAGAAAGCTATCATGGATTTGTTTGTCTTTGGTTTTGTTCAGTCATGCTTTAAAAACATTGCAGAGGAACTGGGATTGGGAATCGGAATATACATTATTTATGTCTGCTTTAAAGGTATAGTATTATTATTCTAAACTCTTATTTCTGATAATAATGCATTCTTGAAGAATTTATGTCAGAAAAAAGTACTCCTGGATTCACAGCCTCTGATTCCTTAGTTTTCAGAGCTTTCCCCTCCTCTCTAGGAAGGATACTGGAATTGATAAATGTAGCTTGTCCTTGGTTAACAACTGCTTCATTCAGCAGACACTGAATTCACAACAGTGCTGAAAAAGTAGATTTAAAACCCTGTCCCTGAATCTATTACTGTCACAGTGCTTCTGTGGTCATGTGAGGACTATTTAGTCACCTTGCAACCAGCATGCATTTCTGACAGCTGCATCCCACAACCTGTGGTCATTTATTACCTTCTTCGTTGGCTTCTGACAAGTAAATTCAGTGGGGGAACCTGGAAAAAGCCACTCATGGTCATGACATCATGATTAATGACTTCAGATTATCTGCTAAACAACTGCAGCCAAACTGATATAGGTTGGGTGCTGTCACTTAATAACCAGATTGTTTAACAACAAAATTATCAGTCCTAGTTGTGGTCATTAAGTGAGGACTGTCTGTAGATGAAAAGTCAGGGTTACTCTACTGTTCTGACCCACCCCTCTTCTCCGTCCAGGAACAAAAGCCAGAATAGACGTACGAAAGAATGTTTTAATCAGTCCAGACTCTTGTTGGCTGCAAGCCCAAAATAAACAAAGAGATAAGCTCTCTGGCAGCAATCAAACAAACTTCTCACAGCAAACCACTTATCCAAGTTGGTTTCTCTGAATCATGAATGTGAACGAGAACGTTGACTCCTGCAACCAGGGCGTGGCACAAACAGTCTTATATTCAGGAGAGGATCTTAATCAGCATCAGCTAAGCACAATCATCTCCTACAATTACGCAGTTGTTCCTTCCATCGAGTAGCCCTTCGCCTGCATGCATCCTGAAACAACTCCCAAATGTTTTTCTGAACATTCCCTTTGATCCAATGCTCTGCCACCGCCTGGTGGCCCACCAGTCTCTCCTCGCCCTGCTCGGAGTCGACACCTTGTCCAGGGTCCTCCAAGGCCGACTCATAAGACCCCTCGCTGTCAGAGTCTGGCGGCAGCTCCAATGGCTCCTGCCGGGCCACAACACTCTACTATTGAAATAGAAGTCCTAAGACGTGTCTAGCTAAAACAGTGCATGTAATACTGAGAAATTTCTGATGGCTGGTCATTTCGTTAACCAATTTCGTTGTATTTAAGTACAATGGCAATAAAGATTATACTTATACTAATTTATAGCGTGCTAGAAGTGAGGCATTGTTTAATGTGCCACTAGTATCAACGTACTGAAAATCACATTTACTTTTTGTCCTGTTTCCTCCCACAACTTTTCTTACTGTATCCACTGTTTTACCATTTCAATCTTTTACAGCCGTCTCCAAATCACATGTCCCGGGAGATGCAAACTGTAACTGCCAGAATTCTCAGTATGGCCATGACAGGTAGAGAATTCTGAGAGTTGACATTCATGCACCTGGAAGGCACCAAAGCTGGGGGAATCTGTCCCGAGCAATTAGGCAATTTACTATCATCTATCATAAGTCTTTTGTATTTTAGATTTTAAATAAATGAGTTCAGCTCCCAATGTCCCTAACCTTACTGGTATGCTCGTAAAGCTTTTATACATTCCCTTAGTCTATGCATAGGCAAGGTCTTTATACACACTCTCTTAAACATTCCACATCAATAGATTATGCTTTCACAAATGAATTATTCAATTTGCAGAGTACTTGTTTGTTTCTGATATGTCATGTACATGTTTTCTGTGATCAGGTAAATAAGAACAATGCCAAACTCTGGAATAATGTGGGTCATGCTTTAGAAAATGAAAAGAACTTTGAAAGAGCATTGAATTTCTTCATACAGGCCACCCAAGTGCAGCCAGGTGAGTTGTAAAAAAGAGCTAGCATGAAAGGCAATAATATGAGAAAACTCTTTGCATAATATTTTCCCCATGACCAGGAAAGTCTTTGCCTAGCATGAGTTGGCATAATTAGCTACTGCATCTTGGACCAGAAAGCTTTAATGGCTCATGCCCCATGCATTTTACTATTGCAGTGCTCCCTCTGAGGTTCTGCCTTTGAAGACAACTCCGTAATCAACACAGATATAGGAGGTTTACAGGATATCTTTACAGGATAATTATTTTATGTTTCATACACTAGGCTGCATTGGGGATCACTTTAACCATGTGTTCTGTCCTATCTGCAAGACCATTGGGAGAGGGGTTTTTTCTTCTTCTTGCCAATGCAAGAGGTGAAAGGACCATAGTCCAGAAGGACAAGCAATCTCTTTGGTTGCTCCAGCATTGTAGAACTTGTTGCCTGCAGAGATAAAGCTGTTCCCATTCTTGGCACTCCAGAAAGTCCTGGAAATTCCTCTTTTTAAGCAGGAATTTGTTCTGAGCTAATATGACAATTGGCTCCTCTTAGGAAGGTTATTTTGGTCTGAAAATATTGAATTTTACCATGAAATGTTAGTTTATGTTTTTCAACTACTCAGGGTGATTTATTGGAGTAATACATAAATTGTGTAAGTGAAATAACCGTTAGTGTGAAATCTTAAAAATGTATATAATTTTATAATTTATATAAGTATGGAAAATTTGCTGGTGTCCTGATTCCTTAAGTGTAATGTTTTAAAAAACTGTTTAAATAAATTTCCTGCTCCATCTAGCTATTGTTAAGTTGCATATTAATCTTCCATGGCTGAATTTCCTAAAGGAAAGCTCTGTAATTCAGGGACAGAGCACATGCTTTACGTGCAAAAAGTTTCATGCTCAGTCCTTAACAAGGCTTTACAGAAAAGACCTCTGCATGAGATTCTAGGAACATTGTATTTATCAAAGTAGCCTGTGCTTAGGAGGCAATGTACATCCCTCCAATTTATGCCAGATTGTAATCCCTCAACATTGCGATACTGGCCTAGCCTGACAGAATCCAGAGGTATCTTAAAAGCATCCTTTCCCCGCCTCTGAATTAAACAGCCAAGTGGCCTAAGCAAAGATAGAGCAATCATATATATATTTTTAAATGGGTACAATGTGTGTGTGTTCTCCGCTTGGAACATTACAAAATGCTTCTGGTTTTGAATTAATTATCAAATGAATTTCTTGAGACTAGCTTAACAAAATCGTACAACATATGTCATATCAGTCACGCTTTAGATAGAAAGAAGTGGAGGCAGGGAGGATTCAATATTTATTTGATTTCTAGTTTAAAATTGTTGTGACTGAGGCTGGAATTTTAGAGGGAAAGGAAGTACTGAAGGTCTTCTTTATCTTGCAATTTTGAAGATGATATTGGCGCCCATATGAATGTAGGAAGAACTTACAAAAATTTAAACAGAACCAGAGAAGCAGAAGAATCCTATTTAGTTGCAAAATCATTGATGCCACAGGTAAGTGGAGTACACTGTTTATTTGAGAAGTTTCATTAGTGTTTTTTTAGCAAAAGGTGTTGGGACACAGGGAGTCTTCTTTTTTACTTTGCTGGAAATTTTAGCAATCAGTCTAGTTCAGCCTTTTTCTTGTCTGTATTTTTGTAATAATTATAATATTTAATATTTTTTAAAAAATAAAAATATTGTAGGTTATTAATTGTCTGCAGTTGTATCTCAGCCTGCCTCTGTAGTAGAACAGTGTATTCTCAATTCAAATAAAAATTGTACTTAGTTTAAAGTAATTACAATTTAGGCCTTTCATTTTAAAACTACAGTCTTTGACACTGTTACAACTTTCATTGTGTTATAGTTCTGATAAATTTATGGTTAATGCTCCTCCAAGCCTAATATAATTTCTTCTGCTGTCAGATTATTCCAGGTAAAAAATATGCTGCACGTGTCGCTCCTAACCATCTGAATGTTTACATAAACCTTGCAAACCTGATTCGGACAAATGAGTCTCGTCTTGAAGAAGCAGACCAATTGTATCGTCAAGCCATTAGCATGAGGCCAGATTTCAAACAGGCCTACATTAGCAGGTACTTTATAACCTTATATTCATAACGAAATGCCAAATGTGAGTAGGCAGCTTTACTGTCTGAAACAACTGCTGTTTTAGTAGCAAGATAACGGAATGAATGGAAATCACATAATTTAAAGTTCTGATTCTCAACAGGGGTGAACTACTTCTGAAGATGAATAAACCCCTGCAAGCTAAAGAAGCTTACCTAAGGGCTCTTGAATTGGATCGAAGCAATGCAGACCTATGGTACAACTTGGCAATTGTTTATATTGAACTGAAAGATCCCTCTGAAGCTCTGAAAAACTTCAATCAAGCATTAGAACTGAATCCTAATCACAAACTAGCCTTGTTCAATTCTGCACTATTGATGCAAGAATCTGGTATGTATACCTAGAACTTTAAAGCAACATTTTAAAAGTTGTATTATGTTTTATTATCGTTTATTAACATGCTCTATGGGGAAGAAATACTGGGGGGGGGGGGGGAACCAGGAAAAAAAATGCATGACGAACTCCAAAAACAAAACAACATGAATGATATATGTCACATAATAACAAAATTTCGAACCAAAGTTAGTAATAATCAATGACTCTCTAGCATGATCAAATCACAAAATGACATGAAATATCAATAAATCTATGCCATAGAAAAACAGTTATTTTTTAATGAATAGTCAGGATTGCTTTTTCAAAAAAAAAGGGAAAGTTACCGTATTTTCACGACCATAAGCCGCACTAAAAATCCTAAATTTTGATCCAAAATCGGCAGTGCGGCTTATAACCCGGTGCGCTTTATATGTGGAAAAAGATCTCCCAGCTGCTTTGTTTCTCGCGACTGCAATAGATGTCCAGAAGCGGCCCCTGGGGCCAATGGGGACCGGACCCCCAGCTCGACAGCCCCTGTCGCCTCTGGACGTCCACCGCAGCTGTGAGGAGCCGAGGAGAGCGCGGAGAAGAGCGCGCGACGGCCCCCGGCGCTCCGGGAAGCGGGAGAGGCGCGCGGCCCGGCCTCTCCTCCCTGGATGCCGCAGCAGCAGCCCCAAGCGCACCGATCCCCGCGCCCTTCGCATCGGGGCATGCTCTTGCAGCACGCCCCGATGCGAAAAACACAGAGATCGGGCGACGTCCAGGGAGGAGAAATCAAACCGCGCGCCTCTCCCGCCTCCCGGAGCGCCAAGAACCGTCGCGCGCTCCCCTCCACACTCTCCTCGGCTCCCCACAACCACAACAGACGTCCAGAAGCGACAGGGGCCACCGAGCCGGAAATCCAATCCCCAACAGCCCCAAAAGCCGCTTCTGGACATCTGTGGCTCCCGGCGCTCCAGGAAGCACCGAAAGCAGCTGGGAGGGGCGCGCGGCTTGGTTTCTCCTCTCTGGACGTCGCAGCGGCGGCCCCGGGCTCACCAATCCCAGTGCCTTTCGCATCGGGGCGCGCTGCAAGAGCATGCCCCGATGCGAAAAACACAGAGATCGGTGAGCCCGGGGCCGCCGCTGCGACGTCCAGGGAGGAGAAACCAAGCCGCGCGCCCCTCCCAGCCGCCCTCGGCGCCCCCCGGAGCGCCAAGAACCCTCGTGCCGCTCCTCGCGATGTCCAGAAGCGTCGGGAAATGTGCGGCTTATAACCCGGTGCGCTTTATATGTGGAAAAAGTTAAAAAAATTAACGTTAATTGATACTGCTGATTTAATCCGGTGCGGCTTTTGGTCGTGAAAATACGGTACATAATTCTAGAATACAATCCTCTCTCAGAGTACAAACCATAAGCAAGTTAAATATTTCCCTTTCAGGATGGATTGTCTAAAGTTTTAGCTTTGAAGAATAGATTTGCAGAACTGAGTTCAATTTTATTTACAGTTTTCCCTCTTAAGTCAGATTCTAGCTTATAAGTACTTCTTACAATTAAACAAAAGACTGTGTCCTTGCATTGTGAATTGTGTCTTCAGTGCTTTTTCTACAATGATTGAATATGATTTTTGGTGCAGTGGTTAAGGTACTGAATAGATACCTACGAGATGCAGCTTCAAGGCTACATCTTGTCATGGAAAATCACTGTCTTCCAGCTCAATTTACCCTATAGGGTTGCTGTTACAGGAAAAAGTAGGAAGGAGGAAGTAGTATATATTTCACTTTGAGTTCTGGAGGAAAGGTGAGATTTAACCCTAATAGGTTTTTTTAAATGTTACATTCCAACAGGGGAATACAAACAAGATTTGAAGCAAGAAATTGTAATAATTTTAAAAGCCTTGGGATGGAATCAGTGTAATAATTTCCCTGGGCCCCACCCAATTATTTTTCAATATTTGAAAGGATCAGTTGTTCTTTTCCATTCAAATCAATGAAATTAATTAATTGAAATCCCAAAAATTATATAGGCATTCCAAATCCTTTACCTCAGTTGGACAAAAAAATTACTGTAATGATGTTGGGAGAAAAAAAGTGGGTATATAATACGCTTCCCATGGATCCTTCAGACTATAAGAAATATCAAATTGTAAAATTATAGTATCATGAATCTAAATCCACAAGCATAAGTAATAAAGACTGTCGATATTGTCCTATTTATACAGCCTTGGATAGTCCATATTAATGTTCATTTGTTGCTTTAGGTGAGGCCAGCCTTAGGCCTGAAGCTAAAAAGAGACTTCTAAGTTATATAAAAGAAGAATCGCAAGATGCTAATGGTTATTTTAACTTAGGCATGCTTGCAATGGATGATAAAAAAGATGATGAAGCTGAGATGTGGATGAAAAAAGCCATAAAACTACTTCCAGGCTTCCGCAGTGCTTTGTTCAACTTGGCCTTGCTTTACTCTCAGACTGCAAAAGAGCTGAAAGCTTTACCCGTGCTGGAGGAATTGCTGAGGTACTACCCAGATCATACCAAAGGTTTGATTTTGAAGGGAGACATTTTGATGAACCAGAAGAAAGATATACAGGGAGCAAAACAATGTTTTGAGAAAATTCTGAAAATGGACCCAAACAATGTACAAGGAAAACACAACCTCTGTGTGGTTTACTTTGAAGAACGAGACTTACTAAAGGCAGAAAAATGCTTAGTGGAAACACTGGCCTTAGCCCCACATGAGGAATACATTCAACGCCATTTAAGCATTGTTCGAAGTAAAATTGGTTCCCTCAGACCAGGAGAGGCAAGTGTGACTCATACGGAAAAAGTAGCATCTATGGAAGAAAAAAAAACTCCGTCTGAACACTTGAAACAAGTAAAAAATGAGCAAAAAAACCCTCAGACTACAAACTCTAATGGCAGCAAGGAGCAGAGGAAATCCAAAAAACATGGAAATAAAAACTCTACAGACAAAGAGACAAAAAAGAAATCGACAAAGGAAATAAAAGAGATAGAGAAAAAAAGAGTTGCTGCACTGAAAAGACTGGAAGAAATTGAACGTATATTAAATGGTGACTAATTACTTGGAGCACCACTGTAAGGGAAACAGGCATCTATTTTGCAGATTTTACATGTGCGTTGCATGTGTTTTCAAAGTGATCACAGGGTGCTTTTGAATTTGGAAAGTATATTGAAATGTTAACTAAAATTGAAGAAGCTGCAAAATGAATAGGAAAAGCCATGACTTTTAATCAAGGATGCTTGGTTAAGGAGTTGCACATAACTAACATACAAGGACTTTTCCAGCAATGGAAGCTATGTTCTAATATTGCTGATTAGAAGAATAGCTTATTACTCCAGAAACAAATCTCACTAAACTCCTTATTTGAAAGCAAGCATGTTAGAGCTTGGCTGCAAAATACTTGCAACCAGCTATGCTCAGTTCTTTCTGTTCTCAAAGAACGGTTAAAATACTGATAGATAGATAAATATTAAAGAGAGCCTCAGGTATGTTGGTCACCAGACTAATTTTACTAGAGAAATCCATTGATCTGAGTATTTAAGCATTACAAATTAATTTGTATGACTATGATTTTACTTCACACGTCAATTTTTTTTCTATGTAAATGTATGTGGCACATTCCCATTTTGTCTTCCTGCTTTCCTATAAGTATTAATGTTCCAGAATGCATTGGGAATTAATTAGCAAATACCACTTGTGTTTTTGTATGTGCATGCATGCATTTGATGTTTTTTTTAAAAAACTTTAATAAATCACTCTATAAGTACAGTGATTTTCTCTATCATGGGGACAAGCAGGAATAGTCAAGAGCCAAGGTGGCGCAGTGGTTAAATGCAGCACTGCAGGCTACTGCTAGATCAGCAGGTCAGCGGTTCAAATCTCACCGGCTCAGGGTTGACTCAGCCTTCCATCCTTCCGAGGTGGGTAAAATGAGGACCCAGATTGTTGGGGGCAATATGCTGACTCTCTGTAAACCGTTTAGAGAGGCCTGAAAGGCCTATGAAGCGGTATATAAGTCTACTGCTATTGCTATTGCTATAATAGTCATACTCAAAAGATATCCCTATCAAAAAGCTTTCTCCTGTTGTTGTTGGGTTTTTTGGTGTGTTTTTTTTTGTTATCATCACCATCCTGTGATGCTTCTAATATAGGGAAAATGTAACTGTTTCTGAACTGTCATCTAGTTTTTAAGAAATCAATGCAAAACTTATGGAATCATTTCTAAGGCGGTGGATTTTTTTTAACCTCTTTTAAGGTTGAATACAACATCTCACAATATAAACCAGGTAACTTTTTAAGCTCTTCAATGATTAAATTGCCTTCCTGTGATAATGCATTATAAGGAATGGCAAACCATTCAGTTTTATTTGCAATTATAGTATCGTGTTTCCCTGAAAATAAGACCTCCCCAGATAATAACCCAATCAGGCTTTGAGTGCATGCGAACTTCCGCCCCTCTCTTGATCAGCTGGTCTGTGGGATGAGGTTAAGGGGCCTCCTGCACCTCAAAAATAATAAGACCTCCCTGAAAATAAGACCAAGGGCTTATTTCAGGGGTCAAAAGAAAATAAGACGCTGTTTTATTTTCGGGGAAACACAGTAATTATGTTTTAATATGGAAAATGTAGACCTGTACTACATAATATCAATCACCAACTGCTTAGGTGACTTCTATGGAGACTGAGGTTGAAAAGAAAGAACAGAATGTTTCAGCTCCTTGGCAAAATGCAGGATATATCTTAAATTAATAAAATCCTTTGCAACAAAAAAACCATGTTTGACATTTTAAAAGTCCCAGGATCTTAAGGTACACCTGCAAAAGACTCCTGGGGAAAAAGTTTTATTCATGGTATGAGAAAGCTAAAGAACTGATCTGACATGGTATAAGACAACTTCTTATGTTCCTGCTTGGAGAAACAAAACAGGTATACAAACAAAATTAAAATAAGATAGGGTGAAAAAAATGTCTCTTGGCTAATAAGGAATTTCTTACAATTAGAATTGTAGGGACTGAGTCAATAACATATGGCAACTCCAAAGAAAGCCTTGAGGTAAATAAGTCTTTAGATGTCTCAGCAAGCTACTAGCTGGAGGTGTACTTCCCCTCCCCCATCATCATGTTATACATGATAGATTGTCATGTGACAATCATACTTGTGACTTACACAAAGATTACTTATTGCATTAAACCTTTGTTCAGAATTTGTTTTCAGCTTGAAAGTTTCTGGTATAATTCCAAAAATGATTTTCTGTTTTCATTGAGGAAATTTGGGCATTACAATTAAATGCTTGTTTTGCTAAATTTCCTATGATTTTCATTAACAGCTTTATTAGGATAAGATAACTAAATCTCTTATGTGAAACTTGAACTCGTCATTTTTATATCTGTGGTTATATATTCTTCCTCAGTTTGTCTCTGGATTACCCAAGAGAGTATTAGTTTTTAGTTTTTTTAATCTTTTTTTTTTCAAATATGTTAACTCCATGGATGTTGAAGAAATGTTTACATGAGCAAACTTACTGAATTCTTTATTATTTTGTCCCTTACTTCATAACATGTCTTAGCATAGGTTGTGGTTAGTATGAACTCCAAAATAATCAGAATTGTTACTTTAAAATAAAAAATGTGTCACAAGCTCAGGAAATCCTAGTAGTTTCTACAAGACAAAGTTTTCAGTTTTTTATTAAAATATTGAATGAAAGGAGCCACACAGGCTAACCAAAATATGCCTTTGTGTTCTAGTACAGTAAAGCACTTTTATGCACATACTGGTAGGTGCTTAAATACAAAGCGAGAGTATCAGCAGTTACTCTGATGGCACAGCATCTCACTGAGGTGAATTGTGAAATATATGCCAGTCAGATGTTGACATATATAGCACTGTCATCTTGACTGTTGTCTTGGTTTCATCCATAGAAAACCTGACATTACCCATAAGCAACACTCTGAACATCGTCCAGTTTCTCTGCCTAATTGCCGCCGGTTGGCTTCATCCCATGTTATTCCACAGATTTTGTTCTGGGGGGAGGGATGTGCAGAAGAGACCATAGTGGGGAAGGAAAATCTTACTGTGCATGTGGACTGCTACCCAGTCTTGAGATAATTGTATATGTTTAAACATAAATTGAATGTCTGTGAAATAATAAACAGTGGCTTGGTATGTGCATAATTTCTGTGTGGGGATGCTGTTTTCTAGTTGACAACTTACTAGCACAGACTTTTTTTTTAAAGGGGGGGGGATATAAAATCATGACATGATGAATGTATAGTAAAATTAAGCAGTACCCTCAAGTAAAAGGAAATACTAGGAAATGTAGGTAAATTACCTAATGAAAGAGCTGTGTGAGGCATTGGTCTATCAGAAACTTTTGTCAGTATTTCATATTTGTCAGTTAACAAATTAAGTAACACGAAAGCTTCGCTATCACACTTCTCAGTTTGTTGCTAGTGAAATAATAATAGTCATCTAAGCTTTATTCAAAATGAAAGGTACATTAACAGTTTGAAAACATGTATTTCACAGAAATCCTGCAAAATCCTTCAAACTATCAAAACATGCAATGGCTTTCCAATATTTGTATCCTGCAAATTAGTAGCAAATTCATCTTGCAAGTTGATCTTAATAGATGACAAAATTTTAATGTCAATTTAAAATGAACAGTAGATTTAAAAAAATTACTTCATAGATAACCCATTTATTATAACATAAAAGGTATTTTGGATCACAGTTCATTACATTATTTCAGTTGGCAGTAAATTAATATGAAAAAAATGTGTTGCTGTTGAAATGTTATGCTGGAATTAGTGCACATCCCTATGCTTCTAGAAACACTGCAATTGAATTTTTGACTGCCACGTGTCCTTCTAGTTGAAAGTCATTAAAGTTTTCATAGGCTTGTAAGGTCCTCTTTACCAATGCAATCTTTAGAAGTTTGAATTTTCTTTAAAATGTGATGGCCAAAATTGGACATGAAATGTGTGATGGGATCTATCAATTTAGAATAAAATGAGGTGAATACTTACCTTGGGTCTGAAAATTTACATTTGTATGAATACATTTGCTTTTTTTTCCCCAGCCACTTCAAAATACTCATCAGTATGGAATCAACTGTTCAGAAGTCTTGGTCACAAGATTCTCCCACAATACCTTGTATGTGATCTTGTTTTCCTAAGTATGAAAATTTTATAGCTATCTTCTAATGTATTAACCATCCACCTTTATCACAGAATGCTCACAATATATCATAGAAGTTACTTTTTTAAAAAAAGATAAAATTAGTCTGGCAAGTCTTGTTCCTGATAAACCCATTGTGAATTCTAATTTAAAAGTTTTTTTTTTCAAAATATTTTTAAATCCACCTCTTTATAATCTGCTGCAGAATCTTCCCATGCATTAATCTTAGATTGACCACTGTAAGTTCCCAGTATTTTAATAATAGTAATTTATAATTTATTAAATTTATATGCCACCTGCTCCCACCAATTGTGTAGGTTTAATTGATTTAATTGGAGTTGTTAAATACCATTCTTTCCTGCATTTTTTTTACCAGCTCCCTGATAGTAAATTAATGACAGCAGTTTTGGTTTCAAAATTTATTTCAGTGACCTTTTATTTAAGGCTATTTAATGACTGCAATAAAGTTATTTTATTTCAGTGAAATAAATATGTATGCAATTCTCTTGTGACAATATGGTCCTTCATATGTGTTAAGTTCATAGTGGATAACTGTATGTGCGAATGTCCTGGTTTTTATTATCCAGTTTTCTTTCTAACAGTCTTGTTTCCTTCCTGGCTTCTGTGCTTTAGTTACATTTAAAGGAAGATATTCAAGGGAATTCTTGCCACATTTTTTTTCCAGGCTGGGAAGAATGATGGAGAGATATTAAAAAAAAACAATGCCAGTTCTAACATCTTCAATCTCTTCCATCAACAAGATAAACTCAATAACACCACTTAGAGAACTTTGAAAGAAATTATTAGTCACCATGAGAAAAAGGAAACACTAAGAAAAAAAAAGGCACTTTCCTTAGGATAAAAGCACATTTGAGACACTGCAAAAAATGGGTTTTTAAATAAATTATTTTTTATTTCATTTAATTTCTAGTAACTTTTATTCCTATTCAATATAAAACTATGCCCCATCCTGTGAATTGCAGCAAGAATAACTATTGTAAGTATTTAGACATAAGTGGTGTCTATTTCATTTCCAGCTACCGTGAGGAATGCAGCCAAGTTTAAGAAATAGGGAAGGCTGAGCAGGATAGTAGATGGTGCTATTATCCCTGCTAATGCAATTTTTAAGTCCAGGCACTTTGTCTCCCTGACAAAATAGCTTCATTATAACACTAGTCCAACTGGACAGTGTTAAGTGAATACCTTTTACTAGCCATACATTTTGCAGACTTGTAGAGGATTAAGGGACATATCTTCCCAGGCAGCTGTGTGCCTCTACTTTCTTCCCAAAGTAGATGCTTCACTGACGGATAAAAGGGAGCTGGGAGAATTGAGTCATAATAATACACATTGTACTTTGCATCTACCCAGCATGCTGTTTTTATGTTCATTGGCGTCTTGTGAGATGAAGTATTTTAAGCTGTATTTAGCAAAGTACAGCTATTTTTGTGCTTATTCATGCGCACAATAGGGGAGATCAGGAAAGGATCACAATTCTAGGAAGCAGCATATTGTGTATGGAACTTTGGGGTTCCAAATATTTTAAAAGTATTCTCACCTTTGTTTGATTTGAATTGTTAATATCTATTTTGTAATTTTGAAACTTAGCATGTACAAACAAACTTTTGTCAAGCTGGAAGTTAATGTCCCCTAAAGTCTAGATAGAAGAGAAGACAGCAAAACTGAAAACCTAGCAGTTTCTTTTTTTGCATGTTCTTATTTCTAAAAATTATTTAATTCAGAATCTTTGAAGCTAATTTCTCTTTGCCAACTGCTGCGTAGCAGCTTCTGGTGTGTGGGTGTATTGCTGTGAATCAGCTAAAAAATACCAATTCTGCCAAATCTAGAAGCATTTAATGACTTCTCCACTATTGTTAAAAGTGTGCACCCTTTCATTAGTAGTCAGCAGAGGTCTTGGATATAATATGTGCATAACTGCAGGGGTGTGAGTGACTAGAGGAAGCAGCCACAGACAAACTCAACTGCTAGGTAATACTCCATACTAAGATGCACAGAATTAACAGAAATCTGGGTGGGCAAGTGGGAGTCGGGGAAAGAAAGGTGCAAAAGCTTGCATTATCAGCGTACACTAGTACCATTTAAATTCAAGACAAAAATAATAAAATTATTTAGGGTTAAGTTTATAAGTCTATGTTTCCAATCTTGCCTTAGCAAGATTTCATTTATTTATTATATCCATAGCGGGTTAGTAAAATACATTTCAACAGTAAGTGTGATGAACTATATTTTATGAAATACCACTCAATTTCTTTGAAAATAAAAGAGGTTTTAATCAGTTCAGTGTCCAAGATGAGACTAATAAATTATCTGTATCATCTCGTATTTTTCAAGTAATTGAGTAAACAATAACAACAAGAATTATATAATGATTATAAAATATCGAAAATTTTTGAGGATCACATCAAGTCAGTAGTACAGTGCTTGTGGAGGCCATACAAGGATATAAAACAGTGATGGCTAACCTTTTTGTTCTCGTGTGCTGTAAGTGGATGCAGTGCACAGCGCATGCATGTGCCCACACCTATAATACATTGCGTGCACAACACCACCTGCGTGCCATGTCCCCTCCGTGTGTGCCCCATGCTTGTGCTGCCCCTGTGCATTTGTGTGACACACACACACACACACACACACACACACACACACCATTTTGGGCTTAGCAGGTCTCCCTGATGCCTCCTGGGACCAAAAACAGGGCACTGGAGGGGGCACAAGGTGGCGCGCAGCACCCCCCATGCCCGCCCATGCCCACATTCATTTGTGCGCTGTTACAGGTGTTATGTCTGCATTGTATGTGTTATGTATTAATAAATCTTCTAGGAGGCCAGCAACAGCCTATGCTGAGCCCTGATTGGCTAGGGCGCAGCATAGCCTGTTGCTAGCCAGCCAACGCATTCTGATTGGCCGAGGTACTGCATCAGCAGTTGCTGGATGGTACCCGGCCTCCCATTGGTTCCCTGCTATACAAATGTCATATAAATACCTTGGCGCGGATTTCGCCTCTTCGAATCGCTGTCATCTGTTCTGTTGTACAATAAACCTTGCTGTTTGGAAGTCCTGGCTCTCGCGTCTTTTCTCCAGCCCTCGATCTTCAAAAGTATGCAGTTTTATTCCATTCTAGCATTCATCTCCATTGTTCAGTGATACATTTCCTGCCTCTCTAGGATTTACCTTTATCTGCTCCTGTGAGGCACTTCCTGTTGGATGTATATAGCTATATTCTCAATGGCTTGTATAGTGTTTTAACTGCATTTAGATTAAACAACACGGGCTGCAGAGACCCAAAAATCAGCTGGCCACATGCACAAAAATCAGCTGGCCACATGCACATACACAGTGAAGCTCAGCTTTGGCAACGGCTCACGTGCCATCAGAGAGGTCTCCACGTACCACCTGTGGCATGTGTGCTGTAGGTTTGCCATCACGGGTATAAAACATCAAATACATTAAATGGTTTAATATCTTCATTCAAAGAAACTACATTTTATTACATAGAACAAGGAGGTCTTAGTTGGAATATGCAAGAATGGCGATGATATGCTGGGGGGAAATTATGTGTATCGTATGATCTATTACTTATCTCTAGTGTGCTTCTCTCAGGAACAGTAAGACTGTTAGTTTGATGCAATGGCTAGTCCAGCTTCAGCTGGGAAAACTGATTTGGGGTCAGTTAATTTATTTCAGTCTAATCTACCTCATTTGGTGGTTGTGGGGAAAAATAGGAGGTAATGAGGTAGATACAAGGTAATGAGCTTGTAGATACAAGCTCATTACCTTGAGCTTGTATCTACAAGATAGGATATACATGTAAATAATGAATAAAGTGTGATTCAACTGGCCATTTTCATGATACTGGAGAAGCACTAACAAACAAAAACAAAGAACGACATAAAACACATACAACCATCTTCCATTTCATATAATGTGTCATTTGGTTACAAGATTTTGTGGGTCCTTTCCATGGTCACCACTTACAATTATGTATCGAATCACAAATTATTCATTAAGTAAACATGTACATTATTATCATTATATATCAATTATTCAACTATAATTATCCCTTAATTTTAAATGAGTTATTCTACGTATTGAATTCATACATACAACATCATTTTGCATCAATAGTTCAACTCCAATTATTATTTCTACATTTTAAACAGAATGTTCTATATATTGAGATCATACAACATCAGGATCAACATCACATCAAGGAAAGAAGGATCTATGCATTTCCACTGAGGTAATGGAGAAAATCAGTTATTTTAAAAGAAAAACTGAATAGGTAGACATGTTGAAACTTATTTTTAATGACTGTAGTCCATTGTTGACCATAAAAACATTTCCCAGTGCCTACTTGGGCATTATTTCCACCATTTGTTGTTAAATGAGAATTAATCCTGATTTAGAGTTTCTTGAAAGTCTGTAGAAATGCCTTTGACCACCTTATAATATTCCTTCTTTTCTGGGGTCTGGGGGAAGTGGTTAAAATTGCAGATATAGTTTTCACTTAGCAATATCTGGGTTCAAAAATAGCATTCAGGTGCTTCAATTTTATAACTTATAAAGGAAATAAACCTCTCTTTCCCTGCCTTTTTGGAGCTATAGATAAAACATTATTCCTAATTATTCCTTTTTTAAATTGTAAATGAAATCTTTTCAATAAACCATATTTTTATTGAACAAATTGTCTAAATTATAGATATTTGGAAGCTTAGTCATGAAAGATAGTTGCATGATTTTTCTAGATGAGATTCTTGCCTCTAACATATGAGAGGGTAAGCTTTTTCAAACATTTATTCTTGTTATGAGAGAAAATAGCAATGATAATAAAGCATATTATTTATAGGCCATAAATATTGTCATAAACCAATTTGGGAATAATTTTTGTTCCTAAAGTAAAATTACTGCAAACCTAATGCTCAGTATAAGCCAATTAATCTAGGAAAATATATGGGTACTACCTTTGTTATGCGTAATTATCTTTTAAAACCAGCAGATCATACAGTTGTTATATTACCAGGATATTAACCCTGTAAGGGTGATTTCAGACAAACATTATCCATCCAAACACAAGGGAACATTGTGAAATCATCCTGAGTTCATAAAATTTCAGATAGGAATTGAGTGTCTGAAAACATTCAATGAGTAATAGATATCACAGTTTTATTTATGGGACAATTAAGATTTATGGGCAATTAAGATTTCATCCATTTATTCAAGGAGCTGCAGATTTATTATATGAATTATTCTAGGCCACCATAAAATTATGGAAACAGGTATATATGGAATACTATACTAAGCAATATTAATGTAAAATGCATTTTTTAAGGAAAAGACAATTTTTATTAAATACTTGTAGCATATTATAATGGAAATTGAGCTCCTTGGTTTAAGAGCCAATTGTTTCTCGGTTTATTACCCTAGCAGACATAGACATGATGTAATTCAGTTGTCTATTATATGGGGCAATGGTCAAATGAAGTCAAGAGAGTTAATAAATTTAGTATTTTCCATTTTAAAATGAAAAGTATAGTGTGACTTCAGAAACAACAAAAAAGAACTGATTATAAGTTCAGAGATACTTCCCGAGAAGAGTCCTCTCCTCCTCTGCTCACAAGAAAATACCTTATGCCACCAGACATGAAATTTTGGGCTCAGACAACTTAGAACTACGCCACCTTCAGTCTGACCTAAGCATAGTACATAAAATTATATGCCACAACATCCTACCGGTCAGTGACTACTTCAGCTTCAACCACAACAATACATGAGCACACAATAGATACAAACTTAAGATAAACTGTTCCAAACTCGACTGCAGAAAATATGATTTCAGCAACAGAGTTATTGATGTCTGGAGTGGACTACCTGACACTATGGTTTCTTTACCAAATCCCCAAAACTTCAACCTTAGACTGTCTACTGTTGACCTCATCCCATTCCTAAAAGGTCTGTAAAGGGTGTGCATGTGCACCAACATGCCTACAGTTCCTGTCCTAAGGTTTTTTTAAATTCATATCCATTTTGTGTATCCAAAATCATGTTTATACTTATATATGTTATCTAATACATGCTTGATGAAATAAATAAACAAAATAAAATAAATTTTTGCTTTCCAAAACTCTACAATAGAAATATTAACAAAAACTGAATTGCTTATCCTAAAATAAAGACTGGTCCATGTTATTTATAAAATCTGTGAGGAAGAAACTTCCAAACCAGGCATGACGTTATAAAAATATAACTGACTGATAAGGAAATTACGGCAACCCATCTCAGCTTGGGGCTTTCCAGATATACAAACTACATTCCCAAAAACTGGGTGCATCTAGGAAAAATACTGCAACCCATATATAAGGCTCCAAATTAAGGAAAGCATTAAAAAATAGAATCTATTACTTGAATGCCCTCCAAATAAAAACATCAAAGCAGATATGTAGTGAAATGTTCTACATGAGAAGCATTCCAACTGAAGCATAATGAAGAGATACTACAACACAATGACAGTTGGAAGGGACCTTGGAGGTGTTCTAGTCCAACTGCCTGTTTCAAGCAGGAAACCCTGTATCATTTCAGAAAAATTGTTGTTCAATCTCTTCTTAAAAACCTCTAGTTATTTTTCTCTTTGATAACCTGATCTATAATATACTCAAAATAGATCTCAACTGATGACAGGAGACAGTGGTAGACAGACCAGGCAGAAGGCATGTTAACATCTTCAGGAGTGCTTCTGGACATGTCTACTATTTTGCATTTTGTACTCTGCCTTGTTTATGACATTTTACAGGCGGATCAAGTGAATTGGTCTTCCATTTATAAATCCACTCATGTTTCTGTGAGCTTTGCAGTATTAGCAGTGATTGGCCCAACATCATCCAGCTGGCTTTCATGGCTAAAATGGGACTAGAACTCACGGTGTCCAGCTTTCTAGCTCAGCGTCTTAGCCTCCAGACCAAACTGGCTAGACTAAAGCATAACAAATTAGGGTTTATGGTATCTGCGTTTGAACTGTAACCTTCAATTATTTTCCAGTGTGGCTTAAAAATACTTTTTTGTAAAAATGCAAATATTTTCAACTCTTACTTTACATTTTCTTAGCTTAGTATTTCTGAAACTTAACATTTTATTAAAAAGTTGGCTGTGACATCTTGTGACCATTATCTGTTTTTATATTTCAAATTTATTCAACATTTTTGCATATTCTTATATATTTTAAAAACCTAAATTTTCAAAATTATCATACAGTATGACTACAATCTTCAGAGGCATTCTGAAAGATTATTTGGAAGAGAACTCAAATGTTCAGTAGCAGAACCCAGTGTTGTTTTATGTTGGAACTAATCTTGCAATTATTTGTGAAATATAATTGTCTTTTCCTCCTACCAAATTTCTGTCCCGATACCAAAGTATTTATAGGAAAATAGCTGTACTTAAATACAGTTTATATATATAGCTGCACATACACATAGGTGCATCCTTTGCTTCTATCCATATACTTCAGTGGTGGGATTCAAAAATTTTTTTACCACTGGTTCTGTGGGCGTGACTTGGTGGACATGGCATTGTCAAGCCTGAAGCCGTCTTTTCTTTTGGATCTTTGGCCTGCCACACTTTCTATTATTCTCCTATGCATTTTCTATTGTGAGAAAATGGGAGAGGTGATTATAGGAGTGAGATGAGATGCAGCCATATCAAAATTCTTTCTAGAAACCCAAGGTCGTCCTTTGTCTTTGCACCTCTGCACCTGATTGGAATTGGATGAGTGGAACTGCTAGCATGGAATATTGGACCATGTGATGAACTTGTGGGTGTAGGGGCAAGATCTTGAACTTTCAACTAGGTAGAGAAAACCGGGAAGCTTTCAGAGTCAGGTTTTCCCAAATGTGCCAACATGGCTCCCTTAATAAATTGGAACTTTGAGCAATACTTTGCTTTGGACTCTGGTTTACTTTTGGATGCTATTTGGAATCCTGACAGGTGTGCAGTGATGGGTTGCAGGTGGTACGCCTGCCCGGAGCACTGGATACCATTGGATGTCATCCTCTGAACTTTATTTTGGGTAAAACAATTTTCGGGAAGCAGTTTTGGGTCAAACTTTTTCTGGATTGTAGTTTCAAAAAAAGTATTTATATACATTCCCTTCCTTCATAATAGAAAAAGTATTTTATACAGTGTCTGGATCATATCACTATTGGAATTGGTAGTTATCCTATGAGATATGGTATTTTCAGCATTTTTTTAAAAAAAAACGTTGGCTTCTACATTTTAAAGAAGGGCAATTTTAAAAGTGTTCCAGTTCAATACTTCAAATACAATCAAAAACTAAGGTTTGACAGATTTCAATTCTGGATATTACTGAACTATTTCTTTGTATTTTATTGCTTTTAACCCAGTTCACAGAGGTTGGAACATATGTTACTCAGAATTGTTCATCACCAGAATACTCTTCATCCCAAATAAACAACAAAATATTTTCTGGAAACATTTTACAAAATATATGAATCAAAAGATGCTCTTTCCCTTTAGAATGCATATGCCTAAGAATAATAATTACTTCTAGAGGAACGAAGATCTCTTTGGATAAGAACTTCTAAAATATCACTTTACAACTCCCGGAATGGAGCTGTAAAGAGCTGTAAAACTGATACCTTTGATATGTCCCCCTTCTGCCTGAGAACGTATCTCACCTTTGATCTGTGCCCTTCACAACAAGGGGCCAAATGGCCAATCGTGGGAACAGAGGAAAGAGATAATGCTGATAAGGCTAGTGAGGAGTATTGTAAAGCCAGGATGTTATTCTATGATGTCTCTAACTGTATAAAAAGGAGCTACACCTTCTCTGAAGGGTAGTTCTTCCCTGCATATCTTTGGGGTATGTTGGGAACAACTGACTATCATGTCTTTAAACTTTGATCAAAGATTAAATGCTGATTGTTATTCAAGCCTCTGTTTAAGTCTCATATTTGGCTTGTTGTGACTTGGATGTGTTCTCAAACTTCTATGGGTCTCAACGTATTCTCAAACCTTACAGTATCTTAAATTTTATGTCATATGGTATATCTTCTTTAAATTGTGATGCTCCAGACATGAATAAACAAGAAAACAAACGTGAGAATGAAAAAAAAAGGCCCAATTTCCCCCCCATAGTTTTTAGAGCTTTGGACTTTATTAAAAGTTGTAATGGGAACTTTGCACTTCTAGTCCTACCCTTAAACATATAAGTTTATATGTAAAAACCATCTTATTGATAAAATTATTTTTTTGCCAGATTCTGGCAGTGGGATAACACGGTTCCAAAATATACTGTAATATACTAATTTCCTCAATCAGCTTAGTAAGATTCAAACTTAGACTTAAAACATAGAATAACTTTATTGTGACTTTGAATGTACAATAATCGGCATACATTAAAATGAAATTTCATTGCATATAGCTTTCAAAGGGTCACCAGCTCCAATATACACTACATAAACATGACTCAATCAATCAATCAATACAAAATTATGCATATACCCACATATATTATATGACACAGAGAAACAACAGTCTAGTTCGCATGTATACATGTACATGGCAAGAAAAACAAATCTTGTGAATTTACCAGATGGATGGCATAGGGAACAAAGCTGTTACAGATTCTAATAGTCCTGCTACAAATACTTTGAAACCTCCTCCCAGAGGAGAGCAACAGAAACAGACCATAAACTGGCTGTGTGGGGTCTCTAACAATTCTTTGAGCTCTAAGCACATAGCACTTATAAGAAGTATCCTGAATAACAGGAAACAAGCTTTCTATAATCTTCTCGGTCGTCCTTACCACTCTCTGTATGGACTTTCTATCTGAGGTACTACCTACCACCAAACCAAACAGTGATGCAGTTTGTTAAAACGCTCTCAATTGTGCCTCTGTAAAAAGTGGCCAGGACAGAAGGAGAAGATGTGGTCTCCTCATCTGCAGGAAATTTAGACGCTGGTTTGCACACTTCATTAAGGATGATGTGTAGAGAGACCAGATTACTAGTTATCAGCACCCTCAGATACTTAATAAAAGGTGCGCCTACTTTTTCTTTTACCTGGCAATTCTACAATGTGATATAATGTACTATATATTATAATAGCAAGACATTGAAGAAAGTAAGAGCCACAGAAGCAATATGGGTTGTGCTAAATTAAATAATCTTAATGTGAGCATTTATACTCATTCTGTCTTTAATGAAGACATTAAAACCTCATTAGAATAGAACTCTGTTCTGAGGGAAAACTATAGAGACAGTTCTATAGTTTTTAACAGACCATGACGCATTCTTAAAGGTCACATTTTTGGCAGGCTCTTATTGCATGTCATATTAAAATAAGTAAACATAGTCAGCAATTTATTCCTTTTCTAAAAAAGAACAAAAGAGTAGTGAAGGACGCTTCTGTTTAAGAAGTGTGTGGAAATCATTTATTTACTATACTCTAATTTCATGACATTTCATCAGGAAAAAGCTGAAGAACAATATTTTCATACAGAGAAGGTCTACAATTGTTCTATAGGGAGGAAATAAAGTTGAAAATAATTACATGCCTGATGATTTTTTTCTCTAGTTCATTAAACAAATAGTTATTTGCTATTTCATTCTACTTCATAATACTTCAGGGTTAATTACATGTTCCTTCACTTCTACTTTTTACTGATTTTTTGAGGTAGAGCAATATCTTATAGCTATGGGTTTCTTAAACAAATGGTTTGATTCTAGTCTAATACTTTGACGATCTTTTCTCCCTATATTTTTTAATTTAGCAAATACTGCTAAATTTTTGCAGTTTAGCAAAACTAAACATACATTTCAAATGTTCTGTACTTTAGAAGTAACTGATTTTGTTCTGTGCTACTATGAATGTTTGAAGTGTGAACAGCTACAAATTGGAATGCTAAAATAAAATCAGAAAAAAGAATAAGGAAACCAAAGTCTAAATAATCAGCTAAAAGTAGTTAATGTTATGATATCATATAAAGTAAAACTGCTTACAAGATTTACCAAGAGTTCATGTTCTCTCCTTTACATGAGATGACTTTTGACAGTATATAATAAAACAAGCAATTAAAACATTATAAAACCAATTATTTAAAATAATTAAATAATTGAAAAATAAATAAGAACAAGATTGTAAAGGGATTAAAATTAGAATGTTATATAAACTCCTTGATCTGATTGAATCAAATTTGTATGAATTCCAGAAATCTTTCTTCTCCAAAAGAAGTTTAAGTTATTCTGAATTTCACATTCAGTTATGCAGGTTCAAAGGGATCTAATCATAGTCCTGCCTATACTTATTTACAGTATATCAGAAAAGAAGTAATTTTTGCAAGGTATAAATTATGGTATCCTTTAATCTAGAAGAAACAACTCACTTCCAATTTTAAGATACCCAAAAGTGGATTTCTAAATCATGTTGATTTATAAAAAGCTATCTAGAAGGCTTGAAATCTCCACTATACAATATACAGAATGCATACAGTTTCAGGTGATGTTGATTCAGATTTATTTAATTCAGCTGAACAAGAATACTGCTATACCTTTTGACCTGAGTATCTGTTTATATATGTCTCTTGGGATCCTTAATTCATTAGTATACTTTGATGTATTCTTTATTATTTACTAAAGCTCTGTTAAATCAGATGTCCCAGTGCTGGAGAATCAAATCTGTTGTTTGGCTATCATTGATTCAAATTTTTGCCTGTGGGAGCTGCTTCAATTCAAGAGGCAATTTGTTTCTCGACAATTATTTATACAGTAATGTCCAAAGTTTTGACTCCTAAGTTAGTGGCCTTCTTGTCAATAGACAAATCTAAAAAAAATCAAAACCAGTTTTCTAATCTATTGTAAAATATTGTAATCTCTGTTCATTTTTGTCAGATTAAATATTCCCAGAATAAGAATACTTTTCTCCCAATTCAAGCAGCAATTGGAGAAAACCACAATAGCTGATGAAATTAAACTAGTTTTCCTTTATTGTTTTTGTTTTAAAACAAAACTTTACTATGCTTACTATAAACATATAGTTAAATTTCATGTTACACAAAAACAACTTCACATTGTTACATTCAAGATGATAATAAAAAGTAGTATAGATATAGAAAAATAAAATACTGAAGCAAAGTTTTAAAAAATAAAGCATAAAAAAATCTTAAAAATCTTAAAATTAAATTAACTCTTATTTTATCCCCTTGTCTAGATCATTTATGAAGCTGTTGAAAAGCACTGAGGCCAAGTCGGAACCTTGAGGTACCCCACTGCATGCTTTCCTCCATGTAGATATAGATCAATTGAGGACTACATGCTAAGTATGGTTAGTCAGCCAATTGCAAACCCATCTGGTGGTGATGCCATCTACAACAGGGGTGTCAAACTTCATTTCCTTGAGGGCTGCAAGAAGGGTTGTTTTTGACCTCAGAAGCCCAGGGGTAATGGTGGGTCATGGCTGTGGGTAGGCGTGGCCATAGTGGGTGTGAACAGACACTAAATGAATGGTTGTAAGTCAGGAACTCCCATTATTTTTGAGTTGCAGCATACAGTCATACCCTTTGACTCACAGAGCTGTTTGGATATGTTTTCAGGTGAAAATGAAGGGAATGCTTACCTGGATTTTCTAACTAATCTTTTAAAAATTCCAAAGAGTATTTTGGGTTTGAGAAAGTAACTGCTATATTTCATGCTCAAATATTGTTCAACTATAAACTACCCTCAAATAGCTTTTCTTAAGAGAAGTAATAAAACTTCATGGGTGAGAGTGGTAAAGCATTACTTTAGTAAATTAATTTTTCTTTTTTTTAAACCTCCTTATGGCTTCACTTAATCCTTCTAACTCAGCCTTTCTTGAGGGTTTTGAGTGAATGGCTGCCTTCTCACAACTCATTTTTGGCTGGGAGAGTGCTGCAGGAGATCATGAAGGCCAAAAATGGGTCATGCTTTGCACCCCCCCTCCACCATGGCCCATTTTCACCAGCAGAGGCAACACGGGCCAGTCTTTTGATATTTCCAGGCCAGCCCCATGGGCCAAATCTAAGCAGCCAGTCCATGGGCCTTGAGTTTGACACCCCTGACCTACAGTATTGTACATTGTTCTATCTTACAAAATAATAGGCCATGCCTATGGAAGTCTAACTATGCTATATCCACAGCATTTCCTTTCTCCACTAATTTAATCATATTATCAAAGAAGATAATAGGTTTGCTTGGTAAACAACCTTAACAAGCTCAGGCTGACTTCTATTAATGGTTTTGTTCATTTCTAGGTGGTCACAAATCTGCTGTTTGATTATCTTTTTCAGAATTTTTCCAAATATTGATGTGGAATTGATTGGTCTGTAGTTCCCTGATTCCACTTGTCCCCCCTTCTTCATAAAAATCCCTATTCCATATGTGGAAGGATTCTCACACAAATCACTTCCTACTGTATGCCAGTTTATGCTGAGAAAAACCATTATTAATTATATACACACAACTGTACAAAATACAGCAGTTTTCTTTCCCAGTGGAAAAATATTTAAAATCATTATCTGGAATTTATCTCATCTCTCTTTAACAAACGTATAAAGATAAAGGTAAAGGTTCTCCTCACACATATGTGCTAGTCGTTCCCGACTCTAGGGAGCGATGCTCATCTCCATTTCAAAGTCGAAGAACCAGTACTGTCCGAAGACGTCTCCGTGGTCATGTGGCCGGTATGACTAAATAAGAAAGGTACACAGAACACTGTTACCTTCCCACCAAAGTGATCCTTCCATATTTTTCTATTTGCATTTTTACATACTTTCAGATTGCTAAGTTGGCAAAAACTGGGACACATAACAGGAGCTCACTCCATTATGTAGCACTAAGGATTCGAACTGCCAACATTTCTGATCGACAAGCTCAGTGTCTTAGCCACTGAGCCACTATGTTCCATAACAAGTGTATATCTATGATCAAGTTACATACCAACTGGAGATAAAAGGCATTTTGATCAAATCTAGTTTAACAAAGATTGGACTGAACGAAGTGAAGCATTTCTAACATCTCACATTTCAGAGAGTAGTTATAAAATACTAGGCTTAGAAAAAAACAAAGAGGAAAAAAGCAAGAAGATGGTTTATTCTAGGCATATATTTTTTCTTCATTGGGCAAGTCAACTTTCAATTATTTCACTAAACATTCAAATCAACAACATCCAAAAATAGCTGTGATAAGTTGTGTGTCAATAAATGTTGGCTAAAATGACATTAAAGAGAATTTTATGATAACAAAACTTCTAATAGCTAGACAAAAAGATTTTCTGAATTTTTATATGTATCCTAGAGTCTATGGAAATTCTCTGTCAAACAAGTCATGATAGCCCCAAAGGTGGTTTTCAAAAGGACATGGACTTTCTTGATAACTGAACAAGAATGTCCAGTTGCCTTTTGAAATATATCCCTATGATAATAACAGAACATATTGGGCTGGCCTATGGACCAGAACGCCAAGTACTGAGCCCACCTGCCTTTGGAAGTTTTAAAAATCTCTTTTTTCCCCGGAGTCAGGAGATGTTATGCCCTTCTTGATTGTTTTTTTAAAAATTATTTTTGATTGTTTTAGTTGTTTAAAATTACCTCTAATGCAATCTGGTTTATTGTGTCAGTGTCTTTTTATTGTTTACTACTTTTATTTTTTTTACTCCATCCTGAGTTGAACATGGGTTGAGTGGCCATGTAAACTGATCCGATAATAAATAAATATATCTTCCTAATTTGAGATAATCTTCATAGTGATAAGGAATGATGAGACTTCTGAATTTATAGAATCCAGCTTATTTTTAATTATAAAATTCCAGTTTCTGTTTTTTATTTATGGCAAAACATGCATACAATATAAAATAGTTTTAAGTTAATACTCATTATTACTCCAGTAAGTTAGTAGAAGTTCCAAAATCCATATATTTTCTAAAATGTTGTTCCCTACATGGCACTATCATAATAACTTTCAAATTAATGTCACTTTTTATTAGACTGCATATGAAGTTTTGATAAGATTTGTAAATTTTACAATTCTGTTGTTCTACATTTGGAAATATATATTAAATAAAACCTGGATTTGAAAGATTTAACATTTCATTTCAAATAATCCATGCAATATAAGTTAAGACTGGTGTTAGTTGTTGAATTTTCCATTCAGAAACTTTATGCTATAGATTTTCAGAACTGGCAGGAGTTTGGTGATTAAATAACAGTGTAGATTTATAACACTTTCTTGAAAGATAGCCATCTACTCTCTGCTTAAACATTGCCAAAAGTGGAAAAGATACTTAAAGCAGAAGCTATGTTTCTGTGGAATCTTGAGTTACTCAATTATCTGCTCTACATAAACTCTGCCCTCAAAATGGGATGAATATTGTGGATGTTCTTGGAAAGGAAGCAACACACTCTCTGCTGCAAAGATAAAGGCAGAGGTAACTGGTAAAATCTCATGATCTATACAACAGATCAGTGGTGGGATTCAAAATTTTTTAACACTGGTTCCATGGGTGTGGCTTGGTGGGTATGGCACGGGAAGGATACTGTAAAATCTCAATTCCTACCACACTCCAGGGGAAGGTTACTGCAAAATCCCCATTCCCTCCTGATGAGCTGGGATTCGGGAGGCAGAGAATAGATGGGGGTGGGGCCAGTCAGAGATGATATTTACTGGTTTTTCAAACTGCTCAAAATATCCGCTACCGGTTCTCCAGAACTGGTCAGAACCTGCTGAATACCACCTCTGCATCAGATGGAATTACTTTACCCTGGAACTTAGTAACAAGGAAGTATTCTAACTTAGATAGAGTTGGCTTCCTTGGTTTTTTTTAAAAAATCAAGATTTGTTTGTTTATTTATTTATTTATTTATTTATTTATTTATTTATTTATTTATTTATTTATTTATTTATTTATTTATTAAATTTTGTATGCCGCCCACTCTCAGAGACTCAGGGCAGCTTACAATAAAAGGGATGATGATAATCACATGGAACCTTGTGAAAGTTATCCATCAATTTCCACACTTTTGGGTTTTGTATCATTAGTCTGAGGCAGCATTTTTTCATCTTAAGTGTCCATCATAAAAGCTAGATATTAATGACGGTGTACTCATTACAGTATTCAGAAAATATTGTCTGGTTTAGAATTGTATGTATTTGTTTTTTAAAAATCTTTTTCTTAAACTCTTAATTGATTGGGAGACATCTCACCTTCCAACCAGCAAGAACAAAAAGGACCAACATGCTTGCTGATAACAATAGTATTTATTTTTATTGCTTCACAATATTTCAGAATTGCCAATAAAAACTTTATTGTGTAAAGTACCCAAGTGTGTTGGAAATTTCCTTGTCAAGGAGGTAACTAAAGAACTTCCTGGTTTCTTTGACACATTTTCATTTGACTCTTAGCATACATAAACTCCTTGACCTGGGCCTCAGGCAAACCTGTACAATCATCGCAATTCCAATTTTGGCTCCTCCACTTTCCCTCAAGTTTTTTTTGTATCACTTCTTGTTCCCCACCGTAATCTCTCCCTTTCTCATCAATTTTCTTTTCATTCCTTGAGCCAATTAAAATATTTTGTGCCAACAGATAGACGTATTTGCATGCTTTCATTACTAATTGTTATATGAGAAATCTTGCAATCCAGCCTACTTTAGAAATGCACAAATGAGATCCTCTGGCTTTCTTTTCACACCATCTTTTGAACTCATGCATTTCTCTTGTTACAATATTACAATAGTAATGACAAGCAGATAGATGTAATGACAGTAATGTATATAGTAATAGAAATGTAAAAAAATAGTAAGGATATCAAGCATTTTCTAAAGCAGTGTTCATTTTGGGCAAACATCAAAAAGATCTATATTATTATATTCTCTTAAGTTTTAGAAATGTGTAATTATTTAGTAAGGAGATTGTCAAAAGTTTGTTAGTTCATCTGGATATTTATAAAATAAGATAGCTGAATCAACTTGTTAACAGGGCATGTATCCTTTGAAAAGAATTTGCAAGTAATACTCTTGACTGTACAAATGCAAACATCTTGACATTCTACTACTGTATATATTAAAGAAGCTTGACCTTTTTACAAAGTTCAGGAAAATGGCATCATTTGCATCCTATTTGTAATATTTTATTACAAATCTTGATTCCTGACAACTTCATCCACCCAGAATTCCCACTGTGCTTAAATTTGCCTAATCTGGTTTATGTGATTGCAAAAGTGGATCAGGCTAATATTTCATAGATCTATCAATGGCTAATAGTCCTAACATTGATATGGAATCTCCCACTCAGAAGCAGAAGGTTGCTGAATTTCTCTTTTTGGCAACTATAATGCAATAGGGTGAATTGCTGAGATACCTTTTTGTTGATTTCTCTTGGATGTAGCTGCTTAGTTGATGAGGGAAGCCAGATGCAAAACAAGATGGATCCCTGACTGATCCACCGGGGCTCTTGTGATCTTTTGTTATGTCATCTAATCCTTTTGTTGGCACTGAGACTGTGTTCTTTCTGTACTCTTCATTAAAATGAAGCTTTGATTTCCTAACAATTTCTCTTTCAAGTTGTGATATAATTTCATTTTTTAGGGACTATGTAAATCTTCCAAACTTACAGATTTTACATTTGTCTTTAAATGTTGTAGCACAATCATCTATTGTTCTTAGGTGAGGGAGGGATCCAGTTGAAGATTTTCATAAATCATTGTGCTTCCTAGAATAGATATTATTCAGTCTCACTTTGAAGCTAAATATGCCTTCATTTTCTTCTGCTAGTCTCCTTTCACATCCTTTCACATCCATAAACAAAGAACTCTTAAATATCCATATCTTTTTAGTGGACTTGATTCATTAAATAAAGAGCATTTTACTGAAATTTGCCAACAATTTTATTGACCATTAAGTTTCAGAGAGACAGATATTAATTTATATTGAGTTTTATTTTAACATTTTAATATAACGTTCATTTTGAAATTACTTTGGCTACATTCTGCTGGGTTCCATACAACAAAATACAAATTAGCATTACTTGGATGTAGTGTTTCTCCTCTGTAATCACTTTGTATCATAATGCTAAATTTGCAGATTAAAAGATTTTCCTTGATTAGCTCTAACGTTTTTTGTAGAGCGTGATTCAAGCTTTATCTTGAATTCAAGGGACAGTTGGGCCTCTAACAATTATATATTTATTTAATGGTTGAATGCAAGCTGTTCAAGCTAACATTCTTGATATCTCTTGTATGGGTGTTAAAGTCTCTGAAATCTGAATAGATGTTTAGCTTCAGCCAATGAAAATCAAAGATTTATCGGCCTGCAGTTGTTTCTGAATTACTATTACTGTCATGTCACATTATTGGCTATGCCAGCTAATGGAGCTGCAACAGCTTTATTTCAGTAAAATTTTGGAAGGTTCCCATATCTTAATACCATAGTAGATGGATCTTTGTTTTATGGTGGAACTAGACAACTGTGTCCATTTGAGTCATAACTTCAAAGATATTTCCTTAAACAGAGAAAAAGAGTGAGCACTAGTAGGCATCAAAGCAACAAAGCGGTTCCTTGATTGGGTATTATTTATTTGGTTGTTGGCCTGATGTTAATCATGGAGTTAATCTATCCTCATCTGGGTGCTGCTTGCTGGTGGGGGGGAATGCCTTTTTGTTCCCATTTTTGTTCTTTGATTTTCTCTTTTGACTTTCAACTTCTTGCTATGGGTTTTCTTGTGGAAAGCTGGTGGGGAGCATACTTAAATGTCCCTCCCTTCCCATTCCTTCCATTAATTCAACAATCTTGCAATGCAAGAGCTTCAGAAGGATTCTGCCTTAATTATGCTAGGTATAAGTTGGAGTATTGTTTTGGCAGAATTTCAAGATTAGTATTATATCCTTGGACACTGGCAAAGACAGGAAATAAGAACCATTCTGATATCTCAAAAGATCTTTATTGCTTGTGGGGCAATGGAGCAGAAGCCTGCCAAAGAAGGCTTCCAAATAAACTTATACCTAGAGTAATTAAGATGGAGTTACTTCAATAGTAATTATTTAAATCATATTAGTTTCATCCAAAGCATGTTGAGAATGAAGCCATTTTATTGTTATCATGATCAAAGAAAAAAAGTCACTGGGTTAACTGCAGGTTTCCTGATTAACCTTACAGCATTTAGGAGCTTTTGAAAACAGCTCCTTAGATATCAGCAAAAAGCTGAATAACAAAAGGATAAGAGAAATGGGCTGAGTTAACATATCACATTTAGCCACATTATATTTGTTTAATCAGAATTTGTTGAAAAAAACCAAAATGGGTTGCTTTGGCATAACTTGAGCCATAAAAACTATGGTTTCTAAACCACAAGAGCTACAGCTCGATATCACTGGATGATGTATACACCTAGTCATTCTGCTGAATGAAATGATAGCAGACTATACATTTCAAACATAAATCCTATTGTTACATAACAATGAGAATTTAGAGTTAATATATCTTATATATCAAGGACTGCTTAAACTTTTGTTATAGTCAACTAGCGAAAATGATTACTTTCTTTTGGTTACTGAGTCCATAGAATGCAATTGGATTCCGTGACAGTTCTGTTTTTATCACACCTTTGGAAACCTAACCCAAACCCTAACCCTGACCTTGCAGGGCTCTTTGTAGGACAGAATATCAGTTGCAGACCTACCTCTGACACAGCAATTTAAGGCTAAGTTGATGATCTGGGTTCCATCTTTTAAAATCATTACATAGATGATTATAATTATCTATAATTGTATAATATAATTATTCTGATGAGGAAAATGTTTTTTATTGTAAAGGAGAATCACTGCAAACTAGAGATTCCCTTTGGATATGCAAAAGTGTGTTCTATTATAAATTTTTTAAAAAATCAATAAAGTGCTTCTCTATCTTAGAATATTTAGCAATGGCCTCCACAACATTTACAGCAGCAATTTAGATATGATAGGATTCAGGAGAATCAGGAGAACCCTATGTTCTTTTTGGACACTCTGAATATACAATACTGGCATCAATACAGTTGCCTCATTTACAGAAATAAATGTTGCTACTTATCTTGATTTTTAACAAGTGACATTTAAAACTTTTTGTCATTTTCATATTAATTAATTTATTTATTTATTTGTCTTGTATGGATTCTGTCTTCATATAAAAATAATGAAGTTGAGTTTTTCAAATCTTTCAAAAATGCATTTCATACTTTTAAAAAAGAAGGTACTGCACATGTATGTTTTAGCATTGATAAACTTGTTTGTGCAATTAGATATTGATTTGCTTCTATGTTTACTATTTTAATGTATAGTTTTTGTATGCTACTGTGTATTTTTTTAAGGAGAAAGGGCAATATATAAATTAATAAAAATAACAACAATAGTAAAAAGGTAAAGGTTTCGCTTGCACATATGTGCTAGTCATTCCCAAGTCTGGGACAGTGCTCATCTCCGTTTTAAAGCTGGAGAGCCAGCGCTGTCCGAAGATGTCTGCCTAGTCATGACCAAATGCCCAAGCCACATAGAACGTTGTTACCTTCCCACCAAAGGTGGTTCATATTTTTCTACTTGCATTTTTACATGCTTTTGAACTGCTAGGTTGGCAGAAGCTGTGACAAGTAAGTGAGATAACTCCATTACGCAGTACTAGAGATTTGAACTGCCAACTTTTCTGATCAACAAGCTCAGCATCTTAGCCACTGAGCCACCTACAACAATAATAGATAACATAATAAGGGAAAAATATGTTGGTTAAGCATTTGCTTGGATAGAATTTGATGCATTATGAAATTGTAGAAAGACACTAGAAATAAATGGTAGATTTCTTGGCCTGGAATCAGCAGCAACTTTTTTCATACATACTGAGATGAAACAATCCAAAAGGACCTAATAAACAATAAGTGAGAGAACCAAAAAGCCATTTGAATTTTATACTTTTTAAAAAGGCATACAGTAATTTAATTGTTGAAGTTCATATACCAAGTTACAATGTAAACTAAGGTGTGCCAAGAATATGTTCCGGGTTCAGCATATACAATCAATGGAAAAATCCTGCAACCAACTCTAGCCTGATTACGGCCAGACCAGGTAATTTTTTTTGTAACTAAAGAGCACACAGGGAATGGGGATCCCTGATATCCTAAAATAGTTTGGCAGTGATGGGGTGGCTCTATTGGATTTGTTTTCTCAATTATTTTAGAATTTGCATTTTTCTTTTCTTTTTAGGAGAACTAAACATTGTTTTTTTAATTGTAGCAAATTGGATTCACTTAATTGAAAGACATAGTAATATGATTTTTTTGAATTCAGTCTTCTTTATGGTATGTTATTAATGGGCAGCAGGGAATAAAATGGTGAGGGCTATATTTAAAGTTTTTTTTAAAAAAAATTGTCCTAGCAAACAGTTGAGTCCTATACCTACTTTAGTATGAGATTAATTTCAGATTTTGTGTGACAGGATGGGTTAATTAAATATGCTAAGTTCCAATGTATGCTTTTAGCTTAGTGTGATATAGGAGTCTAGATTTTATTTATGAGCTCAGTGTTACCTAAGATTTATTTAACAAATCACGATAAACAATGGGCTTGTACCTGCTATGAATCTGGTCATTGATAATACTGTGTTGTAAGACTGCAAGACTAAACTGACATTGACTGAAATGAAACTTAAATCCAAGAAAATATTTAATGGATCAGTGGCATGCTATATTTTTTGACACTGTTTCAACAAAGACTCAGGAGGTCTCTTCAGGAAGTATTTGAGATGTAGTTCCTCATTGTGCCAACAAGGCAAGTTTATTTCATCAGGCTTGTCAAGTGTCAAGTTCATTATGATTAATGAAAACTGAAGCATTCATAACTGTGCCTCAATTAAGCATTTACGTAAAATAGTGAAAGATACATATTCCAAAGGATAGTGCGGAGTGAGAAAGATAAAGGTTGTTCCCATTTATTGTAAACTCAAAAGGAATCCAGGTTTCTCTACTTCTCAGGAATTTTATGAAAAGCACACATTTAAGAAATGATTCATTTTCTTGTTGTTTTTGAGTTCTGCAAAACTGGAAGTTGGAGAGCAATGAAAATGCTTGGCACATGAAGGAAACTAAAAAAAAAAAAAAAAAGCCCTTGTTGCAGATGTCTCATATCACACTCAGAATCACTGATATGTTTATTTCTGTTTCCTAGGAAATCCTTGCATAAAATACTACAGCCTAGCTGTCATAAAAAAATTACAGCCCTTTATACAAGCTCAGAATATAGAGATTAGTATAAGACAAGGTGACAAGACTGGAACAAACTGTATATATTGTGATTGGACAGAAGGATAGATAATGCACTTAGTAGGCTAATAGTTAATGGTTGAGACTAATTGTGTATAATGTGAATGTATGGTCACTTCGACTCTGAGGTACTGCATTGTTTTAAATATAAAAATTATATATATATATATATATATATATATATATATATATATATATATATATATATATATATATATATATATATATATGTATGTGTGTGTGTGTGTGTGTGTGTGTGTGTGTGTGTGTGTGTGTGTGTGTGTGTGTGTGTGTGTGTGTTATGTTTTGTGCTGATAAATAAATAAAGGGAGACTAGTATAGATCTATTTCAAGCTATTTAGCTCTCATCAGCTAGCCATACCCTTGCTGGGAATCGAACCTGTGCTCTATTGCCTCTTAGGCAGATGTGTTAACCATTGAGCTACAGAGCTCGACTCCTTATCAGCCAGGCCAGGGTGAAAGGTATAGATTTAAAGTCACAACCCCTGGTTTGCCCAAATATGGGAGGAAGGTCACACTTCCATTCTCTGTCCTTCGGCTCGTCACAAGAGACCTATATGAAATTGTATATTTCATATAGGCATTTAATTTCTTTCTATGGATTCTATGCCTCTCAATTCAGAATTAATATAATAACCATATTAAAACAAAAGGATTAAAACCAACAGAAGAATCAGCAGACAGAGTGAAGGCTTTAAAAGTAAATAGAAGACAATATGATACCAAGGTGATAAGATGTCACTGCTAGTTCAAGCTTCATTATATATAGTGGTATACGTATGTGTATACATACGTATACTTTTTGTGAAAATCATTCTATTGTAACGTGTGGGTTGTTGTTGTGAGGGAATTGACACGCAGGAGCCATGTGCAAGACAGATCTTTATTATAACACAGGTGACAAGCGATTCAAACGTTCCCTGCAACTGTCAGGGTATTTATACTAGCACTCAGACCAACTGTCAAAACGACCAACCAATCAGGTCGCAGCTGGTATTTGCATATTGAATATGCAACACTCCTTCCCCCCAGTTCTAAAGACCAAATGACCAGCCAATCACGTCGTAGCTGGTATTTGCATATTCAATCTCTCTCCTTCCCCCCAGTTCTGCTGTTTCAAGATGGTGGTGAGTCCTTCGTAGCTAAATTTTAGAACCAGGAAAAAAAACAGGTCCTTTGGAATCTTTGCAGCAGGGAGGCTCGAGAAGCAAGTGGTGGCCTTTGCAGCCAAAGGAGGCTCTCGTGCAGCAGGCAGGCTTCTGAGTGGCTAGAGGCTTCTGATCGGCTATAGTTGCTCTAGAGTTGCTCCTTGGGAGGCAGGCAGCTTTGTAAGGTAGAGCAGCGGTTGGGCTCCTTGGGAGGCACAGCGGAGGCAAGTGGATTGCACAGGAGCGGACGTGCTCATGGTGTAGAGGACAGTCTGGTGTATGTTGTGAGTGTGCTAGTGTTGGAGAGACTTTAGACAGGCTGAGAGAACGTAGCCGGTGGTGCTAGGTCGCATCTTGGAGAACGAGGCTGTTGTTGAACACAGCGGTTGGAACGAGGCGGTTGGAGTGCCGTAGGAACAGCTGGTGGCAGGCATGCCGTAGGAACAGCTGGTGGCAGGCAGGCACAGCTGGCGCAGTTTAGCCATCACGGTCCATAGCTCGTCCCTGAGTAGCGGCGGCGGCTCCAGTCGAGGTTAAGCGTAGGAAGCCCGTCCCTCGGACGGATGGAGGCCGCGCCTGGAGCTTACTGAGGTTGGCTACAACCGGAGGCTGCTGTTGATGTTGCTTGCTGGCCATAGCGGCGACCCTGACAGGCCCTCAATGTAGGAAAGAAAAAAAATTTTTTTCCTGCGTTCACGTTGGCTGATGTTGTTAGGCTCTGCGGGAATCGCATATCAATCCCATCCTCGTCGCCAGTATTGTAACGTGTGGGTTGTTGTTGTGAGGGAATTGACACGCAGGAGCCATGTGCAAGACAGATCTTTATTATAACACAGGTGACAAGCGATTCAAACGTTCCCTGCAACTGTCAGGGTATTTATACTAGCACTCAGACCAACTGTCAAAACGACCAACCAATCAGGTCGCAGCTGGTATTTGCATATTGAATATGCAACACATTCCACTAAAAATCTGAATGGTTCCTTGAGTCTTGGTTCTTGATTTTTTTTTTTTTTTGAGGAAGGCTATGGAAACTTTGCTATTCAATTACAGCTTTCAGTTTCAACCATTGTACTGATAAATGTCTGGTGTTATTATTGCTTTTGCTACTTTTATTATATCATTCTTATTCAGTAGGATTTTCTTCTACATCGTGCTAAGCTTTTGTTTAGCGGGAAAACAATAATCAACTAGTCATTATTACATTTTGTTGTTCAGTCACTAAGTCTTATCCAACACTGTGTAAGCCCCTGGATCACAGCACATCAGTCCCCCCGCCCATCTTTCACTGTTTCCCTGAGTCTCCCCAAACTCATGCCCATGGCAATGATGACACTATCTAACCATCTTATCCTCTGCTGTCCCCTTCTTCTTTTGTCTTCAATCTTTCCCAACTTTCGAATCTTTTCCAATGACTCATCTCTTCTCATTTGATACCCGAAGTATTTGAGCTTCAGCTTCAGCATCTGTCCTCACAAAGGGTTGATTTCCTTTAGGATTGACATTATTACATGACTTTACCATAATGAAGGGGGGAAAATCAAATTCCATGATGAAACAATATCTCTGAAAATGTTGAACAATAGGCCGATTTTTTGAGACATAGCTATGGAACTGTTTTTTTTAATGAGCCCATAACTTCAAATTTAGCAGATCTATCAATAATGACAATTGTACAAATATTATTAAAAATTTCACTCTAACCTTAATTTTCTGTTATGGTTACAAGAAAGACATTTGTTACATCTACAAAGGCAATACAGTATTAGCAAAGAAAAGTCCACACTTTCAGGTGTTGAAAATTTTTCACCTGACAATTTAGTTAGAAGATAAGAGGGAGGAAAGAAACATGTAGTTCATTTTACAACCATAACTGTACAAGTTAAATTGTTGAATGGCATAATGAGGAGTCTTCAGATATTAAATTTGGTTTACCAGGTACAAAGTAGGATTAAACACATGAGGTCTCTCCCAAAGCAAGAAAACATATGCTTTTCAAAACTCATATTGTATGTGTATGAGTTTATATTCCAGCTGTTATAATTGAATTTTTTCCATTATGTGTAAGATCCACAAATTACCTGGCTAGTGGAAATCAAAAGAGAAATCAACTTGGCAGTTTTTATATTAACAAAGGTAGATTTAATTGGAGCTATACTAGGTAACAACAGATGAGCAAAGCTAAATTCATTGATTGCACTGATGCAAAGACAATTAAAACTACAACTACGGACCTATCAGCCTGACCTCAATACCAGGAAAGATTCTGGAAAAGATAATCAAGCAACGAATTAGCGAATACCTAGAAGCAAACAAAGTAATAGCCAAAAGCCAACATGGGTTTGTCAAAAACAGATCATGCCAGACTAATCTTATTGCATTCTTTGATAATGTGACAAAATTAGTGGACCAGAGGAATGCTGTCTATATAGTTTACTTGGACTTCAGTAAGGCATTTGATAAGGTAGGCCATAACCTACTATTAGATAAAGAAGAAGAATGTGGGTTAGACACCATCACCACCAGATGGATTTGTAACTGGCTGACCAACCACACTCAATGTGTAGTCCTCAATGGAACTGCATCTTCATGGAGGGAAGTATGCAGTGGAGTACCCCAAGGCTCTGTTTTGGGCCCAGTACTCTTCAACATCTTCATCAATGATTTGGATGAGGGAATAAATGGGGAACTCATCATATTTGCAGATGACACCAAGCTGGCAGGAATAGCCAACACTCCAGAAGATAGGCTAAAGATACAGAAGGATCTTGACAAACTTGAACATTGGGCACTATCTAATAAAATGAAATTCAATGGTGAAAAGAGTAAGGTTCTACATTTAGGCAACAAAAACGAAATGCACAGGTATAGTATAGATGGTACCTTGCTCAACAGTAGTAACTGTGAAAGGGATCTTGGAGTCCTATGGACAACCATTTAAATATGAGCCAGCAAAAAAAGCCATCACAGTTCTAGGCTGCATAAACAGAAGGGTAGAATCAAGATCATGTGAAGTGTTAATACCACTTTATAAGGCCTTGGTAAGGCCACACTTGGAATATTGCATTCAGTTTTGGTCACCGTGATGTAGAAAAGATGTGGAGATTCTAGAAAGAGTGCAGAGAAGAGCAACAAAGATGATTAGGGGACTGGAGACTAAAACATATGAAGAACGGTTGCAGGAACTGGGTATGTCTAGTTTAATAGAAAGAAGGACTAGGGAGACACGATAGCAGTGTTCCAATATCTTAGGGGTTGCCACAAAGAAGAGGGAGTCAAACTATTTTCCAAGGCACCTGAGAGTAGAACAAGAAGCAATGGATGGAAACTAATCAAGGAAAGAAGCAACTTAGAACTGAGGAGAATTTTTCCTGACAGTTAGAACAATTAATCAGTGGAACAGCTTGCCTCCAGAAGTTGTGAATGCCCCAACACTGGAAGACTTTATGAAGATGTTGGATAGTCATTTGTCTGAAATGGTATAGGGTATAGGGCAGGGAGTTGGACTAGAAGACCTCCAAGGTCCCTTCCAACTTTTGTATTGTATTGTATTGTATTGTAAAAAGATGTCCAGTAAATTCTCTTGTATGGTTTGACAGGATCAGTTTCAATTTCTGACATCCAGGAATTGAAAATCCATGCTGGCTGGAGAATTCTGGGATTTGAAGCCCACAAGTCTTAAAGTTGCCAAATTTGGAGACCCCCGAACTAGAGAATTCAAAAGCCAGATTGATAATATTGTCAACACTTTTTGTTTCATATAGAGACATATTTTAGAAGTTTTATTTGGTGCCAGATTTTTGTTCTGTTTAATGTTTGACTGTGTTAACTTTTATAATTTTAATATGGTTATGTAGGTTATTTTAACTTCTGATTAAGATCCACCCAAAGATGGTTGTAAGTTGGGCAACTATATACATGTTTTAAATAAGTAAATAATGTTGTTTCAATTTCATTAAAAGGGGTGACTGTTTCCAGAAAAGATACATCATGAACTCATTAAAGATACCTTTAATGAATTTGGATTTTGGTCATCTGAAGGAATATCATCTTCAAACATACCCACCACCTCTCCCCACTAAGGCAAGTTCATTTCACAATCAACTGTCAAATTGTAATGGAATGTGCACCTGCAAGAGCAGAGGGAAAGAGTTTTGGGAACATGGATCTTTCCCAGAGATAGACCTGGAATAGGAGGCTGGACAATCCCAAGCCAGAGAGGGAAGGGGAAATGGATCAGGATAATAACATTCTATAATCTTTCAGGATATGTTTAGCTCAATGGTGTCAAACCTGCGCCCCGTGGGCCAGATGCATTACGCCCTGGCCACATCCACCCCCAGTTTAGCAAAGGGGGGGAGTTATGATGTCACATGACAACAATGTGACACTTTGGATTTGACACCCCTGATCTAGCTGATTAGAAAGTTATAGCTTTACTTTGGCAAGATTCTGTCTATCAACTATAAACAAATGAAGGATTGAAGATGATCAGATTTTGCTGTTTCTCTTCTAGGCTTGGGCATTGACCATCTGAACTTTCAGAAAGTACTCCCTGATGAACTGAAAGACTTAGCCTTCTTTTTCACTTGAAAACACAACTTTTCAGTAGTCAGTGGTATATAAAGTCCAAGTAATAAACTAATATAGGGTTATGGTGAAAGGGAATGCACTGTCCACTCTGCAAAGATTTCATTTTCCTACTATCATTCTCCTCTTTTCTTTCCTTGCTTTCCCCCCATCACTTTCTTCCCCTTGTCATTGCTGCTGCCTTTACTCTCTTCTCCCATCACTTTTCTTTTTGCAGTCTCATTGTCCTCTTCCAGTTACTGCTTCCTTTTTATTCTTTCCTTCCTGTTCTCCCTTTTCATCACTGTTTTTCTACTATTGCAAATCTTATTGCAAAAATATGTCTCCATCATTGCTTCAGCCATCAAAAGACATATGTTGCTGACCAGACAGTTGAAACCTCAGCTGTATAAATGGGGCTTTTAAAAACCAATCTGTTCATCTTTTGAGTGCATGCTGGCAATTGTGACACATTTGATTCCCTTCCTGATAGATAAAAAAGAGAACATCCTTCTAGCATGATTCATCTAAATATTTAGTTGTCCCTTGTCCATGAGATCCCAGATAGGTGGCCAAGCTCAAATGGCATCACTGCTGATGCTAAGAGGAATAATGCAACAAGGTTGGTTTCATATGCAAAATGTAAGAATTATACCTTGTATTTAGAATTAATACCTGTTTCCTTACATTGGAATCAATATATACTGCTAACTAAATAGGTTATTTTTGTATAATACTATTTCTTTCTTCCCTGCCCCTCTCCCCATATTATTTGGTAAGAACTGGGAAAAAATATGACAGTTCAATGTTCTTAGTCTATACTTGCAACACTGCTTATTCAATCATGAACAAAAACTAAATGAAATCTCTAGAGAGTTCATCTTTGTGAAGTTCCCAGCTATTTCTAGCTATTTCCATCCCATCACCACAGCTCAAAAGTCAAAGTTTAGGAAATAAAGGATTATTTAAGGAGCATTGAACTTCAATGAGTTTTTATATTTTATAAACCGTGTTTCCAAAACAATATGTATTAAATGAGCTCTTCTGGTAGTAATTGTTCCAATTCAAACAAAGTCTTGTGCATAGATTTTCACATACTGGAAATAATTCCAAGAATGTATTCATACTTGGTCTCAAACATTACAAGATTGAGAAGTATTCATAGAATGACACCTTAGGATACCAACATCTCTTAAAGATGAACAAAGATGAACATCAGATATCAGGTTTGTAGTCTTGTAGTAAAAGTGTAGAAGTAGAGTTGTGATAGTTCAGACAAATGGAAACATTCAAAGGGAAGAAACACTGATTCCATCACATATTTTTTCATTAATGTCAGTGTAGAAATTATACTTGTACATAAAATATATAACTTGAAATGCAACAAAGAGGAATGATAAATAGTATGAACTAAGAAATGAAAGAAAGAAAAATAAACAAGTTAATGTGTCTGTGAAACTAAGAGAAAAATGAATGAAGTAATAGATGTGAAGAGTAGGATCTTATGAAATGGATAAACATGCAGAAAAGTGAAGTTCTAAGTTATGAATGAAAATAGAGAGCAGAATATACAATACATCTTATAAATATCTATTCATGGATGTGTCTGTGTGTGTGTCTGTGTGTGTAGATAGATAGATAGATGATAGAGATAGATAGATAGATAGATAGATAGATAGATAGATAGATAGATAGATAGATAGATAGATAGATAGATAGATAGATGATAGATATCTTCAAAAGGGAAAAAATAGATCCAGGAAACTACAGACCCATCAGTCTGACCTCAATATCAGGGAAGATTCTGGAAAAGATAATGAAGCAATGAATCAGTGAACACATAGAAGCAAACAAAGTAATAACCAAAAGCCAACATGGGTTTGTCAAAAACAGATCATGCCAGGCTAATCTTATTGCATTCTTTGACAAAGTGAAAAAACTAGTGGACCAGAGGAATGCTGTCAATATAATTTACTTGGACAGTAAGGCATTTGACAAAGTAGACCATAACCTAGTACTTGATAAAATGGAAAAATGTGGGTTAGACAGCATCACTACCAGATGGATTTGTAACTGGCTGACCAACTGCACTCAATGTGTAGTCCTCAATGGAACTGCATCTACATGGAGGGAAGTATGCAGTGGGATACCCCAAGGCTCTGTTTTAGGCCCAGTACTTTTTAACATCTTCATCAATGATTTGGATCAGTGGATAGATGGGGAACTAATCAAATTTGCAGACCAAGCTAACACTCCAGAAGATAGACTTAAGATACAGAAAGATCTTGATAGACTTGAACATTCGGCACTATCTAACAAAATGAAATTCAATGGTGAAAAAAGTGAGGTTCTACATTTAGGCAAGAAAAACAAATGCACAGGTACAGTTTATGTGGTACTTTGCTCAAGAGTGGTGACTGTGAGAGGGATATTGAAGTCCTAGTGGACAATTACTTAAATATGAGCCAGCAGTGTGCTGCAGCTGCCAAAAAAGTCAACACAGTTCTATGTTGCATAAACAGAGGAATAGAATCAAGATCGCGTGAAGTGTTAATACCACTTTATAATGCCTTGGTAAGGCCACACTTGGAATACTGCATCTGAATTTGGTCACCATGATGTAAAAATATTGAGACTCTAAAAAGAGTGCAGAGAAGAGCAACAAAGATGATTAGGGGATTTGAGGATAAAACATAAAGAACAGTTATTGGAACTGGATATGTCTAGTCTTATGAAAAGAAGGAGGGGTGACATGATAGCAGTGTTCCGATATCTCAGGGGTTGCCACAAAGAAGAGGAGATCAAACTATTCTCCAAAGTACCTGAGATAGGGTAGAAACTAATAAAGGATAGAAGCAACTTAGAACTAAGGAGAAATTTGCTGACAACAATTAATTAGAACAATTAATCAGTGAAACAACTTGTCTCTAGAAGTTGTAAATACTCCAACACTGGAAGTTTTAAAGAAGGGATTAGGTAACTATCTGTCTGAAGTAGTGTAGGGTTTCCTGCTTTAGCAGGGGGTTGGACTAGAAGACCTCCAAGGTCTCTTCCAACTCTGTTATTCTATTCTATTCTATTTATGTAAATCTTCCCCCACCCAAAAGAAAATAAATCTAAAAATATAATTATTGAGGGTCAAACTCCCATTGATTATATGGATACATCCATGCAATTTTCTTGGGAAAAATGAAATAGTTTGTCATTGCTTTCTTCAAGGATGTATTTCCTCCCCCTTCCCCTTTTCCCTTCCATTCCCTTTCCCCTTTCCATTTCCCTTCCTGTCCAGTTTATAGATCTCGAATTATATGACTGTTTACATTCAGATATTACATAGGTTGCCTCTACTTTAGCTTTGAAACCCAGAGAGGGTCATTCTGGTGCTGCTACTGATTTTTTTAAGAAAAGGAAGGTGATATGCAATGATATTATTAAACATTGAGATAATACAATAAGAATACTTGTTAAAAATCTAATGCTACTTCCCAAAATTAAAACTAGTTCAAATCAGCATTAGTTTCAGCTCTTTCTTTATATGATTAAAAACATCAGCAAGGTAAAACATATATGCTGCCTAACATTAGGCAAAAAAAATGAAACTATGGTACAAACATTTTGTGTCTTTATTATTTTAGAACATAAAAAATGTTTACCATTAAAAATAACATGAGCCCTAAGTGGACTTTGTAGTTGCAAAGAATTTGGATTAGTCTTGGATTTGAATCAGATGATGCTGAAGAAGAAGATGGAAAAGAATATAATGTGTTCTAGATGTCTGGTCGTATTTAAACTTTCTGCTAATACATGCTGTGCCATCTGAGGTTTTGGACTATCTTCAAAAGGGAGCTGAAAAGGAACACTGAAGCTGAGCTTCAGAACAAACTACATATATTCAGAAGTAAGAACATATGTCCACAATACCATTAAAGGGACTTGCAGGAAGTAAAAAGTTGGCTGGATAAACTGTATGCTCTGGGGCTCAAATAAACGAAGGGACTGTATATTAGGAGTTTCTAAAAACAGGTCTCCGTTTTTTTAAATAAAATAGAGCATTACTATATGATTGCACAGCAATACAGACAGAAAAAAAAATCTCTATGAAGCATACCCCTGTTAATGAGCTTAATTAGTATACCGCACCTCTAATGCAAGGATTATAGAGTTATGGTGTTAAATAGATGAGATCAAGGCAATTTATTCCATGGTGTATTCTTATATTTTAGATCATGTGCTAAGGCTAAATAAGGCTGAGTAATTAAAAAAAATCTTTAAAAGAAAGAGTCATAGGAGCTGACTATATTTAAGTCTGTTATTATATACCTGGTATAAGGTGTTTTTTTAATCAATCCATTCCCACAGATAGTACTGAAACTCCCCAGCTGCATATTACGGTAAGACCAGAAGAATCTTGCATTCCATGAGACCATTACTTCTGTTCTTATATATTGTTGGAACCACCACTATTCTCAGGCACGGTATGAATAAGTTTGACTAGAATGCCTTGACAGGTTCCCATGGATAATTCCTAAAAAATATTATTCTGGTGTTGTTTTTTGAGACAAAGGTTGGAAAGCTTCTGTTTGAAGTCATCTTTCTGGTCAGGGACCAGAAAACACAGACATCCCATTTTGCTGTCTTTCCAGAATCTGTCAGCTTCTTAAAGACAAGCAACATCTGCTGATTATCTGATCAGTTTCTGTATATAATGTTTTTATAATTTTTCTCTTTTTCTTTATAGATTCAGCCTCCTTCAATGTCAATAATCTCTGATTATTTAAACTCTATTGCACTTGTTTCTTTCAGATTCTAATTTGTTTTTGCATTTAGCTGGAAATGATTTCAATCAAAGGACATATGAAAACAACATATTTCTTTTTTTTTATCTAGTATAATATTTAAATGAATCTGATTTTTAACATTCATGCAAATAGCTTTAACAGTGGAAATAGGCTGCACTAAACATTTGTTGCCTTCAGTATTCCTCTTACAATGTCTCCAGAATGGGATTGGCAGAATTATTGCTTCACACAGGGGGTGGGTGGGTGGGGGGGCATTGTTGTTTCTGATGAAGGTAGCAGAAGTACTCTTCAGCAAACCTGGGCACAATGGCCAATGCAGCTAAGGAAACTGAAGTAAGGAAAGGGAACGTATTTACTAATAACAATAGAGACTTTTACCCTGAAAAAACCTAGCTTCTGATCGTCCAAGACCAATATTTCCCTGACTATCTCTTTACGCACACACACACACACAAAGATAACCACAATTAATTAATTTCATTTAATATAACCTTTTCTAAGTCTCCTTTACTTTTAATAACAAATAACTGTTAGTAAACATAACATAATTTGATAGTGTTGTGACCTCCAATTTTGATCCCGACCTGTTCCAATCTTGGTATAATATAAATTATAAGTTAATATAATACATGACTATTACCTCCAGTTTTGATCCCTTCATCCTTTCCAACCTTGATGTAATATAAATGTATAAATTAAATAAGTATGCATACAATCTAAATTGTGTATCACTCCCATTCCTACTTTGAACCACTATGTTTCTCCAAGTTCAGTTTTTACACTAGCTTTTTGTTCATCGAAAAGTTCCTCAGAAGAATAAACCAATGTTCCACCCTCTAGTCTAGATACATTCCACAATTTGGAATGATTTACACAAATATTGCTGTAATCAATAAAACAAGCTTCCATTTTATATTATCTTGCTGTCTCTGATATCTATGTAATGTGAGTTACCCAACCTCAAGTCCTTTGCCTCTTTGACTCTGTTAATTTTCTATTTCTCTCTCCAACTTTGGCTTTATTTTTCTTTGTAAGATTAAAAAAAGATAACAGCTTGCATGAAGAATTGATGCAGGGCTTCAAAGTTTTGCATACTCTCTTGTATTTTCCTTTAGCATACAAATAAACACCAATTTCTTTCTCGTCTCTAGCCATACAAACTTGGTCATTATTTTCAGACACATTTTCATGTATTAATAAATTATGTTCCTCACCATATTCTGTCTCTAGAAATATTTTTGTTATTTGAGAACCCAGTTTGTATTTTCAGTATATTTTCATTTTTTAAAACTTTTTCACTGGCCTCTGTTAATTTTTTTTCTTGATTATGTTATTCATACTTTAACTATTAATTTATTTGGATTTTTCTCTGAACATTTTTTTTAAAAAATTCCATCAATTTTTTCCTTTGTTTATTGACACCCCTGCATAGACAGGCAAGCGAGTTTAATAATTTATTCTGTATAAATTGTCTTGGACAGTTTAATTAAATTATAACATCACAAACAAGCCTAGAAATTGTTTAGAAAACGTAAGTAGAACCAAGAATATGTTTGCTTCTTATTCCATTGAAGTATCATAACAACATGTATGCTTTTGGATACACTGGATAGAGTCAAACAGACATTTCAAGCTAGCTTTTGCAATGTTATTACAATGTTTACATTCTAGTGGACATATCTGGAATTTCTCAAACTTCTCAAATACTCAAAGATATTATATAGCTAATGTCCATTCACAAAATGTTTGCCATAGTCGACATAATCATAAAACACTTTCTTCCCCACAATAACAAGTTTGTAATGTTATTTTTTTCATTTTTCCTTTTCCTTTCTATCACTTAATACCCAAGACATATACTTGTCTAGTGCATATCCCCATTTTCTCTCCATGTTGTTTTCATCTGTTTTGAAGCCTTCTATTTCCTTTTATCACCTATTATTCATGTCCCAAACCATACCACTTTATTATCTTCAATTCTTCATTCTCCTAATACCATTAATCCCTGCTGTTCCCTCTAAATTTCACCTTTCTTCCTCCTTGGGCAATGACAATGGGATCATTTATTTCTTGTTTGGGCGATTTACCATATTTATTTCCTAAATAAACAGACATGCAAGGACCAGAGTTATGTAGTGAGATGGCATTGTTTTTCATTATAAAGTACTGCTTTAAATAAGCAGACCTGAACATCATATTATACTTTAAAAATTTGTCTGCCAACCTTCTCTCCCCACCTGTTTAACCCTAGAGAGAGTAATTATAAGGATAGGAAGAAATTTCCTATTGCTCTCTAGGATAAATAGAGGGTGCAGGGAGTTGCTTTTAGACATAAAATTCTGTTATAGCAACCCTATAATAAAAGTAGGTTTAGTATTCATAACTTTGGTGTCCAAATCTGATTTACTTCGATGGTAGATGGATGGTTGCATATTAGAAGCAATTGTGGCATTCTCAAGTGACAGTGATAGTCATTACTTGACCAGATGAAGTGACTACTGAATCATATCCTTGGAAGAGTTCATACATACACTGTTTTCTGCCAGAGTTTGAGGGGAGAGTTTGTGACATTTTGCAGCTGGTCAAAGAAGAGCAGCCATGGACAGGAAGGCACTCAGCCAGCTGGAGACAATTATCTTGTGATGTTGATGAACTCCAAGAATCTTGGAAAATTTGGACCATCCTGGGAATAACAAACTTCAGATTTGTGCAGGATGTTCTTGCCCTCACTGTAAAACAGTTGGTGCTAGCAGACAATATGGCTATTTTCTGGGATTTAGCAATTGTTTTAGCTGATGACAAATTTGAATTAAATTTTACAAAGTTGTAAAAGCAACACTTTAAAACTGTAGTTAATTGCAAACAGATATTCCTGTTGTTAAAACTATCAAATCTTTGGGAAGCATAAATAAACAATATTTTGCATTTCTTTTGTTCCAGAAATAAGTGGTGAGTTTTATTAGCGCTATTTTTGTCTGGTAATTGATCACCCTCCCACTTCTTGAATGTTTCCAGTGAAAAACATTTAACATCTGTTGTTAACCCTTTGAAAGATGGATTAACATGCTGGATTAATATATTAAGAACAATGTTCTCAGAGAATCCAAAAATACAGGAAACCCCAAATCACTAACATAATATGTAAATGTACTACTAAGAACTTAACAGAAGCTCAGGATTCATACTGAATTGTGTCTTAGGCTATTTAGGATGATCTCTGGTACTAATCTATGCTTTATTTCAGAATTAATGACCTTATGTGATAAATTTTGAGAACATTGAGAGCATATCTCTTCACTGAACTTTTGATGTTAAAGTATTGGTAGAACCATGCATGATGGACATGGAAAATGTTAAATATTTAATTGCATATTGATACATTTTCTGACAGAATGGATAAAATAATAATAGTTGACTTTTCTCATAAATGTTGCTCATGTAATTCTCTTATAAATGAAGACTAGCAGTGGTGGGTTGCATGTGTTACTCCCCGGTATGCGTGTACCAGAGCTAGCCCAGAGCACCAGATGCTGTTCCGGTACAGTGCTCTGGAGGGCCCTCCCACCCAAGCTCCTTAACGGTGTTTAAAGGCTTCTGTGCTTCTATGCAGGTGCATGGCGTGTACAATGCATGTGCGATACTCTGCAGAGCAGCTGGAGCATTGCAGAGACGCTAAGATGCATGTGTGTGCTGTGCGCGTGCATGTGCTGCACCTGTGTGCACGCATGCTGCACACATCCATGAGGACGCTGCCAGATCCATTCCAACCATACCACTGAAGACTAGTTATAAGAATATAATGAATAAATTTCAAAATCTGTGGCTGGTAGGTTCAAGGATGACCAAAGTTAGGATGAGGCATTGAAAGATAAAGTGTGCCACATGCTTCAATCTAAACACTGACAGTGTTCAGATAAAATCTCTGTATTTGTCTCTCTGGTCAGCTTTTGCATATGGAATTTATTGGTAGTGTGGGAGAGAATTAATCCTTTGTTAGCTTCAAGCAGCACTTGTTGTAGGCTGGCATTGGCCTGAGATCTAGGACAGTGGAAATTGACAACACATTTGCACTCCGAACATGAATCCAGACTAGACCACAAAAAAGGATATTTGGTTCTTGCTGCTCTTTTTGAAGAACACTGTAAACACATCTTTATAGTTTCTTTGATAGATTTCCAGGGTTCTTTTGTTTTTTTAAAAAAATCTCAACTTTATGCAACAAGAGCAAAATATTAAAATATTAATTTCAATACTTTTAGTATATTTTAATGAATGCAACAATATGTGAACTAAGTTCAAATTTTCATTAGCACAATAAAATGAAATCCATTTAATTTCTAAATAAAGCTTCTTTTAGCACAAATTCTGCTTCTTAAAAATGTATCAATAACAGTTCTTACATTGAAACAAAGGAATTAAAATCAAGAGTTTTGACTATCAAATTGGATTCATGCTGATTTCCTTATTTGGATAATGAACTTAATAATATTCAAAATAGATAGCTTATTTAGATAAGTGACACAAGAAGATGATATTTTAGCTGTTTGTTTTAGTTTATGTGATAAGTGTGCAATCCTCTTCCAAATCAAACTTCACAATTTTTTGGCAGGTATAGTTGTTCCCATCAGTAAATTGTTGAATTTTGTGCCTCTCTATGAGCCATTCACTGCTTAGTGGGCAGCAAAATACTTCTGTAAAATTTTAATCATATAGTTGTCTATGGTCGTTTCAGTCACTGGACTGATCAGTACTTATTTATTTAGCATTGATACTGTATGAGCTGTTCAAGAAAACTGGTTTACAAACTGATTTAATTATTTTGACTGGTGAACTAAATTAGGATAGAAGATTTTGATTTTCTGAGGATCATCAAAAAGTTCATAATAAAAGGTTAAAGTTAAATATTTGACGCTGGAGCCTTCCTTTTCCTGTTTTCTGCGTAAGAGAAAAAGAATTGGCTTAAGCCATATATATTGTAAAGCCTTGCTATTGTCCACTTTGGTTAAGAATTATCAGATTATACTGATGATATATACGTCAAGCCCTACGTAATTGGTAAAATAAAGAAGCAAGACACCACATAGATACCTGGAAAGCTTAATGTATATCAGTAATGAAAACATAATTTTGAAAATTATAAGTCTAAATTCCTAGGTATTATAGACTCCCAGTGAACCTATGCCTTAATCTGGACCCAGGCTACTTCTTTTTGCTCTCACTGAACTCTCCCTTCAACAGTTTCTTCTCTTGGAATCTCACACTGTATTACTTTTGTAGCCACTGTAATATTCTTTCTTAGAAGTTGGCAATATATCAGTGGTGGGATTCAAATAATTTAACAACCGGTTCTCTGCCCTAATGACCAGCTGGGTAGGTGGGGCTCGGTGATCATGTGATTGGGTGGGCGTGGCCAACTCAACATCACTCATGTCGATGGGTGTTTCACCTTAGCTGTTACAATGTACTAAGGGTTAACCAGAGAGGCAGTTTCTGTAAGCAGGGCAATCAAGATTAGGCTAGAAACAACACCAGAATGTTCCCTTTCTGCCTTCCTTACAGGATTAGCCCTGTGAAGTGGAAAAAAAACAAAATGAGATTTCTTCCCACAATCGGTTCTCCGAACTGCTTAGAAAGTTAACAACCAGTTCTCCCGAATAGGTGAATCCCACCACTGCAGTGTATAAACTAACAATAGTGGAATACCAGCTATCTAGATCAGAAGCTATAATAACGGTACTCACATATGGACTCTTTATATTCCTGATCTTAGCATGCTTTTATTGAAATGAAATAAATGACATTTAAGTTGGCGCATCTTATTTTTGTTGTCTGTGGCATAACGGAAAGGTTATAGATGCTAAAATTTTGAGCATACTAAAGCTGTTTCCATTTTTCTAATACAAATAAGAATGTATGTTGCAATTAAGACAGGGCCTGCCTGGAGGCTCAGAATATAAAGAGGTTCTCCCAGACTTCTGGCTTACTGTTGGACAGTCTTAAGCTGAAATGATCTTGCCTATTTATGCAGAGACAAGAGGGATACTTTAGTTATGAATAATAGAAAATGAAATGATTTATTGCTGTTCCACTATGCCTATTCCTCCACTATGTCAGTGACTAATAGGCTTTAGGCATATGGTCTCCTTCCTCAGTACAATTTTAAGGTGAACTTTTCTGTCCTGCTTCCCAGAATAGTTATCTCAAAATAAATAAACAGGGAACAGAATCGTAAATAGAGGAGTTTGAGGCTCTCCACCTGTATCATTCCATACATACACCGTAGCATTACATTCAGAAGAGCTTGCTTCTGAGATGGCATGTTCTAGAACAGTGTTTCTCAACCTTGGCAACTTGAAGATGTCCGGACTTCAACTTCCAGAATTCCCCATTCGCTGGCTGGGGAATTCTGGAAGTTGAAGTCCGGACATCTTCAAGTTGCCAAGGTTGAGAAACACTGTTCTAGAAATAAAAATCTTGGAGGAGAAAATCTTCAAGTAAGAAACCTTGAACAGTATTTTTGTATGTGTGTGTATACTGCACAGAGAGAGAGTGGGGGAGAGGGAGGGAGAGAGTGTGAGTACAGAATAGTACATACTTCCTGCACTATATGTTTTCTAAGAAAATATAGCTAGCTCAAACATGCCCAGGCAATTTCTGTGGCTGATATTGGGTTTGTACTTTGTAGCATCGGTCGTAGTTCAATATCATGACCACCTAACTACATGGGATACTGTTATGTCTGTAAATTCTGTTTCCTCTGTGTCAGTCTTTTTTCTCTGTCACTTGCTCTTCTGTATTCCATATTCCTGTGCCAGGCTTCTTTTGCTGCCTCTGATAAATAACCAATATTCTACTAAGTAATTAACTACAGAGTTAGTTGAGTCTCCCAGCACACAATGATAGTCTTTTGTAGGAATAGGTTTAATCTCCTCTAAAGGTCTACCATCTTGCTATTCTCATGTCATACAGACCTAAAATAAAGCAACTGAAGCTAGGTTTTCCATTATATGCTCACAGATAAATCATCATAGTTCACAGACAAATCATTTTTAAATCAAATCTCAAAATAGTTGAAACTGAGGATTTGAATTTTGAATCATGATTCAAATCAAGCCCTCTTTGACACTTCAATTGAAATCCAGACATGACTGAGTCACATAGGCTTACAATTTCTGGTGATTCCTGATGATCATTCTTCTTGTTTTCTATTATTTCTATTATTTTACTGATAAAATTATGATTACAATGAAACAGTCATGCCAAGAAAAATAAATAAATGTAATCAATAACCCTAATAATATAAATATCCCAAAATGAATCATTAAATCAAAACCCACAATCAAAACCCCACAGTAACAATAACATTAAGGGGTAAAAACCATAATATATAGTAGTCTGTCAGGTTCAACGAAGACATGCTGTTATGCAGTCCCAAACTGTGAGTGTAGTGTCTAGCACAATGGGACCACTGGAAGTCTATTGTTGTAATAACTGTGGGTGTTATTCTATGGCACTGTTCATGGTCTTCTTTCAGATTGTATTGACATCTGTCTTCAACTGAGGCTTCATAGCACAGGTTCTTTCAGCAATAATGATGTCACACAATCACATCTTTAAAGCCCTTCAGAAGAATATAGGCTTCTCTAGGTTCCAGAGACTATTGCCAAAAAGATCATTCTAATTTCTAGAGAGAGGTTGTTCCAATTCATAGGCATGGTGTGATTCAATTGGTCTAACAACCAGTGGGTTAAAACAAAGCTAAAAAACTTACCTTCTACTGCAGTTGAGGTGCAGCAAAACAGCTGAGGTGCTCTGCTGCACCTATCAGCTGGGCTAAAACACAAGGAAATATAGGTATATCCCAGGGATGGGCGAGCGGGCAGGTGGGTGGGCCCACCTGAAGATCGGAGTGAACTGGTTCACTCTCAACTGATCTTCGGAGCTACCGGTTTGCCTGAACCAGCCCAAACTGGTAGAATCCCATCCCTGTTCATAGGCAACATGGACCAAAATGGTGCACAACCATCAACTTCTCCCAAAAGGACTTGGTAGTGCTAGATAAGTAACAATATTGACTCACACAGGGCAGGGGAACGAAAGTTATTTTGTTAGATAACAGCAAGTAACACTTCTTAACTATTTGTGATAACCTTTTACAATTTGTTTGAAGGGGTCATGCTTGATGTTAGTTTAGACTTTTTGTGTGACCTACTGAATAAAGGAGTTGGATAATTGCTACTTAAAATTAAAAGTTCCCACTTGTGCCAGTGAGTCATTTCATTTTTGAAACATGAATACCTTACCTACCATCACCACATGCACTTAAATAATTTTTTAATATTTCTCTTGTTTTTTTTTGAGTGCTTATGTGAAAGACATGTAATTAAGGTTATGGTTTACATTTAAAAGGGTGAAAAATGTTGACTTTGTCCACTCCACTGATTGTGTTGTAATTGGCCATACCTGTTGTGGTTCCAAGGTGAGGGGGGGGGGGACAACCCAATAATACTGTACACTCCCTTCTGTGTGTAATGATGTGTATGTTTTATGCTATATTTCAAGTTCAATTGTTATGCCTAGCTCTTTAAGAAGGTTAGGAAACAGTTAACTTTTTAAATAACATCATCTAGGGCAGAAGATAGTTTTCTAAGATGGCTGCCGCTGAATAAAGACTAGCCTCTACTTCAAGCTCCTTGCTGTCAGCCTTTATATTATGCCAAGTTATCACACTGTGTATCAGTAATTTTTTGCAGGTTTTTCCTCCCATGCTTAATGCTCATGGCCAATAACATCTCTTTTGAGTGATTAATTACATTTCACCATTCACAAACCATTAGCAAAATGAACTTGCATAAATCCTACAACTTTCTTTCACAGTTTCATTGTTTGCAAGAATGTAGGAGGTAATAAAATATTGCTTAGGAAGCAAGGATGATGCTATGCATTTCCTTGGCAATAATCTGAAGTGAGATAGTGGAGAGGAAAGCTGTCAAGATGCCTCTAGATTATTAGGTGTACTATATTATTGCAATCCCAGAGGAAGCAATTAATGTCATGCTTTCATCAGTGTTAGTTCAGGTGAATTCTCCCCCCCCCCCTGTCTGCTAATGATTCCCTGGTTCATCATAATTCTTTTAGTATTGTAAATTACAGCAATAAGAGGACAGGGGTTGAAGAGTTTTCTTGCTCATTCTTCGTTTCTTGCTCCAAAAATAACATATTCAAAGTTATGCCAAAACTCAACTTTGATTCCGGAAATGAATTCTGCTGCGATCCTTGAGGAACCATTATTACAACATCAAGGCAGCTCTGATTCTTCATAGCAGGCTGGGAACTCCCGGGAACTACTTTTAGTATCAGCTGGAGTGCCTCTGAGATACTTCCCAAGGGCAGCAGTATATATTATACCTGGAAGGAGGTTCTGAATCCTCTGAAGACCTCTCATTCCATCATTAATAGATCAGACCTTCAAAGAGGAGATTCAGTTTCTTCTTTTATCAAACAGTTATTTTCTCTGTTCATGAAGAAAGAAGCTGACTTTTCTTCTACATAAGATAAGCGGAGAGATCTAATAACCGGAGGGGAAGGGAGAAAGCTGGCCTTCTCTAATAACAATTTGCTGCCCCAGGTTGGGCAATCCTTTCCTACATGAATAGAGACCCATTTATAGAATCTAAGGGAGTGATTTCCCTCTAGGTTCCGCTGTAGTGAAGGCATAGTGCAAGATAAAAACAGATAAATCTCCAAGTGCTTCAAAGACTCTCTAAAAGAATGCAAATGGCCAGCTGTCTGCAAGGAGTATATATCCTTCCATTTCCCACTATCTTGTCAGAGCTGAAGAAGCTTCTTACATGAGAAGCGAAATGTCTTCAAAGAAAAAGAGAAAAGTCTAGTTGCCTCCTGAAAAAGCACAGTTGGGACAACCATGATGCCGCATAAATATGGGTGACCACAAGCCTGTTGACCTTCCAGAAGGTTGTGAAGACCCATTCCCTCCCCTCCCAAGGTTGGGAAGAATGAAGCGCTGGCATTTCTGAATATTTACATGTAGCATGCAATGCAATGCAATGCAATGCAATGCAATGCAATGCAATGCAATGCAATGCAATGCAATGCAATGCAATGCAATGCAATACAATACAATACAATACAATACAATACAATACAATACAATACAATAGCAGAGTTGGAAGGGATCTTGGAGGTCTTCTACTCCAACCCCTGACTAGGCAGGAAACCCTATACCGTTTCAGACAAATGGCTATCTAACATTTTCTTAAAGACTTCCAGTGTTGGGGCATTCACAATTTCTGGAGGCAAGCTATTCCACTGATTAATTGTTCTACCCTCAGATGCATTAATTGTTCAGGAAATTTCTCCTCAGTTCTAAGTTGCTTCTCTCCTTGATTAGTTTCCACCCATTGCTTCTTGTTCTACCCTCAGATGCCTTGAAAAATAGTTTGACTCCCTCTTCTTTGTGGCAACCCCTGACATATTGGAACACTGCTATGTGTCCCCTAGTCCTTCTTTTCATTAACCTAGACATACCCAGTTCCTGCAACTTCATATGTTTTAGTCTCCAGTCCCCTAATCATCTTTGTTGCTTTTCTTTGCATTCTTTCTAGAGTCTCCACATCTTTTCTATACCATAGCAACTAAAACTGAATGCAATATTCCAGGTGTGGCCTTACCAAGGCCTTATAAAGTGGTATTAACACTTCATGTGATCTTGATTCTGTCCCTCTGTTTGTGTAGCCTAAAACTGTGTTGGCATTTTGGCAAATGCTACACACTGCTGGCTCATATTTAAATGGTTGTCCACTAGGACTCCAAGATCCCTCTCACAGTTACTACTTTTGAGCAAGGTACCATCTATACTATACCTTTGCATTTCGTTTTTGTTGCCTAAATGTAGAACCTTACTCTTTTCACCATTGAATTTCATTTTATTAGATAGTGCCCAATGTTCACGTTTGTCATGATCCTTCTGTATCTTAAGCCTGTCTTCTAAAGTGTTGGGTATTCCTGCCAGCTTGGTGTCATCTGCAAATTTGATGAGTTCCCCATTTATTCTCTCATCAAATCATTGAAGAAGATATTGAAGAGTACTGGACCTAAAACAGAGCCTTGGGGTACTCCACTGCATACTTCCCTCCATGTAGATGCAGTTCCAGTGAGGACTACACGTTGAGTAGCATGTTGGTTATGTTTTTTTTAAAATTGATACAATTCAATTGATACTATATTTTTTATCATTCTTCACCATCCAGAATTTCACTGGTTAAATAGGCAGTCAAATGAATGTGCATAAATAAATAAACAAACAAACAAACAAATAAATATCAACTGTTTCCTTGTTAGAAAAAAATGTGTGCCTTCTTTTCTTATGCAGAATCTTCCATCTCTTTCTTTCACACAATTATTCAGATGTCTTGGAAACCATATAAAGCTTTGAGTAGTAGTTCCAATCATTAGAAGAGACTTCTAACTGTCTCTTCCAGAAATCAGAGCTCTTGGTAAGGTTTCAGGATTGAGGTAAAGCCAAGCCATGTGTCCGTTTTGCTTTGCTTTTAAAAGCAAGAAACCACTTTGCTTCCTGTAACAGCTTGGAAGAAAGCTTGGCTCGATGCATAATTATTGAAGCAAAGCACTCCTTTGAAGATATACACAACCTTAATCTGTACGCACTATTCTATGCACTGTACATCACAATCACAAGAATATGTTACTTAATTTATCTAAGAGTAAATGCCACTAGATTTTTCTCTGTTTTCCAAATATCACGGTTTTGTAAAATGTAATATATACTGTATGCAGTAATTTGTTAAGCTTATATTTAACAGTGCTTATTGTTTAAGATATGCATAATATATCAAGTTTCTCTTGTAATTTTAACTAATATTGTGTCATTTATTTTGCATATGCAGTAATAAAACAACTGCTTTAGCAGTATTCTTTTACAAAAACAGTGATAAAATGGTGTAGCTTTTGATCTAAAAATATCTGTTTCAGCTACTTAATAAAATCATTAGTATTTAAGAAATATACATTCAGATCAAGGGTGGGTTCCTGCCAGTTCTAACTTCTTCTATAGAAGAGGTTCCACAAATCTACAGAACTGTTTAGAACTGGTTTCAGCTCCCTCCCCCCCCCCGCCCGTCTGCATATCATCAAGATGAAGAGAGAGAGGAGGAATTCTGGGAGTTGAAGTCCACAAGTCTTAAAGCTGTTAAGTTTGAACACCCTGGGGTTTTTTTCTAAAGGGTTAGGGGTGCAAGGGTCTTGTAACTTGACAGCTTTAAGACTTGTGTGTTTCAATGCCAGAGTTCCTGAGCCAACATGACTGGAGGAGGAATTCTGGGAGTTGAAGTCCACAAGTCTTAAAGCTGTCAAGTTTGAACACCCCTAGGTTTTTTTTCTAAAGGGTTAGGGGTGCAAGGGTCTTGTAACTTGACCGCTTTAAGACTTGTGTGTTTCAGTGCCAGAGTTCCTGAGCCAACATGACTGGAGGAGGAATTCTGGGAGTTGAAGTCCACAAGTCTTAAAGCTGTCAAGTTTGAACACCCCTAGGTTTTTTTTCTAAAGGGTTAGGGGTGCAAGGGTCTTGTAACTTGACCGCTTTAAGACTTGCGTGCTTCAAATGCCAGTTTCTGAGCCAACATCTTGGTTGCTAAGCAAGAGCGTTGTTAAGTGAGTTTCACCATATTTTACAAGTTGGCCACGTGGACCCAGTCACATGACTGCCAAGCCACTCCCACTCGGTCACATGGCTGGCAAGCGACTCCCACCTGGTCATATGGCCATCAAGCCATTCCCACCCGGTCACATGGCCAGCAAGCCACTCCCACAAAGCAGGCCACACCTACAAAAGAGGTTCTATATTTTTTTGAAACTCACCACTGATTCAGATAGTATCTGAAAAAAGGATGTAAATTATGTAAATTATTTTCAGATGGGCTATAGACTTCACTAGTACATTATTTGAAATGTCTATCACATGTTATAATTTTAGATACCAAGGAATGAAATACCATGAAAAATATTTTTTTAAAAAACAAAAAGGAAAAGAAATGAATGTGCGTTGAAAAGAATTAATAGAACTTCAAATATTCTGGATCCAATCTGGGTCAGTCACTGGGACCAGAGGTGTTTAGTCTTCTGAGCTTTTGGACTCATGCTGGAGCCCATCCTCAGGGAACTTCTCTGAGAAGTTATTCTACACTTGGACTGGCTCCTGCATCATTATCCTGGGACATGTATATTTGCCTTCATTCACCAAATGTTCATTCATTTAAAATTCAAGTTTTGTAAACTTCTCTAGCCAAACTTTGGAATGTTTACTCTACACCAATGACCAGATTTTCATTTCACAAATGTTATGAAGTTTGTAAATATTATTGTTACTAAATTTGTTCTTTAGTTGTATTAGTTTTATTGTATAATGAATTTGATCAATATTACTGGTTTTAATTTTTTTCTTTTATTATTGTTGAGGAAAGATAAATATAAATTTTAAAATAAAACTTCAGTTGCTTCATGAATAGACAGAAAATATTTCATGGCAATCAATCTTTTAAAAGAGGTGTTTCAGTTAAGAAAAAAATAATGTACTTGCATGAGCCCCTTGGGAAGATGGGGCCAAATCAGCAAGATGGTGTAAATAGGAATATGGTACAATCCTCCTTGTTCTATGCGTATTTGATGTTAAATGTAGTCTCAAAGGGACAGTGCTTGGACTGTGACTGTCAGCCCCACTAATAGACTAAATTATGAAATTAACTCCATAGGACTCCATAGATCTATTTTTTAGATTGGCTATAATACAGACTCTTACAGGTCTGATTGTGGTATACTTCCACCTTCTTCTTATACTTCGATGAATCTGGGATGGTCTTCTAAATTTTACGTGGGGACTGTTTGGGGGAGTGTATGAGTATGCGTGATTCGGAGGACCTGCCGGGAGTTGCGGGGGCCACGGGGGTGGTTGAGGGGACCAGAGACACGGGAGAGGGTCGGGGTATTGCGGTCGTAACAGGGAGGGGCAGATACGGCGGGGACTTTAGGGCAGGCCATTACCGGGGAAGGAGGGTTCGCTACATTACAGAGATCCCTCCTTCCGGCCCTAGGAGTCCCACTCCAAGACCAGATGGCGCAAGTAGTCAGGACCCTGGTCTCAGGCTGTTGTCGCTAAATGCCAGGTCTGTTGTACATAAAGCTCCTCTCGTCCGGGACTTAATTTTAGACGAGAGGGCAGACCTGGCATGTATTACTGAAACCTGGCTGGGCCCAGAGGGAGGAGTCCCCCTTGTAGAGCTGTGCCCAGAAGGATTTCAGGTGCTGCATCAGCCGAGAGCCCAGGGAAGGGGTGGGGGTGTGGCCGCTGTTATCCGAGAGTCGTTAGTTCCTCGTAGGGTCCCTGCTCCGGAGATTGTCGGGTGTGAGTCTTTGCTGTTAAAGTTGGACCTCAAGGGTCAAGTGGGTCTGCTGCTAACGTACCTGCCTCCCAACAGCGTTGCAGCAGCCCTCCCCTCGCTCCTCGAGTTGGTAGCCGAGCTGGCAATTGAGTTCCCTAGGTTGATGGTCCTGGGGGACTTTAATTTGCCGTCGCTCGGTGAAAACTCTGATGGGGCGCAGGAGTTCATGGCTTCCATGACAGCCATGGGCTTGACCCAAGTAATTCGGGGCCCAACCCATTCAGCGGGACACATGCTTGACCTCGTATTTCTCTCGGAGCAGTGGATTTGTGATCTTGGTCTGAGGGGGAGTGACATCATACCCCTGTCGTGGTCAGACCATTGCCTACTGAGGCTCGACTTCCGGAGGCCAAACCCCCACTGTAGGGAGGAGGAACCGACCAGGTGGTTCCGCCCCAGGCGTCTTATGAAGCCGTCAAGGTTCCAGACAGAGCTTGGGGTTATTCCTGACACTTTCGCCCACAGTCCGGTGGAGACTCTGGCTGCTGCGTGGCACTCGGCAGCGTCGGAGGCCCTCGACCGGATTGCGCCACTGCGGCTCCTCCGAGGTGGCAGATCCCGGAGACCCCCTTGGTTCACCGAGGAACTCCGGGAGATGAAGCGCCGGAGGAGATGCCTAGAGCACCGTTGGAGGTCCGATAAGTCCGAATCGAACCGGGCAATGGTAACCACCTGCACCAGGGAATACACCAGGGCACTTAGGGCAGCAAAAAGATCGCACATAGCCACCCTGGTAGCATCCGCTGAGTCCCGTCCAGCCGCCCTGTTTAGGATAACCCGCTCCCTATTGAACAAAAGGGAGGCGGGGGAACCCTTGCAGGGCACAGCTGAAGAGTATGCCCAATTCTTAGCGGACAAAATTGCTCGGTTTCGGTCAGACTTGGACTCCACCCCCGCAGTTCCAGCCGAGGCGCAGGGGGATCAAGTAGAACAGCTCTGGGTTGAGTTTCAGGACGTTACCCCCGGGGATGTGGACAAGGCCATGAGAGCTGTAAGTACCTCCACCTGCGTCCTGGATCCGTGTCCCTCATGGCTGGTTACTAACTGCAGTGAGGTGACACGAGGCTGGATCCAGGTGGTTGTAACCGCCTCCCTTCGGGAGGGGAACTTCCCCGCCACACTGAAAGCGGCGGTGGTGAGACCCCTCCTGAAGAAACCATCCTTGGATCCAGCTGTTCTTAATAGCTATCGTCCAGTCTCCAACCTTCCCTTCTTGGGGAAGGTTGTTGAGAAGGTGGTGGCCTTCCAGCTCCAACGGTCCTTGGAGGAAGCAAACTACCTAGACCCCTTCCAGTCAGGCTTCAGGCCCGGTTACAGCACAGAAACCGCTTTGGTCGCATTGATGGATGATCTCTGGAGAGCCAGAGATGAAGGACGTTCCTCCATCCTGGTCCTCCTTGACCTCTCAGCGGCTTTCGATACCATCGACCATGGTATCCTTCTGCGACGACTGCGAGAGGTGGGGGTGGGAGGCACCGTGTTACGGTGGTTCTCCTCCTACCTCTCGGACAGGTCACAGTCGGTGTTAGTGGGGGGGCAGAGATCGTCCCCTAGGCCCCTAAATTATGGGGTGCCTCAGGGCTCGGTCTTATCCCCCCTACTATTCAACATCTACATGAAACCGCTGGGAGAGATCATCCGCAGGCACGGGATTAGATACCATCAATATGCGGACGATACTCAATTGTATCTGTCCGCCCCGTGCCAACTCAATGAAGCGGTAGACGTGATGAGCCGGGGCCTTGAGGCCGTTATGGACTGGATGAGGGTTAACAAGCTTGTGCTCAACCCAGAAAAGACCGAGTGGCTGTTGTGTTTTCCTCCCAAAGATTTGGCTACTATTCCACCACTCAGGCTGGGGGGTCAAATTTTATACCCCTCAGAGAGGGTTCGCAACTTGGGAGTCCTCCTGGATCCACAGCTGTCATTTGACCACCACTTAACGGCTGTGACCAGGGGGGCATTCGCCCAGGTTCGCCTGGTGCGCCAGTTGCGACCCTACCTGAATCGGGAGGCTCTCACAACAGTCACTCGGGCCCTTGTGACCTCTAGGCTGGAATACTGCAATGTGCTCTACATGGGGCTGCCCTTGAGGAGCATCCGGCGACTTCAGCTAGTGCAGAATGCAGCCGCGCGAGTGATTGCGGGTGCACCCCGATTCACCCGCATAACACCTATCCTCCGCGAGCTGCGCTGGCTACCTGTTGATCTCCGGATGCGCTTCAAGGTGCTATTAATCACCCATAAAGCCCTACATGGCGGTGGATCTGGATACTTGAGAGACCGCCTTCTGCCAATTACATCCCTGCGACCGATAAGATCCCATAGATTAGGCCTCCTCCGTATCCCATCGGCCAGCCAGTGTCGGCTGGCAACTACAAGGAGGAGGGCCTTCTCAGCAGTAGCCCCGACCCTTTGGAACGAGCTCCCCGTGGAGATTCGTACCCTCTCCACCGTCCAAGCCTTCCGCATAGCCTTGAAGAACTGGCTCGCCCGTCAGGCCTGGGGATAGGATAGTTACCCCTCCCGAATGATGAATGTATGTTGCTTGCTATTTTATTACATGTTCCTGTCTTAATGTCTGTATTCCCCCTTCCCAGCTTTTGTGTGAGCCGCCCTGAGTCCCCTCAGGGAAAAGGGCGGCCTACAAATACTAATAAAATTCTAAAATTCTAAAAAATTCTATCTGTTTGTTCTGGATTTAAAAAAATACTTTATTCCCTTTTCTTTAGATAACAGAGCACATATATCTCCTTCATGGTCATTTTCCTAACTCTTTGCAGTAATGTGGGGCCTACCATCTGGCAGACTTTACCAGCCTGATGACATATCTATTGAGGTAAGCTGACAGATAAGGAAGAGTACTTGTTTCTGGCATCAAAAAGGCAAGATGGTATACAATATGCAGGCATGAATTTAATAGTTGGTATGAGTCAGGGGTGGGTTTCTCGCCCTGTTCCAACCGGTTCGGTTGGAACGGGGCTGGCAGCGTCCTCGTGCACGCGTGCGGCGTCATTGTGCATGCGTGCAGCGCACGCATGCATACTAGCGTCTGTGCGATGCTCCAGCTGCTCCTGGTATGAGTCATGTAGCATCTTTTGTCCTAATAATTCTAGTCAATGAGAGAATTAGAAAATATATTCAATGCAGAATCCTGGCCACCAGTAAGTGGTGTAAAGTGAGGTGAAATGGTACTTATAGTCTGGATAGGGAAAACACAATGGTACTCTCAGTAGCGTCTATTCAAATGCAGCTATCTGTGTATGGTTGTATGTGGTAAAATAGACCAGAAGCAGTTTTTAATGTACTAATCTTATACCTTTTTTAAATTCTATATTTTCTGGCTGTGGCACATGCTAAATTATTCTGGAAATGTTTGTTATTTAATATTCATTATTAAGGTTATCTGTTACAAGTACATCTAGATTTATAGCACTCATTTAATTGTTTTATTTGGTTTAAAAATATTTTTAAATATAGTATAAAACTGAAAACAAATGAAGCACATGCACAGGAAAAAGTGCATGTATTCCTTAAAATATTATTTTCTGAGAGACAAATAATATTAAGGCAATAATAATATATTCAATCTTAATTAAGTTTTGGAATTTTATTTCAGAATAAGATTGAACTGTCTATCCCTACCCCCTGTATTTCTTCATCTAGTATAATTTTACCCTTAAATCATCTCCTCCCTTCCTTTCTATATAGTTATTATATTCTGATATGTTTTAAGGCAAAAAAGATTGAAGGTTATATCTTTAAGAAGCTTGGAAGTCAGAATAGTATGAATTAGAAAGCCATTTTATAGCTAATGGTCCCCAGAGTAAACTGCTGTAGAGTAGTTTTAAATGAAGTCTAACTGAATCTGGAAGTATTTAAGTACAGTTAATAGGTCCTGTTTCTAAAAATCAGAGGTATAATTGATCATCTGATTTATGCTTAGCTGCTTTTACTGAACATCATGTACTCTGTCTTCCTGGATAGATCATATATTGATCTGTATATCATATAAAAACATAGTTGCTTAACTCAAATTCACATCTGTCTTGGAGTCTAGAGCTCAAATGCACCATCTTTTTCTCAGAAAAGACTAGCTCATTGACATATCTATTGGGATCCAGTTAGTTTTCTCTTTCACCATGAAGTCTGCTACCCAGGATTTCAGAGCATTGCAAGCAAGAGAACTGCATTTGAATTATAAAACACAAACAGTATATTAAAATAGGAAGATTATATAAACTTAGAGTTCAAGACTAAATTCTAAACACAGTGGTTTGGGATGTTTAGGGATTGTTATTCCAGCATACTTTAGGATATTTCTCCATAAAAACCAATAAACACATACTGGTATGATATCAAGAACATATGAGTGGAATGGTCTTCTGGGTAATGTTCCTATATTCACTGACAACATAAAAGATTTTGGATTTACCTTTCAAACTACAAAGTACTACCTTTTCCATCTGAAACTGGCATAACAATGTTCCTGCTACTTTAGATTTGGCTTTTATATACTTGCTTTCTCCCTAATATTGGTAGAACAATTGCTAATGTGCCATGTCATTGTTGACTCTTAGCAATCACATAGATATTTTTTTTGCATGACAATCTGTTCTAATTCTGCCCTTTAGATCTTCCAATTGTATACCCATTGCTATTATCATGGACTTCATTCATCTTGATGTTAGGCATATTTGTCTTCTCTTTACTTCCACCTTTCCCAGCATTAGAGCCTTTTCCCAGACCAGGGACGTGCAGTCAGGGGAGGCAGGGCCTCACCACTGTCATCATGAAAAAAAAAACAAATGTAAAAGGAAAAAGGCTAAGGTAGTTGCTGACAGAGTCACAGTGGATGACTCTGCGTAGTGCTTAACCGCAGGAGGAGGCGAGAGAACCACGTGCCTCCTTTACTATAACTTTATGATCACTTGAGCAGAGTTAAGCAAGGGTTAAAAGGCTAAACATTCCTTATGCAAAGGAGGCACGTGGTTCTCTCGCCTCCTGTAGAGGGCATTTTTAAGAGTTCTCTGGGAGCAACTAGCTCAGTCTGACCTCAGAGTTCCTTTCTCCTTTCACATTTTTTTTCTTTTTATGAGGGCAGGCAAGAGCAGATCCAACTTCTGTGTTTGTGTTTGTTTGAGAGTGAGTGAGTGAGAGAGGGATCCAACTTCTGTGTGTGCCTGTCTCTTTGAGAGAGGGGGGAGGGAGGGAGGGAGGGAGGAAGGAGGGGGAGGGAGAAGAAAAAGGATGAAGTAAAACTGATTTTGCAAGGGGGGAAAATGCTGTCCCTTTAAATCAGATCTGAGCATGCCTGGCTGTTGAATTCTGGGAGTTGAAGTCCACAAGTCTAAAAAAAATGCTGTCTCACCAGCCATAAAGCTCACCGCACGTCATTGACCCAGACTCAGTTGGGTCTTCATATAATTACCAGAGGTAGGATAGTTTGAGTCTGGTCATATCTGTCGTGAGTCTAGTAATACTATAGCCACAAAAATGGTGGGGACAGACTTTATGTCCAAGATTTTAATAGGGTTAAAATAGACTGCCATGTGAATTACTTCAGAATAAATACTATTTGAGTAGAAAATAATGAGAAAGTATTTATACATAGGGGAAAAAACTTTTACTATACCCATGTCTCTCATATATTTTCAATGTATTTGTTTTATTGCTAATGTCAAACACTTTCAACAATGGTGAATCAAAATGTATTTAGATCAGGGAAGGTAAAATAGGATTTTTTAAAAATATAAATGTTCCTTTTAAAATAATTACAGAAAAAATAAAAAACAAAAGGAACAAAGTGCAAAGACACATAATGAAAAATGCATAGCAAGTGCTTAATATAAGTGCAAAAATGCAATAAAAATTAAAATGTAGAGTCTAATATGTCATTACAAAAGTAAATATTTACAATTCTATATACAATTAATGCAAACATACAAGATTGTATGTACATTATTTCTAATATATTTATATAACTCTCACACTTTTTTTTTTAACATACTACATTTTGCATAAATGAGTCCCATATTTTATTATACTTGTCTTCAATCCACTGAGTAGACGGGTAGATCACAATGGGAATAAACAATCTGGCCTGTTTGTTGCTGGCGGTATTACACAATAATTGTTTCTCACAATTCATTGTTTCTGAAGCTGTCTTTTAATTGGGTTGAGAATAGTGTGCCAGAATTCAACTAATCAAGATAATACATTTCCTACACTCTTTGTTTCTTCAAAAAGTGACCAATGCTTGCAAACTTCTTCCAAAGAGGCAAAGTTCATCTGATCTCCATGGACATGTTTTTTTTTATAATTGATGAATAATCATTCCTTTCACAAGTATGCTTTCACCGCCCCTTTAGTTCTACTGTAAAATGTCCTTGGTTCTCAGGCGCTATGACACTTCCTTGGCAGAGGCATGTTTAGTGGGTCTGACATTATAAATCTGAGCAAGGGCTCAGTCAACAAAGCTAGTCAAAGGTATCCCTTAATATATAGGGGCTGTTTTGGCTTTTCTCCCTTAGCAGTTTTGCTCTCTGTTTCTTCTCAAGTGGAAGTATTCATCCTCATTCCACTGAAGTTTATTTACATTATGAATTCTGTATTACTAAGGCTGAATTTAAAACTGACCTGGTGTACTGCTTCACCTTCTTTGGCATATGCAAAGTACTGCAGACCATCTAAACAGCAGATAAAGAAACATTTTTTTAAAATATTTTTTTTTATTTTTAATTTTCAAAACAAACACAATACATCCTTTTTTTACATGCTGTAGAAAGTGTATCAGTTGGTTACAAAAAACCTTTGTGCATCTCTTCCACAGTAAACAAACATAATTCATATTAACTCAAGTATTTTAACTGAAATGTTACCATCATCATATCTCCATTTTCATTTGACTAAAATTGTTTAAACATCCTTCATCATAAAATATACCAAGATTTAATACATAACCACATACTGGCCTTTCATTTACTATTTCTAAAATCCTCCATTAACATTGAATCCTTATGTCCTATTCTAGTTAAGCATCCATAATATTTAATAACAAAATTTTCTAATCCTCCTTTCCAGATCACTGTTTACAATTTACAGCCACTTTCCTTATGTTATACCCATATCTATATATATGTTGTTATCCTTATCCCTCCTTTATTTAACTATATCCTGTATCATAACATTTTCCCCTAATAATCAAGACTTTAACGGTATCAACTTAGTTCTTTTTTTATTAACATTTAATATATAAACCAAAGGGATTTCTAATCTTCCTTTCATGGGTACCATTCAATATTCATATCCAATTATTATCATCATGACACTACACATTGTATACATTAGTAACATTATCAATTATTTATTTAACTATATCTATTGTCACTAAATTCCACTAAGTTTAACTAGTTTTAAGTTATACTCTTCCATATATCAACCTGTATCTTTCCAGTAGCAAAACAGTCTCATATCTTCTGCCATTTGTGGTGTCAGTCCTCTAATCATCTTCTTGATAAACTTTGTATAGACTCCTTTTAGCAACTCCTTGCTTATAAGATCTCTCATGTAATTTCAATGCCCTTCTTCTGTTTCCTTAATCAGCTTATCTTTAATTGTCAGTAATGTTATCAATGATATTGCTAATAAAATTTCTCTCTTTAAATCCATAAATTCTTTTGGTTTTTTTTTCTTCTTCTGTATTTTGCCATCTGGGGTAGATTTCCCCTCCATTAGTTCCTCTTTCAGTATTCCCCTCTTTCCATTTTCAGAGACAAACCAATCACCATAAATATCAGCAAATTTAATTTCTTTGTATTCATTTTTCACTTCAATTTTTTAGGGTTTTAACCACCACATTTCACTTAATAAACATCCTCAATTTCTTTATCATATTTTGCTGTTAGATGCTCTAAGTCTTCTAGCTTCTTCTCTATCCTCTCATATTTATTTGATAATTTCTGTATTTCTGAGAATATCTTTTGCAGACTTAAGGTTTCTTTCTGCAGTTGAAATTGTGTCATTATCTCCAGCTAACAAACACAGCTGCTCTAACTTGGAAGGTTAATAAGATTAAGCATAGATTCACAATAATGTTTTATTTTCACTTTTCTCTTATTAAAAATATACTTCAAAGGGACATCTGTATGCTTTCCTTCTTATCATTCTCTATAAACAAGCAGTAAGACCTTGGAGTGCTAAGCCAGATTACAGTGAGAAAAATAAGAGTGTTTTATTTCCAATACACAAACCTTCCAGCCTCCAAGTAGCAGTGTTATTTTGCAATTTTCCTTGTTTCTTTTTGTATCTTTTTTATATTTCAAGTTTTTTTAAAAAGTCCAATTCTTGAATGAGTTAGGAGAACACCCACAGTAATGAAAGAGGAGAATTTTAGTCCATAGGTTACAGATAATAATAAAAGAAAAAAAATCTATTTTGGAATTTCACCATTCATTGACTAATTTTTGGAGGACAGAGAGGCGAGTAGTAATACAAATATTCCTGTCCTCTATTGGATCATTGTTATGAATTTAATTATGTAAAGGTGTAATGGGAAGATATTATAATTTATGGATAAATTGGAAGACATTACTGCTTGCTTACATATGTAAGCATGTAATTGTGTAATATGGGTGTGTTCGTATACAAAAAAATAAATTTGGAATGCATATATAAATCCATCCATCTAACTACATTCAAATAGTTGAACTAACATATTATAATTGATCTGCAATATTCTGGATGACAATTAGATGATAGCAAAGAGATACAGGAATCCCTTTCTTATCCCTATGTAGTTATTTAGATTCTTGTGTCCAGATGTGTGCAGTTATCAAATAATTGCATAACATTATCATGATCTGATAGAAAGCAGAATCTGATGTTTGAGCAGAAATAGAGCATAGATGGGGCAGGGACTAAGGCTACTTTCAACTTATTTATTTATTATATTTGTATAGCCACCTATGTTACAAATTGTAACTCTCAGTTACATATCACAATCAAACAACAAATATAAAAACAAACAATATAAATATTTATTTTTAATGAACGGTGTTCCTCAAGGAATACAAACATGTAATAATCTCTCTATTACTTTATTTTATTAAATTGTCTTAAATAGCTATAGGATCTACTTGAAGACCATTTTGAAATAATAAGGATAATTGAATTAAATGATGAAGCGGAATGGAGCCATTTCCCATCCTTTCTTCTTGCTTTGGTTTATTATTTTTGGTATTTGTTACTGTTACATTTATTTTGAATAAAGCTAAAAGTTTCAAAAACTTCTTTTTAAAAACAATAAAAGTAGCAACTCATTAAAGTGGGGGAAAAAATCTCATAAAATGTATGTGTTGGAAGATACCTTATTTATTTCAATCCCTTGCCCAAGGCAACTTTTCTCAAAACAGTCTGTTCCATAAAGGTTTTACCATTAGAGTTATTTTCCTCATGTTCAACCAAAATTAACTTTTTTGTTACTTAAACCATTCTTTCCTTGTCTTCTGGGACAATTCTGAACAAATTTGATCCATTTGTCCATATGATAGATTTTCTGGCACTTGGACAGTTTTCTCTTTGCCAAACCAAATGTACTCACCATCTCAATCATTCTTCCTAAGTTTTTTCTCCCTTCCAGACCATTTACCATATGGTTACTTTCCCTAGACATGCTCTTATTATCAATGTCTTTCTTAAAATATAGTCAGAACTGGTTGTAATGGTCTAGGTGCAGTTGTTCAACATAGAAGAGCAGTTATTTCTCTTGATCTTGATATTATCTTTTTGTTGATGTAGCCTAGGAGTCCATTGGTTGTTTTTGGACTATTGTTTTATGCTCAGCTTCTGATCCACTAAAAAAGTCAGAATGGGGATTTGGGGGGTGGGTGGGTTAGAACAATGTATCAATCACTGGCTAACTTCTTTACTGCTAGTTCTCTAAATATGAGCCGCTGGAGAGCACAAGTATGCAAATATATTACTCTGATATTGTTTGGTTTCCTGAAAGATTAAGTTGGCTCCTGTGAGAATTAAGGTGGTAAATGGTTTGGTTCCAAATGTGCTCCACTGGAAATGAAGTAGTTTCAAAAACATGAAATATGTTTGTTTATAAAAGGGACAGCTGAGGATTTGCAGATTCACAAATTAACTCTTTATCTCCCACATACATTTAGATGAGCCAGAAATAATCATAATAAGTAATTGCTGTAATTAATTGGATAGTGTAATCATTATTTTTTCTTTCATTGGATAACATGAAAGATAGGAAGTTGACCTGGATGGAAACTTGTGTCTCCATTGTAGATTTGCACTAATAATACACATATTGTAGGTACATAATAAGAAGATTTCTTTGTCTCTGGACTTTAGAGAAGGCTTTTAAAATAACAGAAAGTTTATTAGCAGAAGATTTTATGTTTCCTTCCTTCATTTTGACCCTAACAACAATCTTAAACTTTAAGTTACCATATTCTGAGGTGTAGCTTGTAAAATGTGTTATTGCTTATTATGAAGTTGTCTCTGACCCATTGCAATCCCATGGACAATGTTCTTCCAGGCCTTCCTATCCTCTATCATCCTCTGGAGTCCATTTAAGCTCACACCTACTGCTTCTGTGACTCCATCCAGCCTCATTCTCTGTCGTCCTCTTCTTATTTTGCCCTCAATCTTTCCCAGCATTAGACTCTTCTCCAGTGAGTCCTTCCTTCTGATTAGGTGGCCAAAGTATTTGAGTTTCATCTTCAGGATCTGGCCTTCTAAAGAGCATTCAGGGTTGATCTCCTCTAGGGACTGACCAGTTTGATTGCCTTCCAAGGGACTCGCAGAAGTCTTCTCCAGTACCATAGTTCAAAGGCCTCAATTCTTTGGCGCTCAGCCTTTCTTATGGTCCAACCTTCACAGCTATACATTGCAACTGGCAAAACCATAGCTTTGACTATACTCACTTTTGTTTTGTCTCTGCTTTTTAGTATGCTGTCTAGATTTGCCATAGCTTTCCTCCCCAGGAAGAAGCATCTTTTAATTTCTGGGCTGCAGTCAGGGCACTTGTTGTTCAGTCTTAGTTAATTATGGAGAAAATATTTGATGTTTGTAATGCAGACATTATATGAATATTACATTTGTATTCAATCAATTCGTCATTGTTCAGACTTTGTTTTCTTATGTTGCTCATGGACCATAATAAACAACTGAACTAAAATTAGTACATCCTATGTTTCATTAGATAAGCAGTAATTTATGGAGAATTAGTTTTTGTGCACAGGAAAGAGCATGAAACTCTTACCCTGAGAAAGAATAACTTAAAAAAAAAAACAATTTGGCAATCTGCTTATATCTTGGATAAGTGGTAGAAACAGCTAGCATTATTGTGGCTTTAGAAGACAACCCACAGAATCTAGAATGCCTCTGGGATGTACCAAGCCTTCCTGCTGTTGTGCAGCCTGTTTCATGGACTGTATATATTAGTGCCAGTAAGTTGATGGATGGCTCGCAAAGCTATATAAATATTTCTTAACTTTTTGTGCATTAGATTAAATAGGTGGAGAGTGGGCTTTTTGTATTAAGCTGTAACATTTCATAAGAGGAGGAAAAAAACACCTTCTTAAAGACTAAATAAAAAGTTTCACATAATTGAATATGAATGTGAACTATTAACTCCATTGGCTCTTGAGGACCATGATTTTATATCATCACTAAAAATAATAAAGAATAAATTAGTTTTGTTGAGTTAGCTTCCTAAAATTATCAGTAGCAAAGGGAAATTACACTAATGTAATGCTGGAGGGAGTCCAGCCTAAAAGTTTTAAGTGAAAAAAAATGCAATGATACTATTTCTGTAGAATCATGAGAACACGTATTCATTAGCAATGTACTCCCAGGGATTGGTCTGTGGGAAAAGTTGTAACAAATCATCTCCCACCATTGTCCTGCCAAGGAGAAAAAAAGAGCAAATAAACAAAAGTCTTCCTTTCCTTTTATAGAAAATTTCTAAGGGTGCTGTTCCTTTAGTCTTTCAAGCACTACAAGGTCTTTGTAGAACATTACCTATATATTTCAGAGCCTATTCTGTATAAAACCTCTGTAATTAAACTTTCTGTTTTTAACAGGTTTTTTTCCTTTGAGGCTGATGTCTGCAGAAGCAAAATATTGTGCCAATTGGTTTTAAATCAATAATATTTTAATAATACTAATTTTAAAATGTACTTATTATAAAACTTAGACATAAGCATATAAGTAAATATAACTCTAATGTATAATAGGTACTGGTAAAGGTAAAGGTTTCCCCTGTCCACTTGTGTATGACTCTAGGGGGCAATGCACATTTCCATTTCTTAGCTGAGGGTGCCAGCGTTGTCTGAAGACATTTCCATGGTCAAGAAGCCAGCATGATTTTATACTGAGGTGCATGGGACACTGTTACCTTTTTACTGAAGTGGTACCTATTTATTTACTCACATTTGCATGCTACTAGATGGGCAAGAGGAGGGGTAGAATTTATATATTTTCCATTTATGCAATGCTTTTCCAGACATGATCTACTTAGAAATGAATCATGTTATTAAAAGATATTTCTCCCTATTTGAAGGAAAGGGTATTCTGGATGGAACTGCTGAGAAATAGAAAGTTATTTATCAGGAATAGCAACTATTCCATCAAGAGAGTTTTTGGTGGCTTCAGTTTATCAGACACTTGACAAATCATTAACTTGGAATGCTGCTGGAAGATAGATAAGGTGCTATTGAATGATATCTGCTTTTAGATTCCCCAATATTCCAAGGAAATCATAAATTTCCTTGGACTATTGGGCAACCGTAAACATGGTTTGAGCTTTATCCTGGATGATAGTTGAGCATTGCCCACTCAGTGACCACAAAATACTGGCTCATCAGATCATAACTCATTGGCTGCAATCAGGGCAAAATCTGTCTAGATTGGTAGGACAACTACTATTCTATCTTTGGACCAAATCTGTATTGTATCAGTCTCCAACTTACCAACTGATTCATTCATTAGATGAATAGCAATTTACCTCAACTTGTCAATGGAAATGTGAATAAAAATCCTATTCATTTATTTGTTTGGCTTCACTAACATACACAGTTATAGCTCATCTAACAGCTAAACTAACCTTCCCTTAAATATGTGGTAACAATGATAACAATATCTCATGTCATTCATATGTATCATATTGAATGTTTACATTATTATTTGCAAAATGATTTTCTTTACCAAAATTTATGCATTCTACACATTTCAGAAAACAGAAATCTAAAAATAGCCTAATCAAGAAGGAGCGTATTTTAAAAGGTTTGCTTAGTTAGATATCCACAAAAGCTTTCAATATTGGTATAGTGGTCTGTATAAAAAGAATGGTTGGAAAGTGCTGTTGTAAACCTAGAGAACAAATAGTATAAAACACAATAGAAACTTCAATAAAACAGTCAAAAGGAGATTATAAATGAATAAAGGGCAACCAATTGAAATAAAATACACCTGTCAGGAGCTGCCCAAAGAGGTTGGATATGGATATCTTCGTGGATTCTATGGCCTATCTTTTGATGTCCCACTGTTAGAAAATATAATCAAGAGAGAAAGGAATACAAATACAACTAGATCATCTATCATTAGAATTGGTTTTGTTTCCTGTTATATAGGTGGTCTTGTTAAAGGAATTAATTACAATTGTCCCTATTGAGTATGCAAGGTAGAATTTCTATTAAGTTTAATTGTACCTCTTTATCATTTGGTTGAACACTAGTTGCACAAGTAGAAACTAGAATATGGATAGCTATGTTTCAATACTGTGTGGAATGTGCTTATAAAATTGGAATCCCAGAACATCTCATTCTCTTTATGCAAAACTGAACACAAGTTAAGATGCCAAATCCTGTACAGAATATCTAGAATGAAGGAGTGAGATAACACTCCACTTATAAGTCTTTGCCTTATTTAGGCAATGCATATGCAGAGTATACTACTTCAAAGAACATGAACATGGATTTAAAATTGGTGGAAGAAATAGCAATAATTTGCACAATGCTGATGACATTATTTTAATAGTTAAAATGCAAATGTTCTATAACCCAATAATGAAAGTTAAGCAGGATAGTGAAAAAATAGATTTAAGATTAAATCAAAAGAAGACTAAACTAATGGCAACAGGTACACAACCAGACATAATTGACATGGAATTACACGTAACTGAAATAGTTTGCTGTATGATCAACTGTCAATACCAAAGCCACTCCATAGAGTAACATTTGATAGAATAGCAAGACTTGGAAAAGATTGATCCTGGAATGAGTCATGTCTATAAAGATAAGAATTGCTCAATAATTCCTGTGGATACCATGGTAGCCAATGAAACAAACAATAGATCATCAAATGAATTTTCACATAAGGCACAAATAGCTGGGCTAAAATTATCATACTTTGAACATGCTTTATGAAGACCTCACTCTACAGAGAACTATGCAATATTGGAAAATGGAAAGGAGTAGCAAGTTGGATAGTTTCAGTTACAGTGATATTGAATGCAGTGTTGGAAGAACTGAAGGACCAGAGTGAAGAAAAATCTAACTATGCAGTCAGAATTGACACTAACTTGATGAAATAATAATATATCAATCAGTGTTCAAATATTGGTTAAAGCACGTGGTAAGAAATTCTCTCTTCCAATGTTCACTGGACAGGAAAAATGTCTTTGGAGATTCTCAGTCAGCAGATCATGACTGTCCCAAAGATCCTTTTTCAAAAGACAAAGTCCAGTTGCCTTTTGAAAAAGCACCTTTAGGTTATCTCATCTTAGGTGCAAAGCCAGCTGGGTAACCTTGGATAAGTTACTTTCTCTTAGCCCTAAGAAGGAGCCAAGCTGTTTCTGAAAAACTTTGCCATGAAAACTGCAGGGATTTCTCGAGGCAGTCTTAAGAATTGGACATGATTGAACAGAAGAAGAAAAAACTGTTCTAGATTTCTATGAATACAGTTCCTCTACTTTTCATGACAATTTCCAGTCAATAAAAAGTCAAAGTGATTAAAATTAGCAGTTAACTATTGTTTGTTCAGATATTTTATTTGTAAATATATTGAATTTTTTGGGGGGAATATCATTATTACTGGGCTTCGTTTTTGTTGGGAGAATTCAAATAGCAACTTTCTGATCCTATATAGTTTACCTTGAGGTAAAATGGGCAGCTTAAAATTTTTATAAATAAATAAAATAAATAAATAATTTCATTTCCAGCAATTAATTTTCCAACTCCAGAAGTAACCAATGAAGTCTTTTCCTTATTATTGTGTTCTTTTTAAGTGTTCAATCACTAATTCTTTGTGACAAAAAGGGTATTTAAAATAATCTGCTCTTTATTATTTCTTTTTGCCATATTCACCCTCCAGAAATCATTTATTATGATACACAACTTTTCTTTTTGCAGCCTATATTTCAAATCCTCTTTGTTTTTTTGGCACTAGCCTTTACTATCCCACCAAATATGGATTATTTAAAATGTAGGATTCTGACTGCGAAAGAAATTCTGACAGATACACATAGTTTGCATATTCCCCTGTGCTTTAAAGAGCTGACTTGCAGAAGTGGAAAACACTGAATCTGCTTAAATGAAAAATGAATAAGGAAGCTTTTTGTGTAATTTCAACAGCAAGGCTATGCAGCTGACATACTTAACTGAACCTGTGTTTTATGTTTCATTTTGATTTATATTGCTGTCATTTTGTAATAACTTTAGATAATGATGTGCTAGTTTGAACACATTCTAATGTTCACTCATCCTTTAAGGATCTCTTGTCCTACTGCAACTTATATGATAGCTCTATTTTCCTTTTTCTGATTCTGAATGGTAAATTCTGACCCAATGAAATAAATTATCTATTTATGTTTATTCCCCCCCAATCTCTTCTGTATACCCCTGATCCCCCCCCCTCCCATTGCTGATTAGGATGGTAAGATTCAGCTTGAGGTTAGGGATTGTGGGAGGGGAAGATACTGTAAATGAAGTTGTGCCTGCTTCAAAAATCATTCACAAGATACCTTCAGACTCTGCACAAGCAGTCTCTACTGTTCATTAAAACACTACCTTTTCTAGGTTTCCTACTGCAGAATAGGACAATCAGTGGCAGGCACATAGCTGTGCCCACTTCACTGTGGGCCACCCACTGCAGCTGATCCACCGCAGGTGTTCATTCTCAGCTGATCCTCTGCCAGCACTCCTCCCTTGCATCTTCATCCCAGGTGATTTGCTGAGGGATACTTGTCACTGGCTAATTCACTGTATGAGATAGGTAGCTGCATGTTCCAGCAGCCAATCCATGTGCCAAAGGGTGAGCATTTGCCTTCTCATTGGACACAATCCCACCAGCTTGGCTTCCTGAAGTGAAAACTTGAAAGATTGGGTTGCAAGCATGTTGTTTTTCTTGGCAAGAGGCAGAATAATGTGACCTGTCTCTGTGCTTTATGTGCACAGAGGCAGGTCACATTATTCTGCCTCTTGCCAAGAATAATGTCATGTGTATGGTGAAGCTATTGCCTTCCAGACATCATATGATATTGTAGGGAACCCCTTGGCTGAACACAGCAGATTCATGGCAAGGCAGCAGGCGGGCAGATGGAGATTTGTGGTGTTTCTGAAAGGGAGAGATTGGCTAATAATAGAGTCCTTCTAAGCACATCCAGAAATCAAGAATTGTTTTCAGTTTCAGGACCAGATTTCTCCATTCTAGGAACCTGAAATGAAGCACTTTGGAATTACCAATTTCCAGTGGTGGATTAAGTCTCACTGATGCCCTAAGCATTGACAAATCTTGGTGCCCTCCTCCTTTGTACATACTGTGCAAATCTTCATTAGTATTTTTTTTCTTCCTCAACTTTGTGGTGCCCCTTTTGGGCCTGTGCCTTAAGCACCTGCTTAGAATGCTTAATGGCTAATACACCACTGCCAATTTCAGCCACATTTGCATAACAAAACCCAAAGGAAGAGGCATGATAAATGTGAAGGATGCCTCTCGAGATTGTATTGACAAGGGGAATAATTGTATATCAGGTCAGGGTTAGTGGTTTATGCTTCTATTACAAGAAAGCATCTTTCTCTTAAAGAGGCTAATGGAGTCCATTTTGGGGATTGCAATGTTTGCTGCATCTTTCTGGATATTTTCATATAGATAATGTCATTTATGCAGTTCTATTTGTGTGGTGTGGAGTGGGGGGGGGTGAGATGTTTTTTCCCCTCTCTCCCTCTTTTTCTCAGAGAGAATGATTTGTTTTGACCCAGGTCATCAAGGCAAGACAGGCCTCTAGAAAGTCCTTTATTGCTCTAAGTAAATGTTCCAGCAAACGGCCCCTCAACAACTGGTAAAGAATGTATAACAAAGAAAATCCACAGAGTAGCAGCATGCTGACAGGGCAAGGTCTGGGTTCCCAAGTCTAGTCCACCTGGCTAAGCGAGTCCATGAGGCAAACTGTAGCCTACAAGGAAAAGGAAAATGGCAGTCCTCAAGACAAGGCAAGGCAGAAGGCACGAATAAAAGCCCAGGGAATGTAAGTTGTTGTATTCTCGGAACAAGAGATATCGAGGTGAAGCTTGGAGCAAATAGCTAACACTTTTTAACACGCTAACAGTGACTGCCAGCTAACCCAGCAGCAGCGTTCTCGCTGTCTGACAGCTCTTTTATACTCAGCTGTCAGCTGGTTAGCCAATCAGAGAATGTCTGTGGTTCCTCATCTCCCACTAGGGGAGTGGACCCAGTTGAGGACACAGCACTCTTCCCTTTTAAGATCGCACAGGCGTAGTCTTGTAAATATGCCAGGCGCTGTTGGGATCTCCCTGACCTGTGCAATTCTACTCCTGCTTCTGGACCCTTGGCAGCTGCTGCAGGGATGGCCGGGGGCTGCTGGTCCTGACTCTCTGGGCCCCTCTGCATTGTAACCCCGTTGGTGAACACCGGTAAGTTTTGCTTGCATTGTGGGCTGTTGGTAGACTGTATCTCCTCATCGTTGTTTGTTTCTGGTGTGTCGGTGGTGTTAGGCTGCACTAACTGTTGGGGAACCCGGACTACCCCTCACCCCCTGATCCTAAGCTGGTCTATATGGCGGTGTCATGTCCTGCCATCCTCCAGCAAGACTCTGTAGGATTGGGGGGGCGGTGATTGATATTATAATCCCCAGTAGCCACAGGGATGGCCACTATAGTTTCAGGCTGTTTGAAATACATCAGGGCCACAAAAGGTTAAAAAATAAGCCTGCTTTCTGTCAATAGGAACACCTGCCATTTTATTTGCCAGTAGGAAGCACATAAAGTTTTCCAAATATGTGTCCCATGCTTCCGACAGACGGTTGAAAGCAGGAAAAAATAGAAGCTCTACCATTCTTGGTTCGCTGCCTTCAGCGGTGTTACCTCAGCCCTCAGCGAGTCGCACAATGTCTCATCATGACTCTTCAGCTCAGTTTGTTCAGCTCTTTGAGGTGACCAGCTCATGCTCCCTTTATTTCAGCTTTGGAATCCCACCTTCATTGCCAATTGTTCTATTCTCAGAGCAAGGGACCCAACGAGACGAGACTTGGAGCAAACAGCTAACACTTTATTAAAACGCTAACAGTGACTGCCAGTCACACAGCAGCAGCATTCCTGCCATCTGACAGCTCTTTTATGCTCAGTTGTCAGACGGCTGACAGAACATCTCTGGTTCCTCAGCTCCTGCTAGGGGAGCGGACCTGGTTGAGGACACAGCATAAACCAAAACAAACAAATGTTCCTGGGAAACACTAACTCTCCATGGCTTCTCCTTAACTCAATCCACTCCAGGTGTTCCTTGTGAGGTGGGGTGGGTTGACCTCCTCCCCAGTAGCCTCACAGCCTTTCTCTGAGCATGCCTATGCTCAGATCTTCATGTCCTTGGATCAAGTGGGGGAGGCAGCTGTTACTCATCAGAGGTAGATCTGCTGCCTATCACCTCCACTCAGGGGTGGGCGGCTGGGGGTTCGCAGGGGTTTGGGAGAACCTCTAGCTAAGATTCTGTGCAGTTCAGAGAAACCCCAAATCCCACTACTCGTTGGCCCCACCCATCCCTCCCCTCCCTGGAGTCCCCATGTGGCCCATTTTGGATGCAGGTAAGTGTAGGGCACATGCAGAGGCTCCTGGAGGGCAAAAAATGGGCCTACCGGAAGTTTGGGAAGGCCGGAAATGCCTCCAGCGGGCCTCCGGGGCTTGGGGAAGATAAACCCATCCCCCACCATGGTGCAGGAGGCAGACTTGGCCATGCCCACCATGGCCACGCTCACCCATCAACCGGGTAGAGAACCCCTTACTAAATTTTTTGAAGCCCACCCTGGCTCCACTGCCTGTTAGCAGCCAATCCTTCCCTGTATCTGTGAGGTGAGGCAGCTCTCTGTCAACCACCCAAGCCTGAGGAATGTGAGACAGCATCATCTTCAGCCCCTGGCCTCGCCAAACATTCCAAGGGAGGCGTACCATCCTTGTTGGACAGTCCTGGTTCCAACTCCTCCTCCAAACCTGGCTCCAATGGGGCCACAGCATGACTTTCTTTAATGTTTTCAATTTATTTTTGCTGACTACAATTACAGAGAATGTGCGGGTTGGAGCGCAGTTGACAGTTCCTTTTCTGAGAGGCATCCTTTACATTTATCATGCCTCTTCCTTGGGGGCTTTGTTATTCAAATGTGTCTGAAATTGATAATACCAATATGCTTCATTTTGTGTTCCTAGAATGCAAGAAGCCTCATCCTGGATTTGAACTCAAGTCTTGATTTCTGGGTGTGCTTAGAAGGACTCTTATTATTAGCCAAGCTCTCCCTTTCAGAAGCACCATGAAGACCTAGTTTGGTATAATGGTTACGGTACCAGTCTAGAAACAAAGTAACTGTGAGTTCTAGTCTTTCCTTAGGCACAAAGCCAGCTGAGTGACATTGAGCCAGTCGCTCTCTCTCAGCCCTAGGAAGCAGGCAATGGAAAATCACTTCAGAAATCTTGCCAAGAAAGCTGCAGATACTTGTACAGTCACTAGAAGTTTCCAGAAGCCAGTAATGATTTAAAGGCATGGACACATGAAATTCATATGCACACACATACACACATCCCATTCTAGATTGCATGCAGCATATTCCCAGCTAATCCCTATATCTGGATCAGAGCAACACTTACAGTTTATGGCTCTTTTGCCCTTTGATTGGTATTGTATGGTAGAATGAATGTTTTGATTTTATGTAAGAGTTGAAGCCTCCACTTAAGGGTTACAGCTTCTGGCAATCCCTCAATTCTTTACCTGAATTGGAATCAGACATCTCTCTTGCACTGTTGGTGCAGCCCATTCCTTATTTAAATACCATTATTAGTTCTTTGAAATCTTATTAATTCTAAATTGGATCCAAGTCTGACTAAGTGTTAGCGGTCTCTTTTGAACATGATGCTATCTCAGATTCCTCACACTCATTTTCAATAATCTCTTACATGAATAAGCTTTGCACCCAGATACCCTTAGGCATGATAACTTTGCTCCCATTCTGTTACATATACGGAATTTTATCTGCACTTTTGGTAAATGCATTTACAGATAACTATCTCTCTTGGGCTTCTCTCCAGAATTCATTTGGTAATCTTGTATCAGAAGATTACTTATCAGAAGATACCTTATCATGCTTAACAGGCTTTCTCGAGGCTATAACTTAACTTTTTTTTCTGCATTTATTGTTCAAAATATTTTTAAAATTCCCAGTTGCAACATGTTACCTTTTAATCAGACCTTAATCTCTCTATTTTTCTGTTGAATTTGTTTTCAAAAAAGCATAGTACGGTTTGAATTTCTCAAACATATTAGTTTTGTTAGTTAAGACATAGATGCAAGTATGTTACTAAATATTTTTCCCAGTGTTTTGATTGGCATGGATCACAAATGCCTGAAAAAAATTAATTACAATGGTTAGCTGGCTTATTTGAATTTAAGCCTGGAAAAAAAATTTTTTTTTAAAATCTTTGCTCTGAGGCAACAGAGTTTTCTTTGTTTCCTGCAAGGACAAACATTCAATTCAATTGCCTAGTCCTCATGGTTTATTTTCTTAAATATGTATACATCTGTGTGATTGATTGATTGATTGAATGATTATGTGCCATCTAATAGTTACAGATAGTCCTTGATGTACAACCACAACTGAGCCCAACATTTCTGTTCTTAACTCAGACATTTCTTAAGTGAGTTTTGCCCCATTTTTCGACCTTTCTTGCCACAGTTGTTAAGTGAATCATTGCATTTGTTAAGTTAATAACATGGTTGTTAAGTGAATCTAGCTTCCCCATTTACTTTGTTTGTCAGAAGGTTGCAAAAGGTGATCACATGATCCTGGGACACTGAAACCATCACAAATATGAGTCAGTTGCCAAGTGTCTGAATTTTGATCACGTGACCATGGGGATACTACAATGTTCCTAAGTGTGAAAAATGGTCATAAGTCACTTTTTTCAGTGCAGTTGCAACTTTGAATGATCCCTAAATGAACTGTTGTAAGTCAAGAACTATCCATATTGACTCAGAGCAAAGACAGAGCTAGATCTTCTCCATCTGTCCTTAACTTGGTCTTTCGGGTCTTCTAACAGTGCATTCATCACTACGATAACCAAGTCCATTCATCTTACTGATACTTGTCCTCTTTCCCTTCCTTCCACCTTCCCATTATTAGAGTCTTTTCCAGGTAGCTAATTTTTTTGCATAATGTTTCTAAAGTACAATAATTTGAACCTGGTTGATTGTGCCTTGAGTAAGAACTTTGTTGATTGAAGTCTCCTCAACTGTTTCTCAGTAGCATGTTGAGTGCCATCCAACTTGAGAGATCCATTATCTTGCACTATATCACCTATCATATTGTATTTTCTGGTTGGTTATTACCTTTTCCCAAGCAGTAAGATACATTTGCAATTGTCACTGAAGTGATAATCTGCTTCAGCATCTTTTGATATCACCACTGCCCAATATAGGTGTCTGCCTACTTTAGCTGGGCAGTTGGGATGGTCTTCCCATTTTGGGGAACCCTGCTGGGAATATCTACTGTTGACATACCTTCCAAATCTGCTTTACTCATCCCTCCCAGGAACATCCCCATCCCACCATCATGAGGCAGCACAGCAGGACTTGGAGAGTTCATCTCTATGACCAAAATTTGAATGCTATAATATTATTGTGCAGACTTATTTTTATACATGCATCCTGCTTCTCTGTTTACTTTAGATTGCATGAGCTCCAGTAAATTAACTTCACTGTTTTCTTTTTGATATCAAAGTCCTTTCTTAAGCATAATTCCAAAGCCACATTGTGTATGTTAATAAAGGTATGTGTTGGGCCTGTCAAATTATTCAACTTTCAATTTCCAAACATTAAGGGTACTCAAAAGTTGTGACATGCTTTGGGGATTGTAAAGATATTTTGGTTACTTTAATATAATTTAGATGTGCTTGATAAGTAACAACATAAATATCATAACTTTTTAACATTTTGTTTCTTTCATTTATTGTGCATGCATGCAACTTCAAGTCACACCTGATGCCTAGATGACTCCATCAACAAAATCAAGACAACTTTTTAAGAAATGGTTTGTCACTGTCTTCCTTTTTCCTAGGACTGGGAGAAAATGCCATATTTTGGGAAGTATAAGACACACTTTCCCCCCCCAAAAGAGGGTGAAAATCTGGGTGCATACAGCATTTTTGGCCTCCTGAAATCTCACCCCCTTTGCAAATATGGACATGCAGAGGGTTTGGGAGGCCTGCAAAGTGCTCCTGGTGGCTGGGGAGAGCACAAACGAGCAAAAACGGCCCACGTTTTGCTTGTTCCCCCCCCCAACTCCCAGGAGCACTTTGCAGGCCTCTCAAACTCTCTGCCTGTCCCAATTTTCACAAAAACATGAGGCATACAGAGGGTTTGGGAGGCCTGCAGAGTGCAAAAAGTTTTTTAAAAATTTACCTCTTCAAAATCTTGGTGCACTTTATACTCTGAAAAATACGGTAACTAATCTAAAGTCACCCATTTGACTTCTGTGTCTAAGACAGGATTAGAATATAGGTTTCTTTGATCCTATTCCAATGCTTTAACCATTGGACCAATTTGCATCCAGTTCAGGCATACCATGTTTCTTTAACTATTTTATTCCTGCGTTCATTATGATTTATCAGGCATTTCCACTTAATACTGCCTTTTCCATTTACATTTATCAAACTTCCATTTGCGAAATTAATTTTTTCTTGGCAAGGATTATTTTTGTTGCAGACATATTGACGTGATATATAACGATCCAGCATTTTTTTCTTTATAATCAAATAAGAATTTATGTGCTTATAAAAATGCTACTTCTTTGTATTTATTTCATTGTTTTTGTACTTTGTGTGCAGCAGGAACGTGCAGTCAGGGGAGGCAGGGGAAGCAGAGCCTCACTACTGTCATCATGAAAAGAAAAAAAAATGTAAAAGGAAAAAGGCTGAGGTAGTTGCTGCCAGAGTCACCGTGGATGACTCTGCTTAGTGCTTAACTGTCTTAAAAAGCCTCTAAAAAAAGTGCCCTCTACAGGAGGTGGCAGGAGAACAAGGTGCCTCATCTAGTCTGCCTTTATGATCACTCGAGCAGAGCTAAGCAAGGGTTAAAAGCTGAAAAATTCCTGACCTACATGAGGCACATCTTCTCCTGCCTCCTGTAGAGGGCGTATTTTTTAGAGGCTTTTTTTAAACAGTTAAGCAGAGTCATCCACACGGTGACTCTGGCAGCAACTAGCTCAGCCTGACCAGCTCTTGCCTTTTTCCTTTTACATTTTTTTTTCTTTTCATGATGGTAGGCAAGAGGAGAGTTGAAATCCTCTGTGAAACAGCTGGAAAAGGTACGTGTGGGTCGGAGAGAGGGGGAGGAATTCAAACTTCATCCTCCTGGTGCAACTTTGTGTGTGTGTGTTTGAGAGAGGGGGGGAGGGAACATATTGAGATAGTTCTTTAGTTTATGCACTATGTAACACTCTAATACTATCTAATCATAAGCAAAACCAATGTATTCAGTAGAATGAATTTTCACTTCTACTTACACCTGCCAGCCAAAATGCTGCTAGTGGTATTGCTAACATGGCCTGAGGAGGAAAACCTAAATTTTCTGAACCCTGGTGCAACTTTGTGTGTGTGTATGTGTGTTTGAGAGAGGGGAGAGGGAGGGAGAAAGGGAGGAAGGAGGGGAAGGGAGAAGAAAAAGAAAAAGAAAAAGAAAGAAGGAAACTTATTTAGAAAATAAGTTTAGAAAAACAAATGCTGTCGCTTTAAATTGGAACTGAGCATGTCTGGCTGTGGAATTCCGGGAGTTGAAGTCCACAAGTCTAAAAAAAAATGCTGCCTCACCAGCCATAAATCTCACCGCACATCACTGGTGTGCAGATATGACTTTTACATAAAGTTATTGGACCTATTATCTTTTTCTGTTGTAGGCATCTTCATTTTATAATGTCTGCATTCCCTTCATTGTATCCTCTTTTATTATAATAATGGCAGACTACCTTTCTCCCTTTTAGCTGTTTTAGAAAATTCCCTTCAGTTACATGTTCAAATCATGCTGGCACACCTCCGCTTTGGCAATTACATATTCAGGGGAAACTTCATCATGAATTTTGATTAACTCTAATACATATTTATTTTCCAGTAATGATTCTAATAAGAGCGATCAAATAATCCTTCATGAAAGGTTCACACCATTTCTGGTGTTTTCTGAATACAGCAGTAATCAGATTTCAGATTTAATTTTCTGAACATTAAAATATTATTGCTCATTCCTGAGCATGCATATACGTGTCTTAGCTTGTTCTGGACCTCCTTTCCTGAGGCATAATTTTGAATCATCTTGCAGTTTTTCAAGTTCATTTTCAGAATTATTTTCAAATATTGCTTCCATTTTCAGGCTTCAGACACTGTGTTCTTTCCTATCTTCAAGCATTCAATTTTCACCACCATTTTTCACCACCATTCAATTTTCACCACCACTCAAAATAAAACAAAACTTTATGCTAACTTTGAAGGCAGGAAAAAGTGCTTTGCAATTAGGATATTTTAAGTCCTAAACTCAGACTACTGTTTTACATGGAAATAAATTAGAAAGTTTTTGTGACTGGGATGCTTTGGCTACTTCAGATTGGTGAGTGCTTAATTCTGCTGGGGGCATGGTACATTTGGTGATATATCCAATTCATTGTTATTTAAAAGCACTTATAATGTTAAACTAAGAATTTGGGATTGAATCCCTGCCCAAAGTCATCTTGGACTATTAATTTTACAGTACTTTAAGATGAGCCACATTTCATTGCCCAGATCTTCTGACAGTACATTAAGATGCAGCCATGAATCATCTAAAGTGGTTTGATATTTACAGATTTTGAGATATTATGTTTAAATATTTGTGAGTCATGCTCATACCAAACTGATATGAGCCAATCACTACCTGTTCTTCTGATTCTAAGGATTGAGAATTTTTGACCGTTTAGTGCTCAGTTATTTGCAAGACATCCCTGCATACACCTGTTGGCAATGAAATGTGAGATTCCTGTATTGCAGTATTAACTACTTAAAATGGATTTTCTTGTCAGCAGATTTTTGTGTATGTACAAGAATATTCTAGGAAATCTTACTGTAACTACTCAGGCACAACATCATTTGATCAGTCAAATGTCTGATAGGAGGTTTGTCATTCTCTATCATAAGAACTGCATCTCTGCCTGGAAGAGCACTTAGCCTAACTTAAAGAGTTGTTCTGAAATAAAATATTGGCAACAACTATATATCCTGCCTTGATCCCTGGAGAAAGTAAAAGTTAAAAAATGAATAATATTTTTTGCTCTTATACAGTGATGAGGATACACAGAATATTAAAAGGTGTGCCTCAAAACAATTATAATCTGTTATAGGTTCTTGCAACAGTCAAAAGAAAATGTTTTAAAAATGTAGACCTTAAAGTTAAACAGTTTAAAAAATTCCAATTTGAAGTATAAGTAGAAAGAAAACAGTAGTATATAATCAGGTATTCAATAAAATGAATCAATTTTCTCTTATTTGATTTAGGTGCAAAGGGAAATATCACCCCAGCCTTATCAGTGTAGAATACACACACATAGACACAGCCTATGTATTACAGTCTTGAAACTATTACTTAAATGAAAGAACAAGACAGATTAATGCAAAAAATCATCAAGTAATATATACTGTACAGAGTAAGTGAGAATAAATAATTTCTAACATGCAAACTGTATGGCCGTGTTTGCAATAATCACTTTAAATGGACACAAAACAAATATTCTGTTCTTAATTTCTTTAATTGGGCTTACTTTACAATGACAGTGCATGCACCATGACACATTTGATTTCAAATAAAGAGATATTTGTAACAGAAGCATCTTATTTCATGAGGTTAAGAAAATGCCTCCCTTTGCCAAAAAAGACAGAATGTTGCTTCTGTGTTTGAGTCTGGCCAAAAGCTCAACCTCTCACATGTGCCTGGAAAAATGTTATGTATATATGCACATATGCATGTATGTATGTATGTATTGTGATGCAATTCTTTTTCTGTGGAATTTATCAGAAATATTGTTGTCAATAGAGTGACACTTATTTAGAAAGTTGGGTATATATTGTGTTCAAGTTATTAAAGCTGAATTAAAAACACTACCCCCAACAAGAAAAACACAAAGAAAATTTAGAAAGTACTAAGCAAATGCTTTGCTTCTTTTCAACTCCATTGAACGTTTTGTGCTCAGTAACTGACTGAGTTACTGACCCATATGTTCTTTGTTCTACTTCTGAGGCCCTTGCCTACAAAGCAAATTCAAAGTCATTTTTCTTCCAATCTCATCTGTTTACACTTCAGAGTAATAGAAATAATACTGGGCTCCTCCCCTTGGCACCAGCTTTAGTCCAATTCTATTTTCTGTTGATGAATCCAGAAGCTCTTCATGTCCCTCTACATGAAACACACAGCTGTTGGAAAAAGGCAAACTGCACTGAAGGAATTGTTAGGAAAACAAATTTGCTAATCTTTACATCTTCCTAGAAAATCTAGATTGTGATTACATGCTTGGAACATGTAGTGCACAATCTGATACACATCACACATTTTTCTTGAACAAGCACACTATGGGAGACTATGAAGTGCTGGGAAAGGAATGGAGAGGAGACCTAAACAATCAAAAGGCAGGATGTGAGTCATAAACCGCAACTTAGCCCAGATGTCAAGAAGCATTTCAAATAATTTAAAGAGATGCCACCTTCATCAGCTCACTATAATCATCTTCCTAGCATTATTCTCGCAGGCGCAGGGTCAATTTTTCAGATGGTCAAACACTATCTTACATGATCAAATGCAGCATCCAGGACCCATTTTCATTTGGGGCAATTTTCATGTCTGCATTTATTGTATCTTGCTAACTTTGCTTTAGTCTTCCACATAGGTGCTTGCCATCTGTATTAAAGCAGAAGGCAATACAGGCAAGTGAGGGGGTGCTGCTCGTAGGACATGGTCTTATACTTAGTTATTGCTGACATGGTTAAGAAGAGAAACATCTAATGACCAACAAAAATAAAGGTGTGAAATCCATTTTATAATTTCCAAGGTTCTGAATTTACTCCAGATATTTAAATATGCCTTAGAAACAATTGTGCAGTTCTTGCTTCCTTAATGTTGCTCAACTATGTGGGGCTTGACACATCCTGGGGTTTTTTTTTCACAAGGAAAGGTGGCAGGCAATGAAATAGTCCTTATTTTTCTTTTCTTTTGCTCATTTCCCAATACAACTTATGTAATGGCTGTTTTTGCATAAGGAAAAAAAGTGCTTTGGAAAGTGTGTGGAAGTAATCCAGCTCACCTCTTTTCAAAATGACATTATGGAGTTAGGAAAAGTTTAGAATAGAAACTGTGAAATCCTATATGGAAAAGATATAGGCTTTTAATTAAAAAAAGTGAAAACATGATGTAGCTATATAAAATTACTCATCGTGTGAAGAAAGTAGACTAGAGTTCTCTCCCACTACCTCATCATCTCATGATGTTATAACTCAGGATATCAAATGGATCTTAATAAAGGGAGATTTAGAACAGGTGAAATGAAGTACATGGGCTTTTAAGTTGTAGTAACATTCTACAACTTGGATGGGTTTAAAAGTAATTCATGGGATAAAGTTATGAAAGGATAACAGTATGCATAACTATATGCATTGTCTGCCAGCAATTAAAATCAGACAAATATTGGGAATATGAGTGGGATTGCACTGTTAGGTTTATATGGTATCTGTGAATGTTCTGGGTGGATAGAATTTTGGACTAGATAATCCTGATTGCACGAGAATTAATTTAGCCTGGAGAGTTATTATGTGAATACGAATGAGAGAGTATTAAGTATCTTAGAGAAAAAGGCTAGAAATTATAAAACATGAATTGTCTCAGATTGGTAAAGTCAAGAATGATTTTTTTTATAGAAAATGCCCATTTTGTCTATGTATTTTTGTATGTAAGAAAAAAAATAACTGCAAATTATCAATTGAAAAATAAGTATCTTGAGTTAGTAGTTTAATTTTCTTCCAGAGGAACCTAAGGAAGTACAAATTTGCTTCTGCATGCATCAGGTTTCTCCACTCTGTAAAATTACTTGGGAAAACTCTTTCAGGGACAGTTTACAAGTGACATATTTAACACATTCAAATCTGTATTGTGCTGTAATTACTACCAGCATAAATTCTTTATCATACTAATTACGTTTGTATGTATTACTCATAATTTCAGTATACTGTTATACTATACAATTTAACTTTTCAGTTGCATTTTATTTACCAGTGTGTAGTTATTTGATGGTGAACAGGTAGTTTGAAATTTTAAAACTATTATATACGCTGAACTGTTGAACAGGTTTTGTCACAATGAAATAAAATTAAACTCTCAAGTTTAATTTCCTGCCAAAACAGCTGCTGATAACCCATATGGAAACACTCCATGTTAATGTGTCAGCTAGAATTATATACACTTAACTAGGCTAATGTAAACCAAAGCAGCAATATAAAAAGCATAGTTATCTTAGCCCCAAAGACTAGGGCTAAGATAAAATAACCTATTTTTATTGACCCGAATTTTTTTTTAATGTAGAAGCCATGGAAAATTAGATTTGTTTCTTTCTATTACAGTTACAAAATGTTGCTCGAATTGGAGTAGTAGATTTGCAATTCTGATGTAAATTGTTATAAGATGCTGTAAAATATTTGAGGTTCTTGCTTCTTTTTCCATCCAGAAACACTTGATTCAATTAATCCACATTCTAAAGCCTCATGCTGTGTAAAGCTTGAATCCCCACTGAGCAAACTAAGAGTAAGCCCCACCACATCATAATGCCCCCTTGCACCATCAGATTCAATCACAATTCCCTCCACTTGTGTTCTGCTCTTTACAGGGAACTATTGAATCATCAAACAGTGAAAATCCTTGTGAATTAACAAGCAGGTCTAAGTTAAAGACCAAAGAGATATGTTGTTTCCTGGTACAATAATGTATTTTTAAAAGCATTAAGTGCATCACATCTTAATAATCCATGTACATGTATTCTTTACAACATAATGAAATTATATGAATCCTTTTCAGAATGTCACTTGTGATAAATGTGATAAATAATTTACGATGACAAGATTTTAGAATATTATATTGTTCCTATGATGAGTATGTAGATTAATGAACCTAAATATATAAACTTACTATACTTACTTACATACACACACACACACACACACACACACAAACACACACACACACACACACACACATGCTGGTCTTGTTGTATTTGCGTCTTTTCCCGTGTAAGATTGAGATTGTCTTGGCAACGTTTCGCGAGGTCTCACTCACCATCTTCAGGCTGGTGTTTTTGGTTTAAAGAGTGGCTGGAGCTGCCATCTTTTGTTGGGTGGGTATGGAGTGCTGGCTTTGTTTCAGTAAGTGGATTGATTGGCTGTGTGGTTGTATCATGATTGGTAGATTGGTGCTGATTGGTGCTGGCTGTGGGTCCATTGTTGTTTTGTGTTGTAACAGCCTGGGTGGTGGGTGGGGCTCGTTTGTTTACCAGGGCTGGTTTCCAGGTATCTGGTAGGCGGGAGGTATTGTCATGTTTATTCATGCTGTGGGGGTGTTTCTCTATTTCGGTAGCTTCCATAATTATTCTCTTGTTGAAGTGTTCAGTTCTGGAAATTAACCTGGTTCCTTCAAAATTAATTTCATGTCCTGAAGCTTTAAGGTGCTGGAAAAGGGATGTTACATAGCTTTCTAAGAGAACTGTGACAGATATAAAAATAAATAAATCTAAAAATGTGGAAGTTTAAATAAAGTATTTATTAAGCACAGGTTTTTTTATCAATGCACCATAAAGAAAAATTTAATAGTTTAATTAAATTTACAATAGTTTCATCTTATTATTGGATTAGTAGTTTGGAATGTAGAGCAATCCAACTATTTCATAGAAAATAAAATTCTTCAAATCCATTTTCAGGAAAAAAAAATAACTTAACATTATATACAGGTTTCAATGTTTTTAGTGTTCCATTGAAATTCATAACTGGTAATTTTTCACCTGGGAATTCTTGTCCACAGTTTTGTTACAATTATCAAAAGGCTGAAAAATATTTATATAAATAATTTGTTCCACTTGAGCTGAAGGAATAATAATTGATGAACAATTCAAAATGGTATAATGGATGCTGCTTTTAAAATTCATTTCAAAATATTCAAGGACATATATAAAAAGTTAAAGTAAAACTTACTATCTCTGAGATGAGCTAATTTCTGTTAGTATCAAGAATAGTTTAAGTACTTTGATTCAGTTTCATGATAGTTATCCCAGATAACAGGTTATATTCTGCCGCCCCCCCCCCCCCCTTATGTACTGGAACATCACTGATAATCTTCCTTGCAACCATCAATGGGCCAACCTAGAATATTTGCATTTATATCACTTCTACTGAACAGACATTAACAACATTGTCAAACTGTATAAATTTTTTGACACAAAATTAAACTCCACTTATATCTTTCGAAATTACTGCATCTGATTTTAAATGAAACTTTCCCTCGCTATTAGCTCAGTTCCACTGATGAAAGAAAACTAGCACATTCGTCCATTGCATAAACTTATTTGCAAGACATATACATTTCTGAAGTTTCCTATTTTGTCCATTTCCGCATATTTCTTCTATTCATAGTCTCCATTTGTGTATCCAATACAAACTTCCTTATATTTTGGATCACATAAATCTTCTGACTGCATTTGCTAAAATCCACTGCAGATCCAAGGTGCAAAGATACACTTTGCTCTGCATTAAAAGTGGTAATCCTTTTTGCTGTAGACTCTTTTCTCTAGTGATGTTGAATTCCACGATGGTTTCACAGTAACATAGCTTTATATCCACAGCTCTATATTGTGAATATGGAGTCACGGGAAACAGCAACAGATGCAGACTCAGTCTGTCACTCCAAAAGGAATACAAATATGCTTAAAGCTGCTTCATTTATGAAGCAAACTTAGAACTGTTAGCTGCCTGGAGAAAGGGAAGGGAGGAAAAAGCTTAAAGTCTCAATATTTCACAAGCTATTTCAGTAACAACTGGTCCTCAACTTATGACCACAATTAAAACTGGGATTGCTATTGTAAATTGATACAGTGTAAAGCAAGGCGACGTGTGATTGCAATTACTTGTAATGGCAATCCCAGGACTACCCAGTGCAGTTGTTTACCAAGAATTGTGGGTCATCAGCAAAGTAGCTAATTCAATCCAAGACATTCTGGGCTTGATCCATACCAGCCCCAACCCTCAGTAAGCCAAGAGATTGCCTTTAACTACCCCTATGTGCCCATTGCTCCCCCATCTATAACCTTTTGACCACCCTGCATCCTTGCCTTGTTTAGCAACAAACAGCCCAACAACTAAGTAGTTCTAGGGCTGCTTGCCATGACCAAAGAAGCCTCCACCACCTCAGCCCACCCCAGTTGGCATTCATTCACCCAGCTACCTTCTCTCTCCAGACCCATATAAGGTACTCTGTAGTCTGGCCAGGAAGCACCAGCAACATTTGTTCACTCCCAATCCACCCCAGCAAACATTTCTTCACCCTGAGCATTGTCTCCTGGTTCCCTGCATGGGTCTTCCACTTTTTGCTATCTCTGTTTTGGGCCCAAATTCTCCCATAAATCTTTCTTACTTTGTTTTTCTTCTGAAGGCAGCACCTTTTTTATAAAACTGGTCTATGTTTGGAACACCTCAGGAAAGGCAGTGTAGTTTTCTGAAGTATGTGTTGTCTTTGTAAAGCTGTGCTGTCTTTGGAATGCCTTTGGAAAGAGAGTGCAACTTTATGAAGACAGTGCAGCTTTACAAAGAAGCACTGTCTTTGGAATGAAAAGGGAAAAAAGTAAAAAAAGTAGGCAATGTCCCCTCAACATGCTGGATCCAAAAAAGAAGCAGCAAAGGCGAAAAGTTGAAATGCAAAACTGGAAGAGAAGGCAGTTGGGCAAAGGAATACTTGCTGGTGCTTGCTGGGTTAAGGTGGGGAGCACTGGAGGCTGGGAAGCAAAGACAAGTGGGCAATATAATGAATGCTTTCTGATGTTTGCTAGAGCAGACTGAGGTGGCTCTGGCTTTCTGAGGTATGGCAAGCAGCCTCAGAGTCATGTCATTCTAAGGCTGCTTGCTCTTTCAAAACAGGTTACAAACCAACCCGAGAGGGCAACGACATGGGGGATAGAACCATAGGTGATGTGGGGAATTGAAGTGCCCCTGATATAAGTGTGGGTAGGCTATTAAGCACTGGAATTTTCATCACGTAACTGTGGCACAGGTGGTAAGTCCATTTTTTCATCCCTTTTGTAACTCCAGTCACTGGACAATAGTCCATAAGTCCAAAGCTATCCATATCAGCAAGTGGGAATTTACTTTCATACCCCATGGGCGGGTCTTAAAAGAAGCCAAAGTTGTCCAGAAATTGTCAGGAATTCCTTTTGTACCATAGCTGAGCTATTCAGAGGCCAATGATGGGGAAACCTGCGAGTGCGAGATGAAATTCCAGGCTTCAAGAGGCACAGTGCCCGTCCCTCTGTCCCCACGCAGAGTCTCAGATGTTCATGTAATAAGTCATCATTTTAAATGCTTATTTAAAAGAGAGCAAGAAGGGAGATTATTTTATAGACTATGGCTGTATTGTCAATGAGGGCAGCGTATCAATGTTCTGATGGTATATAGGTTTATATGAGAAACCCTGAAAGAATTACTACAAAGTTCGGTCAACTAGTCATTTGAAACCCTTCAGTGATAGATTCAAATATTCTGTTTCAATACTTACCTAGACGTGAAGTAGTAACAGTGTATATATATAAAAAGAAACAGCTACACTTGTAGAAGCGATTTGTCTTTGTGCTGCAACATACTGAAAATGAAATAAAAAAAACAAAGTGCTTTTTCAGTCTTTTGTGGCAAATCAGTTTTTGAAATTATGAAAATAATTTCAGATGGAGAACAGCCCTTATTTGTTAAGTGTTCCAAATTACCTATTTTAAAATATATTCATATAGAAATAATGTTTATATTATCCCGTTTCCCTGAAAATAAGACATCCCCAGATAATAAGCCCAATCGGGCTTTTGAGTACATGCACTAAAATAAGCCCTCCCCTGAAAATAAGCCCTCCCAAAAATATTGCAACATAGCAGCAGCCATGAGGTGATCATGCTCACTGCTGCCTGCACATCGAAAATAATAAGACCCACCCCCCGAAAATAAGGCCAAGGGTCAAAAGAAAATAAGGCCCTGTCTTATTTTTGGAGAAACACGGTAGTTCAGGATTTTGTAAAGTTTTGTTGGATTTTGTTTTAGTGCATGTCCTCAAAAGCCTGATGGATCAGTTAGATATAAAAACAGAACTATTAACAACACAGATTTCTAAACTCTCTGTTTTGCAATTTTATAATGTTTGCATACTAAGAATGCCACCTTGTGTAGCCATTCCCTAGTAAACCTGTTTAGAATTGCAACTTTACAAAATCCTAATACAGGTCATGGGGTACATAGCTTAAGAGTCCTAGAATCTTTTAGGACAAAAATTTCCAAAACATATGTTGAAATTGGGGAAATAGTTTCCTAACAGACAATCAACTAAAAAATAAATTAAAATACCTTATCTCATTATCATCTTGGTTGATGTTAGATTGTGTAGTCTGGTGAATTTTTAGAATATGCCTGCAGGTCCTTTTCTATAGAAAAATAAGAAAACAGGCCTTATGGTAATATAGAAAAAATGCAATACAATCATTTACATTTTTTTTTAAATGAAATACTAAAAGCATATTGTCACTCAGCTAAAAGAGGAAAAGAATAAAAGTAAAATCTCCTTTTCTTTGCATTGATCCTATCTCTGGGAGATCATATATCACTGTCCATGTAGTTTTCTTGGCAATCATACAGCATGGAAATAGTTTGCCACTGCTTTTGTACATTTGTGACTGGGTATAAATTTTCTTTCAGGCCACCCTTTTCTTGCTATTTATTGATAGCAGTAAGATATGAAGGCAAAATAGCCCTTGTGCCTCTTTATACTGTTATTATTTTGTTACAGAAGGGTAACATTATACCATCCATTGTGATACTATTCTTCATAACTGTAGGCAGCACAATCCCTCAAACTTCAAATTACAGTATTTTGACCCTAGGAAAAGTAATATTACTCTTAGCTAATCCCCACAATTAGGACTATAAATATTATAGAGCATCTATAGTCCTAATTGTGTGGATTAGCTAAGAATCCTTTCATTCCCCACTATCCTGCCAGAGCTGAAGGAGCTTCTTGGATGAGAAGCATAACGTCTTCAAAATAAAAAATAAGAAAGTCCAGTTGCATCCTGAAAAAAGCAAGTTTGGGACAACCATGACCTGGATGACAGAGAATCTCTACAGACTTTTAACTATACAATTTGGGATGAACACCCTTTGAATGGTGGGAATAGGAATGGATTTCCAGAGAAAAAAATGCAGACTACAGGAACCAGGAGCACCACTCAGGTGACCCTGAAGACACAGATAAACCTCCAAGTGCTTCAACAAACCATTAAAAGGATGCAGATTACCAGCTGTCTGTAAGGGATATAAATCCTTCCATTCCCCACTATCTTTTCAGAGATGAAGAAGATTTTTGGATGAGAAGTGAAATGTTTTCAAAAGAAAAAACAAGAAAGTCCAGTTGCCTCCTGAAAAAGCACCTTTGGGAGATTAGCTAAGAGTATGTTTCAGTAGTCTTCTACTGCAATGGCCACAAACCTTTTGGACACCAGGGACTGGTTCTATGGAGAGAGGTTTTTCCATGTACCAGAAGGGGTGTGCTTTTGTGTGCTGCCTGTATCTCGCGGATGGGGCTTCACTTGTCTGCACGGCCTGGTTTCTGGCATGGCACGGCCCAGTATTGGTGCATGGACTGGGGGTTGGGGACTCCTGTTCTACTGGATAATACTCACTACACAGTGGTGGGTTCTGGATCCTGTTGCAACCAGTACAGTGCAACAGGGACAGGCATCCACCACATGCACGTGTGCAGCTCCATGATGCTCCAGCTGCTTGGCAGAGCGTCGCGCAGGTCCCATATGCTCCGTGCTTGGAAGCCCTGATCGGCTCAAATAACATTAAGGAGGATGGGCAGGTGGGCCCACCAGAGCACCTTACCGAAACAGTACCTGATGCTCCCAGCAGGCACTGGTATGCCCATACTGTGGTGTACCGGTCATATCCCACCACTGTCACTACATCAACCAGGCTTGGCAATCATAGAAGCTTTGTGAATTTTGCAGCATTTTAAAAATATCTATCATTGCAAGCCTATGAAATCACACTGCTGTTGCCAATTCCAAACTGACATTGAATTCTACATCAATACCTGTTCCTCTGTACTAGGGAATCTATTTCCATAATGGAAAACTGTCCTCTGCCAAAAAGTCATCTGCCTCTGATAGGACAGAGAGGGGAAAGTAAAAGCTTTCTAGAAACATAGAAAGCTTTAAAAAAATCCTTTCCTCAAATCCTGTCTGAAAAGGGTTTATTGATATGTTTGCTTAATAGGAAATCAAGGTACTTCACTCAAGGGCATATATGATACTTCAATTTAGTATCTTCTTTAACCAATCATAAACAGCTTTTGATATTTCTCACCTTCCAGCATATGGCTCCCAAAACAAAGCCGAAGACAAAAGCCAACAATGTTGAAAGTGCTATGCTCAATACTTGATTGCTAGACTTACTGAGGAAGTCCAATTCTGCTTCTGGAATTTTAAAAAAAAACACATTTTGGATTAATGAAGTAAGATAAAAATAAAATGAAATCTCCAGGGTAATAATGTTAAACTTGTGAGTCATGTGTTTGGTAATATTTTTCTACTCCTTACATTGTGAATGATACCTTTAAAGAAGTTTGTGGTTTTATTAGGAAGTGTTTGGTTGCCTGAAATTCACAGCTTTATTTGCACTTCACTCGGGAAAGGCAAACATTCTGGCAACTTTATAATCCCATTTTGCCATCTGCAAAGGAACACTTACCAAGTGATCTTCTCATTTTCTCTTGGCTCGATTTTCTGCTAAATGTCTCCCCTCCTCATTTAAACTAGATCACATAATTTATTAGAAAAATATGCTTAGAAACTCTCACATGTGAATTCTCAAGAGGCAGAGCAGCATGAACTGAAAAATGAGCCCTCTTCTCCATTGGAGAACAGAGTACTATTAGCAAGAGCAGTCCCATTGGCCACTGAAATAATAGTTAGGGCACTTTTGCTCATCTGAACATTTGAAAGGCAAGCCATACTAAGACTTAGTCTGTAACAGTGTTTCTCAACCTCAGCAACCTCAAGACATGTGGACATCAATTCCCAGAATTCCCTAGCCAGCATGCTGATTAAGGTAAGGGAACTGCTGAAAGTTGAAGTCCACACATCTTAAAATTGCTACTTGCTAAGACATTAATATAGACCAGTGCAAAAAGAAGCTAAAATGGCTAAAAGAAACAGCAGCTAGTAGCCTGCTGTCTACCCGAACCTCATTGTCCCAACCATGATCAACACAGGTTTGTATAACAGTGACCTTAAGATAGTAATTATTCTGTCTCTGGCAGTTATTTTAATTTGGAATCTTGGTGTGATATCTATGTATGGTGGCTTCCCATATTTTTGTGTTATTCTTATGTAGGACAGCCATCATATGCATATGTATGCCCCATAGCAAAACAAGGTCTGGTGAGAAAGAGTGAAAGACAGATATGATGGGTCCCCATGAGTTGAGATATAGAAACAGTTATTTTTGAGTGATTGCTGCAGGTGCTTCTGCTTACATTACCTAATTATCTGCTATCTTTGCAAAGACCACCTGATGGCTTTAGGTTTCTACAGTTCATTTAGCAAGAAACTCTAAAGTTAATCCTGATGTGAGAACAGGATTGCAGATTGAGTTTCATCCACTTTGCCACTAGAAATATCTGGGAAAGGAGAAAAATAATCAGTGGCTATCTTTATTTGTCCTTCTCAGTAAGAAACTAGTACGTTGTGATTTCCTGCAGCCCATGTTTTCATTGCATGATTGGAATGCATTTGGATTCCTTGTCATCAGTTTAGAGGTTCTCTGACTATTCCTCTTATTTATTTTCTTGGAAAAAAACTGTAAATCTGGCAACTATTAATATCTAGTTAACATTTAATCCTAACATGGGAGTAACTATAATATATGAGATATGCATACTATTAGTTTTTGTTGAATTAGCATGCATTTTCTAAAGACGTAATTCTTTAATAATATTCACTCTCTTTCTTTACACACACACACACACACACACACACACACACATCCATCCATCGATCCATCCATCCATCCATCCATCATCTATGCATTCTGACATACAGTCTGTAATTAGCCTCTGCTGTTTGAATAATTCACTTTGTTTGCACATTAGCTCTATAATGTCTCAATACTGCATACAAAGGATATTATTTAATCACCAAAAATTAATACATAAATATACTAGTATAATGGCTTTTTTGGAAGCAGAGTGCCAAGGGGTATAGTACATAGGACAAAAAGACAAAATAACTAGGGCTACATCACTCATATGGACAGGGCTTGGATTTAGGTTTGTTTTAGTAAATTTTGTTTTGTGTTGATTTTTCATGTGTTCTACACAGGACCAATTTTGGGGCTCTTAGCCAATCTTAAAAAAAAATTCACACATCTAGCTACAGTCTGTCTACTTGAGTGTTTTTCAAAGTTGGAGAAGTATGGACCAAATCCACTGTCTGCACTCTTCTGTATGAATGGTTCAATGCACAATTCAGCACCACATCTTTGTGTAAGCACAAATAATATGCCCTACTGCAATAGCCATGTTTATAAATGTCCTTGTGAAGATATTAGTTTGTACAACTGGTACCTTCATTAATTAGCTTCAGAATGCACTGTCCCTTTCAGACTTTTGAATACCTGCAAAGATAACCGTATATCATTTCTCTAACTGTTCGTTGGCCTTTTTAATGATGGACAGACTAAACTTGTGTTGTGCCTTCTAGCTGTTAGTTATCTATAGATGAACAAATAAAATTTCAATCTCGCTGAAATGAAATGTAATTCCAGCCAATATTAAACTAGATAAGCAGCCACTAAAAGGATGCTGCCCCTTTCAATTCATGTTATACACTTTTTCATTCAAATATATGCTACTTATAAGATTTTATTCCCATTTTACTTCAACTAAAAATCCTGCATAGTCCTATTTAAGCCAAATATTTTGCTTCACTGTAAATACAGTTTGGCAATTCATAGTTTATAAACTTATCTAAAGCTATAAATCTTGCTTTTATGCAGATTTATCCAACACTGTTTGAACTTTTTTTAGACCCTTCAGGTGTGCTAACTCCAACAGGAAATTTTAATTAAGCAGAACAGATATTTCATGCCAGCATAATTCATAGATGATTATTTTACACCCAGTAAGCCAACTGTAGAAGATAAAAGGTGAAAATCTTAAATATTTGATCACAGTAGGTCTAGAGAACAATGCCTTATACCAGGGGTGTCAAACTTGATTTTACTGAGGATCACATCAGGGTTGTGTTTGACCTTGGGGGGCTGGGGTGGGCATGGCTGGGGTGGACAGCTTGACATCACTCATGTTGGGGGGTGCCTGTGGTGGCCTGAGTGCTCTGCCAGTGAAAACAGGCTCCCGAGCTCTATTTTCAGCTGTGATGGTTTCCTGCAACCCTCTGCTAATGAAAATGGTGCTTGGGAGGGCCACACACAGCCCTCCCAAACTCTGTTTTCACTGGCAGGGGCACTGTGGGCCAGTCCTTTGCTGTTTCTAGGGCAGCCCTTTGTCTCTAACCTGCACCTTGCTTCAAGCTGGCCAAGATCTCCCCGTAGACTAACCAAGAAGGTACCAGGAATGAATTCCTCTAGAGCAGATTAATCTTAACTGAATTTTGATATCATACATTGCTAAGTACTGCTGGGCTGTCTTTTATTTTTTTGGAATGTGGTGAGGTTTTTTAATTTTTACTCTGTTTTTAAAAACAATTTGCACATGCAGGCATCCTCTAAGCAGTGAACTCCTGTTACTAACTGGCTGCTTCTCCACAGTATTCTCTTCTCCTATTTTCCTCTTGAAACCACATTCTATAGGACATTTCACCCCTTCCTTGAACCCTCGCCCCCACTATTACTCCTTCAGTATACACGATCAAGTGGTCCATTATTATTATGCTTTTACTTTTTGGTTTGGTTATGATTAATGAAAATTTCTAAATTTACATTTTTATAGGGTATTGTAAGCACCCTGTGGGCCAGATCCGGCCCCTGGGCCTTGAGTTTGACACCTTTGCCTTATACCAAGTTGGATATGATCAATCTATCCAGTATTGTCTACAATGACCAACAAAGAATTTCCAGAACTGCACACAGTTTTCCAATTGCTCCCTATTTTATATGGAGATCAAATTGGAACCAGTTAGGCCTATGACCAAACCCATGATGTCTATTTTTAATACTTGTGCCAGATCTTGGGTGTGAAAATTATCTGCTAGATGGCATCAAAGGCATGTAGAAAATTCACTCTAAATGATATGGCAAGGGTCAGGACTTCTGAGGCCCAGATTTGATAACTGTGATTGCCTTAATATTACCTTTATGCAGTATTCACTGCTGCATTCTTACCATTGTGGAAAATAACTATATATTCTTATCCTGCTTGACTAGGTATGAATCCGTAAGATGACTTGTCACTTAATTTTATTATTACTTTGAGTCCATTACACAGGTAGTAGGTTTGCAAAGGTCTTAAGTATTACAATTTTACATGCTCATCCCAACTACATTCTTATCAATACTTTCATAAAATTTGAAAAATTGGCAAAATACTTTCTTTGCAGAATTCTATCTTCTCTGTAACATTTGTTATTCTCCATTAAACTTCTTCCATCAGAAGACCAGATACTCTGGAAGAACTGAAAGGCTGTTCTACATATTTTAAAAAATCTTGTTTGTTCATTTTACAGTGCTTTTCCTCAGTGATCAGAAATACATTTCTTTAGCTATCCTAATTTCTTGATTATCCTCTAATCTTCTAGTTATCCTCTAATTTCTTTCTTTAAAGGTGATTTTAGCAGTTAGTCTCATAACACGTTTTTAAAAACCTCTTTGAAACAGAATATCTGGATCTATTAACTTTCTCATTGTTGTCTGTTAGAATTAAAGTTTCATTTTGTAGCTTGTTAAATAGATGTTTGTCAAAATTCAATCTTTGTGAATACATGCATACACAGACACGCACAAACATGCAAATATATTTGCTGTGTTCTCATTTCACTTTATTGTTTTCTTTGAATCTAATGATATTCCTGTCTGGTTTCTTAATTCTGAAATATTTAGAGAAAATCACTTGAATACTTGACCCTAGCTTTACAAAATACAGTCCTGAGATTGTAAACTGAAGTGCTAGATTTTGGGGCTCACAATATGGCAACGCAAGAAATGGATTCCTTGTCCATTTCATCTTATTATTTAAATAATCCAGTAAATGTTAAAGCCATAAAGAAACTTCTTTACCTTCTCAACTAGTTAGCCTCCTTAATTTTTGTTCTTAGATTCTAGGGGAAAATGTTTTTTTTATTTCATTTACTTCATTAAACTTTAATTATTTAATGCTTTCCAAGCTGAAACAGAAGAGGGGGGAGGAAGAGATGGATGAGGAAAAGTAAGCACATCCTGGTGCCATTAAATGACTTTCAGGGGTATATTATGAAATAATTAAAAGAAGTTTATGTATATTGCTTCAATTTTCCATTGAAGTGCTACAATTCTAATTATCAAAATTTAACCAACGAAAGCAAAACCATGTGCTTCTTTTCCAAGCTCTATGCTTCATACTGAGAAGCCATATTAATTTTGAGTGCTATTAGATACGTTTGCCACTTGCTTCTTTCCTCTGCTGGCAAAGAAGTTTATTTAACCAATGGATCAGAGGTGGCATTCTACCAGTTCGGACTGGATCACCCAAACTGGTAGCTCCGTCCACCTGCTCCAGGCTCTATGGTATCCCATTTAGGCTCTTTTTTCCACTAAAAGCGCATGCATGGAAGGATCTGAGGAGCGGAGGTGCGGACGCTTATATTTGCAAACCTGTAGGGAAGGTAAGTGTATACCACCCCTGCAATGGATCCCGAGGATGCAGAACTGGTTTGCACAATATGGCTGTTTTTCTCCCCCCCCCCCCAATTAACATGGCAATATGGAAAGCAATTGTTTACACTTACTGTTGCTGTTATTTTCACTGCTATCATTCCTAAGGGAACTGGCCGCAACAGGATGTAATAAAAATGGCTCTGTGACACTGGTGCTTGAATCTGAGACAGAAATAATATGTCAGTTTTTTTAAAAAAATATATATTTTAAGCACATAGGAAGTTGCATAGCACAGAATGAAACCCTTCGGTCGTCTTGTTCTGGATTCCTGCAGGATTCTTTCCCAGCCTGATCTGGATATGCTGAGGACCACACATGGGAGTTTTCCACTACAATAAAGTTGGACCCATTTTGGGAGGGAGGGGAACCCTACTTTTTTTACTGCATTATAACATTTAGAAAATTCAGTAAAAAGAAAGGTTTATGTGATCAGAAGTAAATGGCTATAATGGAAACAGAGCAGCTAAATTTCCTATATTCAGAGCCACGATAGCACAGTAGTTAGAATGCAGTACTGCAAGCTCCTTCTGCTGACTGCCGGCTGACTGCAATTTGGCAGTTCAAATCTCACCAGGCTCAAGGTTGACTCAGCCTTCCATCCTTCCGAGGTCGGTAAAATGAGGACCCAGATTTTTGGAGGCAATATGCCGACTCTGTAAACCGCTTAGAGAGGACTGTAAAGCACTGTGAAGCGGTATATGTCTAAGTGATATTGCTATTCTATGTTCAAAAAAATATATCATTCTGCAAAATCCTGAAGGCTTGCTTTATGTTCCTAAGACATTTTTTGGGACATGTCTCATGTTATGGAGAACATGTTTAAACATGTCTCATGTTATGGAGAACATGTTTGAATGTGTCTCATGTTATGGAGTTCTGATGAGGAATATTTTAAGCATCAAAGAGTCAGTTTGAAAAAGTTAACATTGTGTCACCATCAATTTTGTTCTAGCCACCTGTACTTTTGATTTAAAAAAAACCTTGGGAAAGGCTGCTCTTTCAAAATCTGCATGCAAACCCTTCAGGAACCTTCTCAATTTAAGATTGGGATGAAAGTGATGTAAAGAGGTAAATTAGATAAATTTATTCCAGTTTTATTTTCTTTTAAAAATTAAATAGCAGTCATGAATTTTGAATATGAATTGTTCTAGAACAGGAGTGTCAAAATTGATTTCATTGAGGGCCACATAGGGGTTGTGTTTCACCTTGGGGGGGGTCAGGGTAGGCATGGCCAACTCAACATCATTCCTGTCAGGGGCACCTGGTGTGGCCCAAGTGGTCTGCCAGTGAAAACAGACTCCCAAGTTCCGTTTTCACTGGCAGAGGGTTGCAGGAGGCTGTGGCAGCAAAAAACAGAGCTTGGGAGCCCGTTTTTGCTGGCAGAAGCACCATGGGCCAGTTCTTTGCTCTTTCCAGGGTGGCCCCATGGCCAGATCTAAGTTCCCCATGGGCCATATCAGGCCCTGGACCTTGAGTTTGATACTCGTGTTCTAGAAAATAATTGGCTGAACAGTGTAGAAAGATTTTGATCTCTTCTTCTTTTCTTAGCCGAGGGAGTCAGTGTTGTCTGAAGTCATTTCCATGATCATGTGGCTAGTATGCCTATGTGCTGAGGTGCACAGAACGCTGTTACCTTCCCACCAAAGTGGTATCTATTTATCTACTTGCATTCACATGCTTTCAAACTGCCAGGTGGAAGGAGCTGGGGCAAGTAAGCTGTGAGTTCACCCTGTCGTGCAACATTTTGGTCTCAAACCCAGGCTGTCAGATTTCCAACTGACATGCTCAGTGTCCTTAGGACCCTGGTAAAGCAGGGTACAGGTCTATAAAGTCAAAACACTCTTTATTACTGATATTTCTAGATGGCTCTATTCCAAGCAGTATATTACTGTGTTACATTTACCCTGTATAATACAATTCATATTGAATTGGCACCAATCCATTTAAGGTCATTCATGACATTTGTGGATATTTCTATATATAAAAGGGGATTTACCATTTGCAGAGGCTTCTGTTGTTGAGGGAAGAATGCAATCACTTTGTTCTGGTCTTTTTGAAAAGATTTTGTAGGCCTCAATAGTGCTGTAAAAGTGCTTGAAGAACTCTTCTGGAATAAATTTACCTTCTTCATATGGATGATCATGTTGGCTATAATTCTGAGAAAGAGGATGGAATCCCATTTTAAAGAAAACAAGGCCACTTAGTCTATCACTTTGCAGGGAAGGTTATAAAGCAGGTATTCCTTTTTGGGTGAGTACATTATTTACTGGGGGGGGGGGGAATGGCAGGTATCTTGAAGAAATCTTATTCTCAAATATCTGTTTCATCTATTACTATGAAAAGCAAAGTACTGTTTCCAAAGATTTATTAGCAGTGTAAGCAAGCTATGCTTGCTACTCGGATATTACATTTGAAATAAGTCCTACAGTTTCAATGCTTCAAATGTATATACAAAACATTGTGTATATGTTAGTCATATTTATTTAAATACAAGGTTAGAAGAAATTGAATTGCATGCAAGAATTATTTATATATTATATATACGTTCCACTACAATCATATAAACACAAGACAGGGTATAAATATACATACATACATACATACATACATACATACATACATACATACATACATACAAATTGAAATTATATATAATTAAATATATAAATAACTGAAGGAATTGCTTACATAAATTCATGATTTAATAAAACATTAAGAATGTTTGGTTTATTATAGTAGGAAGGTAACCTCTGCAAAAACATTATGTTACAGTTACCCATTCTTTATACATCATTATCTCAGGATATTATTTAGTAATATAGAGGAAAGTTCAGATTTAGATTATTACCTTATTATATGTAGTAGAAGGTAAGCAGTCCATCACATCAGTGATGATCCTCCTTAGTTTATTGATAATTGAATAATTACTCAAGACATTTGACATATCTGGAAATTCTTTAAATTTATTGAGAAGATTATTTAGACTATTTAACAATTCAGGGACCATCAAATGCAACCAACAGTGGTAGGGCTGTCAGAAATGATAACAAAGGGGAAAAAAGAGATTATATTCTGTGCATACTTTAATAATGTACAATTGTAAAAAAGTAGTTCAATTCATTGTTACATTCATTCATTCTCTATATATCTACCGATCAACATTTATAAACTATCTCCACCCAATCTGCCTTGGTAGTATTATTTTGCACTTTGTTAAACTAGTATTCAACTGCCATTAATATGGATCTGTGATTGTCAGCAGATTTCTGCTAATTCTACTTGTTTCTCACGTACACTGAGGAAAAGAATTAAGATCTATTTTATCTTGTTCATTCCAACTCAATATGTTTATGAATCTTGACTCCTGATGACGAGATTCAATATTTATGCTGCACTGAATTTGTCCTATATTTTAAAATGAGATGCATTTCATGTTGCATGTCAGGAATACAAATTACATGTCAAAACCCCTATGCACCAACAATTTTGCTTCATTTATATATGGACTGAGTTCACCTAGACAGTGAACATATTTTTCTAACAAAAAGTGTGTCCATACATCATAATAAGTCTTAATGAGGTTTGTCTGATTTTGACTTACTCTACTGTGTGAATCCTAATAATATCAAAGCCCATTAATATTGCAAGACAAACATTGATTTTCAGTTATGAACATCAAACTCAGTTCTATTAGATTTAAAACTAATTAGTATTATTAGTATCTACTGAGATATCTACCCTATAAGGCTTGCCTGACTAATTGTTATATAATGTGTCATAGTGCTTTATAGCCCTCTCTAAGCAGTTTACAGAGTCACCCTCAACAATCTGGGTTCTCATTTTACCTTGGAAGGATGGAAAACTGAGTCAACCTTGAGCTGGTCGGAATCAAACTGTTGGCAGTCAGCAGAATTAGCCTGCAATTCTGCATTTTAACTATTCTTGCCACCATGGCTCTACCTGGTGTAGCCCTACATTTTTTTTTAAAATGATTCCTCCAAAGTTAGAACTGGTGGTGCTTCTAAGCCCATAGAATACTGCCACCATGGCAAATAACACCAAATGTATTCACAAGATGTTTTTGAGTATTCAAAAGATGATTATCTTTCTCTCTCACACGCACAAAGTTATTATTCTCTTTGCCAGCAAGCAGATTTAATTAGGCTTTTAATTAGCAGCAAAGAAACAACCTTAAAACATTGCAGTTATACAGTATGTCTGTTTTTTGGCCAAGAAAAATTAGAGGCTTGGCAGGAAACCATTTATAATATTATGTTCTTTACAATTTAATTAGATGAACAAAATTGAATTCCTTATTAATACTGTGAGTATGGCAGTAACCACACACCTCCATATTTGGAATTTAGAGGAGACAGCATAAAAATCTTACAATATTCCTGCAACATAAAATCAAAGATTTTGTGTTCCCATCTACCATGTAAAAATGATTCATTTTATATAACTGAAGATTTAGATAGGTTGAGTCATATGCTGCTTCACTCATCTGATTACTACATATATACAAATAATTAAAATTATATTGCTCCTTTGTACATATTTATTTCAAGTTATTATTAAATAAAATATATGGGAAAAACAGTTAAAATGCAGCACGTTACATTTTAATAGCATTTCAATGGAAAAGTTTAATTTACCAACAGGAATGTAATGATCTCTGGCCAGAATATAATTTTATAAGAAAAATCTTTTGAAAAATCATTGAATTAAAAAGCTCACAATCCGTTTGCATTTCCAAAAATTGAAAAGCAAGAATAATTGATGCTGCAAATGTTTATGTTTTGAAATAATTCAAATAGCTTTACATACCAGTGTGTCCGTCTTCTGGACATATCTAAGAGCTATCATATAATCATATGGAAGATTTCCAACCTACAGACAACAAAGAACATGAAAAACAATTTAGCTATTTAAGAGAAAAAATGGAAATAGAGCTAAACATATAAAGTCCAATCATACCTGTGGCAACTTAACAGGTTTATCTGACATGCCACTTGTATGACAGTGCAATGAGCAAATTTTTAATGCTGACATTTTCTTATGAATTATGTACCACCCAATTGATTCAGTTCAGATTTATTTTCAAACTCTTTTTTCAGTTCCTTGTAATACCTTTCAGGTATTTTTTACTATATCTGTTTTAACCCTGTTTTAATATCAAACTGACTTTTGTTCTGCTTTGTTCTCTTGCCTATGAAAGAGAAAGAGAGGAAGTACATGATCTAAGTCTCACAATGGCTTGTTTTTCTGTTTTATCTGAATTCTGTAGTGGGTCAGTATATTTTTCCATGGGTCTAGGACAACTCTCTGTGGCTATCTCAGCACCACCAGCTCACCATTACCAAGTCACCTCTGCCAGTTCACTGCCACTAAGTTGCTGCAGGACAATTCCACATATGCAACTTGCTGTGGGGACAACTTGCCACAGATTGCTGGAAAAAGAGCCGGGCAGGTGAGCAAATGAAAGGATGGGCAGAGCCCAGAGTGGTGGTCAGGGGCTTCTCATTTTCACACCCCCTGATACTGCTGCTGCACAAAGCTCTGGGCAAAAGAAGTCAGGAATGGTGGCGGTGAGTGGGGTGGGTGGCAGGAAGGTGGCAGTGGCCAGGGACGTCCCATTTTCACACTATCCGCCACTGCTGCTGTTGCTGTGCCAAGCTCTGGGCCAAAGATGCTGAGGATGGCGGTGGCAATGAAGATGTGAAAATGGGACTTCCGGGGGAGGAGCTGCCACCGCCGGTGGCTCAAAGGAGCTGCCCTCAGAGTTCTGGTCTGTATATCTAAAAAATCTATAGATATCTCTCCTTTCAGGCAAGAAAGGGGCAGGGAGGAACTCAGTCGTTAGAATCTCTTTGTAGTTCACAGCCTTTTGTTTTTCGCTGTGAACGGAGAAGAGGTTCAACAAAAAGCTGAGTTTTTTTTTTACTCCAGCCAGATCTTCTCAGCTGTTTTTTTTCAGCTCAAGGCAGGTCGTCCCCCCCCTCAGGACAAATCTAAGCTATTTAAAATCAATCCGAGCAGCGACCATTCCTGAGAACCTGTTTGTTTATTATTATTCAAAATACCAGCTTCAATTTTATAAAAAACTCCTTTGTTTAACTGCTTTTCAAAATGGTGATTTTATAGCTTCCGCATTTGATATATGATATATTTAATCAGCCCTGTTTTCCTGAAGATTTCTCTTTATTAATTGCCAAAGTTTACTGAAAGTATTTTATCTTAAATCAAGGTGAGCAGAGACTTTTTTTTCTTTTTTTTCTTTTATAATGGCTCCCAAGTCAAAGCAATCTAAACGTTTTTTCAACAATACATCCCAAGCAATTGCTATAAAGCTGCAGCCTTTGCCTTCTACGCCCCCTACTGGAGATTTGCTAACGAAAGAATTTCTTTTTGAAACTCTTAGAGAATTTAGGGAGGAAATGAAGCAACTTATTTCGGAATTATGTGATAAGCTTGATGCCAAGATTGCTCAAACAAAGGAGGATATGATCGGGGTTATAACCGTGATGACAGATTATATTGCAGGAATGGAGGATAAACTGGAACTCTTGGAAGAAGCTAATTCTAATCTGACATCTAAAATTGAAATGTTGCAACAGGAAGTTGAAAATGCAGAAAGACAACTTGTTATGACAAACTATAAAAAGACTGCATTTGCAATAAGAGTTAGGGGATTGCGTGAAAATGAACAGGAGAATTTGAAGCAGACCTTTTTTGAGGCTTTCAGTCGTTTGGTGGGAAATCCGGGACTCAACTTTGATTGGCAGATCCAAAAAATTTACCGCCATAATTCGTGGACAGCAAAACAGAGACAGCTTCCGAGAGATATAATTATATATTTTGCCACAAAAGAATCCAGAAACGGGATACTACAAGAGTTTTACAATAACAGGCTGCGAATTGATGGACAGGACTTGATCGTTTTTAAAGAAATACCACCCCAAATGTTAAGAGCCAGGAGAGACTATGCTTTCTTAACTAAAGAACTTAGAAATAATCAGATACAGTATAGATGGGAGGTGCCATTTGGTATTACAGTTACACTTGATGATCAAAAACATCGCCTCAATTCAGTTTGTGAAGCTCGAGACTTTTACTATAAGATCCTAAAGGCGGGACTTCCTGAATTACCCGGACTTGGACAAAGACAAGGAGAAGTAGAAGAGAAACAACCAAACACACAACTACAAGGCGGGAGGTATCGTTTTTCCCCTCCGGAAGGGCAGAAGAGCAGAGAACAAGGATTTAGTTATGCTTCCAAAACATTTGCTTAATTTTAACCTGAATAATACTTTGTGACTCTGTCTTGTATAAAATGATATAGTGGTATACCGATGAAGAGACATTAAGGCTGAAAGAAATGATGCTGATTTCCTCAGAAAATATACTGTATGGGACTTAAAAAAGACTTGATGGATAATTTTGAATTTTTATATAAATTGTTTATGTTTTATTCTCTAGGGTGAGGAGAGCAGAGATTGTGATGCTTCTGGATTGTGGTTTAGGTTGAATGGAGTTGGGAAGGGTGGCGCAGACGGGAGGGTAGTGAAGGTTTAATTAGAGCTTATTTTGAGCCAGAAAGTATGTTGATTTTTATAGAAATTCTTATTTGAATATAATGTTTGGAAGGAGATACTCAGGGAGTTCAAAGGAAGGCGGAGCAAATATGAGAGGAGTACGGATGATAATAAAATATATATATGGACACGGGTAGAGGCAGGATGAGAGGAGTTGGAATGGAAACTGAGAGAAATATTTGAGGTTTTTAAATTGCTTTATAGAGAAGGAGGTAAAAGGGACAAATTAAAGGTTTGGAAATGGACACATATTTAGATAAAGAGATAAGGCCCCTAGCTAGAGTAGAATTTTATTTAATTAACTCACTTGGTTTCAACATAGTTTGAAATCCTGCAAGTAATAAATTAATTGAGATTAGGAATGATGCACACTGTTTAAGTTTTAATAATGATGGGAAGCTGAGCTTAAGGTAGAGAGTTTATTGATTTTTCTCTTTTTTTTCTTTTTTTGGTTTTTTTTTTTAAATTATTCCTTTCTTTTTTCCTTTATTTTTTATCTTTTAATTTCTAATCTATTTGGTTTTAATATACTCCAGACTGTGCTTGATAAAGAGTTATGTCGGGAATGGGATCTGGGAAGTCGGAAGGGGGCTAGGGAGGGGGGTTCATGGGGGGGAGGGGGGGAGGGTGGAAATACAGAATCAATTTCCAAAACAATGAATGCACTTGTATACTGTTGCTCTTTTTTCTTTTTTTTCTCTTTTCCTTTTATTTTCCTTTTTTTTTCTTTTCTTATAATTTTAGTGTAAATTACAAAATGAATAGATTAATGAATAGTAGAAATACACCGAAGTGAGGAGTAGAGGGAAAGAAGAGGGAGGAGTCAAGAGGGAGTGAGAGGGGAATGTAAGGAGGGTGAGATGGAGGGAAGGGGAGAAAGGAATGTCTGAGGGGGAGGGGGAGTAGAAGAGGGGAATGCTGGAGGGGAGAAATGAAAGTTGGAGGGGGAGCAGAAAGAGTGTATGGAGGATAGAAGTGTTATGAGTTGTGTTTATTGCTTTTTTAATTGCACAGTATTTAAGTGATTGTATAAAAAGGAAAATGAAAATGAAATAAAACAGTTTTCAAACAGAGGATGTGAAAATGGGACACCTTCGCTGCCACCTCCCTGCCCATCACTGCCATCGTTTTCAGCCTCCTCAGCAGAACACAGTGCAGCAACAGCAGTAGCAATGGCAGCAGTGGGGTGTGTGAAAATAGGACACACCAGCCTCTGCCACCTCCCTGCTGCTTGCCCTGCCCACTGCCGCTGTCCCCACTGTCTAAGGCCTGGAGTTTGGCATGGCAGGCCACTCTGCGCCTACCCATATACTTGCTCACTCACCCAACCCTTCTTCTGGCTATTTGTGGTAATTTGTCCCCATGGCAAGTTGGCTGTGTAGTTGTCCTGCGGTGACTTGGCAGCAGTGAGTTGACACAGGTGACCTTGTCACGCTGAACTGGCTGTGATTAATTGTCCCATTCCTTTTTTCCATAGCCCTTCTTGAAAGCCTTTGCATTCTAATTAGAAGGTTGCTATCATAATTTTACTTAGTAATATTTTCTGTAATCTAAACATATACAGACCCTGTAACCATTCTTCACAGGGCCTGATTTTTATACTCCTCACAAAACGTGATAGTCTCTCTATTTCTAATGGGTTCGTGTATTTTTTGAAGTGTGGTGGACACTATTCCAAGTGAGATCTCACCAGGTCAGCATAAAATAATTACTCCCTGTTATCTTGATTTTATCATCTGTTAATGCCCCAAAGATAATATTTATGCTTTTAGCAGCTCTATTATACTGCTGGTTCATGTTTAATTTGTAGTCATCCAGTATACCCAAATCCTTTTTGTACTTCAGGACTCCCTCATTTTTGCCTACATTCTTCCTATTTAGATGTACAAGTTTATGTTTCTTTATTTCCTATTCATTTCTGTCATCTATTCAAGCCTGTCCTGAGCTTTTTGAATTTTCTCCCTTTCATTAAAAATGTATGAGTCACCTGCAAATGTTATAAATGGGTGGGGGAGTCACCCAAGTCACCAATAAAAATATTCAATGGCACAAGGACCAGGACAGAGATCTGTGGCACTCTACCCCATATTCCTTTCAAGATTAAATGAGGCCATTGATGAACACCCTTTGGATGTGATCACTCTATCTAACAGAGGTAAAGTAGCTCATATTTCACCATTTTATGAAGGGGAATAGACACGGCACTCTTTCAAAGTGCCTGAAGTCCAGGTGCACTATGTCTCAAGTATTTTCCAACTTTGTCAAAGGAGATAAGGTTAAGCTGGCAAAATTTGTTTATTACAAATCTAGTCCGGGTCCTATTAATTGAGCATTCTTATATAATTGCTTCTCCAAACTACAGGTTATTATTTAGTAGGCTTCATCTCTCAGTTTGGACATAAAACGAGCTCATCGTATTGATGATTGCACAGAGAGCTGAAAGATCATCATGTAACTCCAGGCAACCACTATGGTGTAATGCAGTGAATTTGATTTTTGCCTGATTATGTGATATGTATATGGTCATTCTAATTTATTTATGTGTTACATAGATTTTTAAGGGACATGGTGACTCAGTGACTAAGACGCTGAGCTTGTCAATCAGAAAGGTCAGCAGTTCAGCGATTCGAATCCCTGGTGCCGCATAACGGAGTGAGCTCCCATTACTTGTCCCAGCTTCTGCCAACCTAGCAGTTCGAAAGCATGTAAAAATGCAAGTAAAAAAATAGGGGCCACTTTGGTAAGAAGGTAACAGCGTTCTGTGTGCCAGCCACAAGACCACAGAGATGTCTTCAGACAGCGCTGGCTCTTTAGCTTTGAAACAGAGTTGAGCATCGCCCCCTAGAGTTGGGAACAACTAGCACATATATGCAAGGGGAACCTTTACCTAGATAGATATTTACCTTCCTCCTTTTCATGAGCTAAAGACAGCATGCATAATATTCTCTCCTCCCACATTTTTCTTCCAATCACCAACTTGGGTGGTAGGTTGGGCTGAGAAGGAATGAATAGCTTCAAGGTGCTACTTGTCACTCATAAAGCCCTCCATGGTAGTGGATCTGCGTACTTGAGAGACCGCCTCCTGCCAATTACCTCCCTGCGACCAATTAGATCGCATAGATTAGGCCTCCTCCGAGTTCCATCTGCCAGTCAGTGCCGACTGGCAACTACACGGAGGAGAGCCTTTTCAGTAGTAGCTCCGACCCTTTGGAACGATCTCCCCGTGGAGATTCGTACCCTCACCACCGTCCAGTCCTTCCGCACAGCCCTTAAGACCTGGCTAGCCCGTTAGGCCTGGGGATAAAGATAATATGTCCCCACCCGAATGATGAATGAATGTTGCTTACTATTTTACTTCTATGTATTGTTTGTGTCTATTGTTTGTACCCTCCCTTCCTTATTTTATGTAAGCTGCCCTGAGTCCCCTCAGGGAAAAGGGCGGCCTATAAATACTAATAAAATCCTAAATCCTAAATCCTAGCCTCAAGTCCCTGATGAACTTTTGTGGCTGTGGGTAGATTTGAACCTAGATTTCTCCAGTCACACTCTAACCACTGCACTGCACTGACTGTTCATGTTTTATGGCTTATTGTATTGTGTGAATCTAGCTACTACGCTGTTGTTGTTTTTAAACAAATCATGCTTTAGCACAATAAATCCTAAGTTATAATTTTTGTGTATATTTCTAAAACTTACAGCACTAGTACTAATGAATTTCCTTAGAGGAAAAATGTGCAACATTTTATTTTAATATCCCGTTTAGGAGTTATAGAGGATGAGGACCTAGTGATGTCATGGCATCACCAGAGTTTAATTTAATTCATTTTGGGCCTTTCAAAAATCATTTTTTTAAAAAGTAATACAATTCTAACTTTTAAATAATCCATTAAAGCTCTGTAAATTATAATAAATGGATCTAAAATGGATTCGTTTTTCTTTTCTAAGTGATAGTTATAACTTTTAAACACTTTACCAAAATTTTGTAAAGTGAAAAAAATGGGTCTGAAAATTATAGTTATGTTTATTCTGGTATGGCTTTCTAGGCCCTGTAGGGTTCTGCATGTGGCTTGTAGACTTTGGGCTGCTCATCTGCATTCCAAAATGAATGTCATCTGCTATTTTTTCAGGAATGATTTTTTTTTCTAGAATAGTTGCTAGAGAAGAATTTGGCTTCTTGGGTACTGTCCAACAGTTTTCAGAAAGAATGAGCCAATTTAAAATGTAATTAAAGATCAGTCAGTGCTAATAATATCCCTATGAATAAGTAAGTAGCTAGAGTTCACCTAATACCTAATCAAACATATCTTCCCATTTAAATTTGTTGTACTAGACTCATTTGTCTAATTAATAAAAGAGGTCACTCAATTAAGGGAAGAACTAGCATTTGGCAAGATAATGTTATTTACATCTCACGATCCTGTAAAACAAGTGATATTCAAACCAAAAGAAAACACAGTAAAATTACTTTTAAATACACATTTCCTAGGAATGTGAACTTTTTACAAAATTTGTCAATTTCTATTGATATCTATTGTTATTTTAACCATTTTTAAATGGGGATTTCATGTTCCATTTTAATTAATTTTAGAAATGGATATACCTAGAATAATTTATCAAAAGCCCATTTGGACTCTGCATGTGACTTTAATGCAAAATCAAATATTAGGTTATATTCAGACTTAGTTTAATTTAAGTAAATTCAGATAAATCAATGATTATGTAAGTTACTAATTTAAATTCCTAGATCTACTCTGTACAATGTTGGCTTTTTAGATCTTGCATTAATTTTTAATTCCTACATAATTCTGCATTATGCCTTTTTGACTCAAGAACAAACGGTATAATATATAACACAGGGATATATAGATGCTTTTCCTTTCCTTTCTTTTTTACACTGGAGTAAAGACATATGATGATCCAGATTTCACTGTTTTGTTTTCTGAAACTCACTCCCCAAATTAATTAATTAATTCTGGGTCCTATCCACGTTTGACTGGCAGCTTCAATAATATCATATATTTGAGAAATCTTACACTAAATGTAATTTATTTTTTTCCCAAATAAAAAAATCTATGGTTCACAACTCTGGAAGAAGCCAGGATTTAAGGCAACTTCAAAATCATTTTTTAGATTTGGAAGATACCCATCTCCTCATGTAGATTTGAGGAGAGAAGGCAAAAGGGTGGTTGCACGGTCAAAAGAATCATTCAGATTCATCTAAACACAAGAGGATTTTGGATCTCTTAGCCAGGTCCAATATCAGCCACACTTTAAGCAAAAGAGAAGTTCCTGTTTTCTTTACTCAGTATCCTCACAGAGATTAGAGGCTTCACAATGTCAGCAACCATGCATTTCTTTTAGGAAGGTCAGTGCAAGATTAAATCTGTTCCAGATCGAGAAGCACAACAAGAATTGACATGCATTATGTATACAACCTACTTTACTGGCATCAAAGCCTGTCAAGCTCTTTTCATGCACAGCTTAAAAAATCTAAGTAGCCAAGATTACAAAGTGAAGGAGTATGAACATTTTAATAACTATTACAGAGGAGGGGGGAGAGAGGGAGAGAAAGACTGGTATGACATAGCTGAAGCCTTGCAACAAATTTAGATTTTTGAAAAGACAGCATGCTGTCTTATTCCAAGAAAAATTCATGAACTTAAAATTACTTATGTAAATACTGACTGAACTATAGCAGGATATTTGGTGTGACATCCATTTCTATTTCTTTTGCAAATTCAGAGTCACCATGCTAATGACAAATTATAGAAATATCATGTTTGAATTTCCTAGTCCCACACTCTGTTTCTAATCCTCCTATCTTTTCACCATTGCAATTTTACTAGGTTTAAAAAAAATCTTTCTGCCCTACTTTTGCTGCATGCTCCGCTTTGAACTCAAAGTGAATTGATTATTTTAGTAATAATGACGAAATATATTTATGCTTCCTTGTGTCCTGGAATGCTGTAAGATGCCTGCCCAGTTTCTAGCTTAGACGATAAGCAGAATCTATAAGAGCCTTATAAGATAACATTCCTTGTAATAAGAAGCAGTTGATAGCTGAATTACTATTATTTACATGCCACAAAACCCAAAAGGAACTTTTAAAAATTCCAATCAATTAATTATTTTCACTTGGTGGATCTTCACATTCATATTACACTTGGAAAAGGGATTGTTCACGCCATAGGAAAGCTGTAATTTATGCTATCTGATGGGAAAGAGAGCTTTCTAGGAGTTGTTGAAACTTGGATTTGTGGACTGCTTAGAAACTGAAGGGATGAGGAAAACCTGTAACAAAAGGAAGGATGAAATCTCTAGTAGGTTGCAGCCTAAGATTAGTTGATCTGATTTGGCTTGTTGGGTCTTGACTGCTACAGGCATGAAACAACTTCTGTTAAAATGTATCACATCTTTGGATGTCTTTTTCTAACAAGAAAGGGACCATCAGCATGCCAAGGAAAGAAGTTGTGCTTGCATAATGTATGACCTGTGTTAAATACTGTTTGTAAAAACATAGAAAGTTACATCAATATTTCACTCAGTCTATACGGCCTATGTTGAATGATGTTAACTTTCCTTCATATGCTGTTTGCATATGCATATCATTCACAATGCATGCTGAAAGCCATGTCCTGTAACATTGTCCCATTCCCTGCCTTTTCTTAGAGCAACAACATCCAACAACTCGCATTTAGTAGAAAATTGTAATGACCGCAACATATTCTCCAGCCCCATCTCTTCCTATCCACTTATGACCCTTTGATGAAAATGGATAATCTTCTATGAAGCAAAGAAATGTTGGCATTGGCTATGAGGAATGGCCCAGAAGAGAGGGAAGCTGAACTACAAAAGACGCAGTTCCATGTGGCAAGATATGTACTACAGGTAGTCCTTGGCTTACAACTGGTCACATAACAGTTTAACATTCTGTTAGCTTCAGAAAGTGCTTTAAAGTAGTTCTCATCATTGAAAAACATTGCACCACTATCCCTCCATCATGTGGGTGCTTCACAATCCATTCAAACTTATGACAGGTTCCCAAGTGCCCCACAATCATGTGATCATCATTTACAATCTTCCATGCTGGCTTCCACAGAAAGTCTATGTTTTCTGCTTGGATTTCAGCAGGGAGGGTTTTTAATTCCACACCAGAGAGACACTTCTGTGCTTGATTTCAGCAGATGCCTCAGCAGAGAGGCAGAAATAATGTAAGGAATGTAAGGAAGACCTGGCTCAGGCAGTACATGGGCATCTCTCTGCTTTGGCCTTGAAAATCTAACTTTCAGAGGATTTTCAGTGCTAGAGCAGGGCCTCCCAGCATTTCCTTCACTCAAGGAATCTAGTACACCTTACTTGAGACTCTGTCCACTTAATGATGCAAGAAATTGCTTAACGACAGAGGGCTGAGATTGTGGTTATTGAGCGAAGCAACCACATTGGTGTCTTACTTCATGGCTGTTTTGCTCAATGACCCAGATTCTGGTTCCAATTTATGCTCCGAATAAGCGACATTCTTACTTTTTGACTAGACGATTTAAGATAGGCACAAACATATATATATTTATCACAATGATAAAAAGCATAGAAATATTCCTATTTTAGAGTTGAAGAGAGTTTAGTAATGGACCTACCACATACTTAAGAGGAAAATTTACAGACAGATGAAAAAAGGGTCCTTGGGAAACAACATAGTTATTTTATGGCTTGAAACAGACTCATGTATTTTGTAAAGATTTGCAGGGTTCTCTCTCCATTTAAAAATAAAATAAAATAACTTTATTAGATTTTCTTACATGCTAAAAATGAACTAAAATTAATAATTAAGACAAGCCAAAAAGAGTTGTCATGTTTCTGCCAAGCATATCACCTTTCATCTCACGCAGAACAGTGTTTAGTGAGAAATTTGGAAAGAAACCACTTACCAGCACTGCAATTTCATTTACATCATCTGTCACTGGATTCCCACAGGCTTTAATAAGAGGATAAAGTAGGAGCAATTGAAGATAAAAGCAAGTGATAATCCAAGTCTGTGAAAAGAGAGAGAGTGTAACTGGTAACTATAGTAAAGACAAATTACATAATAACAACATATAAATACACTTCAGAGATAGAGTGTTTTTTTTTTGGCTCTGTAAATAAAACAATTTTCTTAAGTTATAAAACTTGACACAAGGACTTAGATGACAATAATTTCAGAAACCAAAACAAACTTCTGAAGCAAATGTGGTAACTTTAAAAGTGGTATCTTTAAAACTTTAATCATGTCCTTAATCTATCAACATTGTCATCACCTCAGGAAAAAAAGCAGAAAAATATGTTGTTGTTTTTTTACTTTGAAGGAAAAAATCTTATTTTACATAGATACTGACCATGATGAATTGGGAAAGACTGGTTTAAAACATGCCTTGATTTTTTGTGCTATGGCTGAAATTAAATGCAAATTCCAAGCAGGGAATTATCAGGAAGTGACTAAGTGACCGTACTTCATTCAGTGCCTGCACAGAAGCCTGTGGTAAGGTTGAAATTGGAATAATACCTATAATTTTGACTGCCTTATCTCAAAAAACAAATTGCATACTTAGGGGAAAAAAGTGAAGATAATACATCCAAAAATCAGTTGGTGAAAAAAATAGAAATAATAACTAGCTTCTTTTCATTTTTGTAATAATACTCACATAAAATGTTTGTCAGAACTATAAAGTGTTTGCACTGCTTGCATTATGATGACAGTAGGAATAAGGTAAAGGTAAAGATTCCCCTCGCACATCTATGCTACTCATTCCCAACTCTAGGGGGCGGTGCTCATCTACGTTTCAAAGCCGAAGAGCCAGCACTGTCCAAAGATGTCTCCATGGTCATGGGGCCAGCATGACTAAATACCACAGGTGCACGGAACACTGTTACCTTCCCACCAAAGGTAGTTCCTATTTTTCTACTTGCATTTTTACATGCTTTCGAACTGCTAGGTTGGCAGAAGTTGGGACAAGTAATGGGAGCTCATACCGTTACGTGGCACTAGGGATTTCAACCGCTGAACTGCCGACCTTTCAGATCGACAAGCTCAGCATCTTAGCCACTGAGCCCCCATGTCCCCTCAACAGTAGGATTAGATACCTAAAAATCTATATTATGTTAATTCACCACATACATGGTTACTATTTATGCTTACATAATTACTGTTCACATACAAACATACAAATAATTTTTTAAAAAATAAACTCCATTCTGTTGAAATCTAACACCAAGAGACACACTTGTTTATGGCCCTAAGCAGAGGGCCCGTATGCACACCCTTGTTAGTTTTAACTATAATGATTATGAGTGTTGATTCCACCAGCCAACTTGATTAAATACCTAGCTATAGTCCACTTCCTGGTATAATTATTTGTGGAATTAGCTACTAAACACAAACATTAGACAAATTAAGACATTAAAATGATTTTTGAATAACAGTTTTCCATTCTTGACTTCCTGTCATAAAATGCCTAACATAGTACTAGATTGGGGACTCAGTTTATATCTCTTCAGAGTAATGTGCATATGCAATATGTCAAGAGTGGAACTGAGACAGAGGGGGGGGAGTATAATCAAAGCTTATCATGGAATACTTTTATGACTAGATTTATAGCTAGATTTTGATATGTTAAAATATCTAGGCAAATTAGTAACTTTAATAAAAGTAAAGAAAATCAGGACGTACTTCTCATGTTTACTGTGCCTGAAAAGTCTCCTGGAATTGTTTTTATGTGATTTTTATTTATTTACCATATGACGATATTACATTAGTCAGGAGACTGGTTTGGCTACTAGCCCTGTTTGGTTTCCAACATACACCTGCAGCATTTTCCAGGGCCTTCTCCCATCACTGAAGCTGCCTCGCAAATGGGCATCACAATCAGCAAGGTCAAGTACTGGTAGGATTCTGACCATCTGCATGAAGCACCAGCTCATCTTTCCACCAAAATGGTATCTATTTATCTACTCACATATAACATGCTTTTGAACTGCTAGGTGGGCAGAAACTGAGGCAAGAGAAGCAAACCACGCACAAAGTGAACCGGTTACCAACCAGTACAAGAACCCGCCCCGATTCAGGGATGTCAAACTTGCGTCCTCAAGGCATCATCACATTACCTATCGTGCCTTTTTTCCCTTTAGCTAAACTGGGCATGGGAGTGGCCAGTGTGTGACACATCTGGTCCGTTTGTCAGCCCTGCTCTATGGAGAACAGTTTTAGATGTATCCTATGGAGAATTCATGAGAAGCACCTCTGCATTATCAGGGATTCTGTCTGCAATGTACAACCCATGTGAAGCTATACTCATGAAAACCTCTTACTGTATTTTTCGGACTATAAGACGCACCAGTGTATAAGATGCACCAAGATTTTGAAGAGATAAGTAAGAAAAAGGTTTTGTCTTCTCCAGCCCCAGGAGCATTCGGCAGGCTTCAGCAGGGCAAAACAGCCCATTTTTCACAAAAACGGGAGGCAAAAATGGCTGTATTTGGTGTCTAAGATGCACCAACATTTCCACGCTCTTTTAGGGGGGGGAAGGGTGCACCTTATACTCTGAAAAATACAGTTAATTACTATTATTCTGTGAGATGAGTGGCATATAAATTTAATAAATATTCACACTGGATAATATTATGCATGTATTTCTAGGAGCACTTTCTTGTTGCATCCATTTATATGTTTACTTTAGCCTGACTATTCTACTATTTCCACACTGACCTACACTTTTAACAAATGATTCTAGAAGTGGTATTTATGTAAAATGCTTTTATCTGCAACATACGTGCTCTTAAACAAATTATTCTTATGCCCATACTGGTACTTTTTGCCATCCAGGACAGTTTTGCAATTTTGGGAGAAACACAAAATTCTAAAGAGAACTGCTTTCTAATCAGCAAATTAGAACCAGATAGTACAGATAAATTTTGTTCCCTTCAAAATGTAAACAAAAGAAAACTACTGAATGAAATATCATTTAGAGCAGTGTTTCTCAACCTTGGCAACTTGAAGATGTCTGGACTTCAACTCCCAGAATTCCCCAGCCAGCGAATGCTGGCTGGGGCATTCTGGGAATTGAAGTCCGGACATTTTCAAGTTGCCAAGGTTGAGAAACACTGCTTTAGAGCAAGGGTTGTCAAACTCATGTTGTTATGTTGGAGTCACGTGAAGTATCGGGACTTTTTCCCCCCTTCGCTAAACTGAGCGTGGGCAGCATGTGATGCATCCAGCCCACGGCCCAGGAGTTTGACAGCCCTGGTTTAGAGAATCATCAAATTTGCTCAGGTAATGAATATGACTTTCAGTGGATCACCAGTATAAAACAAGTTTTAAAAAAACACCTATCTGGAGAAGATAATATTTAACACATTTTTTTTCTGCAAAATTTTCTTCATCAAAATAATCCTTTTCTGCTATATGAAAAGACAAAATGGTGATCTTATCAATCTAATATCAGATACAATGATTTGGATAGTGAGGTTCATAGTTCAAACGTACATGGTTAGGATCTATTTGAACCCCAATCCATCTCTAATTTTATATATGGAGCTACCACCAGTATATTTTAACTGACAATAATTATTTAAGTTTGCTGCATAATAATTTTCTCTAATGTCTTTTATTAGAAAGGTAAGGGATTGAACTGAGGTTTTTTGTATGTAAAGCATGCATTTTGCTATTGAAGTATAATCTCCTTTCCTCTACTTATAGGAACATAAGAAGGGAGAAGAAGAAGCAACTTAATTTAGCTGCAATCGTTGCTGTAGTTTTAAAAAAAAAATTAAAAAATTATTCTAGATTGCTGTTATCAAGTCTGTGAATCCTGCACGCAATATATTGTATTTGTTAGGCAAATAGCTTCATAGGAATAAGCTTCATAGAAATATCAGGAAGCACTTGCATACACAGAAAATGACTTTTGCCCTGGGTGTGACATTAAATGAAAAACACCCAATGCATTGTGGAGCAGAAGAGCAGAGGGGGAGGGGGATCAAATATAGTTCAATACAGCCCTGCTCTGTGGCAGTCCTAAGCATCCTGGGTGTAATTTAAGTGAACTCATGAAAATAGTGTGTTGAAAGAAACACTCATTTCTGAATGATAACTGATATATCAGAAAAGAAAACACAAGATGTCTTCCATAAATTTAATCTAGTTAAAAGTTCTTTGCTTCTGCAGTTGCCAAGAAACTATGCCAATTTTTACACTGCTAATAGTTTGGAATATGTTTTCAATAAGTATGTGTGAAATTAAGAAGAAACTGTTGTTTTTACTGTAGTATTATTCTTCCAACATAAATGTTGGAACAGATTACATAGCTAAAGCAGTTTAAACTAGCAACTGTTTCAATATCATTATTATCATGGCAATTCTAGTGAGTTATACTGATATCATCGATAAACAACAGATGTTGTTATTACTATTTGGTGAATAGATACAGAGATGTTACAGATATATAGATTTAGTTATAAATATAGATATATAGATATATCACTTTGTCTCCAACATAATTCTTCTTTTATTTCCTCTCTCCTTAAAACTAAGAAAATGCCCCAATGATAAATTATAATTACAAATTTTAGAATTTGTAAAGTTTTACAAATAGTAGTGAAGTAGTGTTTTGCCTGAGAGCATTGTTTTTAGTACTATGCATTTAAATAGTGTCAATAGTGACAAAAATACCTGTGTATGCAGAAAAGATCCAAAGAAGTAAATATTTTATTAGGACACGGAATGTGTAAGGTGACCAGATGTCCCGCTTTTGGCGGGACAGTCATGATTTTTCAAAATTTGTCCCATGTCCCGCGGCGTGTTCAAAAAGTCCCGATTTTCCAAAAGAAAGAAAAGACGCCGAATGATCAATTTTAAAAAGGACGCCCAATTTGAACCCCAATCCATCTCTAAAAAAAAAGTTTTTATTTCTCTGAAGTGTCGTTCCTGATGTGGCCTTTAGAGGGCAGTGGTTTCCCTTCCTCCGCTTGGCTCGCTCGAAGTGCCCGACAAGGGGCAAGGCTCCCTCCCCCTCCTGCATGTGCGTGTGCCAATGTGCAACATTTTTGCGACAGCTGTCTGGCGGCCTCAGACAGGGAAGGCTTTCCAGCATGGCAGGAGGAGGCTCGATCCCGGGCCAAGCGGCTCAGCCATTGGAAGGTTTTTTTCCCGCTTCTCTCGGGTGTCGCTCTCCCTGCAGCCATGCCATACAAGCTGCCGTCAGCAACCTTGTCCGGGTGAGCCGAGGGGAGGCAGGCAGGGATCCGGTTGGGAGAGGCTGGCGATGGGGGTGGCTTTTGAAAGGGTCGGGGGGCGTTGGGGCAAAGCAATCGGGGGAAGGCTTTTTTTTAAACAGCTCAGGTGCTCCGAGCCCCCCCATCAATGATGCCCCGCTTTACCCATCTTAAAATCTGGTCACTTTAGGAATGTGAGAATCTCAGAAGAACCCTAACATGCATCTAGTTAGGGTTCAAATTCCAGATTACTGCAATAGATCTTTGTAGGAGAAACTGATCTAAAGTTCTTATTGAAATATTCTCTAAGGATATTTTCCTTAATCTCCACTTCTTGCCATTAACACATTAATATTCCAATATTATAGTTATTTATTCAGATCTATAGGACATATTAAACTAAGGAAAAACAAAAAAAAATCTCTTTAGAAGAACAAAAATAACTGCAACTAAAATGCAGATTTCATAACCAGATCCACATTCTATTTTAAGATTTGTTTTTCTGATATTCCTATTTTGGGGGGAGGGGAGGGGGAAGGTACATTTTACTTCTGGTTAATATGTCATTCTTTAGAAAGCTCCAATGCTTTTAGGCCTTGTGGTTGGTTTTAATATGGTAATGCCCAAGAAAGTTCAGGTAAAGAATAAATCACTCATATCAAAAGGAAGGAAAAGATCATTTTAATGGATTTGGAGAGAAGGGAATTCAGAAATGAGCTCTCATGCTGAAATCAAATCAGTTGTTTTTCTAGCTCAATTCATCTTCAGTGACAATGACTATTGATGATGATCTAAGATTTCAAATAAAAATCTTTCTTAGCTGTGCTTGGAGATGCCAAGGATAGGACTTTTCATCTGCAAATTGTCATTTGTGATCCTTCTCATTTGCCACCTTGAATTATATACATACATACATACATAGAGGTTTATAGAGGTTTATTTGCATTTGTAGGCCGCCCTTTTCCCTGAGGGGACTCAGGGCGGCGCACAGAAAACCAGGGAAGGGGGGATACAACGTTGAGACAACAACACATAATAAAATAATGAGCAACATGCATACAACATTCGGGCGGGGTAGCAATCCTTATCCCCAGGCCTGACGGGCGAGCCAGTTCTTCAAGGCTGTGCGGAAGGCCTGGACGGTGGGGAGGGTCCGAATCTCTACGGGGAGCTCGTTCCAAAGGGTCGGGGCCACTGCTGAAAAGGCCCTCCTCCTTGTAGTTGCCAGCCGACACTGGCTGGCCGATGGAATGCGGAGGAGGCCTAATCTATGAGATCGTATAGGTCGTAGGGAGGTAATTGGCAGAAGGCGGTCTCTCAGGTATCCAGATCCACTGCCATGTAGGGCTTTATGGGTGATCAATAGCACCTTGAAGCGCATCCGGAGATCGACAGGTAGCCAGCGCAGCTCGCGGAGGATAGGTGTAATGCGGGTGAATCGGGGTGCACCCGCAATCACTCGCGCGGCTGCGTTCTGTACTAGCTTGAATTATATACATACATACATACATACATACATACATACATACATACATACATACGTGTGTGTGTGTATGTGTGTGTGTGTGTGTGTGTAATGTATGTATCTCCAAGTACAGCTAAGAAAGATTTTATTTCAGAACCTTGTACCAGGTCCATCGTCAACTGGGTCAACAAGAACCATGATAAGTGTTGGAGTTCCTGGACATCTGGTGAAAAATGGGCTACAAGATCTAGAACTGTTGGCTGAGCAACCAGACCAACAGCTGCAGAACTATTGGAAAAAAAGGGTTTGCCTATCACAAATATATGGAGATAAACCCAAAAGAAATAATATTCTGTTATTATGAATCAAGTCCAACAACAGAAGGATATTTGAAATGAAATGCACCAATTCTTGGAAAAACAATATCCAGAATCAGAAATAACAGAACAGAAGCTAGCAAATAAATTGTGATTTACAATAAAAAATAAAGTATTCACAGAATCAGAATTTGAAGAATTCCAAACATCTACCAGGGCAAAGAAATCAAAGCCTTGTCGGAAGCAACTAGGACTGTAGAGGTAAACCAAGGGGATTTTACAGCAGGGGAAGTCAGCACAGCTATATAATTGTTTTCATTTGGAAACAGATACTTTTTCCTCTGCCTCAGAAAGAACAAAACTCTCCATCTAAAGAGGAAGAGTCATGGAGCATTTAGAACAGCACAAAAATAACAGAATAAAATTGCCTGTATTGAAGCTTGTTCCAAAAAATGGCTAGCACAAACATTAAAAAATGCCAATACTGTAATATCACGTGTAATTACCAGCTCATTTCCAGAAACAAACCAACTTATGTACAGCACAAGTGCAGTTATAACTGAATATCTAAGATGCAAAGGGCATGATTCATTATCATTATTTTCCTGGTCTTCCTATTCAGGACTTTTAGTTCTGCTAAAAATGCTCTGATACTTTAGAATTCACAGACAAGCATTTGCTGAACAAAACCCCAAACTAGTTATTATTAATAAGAAAGACAAAAAAGGCTGGAAGTTACAGTATCTGAGGAGGCAGCCAAAGAAAAGAGAAACAACTGGACAAAATCACAAAATACAAAGACTTGCAAATAGAACAACTGCGGCAAAAGAAAGCAGAGGTAGTATCAATAGTAATAGATGCCTTAAGTGCAATTCCAAAACCTCTGGAGCATCACTTGAACACCAATGGCATTGTCAACTTTATCAACAGAAAATTGCAAACAGTGGCAACACAGTTTACATTCTACTTTATGAAACAACATCTGCCTAACCCAGATTCTTGGGAAAGACTTGATAGATGGATGAAAATGCCAAATCCAGTATAAACATCTGGCTGGCTGCACAACAAGTCATAATAATAGTATAATTTTACACTGAATATGCATGTATGGCACCCATTACTTACCTAGGTTATCAAAGAAAGAATTTTGGCAGATTCAAGTTATAATTAATATTTGACGTCATCCTAGAAACTTGACTGAGTCAATAGTCGATAAATTACAACAACTTTTATCTATTTAATGAGTAAAGTTGGCAATTATTTTGTGCCTCTAAGAACTATAAAGTAAAGCTGTTATGATTCTTTCCTGTCTCACTAGAAATCTTCTGGTCACAACAATATAAGCTTCTAAATATTCTTGTGCAAGAGAGAGGGTGGTCAATTAAGTATTCATACCCTTCTGTCCCTACCTGGGGGAAGGTTGTTATATCTTTTTTTATTCTTTGGTTGTCAATCCTTTTCTCTTTGGTTAAAGTTATTTGGTCTTTTCTCATAAAATAATTTAGATTCCTAGTCCAAAATCTAACAATGGAGAACTGTAAATGGGTGAAGAAATATTATCAATAAATACATAAAATAATTAGTTACCTTTTCATATACAGTACTTAAACTTTCAAATTACATACATTTCATCATTCTCCTTTCCTTTATGCTTGGGGTAAAAATATTTCTGGACTGCTTAACTTTAGCAACATTATGATATAAACCATGTAATCTTGCAGATCTAATTGTGGAAGTGGATTAACAGAAGCATGAATTGGGTGATAATGTAAAGATGAAAACTTCTTTTTCTGAGATCTTTGCAATTGGAGATGAATTATACAGGCGAAACTCAAAAAATTAGAATATCATGCAAAAGTTCATTTATTTCAGTAATGCAACTTAAAAGGTTAAAGGTTAATGAGATAGACTCATTACATGCAAAGCAAGATAGTTCAAGCCGTGATTTGTCATAATTGTGATGATTATGGCTTACAGGTCATGAAAACCCCAAATCCACAATCTCAGAAAATTAGAATATTACATGCAATCAATAAAACAAGGATTGCACAGAGAACAATATTGAACCTCTGAAAAGTATAAGCATGCATATGTACTCAGTACTTGATTTCGACCCCTTTTGAGCAATTACTGCCCCAATGCATGTTGCATGTTGCTTCCATGCAACATGGCATGGAAGCTATCAGCGTGTGGCACTGCTGAGGTGTTATAGAAGATCAGGATGCTTCAATAGCAGCCTTCAGCTCTTCTGCATTGTTCAGTCTCATGTCTCTCATCTTTCTCTTGGCAATGCCCCATAGATTCTCTATGGGGTTTAGGTCAGGCGAGTTTGCTGGCCAATTGAGCACAGTAATCCCACGGTCATTGAACCAGATTTTGGTGCTTTTGGCAGTGTGGGCAGGTGCCAAATCCTTTTGGAAAATGAAGTCAGCATCCCCATAAAGCTCATCTGCAGAAGGAAGCATGAAGTGCTCCAAAATCTCCCCTGAGGGGAGCGGAGGAGCGCTTCTGCTCCTGAGAAGCCTCTGCATCAAGGGCTGCCTCTAGGAGGCATGTGTGCTGGTTCTCCTGCTTGCCCGGCAAGGGTCCTCACTGAGTGACTCCGTCTCACTGGCCAGGGCAGCGTGCCGCCCCAGAGGGCTTGTGGCAGTCCAGTCCTTGCAGGAGGAGGCTGGGTGCGATGTAGGGAGGCAGGATTCACCGGGTCCAAGTTTATTTTCCTTAATCCTTTGTAAATTACTGGAGGTCCAGAGTGGTGCAACCTTTCCCTTGAGTGGGATGAGTCAAATCTGGGAGGGCCTGCTGGCCAGGGGGCGTTGCCCAAAGAGCTTATCTGACTCATCCAATCATGAGAGGACAAGGTCAACCCATTCTGGATACTCCTCCCCCCTCACTATGGAGAATCTCCTGGTAGATGGCTGTGTTGACCCTGGACTTAATGAAGCACAGTGGACCAACACCAGCAGATGACATGGCTCCCCAAATCAACACAGACTGTGGAAACTTCACACTGGACTTCAAGCATCTTGCAGTGTGTGCCACTCCATTCTTTCTCCATACTCTGGGTCCTTGATTTCCAAATGAAATGCAAAAGTTGCTCTTATCAGAAAAGAGGACTTTGAACCACTGACCAGGTCTGTTTTTCTTTAGCCCAGGTAAGACGCTTCTGACATTGTTTGTTGTTTGTTGTTTGTTTGTTGTTCAGGAGCGGCTTGACAAGAGGAATACGACAATTAAAGCCCATGTCCAGGATCTGTCTGTGTGGTGGTTCTTGATGCACTGACTCCAGCCTCAGTCCACCACTTGTGAAAGTCCCCAACACTTTTGAATGGCCTATTCTTGACAATCCTCTCCAGGCTGCGGTCATCCCTGCTGCTTGTGCACCTTTTTCTTCCACACTTTTCCCCTCCACATAACTTTCTATTAATGTGCTTTGATACAGCACTTTGGGAATATCCAACTTCTTTTGCAATTACCTTTTAAGGCTTTCCCTCCTTATGGAAGGTGTCAATGATGGTTTTCTGCACAACTGTCAGGCCAGCAGTCTTTCCCAGGATTGTGATTCCTACTGAGAGACCATTTAAAGGCCCAGGAACCCTTTGCAGGTGTTATGACTTAATTATATGATTAGAGTGGGACACTTTGAGCCTAGAATATTGCACCTTTTCACAATATTCTAATTTTCTGAGATTGTGGATTTGGGGTTTTCATGAGCTGTAAGCCATAAGCAACACAATTATGACAAATCACGGCTTTAACTATTTTGCTTTCCATGTAATGAGTCTATCTCATATATTAGTTTCACCTTTTAAGTTTCATTACTGAAATAAATGAACTTTTGCACAATATTCTAATTTTTTGAGTTTCACCTGTACTTATTGAAAAGGAGAACTTCTTTCTCCCCTGAAACATTTACCTAGAAGGGCTGTTCTAGGACTCCCTGAAAATACAATAACAAGTGTGATATCAGGATGAAAGGTTCAAGCTTACAAGGGGACATTATGATGCCCAGCTTCTTCCTGTCACACAGAAACCTGTCAGCTCTACTCACTTCACCTGGGAACTGCAAAGACAATAAAAGTTACTTTTCCTTTTTAAATGTCTGATGACACAACCAAGTTGTGGATTAAAGGATTTGCATATACCGTTTCCCCGAAAATAAGACAGGATCTTATTTTCTTTTGACCCCCCCAAAATATTGATTGGGCCTTATGATCGGGGGGGCATATTGTTTTGGGGTTGCTGGGTGGCTGCTCTCTTGCGAGCAGGCGCCCGAATAGCCAGGCACAGCCTCAGGGGCAAATGGCTGTGTTGCACTGTCGCAGCAGCGCAACATACCAGCCATGAGGTGACCATGCTGACGAGCAGCCACACGGCAACCCCCCTTTCCAGCCAGGCAGAGCGCCACTCATCAACCCAGTGATATCCCAAAGGCACTAAGCCATGTGGTGCTCTACCCTCCCCCCAGCTCCTGCGGCTTGGCGCATTCAGAATACCCTTAGGTCAGTGCATGGCTCTCTGCCCAGCTGGAAAGGGAGGTTGCGCGAGTGCCTGTCTGCCCCCAGCTCATGTGCCTCCCAGCCTCACCATGCCCTGACCCAGCTCTCCCTGCAGGACCAGGGCGCTGCTGCCCGCATGGCGCTCTGAGCATAACCTATTCTCCGGCTTCCAAACTCCGGAGATCCGCAGCTGAGTCTTCTAGCAGCAGCCGCTCTGGGAGTATGCTCTATGGTTGTGGGCTGGCTGCTGACAGAGCATACTCCCAGAGTGGCAACTTCTGGAAGACTCTGCATCCTATCTCCTTGGTTTGGAAGATGCATAAAAAGCCATGCGTCAGTGGTGGGTGGCAGCAGTGGAGATGTCCTGGCTCTGCAAGGAGAGTTAGGCAAGGGCATCATGAACCTGGGAGTCACATGAGCAGGGAGCAGAAAAGCCGCTTGCGCGACCCCTCTCTCCAGCCATGCAGAGCCCCATTCACTGACCTAGGGACATTCTGAAGGCGCCAAGCCGCGGGAGCCAGAGGGTGGCAAACAGCCGCTCATGCGGCTTGGTGATACCCCTAAATCAGTGAAGGGCACTGTGCCCGGTTGGAAAGGGGGTTTGCTGAGCAACTGCTTGGCTGCTGCAACAGTGCAACACAGCTATTCGACCCTGAGGCTGTGCTCGGCTCTTCGGGAGCCCGCTCGCAAGAGAGCAACCACTCGGCAACCCCTCTCTCCAGTTAGGCACAGCACCACTCACCGACCTGTCTGGTGGCAGCTCCAACGGCTCCTGCTGGGCCACAACAGCTCTCCCACACTAATATCATTTTAAATTATAATATAGATGCACAACCATTCTGTAGAATGATTTATCACCACTTGAAGAAGAAATGGCTTGGAGTCTCTGAGCAGAGGTTTTGGAGACATCTATATGGGATTATATGCCAACAAAAAAAAACCCCCAGTAATATGTGAGAATTTTGTTCTAGTGAACAGTCTATAACAGTCCATGTGAGGAAACTATATTAATATCAATCCTGTACAATCTCAACCTTGTCTCGCAGACTCTTTATCAGCAGAATGTTAACGTGACACAAAGATAGTATAGGGTCTGGATCCCAAACCTAACCCCATAAGTATTAAAATGTATAGAGACACTTTCTGTAGAAACAATAAGGGTTTTTGTTCTACCTGATTTTTTAATATTTAAAAATGTTTTTATTATACAAAAAGGAAGTTTGAATGCTACAAGGCAAAGTGCAAGCTTTCATCACCATTTTTATTTGTAAGAATGCTTCGGTACTTAAAACCTTTGTTTTGTTTTGTTTCTTTGAAAATAAAAATGGTGGACTTTCAAGGAAGAATTGGTGAACTGAAGATGACTCTGCTCTCACAACCACAGTGGAACAAAGAGCCATAGGTGGACCAGCTGTTTAGAATTCTTCTCTCAACAGGGAGATTTGGGATAGCAATAGCAATAGCAGTTAGACTTATATACCACTTCATAGTGCTTTGCAGCCCTCTCTAACTAGTTTACAGAGTCAGCATATTGCCCCCAACAATCTGAGTTCTCATTTTACCAATCTTAGATGGTTGAATCAACCTTGAGCTGGTCAGGATCGAACTCCTGGCCAGCTCAAGGCAGTCAGTAGAATTAGCCTGCAATATTGCATTCTAACCATTGTATCATCACAGCTCATCCATAAGTGCTCCCACTGTATGCTTCTCACAAGGTGAGGATGAAATAACAGTCTCCAACAGGTTTAGAGATTTGGGGACCAGGCAATACCATCTTTGCCCAAACTCTGGTTGGCACCTTTGTGGATATAGGATTTGCCTCCTTCTTTTTCTAATCACCTTTGGAAATTGCTTATTAGTTGCTTTTCAGCTATTTTGAAAGACAGGTTTTACTGCTCTTGGTAAATTTCCTTTAATTTTTAAAGAAGTTTTAAATAGTAGTTTAATGAATTTAAAGAATCTTCTTTTGGAATAAACAGCAAAAAGTGGATATTAAAAAGTTGATTTTGGAAAGTTACAAATGGGCTAATGGTACAGATGGATTCGAAATAATATTTTTAAATTATTTGTAAGAACCATTCCTGTGGGAGATACTGTTGTTTTGAAGTCTTTAAAAAAATGATAAGATAGGTTAGATACCAGAAAAAAACTAAAGGTTACAGTTAAAGAAGAAAAACACTTAAATTTCACATACTAATAAAGAACAAAACAAAATACTCAATCTATATTTCTTGATTCTCATGTTGTTCACATTTTGAACATACAGGAGGAAATAGTGTCATAATGAAAGTCATTTGTAATATAAAGGAAATAGAAGCCTCAGTGTAGAACAGGCTAGGTGCATTGCCAACATATTGCTTTTCACACCTATTATATCAGTATTGGTGAACCAGCTGGTCATTGCCCACACATGCGTGCCAGAAACTAGAAAACCAGCTGGCCGGTGTGCATGCATGTGCTAGAAACCAGAAGAGCAGCCGCCCGGTGCACATGTGCACGCTGGGAAGATGATCTTCCAGTTTCCGGCATGCACATGCACACTGGCCAACTGGTCCAGAAACCGGAAGACCAGGTGACTGGTGTGCATGCGTGCACTGAAAACCAGAAGAACAGCCACCCAGCACGTGCATGTACACTGGGAGGCTGCTCTTCCAGTTTCTGGCACTCCCAGCTGGCTGGCGCACCAGAACCTAGAAGAGCGATGGCTTGTGTGCCCGGACAGATGGCTCTGTGTGCCATTTCCGGTACATGTACCATAGATTCACCCTCACAGTATTATACAGTATTATACACTAACCTTTGCATGTATATGCATTATGTAAGACTGCCACAGGATATACACAATACAAAATCTCCCACTTCCCCAATCCACATGTTAAAAAAAATATTATTTTTAGATAAAACTATTTATTCCCTTTCCATTCCATACCTCTCCAGTGGAAACTGTTATTCCTCTATCAAAATACTTTTTTTGCTCACCAGTAAAGAATATTTCAGCTTCTAGTAATACAATACTCAGCAATGTGTGCAAGCATAAGCAATGTTCACTTCCCTCTCATGTCAATGCTGACCAGATGTCCAGCAGATTCCCAATTATTACAGGTCCAATTAACAAAATCCCTCCATAACTCCTCACAGGCAAGAGAAAATCATGGATCAAGCCATTATTTACTTTCTTTTCCCATAAAAGCAGCCTTTTCTTATCTTTAATTACAGACTTTTCCACATGGCAACTTTCAGCAGCCTGTCTCCTATGTGTAAACTGGCTGGAAAATAGCTTTTAAAAAAACCCTTTTCGGGATTTCAACCTGCTACAGTGATTTTTTTTTTCTTTGCACCACAATTACCAAAGCCTTGCTGGATAGATTTCCCTGCTTAATTATCTCTCCTGGATCATTTTTGTTCTTTTTTTAAGGACATGTACATATTTTTATTGATCAATCAATAAACTTAATAAATGAAAGCAACCACCCTGCATAATAACCAAACAGTGTTACCTATACTGAAATGAAGCACAATCCAAGGCAAAAACATACTTCTGATGCATAGCAGAAAAAGATGAATAACCTTCCCAGTAAACAGCACATTGGTAGAGAATGACATCATGTGATCCTGTCCTCAATAAATGATCAATTAATAAGGAGAGAGTATGCAATCTGCTCAGCCATTCCACCTGGATTACTTATCTTGTTCTGTGTGGGAATTTCCATTGAAGTAGGTTTAGAAGCTTTGCTTAATGTACTGTGCATCTGGGCTCACATATTGTGTGAAGAAAAAAGTTTTCAATTTGTTTTTTGTTTAACATCTGGAATGAATTTAGTCACCAAAATTTCAAAACTGTAGTCCACAGTGCAGACTATTGCCAAACCAACCAATTGTGATTGGGGTTTTCCCCGCTCCACAATCTATCAAGAAGTGGGATGTTCCCTAAAAGCTATTTATGATTAACCTTTCATATAAAATTAGATGTGTTAATTTGTAGTTTGGAAAAATTGCAGGTATGAAAAATGTATAAAAAGTCCCAATTTTTAGTAGGCAGTATGGTATTCCAATTCTAAATGTTATTATATTACTATGCATATTTTGCTATGGTCATATGTATGTTTTCTATGACTTTTATAACACATGTTTAATCTACTGTCAAAATGTATGATACCCTCTTATTAAGCCCAATGATCTAGTTAACAAGTATTCTTTCTTCTAGAAATAGTTTTCTTTTTGTGTGCTGTTTCTCCCTTATCTTATCAACAGCTTTTTCATATATAGATTACAATCAATGACATGACTGTACAGCTTCTTTATTTATGAATCATGTTTGGAATGTTCATAGACAATGTTGGCATTTACATAACTTTGTTCTCACTATGAAATAATTCCCATAAGCGTCTCACAAGACCGAGTGGCTGTTGTGTTTCCCTCCCAAGAATTTGGCCAGTATTCCATCACTCAGGCTGGGGGGTGAAAATTTACGCCCCTCAGACAGGGCACGCAACTTGGGAGTCCTCCTGGACCCACAGCTGACCTTAGAACATCACCTGTTGGCTGTGACCAGGGGGGCATTTGCCCAAGTTCGCCTGGTGCACCAGTTGCGCCCCTACCTGAACCGGGAGGCACTCGTGACAATCACTCACACCCTCGTGACCTCAAGACTGGACTACTGCAATGCGCTCTACACGGGGCAGCCTTTGAAGAGCATTCGGAGACTACAACTCGTCCAGAATGCAGCCGCGCGAGCGATTGTGGGTGCACCTCGGTACACCCACATTACACCTATCCTCTGCGAGCTGCACTGGCTACCGATCGGTCTCCGGATATGCTTCAAAGTGCTAGTCGTAACTTATAAAGCCCTTCATGGTATTGGACCTGGGTACTTGAGAGACTGCCTGCTGCCAATTACCTCCCACAGACCCGTTAGATCGCACAGGGTCGGCCTCCTCCGGGTTCCGTCTACCAGCCAATGCCATCTGGCTACCACCCGGGGGAGGGCCTTCTCTGTAGCAGCTCCGGCCCTTTGGAATGAACTCCCCGCGGAGATTCGGACCCTCACCTCTCTCCAGGCCTTCCGGAAAGCCGTCAAAACCTGGCTGTGCCGGCAGGCCTGGGGTTGATGAGTTCCCCTCCCCTCTCGACTTTTATGGCTGTATGACTCTTGTGTATTTTAATTACGTGTATTGTGTTTGTATCCCCTTTCCCCTTTTGAGTTGTTCGCTGCCGTGAGTCCCTCCCGGAGAAGGGCGGCATACAAATAAACTAAATCTTAATCTTAATCTCATGAAAAGCATCAAGTCTTGACTTAATTAACTCTTTTTGCAGGCTCCTTTTCTAGAAAAGCTTCTGATCATCATGGACTTAGTCAATGTGCACTCATGGAACCCCAATGTCCAGAAAAAATAGTTGCAGAATATCATGATAATGAGGAAAATATACTGGAGAATGTTCGTGTCTAATAGCTTTAACCATGTTTTCTTTGGTTTGTGGCGATTTCCAATTGTGGTACATATCAAAAGGGCCTCTTGGGCTTATCTGGAAGTAACTTGGACCTGCAGCAAAACTACTTCCCTATTATATAAAATGGCCCAAAACAAGGTTCTTGGTAGTTGATGTTGCTAAAAGTTGAACTATTATGCAATATGGGAAACAATTAAGCACAAAAGGAGGAGAAATGTAATGAAAGAATGAAAATGATTATCACAATGTGTCATAAGACAATTAGTTCTGCAAGTAATATCAGAGTAAGCAGAGTGCTATATGTTGACTGTGCTGTATTTTAAGATTTTTACATCGTATCATTGCTACTAAACATAAAGCCACAGAGAAACTAACTTTTATACTTCAAAATGGCCTGTGTTTGAAAAAAAAGTATCCTTAAAAGTAGCCATCTTTTTTTTAAGACTTGCAAAAAGCTGGCACTTTCCTTGGTTCCCATGTATATCAGTATAGAAAAAGTATGTTGCAGTATAAAAAAATCAAGAAAAGCGCCACCAAGACATGTTGAATGCATGACTATAACGGGCATCTCTACCAGAGGTGGTATTCAGCAGGCTCTCACCAGTTCTGGAGAACCGGTAGTGGAAATATTGAGTAGTTTGGAGAATCAGTAAAAACAACCTCTGACTGGCCCCACCCCATCTATTCTCTGCCTCTCAGTCCCAGCTGATCTGGAGGGAATGCGGATTTTGAAGAAACTTTCCCCTAGAGTGGGGAGGGAATGGAGATTTTACAGTATCCTTCCCCTGCCATTTCCCCCAGCCATGCAACACCCACCAAGCCACATCCACAGAACCGGTAGTAAAAAAAATTGAATCCCACCTCTGATCTCTACTATAGATGCTTTAATAACACCAGGCTTTTTGAAGGGTATTCTCTTTTGTACTGTCAATTATTTCAGTGTTTCTCAATTTTTCTTAGCTATAAGAAATAATTTTAGCTTCAGTTGCTTTTTCCATCTGCTTCCTTGGAACTTAAAATAAATTAAAACCCTAAGAATTATGGTTAGGAAAAAATAATCCCCAGGCTGCCAGGTCTTGTTTACCACACTGGATTCCAGATTTAATTTAATACCATGATATAAGGAAATACAATA